>NC_140312.1:1673314-2957064 GCF_964211825.1 Aythya ferina
TAATAGACACATAACACTTTAATACACTACTTTTGTGTCACAGAAAAAGATGCATCTCCTCTGAATTGTGTGTGCTATGTAACTCATGCTAGAGCATAGCAGTTGTAGGAATCTCAACAGTCCCATGCCAGTGTGGTGTTAGTTAGCTGTAACTTCCATGTAATTGTAGTGTTACCTAGAGTTTAAAAAGTTGTGCTTACTAATGTGAAGAATTGAGTCCTTAAGCATGACATGAAGAGCAAGATAGCTCCTCAGGTGTCCTGAGTTCTGGACAGAAGCCTTGTTTGCTATTACCAGAGCACTCTTGTGAAGTATTTGCAGTAGCTAGAAGTTGATATCCCTTTCTTACTGTCCTGATACTTAACTGGATGTACCTTGCAAATCTGTAACAGCTCTGTAGCGGGATCTGCAACAGCTAAACTGGTCTTGCAAGGCCACGCTTTGCTCTGGAGATGCATTAACTCTATTCTAAATGAGTCCTAAGCTTTTCCCTGTTTTTTCAATGTGTTTTTTCAGGATCATGACCTAGGAGGAGAACATACTACTGCCCTCCTTTTTTTTGGGGGTGGGGGATGGAGGAGGGGAGAAGTGGAAGGAAAGATGAAAAGATCCGATTTGTCACCTAAATTCATACAAGATGCAGATATAAACATTGGCATTTTTTTCCAGTCTAGCATTTGAATAGAGGTAAAGAGGGAGACCATCAGTGGCTCAAATATGCTACTGTGAGCCATGGCACTACATTTAGACTATTTAAAGCTCAACTATAAAGGTACATACATTGTTTGAATTCTTGTTACAATCCTGCTGCTGAAAACAACTGTACTCTGTATATTTAAGAACCTTGGGACAGAGAAACTTCAGATAATTGCACACCTCTGTAAATTGGAGAATTGATTGGGATTTCCTGTTACGGGAGCTTGTTTTAAGAACAAATCTGCTCTTACAAGAGGACTTTTCTTAAAGTGGGGCTGTCTTCACGATGATCTGTCAGCTTGGCTTGCCTGATAGCCGTGGTGGATGTTGTTGAAGTTCTGGGAGCTTCCTTTCAAAAGAGAGCCTGGCTTGCAGATTTGTCCTACTGGCCCTCTCTGTAGCCCAGGACAATCTGTGAATGTCAGGTGTGCCCGTCACATGTTTTGAAGAGGAATGGGCTGGGTTTGCATGGATTTTCAGTGGCTTAGTCAGTAGAGCCATTTTCATCCCAGGTCAGTGTGAGTCCTATAGAATTTCTCAGTCATGTTACCATTAAGCGTGTATTCTCAAATATCAACCTTAACATTGAGTTTTCCAGGCTTTGTGTTTACTGTCATATAAATAAATTTTCATATTTAACTTTTGTTCCTGAACCTTTCTTCAGGTTCGAGGGAGGAGAAAATGGTCCTTAGTGCCTTTCAGAAACTTACTGTCCGCATACATCCAGCTTTCACCTTTCTCAACAGTTTTGTTTAGCCAGTTCTGTATATAGGAAAAGCTGCTTGTCTAACTTGTCTATCTATTTATTGGTTTTCTAACTGTTTATTTTTTATTATCTTTGTGTTTTATGATTAATTTTATTCAATACACTGTACATATCAGTATTGTGTCCCCAAAGCATGTTCATACCATGAAATAAAATTGTTGATTCTACCTCCCCGCTTGTTTCTTCAAGTAACTCTATGCATACAGACTCTTAAATCATTTGGGAGTCAGGAGTGATGTCAGGAGGGGTGGCTGAAGCAGCCTGTATAGCGTTGGAGCACTTGCAGGAGAAGTTAGCTAAGTGAGCTTGGGGTGCTGGGGGAGATCCTGTTGCCAAGCCCCAAGGCAGCGAGCAATAAACTCAGGGGAGAAGCAGACAGCAGAATGAGAGTGGGCTTGGCAGGCCTGAGATCGGTGGGGTGAGGGTGAACACGGAGCAGATGTGCCCCTTGAACAAGCTGACCTTCTCCTGGGGCTGTCCTGAGCTGCTGGAATGGGGGAGCCTGACTGAGCAAGAGCAGCTCCCTCACTGCACCACAGCCACGGCTGCCTGCGTTCTGCCTTCTGGGTACAGGCACTGAACAGGTGCTACTGCTGGGAAGGAGAATCTTCACACTGTGGCTTTGAGTGTCCTCCTGCTACATCCCACGCCTGTCACAGCGTCGGTTTGTGCAGAGGGTATGAAGTTACCTGCAGTAATAGGAAATGTTCAGCTCTTTCCTTTGCTGTGTGAACTCTTTGGTCTGCATCGCTTTTCTTCCTCTGGAAGGTATCTCCGCCTGCTCATGCAGCAGGTAGCAGACCACAAAAAACCTGTGAACTTTGCAGCTTCCCTGAGTCCTCTGACGCAGCAGATGCACAGTCCTGGGACTTTCCAAAGCCTTCTCCCACGCTGTGCCAAAATTGTAAACTGATAGTCTTGCAGGTATTTAGGTGTCTGTCCCCTGCTGCTGGGGAAGGACTAAATACTGCCAAATACTTGACTAAATACTTGCCAAAATGAAGCTTTTGCCCTGAGCCAGCTCCTGCCCGTGCAGTCAGGATTCCCTTCACCACAACCCCAGGGTTTCCTTGCAACTTATACTGCAGATGTGCTTCCATCCTCGCTGTGCTCTGGCCAAGAAACATCTTGTGCAAACTAAGCGTGTTTACTCCAAAAATACATTTATTTAAAGAATCATAAATAACATTTGCAAATACAGTGTCAATACAATAATTTAAAAAAAAAATAATAAATCACAAATTCTCTTTTGCTACTCGTTGGAGGGCTCTGTGTAGGCCCCCTAGAAACTCCTGCAGGGAGGTAGTGTTGCCTGCTGCCACGGGACACGGTGCCTGCAAGGGGGAGAGGTGGCTGTTAGCCTCCTTGCCCAGGACCTGGCCCTCAGGGGCCAGCCTGGCTGCTCGAGGCCTCTGTGGAGCTGCTGTGCAGAGGGCTGGGCAGTGCCAAGCCCTTTGTGTTCAAAGCCCAGCTGCTGGAAAGCAGCAGCCAGGCACGCAGCAAAGCACCTGCCTGAGGTGCCCAGGAAAGGGGAGAGGCAGAGGGTGCTGAGATTCGGGGGGCTGTGCCCCCGTGGGGACCGGCGCTGCCTTACCTTGAGGTCGGTGCTCTTTGTCACGATGTGCAGCAAGTTGAGGTAGATGCCCTTCAGGGGCTTGTGGCAGCTCAGGCTCTCGAAAACAACCGTGGAGGCTTTGCACAGGAGCTCCATGTCGGTGTCTGTCTGGAAGAAGATGCAGATGGCGGTTTTAGAAACTGTGTTCAGTTGCAGCCTTGCTAGAAGTTGGCTAAAACAACACAAATAACCCATTTCTAGCCTGAAGGGCAGACACGAAGCAGCTCGAGGCCTCCCCTGACTCCTCCATCCCCAGGTGAGGCAGTGGTGGGGGGAATGGATCCAGCCCCGGCCCCGGGCTGCCCATGGCTGCGGGTGGCAGCTCTGTGGGAATCGCGAAGCCCCCTGAGGAGAGTTCATCTCCTCCAAGTGCTCTGTGCCGATGCAGTCCCGTGGCAGCAGTGTCACAGCTGAGGCGATAGGAGAAGCGCCTGCGCTGCTAAGGAAACCACGCAGTCGCCTTCCCTGACGCCGTCTGTCCCTGGAAAGGCAGGCCGGTGGGGGAGAGCTGTCCCTGCTCAGCTTTCTTCAGCTTTCACCCCAAATTTCTCCATTAATCGAGCAACAGGCCCATCTCCGTGGCATCCTTGCCCGACCCTCCAGCCGGGGCAGGCGTTGCAGCGCTGAAGGACGAAGGGGCCCTCGTACGGCACAGGCCGGAGGGGCTGAGCTGAAACACCGATGCTTTTAGGGGCAGAAAGCTGCCCTCTCTGCACCCAGGGGTCGGGATCCATCCCTCCTCCGTTCTCCTCCATCCTGTGCTTCTCTGGCCCTCGGCCGGTGCCGTTCCCCTGCTTTGTGCTCGGTGCCGTGCAGCCACCCCGGGCATCGCCTCGGCCCCACAGCACCCGGGGCCGGTCCCCACAGCAGGAGGGGAGCTCCCATGCCCTGGGGAGGGCATCGGCTTTCTGTGAAAACAGGAACTCTGGGGCTGGGGAGCCGGGCTTAGGCAGCAATTTTCAGAGCAGAAATAGGCTTTATTATCTGCCATTAAATCTGCTGCTAACTGAAGAGCCTTCCTCCAGCCCGGGGGCTCGGGAGGGATGGGGAGCCTCACACCAGCGCTCGAGATGCAGCGTGAGAGGGGTGTGTGGGTGTCTGTGAGAGAGTGACACACGGCTCCAAGGAAAGGGAGCATTTCCTCTCTTCCTTTCTGAAAACCTCTAAAAAAAGTTTTTTTTTTAAAAAAAGCCCATATGCTGCTGAAATACTCTCATTCCTGCCTGTTGCTCTCCTGCCTTCCAGCTGGGCCACGCGGACGGGGACTGATGACACCGCCAGCGTTTTGTGCCCATGGATTGTGGCAGGGATTGGGGTGGGCACGCAGAAGGTGGTGGCCGTGTCCCACCACCCTGGTGCCTCACTGGTGCCGGCAGCACGGGGACGTCTCGGCCCCAGGCCCTGCCTGCGTGGGCACGGGAGGGTTTGAGGCCCCGCGGGGAGCCTCTCCCACCACCACCGATGGCCGAGTCACAGCTTTCGAGTCGGCGTTCCCGTCTTACCTCATTGCCTGCAAAAACGTTTGTCACGTTCGTCTTGTCGCAGGAAACCTTTATCAAGACAGAAAGGAGAGGAGCAATCAGAGAAGAGATATCGCCGCCTCGGAGCCATCCTGACACACGCAGCCGGGCTCTCCCCATGCCCCGGGACACGGCTGAAAGCCACGGCCGGCTTTGGCAGCTCTGCCTGGGCTCAGCACCTTCCTTCTCGTGCCCGGCACGGCCTCCGTCCCTCCCTCCTGCACCCGCTGCACCTACCTGCGTGGAGAGGATCTCGCCCAGCAGCCGGATGCTCTCCTTCAGAAAGATCGAGCGCTCCAGCACCGCGGCCTCGTGGCCGTGGCAGGCCAGCAGCGCCAGGAAGGCGAGCAGGACGGAGAAGGAGGTGCTCATGGCCTGCTTGTACCGAGCTGCCTCAGCTCGCAGTTTCTGGATATTTTGGTGATCTATACCTGTATGTGCCTTTCTGGAAGGAACATCTCAATTTATGGCTGTAAAATTGCTGAACCAGAGGGAAAAACTTATTTTTCCCTTATCTGCACTTTCCAAAGTTGCTCCTATCCAATTAGGACAACAGGTCTTTTTTGTAAAAGTCAAGATTTTCTTCTGATCTTGTATTACGTTTCAACAAAGGAAATTTCCATCGTTCAGATAACGGTGGTAGGAGTCAGATCACGTACAAAGGAAAAGTATGTAAACTGCCTGCTTTTGGCTTCTCCGTTTCTCCATATCCCAACCCTTTCTGTACACCGTGAGGTTAACGTGTCGTGAGCCCAAATTGCGGACCACGGCTGCGACCGCGCTCAGATAATGGAGCTTTGCTTTTTCTTTTCTTTTCTTTTTTTTTTTTTTTTTTGTTCTCTCTAAATATCCTGTGAGCGCTTCCATTGCTCAGCTCTCGTTTCATTTGAATATCTCCAAATCATGCAAAGCGTCATTCATCTGCATACAATTTTGTCTACACCGTTATCTTCACCTGCGCGCGGGGAGAAACAGAAAGGGCGGCGCGGCGCCGCGGCGAGGTGCTGCGGGGGGACACGTCCCTCCCGGCCCTGCGGGACCCCAACACGGTGTCACCACGGGGACCTGGGCATGATGTGGGGGACCACTGCGGCCCCACAGCGCCATGAACATAGCAGTGGTGTGGGGCTGAGGGGCTGAGCAGCTCCGCTCCACCCCGATGGATCCAAGAGCTGGGGGATGCCCTGGCCCATCCTGCCCCGCTGGGGAAACAGCCCAGGGGAGGTTCAAACGCCGGGTGCCAGGGGCACCGTCAACCAGCGCTGCCGCAGGAAATAACGCTGAGAAATTAGCTGAGCTGGGAAACTTCGGAGTTTTGTAATAACTAATAGGTATTTTTCTAACTCAAATAGCAACTTGCAATCAGATGCTTGATAAGGGTTTGCGAGCGCTCCATGAATTCAGGAGCAGCCAGACTGAGAGTAATTTTGTTTGTCTACTTATGAAATGCCCCTGATAAAATTAGTGCCACTGACTCAGAAAGACATTTGCAAGGGATTTGCCAGTGGAGCCCTGCACCGTTTCCTACCTGCACCGCGCCCGATGGGGCGCAGATAAGCGAGCGCACGGCGGCAGCAGGAGCACGGTGGCAGCGTCCCCACCGGTGGCACTCACCGGGGGCTGGGGGTGCCGAGCTCCTCACCGGGATGTCTGGAGCTGGGGTGGCCACAGCCCCGCTGTGTAGGGTGCCGGGGGACAGCGGGGCACGACAGGAGCCTAAAAATGGTGCAGTGGAAATGGGGCAGAGGTGGCAGTCCTGTCCCCTTGGGGACAGATTCCCCTCAAGAGGCTGTGGCAGACACAGCGGTTTCTCCAGCGATTATGGTAGAAAGATCTGAAACTGGGATAAATTAAAAAAAAAAAAATTCCCTCTACGTTATCAGAAGAGCCTAACCTCTGAGCTACTTGGGCTGAATCACGGTGGAAAACTGCATCACTGTGCGATGGGTAAGTCACAGGGAAGGAAAAATTCCCACGTCCTTTCCCCCAGGGTGGGATGCGGCTGATGGCACTGATGTCCCTTGGTCCCTGGGGGCAGCGTGGGCCCTGCTGCTGCCCACCCACGAGCTCGGCCACACTTGGGGACAGCTTTTCCAGAACTCCAGCCCGTGCTCGTTAGGGAGCTCATCAAGCTCCCTCCTCAGCCCGCTTGGTCTTGGTCTCCCTTCTGCCACAGGACTCAGCTCCAGCCCTTCCCTCTCCTCTCAGGTTTGGGGACCTGCCCCTGATTATCCCTCTGCATTTATTCGTGGCTGGTTTGTGCACATTTCTGTGTGTCACTGTCCTGCTCCAGCTCCCGGCTCTCTCCCACGTCCCCTCTCCCAGGTCCCTCTCCTCCCTGCCTCCTGCATCCCGCAGGGACCAGCCTGCTGCCATTTCTCCGGGGTGCTGGGCTCAGAAGTGCTTCCAGCTGCTCTCTGTGGGGTTTGACACATCCCATACCTCAGGGGCTGTGGTGCCTGGGGGTGCCCAGCCTGGGCTGACAGCACCAGAGTCCTGCAACCTCACAGCAGGACAGCTCCAGGCGGGCACAGCCACCCGTCCCCGTCTGTCCTTGGTCCAGGGAAAGGGACATGGCTCTTCCAGAGTAAATTCAGAGGCTGCAGCTGACCCCCCAGGGTCATGCACGACAGCTCCATGGCCCTTTTGCCTGCCCCTGCCCATGAAGCTGCCACCCCAGCGCCCCTTCCCCATGCCAGCCGGACCCAGAGGCAGGACCCGGTCCCCAAATTCCCAACCCCTGGGGAGCCGATGGAGCCGACAGCAGGAGCCACGCGTTTGGAGCTCGTTGGTCAGTAGTTTATTGCTTAGGCCCTGAGACGTTTTTACAACAACAGTGCAAATTTGAAGTGAAAAACAAACAAAAACAAAGTAATACTGACTTCCAAATACATGATAATTTGAATATATTAACTCTGTTGTAATAGGAATATTTTAAATAAAGGAACAATAAATTATCTATCAGTACACATTCATTTGTTGAATGTCATGAAAAGGCAATTAGGCACAAACAGTTCCCTAAGAGTGAGGTAGCAGTAATTTAAATACGACTATATTCCATAGAACTACTATCATATAAGTTAAAAATAAAACACATTTGAATCCTGGCTTCTCCTTTTTCCTTGGCTCCTGACTGAAGAAAAGCACACAGCAGCTGCTTTCCACAGTCAGGACTTCTTGATCGTGAATCTTTAGACTAAGCAGTATAAAAATAAGTTATTTAAATAAAATATAATAAATAATCTCTAGAACTATGATGCTCATGAGCACCCATTGGATCCAGTTACCCTACAGACTATCCTAGTCTTTGCTATTAATAACTTAAAAGCCCACTGACGATATAGAAGACACTACAAGTTGCATTAAGAGCTCGACGTGCTGGCCGTGCCACCTCCCTCCCTGCTGCTTGTCCACACCGCGATCCTCGTGAGCTGCTGGAGCAGGTCGTTAGCGAAAACGCTGCATTTCAGCCCAGATTTTGATCTCTTTAGGAAGAGGAGGCAATTGTGAAGAAGCCTCCCTTCCTTAAGGGGAACAGGAAGCAGATAATCTGGTTTTGGTTTTGTTTGCCTCTGCATCGGGAGGTGAACGAGTTAACAGCACCGCGCCGGTGGCTGCGCTGGGGACACCCGTGCCTGGGGTTGGGGACGTGCATCCCAAAGGTCCCATCACCCAGCCCCGCACACGGGGCCTCTCCTGCACGGCCTGGCTGTTGGACACAGCCGGAGAGGTGCCAGTGCCTACAGGGTTGGGGACGGGGATGGGGACGGTGATGGGGACAGCGATGGGGACGGGGATGTTTCCCATCGCCAGCCAGGGCTGGGCGCAGAGCATTTAGGATTGCGTTGGGTTCGGGAGGACTGGGTCAGAGCCAGGGAAGTGCATGCCATGAGGAGCTCAAAACACTGCAAAAAACCTATTTCAAGAACTACCAGGGCTAGGATCGCTCGGTGGGAGCTGCCAGCTGGGGGGCTGCGCGTGCCTCAGTTGGCAGCCGTGGTGGAGAGGCGCCGGTACAGCGCCTGCGTGAAGTTCCCCAGCTCCGGCAAGAAGTTGCGCAGGTAGATCTCGTTGTCGGTGCTCAGGGAGCAGCCCTGGGGAAGGAGAAGCACAGGCGTGTGAGCGCACAGCAGGGGTCACACCTGGAAGCTGAAGGAGCTCCCAAAGCGGGCGTTTCACACCTGCCTCCCAACCGCACCACCCATCAGGAGCCGTGAGGACCTGCCCCGGAGTTTTGGGTGTGTGTCCATAGCTCGGGACAAAATCCCAGCCCCAGCCACCTGTCCTGAGAGCACCCAGCAGCTTCCCCAGAAGGAAAACCAAGCCCCTGCAGGGCTGCAGCACCCGGGGCCACCCCAGGAGGAGCGCTGAGAGCACGGTGCTGCTGCTGGGGGTGCGCGGTGCTCACGGCTGGACAGACTGAACCTGAGGGGGACAAGGGCACCACTGCTGGACCCTGCACTCACCGCCTTGCCGTGGAGGCTCTTCAGGTTGATGATGAGGGGCTCGTAGTCATTCTTGCACCTGGTGACCTTGGTGAGCGCCGTGGCAGCTTGGCACAGCAAGTCGTGCTCCGAGAGCTGGCGGACAGGAACGGCACAATCGTTAGAGCCACGCCGCTGGCTGAAATCATTGCTCCCCACCCAAAGTGCCCAGGGCCGGCAGGAGGCTCTGCAGGGACTTCCTCGAGTGCCCTCGCTTCTCTTTAAATGACCTTCACACCCTTCACCCCAGTGGTGTGGGGAGGCCCAGGCCGCAGGCTGTGCCCGTTATGTAAGGTGTGGGCAGCCCGATGGGGCGCAGCGGCCACCCACGGGTGCTTGCTGGAGGCAGCTCGTGGGGCGGGTTCAATTTTCGGGACGTGAGCTTGCACCCAGCTCGATGCACTGGTGCGGCACAGCTCGGTGACTAATAAAACGCCCCCTGCTTTGCGGTCTGCGTGCAGTGTTGACAAGCGCTCTGGTTATGTCTGTATTTACTAAAAATGTGTTTTCTGCATAGCTGTAAAGCCTTTGTTACCTTCCGATCCGTGAAAGCGACCTGTGCCACTCTGGTGTCATTGCAAGGGACCTGGAGAAAGGACACAAGTGAAAGCTGTCATTAGGAGACCGTCCCCAGTGGCACCACCCACAGCCAAACCGCCGGTGGGCGAGGAGCAGCCGCTGAGCCCGCGGTGCTGCCGCCGCTCCCCGGGGACGCGGTGTCCCCATCCTGCTCCCCACGGCCCTGGTGCTGCTGGGCCCCGGCACTGCCACTGCCACCAGGAGCGGGGACCCCACGGTGCCACCTGCCAGGCTCTGCTTTGGGCTGCCTCATTTGGCAGCATTTTCCTGCTCCAGTCCCATGTCCCCGAACAGCCTCGCGCACCGCTGCGTGCTCAGCGCCCAACGAGCCCCGAGCCTGGGCACTCAGTCGGAGAGGCTGCTGCATGCTCGGGTTGGTGGCAGCATCCATGCACCAAGGATTGGCAGAGCCAAAACCCAAAATGAGGTGAGGGGAAGAGCTGCACCCTCCTGGTGACACCCTATGGAGAGAGGGGATGCTAGGAGAGGGCCTGGGCTGTGCTAGGAATCATCAGTAAAGCCATGGCTACCAGAGAAGAAGCCACGAGGCGTTTCGGTATTTACCTGCACTCCCGTGTTGAGCTGCTGGATGCGGTGGGTGATCTCCGACAGCTTCAGCCTGGACGCGGTGGACGAGGTAGTCGTCAGCGGTCGGGACGAAATGAGCTCTGCCAGGTAGAGGAGAGCAAAAGCAGCCTTCAGCGGGGAGAACATCCTGTCGCGGCCCCTGGGTGCTCTTCCCCTCCGGCAGGCTCGCTGCGAGGACCTCACTGGCTCGCTGCTTGGCAGGGCACGATTTTTATAGTGCGACCAGGCAGCAGCATCTCCATCAAATACCAAATATAGGTGTCTTCCTGTGCTGATCTGGCAGGGCTCCCCAAAGAAGGGCATTATGTAATGTTGACGGCACAGCCTTCACCCTTACCAACTTTATTCGCTTTTCACTGACCATGCAGATTTTAATCACCTAATTGATAGATGGAGAGATACTGAAATGGGAAGTCTAGAAGTTCTGGCTGCTGTCGGGGGATCTGTCTGCTGTCATCGTGCAGCGGGCGGTGTGTGGAATACCCTCAAGGTGAGCCCGACAACCGAGTGCACGGCCGAGCAAAGCCAAGCAACGCGCTCATGCTCAAGCAATGCTCCCAAATCCTCCTTGCTTTATGGACAGGACAAGGGATGGTGTGGAAGGGCCCGCTCCAGGATGCGTGCAGCCGGGCTCCCCTACCCCGATGGCATTGCCTCACTGGTTTCAGCACAATCCCAGTGTTTGCTTGAATTTTGGTGCATTTCCCTGCTTGGGGACTGGACATCGAGTAGGTTTATGAAAAGGTGCTGGGCAGGGGCTGGTGTCACCCTGCTGTTAGGAAACCAAGGCCCAGAGCAACACGCAAGCAGAAATTTGCTTTTTCACTGGAACATGCCCCTTGGCTGCCCCTCCGGCCTCGTCTCTTCTGGGCCAGGCAGGTCTGGGTCCATCCCCTGCTGGCACTGCCCACACGAGCATCCTCAGTGCTGCAGCAGGGGATGTGGTGGGGAGCACCCCAGCGCTGCTTTCCGGGGGCTCCACCACTGAGAGGGGACCTGGCCACCACCGGTGTCTCCTCCTCTGTGGTGGTGGCCCCGTGGATGTCCCCGCTGCGGCTCGGCTGCCCCTACTGGAAATGGGCAGCAGCAAGTGGGCAACCCTGCACCGCCCCGGGGGAGGAAATGGTGAGCGGCTGGTGTTGGGGGGGGGGGGATAAATGAACTGTGTCAGAAAAAAATCACATTGCTTGGCCGTAATGGCAGCAGGATCTGGTAAGCTAAAGTAGCCAAAATCAGATTTTGAAAGGAAAGAAAACCTCGAAACTTTTATCAAGATGTTAAACATCTGCAAAGAAACACAAAAAAAATGCTCTTGCATGTAAAGGAAGAAGTAGCTGAGGGGTTTTTCTGGCGTGTGGGTGTTTGGCTTTTAACGAGGACTTGCTCAGCTCTGCAGCACGTATCCCCTCCTGCGGGGACGGCTCCTGCAGCGCCCGGCCTGGCACGGAGCCTGTCGGCCCCATAAGGTGCCCGACCACGCTGTGCCCCCCATCCCACGCCATCCTGTGCCACCTCATTCTGCCCTGTGATGTCCCAGCCCATCCCATGACACCCTACAGCACCCCACAGCACCCCACAGCACCCCACAGCATCCCACATCACCCCACAGCACCCCACAGCACCCCATGCTGATCCGCGGTGTGGCAGAAAACCTGTGGTAGCTGAGGGAGATGCAGACACCTTTTCCTTAACCACGCCAGCAGCCACACACCTGTGGTTATTTCCCACCATTGCTAAACCGAGCCGGCACTGGGAATTTGGCGGTGTGAAATGTTGACTTGCCAAAACGCCTTGTTTCTCCCCAAAGTTCTGCCATGCATGTTCTGGAGCCCTGCGCCTCCAGCCCAGCCCCGCGGCAGCCTCGCGGTGCTGCTGCCCCTGCCCAGGAGCCCCAGCTGTCAGCTTGGCCCTGGCCAGAGGCTTGGAAAGAGCTGCAAATTTTTCAATTTTTTTTAGGAAATGTTGGAACATTTCCATTTTCACAAATTATTTTTAAATTTCCAGTAAATGTCAGTGTTGTGTGGTCCAACCAAGGGCTGAACTTTGCTTTTCGAGCAGCTCCCAGCCCGTTTTGGTGCATTATTTCTATATTCAAAGATCCGACACCACAGTGGCAGGACTGGGCTGGAGCCCCCTGTTTTCACTGACATCAGCTGCTTACATTAGCCTGGAGAATGCCGTTTTTCCTGGGAGCTGAAAAAACAAAGAAGCAATTCCCAGATGTGGAATTTCCCAGCCATTAGAGGCTGGGGCAGAGCCAGATGGAGCCTGAAGAATTTCCTCTGCAGGCACCGGGAGGGAGGTGAAGCCACTGGGGTGTGTGCAGGGTGGTGGAGCACAGCCTGCATCTGTCTGTCCATCCACCTGTCTGTCCTAAAGCCAGTTTCCTGCAGAAGCTCCCCGATCCCTCGAGCCAGGAGCTGGCACCACCCGGGATGGGTTCCGGGCACCTCGGGGATTTGGGGTCAGGGGGCACGGGGCTGGGGGCGTCCCACAAAGCCGCACACCCGCGCCCGACGCGTCATCTCCCCCCCAGGCAGATAAAATCATTCCCCCTAACTATTGATACGGTAACGTAGATGATGGGAAAAGCTGACATGTATCAATTCGGCTCGTGTGGGTGGAAAACGATAGCTAGAAGGTGGAGCCCGGTTCTGAGAAATGGTGTTGAGCTGGGGGCTTGCTTCCTTGGGCAGGAGGGGGCGAGGGACGGGGACCGCAGAGCTTTGGGAGTCCTTGGCCAGAAGGGAAATGAAATAACGTGCCCAGAGCATCTGTGGCTGCTCTAAGCACCGGAACCAGCAGTGGTACGAAATGATACAGGGAACTTCTGCCTGGGCATCACCCCCAGCACGGATGCCCACTGGCGTGCCCCTGCCAGGCAGGACACAAACCCTGTGGGTCTGGGAGCTGCTGCCATTAGAGAAGTGTGGGAACAAGCCCAAAATCTAAGGAAATGTAGGAAAAAGTCATCCTGAGATTAAAAGCATCCAAAATGCTGCTGCTGTCATTCATCACAAAATCAATCCAGGCAGATGACGAAACCCTCAGTGCAACCCAAACCTGACTTTTGTGTTGTCCTCCTGTCCCAATTCCTGCTTTTTTTTTTCTTTGTTTCAGCAGCGAAGCCCAGGCTGATGCTGCCACCACAGGCAAAGGAGGAGCTCCTGGACAGGGCAGCGCTGGTGGCAAGGGACGGGGTCAGCGGAACCTGAGGGAAAGAACTAGGCACAGGGGGCAGGTAAGTCTGATTTTAGAGGCTGCCTCTCCCTGTGGCATCACCCCCTTCTTGTGCCTGGCTCTGTAGGCAACAGGGGAACAGTGGTCCCCTGTTTTAGATGGGCTGGGTTCGTGCCTTTTAGGCCAGGTAGCTGCAAGATAGGAGAGGACAGTGGTGTTGCTGGAGTGTTCCCAGCACCTGCACCCCCCCAGCTGCATCCCAGCAGGCTTGGAAATTCTCCTCCAGGCTGCTCAGGCACTGAGAGCAGCCGTGCGGCCTCCACACCTTGAGCTCAGCAGCCCAGCTCGTCCCACGGCTGTCTCAGCTCGTCCCACGGCTGTCCCAGCTCATCCCACGGCTGTCCCAGCCGCACTGAGTGACGGGTCCTGTGGAGGGATGGGGTCATGCAATTAAGAAGCGGTGCCGTGGTGCCTAAGGCCCAGGGGGTGGTGTAGCGGGGATGATGCATACACAGAATCACAAAATCATTCAGGTTGGAAAAGACCTCCAAGACCATCTGGTCCAACCATCCCCCTACCACCAATGTCACCCACTAAACCCTGTCCCCAAGCACCACGTCCAACCCATCCTTGAGCACCCCAAGGGCTGGTGACTCCCCCACCTCCCTGGGCAGCCCGTCCCCGTGTCTGACTGCTCTGAGCAGAAATGTCTCCTCATTTCCAACCTGAACCTCCCCTAGCGTGACTTGAGGCCATTCTCTCTTGTCCTATCGCTGGTTATCTGTGTGAAGAGGCCGACCCATCTCTTCTGTGATTTTTGAGGGCTTGATTTTGGGCAAATCACCATTTTCTCCTTTCCAATGACAGCCCAACTTGGCATTTTAAAAAAAAATCCTGAGAAGACACAGACCATTTTTTTTCAGACCATTTTCTCATGTGTGCCGCTCCTCAATTTCTGAAGATGGTGAGAAGTTAAATAAAACTTTTTATAACACTAAAATGTGGGTCACAATATAACATCTAGCATCAGCACATGCAGTATCTCTTGAATCAGTGGTTGAGTTTACAAACCGTGTTTCAGAATGCATACGCGGCCAGCTGGAGCCTCCCCGCTTCCTTCAGCCAGCGCAGCTGGAGGGGATGGTGTGTGACAGAGACAGCAAACGCGATTTTTTTATTATTTTTTTTTTCTGCATGAACCAAGTTACATGGAATAGGACGGACCAGATGAAGAAGTTCTCGTTTCCCAAAGGTGCGATCTGGCCGTAGGTAGGGGCTCGGTGCTGGCTCCTGGAAGCTTGCCCAAGGGGTAGTAAAGAAACTGTCATACTGAAATAGATTAGGAATGATATTTAGAGTGACATTTAGATGCTAACAAAGTTACAAGGTGGCATGAAATTATTAAACTTTTGATAGGATCGTCTGTTTTTGTTTTTTTTTTTGGCTTAGTTTGTGGTGTTTATTTGTAATCATGCCTTTTTTTCTTTTCATTTTTCGGAAATGTTAAACACGAAGTACTTGGGGCAGAGCTGCTGTGTCTGTAGCCACCTCTGAGCATCCAGCAGGCCACTCGCACAGCATCGCTGGTACTGAAGGATGCCAGAGCTTACAAGCGCTGGTTCTCCACTGCTAGCACAGCCCCCACCTCGCAATGAGGCTGTTCAGACAGCGATGTCTCTAAGCCCTTTTTTCCCTAGTGAAAGTATCTGTCTCCTCGCAGATAAATGAAAGTATGTCGTTGGAGACAGAAGCGGTGTGGCATGGAGGTGGTGGTGGGGAAGCGATTTGCCTGAGCTGAGCCCAACGCAGAGCTCCGTTTGAGGCAGTCCCAGCTCCAAAGCCAGCCATCCGCCACGGCCGAGGCTGCGGGCAGCAGAAATCCCTCTCGACCCCAACCACGCTGCTCGGGGACGGATTTCAGCCCAGCTGTGCCTCTCCCCGGGCTGAGAAATTCTTCAGGGCTGTGGTGGTTCTGGCTCAGCGATGGAGGCATCGCCCTGGTGCCTGTTCTCTGGGGCTGAGCCCATTGCTGGCGCACCCGCTGGCAGTCCTGTGAATGCACTTAAAATTGTTTCCAGTTTTCATCTTGGTTCTTAAATCCAGGCACAGCCCAGAGGGTCTGTGGCTGCGCTGTCCTTGCCATGGGGTGTGTGTGGTGCCGTGGGGCTGGGATTTCTCCGCCGATGGCTGGAAATGAGCCGCGGCTCCAGCCGAAATGGCAAGCGGGGAGGTGGTGGCTGCACGGCTTTGTCACCTCCCCAGGTGGTTACCTCGATACAGCCGTGCCCCACGCGCCTTCAACCACATCTTGAATCACAGAATCATTAATTCAGGTGGGAAAAGCCCTCCAAGATCAGCTTCCCCAACCATCCTCCTACCACCAATGTCACCACTAAACCATGTCCCCAAGCACCCGTCCTTGAACACCCAAAGGGACGGTGACGCCACCACCTCCCCAGGCATCCCATCCCGATGGCTAACCACTCATTCTGAGCAGAAACATCTCATTTCCAATCATTCCCCGGGCATCCCATCCGAACGGCTAACCACTCATTCTGAGCAGAAACATCTCATTTCCAATCATTCCTGCTTGTTTTTTTGCCAGGCACTGAGCCTTACATGGCACCACCTGCCAGGAGGAGCCCCGGCCCCTTCCCTCCGCGCATCCCGCTCCTTCCCACCCTCTCCCGGGATGAGGCCGGGGGCAGCTGCCACGGATCGGCTGCGCCGCGGCGGCCGAGGCAGGAAGCTGTGGTGGGGCAGGGATGCCCTTGACGTGGCTCTGGGGGCGGCTGACAGCGCCGATCTGTAGCACCCCAGCTTCCTGTGGGTGCGGGAGGGGAGGCGGTGGCGGCGCAGCTCACCCCGCGGCGGTGCCGGCCCCACTCAGTCCCCGCGCTCCCCAAGGTGCCCGCGAGCAGTGGAAGGCAGCGAAAGGATTCGGGGTTTGTCCTTTGTGCCATTCCCATGAGCATGGCTCGTCCGTGATTTTTGTCTTCCAGGCGATATCAAAACCATGGGGCTGGTGGTGTCTGCTCTGCTCGCACAGCCATAGGCTCCTCCTTGGAATAAGCAAGTGAAAGGTGTGGAAAAAATTGTGGGGATCACCGGCTTTTTGTCATTTTAATGCTGACACTTAACGGCAGAGGAGGCAGCTTCCCAACGCATTTTCTATCCTTTCTCCAAGTTCTGACAAAAATTCTAAGCCCATAATGCATCTAAGCCCATAATGTAACATCTGCAGCTGGGGAACAGAGAAGGGTTGTTAAAAGCAAAAGTGTGTCTAAGCTTTGTTATAGGGGAATGGCAATCTGTGTCGTTATCTTGTCTGGGGGAAGGGGGAGGAGAAGAAGGGGAAGCACGGAATCCACAAAGGTAGGGGAGTTGCTTCTGAAGATAAAGTAATTCTTCATGAGCCGGGATGTATGTGTCACGCTAAAATAAACAGGTAGCACAGGAAAATTTGAAAATTCAAAGTCATTTTTTTCTGTTGATTAGATCTTCAAGAAAATTCCCCTTCAGGAAGTAGTACTAGAGTCAGTGAAGCTTCTTACTTAAAACTGCAAACGTAATGCATGTTAGTAGCATTTTCCTTCGTCTCCTTTCACCCCCTCCCCAGTTTAGTGTCAATTGCCTTTTCAGGGGATCGGTGAGTGTAATTGCTAGGAAGTCCCGTTTGTATGTTTATTTTTGAGTGTGTTCCCCCGGTGACGGGGGCACCTTGACTCTAACAACCTGCATTTTCAGAAAATTGAAAATTTCAGGTGGAAACAATCCTTAGTTCAAGTGCTCTTTCTGGCATTACTCTTCCACGCCCCTGCTGCCACGTCCACCGAGCCCTCTGGTGCTGTGCAGGGCTCAGGAACATCACCTATGGAGACGTCCAAACAGAGACCCACGCTGCTGCTGGGTTTTGGTGCAGATGTTATCTAGACACTTTAGCAGGTGCTGTCCCTTTTTACCTTGAAGGGTCCTGCAGGGCCACAAGGGGCATAGCACAGGGCTGTGTCACCGTGTCACTGTCCCCTGCAGCAAAGCCCTCGGGGCAGGGGGTGGCCGGGCTGCCTCTGTCCGTGGTGCTAGCACCTGCCCCTGCTGCCCTGCCAGAGCAGGAGGAAAAGGCAGAGTACAACGTTCCCATGCTCATTCCGGTGTTTTCCAAATTAAAATGCCCTGCTGTTAATTAAATTAACATTTTTTTTAAAGTGGTTTAGAGATTCTTCCTTTGAAAGTGAGCTTTAGTCATATGTTGTCACCTAAGGAGGTTCAGGCAATCACTGGTGGCTGCAGCTTTCAAGAGCTCTAAGTCCAGATTCTGTTTGTGGGCTTCTACCCAGATTTGGACGTAGAACCGGTGTCCCCTCACTTGGTTATGAAGAAACAGCTGCCCAGAAATGGCATCCTTCAGACTCTGCATGACTGCAGAGGCAGCACAGTGCACTGCTGAGGCCTCACCTCTGAAATCTCAAGAGTTAACGCTGATCGGGTCCTGTTGGCTTTCCGCTGTCATTCTAACTAAGTGGCTGGTTTCCTTTTGCTATTGAGTGATGCTGCAAACAGCTCAGAAGAGCTCTGAGTAGGGGTGGTGAAGATCAGCATCCATACAAACTAACTCCCTGGGGCAGATCTGTTATCATTTTTACAGAAGTCGACTCTATCTTACAGAGGATCTGAATATGACCAAGTACTCTAGATTTTGACACAATTCTTGTAAACATCATCATAAACTAAGTGACACTACATGACAGTTCTGCCCACAATAAACAAAGAGAATATGGTTAAAATAGGCTTCTGTCATCCCTTCACTCAGTCATCCAGTTTTAGATGGGACTTTCCTTCAGTCTGAAGGAAGGTGTCATACTTTGTAAAGATTCTGAGCAATAGTACCTTGCAGAAACAGTACTAAGCATCTTTTTTGAATCCTGTGAATTTCGTGTAGATGAGGCAGGTGGCTAGAAACATACCTTGTCTGGAGAGATGCAAATCAATTCTGAACTTGCCATAACAAAGTGATGGAGGGCAAACTCTATTGTACCGACAGATCTAGAGCTGTTCCAAAGAATGTGCATCTAGATCCAGACCAGGACATACACCAAGAACAACACTTTATTTTTTCTTTTAAAATATAAAATACACCTAAAAGTTAACTGCCCTGTATTCACTTACAGTCTCTCAACTCATGGTGAGACTTGAACCCAGATGCAGAAGTACATAGATACGAAGGTTAAAAATGTAATAGTTTCAGACTTGAGCTAAAATCTTCATGATACTATATGATATGAAGGAGCTACATTTTCAGATGTCTTCCTCTGACCTCTAAGTTTGGCAGCTAAGCCAGTCTATAATACCTAATTACTTGAAATGCTAATGAACGTATGAGCCAAGGGAGCTGACACTGCATTTCATGATCTCAGAGCACTGGTCATCGTTCTTCCGTATCCTGTAGAAGGTTTCCACATATTCTGAACGGCCCAGCAGTTCAACAAAATCTTCATCATGAGTTATCACCAGAAGCTGAAAGTTACGCTGTTTTGTGCGGTTTTTTATTATCCTACAAAGAGATATTATTCAGTGTAATTCAATCTATATTGCTGTCTAGTTTTAGTGAACTTGTACAAAAATATTTTACTATTGAAAACTACACGAGTATCAAGCAATCTAATGTAGATCAGCACCTCTTTTTACCCATATTAAAAAAAACAGCAACAACAAAATACAAATTATTTTTTCCTCATCCAGATAAAGGAAAGGGAATCTAAAGCTACTGCTTTGCATGTATATCAACGTACGTCAACAAAGATAGGTCAGCTTGAAATAAAATCACTTCCTAACACCAATCACTAACATTTAAATTTGAAAAATATCCAAGCTTCACAAGAAGAGATTACTTACTCCACGAGGGCGTGTGCAAGAGACTCAATGTTTTCTCGATCAAGATTGGTAGTAGGCTCATCTAGTGCCAATATGCCACAGTTGAGACAGAACGTTTCTGCTAGAGCAAGACGAATAATAAGAGAAGCAAGCACCTAAGGGAAAAAGAAAAAGCACTCTTCAGAGTGTTTATAGAGAAACGATGCCTAATATGTTATTTTTAATGCCATTACAAACTGTGACTAAAGTCTACATAATTCACAAAATGATGATAACTAATTAGATTTGAAAAAATACATTAAAACTTCAGGTTTGAATTGAAAGATCCCTTCTACAACATAACATTGGAAACATACCTGAGCAGTCAAATTCTCAAAATCCCAGAGCTATTGAAATTCAGGATTCCAGCCCAACGTAAGAATGTTACAACATTGCCATCAGCATTATTCCTATACTCTGTTGAAACCCCATCCTATTAGCAGGGAGATGGTGGAAATTTGTATGTGCATCAGTCAGTTTGAAATACAGAACTCCTGACTCCTTCATAAAACTGAAGATAGTAATTTGAACAACTCACAAACTAGTCTTGTATTATAAGGCCTAATCGTGTTTTTATTAGATCTCATGAATTAGTGAAAATTACAGAACACTTGATGGAAACTGTGCTACAAAAAATACTTTCCAAAGATCATGACTGCTGGCATCATAGTTCATGATCAAAGAATAATTCTCAGAATATAAGCTAAGAAACCGTGAACAAGTTTCACTCTCATTTACATAGGACTCTAGCATAACATCCTAGACTACTTTAGGAGAAGACATTTTTTGCCTATATTGCTGTTTTATATGAAGTTTTGGATTTCCCCCAATATTAGTATGGAATTTTCAAAACAAGTACACTTCTACACTCAGGTGGGAATTAATTTGACAACATTTTTCACATTCAAGCAACAATACAGCACACATCTCCTCACAGAATATCCTTTCAAGACACTGGTGTTGCTGGACTCTATTGCTGGACACGCTTAAAAATACTGTGCACCATCTTGTTGTATTCCTTGATTTCATTTTCTGTTACTGTCAATACCATCTTGTCAGGCAAAAGTGAGAAGAGGAGATAGCTGAAGGCCTGGCTGCCAGTGAAACTCTGATGCAGTGTGTGACACAGTGAGAACTGCTACTCTTGGAGGTAAGTAAGTAGGCAGATATTACTCCAGATAATAGCGATTCTTCCTCGCTATCAAAGAGATTTATATCTGTTGCAACCATAGCCCTTTCAGCTGGTGCAGAGGAAAGGGAGCCAAAGAGTTCCAGCTCCCACTGCAGAAGAGGAAGGAGAAGGTATCTCCCTCACAATTACAGCGTGCTTGGCCTAGGTAGTCATTGGCACCTTGTGCAAAGGCGACAGGCTCTGTGAGCCTGTAGGGGAGAGTTCTCCAGTGTTCTCTTTATGTTGTAGAAGGCACAAAGGACGGACAGATATTGTTACAGCAGAGAAGTAGTAAGAGCAGTCCTGGCGGTATTTCTGTCACTTTCTACGTTCATCTTTTTGGTGACATGAACTGAAAAGTTATTTATATTCAGTAGGAGGTGGGAGTAGTGTAATTTGGGGAAAAAAGAGGTCTGAGCATACTTCAAAACAGACACAGTTGTGAAAAGATGACAAAGGATCAGCCCTCAAGAAGGAAAAAAAAATTCAGGAGCAAGTTAATAGACCTACAGCTATGGGAACTTCAGATGTAACTAGCAAGAAAAAGACCAGATGAACTTGAGAAGGCGGCGAGGCTGAACCCTTCACACCTACAGACTCAGACCAATTGTCAACTGAAACAAGGAATTTGGACACCCCAAAATAGGGTTCGGACGCTCCCAATCATATACTGCATACTGGCAGCATAATCCAGATGCAGTCATGTTTACTGAATGTAAATCTGAGTTGGAGCCACTTCTTTACCGGATTCATTTTACGATGTGTCACTCTTGCAGCTTTCAAAATCCTGTTTATGACGTACAAGAAAAAAAAGCTATATTACCTTTTGCCCAGCACTACATCTTCCTCTCATATCCAGAGCTGTATCTCCCTTTATCATTACTACTCTATAATTGTAGCTTCTTCTCTTATCAGCTGCTGAAACATTCTCATCTGCATCAGAGCGAATTTCTATATATTCAATATCTGAAAATGAAAAAGAAACAGTTTTTCACTTATCAAAAGATCTTTAAAACAGCATTGGAATAAACATAATTGAGAGCTACAACATACAGTAACTACAAAAAAACAAACAAACAAAAAAACACCTTACTCATAACTCCTACTAATAGATAAAAATTTGAAATTAATTTTTTCCAAAATTAAAGAAATAAGCCCAGGCAACTCCCCTGACTCAAGGAAACAACTATAGAAAACATGGAAAAGGGAAAATTACTTCTATTTATCATATAACTACCCACGTAACATGTAATAAAAAGGAGACTATAGAGGGGACCAACAGATGCAGCCTTTAGAATGGAACCAACCATTTTCATATCCTGGATTTTCCATAGTTTGAACAAACACTTTTCACTATGCAGTGCTCGGTATAAAATTAATATGGACAAAACTGTGAAAACAAACAAACAAACAAACAAACAAACAAACCAACCCACATGTACCTTGTCCTCTGTAGGTATTTCTCCAAAGGTCACGAATTATTTTGTTGATTTCTTCCATCTTCATGCTATGAAATGTCATTATTGCTCTACAGGAAAAAAAAAATTGCAGATTTTTATAGGTGCAACCATGGACTGCTATGGACTCATAGGAGCTTTAGGGAAGGCGAGAGCTCACTTTTCATTCTCTAAATACTTTGACTAAAATTACAGTAACTACTAGTTCATTTTGAATGCAGAAATGTACAAAGATCAAACACACTCTGTTATGTGAATACTTCTACTCTCACAAACAACTCCATCTCAAGAAGTAGGAGAGTAACAAAGACAAAATGATTTGTAATCAGTCACTCAGTAAAGGTTTTTATTTTTTATTTTTTATTTTTTTATTTTTTTTAAGGAGATTTATAATTTATGTGTAAGGCATATTTTCAGACCTCCAAGAAGAATCTGATACTAAAGCCTTCCAAAATAAAAATAGTGTTACTCATTGCCAGTCCCCCACCACCCTGCAGTGCAGATAACTGAGTCTCAGTAGGAAAGGAGAGCCAGTGAAGTTTCCTTGGAGCAGAGAATTCTCTATCAAGAATTTAATTTGTAATTACCTAAAGAGATGTTATGATTAGAGCTACCTTCAGTGGCAAGAGTAACATAGGGTGTCACTAATATTTTTTTATTTCATTTCCCTGATTCAACATGATATCCTGAAACCATCATGTCTACATGTCTTTAGTTCAATAATAGATGATTCCTCGTAAAAGCATTCCAAAAGGACATTGTGCTACGTTTCTAACTTTTTAAACAAATAGCGCTTTGTAAGGAAAAAAAAAAAATGCTTGCTTGCTTTCTGCCAATGTTTTTTCTTCCAAAAATATGGCAGTATTCAAAAGTAATTCTGAAATTGACTTCATGTATATATATATACACACACACACTTTTCCCATCTCCTCCCTTTTACAGGAATTATTTTCACCTGTTGTGAGGAATACTGAAGTCTCAACTCTAATATGATTTGTTATGTCTGAATAACGAATAAAGCATTTTCTACTGTTGATTAAACCCAAGAACGCATTCTTCATGAATATTTAACAAAAACCTGTAAATATTAAATCAACAAAGATCAACAGATAGCACAGAAGAGCATACAAATGTTGCTTTTCCCAGCTACATACACAGCTTTCAATCTCTGGCCATTAGAGTTAACATTTTGTCTCACTGATTTTTCAGACGATTACCAATAAGTGATGCTTATCTATTTTTCTTGAAATTACAAGACTGATTTCCTGTTTTGCCTTAAATAGAAACAATAGATGATTTGATACCATACAAAAGATTCTGAATTCTAAAAGGGAAATTCTTGGAGTGCATTTCCATTTAAGCTGAAAGGGAAGAATTACACATGCTCTGTACAATTTAAATCTTCACAAAATAAATTTTGGATTGGCTTAAATCCAAATACTAACTATATTTATTTTATCATTAAAAACGATTAAAGCAGGGTACTCCAGACCTCTGTATTTAATAGCGTTTGAGACCTGTCTTTCTGAATTCATACAATCTTTTCAAATGTATTTAGAGCTTAGCCTCCAAATATACCAGTGAATTATGGGTTCCACAGCTTTATTATGTGTTGCCAGAAAAAGTACTACCTTGTATTTCGAACTACTGCTTGGTATTTTCACAATCATTCCCTTTTCCCCTTCTCCACACTATTCAAGAAATTAAGAAACCTTCATCATCCCTCTTCAGTCACCTTTTTTCAACATGGAAACTTCTAATCTATCTAGCATCTCTTCTGGAGAGTTATGTTGTACCTTTAACTACATTACTGCTCTCTGTGCTCCTTTTTCCAGATTTATTATGTCCTTTTTAATAGAGGAGACCAAAATTGTATTCTGAATTTGTAGCTTTTATGGTGGCCAGATATTTTTCTCTCATTCTCTATTTTGTTCCTAATACTCAACTTTTATTTCTAACTGCCACTGAGCACCAACCTAGTATTATTGCAACTAGCTCATTGCAATTCCATAATTATAAGTGAACAATGCATGGGGGGGGGTGGGAGAGAAGGCAGGGAAAAGCACTGTATGTTTTTGTTCACATTTGTTAACAATCTCTGATGATTAACAATGGTGATGTGTTGGCTTCATTTCTCTATTCTCTCTCTCAATTTGACTTGTTGTATTGCAATTGTGTCCTAACATGTACAACCAGTACTCAAAAAAGGTCCCTCATTTATTTTATGTACATTATATACATTACAGAGTTCCTATACTCTAACAATCCTGTGCAGTTTGCAGCACATTTTCATTAATTTACTTTGCTTTTAGGAATCAGTTCTCTTCTGGAGGCATTAAAAAATAAAAAAGCTACGGCAACTGGACTTTTGGGATGAATATAAAAAACAATAGAAGTAACATAGCAAGGTACAACATTCTATCTTAATACTTAGATATTTGATTTTATAAAGAAAAATAATTATGTACCTCTAAGTTATGTTAATTTACTATTTCTAAAAGTTAAACCAGGATGTTTGAAATTGCAAGTTGCTTTTGCACCAAGGCAGTAATGAAAACTGAAAAAAAGAGTTATCCTCATACGACAGTACTTACTTATCAAGAGCCTTGTAATAAGTGTCCAAATCCTTGTTCAATAGCTCCGTTGTTCTCATAACAATCATCATCTCCCTGTATTTTTCCTCTGCATCTTTGAATTGTGACTCTCGAAGTTCCTTTTTAAACCGAACAATCTCTTCCTCAAATCCACGCTGTCGGCCAAGTGCAACATGATGGTTTCTTTTCAGAGCTTCTATTTTCTCCTCTAAATTTTTTTGTTCACTGTCAAACCACAAATGATACACGAGACTTCTGTATTTAGTGTTTCGCTATATTTTAGTCAAGGTTCTAATTTTTAGTTTATGTTAGCAACTCATTCTATTGTATATATAGATTGCAACAGTTAAAATTACTCGAACTAAGACATTTAAAATATGCTTATGTTTATTTAAACATATGTTTATTGTTTTTATAAGCAATATAACATATTAAGTTTTAAAAACATATTAAAGTCACCATTCTGACTAATATTCACTAATCCTATCAAAGATGAAAGTGCACCACGTAGAGGTATAAATTAGATTTAATTGCAGGAATTACATCAGGATACCGAGCAAAAAAAATGCAATGAACGGTCTAGTAGCATCTAGAAAGCTACATAAATAGTTTGCACATAAGAAACTGAATTAGGATAATTCCTTTTCATCAGTGTTTATTATCTAAACAATTAACATTAAAATACTGAAATGATTTGCAGCTGAGACCTATTTGAGCACACTGAAGATAAAACACTTTTATCCAGAGACATCAGTTTCTTTTTAAATACAGACTTAACAGTGGAAGTCTTTAAAATAAACGGTTTAGATTTGAACAGGTATATACTTGTGTGCATTTGTAGCTAGAGCTACATAATTTCACTGAGTCATTTATGTTGTCATGGGAATATTATGCAAACACGAGTTTGAGGGAGGAAGTAGTCTACATGAATGGGGAGAAAGGTACACACTAAGAACACAGGAAACACTAAAACACAGTGAGTATTATATTCAGATATTTAGTGAATTCTTATGCAAAACACGCTGCTGTGTTTTGAAAACGCTTACTTTTTCATCTGCGGGACTTTCATTTCTCCCATCTCCTTCATAAGTCTATTTATATTGTCTTCAACTTCTTTTAATTCTTCATTCCGCTTCCGCAAAGTCAGATTATCCTCCAGCCACCTTTCCTGTATCTGTCTCCACAGAAAGCAAGAAGTTCTATGATGTTTCAATATATCGATGCTCAATAACAAAGTATAAACTCTGCACAACTCTAAAACCTGCTACAAGCATAAAACAATTGACAGCACTGAAAAGTACCATAGTAAGAACTCACTTTGCACTAGAAACCTAGTATAATGCAAATCATGATTATCATTTCATATTTCAACCTGAAATAATATTTACAATATTTATTGTCATAGGTGAACGTAAGAGTGATCCTGTGTGTGAACAGTAGTCGGTGGTTCAAATGGGGCAAGTCATTTGGGGTGAGATTTCACATTTTCCCCTATTCTCAATTCTACAGGTAAGATAGTGGGATAGAGTGGGGAAAGATATCTTTCCTATAAAGAATGTAAATAGGGTTTGAAATACATACATAATGATTTAAAGCACACAACAAAATCTGGAGTGACTAACAACTTTTGGGACCTGCAATTAGAATCACCTCACAGCGGTCTTCTTTCAGTAGATAGGTATCTTCCACACAAAGCTAGTTTTGAAAACAGTGGTTATTGTCACAACAGACTTACCCCTTTAGGAAATACCACAAAATTGTACTTAGAGATAATTCTTTTTTCTAAAATGCATCAATTTTTGCATATGTAAATCACAGGATTTTTTTCAGCCTGATGCACATATAGTGGCTATTCTGACTAACAACTCATTAAGTACATCAAGAGGAGACAAACTTTGTATCAATATGAGCCTACACGGACTTAAACCAATGCCAGAAATCACTTCAGATATAAATGCAAAATATACCTTATGCTAAAACAATAAACCTACCTTTTGAGTGTCAATATCTTGTCGAATAATTTCCATCTCTTTACTTATCTTTTCCTTCTGTTTCTCACAGGCAACTAACTGAGAGTTTACTTCATCAAGTTCAGACTCCTTTTGCTATAAAAATAAAAAGGTATATTATTTATATACAAAAACACTTTTAAAAGCACCTTTTTATTGATTGCTTTTTAGGTTACCTTCTTGTAGTCTTCCTTTCCTTCTTGAATATAGCTTTCGATTTCTTTCATGTACTTGTTTATATCTTTAACTTTCTCTTTTATGCTATTTATCTGCAGCGAAAAGATTTCAAATGAATTGCAGTCGGATGTCCAAGAACTGATGTGACATGTATAAAAGATAACTGGATAACACTATTTCTGAGGTACGATTCATTTCATAACTCCCTTTAATTTACCAACAAAAGACTTCAACTTTTGAAATCCAGATGCTCCTTATTACCATGAAACTGTTTTCCAAAACAAATGGTAAATCACTCATTTGTGCTTACATAAGAGGGCCATTTGCCCTGAGAAAGACAGGTGTGTCCCTTGCCAAGGAAAGGTCACAACCATCATTGCTGTTCCTCTAGACCTACTAGATAGGGCTTTTAGCACTACACGTCACACTAAATATTGCCAAATGTCCCTAGAAGCTTTTTGATAAGACCACCAAAAGTTAGTTACAACTGAGTTGATTTCCTGACTTGGTTATGTTCCTTTTCTTCCCTAAAAGCTCCACAAATCTAAAGCATTAGGTAAAGCAATTGCTGTCTCCTAAAAGTCAACTCATTACCATGGCTTCCACCCATGCCCCAAAACCAGCATGTAATCCTATCTCCCAACTATGTGAAATGCAAACAAACCTTCTCTTGTGTTTCTTTATTAGTTGCAGTCCTTTTATTAATTAGATCCTCCTTGTCTTGCTGCAGTTTTTCTAAAGTTTCATGTAGGGGAAATACCTGTTCTTTTGCTTCCTGAAAAGCAGTTGGAGAAAGCCCTTTTTATTTTCTCATTCTGTCAAAGATAAACAATTTTTCAAGTGCAAAAAAAAAAGTCATGTGCGTACTTAATTTTTTTTTACATCTTGTTCATTACTCTGAAAAGTTTTGTATTAAATAAAGTGCTGAAAATTTCCAGAGATATGCATAGTGTAACAGGACAAAAATTTTAAAATGCATATGAATTGCTATGTTTACAGAACGTTAAATATTACTGGATTCTTTGTTTTTCAAGGACAACATAGTTAAGGGCTAGTAATTATTTCCTACCTTAATCTCTCTATATAAGGACTGAAACTCAGTGGTTAATTCCACTATTTGCTCCTCCAGTTGTTGACGACGCTGCATGCTGCTGGAGATCTGAAGTTTCTCTGCTCTAAGTTCATTAACTGTACTCTTAAGCTGCTGAATCTGATTCTGCTGGTCTTGCTTGATTTTTTGATTTAACTCAATTTTACTAGTAACTGTAGATGAAAATACACACGCAGTGAAACAGTTGATCTGTAACTAACAACATTTTTTGTCTTCCTTATGACAGATCTAACTGCAAACTAAGTTAATATAATCAAAAAAAAAAACTATTAGAATATGGTTATTTTGAATGTAAAATAAGTAAACTAAAATTTATATTTTACTGGCAGCAAGTTTGATTATTTTCAATATAAAAACAAAACATCATTTTATATGACCTACCTGTATCCCATAAGTGTTTCTTCTCTTGTTTTTCTTGGCTTACTTGTAGAACGGTTCTACTTAAATCGACCCCTAGCAGCTTAGCCTCCTGCTGAGCAATTTTTCTTTCAACATCCCTAATATCAGCCTAAAAGTAAGAGTAAAGCCCTATTATTACCGTATTAGTGCTTAACAGGCTTTAGTTTATATGTTATTGAATAACTACATGTACAGCAAGCAAGTATCGTTTTATATATTGAAAGGAATTACAGAGCATACCTGGTACCTTTCCATTAGTGTTATGTCCTGTAAACATGCATTAGCACCGTCCTTCTCAGACAGAACTGTCTGCAAGAGCGTTTCCTGCTCTTCTATCTCACCCTTCAGGCGTGCAAAATCCCTGTTCACAGTTTGCAGCCTGTTCCTCAAGTCTGGTATGTCCCTTTCTTGGAGTTCCACTACTGTTTGCCTTGAATAAAATACAAATCCATGAAACTTCCTTTGTTAAAAGCAGCAGCATAAGTTCAAGACATTCAAGTTTGCAAAATCTGTGATATGACTGAATAGCAGAAGACTGAATTGAACCAATAGTATCCCCTTAAGCTTGCCCATGTTCAGTTGAGTTTATGTTATATAACCAGCTAAGGTAATAATCCCTCATTGTAGGCAGGTGAGATCTAAACACAAACCAACCAACAAACCTCTTCCGGTTTTCAACTGAACTACAGCCAGTGCTAAAATAAAATCCACTGCACATGAGTGCCCTCTTGTGAAAGAGAGGTATACCTTCTAACATATATTCAATTTTTTTTCAGAATAACAGTCTTCAAATATTTTGAAACCAGAGCCTCTGGTTACCCACTGACAGGGAAACTGCATGCTCTACTCTAAATCCTGTTTGTATGGTAAGGAAAAAAAAAATAGGACTCTCACAAAAATTCATTAGGACTAGTGCTGTTTATGGTTTGGAGGGAGGCAACAAGAAGAAAAAAGGGGACACAGCAACAAAATAGTCTGCCTGTAATTTTTGTAGTTTTAAAATTACAGATTAAGTAAGCCTGGGAATTGGAAAAGACTGTAAGCACCTCTTCTCTCTTTTTTTTTTTTTTTAAAAAACATTGTCTACATTTTTTTTTTTTTTTACATTGCAACTTCAAAAATATTTTAATTAATTAAAAACTACATAAGAGATTTAATACAGTCTAATCTTTTATGGATTGTCAGTATCAGAGACAGAGCTGCATTCCCAAATGATGGAATTGCACTTGACTGAACCACAAGAAAACACAGACTGCATTGGGAATCTGCTATAAATCTCACAGATTTCCTTCAAGAACATCATAAATGAATACTAAACCTGACAGTAACAAAAAAGTACCTTTAAAGGATATATAAATCAAGATTTATTAAAGTGCAGTTAGATTTTTGAACAAATTGCCTAGCCCGAAAATAAATCTTTCTTGATGTCAACAAAATTTTCAATAATCAAAAAACAAACATTCAAAAGAAAATGACTTCCAGCAATATTGTCTGTGAAGTACTTTACCTAATTGGTTTAAGACCCATCATTTCATCACGTTTTTTCTCTCTTCTTTTAAGCTCAGACTCTGTTGACTTCAATTTGTCTGGTGCAAGACGCAACTTAGACTGAAGATCGCTAATTACATCTTGCAGTTCAGCCTCTGATACAAAACCTCTTTGACAAACTGGACAACACGACGGTTTCTCTTCTGTTAGTTGTGTAATGAACTGTGAATAAACTGCTGTGGCTCCAGCAAGCACAGCTAGTTTAAAGAGAAACAGAAGATGTTATGTTGAATATACAGTGCATAATCAGATCTGAACTTATTATATATTTACCATTAAAAAACCAACAAATGAAAGAAAACTATAAGCTGCAAATCATCAAGATAGGAAACTAAAATGGTCCTAAGCAACCTGGTCTGAATTCAGCTCTGTCCCTATTTTCAGAATGGTGCCCTTGATCACAGCCTGACATTCTCTCCAACCTGGATTATTCTATTTTATTGAACTACACTCATCCTTCAGCAATTAACAATAGAAACAAGTACTTGTGAATCTCCTTCTGGAGTTACTTTCTTTCAGTTAGCAGTAGGCCCTATGGGTCAAAACCATGCCACTTGTCTAGTTCTGTACTCATCTTCATAACTGGCAGATTCAATCATTCAAACATATCCTTGGTTGTGTAAGGGTTGTGATTTACATTTTTGTTTTGTAAAAGTCAGTATTTCATTCACATACAGTAAGAGAATTAACTGAGTTAAAACAACTGATTTTGATTAAACGTGAAATTGAAGACGTAGTAAAGATAGGGGAAAATTGTTTAAAAGGGAGGTTACTGAATCTTAAATTGGTTCCTATGCTGATTGTCCTGCAAATATAAATACCCACAAGTTACAGACTGTCTCAGTGTCTCTAGGTTACAATTAAAATGAGGAAAAAAGTAGAGCTACGGATAAATTTACCTCGCTGTTTTGAACTTTTTTCAATTTCATCTTGAAGTTTGTTCAGGTTACTGTCAAAATCTTGGCTTCCACAAACATCAAAAAGTTTTGCTTCATAGCTAGACAATTGTTCTTCTTTTTTTCTTAGTTCAGCACTGATAAAATTCTTCTGTTGTTCTGCTGATGCCAGTTGTTTGCTGAAACATTAATGAATAAACTCTTATATTACAGAAAAACAACAACAAAAAAACACTGTATTAACAAAAACACCATAATACCAATTTCAGATTAACTTCAGAATTATTCATCAGTTCTTTAATGATTTTTTCCAGAAATCTACAGCATAAGTTTTCAATTCATCTAAATACAGCATAAAGTGTTTCATTTAAATTCCTTTTTCTGCTTCCTAGATGCTTAATGAGGAGAAACAAATTTCTAATGTCAAATCCATACAAGGGACTTTCTAGAATATCATTAACTTTTCCTCTTCTACTTCCTTCCCTAATTATTGCTTATGAGATACTATTGAACAAAAAACATTATTGAGCAAAACATATTGAGCAAAAAACATTAGCACCCTTCTATTCATCTTCCATACTTCTCAATTATGGACTGTTTTTAGACCTCAAATCTCATTTTTTTGATTTTATAGAAGTTTAATGCATATCGCTGCACAGTGTGCTGATGTCACCTAATCTTTCTGACATATTCTTTTCTACAACGAAATACATGTAAATCAGAAACATGTATCCATATCACAAATAAGTTCATGATATGGTTAATAACCATTCTGTAACTCCTAAGAAAGTCAGAAGACTCCTGTCTTTTTTTCCCCAAAGCACATTCTTTCACATTCACAGCTAGGGTAGTATAAATAATTAAGGACATATTAGAATATTTTGTTACCTGCTTTTAGTGTTGCCTCTGACATACTTCAAATATGATGATTTTATTAACTACCATGAACTATATTGGCTATATATTAAACAAATTTTGCACAATGCTTTCTTTCATTTTGCAGACACCTAAATAAATATTGATGAATTACAGTAAAAGTATGTTAACTATATTAAAAACTTTCCAACACTGAAATTCATAATTGCATAAATACTTCTGGAGACATAATTAAACTAATACATACTTAAGCTTCGCATGTCTGTCCCTTGTTTCATTAATCTCTCTATTTTTGCCATGAAGCCAGTCTTCAAGTTGTTTTTTATTTGGAAAGTATCCCAGCAGTAATGTCAGTTCTTCAGAATGTCTTGATTTTACTTTTCTAATCTGTTCCTCTTTGTCTGCCTTGGGAAATAAAGCATTTAAAATTTCATATAAAAACATATTCATATATTCATGTTCATATAAACATATTTTCATATGTTTAAGTTTATGTCACTCAATGCATTCACAGGGTTAATGGCTTCCATAAAGCCAGACAGAAGCTTTACATACAAATGTTTATAAACATCTGGAAAAAAAATGCACAAATCTTGAAGGGACCGTATTCATGTAATTTCCCTTCCTTATGAGATGACGATAGAAAAATTACTTTGTCTTTCTTCAGCATCTCCATTTGGGTAATTGTTGTGGTATGTAGGTTCAACTGTTCCATCTCTTGATCCAGCTTCCGAAGAACTTTGTCCAGGTTTATTTTCTCATTTTGCAGAGTTTGCACTTCCAGTTCAAGTGTTTCTACATTGCTGCTCCTCTCAGCCTTCTCCAGTTCATGTTCCTAATCAAAAAACAAAAGCACAAAAGACTTATGTAATTACATTAGACAATAAGTTCCTAACTAAAGAAATCAGAAAAAAAAGCTCTTAAAAACTGTCCAGCAGCAGTATCATTAGCTGTTACAGGAATAACACTTCCAGGATCTATAAAGAATACATGCACGATGCCAAAGGCTGTGATGCTGGTATAGGAAACATAAAGCAGACAATGGATGCAGAGTTCTGAAATGCAATACTGTACCAAGTTGCTCATGCTTTTCACAACTTGTAAAAACTTTCAAACTTGTAGAAATCTTTAATTACATTAACTTACTGTCTTGACAATCTCTTCATCCAATTCCACAATTCTGTCTGATGACCCCTCCAACTGCTGCAATTCATGTTTTACATTCTTCAGTTCCGCTTGTCTCTTATTTTGGATGTCTGATTTCAGATCAATGGTTCTTTCTAATCCAGTTTTCTTATCTCTTATTTCATCTATCTGTTTTTGTTTCATCGCTTCTTTTTGTGCAAATTCTCTCTGAAAGAAGTGAACAATAATATATTAATTCATTCACAGGAAAAACACAGCATTTAAAATGGCTTCTTACAATAGTATGCAAATATTCACCATTATAATGCATGAAATTGAAATATTTAGATATGTAAAAAAAAATCCCGCTAAAATGCAGCAATACAAAAATGCAGATGCATAATGGTCGTGTTGTCTGACAGCAACTCCATTTTGAAGATAACTTCAAAACAACATTGCTTGTTTTCTTAACAATTGCCCATGGAAATTCTTCCTCAGGCTTTTTAGTGTCACTGACCCACCTGCTTGAGATGGCAGTTGAGAAAAAAGTATCTGCAGAACTGCCTGTTCAGTAGCTTTTGCAATTCAGATCACCCAATGACCACTCTTAGTTCCAAAATTAACTTTCACAGAAAGGTTCAAGCAAGCCATATTGAAGAATACTAGATGAAAAAAAAATGGCTTCATTTATTTTCCCCCAGGACCATAAAGACACATATGGACTAATAACAGACTAACAACTAACATGGAATTATAACACAATCCTAAAATGACAAAATCCTTACCATTAAGTGATTTGCAGTTTCTGTATCTCTCGCTTGTCTCTCCTTCAATAACCTGTGAAAATTGGTAATCTGTCTTTCATTAAGAGGTGATAACTCAAAACCATCTAATTCTAGCTGTGCTGCCAAAGACTGAATTAATGAATCCCTCATTTTGATGTGTTCTTGGTGACGATCTGCTTGCAGTTGTAGACGACCTGCACAAAAATAAAATAAAAAAAATAACATAACCCCTCAAAAAATGAGAACATACATTTAGGATTCGAGGTCAATTGCAACTATTACCTTAAGATCTTCTACACTGAACCATTTAAAGTGTTAAAAACAAGCTATAGCTTAAAATATTACTGTTTCTGTTAACTATTAATTATATAGAAATAACTATTATATAAATAAATTATATAATTAACTATTAATTATATATATTAAAATCTGTGTTTAAACTACTACAATTTGCTTTACTGCAATTCCCACAGTCCATCTAAAAGAGAATATATGATATACAGAATAGTACTGTCCTAAAGCCCTCTGAGTAGTCCCCAGACCTCACATGTGAGGGTGGGAGTGCCAAGAATTCTGCTTTCACAGGTTTCTTGGTTACACTTACACAATCACAACTGGCTAGCAGACATTTTCATCACTTAGACAAAGTACAGGCTCAGATTGTGAAAACAAATGTGCTGTAAACTGCTAGACTGACATAGTTTTATGGCATCAGTAATGATCAATTTTGAATATTTCTGTAGAAGATGGTACACTTAAGAACAAACAAAGTTCATGTTGTAATTACAGTTCAAAACAAGCACATTAAAAAAAATCCAGGGGAAAGATGTTGAGGTTTGATTACCTGTGAGATTCCCCACACCATGTCGTGCAACTGACCTAAAACTAACACGCATTTCAGGGAGTTTGTCCCATTCAAACATCTTCAATTATCAGTCATTCTATTTAAGATCTTAATTGCTTTAAACATAAATACAAAGTTATAGATCATATCTAACATACCTCGTTCAACGAGTAGTTCTGACTTTTCACTGTTAAACCTCTGGCATTCTTTAATGGCCCTATCTAATTCACGCTTACAGTCTGATAATCTCTTCTCCTTCTCCTTCACTGTTCTCTGGTGGTTCTGGTATCTATCCCTTAGCTGTTCATCCGTTCCTTGAAAAACCTGTACACCAAATAAAATACAGAATAAACTTAACTTTTTAACTGAATTCAGTTAAAAATAATCTTATGTTTATTACAGGCTTTACCATAACAGAATCCAAGAAATAAAATAACACCTCTCATAAAGAATTTCTATGCTAAGACTTACATTAAGAAAAATCAAACATACTATGAGCAAAAACTGAAAAAAAAACAACTATTTTTCATATGCTGATAAGACAAGTTCATCTAAATTTTTACCACTATCCTAAAGCATTTTTGTTCATCTGTCAAAATAATTTTAAACGTCCCTGCACAACCACAACAAAAGAATAAAAAATACTTACTATTTTAAGAAATAAAAAACCCTCCAGGGACATGAACAGAATCAGTGTCAGAAGACATTCATTGCTGGCTAAAACAAGTGCTGGCTATCATGAACATATTGTGAGAGGTAGGTATTTTCAAGTTCCACATTGCAGGGCATTATTACAATAACTTTTGTCAGTATTTCTCTTCCTGGCAAGCTAATCTATGGTGGAGGGATCAGTTACAAACAGCAATTTAACTCTTACATCCGAATTACACAGAAACTAGCTACAAATACCGTACCATAAAGCTGCGTATCTCATATTATCAAATGAGCTACTTGGCCTTTGGAAGTGTTCATAACCAGCATCTAGTGCATAATAAAATACACAGTTCACATGGTAGCAAAAGGCAGACTTTGATTTTTCTGCAGAAAGGATGACAACATGGAATTTAAAAGGCAACCTTTTCCATCTTCTGTTGCAGATCTTGATTATCCTTATCCATCTGCCTCCTCCTGCTCTCCAGAGCTTTTACGTCGTTGTCTAGCAACATTACTTTCATGAGATTCTTTTCAACTGCTGCCAGAGAACACTGCAAAGGAAAGGATCATAGAATAATAGAGTCATTTAGGTTGGAAGAGACCTTAATATCTCACTAGTTTACAAATCCCATAATAAAATGTTCTATACAACACTTTACTCTAAACTGTAAAACTTCACCATTATTATTTTGAAAAAAAAAAAAAAAATCATTTAGCTTTAGTTATAATTCATAATAGTTTTATAGTTAACATACAAATTTGAAAGACATTTTAAATTAAGCTACAAAACAGACAAACAAAAAAAACATCAGTGCTGTTAAAACAGTTCCACAGACAATGTTTTAAACCTCCCATAACTGTTTACAGATTAGAGCAGCATCTGTCAGGTTTGTTGCTTAATTCTGCCACAGAATAGAAGGTGAGATAACAACATAAAACTGCAAGATTTTAATCAGGAAATTCCTCCAGCTTTCAAATTTTGCTGTGTTCCTTTTTTAAAACAAACAAACAAACAAACCTTATGTGCTGTTTTATACTAAAATCTTAATGTAAACATCACTCAAATTACCTTTAAAGGATCCAGCTGACTCTCAATAGATTTTACATTCTCCTTAGAAGCAGACAGCTGAGCTTCCCTATTGTTAAGATGGTCCTGGATTTCCTGTGCTTTTTCTTTATTCTGCTTTAGGTACTTCAGCTCTGTCTGACACTCTTTTACTTTTAGGCTTTGTTTCAGTCGTACCTGACGGAGAGTTTCCAGTGCTTTAATATACCTTTAAAAAAAAAAAACAAATTTCAGATCCTACAGGCAATACAGCAATACTGATGCCACAGATGTTTTCTTTAACACCTACACTACTAGAGAAGACAGTTTCTTATTTAATTTTATTCAATTCCAGTAAAGAGAAAAACCTTGTTGCTGAGAAGATCTCATCAAATCTTTGTTTCAGGGCCTTCCCTTCGCTTAATGGCCAGTTGGACTCTTCTTGGTGGCAGAAAACAACATTGTTGAGCACAGATTTGGAAACACCAAGGGCACTGATCATCTCTCGATCAATTTCTGCACACTTAGAACTGAGACTGACCTTCTCACCATGCCTATGTAGCACAGATAAAGAAAATCCACAAAGCAGTTACTAGAAATTCTTTAAAAACAAACAAACAAACAGCTTATTTAAATCTGTATAAGCACATTGTATTGCATTGGTTACAAAACAGAGTAACAGTTTTTTAAGTCTACAATTACCATTTTAACAGCAAATGTTTTCAGTCAATGTTGCTACATGTTAAAAAATCTATGCAGAACCACCAGAAGGAGTAAGACTGATTTTGTTTAAAGCCAAGTGAATACTTTCCTTAAAAAGGGGAAACTAAAGGTAAACACGGACTGACCATATCCTGAAACTTAAAATGGTGCTAAAGGAAATAAAGCTTATGCATTTCAAACAAGATTACTTTCAAACTAGAGCATCAGTAATACAATTTTCAAATTAATGTAAGTCAATTGATATACGTAGCTCTTAGTATAGTGGCTATCAAATGTTAGTATTTTTGAATCAACTAATAGATCAAACGATGGAACTCCAGACCTTCCATCTAAGAACACAGGCAGGAACTTCAGAGAGCACGTTATGAATTTTTCTCATCTTATACATAAAATATACAAAACCCAAACTGTTCTTCACATTACAGAAAGAAAAAAAAAAAAAAAAAGATATAATTAAACTTACTTTGTTCTAGTAATGACCCCTTCAAGTGTTTTAAACTCTGTTTTCTTGTTTTTCTGGGTACACACCATGGATCGTTGGACAGCTACAAGCTCTCCATTAACATCTTGAAACTGTAATCGAATCTGAGCTCTAACATCAGTTTCATGGGCAACCTTCAGTACAAATGACAACAAGGAAACAAGTATGAGAAATTCTTCTCAACACCCAGAGGAATACATGACTTCCCAGATGTGGAGTGTTCCAGTCCCCCCAGTTCTGTTTTTCCTGAGACAGTACGGTCAGCTCACATCTGCCTAATACTTGAGCATCCCTGTTTCCATCACAGCCCTGCGTGAGTACAGTAAGTATTTTACTGAGGAGTAAACGTGCACTAAATCTAACCACTGTGGCTTTTACCTTTGGATCATGAACAAATGAATTTCCTTTGGTTCCAGGGGGAAAATCTCCAGTGGACACATATTTAAGGCACTCAATGATAGTCTAAGAAAACAAAAACAAGTATATAATTAGAATGACGATTAAGAATAACCAATGAAGACTAAAAACAAAACACAGTGACAGCCCAAATATTTACAAATAAGATAAACATGAAGGGAGAGAGAAATAAGAAATGACATTTTATTTTTCAGTACCATGAGAACATGGTACTTTGCAAAAGCAGTTTTAGTCAGCACCTTGATCAATTTCCTATGAAAAACACCAAGTAGTGCCCTGCAAAGCCCAGGATAAGAAGCAGATCTCTAATAACGTAAGCTAATACAATATTTACAGTAAACAGCAAGGTTTTTCTAATATTTGTACCTTGCTGTTGAAATCATTCTTTGTATTTTCAAGGTTTTCAGAGTTACTTGGCGCACGAAAACAATCACGTAAACCTTACCGTTTTTCCTGCACCGTTTGGTCCCACCAGAATAGTCATTGGATTAAGGAACGTGATAATCTGTTTGTCTTTATCCTCTATGCCAAAACTCCTCACGCCGAGGATGCTCATTTTCTCAATCCTTGCCATTTCTGCAGAATTTCTGCTCTTCCGCAGTCACCAACGCAAACCCTGTAAAACAAAGCTCTATGAAAGTTGGAGACAGTGAAATCCCTGCGTATCCCTGAAAGGAGACAACACGGTTATTTCAGTGTGTGTATTGTTAGAAACACTCCAAGGTTCCCCAGTTATGGCTCAAGGCACAGGACGCATGAAAGCCAAACCCCCTCAGTGCTGAGGAGCTCGACTCAAACCTCAGGGCCAGGCCACGCCGTTTCCAAGCCATTCTAAAACAACAACAAAAAAGCCCTTTAAGTACCAGTGAGAGAAAAACGCTTTATGCCACTGCCCCTTGTTATGCATGTTTTATTTATCGTTACTTTCCATTCCCCGTTTCTCGCGGCGTCACGGCCCCAGCCCCGTCCCGACACGAGGCAACCCCCGGCGGCAGCGGCCCGGCCCCACGGCCCCCCCTGCACCTCACACGGGTGCTCGGGGACCCCCGGGGACCCCCGGGACCCTCAGCGGGGACCCTCGGCCGTGCCATGAGACACCCGGGGCGTTTCCCTGAGGGGGGCAGCCGGAGTTTCCCGCTGCAGCGGGGGCGGACATTTTCCTGCTGCCCTTCCTTTCCCTTCCCTTCCCCAGCTGAGGGGCGGCCAAGGCGATGCCGTTCCCCGTTCCCCCGCTGCTCCCCCCCTTCCATCCCCGTTCACCTCCGCTCCCGGTGCCGGCCTCGGCCCCCCGGCAGCCCCCGCGGTCGCCCCCGCTCCGCCCCGGCTGTGGCGGCTCCGCCCGGCCGGGCCCGGCTCGCTACCGCCCTCCCGCGCCGTGGGGCCGGTCAGGGCTGGCCCGGGGCTCCCCTTGTCCCTCGTCCTTCTTGGGGTCCGACCCCGGCCTCTGAGGGGCGAGGGGGAATGTGCAGCCCTGAGGGGGCAGCCCTGAAGGGGCAGCCCGGTTCCACTCCGCTCCCCCAGCCCCGCCGCCCCACAGAGGTCTCCGAGGGGTCTCCCCGTGGCACGCAGCGACCCCCGCCTCCCGTTGAGGGGCTTTTAAGAGTTCACAGTTCTAACATTGGCACTTCGGGGTTATTTGGTGGTGTTTCCAGCCTTCTGCTCACAGCCTTGCAGCGCTGTGCATGGCGGCACAAAATTGTGGCCTGGTTCAAGGCTGGCCCATGCTCCGCTAGACCCCAGCTCCAGCGTTACGAGAAGGAACGGAGCCTTCAAAGCCTTCAAAATTCAGAGAGCCAAGTGGCAGCCTTCTCACAGAAACCTCCATACCCGCTCAGCGGTCCGGCTTGGCGCTTCAGGCTCAGGCCGGGTGGAGGAAAACCACATTTCTGCCGCTGGGTTTGATGTCCACTCACTCTGCCCGTTACGCAGTGCGGAATCAAACCCAGCGCGGGATAAATGACCGCAGTGCGAAAAGGCAGCACAGCATCATCAGGGCTGAGGCAGAGCACAGGTGCACGCTGCAGCCATGCCGGGCGAATTAGTAATGTGCATGGTAGAGAGTATTTCCAGTGGTAGCATGAGTACCCGGGGCTGTGGGTGAGCGGTGGTTCACCATGACGCTGGTGGTAATGTAAGCATGATGCATCCCTCTCTCACAGCAACAGACGAGAGTCAGGAAATGGTTTTCGAGGCTGTACTATACAGCCTGGTAATTCACCGTACTTAGTAGGAAATCTAGAATACTAACTGCAAAAATTCCACGTCATTCTCTTTGTGCTTTATGCAGGAAAAGGATGAAGTGTAGTCATCTGTCTTACTGTAGGATTACTCCATTTATGTTCAGTTTGGGGGAAACTTTCAATGAAATCCCTATAAAAGCACTAACCAGGGAAAGAATGACTAACTAAGTGGCATGAGATGGTTTTGAAGCTCATGTCTCATCTGGGTCCAGAGAAGTGTTGAGAATACAGACAAGTGCTATTACAGCAGATTAAACATGTGAGGATCCTCTGCTGCGTCCCCACAAGAACAGCTTCCCTTGCCCAAGGCAATGCTTGCTCGCAAGGTACTAACCCTCATACTTCAGCTTTCCACTTTAGAAATTTAGGAATATAATACTTTTTTTCCACACTTTACAGCTATAGTCTCTACAAGTTGTTGGAAATAAAATACAAACAATTTGTAAAGAAACTGTATTGCTTCCATTACCAATCCAACTTTTTAATTTTTGTCTTGAGGATTGACAGTTGTCTTGCACAAAGATGAATTTTATTGGAGCTATCAAAATGTGAAAATAAATTGCAATAGCTTTTTACATTAAGTGAAGAAAATCTTCCATTGTTCCATGGAGAGCTCAATAGCAGCTGAGCAAAAGCAACTTCGTGCTATCAGGTGACTAATTCTAGCAATATATATTGAATATGGAACAGCAATAGAACAGCACTAAAACCAAACCAAAACAAACAAACAAGCCAAAAAGAAACTCATTTTCCTAATTAAATTATAACACAAGTAGAAAAGAAATTTTCATTCAGAAATGCCACCTATATGCAACCAAAGGGAGATTGTAAAATAATGTAGTTGAAGTTCCATGCAGTCATCTGCCCCTAAGTCTGTTTTACTTGCTTATAGTCACGGTGTTAAGTCTGAAATGTTGGTGTTTTTTAAAATTATTTTTAGAAAAAAAATAGAGGAAAAAGAAAAAAATAGAGGAAATAGAGGAAAAAAGAAAAAATGAAAACAGACAATGCTTGTAGTAAGGATGCATGTTGTAGGTTGTTTAATATATATCCTGTTCTCAAAAGCAAAACAAGTAGTTAGGAAACCCTCACAAAATGGTGCAACTGGAACAGTTAAACTGGAGAAGTGTACAATATGCATGTCTGTTATTGGATATAATGACAGAACCTGCACTGCAAGAGCAGATGTTTCCATTGGTGTTTACTAGGATGAGGAAGTAGAAGTTCAAATCACTATAAAATGTGTAATTTATTTCTTAGTCTGAAAAAAATGGGCAAAGGGAAGATAACCGCTTCCCCTACAATAAAAAAAAAAAATAAAAAAAATGAAGTGCTTCTGGTTAACTCCTCAACTACTATCTATTGACTTTTCTGTGTACCCATGAATTCTTTACATTGTTCATTTTCTGACATTTATGATCTGAGGATAGTTTGCTAAATACTTTCAACATTCCATCCTGTCCTGGAAAAGAATCTGAGCAAAAATTCTGGATGTAAGGAAAATCCAAAATTCTAAGCCACATCTAATTTTTTCAACTAACCTTTCTTTTCAATAATGAAATGGTCAATCTCTCACAATGTTATGTCACCAAATAATGTTGTTAATAATGATCTCGTGGACAAAGTGCATAAAAAAAGGTAATCTAATAGGGTATCGTATAGATAACATAATGTATCAAGAGCTGTATATCATCAGATCTAGAAGATGCGGTCATTAGACTCCAGCTGTTGCGCAGCTTGTGTCATCAGGCACTGGTTTAATCAGAGGTTACTCAACCATGAACACTTTGTGTCTGCAAAGGGTTTGGAAAGGAGTACCAGAGTTTGAAGGCAAATCTGGAGACTGTAGAAAGGTTCAAGGCAATTGTGGGTGGGTAAAAGGCTCTCTCTTGGTGCTCAAGTTCATTTCTTTCTAGGGCCCATGGAATTCCTCTGTCCCCAGTGCCAGTCTTCTCCCACATCCATTGCAAGGAGCAACTCTTTGCTCGATAGCCCCTATTCATCTCCCAGTTAGGAAAAGGTCCAACCAGAACTCAGAAAGCCAGAGGACTACCACTTTTTCCCTTATCTGTGACTTTCTTTCTTTCTCCAGGACTGACTCCAGGGAAGGGCTGCCAGCTGCAGCCACTGCCCGCTGCTGTGGATACCTTCAGCTCTCCCTCACAGCCCCAGGCAGGCTGGGGCCATCCAACTCTGCTTACCTGTAAGTAAACCAGGTGAGTTGCCTGGCTCGGGAAGTTAATTGGCTACATTTTCAGATGACTCTGAATTTGACTGATAACTTTACCAGCATATTTTAGTGCTTGCTGTGCTTCCAGTATGAAGGAAAACAAAGTGGAAAGGGAAAACAAAGAGGAAGACCCTCTATTTGTGTGTTGTGTCTTGTCCCTGTAACTGTCTTCATTATGACTCAGTTGTTCAGGAATACAATGCCATTAATCTCTATTATTACTGCTTTCTCCATGACAACAATTTTCTGTGTTGCTGTTGGATGATGCACAGACCGTATCCTTGACTGCAACCAGTTAAGCCTCTGGAATAGTTTCCAAAATTTGTTGATAAGGAGACAGAGTTATTACCTGTAGCAGATCTGTTTCACATGCAGTATTCACCAATATGAAACCTATTGTCCTAATCAGTGTTTTAAGCTACTATAGGATGGTTTTGTGAGAATTATTTTTATTTTTTTTTGCTTGTGGTCTACATTCTTTGACAGAGAGCACAACTACCAACCTTTCAGAGTGTATCAATCTGTGAATGTGAAGGTGTGAACACAAGCCTGAAGAGCAGAAGGGACAACCTGAGTCACTGTTTCCAGTCTGCTTCAGTGCATATTATCAAGTCATCCCTTCTAGAAATGTCACCTTCTTTTATAAATCTAGTTGGAACATCAGGTAGAAGACTGACTAGTTATTACATACTTTCATATTCCCAAGATACATGTCTGGTATCTGGAGTATTCCCCACGTGTTTGTTTTAACATCATCCTGTGTCTGAGCTACCTTCTTCCTGCTCTTATCTCCCGAGCTGTTTATAGAGTGCACATATTCTCAGCCTTCGTTTTCCTGGATAATCAAGCCGTGCTTCTCCACTGCCCTCTTCCTTGAGTTCTCTGTTCACCAGAGTGATGACATTGTTAATAACAATGGTATAGAGATTAAATCTTGAAGACACTCATAAGTTACCTACGCCAGCCCCATAACTTTCCTTTTCAACATGGCTCTTACCATTGCTCAGTAAACTATTCATTTGCCTTAATGCTTTCACATCTTCAGATTAATGAGTGCTTTATCATTTGGTACAGTATTTTACTAAAACACAGATATCTGTGATCCACCACAGTTTCTTGAACTCTCTTATCAAATGCACATCTGATCACTTTGGCATGATCTATCTATGACAACCAATGTCATCTTTTGTCTTATTGTAACATTCACTTGTATGGCATTTAATGTGTTTCTTTCAAAATTTGTTCTAGAGGCCAACACGTTAGAAGAGCCAGCTTTCACTAGTCTAAATTACATTTTACGTACAATTTAAACCACCACTTTAGAGAGAAGTAGATTTTATCATGCCCTGATTTTAAACTGAGTTCAGATCCAAGTCAGGCCTGGAGGAATGCCACAGCCACGCAACTCTGCCAGCAGGTCTCACTTTCCCCAAGAGCTGCCAAACCATTTTTTCTTCCTTTTCATTTCTTTGCAATCAACCCCATCACTTAGATGCTACTCTTCACTCACTGCACTGCCCATCTCACAGTACTTTATAACTATTTTCCCTTCTACTGCCCATCCTTCGTTGACTTTTTTTTAACCACTATGATATCTTCATTTAACTGATCTTTTTTTCTTCCCATATACTCTCAGTTGTGGTTTCATTGTGCCCCACAGGATATGTACAGGCAAAAATTCTGACAATACATTTGCAGTCAGCTGGAAAATGGAACCTTACATACTGATCTTACGTGCTTCTGCTGCAGCTGGCTGAATGGCATCTTACTGGGAGACACTTATCCTATGTTGCCTTCATACATTTTTTCCACTCTACTCCCACATACCTCCTCGAATGTCACTACTCTTTCTTTATTCAAATTATCCCACAAGACTCATTGATACCATGATACAGAGAACTGCCATGGTTCTATCCATGAATGATGGACAGAAGTCTACTGTTACTAAAAAACTGCATCTTGTCCTCCTCCCAGATCATACCTAGGTGTTATATCACCTTAGGCTGTGATCAGGCTGGGGCAAACTTTTTCAGTATTTTAAAACCTGCTAGGACACCATTGCTGATACTGTAATTCAGAAACCAATGATAGACAATAAAGATCCTTTTTATTCCACTTCCTCTATGGAAGAATGGTCATACTAGGTTAGCACCCTGACTCTTAGAGCAGTCAAATGCTGATTTCTGCAGAGGAATGTAAGCATTTGTGGTGTTACTCACATGCTCTTCCAGGATCCAAACATTTTCAGCTGGGGTGTCTTGTGTTCCTTTGGATGTGCTCTTAAAATAGGATGCTCTGTTAGTCTAGCATTAAAAGCTTTTGTCAAGAGATTTTTCAGTGGGGGTCAAAAGATCCTTTTGATTTTTTATTAAAAACAAAACAAAACACTAATTATACTTTTCTTGTTGAATTTTGGGATAAGAATGTGTATTTTAATATCAAAATTTATAAAGTTTTAGCTATTTTAGTAATATCATCAACAAGAAACAGATCTGCTCACAAAATTAGGTATCAATAAATTGAGACCTTGTGCACATCAAAGAATTTTTTTATGACTTTCAAGCAGATAGCTATGGAAAACAGATGACTCTTCTCACATTGTTCAGTGATTTGATTTTGCTGGAAAATTGTAACCTTTTATGAGTGACTCCTGCCATCTCACAAACGCTTGCCAGCCATCTGAAAGTGGCCATTTGTTCACACTTCAGTATTTCTCAGTACATAGAGTTTTTCCACTACCATTGAAGAACTCTAAATTCAAGTAAGATTTTTACTTGATGCCAGGACTACTAATTTCTACACTGATTTCTACCGTGCTTTTACTATTTGGCTGTTGCTAGTTACACCCATGCTTTTCCCAGTTATGTATTATACACTGAATTTCACAGAACAGCAAGTGTGAAGGAGGAAGGCTATAGAAGTCAAAGTTGTTGAGTGCTGTTAGGGTCTGTATATGTCTAAGAATTTGCTATTATTTTACTAAGCCTAAAACTGCAGTTTATGCTAGAAACTCCTATTGAACAAAGGATGTCATATTATTGAGTGGAATGTAAGAACTACTCAGGTTTCCAAATCTCCATCTGATTACACGATGCAAAAATAAGAAAAGAACCACATAAATGTATGTGTTATACAAGGAATACTCCCATTTCCTGTGATGAGTTTTTGATATCATGTAAGAAAATGGCAACTCTTATCTACAAAGGTATTTTCCCCTTACTTGATGTCAGAGGGAAGGAAACCCCCAACCTGTCCCCACTGAGGCATCCCACAGTGCCTACAATAATTTTGCACGGTGTTCTTGTACCTTTTCCTATACAAGAAAATTTTCCCTTTGATTTAATATTCAAGGTGTACTTGGGTATATATAGGCAGCATGTGGTGTTAAAAAGTCAGAAATCAAACGTAGCTCTCCTGGAAGGAAAAATGCTGTTTCTTTATTTCTTATTCTTGAGTTGTTGCTTCTCTGTCTCTATGGGCAGCGCAATAGTAGCAGAATTTCAAGAAAACTTTGAGGAGTTAGCGCGTCTTACAAACAAGGAGGTAGGTAATTATCATTTCCTCTTTTTTTTTTTTTTTTTTTACAGTTCTTGTGATGGAAGTATCAAATCGACAATGGGCTAGCTGCATCTCTAGTTTGTTTCTCCCGTGTTTTGTTTGTTAAACTTAAAATGTTGAAGGCACTGAGTGTCAGCCTCTCCTCTGAAGTTGGCGCTGCAATTGTTTCCCCAAAGGAAGTTCAGAAATAGAAAACCTGATGAAGATGATATGTAGGTAGAGATGCTTAACAATGTGGCAGTTACTTAGAAATACCTTCTAACACCTCAATCTCTCTCTCTCTTTTAATTTTAGCTCTACCTTCCAGTGCCTGGACAGAGATTTCGGGTAAGACTTTTAAACGTTCTTTATTACTGCTATTGTACTGCTTTGTAGCAGATCTTGAGAGTAAGACCACTAGCAAAGATTCAATCTCACAGAAATGGAATATGCACGCTAATTGGGTTTTCATAAGCAATTCAGTGACATTCCTTGTATACAAAAAGTTATGCAGGTGAAAAACAGATGTTGAGACCAAGAACTTAGAGACTTGGTTATAGTTCTACTGAAGTCAATTTCATAAGCTCTCAAGATGAACTTAATACTGAAGCTGTTCTCAACACTACTACGTGTCTAGACCCCCGAGAGGTGCCTCATGTAGAGCAGAAGGCAGTGAACGCAATTAGTACTAGAAATGCTAAAATGTTCTTACCTCTTGGCAAACAGATGAGCTATTATGAAGCATAACAGAGTTTGTCTCCAAAGGAAGCAATCTGCAGACACGACAAGTTACCTCACGTAGATAGCCCTGTTGATCAGTGGTTTTCAGCCTGCGGTCTGCAGATTTCTCTGTGAACTATGAAAGCATCATGAAAAGAACTGTTTTCATGGTCTGTTGCTGGGAGGCCTTATTTAGAGAAAAATTAAGAGTTTGCAGTTTTAAAAAAGGTGAAGGGCAGCACTTTAATAGACAGATAAGTGGAATGTTTCTGTCCTGTACAGAGGTGGTAGCTCTGAGAGGCAATTAGCAGATCTTATCTCCTGGGGCTCATCGCTATGATTTTGATAAAACCCCAACCCCAACAGATTCTATTCCTGTTTACAACTATTGTTCCTGTGTTGATTTATATTTCATTTATGATGATTTTTTTTTTTTAATGTTATGTGCTTTTTTGTTTCCTCCACCAGATTTTTACCAACAAATCACAGAAAATACAGAAAAACATTTCTTTCCCTAATTGTAGGGAAATAGAGTAGGAAATAGATCGTTTATATTTCTGCTGTTCATGCAGTTAGTTATCGAATTTAACAACATAAAATATAACTAATTTGGCAATATAACTTTGCTGTTGTTTGATTTATTATTTTTTTAGTGCAACTGTGTTCGCTTTCACCTGGAAGAAACCATGAAACAGCTGAATAAAACAGACTTCTTGAAGACTGACCGAATGAAAACACTTGTTTTTGTGATGAAGGAAAAAACAGACCACATAATAACAACTTTCCATAAAACACATACAGTAAGTTTCTCATATGTTGTTTATAGTGGCTAAGCAGGTAAAAGTTTGAATTTACTGTAAGTGGACTGATTATTTGTTTTCAAAACATACAAAATTAAAGAACTCTGAGCATCCCGGTCCACTAAACTCAGTAGCAAAGTTTTGACACTATCTCTGTAACACTCTTGATTTTGCACTGTGGATCATTATGGCTGCCTTCAGCAGTGGTTTTATAAGAACTACTTACATAAGCATACTTACATTCATAGAGTCCGGATGCAATTTATAGTTTTATAAAAGATGCATGCCCCTTAAACAAAACCTGGTCTTGTCTCCATGTAGAAGATAAATAAGAAAAGGCCCTATGCCACATCTCAGTGAGCGAAGTCAGGAGGAAATACTCCTGATTTTCACAAGTCTTTTGTCCATTCATTCACAAAGGTCTGTCTTTCCTTCTTGATTAAATATTGCCTTGAACAACAATGGATAATCTGCAGCAATATGCACTTTTTATTCTCCTCCACATTAACCTTATTATCACTATTACTTGTTATTATTGTAGGCACCTGAGGAAAGTCGTTTATGTCAAGTGAAAGAGAAACCTCTGAAGCGTGCCCCCGCGCTCTACAAAAAGTTTTTTCAATGGCTGCACGAGAACTGCCAGAAAACAGGCTGATGGAAACTAGCAACCCTGCTAGTTGAACATGTGTTTTATACAACACTATAGCTAATTCTGACAGAATGCTGCAAGGCTGCCACAGAGCACCCCAAAGAGACAATACAACACGAGCATGAATGTTTTACATAGGTATTATCAGATATTTATAACTGTATTTCTTACTGCAGCTATTAATGTATTTATTTAATTTATAGAGAGCTTTTTATTTGTATGGAGTCAAAATGTTCAAAGTTATAATGAATAAAAGAACTTTAAGTTATTAATTCTATTGTGTTTTTGTGGGTTAGGATAATTTGAATATATGTTAAGGCTTGAATGAAACAATGTGAGTTAAATTACTTTTCCTAAAAAAGACACTTTTTTTTTTTTTTAGAATTTGAAGGAAATGGTACTTTTGCTGATGTATAGCAGTGTACATCGGTTTCCAAATGAAATGTAAAGACTCTCTGTATGTTTGTGAAATCACCTGTCTGGCTTTTGAGGCATGAAGTAGCAAGAGTAACTGCCTAGTCTAGTCATTAGGTAAGTTTTAAGCCAAAGGTACTTAGCATATGTATATCTTTGGGAAGCAGTAAACCTCATCAATGAAGAAAAACATGAATATGTAATTAAACAAAATTACGTTCAAGTAATCAGAAGATAGCTATTTTGTGAAGATCACAACAGACACTTAATAAGTGACAAGTAAAGCATCAAAAGGGTGGCTGAAAGCTGAGGATGAATTTGCAAGTCCTGAGAGCACAGCAAAGAGATTCCCATCTTGGACTGAGAGAAGCCAGGACAAAACCAGACACTGTTATTACAAGGGTGAAGGTGGCTAACACATTGGATTGAGAAATCATAAGCCTTAGCTAGAGCATTAAGAGGAAATTAATTAGACGGAATTAAGAGGAAATGCTGAGAACACTGACCAACCCCACAGGTCAAGTGTTCGTTGCGTTAGTTACTGTGACAGACGTAGCAACAGCAGGAGACAGTGGAACATTTAATTTTGAAAGAGCCTGTCACCCAAAGGTAGCTCCTCAGCAGGGCTCCAGTGACTCGGCTCCAGAGGAGATGATGGTGCATCCTTAGAGATGGTACAGCTGAGAAACCTCATCCATAGAGAAGACATTAAGCACTCGAATGACAGCTTTCATGTGTACCTATAATGATGCAAGACTGCTACAAATGAGGCAAGGCTGGAGAGCTTGCCTTCCCCCCCACCCCCCTTATTTTATGGTTTGTTTCAATTTTCTGCATAAAACTGAAAAATACGAGTGAAGTCAGCATTTTACAGCAACGTTTGCAGAAATTATACAATCCTATTAAAAATTAAAGCCTTTCAACCAACCACTGCTGCATGACTTTAACATTGTTACTGGTTGCACCGAAACCTTACCTTTCCTTCCAAGGTCTCTCAAAACGTGAAAAACATAGGGTGCAACGTGACTTAGTGCTGGGAGGGGATGACATCGCTCACCGATGCCTGGCTAAAACTCACTAGGCAAGCACCAACAAATACTGCTGACTGCTTAAAAGCACTAGACCTAACTAAGGCATCTTTTCAGCAGAAAAGATCTCTAATTGCAGCATATTTTCATGCAACTGTGTGTAAGCTCAGCTCATACACACAAGAGTATACTTTCACTATTCTTTTGCAGTCAGAGGGAAATAATTTCATTTTGCTCTTCTGGAAACATTTTACTTTCTGAATTAGCACAGATTAACAGAAAGCTTCGAATGCCTGCAGTCCTCATTTTATGCCCTCTGCTCTTCAGTAATTACTGGTGCCAGGATAAGACACTTCAGAGTCCTTCGGAGCATTTTAAAATACCATCTGGTTGAGTGTGAGAAAGGGATTGTCAGTGTTCAGAGGGACTTGATTGCCAACGTGGGGCATCATCCATTTGCAGCCTGGCTGACCTGTTGAAAAGTCAATTTGGGAGAGAAAGGAATGATGCTGTTTCAAACCAGCCTCACCAAGACACATGAATGAGATTTTTTTGGGAGGGAAAAACTGTAAATGTAAGGGCAGGGGAAGTGATGAGGCTGACTGTGCAACATTTAAAATTCACATTCAACATAGACGGTCCTGTTCGCTACTGTGAATAAAGAGAAGCATGAGCACTCAGAAAAGATACATGGCAATAGAAGCCTTAAGGCTGTCATTTTCAAGGTGTATAGGCAAAAAATCAAACTCAGCCAGAGCCTGGGCTTCGGGAGGTCTCTTGCTGAAGGAAGAGGACACCCAGCCATACTCCTCCTGCAGAGCGTGGTTTACAATGTGGGAACTGAAACCCTGGTGTCAATGATAAAAATCAGAAAACAAAGAAACAAAGAATTAGAGACAAATACAGAGTTATTTAAGGTGAACGAACTATAATCACAGATTTCTGGGCTCCTATCAATTTCATTTTCTGTTAGGTCGTGCCTTTACTCCAGCATGGGGCACAGAGAGAGCTGCAAATGGCATCAGCTTTGTCTGAGACCTTTTCTTCCAGAAACAAACAAAACCAGCTGCTGATGTCTTCCCTTTGTGTGGAGAAAGGGAAAGCCTTTGTTAGTCCATGCATTTCTAATCCTTTACTCTTTTGTGACGTATTCAGCAAAACCTTAAACACCAGGTTAAACTCTCCCTGCAAGAAGCAGATAAGGCATCGTTCCCATGTACCCCTGGCCCCGTCCACTTCTGCCCAGCCTGTGCCGATCTCCCTGGCAGAGTTAAAACCATTCCTCCCTGAACTCTCCCCAAACAGCAGCTCAGCCCATGGTGCTTCCAGAAAGCAGTCACCCCCACAGAACACTACAGAACTATAAACAACATTCCTCCTGTCTTCCTAAGAAAAAGATTTACATGGTTTTTTAGGTCAAGCTTTTTACAAAATTTCTCAACTTTCCTGGCTTGACGCTGGCTTCTGAGCAAGCCGCGGGTCTGCAGCTGTGGCAGAGGGGCTCCCAGGAAGGCCCGCCGTGCTGCAGGATGCTGGAAGTGCTTCACATACAGAGAAAACAATCTATGTAACATTTACTAACGATGTGCAGTGATGAAATAAAGTTTCCATAAGTGAAGTTACATGAGTCAAAAGCTGCCCATTTATTACGATGGATTAAAAACGAAGATAAAGTCTTTCCAAGCCCTATGATCTCCTCATACATCTAGCCTGCCCATTCAGATAAGGGAGGGAAAAGACCCAACACGATCTCTCACAAATGTCACCCTAGGATGCCCTTTACCCACACCCATCGGTCCCATTTATCACCAAAACACCCACACATTCCTCCTGGTGGTGCATGGGGGCTTCCCCCATGGGCATGCTGCTGCCCACACCCCTGGAGCATGGGGGACAGAGGAGCAGTGGCTTCAGGGATCCCCAAGCATCACCTCTGCCGTGCTCCAGCACTGTCACTGTCACCTGCCCCTGGACAGCAGCTGCCACAGTCTTCAGCGGACAGACCATCGAGGACAGGAGCTGGAGCCTGCTCCTGGCTTTCAGAAGTTTCCCTTTTCTGGAGCCTGGCAGGCTGGCGAGGCACAAGCTGCTGCACCATATCCATGCTGCATTACTTAATCGCAGCAGCACAGAAAGCTTATCTGGGCATCGTAACTTCATGCTTATCTAGATGAATGAGCAAAACCAGATACTGCAGATGCAGCTTCCAGCTAATGATGCCTCCAAAAAAATCCGGAGGTGATGGTAGCATGTCAGTTCCCGTGTCTCACTTCAGGGCCACCTCTCTCAGCACTGCAGTGTGTCGAACTGCCCTCGATTAGATTATTTATTCACTTTCATATTCCTGATCATTCCAAATTCAGATGGAATAACTTTGGGTCAATCCAAGAGTTTGAATTTGCATTCAGTGCTTTTTTCTCCAGCCTTCAAAAATTCTTCAGATTTTTTTTTTTTTAATTTTTATTACTACCAATTCTGTTTGTGTTCGTGGTGCCTTCACTCTGCCCATGCTCACAGATCAGATAGATTCCAGAGCTGTGGAGACCAAGGTTTACAGCACGGAGAAGGTCAGGATCTGTTGCTTTCATCGCCCTTTTTGTTCTTAGAGGTGTCTTTCATCTTCTTAACCATGCACTCACATGTAAAAAGCCCTCAGAACAATGATGAAGCTGAGACTGGAAGCAATGACTACAGTTTGTGTGGGGACACTGAGCCAGTTTAGGGAAAAAAAAGACAGAGAGAGTTTGAAGTTATTTCATGAAGAAGCAGGGGTAAAAAATGGGAACTGCATCACAAAGTCTTACTGTTTTGGAGTATGTGACAAAATGATGCAATGGTCATGAAAACGTGAAGAACAGAAAGGGCAAAGACAAGCTCATGATAGTGGTATTTGTAAAAAAAATAAACAAAACAATGTAATTCTTGGGAACCAGGAATGAATGTCCTAATTAAAAAGAAAAGAAAAAAAGCCCACTAAATTTGTCAAGGGAAAAAAGGAATTGTACAGTTCATACGAAGTTCTGGGACAGTGCTGCGATTCCGCAGAAGTGATCAAAAACCCAAAACCCAAAAGAGAGGAAAAGTAAAGAAAGGCTTGAGACAGAAGATCTGTTAGCAGGCAAGTTGGCCAGGAGCAAAATGGAGCTGGCTGTGCTGTGTGTGATGAGGAGAGGACCCGAGCAGGAGGGATGGCAGCAGCTCCCCCAGGGACAGGACCAGCTCTGGCATGGGCTGAGCCAGCCCTGGGCAGAGGCAAAGATGAAAAAAAAAAAAAAAAATTCACTGCAGGCTGGAGGTCCTGCAGCCCTTCAAAACCACGGTGCCCATGCAGGCCTCCAGGGACAGGGTCAATAGCTTGCCTGGCTGGCGGGTACAGCCCCAGTGCCTGCAGAAGGGGAAGGGGGCTCTGCCCCAAAACAGAACGCCAGTGGCTGGGGTCAGCAGGCAGGGACCTGGGGGTCCACCTGGTCCAGCCCCCGCTCAAGCAGGGCCACATTGCTGCAGGTCTGTGGGAGGTAAGTTGGAACGGACCGTAAAACACTTCTTGCTGTTGCCAGAAGCACAGTGGGCCACAAAAGGGTTTTATGAGTTCATTCCCAGCGTTCACAAGTTCAGCTGACGGAGCCTTTCTGCAGGGCTCCGGCGATGCCCTCGGTTCCCACTGATGCCACCGAGATCCTGTGCTGCAAGGCCGCAGTCCCTGCAGCTGTGTGATGAGAAGGCACCGCAGATAAACTGGCAGCGTAAAGACACAATCTAGTGATAGGGATGACAAACCAAGCAAGCGAAACTGGCAGCAACCAGCCAGATGGTTATTCTCAGCTGCACCACATAACCACCACTGACTCCCCCAGTTTGAGGCGCCGAGACACCGGGGTGTCACTCAGCTGCTGCAGCCTCAGGGCCCCGCTGCCAGCCCTGAGCTGCTCAGCACCACCAGCCAGGCAGCAGCATGCAGAAAGCAGGCGGTGATGTTAAGCAGACAGAAACATAACAGGGCCCTGAGGTTTGCCACCGCTTCCTCCGAGCAGCCAGAGCACTGCAGGGACAGGAGCGTTCGGCTGTGCAGGCTTCGGAGCTGCCCATGGTTGGAGCCCCACAGATGAGAACCAGTAAGGGTTTCCCCAAGGGAACAGGGCTCCCTGGCCTTGCCAGATAGCCCCAGTGATCTCAAGCAAAGAACCATGACACTTCCAAGTGAACAAACACTCAGGTGTGACTCCCACAAACTGTCCCCAGCCCAGGCATGGTGGCGCTGGCCTGCTGGTGCTTCACCACCTGCCCTCCCTGCACATGCTCCGGGCAGCGGCACAGCCTCGAGTTAACTAATTGAGAGAATACCTGCATTTCAGAAACATCTAATCAGAATTATTGCACAAACGCAGCTGTTTTTTTTCCAGACATTAGTCCACCGATTGTCTGTGGTTGCTTTTTCTCTGACAGTGCAGTCTTACATCGCCTATCAGTGGGCTGTGCCGTTATCAGCGGAGCCGGCCCCGATCTCTGGGGAAGTGTGGTGGGGCTGGCAGCTGCCTGGTCATGCTTCGGGTCATTCTGTGAGTTGCTGACTGAAAAAAAATAAGAGGCCACATCCTTGCATCTTTACACTACCTACTTCTCTGGAAATGCTGATTGGGTAAGGAGTATGCCCAAAGATTAATCACAAAATTTACTGGAACCTTTCCCTTCCAGAAAGTCTCAACATGTGGCCTTTTTTTCTATATCAGTTTCAAAAATCAACCCAAAGTGTTTATTTCCCTGTACAGAGACCATAAAATGGTAGAGGACCAGCCCAGAAGCACTGACAGGTTCTCTGAGCACATCAGAGAGATGAGGACTCATCTGTATCTTATTTTTCTGGCTGCAGGCATCTATGCTGCTCCCCACATAAGCAATATAGCAGAGTTACTGACACTACTACAACAGATGAAGAATTCAATGACAGGGGACATTCTGGTAAGTTCAATTTATACTTTTTAAATATACAGTTTGATATATTGATGTACTGAATCATCTTATTCTCTAAATACTTAGGTTGCATTGAAAGTTGAATTTTATTTTCATTGGTGTTAATGATGATATTTGAAAGGCTTAATCAATAAATATATTATTTTTCAGAATCTGAGAATTGAAACTCCAACTTCTATAGATGTAAGTAAACTTTTTTTTTTTTTTAGATAAATTTATTTTTTTTCATAACTTTAGTCATTGGAAATTAAGATAGTTCGTAAAGTTATCTCCTAAAATACTCCACTTGTATATAAGTATAAATGAAGCTATTATAATGTTATTAAATACTGTTAAAAGGTTATTAAAAATAATCAAGTGAGTCAAAGAAAAATATCTTATGATATAAAAGTAGCCAAGGACAGTAATACAGCATCTATTCTTCTTCTAGGTTTTTGTAATACTTCTGCAGAACACACACTGATTTTCTGAATCAACTTTTTAAATGATGGACAATAAAAAGGCAAGAGGAATTAACTCATTCACATTTCTTGCTTGTCCATCTCTATTCTACCTATTTAATTTAATTTTTTATTTTTATCTAGCTATTTAGCCTAATTTTAGAACACCTTTTTATACATGTTCCATCAATGAGGGTAGTTGTATTACCACATCTTGTCCAAATGATGTGGCTTGTGAGAACATCCCGGGACCAAGACACTGACTTACTGTGTATCCATGAACGGTGATTGTCTTAACAGGAGGACCAAGTTCCTCTGAGTGCATTTTCTATCTCCGTTTGCTTCTCCAAAAACTTCTCCTATTCCTTGGCACTTCAGAAAGATCCATGTTCCCTCTCTGTGTAAAGGCGATTTTCTCTGCAAGCTGACTTTAAATACAACTTTCTCTTGACACAAACACTGTTAATGAGACTCTGTTCTACTGTACATTGACTGGAAATTAGGTTTTAATGTGAGATCACATTCCAGAACAGGGTTCTTCATGCTATATCACAGCCAGATAGGTGAGAATACAACCAGAGTAGTTAATTTACTGCAGGAACAGTACATCATAGGCATGGTGCTGACCTTCGGCAGCCATCCGTGTTTTCCCCAGCCATTGCTGACTTTTACTTCATTTTCATCACCTTCTTTTCCTGTTACACTTCTCCCCGCTCCATCCCTGCTTCTGATAGCAGCGCCCTTCTCCTTCTCTCTTTCCGAGTTTAATGGATTTCTTCCAAAACAACTCGACGCTGGCAAGCATCATCACTCTGTGCTCTGCTTCTGTCTTGTGTCCCCTTCAACCTTTCTGGCCACCTTGCCCAGACCTTGGAGACAAACGCCAGCTACTGCTTTGCAGAAGAGGACAGGCACGCCTTGTGTGGCTCTCCCCGGGGCAGGACAGGGCCACCAGGGCCAGGAGAGCAGAGCACGCCCATTCCCACTCCCCTCTTAGCACACAGTTGTCAGCTGTCACGGGGGTTAGAGCAGGGAGTAGTTTTGGGTTCATTTCATTGCTTTCTCTCACATTCCAGAGTCAGCCAGTTGCAGCTACTGGCGCAGACAGCATCTTGCATCCAAACTGAAGGCATGAGCCAGAATTATCTGCTGGTACGAGCAGATGTAAGAAATCAAACCAGTCTTCAGATTGCTGTGAAAGGGCAAGGACTGTGTTTTGAGATGATTCTGTGCTTAACCTGGACATTACAAAACAGAGACTATCAGAAAGCTAACACAAACTATCAACTGCTAGAGTACCTAAAAGTGGGCACCGGTCAGGCATATGTGCCTAAGTAACTTGCAGACGTGAGCTCTGAAGTCAGTAACACCATTTTTGTCACCCAGCCAGCTGAATGTCAGCCAAGAAGACTTATTAATAAACTAATTGTAGTTCATAGTTACAAATTCCTGTTTCTCAATTTTGGCCTTTCCTTCCATCTTAGAATGTAAACTGCATTGACACATTGTTTGAAGGAGTGGAACTGTTGAAAACTAATCCTGACTTGAAGAAATTCAGTGTCTTTTTCCAAAAATTTGAAAGACTGAAGCAATCTCTCATACCGAGCCTGGCAGAAGAGGTAAGAATTTATTTCTTGTCTATCAGAGATCATGAAACAGAGACCTAGTAAACTGTGCTCCACAGTTTATGACTGAGCCCTTATACCTGCAAAAGAGGGGTTCATTTTTGGACTGCCTTTTGTTCAGTACATGGAAGAAAAAAAAACTAGCATTATTTCTGCCCATCTCTTGTTCTAGTCTCCAGGTTGACCCACCTCTAAAATGTGGGTTCATTTGCATTTATAAGGTTTAAGGAAAATTATGTCATTTATAGAATGATATTAAGGTGAAAAAACTGTACATAATGGTTAAATGCTAAGTATTTTCTTTGTCTTGATTAACTTTTCAGGGGGAATGTGAAACAGAAAGAAGAAATACAACAAAATTCATAGAAAAACTGATAACATTCATCCGAAAATTATCAAAAGGCACAAGAGCATAGGATTACGAGTTGGTAGAATTGCTGTAAATTCAATGGGCAGTAAAATGTGTGTTTGTTTTAAATGTGCTCCTCCTTTGAGTTAGAATTTGGAAGGGCACACCTTCCATTGCAGTGGTACTGTACTTGTTCATGTGTGGAATGTGATCTCAAAGCGTCAATGGCAAAATGTCATTTGTGTTTCTAGGTGAAAATGTAAATGCTTGATAAAGCATACAGTGCAGGGTATTGTGGAATTACTTGACTGATCATAAAACCTTCTACTTTCACATTAAAAGTACAACTTAATTTCAGAGTGCTCACAGCAGGGATGAATATAAATGGATGCAAGCAAAAGCAACAGGTTCATGCCTCAACCCTATCTAACCCTTGTAGAGCCCCGTGGGTTTAGCAAGCTGTGCCATAAATACTGAGCAGCATGTTGAAATGCAATATGAATATTTCCTTCACCTTTCTTTAAAGCATCAGTTGTTGAGTCTGAGGAACGGACAGCATGCATTTTAACAATGTCTGTTGAGGCTCCATAATTTTTCAGGTGTAAGGTCCAATCTCTGCTAGAAAACCTCTGCTGGTACTGTGTAGCCTCAGCAGAAGGGGTCCACAGGTGGGCATTATTATTGACAAAGTGTTTGGAAGACCAGGAACCCTTGTAGAGACCTTTATACCAGTACACAACTGATGTTGCTGAAACAGTTAATTTTGCTTGGGGAACTAGTATTGCCTATACTGGGAAAATCTCAACATTACAATATCCATCTGTAACAAAGAAAATTAATCAATATAATTGGCTTTGTTACTGCTTTGAAGGCAGCTGAGGATGAACTGCAGAAGTCATATTCACATAATAATGCATCTTTAATGCTCTGCACAAGCTTTGCTGTGTATGTATGTTTTATCAGCAAGCAGCACAAGAACATTGTGCTTGTGCCTAGCAGTCTGCTCAAAATCTTTCACAAACACTGAGAAACTTCCTGAGATTTTTAGATTTTTCCTTTTACCTGCAGCTTCTTTAGTTCACTGTAGATTTGGTAACTAAATAATTTAAAAGATACGGGTATATGTCACTTAAGATAATTAATATATTGTGTTGTTGTCCTTTTTTTTTTTTTTTTTTTTTGTAAAACTACTGGCAATGATAGGAGCAGATAGACCAGTCTGAATTTATTTGTATGGTGTCAATTAAATTATATTACATTTCATAGATGTGTATTTTGGAGGAAATATTTATTCTGTATTTTTGCTACTTTTCATAAATTGAATAAAAGTTTGTCTCCCTTTTTTTTTTTTTTGTCTCCCTCTCCCACAAGTTTCACACTGCCTGTCCCCCAGAGCAGCAGCACCGGGGGCCCCAAAAGCTGGTGCACCACCCTCTAGGAGAAAGCAGAGCTAGGCTTTGATACCATAAATGCATTTTTGAGGAGCTAAACTGCGTCAAAAAGCGAGAAAGAGGCAGAAAGTTGAGGCAGCAGCGCTTCAGCCCTGCAGAGCAGGCGGCTGTTTGGAGGCATTACTCCAGAGGGTGTCAGGGCAGACCAGCAAAACGCCAGCACGGCTCAAGAGAGCCTCCAGAGGAAGCTCCCGATGCCGCCGGCTTTTTAATATGCTAACCTCTTTCATATTTTTATTATCGCTTCTCATCGTTTCTCATTCCCACTGTATCAGATCAAGTTCAGAGGTGTCTCTGTGCCAGCACAGAAGCAGCCGCTCTCTCTCGTGGCCACCAAGCTCACTTCTCCCCCCGGTGCCTCCTCCCTTCCAGCACCCAGGCAGAGCGTGGGGGCCCCCAGCAGCAGCCCCCCACCCTGCGCTGCCCCTGTCCCCGCTGGGACACAGCATCCCTGCAGCCACCAAAGGCCAGCACCTCATGTGAGCTCAGCTCAGTGGTGTTGGAGCTGGGAAGGAAGGGTAAAGGAAGAAAAAACCCTTCATTTACCCATTTTTCCATTCTCTCTATGGAGGAACAACACTGTGATGCACCTTTAATGCACCTTTCACAGCAATTCTGATTCTGAGCCCAGATCCTGACCAAGTCACAGCAGCACAAGCCACAGCAGGGCCACCACTCGCCCTGGGCTCTGCAGGGCCGGGGGTCCTGCACAGGACCACCGGGCAGGGAGCAAGCAGGTGCTGGCATCACGAGGGTAAACCCACTGATGCCATCACAGAGTGAAAGAGAGCCAAACATACAAGCATAAATACTTACTGCAAAAAATCCTGGGTCAGATCTCACTTGGATCGGTGGGTGGTTTCAGAGAAATGAGCAGGGAAGGAGAAGTCAGCAGGTTGCGATGGAGCTGCTAGTGACAAAGACATTCAACCCTCCTCCAGCAGTTATACAAGTCCAGAGAGGAAACTGAAGGATCACCCAAAAGAGGGACTGTTAACTTAAAATAGCTGGTGGCTTTACCTGGAAGCCAGAATCCCCCTCCTTTTGCCCCCTAAATACAACTTCAATCGCCTTTCTCCTCCCCACCCACCTGCACCCTTTTTCAGGTCTAAAAGGTTCCAGCTGTATTTTAAATATTAACTTCTAAGGGAAGTCTAAGCTAATAATTTCTTCCAGCATGCCTAGGAAAAATCAACATGTACTTAACATAAACCCATATTATTTTACTCCAATTAACCTTTTAAACCTTAGCTTTTGTACTGCTTGAATTGGGTACAACACAGACTTGCTCTATAAAATTTTATCAGCCTGGTTTTTATTGGGAGCCTGGAGGACGTGCCCCTACTGCTGAGATAACAGGGGAGCTCCTTGCAGAGAAATGACAACACGTTAAAAACGTTCTTGCTGCACCTTAGTGCAATTTTATCTCTGTAAAATAAGGACGCAGATTTGCAAGACTAATTATAACTGCCAGCTAACAAATTAAAACAGCAGAGCAAACGCTTCCGGATGGCAGTGATCAAATGTATTCACCTGCCCACTTGAGGGCAGAATCCCGCACCCTGTGCTCGTGGTGCTGTCAGGCTGCTAAAAAAAATAAAAAATGTGTGCAGCGTTTTGATTTTGTTGTTGTGTTTATTTGCTTGATTTGGCTTTGTGGGTTAGTTTGTTTGTTTATGCGTGTAGTTTTTTTTGTGTTTGGAGTTTTTTTGACTATTTTTTTTGTGTTTGGAGGTGTTTTTTTTTATGCATGTATTTTTCTGTGTTTGGAGGTGTTTATTTTTTTGCTTTTTTTTTTTTTGCTTTTGTTTTTTTTTTGTATGTGTATTTATTTATTTTATTTATTTTACTATATGTATTTTTTTGTGTTTAGAGTTTTTTTTTTAACTACATGTATTTTTTGAATATCGAGTTCTGTTTTTTTTTTTGTTTTTTTTTCATTTTTTTGTACTTGTATTTTTTTGTGTGTATTTATTGTGTGTTTTTTTTTTATTATATGTATTTTTTGTTTGGAGTTTTTTGTTTTTTATTTTTTTGCATGTATTTTTCTGTGTTTGGAGGTGTTTTTTGTGTTGTTTTTTTTTTTCTTTTTTCTTTTTTCTTTTTTTTTTTTTTTGTGTGCATTTTTTGGTGTTTGGACTTTCTTTTTAATTTTTTTTTCTTTTTTTTTGTGTGTGCATTTTTTTCTGTTTGGACTTTCTTTTTTATTTATTTTTTTTTTTTGTGCGTGCATTTTTTTTCTGTTTGGACTTTCTTTTTTTTTTTTTCTTTTTCTTTTTTCTTCGTTTGTTTTGTCGTTTGTGGGTGCCGCTGCTCCCCCCAGGTGCCTCCTCGCGGAGGGGTTTTTCCCGTCGCGGCCGGGTTTTCCCGGGGGCGCGGCTGGAAGTCCCGGCCGGTTCCTGCCCGGGCCCCCCCCCAGGGGCCGGGATTCCCGGGGCCCGGCGCCCCCCCGCGGCCGCCCCGGGTACGGCGGATTCCGGGAAGCGCCTCTCGCCGCTCCTCCTGCGGGAAACCGAAACTCGGCCGGGGAGAGGGAACGGGGGATGGGGAGGCGAAGGATGGGGGGTGGGTGGTAAAGGGATCAGCAGGGAAACCTCTCGCCCCCGTCCCCAGCCTCCCGGTGTTCGCAGGGAACAGCTCGGGGAGGAAAAAGACGAATTGGTTTTGTGCCCGAAAAATGGAAAAATAATGAGTTTTTCATTGTTACGGGGGGAATGCACTGCGGAAAGCCCCGGTGGGGTGCTGAGGGCCTGCGGTGTGGCCGGAGGCCCATCCCACCCCACCCGCCGGGGCACGCAGACATCACAGCACGCTCGCCCGGTGCAGCCCCTCTCCATCCCCAGCACGGGAACCCCACTTTTATTTAGGCTTCAAAAGTGCTTCGTCAGGCCGGAGGAGCCCGCTGTCACCCCGGCGAGTGGCTTCCCAGCCTTGGCACCCGTCCCAAAGCGCCGTGACACCGCTCACCGGCCCACGCTGCGAGGGCAACTTCTGCATTCCTCCCCGATCCGTCAGCAAAACGGCGAGGGAAAAGCAGCGAGCCGTCATGTGCCTCCCACGGCAGATTGGGGACAGCTGTCACACACCAGAGGGTGACTCAAATGGCAAGCTCCTTCTCCCAAATAGTGCCAGGGTGAAGGGCAAGGTGACCCCACGCTGCACTCGGCCGTGCCGCTCCCGGCCTTTAGCCGAGGAAAGGGAGTTAAAAACGCTTAAAAATGATCAAGATGATGATGGTGATATGTTTCTGCGTCTTTCAGAAGAAATCACGCCTTAATGATGGGCAGCTGGAGCAGTGTGAGCAGGGAACTGGATGGCACGGTCCCTCTGTGCGTGGTGCCCCCACCTCTGGGGGTCCCTCCCAGCTGGGGGGTGCTGCTGAGGGGGGACTGAGCCCTTCTGCTGCCCTTCCAGCCAAAAGCCATCCCAGCTGCTGTTTATAACCTTTCCAGGGTTCGGCCGGACACTTGGCCGAGCTTTTCCCTTTATCTGTAGGGGAACACCAGTCTCTGCAGCAGTCCCCTCAAAGCAATGCCCCAGATGTGATGGCTGGAGCGGGGCTGACTCAGGCACAGCGGGGTGTAACGTGGCTTATAACATGGGGTGTAACACGGGGTGTAACGTGCCGTGTACCTGCCCTGGCAGCCCAGTGCTGCGGGGATGCTGGAGGGCTTTGACCCTCCGGGTTTGACCCTTGCCTATATGACGCCATATAAACCGCACTGTGGTGGCTGCCGGTCCCTCCTTTGGGCTGCAGGGGGACAGAAATGGTTGCGGTTTGCATCAAAAAGTGAATAGCCAATAAAAAATAATATTTAAAAATAAATAAATAAATATTTTTTGTTTTTGTTTTTGTTTTTGTTTTTGTTTTTGTTTTTGTTTTTGTTTTTGTTTTAAAGAAGGGAACTCGTATGACTGAAGGCCGATGCTTGAAGCGCATTATTTTCACTCTTCACCATCATCCCCCCCTGACATTCCCAATCCAAACCTGGGGGCTGAGCCGTGCTGGGGTCTCCACTCTGCAGCGCTCCGGCAGCAGCTTCCCGGCCCGGAGCAGCAGGCTGTGTGTGCAGCACTGGCCCTCGAGCCTCAGCTCCTCTGTCCCATGGCTCTTGACTGTGCTAACGTGACAAGCCCAGCAGGGCTTTTCAGCATCTGTAAGAGTTTCCTCTTTGGCAGCCCCTCCGCGCTGGGAGGGGATGGAGGTTTGGAAACAAATCCTTATTAACTCCCTTCCCCAGGCAAGGCAGGGGGTGAAACTCTTACGGTCCTACAGCCTGGAGCCAGGCAAGGGGTACACAAAGCCCTGCCCGGAGCTGCAGCGGCCTCCTGCAGGCCTGCAGGTGAGGGAAGGGGTTCAGCCCCTGCTGCTTCCCCGTGGGTCCTGCAGACCTACAGGATAATCTTTATTGGGAATATTTCTCACCTCTTCTCCTTTGCTGCCAGCCCTAGCACCATGGGGACATCAGCCGGGTACAGGGCAGGGGTCCCCATCCAGCTGCGTCCCCGACCTTTGGCAGGGAGGCCGGGGCTGCCTCGTGCTTGCACCCTCGTTGGGCAAACTCATCCCAGCTGCCAGGTGCCTGCAGCTCGGGCCCACTGGTAAACTGAACTTGCCTGTGCAAACAGCTCCTGGAAGAGCCATCTCCTCCTGCAGGGAGCAAAATTCTCAGAATTTTCTTTTTTTTTTTTTTTTTTTTTCCCCCACCAAATGAACCGCAGAGCCTCATTTTGGGTTGGTTTGAAAATTCACCATGTCATCAATGGGGAGAACTGATTTCAGGTCCTCAGATAGGTCTGCTGGATTCCAGGAAACTGTAAGTGGCCCATCCCAGGATATATTTATTGCAGCCTGAGGAGCAGAGCTCCAGCGAGTATTACCTCATGCCATCTGGGCAGGGTTTCAACATTTTTTACATTATTGTCCTGCATGTGCTTCAACCAAACTTCCTTTTTGTAAGAGAGGCATTTATAAGAAATGGAAACAGCTTGCAACAAGTACTGCGCTCTCAAGGCTACAGACAGAGAAGCAGCTGGGTTTTTTTCTTCATGTTTGCCTTCAAAACTAGGGCTGATAATGCATCCTGCAGGCCTGCTCCTTAACCCCTTCCAGCCCAGGGCTCCACTTGCAGCTACCAGCGCTGCCCACCCATGGGTGCTGGGGGGCCCGGTGCTGTGTTGGTGGTCGGGCACTCGCTGCCCAGGAGCCCCAGGGCTCCCCAGTTCATGGGGGAGGCTCTGCACCCATTTTATGGGCCCAGGCCAGCCCATCCAAAATAAAATGATGGTTTCTGAGTTTGATGGGGAAAAGGGGGAAGGTGAGCAGGGAAGGGAAGGAGGAAGGGCACGGAGTAGAGCAGGGTTCGCCACGGTGCTGAAGGGGAGAGAGGCAGGAGATGAAGTGGGGAAGGGAAAGGGGAGGCGTGCAGGAAAGCCCGATGTCCCAGCTGCTGGGGCACTGGGAAAAATGGGGAGGGAGGCGAGGGAGGGAGGCAGAGCTGGGGCACTGCAACCCAGCACCAGGAGAGGAGAAACAAACGCTGGCGGTGCGGGACCTGGAGGGCTGTTGAGTGCTGGTGGGCACGGGAAGGTCACGATACGGCGATGGGAGGAAGCAGACAGGGCAGCGAGGAAGCAGATAAGAGGCTGGCTTTTGCCATGCTCCCTGTGTTTCCCTGCCAAAACCCACGCTCCATCCTGCGGTTGCTCGCCCCCAGCCAGCACCACCCCTACAGCACTGCAGGCAGATTGCTGCCGCCCGCGTCCCCCGGGGGAGGGATTCCCCACTGTGCAGCCTCACCCCTGGCCTCCTCCAGAGCCCTGGGAGGGAGAAGGAGCAAAGCAGAGCCTGCCATGAACAGCATCGTGTGTGCCCTTCACTGCCATCACCCAAAGGCTTTGCTGTTTGTGTTGGGCTGGGCAGGATTTCTGCCCTCGCTCCCCAAAAGTGGTGCTGGGTGCTCAGAGCCCAGCTTGGGGGTAAAGCTTGGGAGGTCTTGTCTTCTCTCCAAGGCAATTCTGCAATGAAAAAGCATTACAGGTGTGTAGGAGATAAGACAGAGAAGATTCTCTTCTTCACTGCCACCAAAAGAAGCCCTGAGCGGCTCCGGCAGCAGCCCGGGTTGCACACAGGTGACTCTGGTGTCACCGGGGACGTGACAGCTCTGCCTTCAGGTCAGGTTCTGGTGGACTGCTGAAAACCACACATTTCACCACACACACATTAGCCAGCAGAGCCTTTGGCAGTCTTTACTTTAATATAGTACAGGAGTGAACCCATCTCAAACTGCCCTTCATGGCAGCTTAACCAACCATCGCAGTGAAGATGGGATCACAGAGCTGTGCCAGTGCCAGTATGCCAAATCCGTGACCCTCTGCTTTTGTAGAACACGTCAGGAACTTTTTGATTCCATGCATTTGATGCTTTTTAGTGTCACTTCAAGTACAGGCTTCCTAAGAGCACCTGATTTCAGGACATTGCTGACCAAGGCAGAGTGGTGTCCATCCCAGAACGATGAACACCACTCATGGAACAGCAGTCGGAGATTTGATTTGGTTTTAAATAAAAATATTATTTAAGATTTCCTCCAAATAAAGGAAACAATCCCAGACTTGGTGTCACCCCAGACTGGGTAAATGTGATGAAATACTTGTATCAACGTCCTCCTCTGCATCTCAGCGCTAAAACAACCAGCAGATCACTGAGGCAGGGTGAGAAGGAATACACTGGCGATTGCAGGGTGCTCCGAGCCAAAAGGCCAAGCAGGTCCCTGAGATAAGACCGCTGTCAGATAAAGCCCGAGGGGGACCGCAGCACTGCAGGGTGTTGGGGATGGTGGAGCTGGTGGAGGCTCATGCTGGGTGAGGAACTGGGTGGAGCGGAGAGCTTAATGGCCAGTCATGTGTTTGCCTCTCAGAGCACGTGGATTATTCCTTGTTCACGTTTTCGTGCAAGCACAAGCCGAATCCAAGTGTGTATTCCTGCGTTAGGTGCGTTGGTCACCAGGCGCTGCGAGCAGCGGTGGGGGGCAAGGAGTGGGCTTTGTAACCCCGGCGTGACGAGCGTCTGACACAGGGCAACGCTGGTAAGAGACAAGTCGGTATTTCCTTGTTTCAGCCCAGAGATAACAAAGGAGCAAACAAACATAGGGCATCCCAGCCGAGGCAGGTCATTCTCCTTGGAAACCTGCTGTGCAGATACGGGGCACAACGCGGGGAGGAAGGTGGAGTTTTACCAAATGGGATCTTTCGGGGTTCATACAGCAGAAACAAGTGGGGATTTAGGTCTAGGACTGTTAGCCCTCCTTGTGCATTTCTGTCCTAGGTGGATTTATTTGTAGCCTGGTGCCAATTCCTGATAATAATAGCCAGCAAGGAACATAATAGTATAAAAGTCATATATCAAGCAAGCCACCATTCAAAATTCCGTCATTTAAACTATTTACGGTACGTTACCATAAACGTTATCGTACACGTTGCCATGTACAAGTACTGCCATACAGACACCGGCCCATTGGACCAGGAAGCTCAGGATTAATTTTATTTAAAGCCAGCTGAGGGGATAAAAAAAACAAACCACGGGAGGTTGGAGCTTGAAAGGAACTACAGCATGATCTTTTTGGTCAATATTTAGGTTGTGTAAGAGGTGTTGTGGCTATTTCTCTAGATGGATTCGCACTGGAACCTCAAATGCCTTCTGCCATCTCTTTTTCAGGTGACTTTCATGTTACCTCCCAGCACCCTGGATTTCTGGGCACCTTATGCAGAGGAGTCAACCTGTGGCCTCCTACAGCCCACAGGAGTTGTAAATGTCCTTGTGCTGTCCCTACCTTGTTTGTGTGCCTCTCTGCTTCTTTATTTGTTTAATATACCTAGTATGTTATATCTATATTTACACTGAAAGCTCACTGGGGAATGGTGCCTCACCCAGCACAAAGACAAAGACCTGACTGCAGATAATACCAAAATATACCCAAAAACCATTAATCAGCCAAAAAAAATTGAGAGAGTTGAAAGAACGCATGGGACACTTACAGGGGTGGGCATTCTTCCACACTTAAACCTAAGCTTGGACTTTTTATACCTTAATCTTTTAAAAAAATAAATAAAAGAAGAAACTTCCTCAGTGGGGGCAGAGTACGACGTGTCACACCGTTTGTCTGGGCTGCCCATGTATCTTTCTGCCTCTTTCCCGAGGTGCCTTCCCATGTCTCCAGCTGGAATATCTTCAATATTCCTCTGCACTGACGGCACCTTGAAACCACTGGATGCAAATCTAACCTCACTGTCACCCAGATCCAAGGGGACGGGGAGGAATCCTGGTGATTTCGATAGCCTGAAAGAGCTGGAGGAGAGGGCAGAAAGCTGGCGCTCACACTTTGTGCCTTCTAACATGATGATTTCAAACCAGCCCAGCGCCACACACAGCCCAGGCCAGAGGAGGATGGGAGAAGAATAATGCCAGGCTTTGGAAAATGCCTCCATTGCCCCACCTCCCTTTTTTTTTTTTTTTATTTTTTTATTTTTTTATTTTTATTTTTTTCCCATTTGCACTGAAAACGGATGATTAGCGACATACACCTGACTGTCAACTACTGCCCAACGTGGCCATGTGAGATCAAACACCCTGCAAGTGCTGACCACCGACAGCAAAGGTCGGATCTCAGCTGGGAGCCTTGAGAGAAGGGGCATTGAAAAGAGGCTGTGACACAGGTACTGTCAGGAGAAGGAACCTGAGTTAAAGGCTGGGCTTTTACACCAGTTCAGTCAGTTTGGCATCACCATGGCTCAGCAGAACTGCGGGCCCAGAGGCACCCTGGGGTGCTGGGGCTCCGCTGTGCCGCATGCCTGCAGGGTGAGGGTCCTGGCCCCGTGCTGCAACGCTCTGGGTGTTGGGGAGGGGACCAGGCAGGCCTGGGCAGCTCATTGCATGGTGCTGTGACAGCATAAATGCAGAAGGTCAGGGACATCCCTTATAATTTTCACCTGTTTCATTTCTTTTTCTGCTGGCCTTCCTTCTGCCACCCTGAGTGTTGCTGTACCCCTGCTGCATCCCCCCCGGGACTGCTGCACACGCAGCACTGCCCTGCTTTGGTCCTGCTGCAGGGGGATGTGCACGGTTTGGACCCGGGCAGCCCCACAGCAGGTCCGGGGGTTGTGTGCCTGCTTGGGGGGCCGGGGGCCGGGTACCGGACCCTTCCCATCCTGCTCCCTGCGAGCAGCCCGGGCCCGAGCCAGGTTCCCACCGGGCTAAGAATACCCCCACATCGGTGCTGCGCTCTGGCTGCATCCCTAAACGATGAGGGAGCCGGCAGCCTGCACCGGGGGCTCATCGAGCTCCATCTGCGGGACGGGGGGCACCGGGAGGGCACCGGGGGGGCACCGGCGGGCGGGACGCGTCCCTGAACCCCCGAGGGGGCGCGGAGCTGAGCTCCCCGGGTCACTTAGGGGCAGATCCCGGTGCCACCCCCCGGCACCCGCAGGTCCCCATCGGCCCCCCGGTGCCCCCCGCGGTGCCGCGGCGGGGGCGGTCCGGGGGCGGGTCCCGGCGGTGCCGCTGGTGCTACAACAGCCTGATTTCCCCGAAGTGATGCTGCGGGCGGCAGCCAATGGGCGGCGCGACCGCCCCTGGCCGGGGAGCTGATTGGTTGCTCGACGGGCGGCCCGAGGCGGCGGGGAATCCCGGCCGCCGCCGCGTTATACCCGAGGGCGCGCCCCGCGGGCGGCACAAGGCGGCGCGGCGGGCGGCGGGCGCGGACGGCTCGGCTCGGCTCGGCTCGGCACAGCACGACACAGCTCAGCACGCTTTGATTTGCCTTGCCTTGCCTTGGCTCGGCTCGCTTTGGCTTGTCCCGGCTCCGGATTGCACAGCCCCGCACGGCGAGGTGGGTCGCGGCGCTCGCCGCCCCCCGCTCCGGCAGCAGGCGCCCCGCGGGGACCCGTGGGAGCGGTCCCGGCGGCACGGCACGGCTCGGCTCGGCTCGGCACGGCTCGCCAAGAGGGGGCAGCGCCGGCTTGCGCCGTGCCGAGGAGGCTTGGGGGGCGTCCCGGCCGCCGCTCCGTGCGCGCTGCGGGGCGCAAAGCGCCGGCAGCGGCCCCGTGCCCTCGACGGGACGGGACGGGACGGGACGGGACGGGACGGGGCACGGCGGCGGCTCTGCGGGCTCTGCCGGCGGCTCCGCTCCGCGCCCCAGCGGCGAGCCCCGGAGCCGGCTCCCGCTGCCCCTCTCCGCGGCGATGCCCGGCTCGGGAGCCTCGGGAGCCGCTGCCGCGACGGCGCCGGGCTGGGGAAGTTCGGGGCCATTGTTTGGGAAGTGCCGGTGCGGCCGCTGCGAGGCGGCGCAAACAGGAAACTCGGCCTGCAGGGGAGGGCGGGGAGCGGCCCCCGGGCTCCGCTCCGCACCGCGCCGGGCTGCGGGGGGCGCCGCTGCTGCCCCGGCCCCGGGGCCGCGCACGGAGCTGGGCTGGGCTGAGAGCGCCCGGGGGGGACACGGGGAGGTGGGGGCGGACGGGGCTGTGATGGGACCGGGGGGCTGTGATGGGACCGGGGGGTCCCAGCCCGCTTCGTTCCCAGCCCCGCCGCTGGGCGCCGCGGGTGCGCGGAGCCGGAGGGCAGGGGACAGGGGACAGGGGGACGCGGCGGTGGGGCTGCTGCTGACCCTCTGCCTCTGCCACAGCCACCATGCCCGTCTCCAGAATGCGCATGAGGCCCTGGCTGGAAATGCAGATTAACTCCAATCAGATCCCGGGACTGATATGGATTAACAAGGTGAGGTGTGCGCGTTGGGACTGCCGGTGCTGCATCATTACCCCTGCTGCTCCTAAGTGGGCACTAAACGTAAGGCAGGATCGTGAAGCAAATGGAGAAAACTTGCATGCATTACGTGTTTATTTCCAGAAAAGGTAGCTCCAGTTAGCACAGAATGTAGCACTCCGTTTTTTTTTTTTCCTGATAATTTTCCCGGGAGGGAAATGATAAGCCAGAAAAAATGCAGTCTGAACATGGCAGAGCAGAAAAACTCCCAGGCTACTTTTAACTCTTGATCCCCATTTGAGCTGCCTCTCATCCCAGTTAAGTAGCTACTGTTGCACTCCCCACTGTGGGATGGGGCTCAGAGATTTGGCCTAGGAATAAACTTTGGACTTGTCTCACTTTGGTGCTGGAAGCACATCTCTGTAGCTGTACCCCAGGATGAGGTCATGAGGCTTATTGAATCATTCTCTGATTCTCCTCAAGAAGAGGCCTCAAGAAGTCTCTTTCTCTGAAGTTTCCATATCCATCCCAGGGTGTTACTTAAGCTAGGATATGTTTTTCTCAGGGTTCATACAGGATATTAGGGGTAACTATAAAAGGGATCTCTATCCAAGTGCACATGGGAAATGTGCTGGAGTTTGTGATACACTAACAGACTAGATGCAACATCCTTCAGTGATTCTGGGATAAGATTAGTAACGTTGCTCGTTGCTACTGTACCACACTGTGTGTAACTTTCCTGGTTTCAGAGCTCTTAAAAGCCTTACATGCACTGAACAAAACAAATGAACAACAGTTGTTAGATATTTTTTTAAAGTTTCTGAGCTGCCACTGATAGAATTCTTTGTTAAACCCATCATTTCAAATTGGCATTCGATGGTTTCTTAATTCAAATTTTTATTGGTTTTACTTCAGGATAAGATGATGTTTCAAATCCCCTGGAAACATGCAGCTAAGCATGGCTGGGACATGGAGAAAGATGCCTGCCTTTTCCGGAGCTGGGCCATTCATACAGGTGTGTGCTGGCTTTAGATTTCCATCAGTTATAGCAATATCTGAAATGAAGCATTTTTGTCTTGACTTATACCTCAGGAGTTAGAATGACTTTTAATATGTCAGAAAAAAGAGAAAAATGTCTTTTCTGGGGAGAGCTACCACTGCAATGCAAACGCTAAAGGTTCACCCCATCTTTTATTAATAGGAAGATACAAAGTTGGTGAGAAAGACCCTGACCCGAAAACCTGGAAGGCGAACTTCCGCTGCGCTATGAACTCCCTGCCTGACATCGAAGAAGTGAAGGATAAAAGCATCAACAAAGGCTCCAGCGCTGTTAGAGTTTACAGGATGCTGCCCCCCTTGACAAAGGATCAGAAGAAAGGTGAGCGCACAGCATCCAGCTGGCGTCAGGCAGGTCCCACTCCACTTAGGCAGGGCTATAACAGACCTGGTATAACACACCTACAAGTGGCACCAGGACTGCTGGAGCTCTTGCAAAAAAAAAAAAGCTTATACAAGCAGTCCCTTTGATCCCAGGTTCTTTAACGATGCCTAATGGCATCGCCCAGGGTTGAGCCAGACTCTGCTGCCAGCTGAGCAGGCCGCTCAGGGCTGTGGGAGCTCGCATTCGTGTCAGCCGTGCAGCCTTTCTCACATCTGTCTTATTTTTATTGAACAGAAAGGAAGTCAAAGTCTTCAAGAGAAGCAAGAAGCAGGAGCAAGAGAAAGGTATGTGTCTGTAGAGGTAGCAGAAGGAGCTAGAGGTTTTGGTGGTTTTCATGCTACGATTTTTTCATATGGGAACCTGGGTGCTCGTAGCCAAGTCTTTCATGCTTCGTTCTTATTTTTGTAGCTGTATGAAGACATGAGGACGGAGGAGTCAGCAGAAAGACTAACCAACACTCCTCCGACAGATGACCACAGTGGCTACACCGTTCATGACTACACGGGACAGGAAGTGGAGGTGGAGAGCCCGTCCATCACCTTAGGTGAGGCTCAGTTTTTAGCTCAGAGCAGAGAGGAAAGTGCTGCTTATGCTAAAGCCACAATTTCGTCACCAGAAGACAAAGATGACTCTGGGGACCGTGCCTGGCTGTGCCGTAGATGGGCAGGGAGGAAGCGGTGGTGGTGGTGGTGGTGGTGTGGGCCGCGATTGCCAATGGCTCCTGGTGTGTCCCACAGATCTCTCCCCCTGCGAGGTGAGCGGCTCCCTCGCTGACTGGAGGACACCGATGGAAATCGCCATGGCTGACAGCACCAACGACCTCTACCAGCTCCAGGTGTCCCCCCCGGGTTCCTCCTCAGAAGGTTGGTGTCGCTTCCTTCCTACCTGGGTCTTTCATCGGTCTCCTGGTGCTAGACCTGATGGGGCAGGTTGGAGGCAAGGGTGAAGGTGTTCCTGGGGTTTGGGGAGAAAAAGTTGTCTTGTAGGAAAACCAACCTCCACCTGGTGGATTTGGGTGTCTGGAGCTACCGAAATGGCCAGGTTAGAAAAGCAAAGAGCTGGTACAGGCCAGCTGCAGGAGTAGGTGCTCCCAGGTGAAGGGCTCTGCAATGCCATTTGCTCTGCACGTGTGGGCAAAGGACAAACTTTGTCTCACCATCGTGGCACAAACAGGTCAGCCACCAAGAGGAGGAGAGATCTCTGACCCTGGTGCCAGGGAGGTGGAACTTCTGAGGAAGCTGGAAGGGGCGATATCAGGAGCAGGACAGAGTTAGGTGTGCTAGTGACAGTGGAGGTAGCTGCACCTGCCAAAGGAAAAAAAAAAAAAGAAAAAGAGACTTATCTGTGTGATTCTTCACTCTGGATGCAAATGTTCTCCCTCTGGGCTACCTGCTTTGGTGATTCCTGGGGAGAAGCAAGAGGTGCAGGTGTCACCTGCAGCTGGGATGGGCCATGAGAGCTGGGCCGTGGAGCTGCTGGTGGGCTTCAAACACACAGCATCTCCTTGGTGCTGTGTGTGGCTGCAGCAGGGCACCTGCTCCGAACCTCCAAAAAGCCTTTTGCCTCTGGAGGAGCCCTTCAGTTACTGGGGGGGAAGAAAAAGGTAGTGGTGGTGTGTGACGAGCATATGAAGCGGGCTGTGGCGGTGAAGAAGCAGAAGCGTGGGGGCTAACCTGTGGGAGAAGTTGACATCTGTTTTCTCTTTTTTGTGTGCTTACAGTCACAGATGAAGATGAAGATGAAATGAAAGCGAATATTTTTAAGGTAAAAACAGCCCTTCTGTTCAGAATAAAATTGGCCAAAGCTGCTGTGTGCACTGAGAAAGGAAGGGAAGTAGCTGTCTGAGCCCTTGATAGTCCTACACGAGCTGAACGTACACTTCCTGTAATACAAAACCCTAATTAAATGAAGAGGCCTGAGAAATGAAATATAAAAAGAATGTGATTTTGTAAACATGAACTGGAGATGACACATACGTGGAAGTATTACTTTTATTGTGAGAGTCAGTGGAAGCTACTGAGTACTGCTAGAAGGAAAGGTTGCTCTGTTAGAGTCTGCAGCGGCTTCGATTTCTCTAGAAAGGCTTTTTTTTTATTTTTTATTTTGCCCTTCCCTCCGTCTCTCATGTGTGTGGCTTTTAATCTGTGCTTCCAGACATGGCATGCTCGTCCCACTGATAAGGGGATGTTTTGTTTTTTTTCAAGGAAGGTGCTCCTGCTCTCCCTGTTTTGCGTTAACCTAATTTTAATGGGGAATTTTATATAATTTCTCATGGTCTAAGTGAAACCTTTCCTTTGCTCTATTCACCATCATGAATTTTAATAGGCAGTAGGGAATTTACATTGTGCATATGAGAGCCTGTACTTTTTTTTTTTTAAATTTTCCCCTGTCCCTGTAAATTTCAGGCTTTTTTACCATCCCCTTACTCTCTTTCAGCTGCTTGAACCGGGGCAGGACTGGCACACGACCAGCGTCGGGGGGAAAGGCTTCCTCACCAACGAGCCGGGCACGCAGACCATGTGCAGCACATACAGCTACAAGGACCAGGACGGCGAGATCGACACGTCTTCAGGTACAAAACCTCGGCTGTCACTTACGGTCTGGGGTGGAAGGTGCAGGCGAGGGTTTTCAGGAAAGAAACTAACTGGGCAGGGAGAAAGCAAACAGAGGAATTCACAGGTGTCTGTATTGAGGTTCCTTAGTAGCCCGTCAGATGCCTGTAAGGAATTTGTTGGGGTAAAAAGGAAGAGAGGAAAAATGCCTCCAGTAGAAGCTTAACTACAGGTTTACCTTAAGGTTACGTATGTGTGTAGTATGCCAGGTCTTGGGAACTCCTAGCGATATAGCAAGGGTTTCCACTAGCAGTAGCTTACATGGGAGAGTTTAATTAGAAAGTATTGGGAGTATTTTTAGCAAAATTTGAACCTGGGGTATTTGCTCACCTCCGAGGAACGTTTCATTTCTGGGTGTGTTGGTACGCAGGGGCTCTGGTGCTCCCGCTGCCCGGGTTCGGTTCTCACCCTGGGTTCTCACCCTTATCCAGGGGAGATGGATTTCCACGTGTTTGACCAGAAGAGCAGCCTGGAATTCTCTTGGCTGGACACAGTGAGACCCATGCAAACCATCTCCTGTGGCTTGTAAACCCCCGGCTCCCGCAGGCTGTGGACTGCTTTCGTGTAGAGACTACAACCCTGAAGAGAATGGTAGAAGTCCTTTTGTTACTGACTGGAAGAAGACAGTAGCTGTTATATTCCGTTTTAACTCGTAGGCCTGAAAAAGTTAGCAAGAAAAACTCCATCGCAAGCAGAGGAATCCCATCCCGGTGGCGGGACCGTTGTGCCCAAGGCAAACAGCCCGGCCCCGGGGCACCCCGAGGCTGAGCTCGGTGCCCGCGTGCGGCAGCTCCCGGGGACCGGGGGCCACCGCCGTCCCCCCACGCTGGTGGCGAGCACTTTACCCACGGAGTGCTTAGGAGAGACAGTGCGGAGGAGTCTGGTTTGGTTGCTGCTCACTTGTGCAACACTGGTGACATTATCAGCTTAATGACTGTCATTACACGTAGAAAAAGAAATTGCACTAATTGGCCTTCTCTTCCTTGATTTACTCCAGCATGTAGTTTTGTCTTCAGATCTTTCAACTCGTGTACATAACTTAGACCAATAAAATGTGAAAATTCAGTTTAGGCTTCGCTTCCATATAGTACACTTATCCAGGCCCACTCATAGGACATTATCTGCTCATAGTCATGCCGGATCCACTTCCACGTAATAGTTGAAGAGCGGCTGCATGATCCAATTTTTGCACTGGTAGGGGCAGACCCTGTTATTTATACTCTGCCCTTCAGAGCTGTGTTCTAGTGCTCCTCATGCTGGTAGGAACCCTACAGTACTGTATGCAGCTAGCTGCCACAGCCTGCGTGCCCTGAGCGAGGGTGTGCAGAAGAGTGCAGGGTGGAGGAGGTTCTAGTTCATACTTAATACGTAGGAATCAAATCACTAAGCTGTAATAGACTATTTTTCTTGTACATTTTATTTTTGTATATAAAATGTTGTATATTTGTTTTAATAAAAGTGTTTTATATATGACATGCTTACTTTTCCTCATTGGAGTGTTCGGAGGGAATGAATTCCAGATTCCTTGAAAACACCCGAGCAGCTGTGCTGCTGGCAGCCAGCGAGAGGGGTTATTCCGTGTGAGTCACGAAAGCCCAGGGAATTTAAAACGGGCTGAGTCATTTCCCCTCCTGTCCCAGTGCAGCTGATGGGAGGAGTCCTGCTCATCCCAGGCCCCGTGCACGTGTGGGGCAGCTGGCTCACACCTGCCACCGTTAGCTCCAGAATTTAGCAGGCCGTGTGCTGTCTCTGATGAAGGCTATCCAAAAACACGCCGTGTGCCAAGCCTGCTGTGGGTCTCGCTGCTGGCAGTGCTGTGGGCTTCTGTGCTGAGAGCAGTGGCAGTGAAACGAGCTGCAGAAGTTAGGTTTGCCCCCAGAAAAAGCACAGGCAGCGGCTGAAAGGCAAGGGGAAAGCAAGCTTCCTTTTCCATTGTGTGTGCTCTTCCTCAGCCATGCTCCGTGGCCCAAAAAGCTTGGCGTTACCACACCGCCTCAGGTGGCTGCTGCAAAGCGTGTCCAGCTGCAGACACTGGCATCAGGTGCTGCGTGGAAACCCCCTCCCTGAACAATGCAAATTCATGCCTCAGCTGAGCTGTCAGCCTCTGAGATCACGTCGGTGGTTGCTGAGGGGCTCCTCAACATCCCCGTCCACCACCCTGGCTACAGAGCAGCCCTCGTCCCCTGCGCATTTGGGACATCTGGCCTGAAAAAGGGCTGCTCTGCTTGTCTTTGGAATAAGCTGTACTGACTGTAGTTCCCGCTGAAGCTCTCCACCAGCAGCCTTTTGGCACACAGCTTTAAACACACACACAAAAACCAAAAACCTTCTGGCACATGCCCAGGAGAAGCGATGGCCAGGCGCGTTACGTTCCCAGCTAGCTCACCCAGCCTGGGAAGCGCGTACCTCACAACTCCTTGCCTTGAAGACATTCAGATCTTTTAGAATTGTGCAACAGTGACCTTTGGGGATAGCTTTGTTCACAGAGCCAGCAACTGTGAGGGCGGCCGGAGGATATCAGCCTGCATAATTAATTATCAGGCCCAGGCTGCAGGAACCAAGCAGACACCTCCTGCAACCTCGGCGCAGGCTCTGCTGCAGCTCCAAGTGCCCGGCACAGACAGGCGGCCGTGGGGCTTGCAGGGGGAAGTCCGTGCTGGACTTTGGCATTGCTCAGACCCAGCACCCCTGGGCTGGTGGGGCAGGATGGCCTGGGACAGCCCCCGTGGACCAGCCTCGTGCCAGGCTGATGGCAGGAGCAGCTCCTGCCACCTCATGCCCAGGGAGCGATGCAATTTCTGCGCTCATCAGTGCAATGAGAGGAAACGGGGCTGGCTCAGGAACCTCTGCAGCTTTGTTACCCGCTGGGGAGGGAGAAGGGAAACTTTCTATGATGCAAAGAGTGCTCAAAATAACAGAGATTAATTTGCCCATTCATGCGTTACAGGATTTTCACGGTGATGCTCAGATACAGGAGCGCAGCACCCGCGCTGGCACAGATTAAAGGGCTGACCAAGATTTGAGGACTGAAGTGACAGCAGCCGGTGCCTCACAGCCCGGAGCCACTGGCACGTGAAGCGTCTCGTTATCGGGATGCAGGAGGCGCTTCCTCGGTCATCTGCCAAGCTGGCCACACACACGGTTTTGCCAAGGCAACGTGTTTTTGACTTGGTGGAGCCCCATGACTGGGCGGAATTTATCAGTCCGGGCCCTTCACTGGGTGAAGGGCTGCCAAGATCGACGCTGCTTGTTTGTTTTGCTTGTTGTTGATGATGTTTTGAACTTTTGGGGAGGGGAAAATCCCAACTGAGTCATGCTCTCCAGGGCAAGAGCACTGTAAGCTGGTGAGACCCAGCTCCTCTGTCATCGCCAGGGCACTGGGGTTTGCAGAAGTGACGTTTCTTCTCCCAGTGCAAACCAGGGACAGTTTCGGCTGCTTTTACTCAGAGGAACATCATGCGCCCCTTAAGGTAATGCTCCTGCCTAAGGCATTCAATTAAAATTGTTTTAAGCCCTTGACAGGTGTTTTTTTCAACTTGCCTATCCTAAATGAGCTTTTCAGTAATCTCTGACTGGTTATCCTGTGTTGGAATAAGGGCTGGTTTTCACCATTCAGACAATCATAAATTTGGGCTGGAAAGGACCTTAAAGCCCATCTAATTCCACCCCCTGCCATGGGTAGGGACCCCTCCCACCAGCCCAGGCTGCTCCGGGTCCCATCCAGCCTGGCCTTGGGCACCTCCAGGGACGGGGCAGCCACAGCGTCCATGGGCAGCCTGTGCCCATGCTTCATCACCCTCATAGTAAAGAATTTCTTCCTTATATCTAATCTAAATCTACCCTCTGTTCTTTTAAAGCCATTACTCCTATCCCTATCACTACATTCATTTTAATACGCATACAGCTACATTCAGATGGGAATTAATCCACATAGCGGGAGAGCAGCTTGCTGCAGAAAGCTCACTTCATGCCAAACGTAGACAAAACAATTAAATGCAATATAGTTTTTCATGGCTTGGAGGGCAAGTGGCTCTTTCTTGTGCTATGCACCTTGTGGGACAGTGAGAAGGATATACAGACAGTGCCGCTGTTTTGAAAATAAGAAGACATCACCTCTCTGTGCTGATAACAAAAGGAATCATCGTACAATCAGCCCTTGACCTGTAAATAAAGGGCTGCTGCTTTTTCCTGATCTTTGTCCAAACCAATTGTTAACATGGCCCTTCCACAACCAGGGTGCACACCTTCCTCCTCTGCTCAGCACTTTGCTCAGCACCCCGGGGAGGCGCGGGGCTGTGCTGCACCCAGGAGCCTGCTTGTGGTTACCCGGCACGGCAGCACCGTGCGTGAGCTTTGCCCAACAGGCAGCAGAGCCTGCAATTACTGCCCCAGCTTTATTTGCCGAGCTGATTGAATCCTGATAATTGGACACATTTCCAGTTAACCACGTGATTTATGATATCACACCTACAAAGGATGGCTGTACTTCAGACCAAAGGTATGAATTTATTACTGCAGAAAGTAAGGTATTTGTTAATATTGCAAAAGCAAACTACCGCCGATTGGCAACCGAGTGTATCAGCCTGGAAACATTATTCCTCTGCTGCCGTGCTGGATCCTTCTCCTCTCCAGTTCTCCAGGGCTCTGCTTCCCCCTGTGTCTGTTCACACAGCACAGGGTCCTGCCTGCCTTCAGGACATGAGTGCTGAGCAGTCGTAACCAAACATCTCCTGCCTGCCACCAAAATAAGCCCTCTCCTGGCACACAGGCTCTCAGGGGTGCTGAGGGGATGTCAGAGGGGCAGCACGAGGCAGGGTGATGGGCAGAGCCGAGGGCTCAGGCACAAGCCATGGGGAAGAGAAGCCTGTCCCAAACCATGCCAGGGAAGGGCTGGCTTCTCCCAGTGCCTTAGGTGAAGCATTGCCTTATGAAAGGTCAGTAATGAAGCGTGGAGAGGAGGAAATCTTCCCTAGAAAGGGAGGAGAGTGCTCCTCACAAAGCACCTGACAACCTGAGCCCTCATCCTGCACCCAGCCGAGCCCTGGGGTTTTCTCAGTGCTCCGAGCACGGAGGAGTTTGCTCCTGTTGCTGGCAGGTGCTTTAGCTCCCTGCCCGCGTATCAGCAGATGTCAGGCTGCAGTATTAAGGATTCAGGGCAGGACAATTATTGCGTGCTCATTCCACTAATTGCCCTGCTGACACAGGTGGAAAGCAGTGCCACGTCATGGAAAGAGGCAGGAGCAGCCGGCAGGACCTGTGGCCACAGGGATGCAGGCGGCAAGGCCGGGGAGCAGCAAGGGGCAGGCGGCCACTCTCCTTCACCTGCCCTCTGCATCCACCGTGCCGGGACTGGGGTGCTCCAAGCCTCCAGGGCCTGCTGCTGCATGAGCCAGTCAATTCTCCCTCCTGGTGTTGTTAAATGAAGCCAGGATCAAGCCAGTGAATAGTGCATGGTGTGGGTGGGACAGGCATTGGGCTACGGTTGTCAGGAGATTCCCAGGAATAGGGGGAAATCCTACAGAAAGCAAGCAAGCCAGGACACAGCCGTCTCCTCCTGGGGCTGCTGGAGCTTTGCTCTCGGTGGCTGAAGCAAAGCGAGTGCCAGGGCTGGGGCTGGGGGATGAGATGGCCTCATGGACTGCTTGGCACAGGCGCCGGCTCTGGCAGGTCACCGGCATCCCTGCAGCTGCCAAAAACTGCAGGAAGGAGAAGCTCGAGCTGGTGGCACAGCCAGGACTTCCAGCAGCTCTTCCCTGGCAGGCAGCACCCAGCTCCTGGGCCAGGGCGGCAGCAGGAGGTGCTGGGTGCACAAAGCAGCACCCAAGGGCTCTGCTGGTGCTCACACAGAGCGGTGCTCAGCTCGGGCAGGATGGCAGATAGCTAACAGCCTACTTCAGTGTGGGAAATCTCACGCCTCAGACACTGCTCGTGGTAGTTTGTTGCACTTCAAAGGCCACGGCACTGCGTAGCTGCCATGAGGCCACGACACCGAGCACTGCGGCAAGCTGAAGTGTGCCATCGGCTGCTGGGGACCTGCCAGGGGAATTCGGCCTGGCAAGTCTCACATGACTCTGCCTCCTTGGTCACTGGAAAAAGGGATTACTGTGTTTAGACTGTTCAGGAATGAAAAGGCAGATGGAGCAATGGTTAAAAGTACAAAAGAGAGGGAGTGGTTTGGCAGCAGGTTTCCCCGCAAGGAGCAGAACGGTAACTGATGGAGGGAGGCTCTGCTCCTTTCACATCACGGGGTGGTTTAGCAGGGATAGCACAGGGCAATGAAGCATAGAAGACAGCATAAGGATGCTGGCCCTGATTCAGAACAAATCCAGCACAAGCATTACACGCATTAGCTATATGCAAGCTGTGCTATTAGGTAACAAGACCCAGGCTAACCACAGGTATAAACACAGAACGTGCCCAGGTTTAGTATCTGCATTGCAAGAATACGTTTCACAGGGTTTGTTCTGTGATTAGCTAAATACTACAAAGGTTTTCCAACAGTCTTCAGGCAGAGGAAATTAACTGAGAAGCCAAGTCCAGGCAAGTACACTTTTGTTTTCTCCAACTTTATTGCTGAAGAAAGCAGGGAGCAGTGTGTGCACTGGCCTCACGCACCAATTGTCCATCTACTGATCATCATCTGCATCTGTCAAGCTTACACCAACAGTCAACAGCACTTGAGACACAGCAAAAGCCCTGCAGGTGCTGCGTACAAAGCACTACCTGAGGCACAAGGTTCTGCAGGAGTTTCCCCAGACCTGCCGTGGCAGTACCAGCTCCCAGTGGCGGTGCAGAACACCCCGGGCTGAGCCCCTCGTCTCTGTCCTTGCTGAGAGAGGAAATAGGCTCCAGCTCACTTCCCACCAGTACTGTACTCGTGATAAACAGGTAGCAATTTCTTTTTATCTAATTAGCATTTTGAGAGAAGCAACTCATTCGGGTATTTTGATTACTTGGGACACACCTTTAACGCATCAGGGGCATCCAGGCATCAAGGAGCACACACAGCCCTTTTGTTTTGCAACCTAGAAGGAAGCCCTGAAATAACATTTTCCTAAGGTCCGTGTTACTGTGGCACCTCCTGATGCCCCAGATGAGCAGAACCAGGCTGAGCAGGAGGCCTTTTAAAGCAGCCCCCCACTAGCAGGGTGACTCTGCTTCTGCCCCCTTTGCAGCACAGAGCCCCCCAGGGCTGATGCTCAGTTTTCCCAGTGCCTAAGCTGCTGTGCTGACACCGTGCCATGTAAATACATCGTACAGCAGCTTGCAGCCAGATCCAAGTTAAGGCAAAGGTAAAAGTACTTCGGGGAAGTGGGCTAAATGCTCTGCGGAAGGTTCTTGCTGCTTTCCATGACGAGGAGCGATCTGCACCGAGCCCTGTCTGCAGGGGGACGCCGTGGCTCAGCGCCGTTCTCCTGCCCCAGCAGGAAATAGCTGCGACCCGAGGCTGCCTCTCACCCTTCCTCACCCCTGCCTCCAGCTGCGGGCTGATAAGCCAGCACAGAAAAGCCCAGAGCTTCAGTGAAGAGGGGCAGAGAACACACACTTCCCCAGCTCAGCACAACTTAAAAGCAAGTTTAAGAGAGAGTCTTGAAAAGAAATCCAAGCAGAGCAGGCACAATCCATTTGTGTCACTGCCAACCCCTGGCAGGAGACCACCACTGTGACCCGTTGAGAGCCATCCTGTGGACCACGGGTGATGGTATTTGGGTGGTGTACCCCACTTTTGGTGACCAGCCCGTCGGCTGAGGCACAACAGGGATTTGGGGCACTTTCAAGGGTCACCACTGTGGCCTCCTCTCCACATGGCCGTGGGACGACAGGGAGGAAGATACCCATCTTCCAGCCTGTTTAATTTCGCTTTGGGGGTGTTGGGCCTAGCAACCCAACACCCCAAAGCAACCCTTGGGTGTTGGGGTGTTTGGGCCCGAGCCCCAGCTGGTGCCTGCCCAGGCAGCACCCGCCTACCTCCGGCTTCTTGGTGAGGGATTTGCTGCAGTGCCTCACAGCACAGCAACCCGGGGCAGCAGGAGCCACCTCCATGGCAGTTTCACAATGAACTCACCGTGGTTCGACAAACCTCAGGCACCTTGTGTCTGAGGAACAGGAACCCCAGCGAGCGAGGGCCACAGGGCAGCGGCCCAGCCCTGCAGGAAAACCAACTCGCTACGGGGCCAAAAACCCCACAAAACACCAGGGAGCCTGGCCCCGGGGATGTGTCCCCATTGCGAGCACCCAGGCATGACGTTGCCCTCCGAGCCAGTCAGTGCAGCTTCTGCACCAGAAAACAAACTCTGAAAATGGAGAAAATGAAGGAAAGGGCTAATGTTACACTCGATAACAGCTTGCTGCCTCCTGCGCCTCTGCTGAGCAAACCACTGTTTCCTGAAGTGAGGTGTCAGGCATGAAATATTTCATACACTGGAGCAACCGTCACCATCTGCTGAGTGACAAACAGAACTTGAGCCTTTCCTGGTACTCGATGCATAAATCAGGGTGCCTCCTTTGTGGCCGTTTGAGATTCTGTCACTGAAAACACCCTGCACCGCTCGGGGAGGTGGCGGCAGCAATGCTCGTACAGCCAATGTCCCTTTGATGTGAACCACTTTCAGTCAAAGCATTTCCATGCACGCCCCACTGAAGCATTTATTCTAAAGCTCACTGCAGCAGAGGCATTGCTGGAAGTGCCTGTGAGCATTGGGTAAGGCCATACCTGGTGATCCAAGAACTCCCTGCCGAGGAGATCCTCCTTTTCCCCATGGCTTGCAGGGTCTCTTCCTTCTCTTCTGCTCCTCGTGCCGCCAGCCAGCCAGCTCAGCCATTCCTCATGGCCCCGTGGGTCTGGTGGGCTGACCCTTGCATGCACATTTAGTTTTCTCTCACCCTCCTTGATCCAAGCCTGCACCCAGCAAGTGCCCAGTGATGAGGTGGCCAGGGCAGCAGGTCACCTGCAGGCAGAAGGCAGATCTTGGCTCTTTGTTGGCTCTGCCATGTTCCTCCAACAGAAAGCAGAGCTTCTCAAGAAGCTGTTTGCTTCCTCCACTGGCCTAGGCACTGATTTGCTGGGTTTCCCATCTGTATTTTCAGCACCTGGTTTCTGGACCAGCCTCTCAACTCAGCTGTTTTCTGCGTCCCAAACTCAGCTGTTTTCAGTCTCCCAAATGAAATAATCTGGATGCAGAAAACCAAAGCACAAGAGATCCCCTGCTTCTACACAATGTGGGAAAAGCCATGTTTAATGCACATTATTGCTCGAATAACCACAGTAGACAATTTTCCATTAGTTATTGAAGTGAATAGGAGCTGAGAACAACTAGCAGAGAGGGCTGGAAAGAGGTATGTAGTACGGTTGAATTTGGTGACCCCCTTGCAGTCTCCAGCACTGTGGGATGTTTTCATCCCCACCAAGGACTACCAGCTACCCTCAGTATTGCCCCCGTCCAGAGAACTTCAACAAGGACATCCTGGAGGGAAGACGGAAACAGGGAAAAAACCCTACAGAAATACTGAGGGGAAAAAATAGAAAAGGAAATCCTAGATCCAGTAAGAGCGTGGCCTCTGTATATAAAGGAATAAAAAAAGAACAGGAAACAAGTTTCATTTTGCCCTAAGATGCAGCTTTCCCAGCGAGCTGGAGCGCGGGTGCTGGCAGCAGCTCAGGGATGCTTCCCCTTGATTTTGGCCACCCACCAGAGCTCCTCAGTCGCTTTGGTTAATGCTGATCAGTGGCAGCCCACGGCACCGCTGGGTGGAAACAAGTAAAGCCGTGTCTGTTTAGTTACTGGATGTCTGCGGGGAAAGTGGAATTAAGAGTGAGCAGAGCAGATTTAAGCCACATGCAGTTCAAACAAGGAGATGCAAACATCCTGAGATGCGTTTCTGAAACAGGCACTAGAAACCCCAGAACAGTCACTAAAACCCAGGTGCTGTGGTTTACCTGTCATTATTTCCCAGTAAATCAGCTCTGGGTCTCCACCCTAACCCCAGAACAGCAGCAAACCAGCCTACCCCCACCCCCAGGACTGTGCCCCTGGTTTCTCTGGACCCTTTCCATCCTCAGGAACAGGCAACACAAATTTCAGTGGGGTCCCTGGAGCAAAGAGGACCAGGGCAGCTCCCCCCACAGCCCAAGGCATCGCTGCAGGCAGGACTTTGCAGCACCAGCCCCGCTTTTGGGTGACAGGCTGTATCCTCTTGCCAAAAAACATCACAACAAAGCAGCCACCAAGAGCTGCCCTGGCTGAAGTGCCCCTCGACAGCACAGAGCATCGCTGAGCTAAGCAGCAGCTGAGGGGCTGCAGGGCCTCATTGCAACATGGAACTGAAAATGGCACAGAAAGCAGCCTGCCAGGTAAACAGCAACACATCCGAGCATGGGAGAGCGCAGCAGTGCACAAAAATGCATTATAGCAGCTCTACTTCCTATTTCCTTTTCCGTACGACTTAAAATAATAACTATAAAGGTCATGGGGGTTTGGGGCAGGCTGGGGGCAGCTCGAGCCAGGCTTGCTGCTGCCTTGTCCCTGTCGTGTGGGGCAGCTGAGCCCTTGGAGGCAGATCCCAAAGCTCCCCTCTCCTGGCTGCACGTCCCCTGCTGATTTCCCCCTGGGGAACTGGGGCCATGTAAGGTCCTGGCCAAAATCAGGCTCCTTCAGAGGTGGAAAGTTAAGGGAAATATTTTGTAGGAAGGATGACAATGTCTATTTAAAGACAAAATGCAACAGAAATATTGAAGATTTCCTTCAGAGCAGTGAAATATTGGTCCAAGGCTCAGAAATCCCTTGTAAGCAACTGGTGACAAGGGCCCGAAGCCAGTGATAGGAAATGGGAACTGAAGCAACATCTACTGATGGGAAAAGAGAAGTGGCCGGAATGTTTCTCAGCTGGTTTCACATCCATGCATTTCCTTTAATGCACAGTTGCTCTTGCTTTATAATGAGTGGGAAAGAGGGAAAGTAGAGTCAGGTGCCTGATTGCCAAGGGTATCGAGGTGCTGAAGGAAACACTTTGTGCAGCGATTGGTGTAAGGGCTCGTTTTCCCTCATGAAAAAAAAACATAATAAGAAAAAAATAAGAAAAAAAAAAAAAAGGAAACATGGAAAGCAACTGATTTATTCTGCTGGCAGACAGACCTGAGTTGTTTTCTACCCAGGGGAGAAAAATATTTTAAAGAAAAGGACCTGCCCCTTGTGCTTAGTTTGAAGACTATTTTTGGTGCCGTAAGTGAACACACACCTCTAGAGCAGCAAGACGTGTCAGCGTAGCAGGCTGATGGCAGGCACACCCATGTGTACTATGTATGGTTTTACCACCTGGATTGCCTTCCTCAAACTATGTGGTTGCGTGGGTTTGTTTAGAATAGTCAAGTTAAGTTCAGGGCAGGGTTTATATATGTTTTCTTCTATTTACATACAAATAAAGCATAAAAAGGCATCCCAGCACCACAACAATGCATGTGCAATGAGTGAACAGGCACTAGCCCTGGCAGTGCTCAGAGGAACCCTGGTTTTGGTTTAATTCCTATCATAATTGCCAAACCAGAGACTCCCCACTTCTTCCCCTTACAGCTCACAGTGATTTACGTGGCTCCAAGGTGCGTACAGTGGCTGCTGCCTCTCCCCAGCATCAATTTGCAGTTTGTGTCCTCACGTATCAGCTGCCTCATCTCAACCACTCTGGAGTTTTGGCAGTGAAGTTTAATGAGTATGAAGTAAAACCTCTCAAAGTTTGAGAAGAAAGAAGTTGTATTTATTTTTCGAAGAAAGTTTTAAAGAAACCGGTGCCACATTGGTTAACGCTAAAACCCCTGGGAGCTGCTGGGTGCCTGAGCAGAGAAATCTGGCGTGCCCACAGCCCCTAGCTAAGGCAAGATTTCTGGTGTAAAGGAAGTGAACAGGCTGGCTGGAAACAGGATTTTGCAATTATTCCACAGCGGGATTTGCTGGGCTCTGCACCGTGCCAGCCCAACGCCGCTGGGATTTCAGTGGCGGTTGGGATGGGTAAGGGGGAGCACAAGAACAGAGTCGGCATCCCTCAGACACTGCACAGCCTGTGCGCTCTGTCCCCATCTCAAAACCCGTAGCAAGGATGATGCAATTTACCGCAGGTCCATTTTTCACAGCCTTTTATCAGAGACATTTAGAAACAGCAGCAAAGCCTGCTGCAGAAGCAGTGTGATGACTGAACTGGCGTTCACCTCTAAGCAGCTTGGGAAAGATTAACCACAAACTTGAAATGAATATATCCAAAGCCACAAGTTGTTTTTTTTTCTTTCTTTCTTTTTTTTCTTTTTCTTTTTTTTTTTTTTTTTAAGCTCATCAGCCCTGGCACTTTATAAAGAGCTTGTAATGCTGCAGAAAAGAAGAACTGAAAATTCCAGAGGTGCATTTTATGCAGTACGAAATATAATCTCATCCAGTTTCATATCTTAAATTTGGCCCTCGCCCCATTCCAGCTTGATGTTCACATTGAAGGGAGCAGAATGACATATACAAACAAATCAGTTAGATGTATAGAGGAGAAATGCATCCTGCCAAGTAGGTATCTTCAAAGACTTTATTAGTTTCAAAACCCATTTTCTTTAAATTCCCATTTTGCACCCTTAATTTAATTTTCAGTGCAGCAGACATTGCTTACTAAATCTTTTCTAAATATTATCTGACTCTTGTATAGTGATGTATTTCAAGATGACAAATCTGATTTTAACTTTATACGGAGTAGGGCGGTTAACTGAGGACCCACTGCCTTGCTGGAGGTAAGGCTGGCTGCGGTGCAGGTCTCTTTCCTCCCTCAAAAAGTCCAACAAATCCAACAGAGCTGATTATTAAAATACTGTATGCAATTTGTTCCACTAACAATTTAGGATCTAAAACAGTTCAAAAGCAGTTTCTCGGATATCAAGGAGAAAGGGCGAGAGCTGACACCCTCACAGACAGCTATTGCCATTTTCTCAAGCCAGATACCACAGCGAGTCCTCAAACCACCCCCCTCTGGGGTCCCCACAGCACCCAGAGGTGTTCAAACACCCGCCTGGGTCCTGCAGCCCTTGGCGGTGGTGCGAGCCTCAGGTCCCCCTGCCCTGATGGGACCTGTTTTCTGGGCTCGTACAGCACGGGGGTCTCACAGCCAGCCAGGACTTCGTTCCCAGTGCACAGAGAGGAAATCCAGAGGTGTTCTGGTCATGGTGGATCAAAATAGAAACTTCAGGGAAGAAAAGGCAGGTAATAACAGACAGGTGAGCCTGGACAAAACCTCTGACGGTGAGGAGATGTAAGGTGGGAAAAGGCTTTCTTCAGTATGAGAGCACAGCTGGGTGCCGACGTGCTTGATTTGACCACGAGGAATCCGTGTCTTGGGGGGGACCTCCAGGCACCCCCCGGGTGGGCTCCCAGCAGTGGGTTCCTTTATGCAGAGGGCAGCGGTTTGGCTGCAGGACGCATGGGCAATGCCAAAAGGAAGATCTCAGCCTTCACCTGTCCCGAACAGAAAGCACCCCGCAGAGGGCAACCTCTCCTGGGCCAAGCATGGGGCAATCCAGAGGACTTGTTGTGGCTGCCCGCCGTCCCTGTGTCCCCTGTCCCTGCAGGGTCTTTTTGTCACTGTGGATGCGGAGCAGCTGCTGGCCCTTGCAGTCAGCCTCTTCATCCCAGCTGGACCCATCCCCCGTATCTTCTGGGTATAAACCGTGTCAAGAGCTGTGAAGGAAAGGGGCAACGTTAACATATTGAGTGTTTCCATATTTCCAGTTCAGCTGATAAGAAATACTCCCTCTTTGTCAAAGTACATTCATTTCTTCCCATGCTGAGATCCACATAGAGACTGCATTTCCCCCAAATTTACCCATTCCTACTTACCTAGCTCATTCACCTACGATGAAAAACAATTTCCCATATTCCTCCCCTCCTAGGAGCACCATCTTTTGGTGCTTTAACCATTTCAGATCTGTTTTCCCCGTGATCCAAGACAAGGCCTGGAGCCCTGGAAAGGTAGTGGAGGGTTTGCTCCACTACCTGCTCTTTGCAGAGCAGGAGGTACCTGGAGCTCAGTTCATGGCTATGGCAGAAATAAAGCCCAGGTGAGCCATGCAGAAGGGGAAGCAGGAGCCAGACAGCTGTGCACAGCCCCCATCTCACCCCGCAGCAGCCCCGCTGCTTGCTTCTCGCCTTCCCACGGGCTGCACTGCAGCAAACCCTCGGCTTTGACACCCACATGAAGGAAACCTCGAGCTGCCCTGCCAGCACTCGACAAGCGAGGTGGCTCTCATCTGACACAAAGAGGCTCTGAATGTCGCAGAGATGTCTCACGTCCCTGCTGGGGGTCTTCCTCAGGGGAACAGCAAGGGTGCAGCTCACAGCAGGCCCTGAAGCTCTCCAACAGGCTTTTCTCCAGCCGCTGTGTTTAGAAGATAAAGTGACTGGCTTGTAGTCAAACTTAGGTTCCTCACCACGCTGTTCTTGGGTTTAGATGTGATCCATCATTTCCCCCTGAGGGATTTCAGGGGGTACCTGCAGTAAGGAAGTACAGTACCTCCCTTTGTTTGTGGTCATGGCTTTGAGCACGCACCTGGCACCGTTATTAATGGGTTGCCAGCTCAAGGAACAGCCACGTCCAGGCTCATAAACATGACCAAGACTTATGTCAAGCACGTGAGTCGAGCGTACCCACCGCCCCTTCCCTAAGTCACAAAGAAACCCCAACAATTTACCTGGAAAGCCAACAATTTGTACAAACATTTTACTTTCAGTCCTCTCCAATCCCTTATATTTTTTAAATCAATCATTAGATGGAAACCTTCACACAAAGTTGTCTCTGCTCCAAAAAGCTCACAAAATTATTTTCTCTCTGTTAATGGTTATCATGAAGTGCACAGGAAAGTGAACTCTGGGAAAAATGATGGGAACTGTGAGTTCCTCCATCAGGGCCACGGGACAGAGAACACAGCCACCAGGTCAGCTGTCTTTGTTGGGGAGTCCCACGTCCCACATGCTGCATCCCATTAGAAGTGTAAGGAATTGTTACTAAAGAGCAATGAAACTTTTTTTAAAAAAAATAGGAAGACAAAAATCATCACAGGCAACTGGCTGCCCAAACATTTAAAGGCTGGGGCACCTTGGAATAGTTTGTCCTTTGGGTGAGCCAAGTGTTGGGATATCTGTGTTTTGCACAGACGAAAAAGTAAATTTCCCTTTACCTGGTTAAATGCTTGAAAAACAAGAGACTTCAGATTAAAAATGCCTCTCTGCGTTTCCTGGTCTAGGTCAGAAGGAGAAATAAGAAATACCATCCTCTCACTTCTCCTTTTAGCCAAACCAAACAGCAAGTACCAGAAATCAAGGTGAGGTGGGAGCAGGGGGATGGGGCACAAGGTCCCCGTGTGATGTTTTCTATCTTTTTTTTCTTTTTGTCACATCAGAAATGGTAAAAAGGCTCAAGTAACTTTCACCCAAGTCCATTTAGCCTCTGAGTCCTTGTTGGTCTGCTACATCCCAGTGTACTGAGCAGTGTCCTGAGGTCTGATTTTGGGCAGGCTGAGGTGTGGGATGGGCTTAGACACGTCTATGCAAGGAGGCACCTCGGGCATGGACCTGATCTCCTCTGGCACTTGGCCTCGAAGCCACCGGTCTGCTACAGCAATGAAACAGCTCTACCACATCAGACAGACAAAGCTCCAGGACCACAAGATCTGATTAATCAAATTAATCATTCTCTTACAAAAAAAAGAAGATATATCTGTGTTATTCTGGTACTCCTTAGTAACTAAGCAAACCACCATATTGCTCTGGATAAAAAACAAATGGGTCTAATAATTTGTTTCTGATGAAAATCAGAATTATTGTGTGATTAAAACAGTGCTCAATGAGTAAAACTTAAGATCAGCATCCAAAAGTTTGTCCTTTTTTTCATAAAATGTACTGTGATTATGGATGGCCACTAGAAAATACAACTTATTTATGACAAACTTCTAAGCAGCATTGTATAAAGCCACGAAGTTCCCCACTAGCATGACAGAAAACTCATACTTTGAAGAGCAGCTGGCAGATGGAACATGCTATTGAGATGCTAATATAACCCTGAACAAATAAATCAATAGGCTTAAAATAAATATTGCATATTATAGCAATAAGTCACCCCAAGTCTTTATGTTCTGCTATATATATATATATCTATATTCTTCATTTGTTCAGTAATATCTGATGATACGTGACAACCCTTCTCTTTTGGAGGAGGATACTGGAAAAAGCCCAGCAGCTGCTACATACAGAGTAAATATGTGGGGACATGATCCAAAACGCAACGACCCAGAGCAGGGGTGTCTGTGACACTGCTTAACACCAGTCCTCACTTATCACCAGCACTGAATACAAGAACTGCTCATCTCCAGTAATCACACCTTTTTTTTTTTTCTCACCTTAATATCAGGCTTCATGCTAACGCAGCATTTGCACAGTATTTGGTAACAAGAGCCCAAAGGGAAGAAAACCGTATGACTTTTTGTATGCAGTAACCTGGTGCTTTTAAGACAGACCCTGTCGTGAGACCAGGAAAGGAAGGGAGCTCTCTGCGTTGGGGCGACCCGCCAGCACTTGAAGAGGCAGCAGGGAGGAGGGTGCAGGAGGAAATCCTCCATCTCGCCCGAGCAGAGGGACCAGAGCGGGGCCACAGCATCCTCCGTGAGCTTGCCAGCCGCTGTGAGCACGGGCCCACATCTGCACCAAGTTGGCACAGCCACCGAGGAAGAGGAGCAAAAACCCCTCTGGCTGAGGAACCAGGCAGAATTATACGGGAAAAATAAAGCATAAACTTGCAAAGCCTCAAGTCGGTGATGTTGGAATAACGATTATGACGAGTGGCACAAAAAGGCAAACCCTTTTCCAAGACCTCTTTTCTCAGCAGTACCTATAGCATTGTCCCCTACTTCAGGGTTACCTGCATTCCCATTTCGCAGCTCATTTTCCTGCACAAGCCGTTCAGGGATGAAAGCCCCGTGCCCAGCCACTGGAGGTGAGCTGCTCCCTGGGGAGGGCTCGGCAGCGGGGGGCCCTGCACGTCGCAGCCTTCCAGGGCTGGAGGTGGCTGCACAGGGCAGCAGCTTTCCCTGGTCATGGGGCGAGCAGCTCCAAAGTGTGTACTTTAAATTACATATCTTATGTAAATAGACCCACGTGTGAATTATATAGAAACATTATATTTATATATATAATAATTCATATTAAAATCATACAAGGTATAGATAGATAGATGGATGATTGCATAATTACTGCTAGTTGTAGGAGTTGCTTTGCCAGTATCAAAAGGCACAGCCCTAAGAGAAGAGTGGGAGTAGCTGATGGGATCTCCAGGACAAGCCCAGGGAGAAGCTCGGTCTCTTTTCAGCCACAAACATGTCCCCAGGACCCACTCCTGACCCTTCCCAGCAAGGCAGCTGCACCTGCAGGCTATTTGCAGGGCTCGGGGCTGTGTTTAGGCTGAACTCTCCCCTCCAGCAGTGCAGGCTGGTGGCAGCCCCGCTGCTGTGTGTACCTAATGGCATCGAGTGGTGTTGCTCTGGGCTCCCAGCAGCTGGCACAGCCAGGGCAGGGTGCAGGGTGTCGGCCTCCCCAACCCCAGCTGGGTGCCCCTGCCCTTCGGCCCAGCCAGCACAGCCTGCAGGCACGCAGGGATTGCCCCATGACATCACGAAAAGAGATGAAATCAAACACCCCAGCCTGCAGAGCTGCTTTTGCCTCGAGCAAAACAAACTGTTGGCTGGAATCTGAGTCAGTTGGAAATTTCTCACAATGTTTTTCTCTCTCTTTTTTTTTTTTTTTTTTTTTCTCCCCCTAAAAGCAAGGGAAGTGGAATTTCCCATGAGAAATTTGAATTTTGCTTAAAACATCCCCTATAAATATAAAATAAAAAAATAAATAGCTTCAGTTGAGTTGAGAAAAAAAAAATCATAATGATTGTTAAAATTAGGTAAAATGTTAGATCTGTGTTTGGCCTGTCATATGGGTCCATGCGACCCACCAGGCCATGAGGCTGATAAGTCATTTTTGCACCTCTTTACCCACCTTTCTATCATCAGCATCCTTAGCTAGACCACATTCTCAGAAGACAATCTGTCTGACCTACACTTATGTAATACAGCTAATATTAACAAGTTGAATCATAATTATGTCAAAATTTCCTGCGGAGATTATGTTTCGTTTATGATTTTTTTTTTTCTCTCCTCCAAGTTCATGCAAATAGCTTCCGAGCCTGTCTCAAAGCGAGCTGATAAACGCAGGCTGACCTTCAGACTCGCCAGATGCTAAAACATGCAAAGTCCTCGAGGCAGAGCGAGCCCTTCCCACGCCATGAGGCTTCTCCTCGGCCACCGGCAGCAGCCGCAGCCCCCCTGGACCCTGCGCCTCCCCGCATCGCACCGCCATGCCGTGGTTATTTTCAGCTCCTCTGTGCAGGAGCCGAGCCCGCAGGCACATTCGTGTGATTTTTCGTTACTTCCTCCAAGCAGATCTCTTTCCGCACCGAGCCCAACAGTTTTGCTACTCCCGGGTCAAGCAAAAGGCACCGTGTTTTGGCAGGCAGCCTATCTGCCCGGCCCAGTCGCAGCAGTTTTTATGAAGGGAGCCAGCTAGCAGGGAGGGGGAGCAGGGGAGGGCTGCCTCCTTCTCCGGAGGGCCATCCAAAATGCTCCCTGTAGGGCAGACCCTGCCCGTTTGCAGCTAAAAGTGCCAGGATCCGGCTGCTTCCCCGCTGAACCAGGAGCAAAGGTCCCAGGAAGCTTTCCCACCACGTACACACGCTGGAGTTTCGAGGTGATGCTGCCCTTCTTCCTTTTTGCATCAGAATTAAATCTGTGTGCTGCTAAGGCTGTGCTGGGTTCCCAGGGTTATTTCCCTGCTCGAAAGCAAGTGGAAGAGGTGACACCAGTGGGTGACAAACGGGTGTGCGCCCACCCCGCAGCATCCTACAGCCTGCAGACGGCCATGCTGCGGGTCCTAAACCTGCACCCACGTACACGAGGTCCTGTCTTAGATGCAGTCAGGTGAACCCAGTTCACAGATACCAGTTTACAACAGAGGATTTGCCTCTTCAATTTTCTTCCCTCGCATTAATAAAATGCTAGGAGCAGGCTGCCACCGGCCCTGCCCCGCGGTGCTCCCGGTGCAGTCCGAGATAAGGGGTTATTAATAAACGCTGCGGGAGGGAGGAGGGCCAGCACAGCCCGAGGGTGGAAGCAACCACGTCCTAGCGCTCAGAACATCAAACACGGGTGGACATGATGCATACTCGAGGGTTTTTCTTCCCTTTTTCAATTACTGCTTTGCTTCTTTGACTTCTTCGATTTTTATTTTTATTTTTTAACCATGCAAATGCTACTGTAAGAGCTTCCTGTTCCTGTGGCAGGTACCTGCAATGAGTTTTCTCACAGTAAAATCACCCAAAAGCTTTAAAACTACCTCAGACTCCCAAAGACATGCAGGATGGACTGGGGATTCCTGAGGAGGAGCGGCTGGGTTTGCATCCTTGTCTTTTAGCTCTAGGAAAGCACCCAGGAAGCCCCAACCTCGCCCCGAGCGGCACCGTGCCCATCCAGCAGCAGTTTCCAGAGATGCAGATGGGGCTTTTGCTTTTTAGGACCTACCCCACCAGCTGAACTCGCAGCTGATCCTGCAACACGTGTTTCCTACACGCACCCTGCTCTTTTTGGAGGTGCACCGCTCCGAGCCCAAACCCAGCACTTCCCAGTTTGTGGGCGCTGACACCAGTGAGCAGCCTGGGGCTGAGCCACGGTTCCCCCAGACCAGCAATCCTGCCCCTTCTTTCTTCCCATGCAAACAACACGGCCAAGAAATCGTGCTGCTGAGGACACCACTATTAAAAATGGCCTTACACTTACAACAACACCGTGAAGAGCTGAGATGTGGAAACTGGCACAGACGCTCACCCTTGGGGCTGTCCCTTTGCAGCACCCGGTGGCACGGAGCAGGAACGGGGCCACGGGTGCTGAGCGGCCACACGAAGTGCCCGAGTCAGCTTTCCGCAGGGCCAGCTGCTGACTCACATTTTCAGTTTCTTTTGCTTTTAATCACAACGCATCTGCTGCAAATTCATGCCATGCTCTCCCCTGGAATCCCCCACGGCTGGTTGTGTGCCAGCTGGAGTAAAACCCACCTCCTTCCCTTATTACCTAATTTCCCCCCAACATCAGCACGTGCTGGAGTTTCTCAGGAGCTAGCCCAAAAACTAAGTTTGGGGTTTCCAGCGGGAGCACAGCTCAGGGGGCAGGAGCTGAGAGCAGGGCATGGCCCCTGCCCCCTGAGCTGCAGCCCCGCAGTGCCCTGCACAGCTAGGAAGCAAAGCAGGAGACAATCCAAAGGAAATTCCTCGAGAATAATTAATTAGAATAGGACATGGCACACATCGAAGGAATTAACCACAGCAACGTGCCTTGGCTCTGCCTGCAAGGATTACACGTGCCGACAGGTGAGCGGGTTGGAAAACCAGCGAGCTGCTGTAAGCCTCAGCTCATTTCACTGCACTCGTTCTTATTTCTAATAGCTTGCCATATGGGCCCAATCCCACACACGGAGCTGTTTTCCCTCTTCTCTGCAGCTTTCCTTATTACTTCTTATTGCTGTAGCAGGCACGACATCCCTGTGTGTGACAGCAGAGGCTGCCTGCAGCAGCTCCTGCACAGGAGCACCCCACAGCCCCTCCGTGCTCAGCACCAGCTTTAAATGCCCAAACATCCCCTCGTCGCCCCAGGCAAGGCTTGGCTCGTGCTAGCCAGTAAGTGAAGAGCAAAGCAAAACAAAGACCTTGGGAAAAGCTAGGCCTCCTGAATATGTAGCTAAGTAGCTCCTGGGTAATTTCATTCACATTCGCCTACACCACATGAACCAACACCACGGAGGTCAGCCGGGGAGCGCGGCACAAACAGGAAGCGTGATGCAGTGCTCGGGGCTGGCGAGCAGAACCAGGAAACCAAGCTGCTTTTCCTCCCTATTCTATACTGTCATGATCTATAAACCAGAAACACGGACATTTTCCCAGTCCATAGGTCCGTACTAAAACACTTCGGTGGTGTTTATGGGGGCAATCTGAGAACTTCAGATGAAAAGGACTGGAGATATGAAGCCATAAAATGCTACAAGTACTCCAGAGCTGGCAGTACCCCTGAGAGTCACGGTCTGGGGCACGGATGTTACCTGCAGGCTCCTTAAAGGCAATGCTCTGCATAATGTTCACAGCAGGGCTGTAAAACCACCGGACCGGAGGCACAAAGGGCTTGGGAAACCGATGGGAAAAAGCAAAAAGCTACAGCTCTGTACCTTGGAGATGTCCCAGCTAAACATTCCTTATCAGAACTGGCTGGTGCAACGAGTTACTTAGTGGGAAGCCTTTGTTTTCCCCTCACTGCCCAACAGTTGCCCTTATTTAGGCTGCTTCTTCCTACTGCTGGAGTCCAGGATGGGATGATATGCTCCACAAAGCAGCAGGAAGGGTTGTGACAGGGTTAAAATAGTTAAGAATAAAACAAAGCTAAACTGCATAAATAAGTCTAGCAAATACTGGCTGCAGCACAACCCCACAAACCAAGCACCAGCAGGATTTATTAAATAGTCATAATCAAAACAAATGTCTCCATTAACGACTTATTATGCTGTAGAGCAGGATTAATTCAGTGAGGTGGTTCAAATTACTTATGGGTGCATTTTGTGATATTGAGGCATTGGAGCAGTCTTCTGTGCACACAGCCTGGCCGTCAAAATTCCTGCTGCTGTTGGGCTGCAATTAAATGGTTACGGAGCACTGTGCCCAATGCTGTCTTGTGCAAGCATGAGGGCTGGCCAAAACATTTCTGTTAATCTTTGTTGTTTTTCTTTAAGCAGAAAACTGAGTTTTGATAAAAAACAGTTTGCTTGCACACTGTATTTGCTTTCCAAGAAATTTCCCTCAGCCAATTTTCAGCCAGTTAAACGCTGTAGCAGCTTTCTGTAAAAGAACTGGAGTATTTCTGCTTTGCCAGCTTACTCAAGACAAGATGCATGGGCACGCACGCACACGGGCGGCTCGGGATTATTCACCTTTATCCAAATCAGCCCTGAACAGCCTCTGTCAGCCTGTTTTCCATTCAGCCCGTGTGGCTGAGCTGCTTTGGCGTGATTTACGGGAAGCGATCTGCTGGTCCCAGCGGTCCAAGGGTCGCGCCGCCGCCTCCCCACGTGCCTCGCCTGCACCCTGCTGCAGGAAGGCTGCAGGAGCCCTGCAGGAAGGCTGGGATCGTCGCACTCGGGGCTGTTCCTTCCAATCACATGGTTTACCCGCAGGCTGGTGGCTGCTTGGCTCGGGGTTTGTGTTGGTGTGGAGGTGGGAGCACCGCGCTGGCAGCCGTACGGCCACGCACTGACGCCTCCTGCCAGCCAGCTCACAGAGATCTACTGCTCATTTGCTCTGTGCCGTGTTTCTGTGTCTTCTAAGTCACCCCCACAGGCATCAAACAGGATTTGGTTGCACGCTTCGAGATACTGTGGTGATAATAAGTGGCTGATGGGAGCGGGCAGCAGAGCAGGGGCAGCCTCTGGGCAGGGCGCCATGCTTCAGAGACACCCATCAGCCTCAGAAAACAGCGTCAAACCAACACAGAACACTGCTTAATCCTTTTTTTTTTTTTTTTTTTCCTTTTCTTTTTTCCCCTCCTTAGCAGGGTTTCTGTCCCTGATCAACACCAAAGGAAAGTTCATGCTCACATCAATCAGCCTCAAGGGCTGTCTGGGCTGCGCAGCCCGTTCAGAGCCAAGAGGAAACCAGACACTCACAAATACCTGTCCAAAACAGGCTTGTCAACATGACAAGCCCTAACAAACAAAAAGAGTCGCCTGGAAGCTGCAACCCTTCCTGCTCAGGGCCAAACACAGCAACGTTCCCGGGCTCGCCAGCGGTGCCCAGCTGGTCCTGCCCCGCGGCCACGCTCAGCGCCTGCAGCACGGACACCAAGGACACCCAGCACCGGGACTTCTCCAGCAGGGCACACAGCCAGGAGCAGCTAGGGACAGGACCCTGAAGCTAAAAGCTTATCCATACTCCAGCCATATTGCTTAAATAAAACAATAGTTAGTCCTCAGAGCTGGCTACCCTCCTCCCCCCCCCGCCACATGTTTCCATGGTAAAAGGACAGACATTATCAATGAGGTCTGCTGAATGTAATAGATAAAAATCATCTTATGGAACATTCATTCAGGCTGGGTTTTGTCCCTTGATCCATGTGTACACTTGGTTCTAAACAAAGGAGAACAGGCAAGATAAATTAGTGGGGCAGGCATACTCCAGCAAATAGATGCCTTTTTTATTTTTTTTTTATTTTTAATCTGTCTCCATTAAATTTATGTGTCCATTGGCTAGAAGACAGCCTTCTGCATTCTTCTCCAAACATACCAAACAAAAACTCAGCCAGTGGCGTGATTCTTGTGATCAAGGTCACAGGCCTGGGACTCTGGTTTTGCTGGAGCATGCATCTGAATGCTGAACCCAAAACTTCATTTAACATGGGAAAAGTAGTAAAAACTGAAACAATTTGCTTAGCAGAATGACAAGCAGTGAGTGAATGCTTTCTCTTATATGAATGAGGAAAGTCAGAAAGCTCGAGGGCTGCATGTGGTGTTTGGAGGAAGCTGCACAGAGAGCTGTGCTGCTGCTGAAGTCAGAGGCAAACCCCTGACTTTGCTCCGTCTCCTTTGGGCTACCCCCAAGCAGGAGCTGGGGCGCCTCAAACAGAAGAAGGGGAGGGCTTGCTGCTCAAAGCCTTCTATCAAAAGGAGGAGTTTCCCAGCTGATGTGCTCACCTGGGGCATCAGTGCCTTAAAATAGCAGTCGTGACGCTGCGATACCGAACAGCGGCCACTCCTTGCGCGCACGGCACGCGAGGGATCTGTGCAATGGGACGTGGGCAATTTCTCTCTGTACAAGGAAATCCACATAAAGGAAGTACTTATAGATTACATTGCTGACAGCAGAAAACCTGGTGCAGCTCATAAATCTATACTTTGACTCTCATCTTCACCAGCTGCATGTGTACAAACCAGGGCAGACTGCATGAACTGCACCCAGCAGCTCCGCTGCCTGCCCTCCCTGCTCCCCCCTGCAGGCTTCAGCCAGGCACGACATGGGAACACGGGTGATTTGAGACAACTCCACTGATCCATCATTCAGGGGGAAAAAATGGCTTTCTTTTCACTGGTGTATGCTGCACAAAAGATAAGGAGGAAAAAAAAAGCCACAGGGAATGCCACACAAGTTCCCTATAGCACACTGCACTTTGCCTGTGGGAACTCACAAAAGCAGCCACGGCTGCAGGGTACCTGTCCACACAGCTGGCTACAGAGCAACACTGCGAGGGAATATCTCATCAGCGCTATTAAAATAGGCTGCATTTTATTTTCAGATCAGCTTCTAGCCTTCCATGTAACCAGATGGATGTGCAGATGCGTTCCCTAAGGTGGCTTCCTTATCCTGCCCGGCACGCATGCTGCAAGAGCAGTGCCTGGGTGCATGAGCTGCGTGCACACATCGCCTCTCCATGCCTGTGAGCTAGTTTTATTTGCACTGTAGGTGTGATATAAGTTAAAGATCTTTAAGAGATAGAAGAGTCTTCCAGAGCACCTTTATGCACAGAGGGACCTCCCATGTTTATGCTTGTCGCGGGCTCATCACACACCATGCTTTTATTAACCACAGTGCTTCAGAGGAAGATGATGCAAGTGCTGCGTGTGAAGTGTCAGCTATTTTGTACAGCCTTGTTTAGTGTATGAGAAAAGGTCTTGCAAAATAGAACAGTTGCTGTCATATTTACTGACATCCTCGGAAGGCTTTTGGCTTTGCCTTTCTCTTAGTGAGGAGGAGACAAATCCACCAGGATGCAAAAATGAGCGTGCATTGGTGGAGTGGCAGAGCCCGGAAGCCCTGTCCATGAACCACGATCATCCCCCTCTCGCTTCTCATGGGTCTGAACTCCAAGGGTCAAATGGATAAGACAATTGTTTATCTAATCTCTCTCTGCCACATTATATCTCTACACGAATGCATGCGGCTTTCTCCATGGCTCAGTTAAGCACCAGTTGGGAACAGCGGCGGTCATGCTGCACGGGGTACAAACGGGGCTGGTCCATCTACTGTTCGACACTGCTGAGGAGCGTAGGTGGCACGGCTGTCACCAGGAAGGGATCACATCAGGGAACTTTGATCCATGCAAACAACGCACGTGGAAGTACGCTGTCAGCCCATTTGATGTATCTGGCAGCTACCCTTCTCTCAGAAGGGGCTCGAAATCAGTTCAGCCTCATCAGTCCCAGCCATCTCCATCATCACTAACCTCAAAGCATCCTGCTGCGTCCTGCCACATTACAACATGCCAGCGAAGAAAGGATTTAAAGCTAAGCACAACAAACCCATAAAAGCAGATGCACGTGATAAACAGTAACTATGCACGCGCATAGCAAGCAGGTGGGTAAGATAACAACAGATCTCTAGAAGCACAATTATTATGAAACAAAAGAGCAGTGCTGCATGGCACAGTCAGCTGGGGACCTGCGGCGTGGCTGCTCCAGAGGCAGAGCAGGGGCTGCAGCAGGGCACAGCAGAGCTCCCGCTTGCAGCCCCCTGGCAGGCACGCTGCATGCCGGCGGCATCAAACAGCCAGCAGCACAACCTTTCTGCTGTACGGCCCGTCTGGGAGCTATCAGCTTTTATTGCCCCCTGGAAATCATTAACTCCACAGCCAGAAGTCTAGGCAGACAGACAGAAGCACGAGTGGAGACCGATAAAACAACTTTCTCCAGGCTGGAACTGAACTCCCTTTCCACGAATGCTCTCAGGGTGGCATTGCATCGCTGCCTTCCCCCCAGCAGTGACCTGATAACTCCTGTCATACCCAAAAATCACAGTGAGATGAGCAAATGGGGCTGTGCTCCCACCCAGGCTACCTGCAGGACCTGCTGGCGGCATGGAGGGACAGGGCTCCTGCCAGCACGCTGCCACTGCACTGTGCTGCCTTTGGGCACACTGACATCACGTTAAAACCAAGTTCATGCTTCCTAAAGGCAAGTCCTGCCTGTCCTATTTAACAAGGAAAGGGAGAGGAGAAAGCACAGGCTCAGAGTTTTTTCCCCCAGGACCTCCCCGTCCTGCACACGCAGCGGGTGAGGCTGAGGTGAAGGCTGTGATGTGCACGAAGCCAAGCACCAGACAAAGGCACCGAGCAGCATCCAGCTGAGAGGAGGCAGTGGTTATTCAGGCAGTGCTGTTACACCTGAGCTGCATTTCAGAGGAGCCTTTTCCTGTAAGGAGGGGCACAACTGGCTCTGCAGGCCTCGTTTGCTGCTCGTTTCCTGAGGGAAAGCGAGGTGTCAGGTGTCATACCGCCAGCAGGCAGATTCAGGCCAACCACCGGTGAAATAACTGTACCAGATGAACCCCATTTGTGTCGTGTAGCTAGCACAAAGCCTCCCTAAGCGGGGTTCACTTAAAACAAGCCACCTCACCCTTCTCACTTACAGCAGGGAACGATCTCGTTCAGGAGATGCTGAGCAGGGCCCAGCACCTCGGGGACCCCTTCCCCAGGGACTGTCGGGGGAGCAACCTCAGCTGGGGCTCATTTGGGCTCTTCAAATTAGCACCACAAGGAGGAATCGTGGATGCATTTTGCTAAAGGCAATGCAAAGGCCCTGTAAGGCGAAGGGCATGGACCCAAATTCCACTTACACACACAAAAATCCTAGAGCACGCCAGCACAGCCCATCCCATCCCCTGCTGAAGATTCTCAGTTTTCCCAGACACAGCAAGAGTACAGCCCCCCCCGTGGCTGCCTTTATGACTGTCCCAAAGGAGGAATTGATTATATATTGATGAATTAGCCGAGATTGGCAGGCTCATTAGCGGAGCAATTTAATATGCTCATGAATGAAACTTCTGTGCTGCACAGAGCGAGCTGGGCAGCCAAGGGCAGTCACAGGAGCTCCGTATCACGATGAACACATGGCATGGCAGCGGCTGGATGGCACCATGCAGCTTCCTTTGTGTGGCCTTGGGCATGGCAGCAGGAGGATGTGACACCCTGGGGCCACTCTGGCCCTGGCCCCACAGGAACAACCCATCCCGGCCCTCCTTAATCCTACAAACAGCCCCTGCTCAGCCAGCACACCTGAGCTAGAAGGGAAACTCCTGCTTTCCCTCCTGGCCAGCAGGGAGTCACTGAAGGATGCAGCTCTTGGAATCTCCCTCGTCCTTTTCTTTAGCCAGATTTGCCTCTGCTTCCTCCCCCAGTCCCAGCCCCTTCCACCTCCTTCTGCAAACCCAGCCCAGTTTTCCTGCTCCATCCCGGCTGGTGGAGCTCAGCCTGCATTTGGTGAGTTCTCCACCGTGCCTCTCAGTGGCTATATTGAAAAAACTTCAGCATCATTAAAAAAAAAAAAAAAGTTATTTTTTTTTTCAGCTAATGCAGCCGAGCACCCTGCAGGATGGGGCTGTGTCTGGCAGAGCCCCACAGCTGCTGTGCAGCGATAAGTGCGGCCGCCGCGGCAGGCTGCCTTCCCCTGCAGCAGCTCAAGATGAGACAGGAAAGGGTGGGATGGGTGTCAGCACGAGAACAAGTTGTGACAAACAGGAGGCTGAGGCTCCTGGCTTACCAGAGATGCTGAGGAGACCATCGCAGCTTGCCCTGGGAGGGAACAAAACCTCCCTGGCACACACGATGGGTTCCAGGGGGCACAGACCCTAAAATAGCTGTTTTTTTGCATGCTTTGGTACACCTTTCTCTCCAGCCGTGCTGCAGGCCATGTGCAGGCTCTTTGTTGTCACACCACAGAGCTGAACCTGACCTCCAGCCCCGAGAACAAACTCCACACGGCTGCAAATGTGGAGGTTTTCGTGCAGGGCCCTAGGACCATGGGAGATGGGGCTCCCATGGGAGAGCTCAAAGCCGCTGCTGGAGGCTGGCTTCGGCCTCCAGAACAAAGAATTGGGCAGAAACAAAGCTGAGCCGTGCCCAGGCTTCCTGAACCCAGGCTGGCAGCTGGGGATTTGGGCTCCAAGGGAAGGAAAGTCATTGTGGGCACAAGCTGGCTCACAGAGGCCTTGCAGGCACTCCCTTGTGCCTGCCAAACAGCGTGGGCATTGTGTGCAGCCACTGTTGGGATTAAATAAGAACAGAGAAACTTTCTGTTGGGGACTGACAACTGCAAGCTGTGCTTCCAGCATGCGAGGGAAAACGAGACGAGAAAGGAAAAGAGACTGAAAGGAGCCACGCACTTCTCCGAGTGTTCAAAACAAAGTTCTGGCACAAGATTTGGGTCCCAAAACGGTGAAACTAAGCCCAGAGGTTCACATCTTCCTGACAGCTGCACCCCACAGCGTGGGCAGGGCCAGCAGCCCCTACCCTCAGCCCGAGGTCCTCCTGCGAGACCTCTCGGAGCTGCTGCTCTTCTCCCAGGAGGGGGGAAGGACAGGGAAGGCAGCAGGGGGAAGCACTCCGCATTTCACTTGTTTCACAGCACTTTTCGGGCCGTGCCGCTGCCCAGGCCGGCTCCCAGCCCTCCAGGAGCTGCACCCGGGGCCACCCGCGCTTCTCGTGGGTGCCACCGCCCTCTGCAGTCCCCGGGGGAAGGCGCAGCTCAACGCCACGAGCCCTCGGCTTCCTCTCCTGCAGCCCCTGCCTCGGGTCTTGTCGCTCCCACCAAGTCCCAGCCCTGAAGGAAATTCATCTGAGGACTCGTCCGCCCGCTGGGGGAGCGGTAGGGACCGAGCTGGGGTGCAGGGAACACAACCCAGTGCCCCCATGTGTCCAGGAGCAGGGCTTGGCCACCCCTTCCTCCACCCATGCAGTTCGGGATACGCCTGACTCAGATTAAAACTGGTTATTTTAGGCTCCCTTTAAGGTCAGTAAAGGCTTAGCCAATTTAAAGCAGAACAACCCCCATCCCCTCCCACAGTCTTGCCTCATTTCTGCTCCCCCCTCCTGCAGCCAGCGGCCATGCAAGAAATGCTCAGCAGGGATGCTGGGTGCAAGGGACTGATTTTGTTGGCTCGCGTGGTGCTGATCATGCCCCAAACACACCGGCTATGCTGCTGCTCCAGCAGCTACCTTCTCAGATAAACATTTCTGCTTTGAGAGTTTTTTTTTAGTAAGCCATTCATTGTTACCTATAAAATCTACACAGCTTTCTTGCTTGGTGCTGAAAGCGGAAATGGCACGTTTCATTTTGGGGTTGTATCAGCACGAATGCTGGAGTATTTGCTTTGTAGCAGCACGCTAATCACAGAAGCAGCCTGGCCTGTGGCTTGCGTGCAGAGCAGAAAGCAGAAGATAAGATGAGCATCTGCACCAAGGGCTCCAGCATCAGGACATTTCGGGCTCTGAGACCAAGGCAGCTCCCTTTCGTCCCCCCATTCCCCAGTGCCACATCCCCCTGGTGCCCTTTGCCTCTGCCCCCAGCTGTGCTCCTAAAAGCACCGATGAAACCGCTGTGATCGCACAAATCCTGTGACAGCACAGCACGGAGCTGCCGGCCCCTCTGCAGCACAGACTGGGGCTGGTTTCCAGGACCCATTAACCTGAGCAAGAGCTCGTGGGCCAAACTCATCCAGTGTTGAGTTCTGACAAAGCCTGTGCAGTTTTCCCAGTGATTAATTTGTAGCTGTAGCTCCAGAGTTGTAATGCAATGTTTTGGTGCAGGGGCACACGAGTGCTCTGCCTGAAAACCGACATGCCCGAGGCTCTGAACACCGAAATCCCCAAACTCACATAGTCACAAGACACCCCGGTAACACAAACACACCTCCATCGTACCGTGTCTCCTTCCTGTATGAGATGAAGACTGCCCACTCGCTATTCTGTTTCTCAGCATTATTCAGGTGGCAGCCCTAAGCCTGGCACTCCCCAAGTGCACTTCTAATCCTGCTCTGAAGGTAAAACTTATCTCAGCAGCTCCTCTGAGCAGCTCCATACCAGAACACTTGTTGTGCAGCTCAGAGCTTGCTTCAAAGTCTTGTTTCTTGAGCTGAGGCCAAGAGCAGTGAAAATCACGCTGCCTTTTAGCACCCATCCTAATTTTCCCTTAATTTTCAGATGGCATCAGCAAGCACTTTGTATACCCAAACCTCAGCTCTCTGCGAGCTCTGGTGCTGCTCCGGGCACCCCTGCAGAGCATCCCTGCCCCTGCCACCAGCACCGTTAGAGGTGCTGTGCCCCACAGCCGAGCTCCCATGGCTTTGCCCCACCACAGCCCGAGGGGCTCTCAGGGCAGCTTCACCTCCCTGCTGCCTGGCTCCTGCATGCGGCCACCTCCTGGCCCCGGCCTTTTGGGTACGTACCTGCACCCAGCACACACCCTTGGCTCAAAAACCCCAATAAGCAGATGAGGCCACATGGCCGGAGCGACACACGTGAATATTCACCGAATACAGACCGCCTTGCCCAAATATGCTCTTGGCTGTCTGCAGGATGGGGTTTTTCTTCCCAGCTGCAGCATCCATTCCTTCTCGCTCCTGATGTGCCCTGCACAGCGGGAGCAGGAGCATCGCTTCCCCTGCTCACCTGCACCTGCACAGCCCGGGGATGGAGGGCTCTGTTCCCAAAGGGAAAGCAGGCAGAGAGCACGGCTCTTGCCAGAGGACCAAGCTGAATTTCATCTGCCAAAGGTAAGGGTAAAGCTCTGGGTTTTCAGCTCTCCAACATCAGCCTCTGGGGGACCCTGCTTGCACCCCAGCGGTGTTTACCAGAGCCACAAATAACGCTTGACCTGACGTAGAACAGAGGGAAATTTAGCTTTTGGCTCATTATAACCTGTTTAACTCAGCTTATATTCAGCCAAAAGGTCTTTTCAGAACCTGCTCTCCCTTCCCAAACTGGGAGCTAATTCCTTGCCCAGAGCAGCGTGCAGCGGGGGGGTTGCGCTGCTCCGAGGAAAGGCCACCGGAGCGGGCTTGTCCCCCAGCCAGCCGCCTCGCCTCGCCTCCCCCCTTGGCCAGAGTCCTGCACCAAGCACAGCAACAAGAACCAAGCCGAGGCAGGCGTCCAGGGAGAAAAATCAGCTCGAAAAAGCAGGGCTGGCAGAGCTATAACCCCCCGGGAACCCGAGAACCGGGCCCGGGAGGGGCACGGCGCGGCTGGGCTGGGGGGGGGTCGGGGGCTGCCGGGGGCTGCCCCAGCCCCGCCGTTGGTTCTCCCACCCCCGCCGTTATTTCCCCACCTTACCCTTACCCCTCCCGACCCCACCGTTATTCCCCCACCCCGCCGCTATTTCCCCCACCCTCTCCCCCTGCCCTCCTAGGGGATGCGGCTGCCGCCCCCCGGCCGGGCGCTGCGCACCCCGGGCGCTGCCTCTCGCTCCCCGCAGCCCACCCGGAGCCCCCCCGACCTCCTTCCCAGTCCTCCCCCAGCATCCTCCCAGTCTCCCCACCGACCTCCCCCCAGCCCCGGGCCGGCGAGAGGCTCCCCTTACCTGCGCCCCCCCGGCCGGGATGCTCGGGGCGCTGCGGGTGGTGCCCGTGGGTCCCGCTCCGCAGTGCCCTGCGCTGCGCTTTCGCTTTCCCTTCGCCTTTCGCTTTCCCTTCGCCTCGCTGCCGTCGTCGATCCCTCCCGGGCCGTGGAGGAGGAGCGGCCCCGGCTGCCGCCCCCCCCTCTCCGAGCCGCTCTGAGCCCCCCCCCGAGGCGAGCCGGCTTCATCCCAGCCATCAGGAGCCTGGCCGGGCCCCCCAGCACAGCCCTCGGATTCCCTCGGGGACACTGCAGGGACGTGGGGATGCGAGGGGACCCCCCTGGGGGCAGAAGGAGCCCACAGACCAGAGGAGAGCTCCCCCCGAGCAGCCCCTCTGTAAGGGGGAGATGTATGACCTGGGGTGGTTTGGAAAATGCTACGGGAGCCACGAGATTTCTGATAGCTAAGGACAAGCAAGGAATAAATTGAAAAGAAACGTTCTTGGTTCACCCCATGGTGTAAGAACCAGCCAGCTGCTCCCAATTAGGTGCCTCGAGAAGCCTCACCTGGGAGCTGATCGGATGCAGCTCCCCCAAGCTCTACGGCCAAGGGCAGGAGAGTTGGGCTGGGGCTTCGCACCGGCACGGCCCCGCTTCTCCTGGGCTGTTTTACTGTAACCCTCCTGCTACAGGGTGTTAATGACTGTAAGCCATAAAGCTCTTTTCTTTAGGAATTTAATCAGGTACCTGCTGTTCTTGGGCATTTCCTTCTGACCACTCCTGTTATGTGCCTTGGTAGCGTTAGTTTTGGAGCTAGCAGCAGGTGCAGTTGAACTGCCTGGTTTGTCAGGCAAAGAGGTGAGGGATGGAGGTAAGGTCTGGTAGAATAAGAGGCCAAAGGCGTACGGTGTGAGTGGGGCAGAAAAACTGCCTCCCTACAGCTGTGGATGCCCTTTTCTACATCCTGCACTAGCGCAGAAGAATGCATTCCCTAGTTTTGTCTGGTTTTTGTTTTCCTTTCGGAAGCACTCATTTCTGCACTTCCAGAACACTACTGACACAGCGTTACCCCAGATGTAAGCAACGAGGCAATGCCCCTGTGCACAGGCTGATAGAAGGGGGCACCAAGGATTTTACTTTCTTAAGGCTTTTGGTTGTTTTGTGCTGGAGAGGAACACCGAGGGGAGGGCGCAGGGGTTTGCACAAGTGCTGCTGGGCTGCCCTGCAGAACTGCTGCTGTAACCCCTTACTCCAAAGGATCCAAAACAAAATAGCACAAGTGATACATTAGCCAGGCTATTAAACAATGAAACTTTACACTAACATCCTGGAGGAAATGTTTCAAAGGGCTTCTAGGATTAATGATCTGTAGTCTGCTTAAACAAGGGAAGGCAGCTGGGACATGGTTAGCACAAGGGCTTGCTCTCCTCTAACATTTAACTGGGCTGCAGAATCCAGATCCATACCCAACAGGGGAAGAACTGAGCCGTGGGAAGTGACTTCCCTTTATCTAAATACCACTTTTATTTACAGACATACATATATTAAATTATAAAATCATAAAGTTACCAGTTATCCAAATTATATTTGAAATCTGGGCCACGGAAACCAGATTCCCTGTGCTCCTTAGGCTGCTTGTTACCTGCTGTAATGCAGGGTTGGGTTTATTTTTTTGCAGATACCAAACCTGCACGTACAAGACAGGCCAAACACTGATTATTTAAAAGGAAAACCAGGCGCTGACAGGCAGGGTCCCTACACTGTTTCTTACACCACCTAGTGTCGAACTTGGCTGACCCTGCCGGTGGTGCTCCTGCTCCTCTCCGAGCACCCAGTTTCATGCAGCTCGTGGGGGGAGCCCACAGAAACCCAGCAGCACCGTTTGCGTGGCAAACACCTCCCACACCACGCTGCTACAGATACGTCAGCAGTGCTGCAGAGAAACTTCTTGCAGTCCCTCAGTGATGTGCCATTTCTAAATACATGTGTTTTTACTGGTCCCGTGGCAGTGCCTACAGGGCTGTAATAAATGAAGCTGCTGTTATACCAGTAAGGCATTAAAACACGACATAAAAATTATGAGAATACTTAATTTTAAAGAGAATTTCAGATACAAATTTATTCAGAATTTTACAAACAACAAGCATTTTTCTATATATATATATAAAAAAGTGTAAGAATCAATTTAGTTACAGCTAGGAATATTTACATTCTTAAAAGAAATTTCCACGTGTTTCTATGTACAAGGCTGTGACCATCACTAGGAGGTTGAAGTACTCCCAAAGGCACGTGTAACCAATGTGTTATGCTGCCTAAGCTGATTCTAAGTTTTAAGAAAATGGTTTGCAAGTTAAGGCCCTATTCTACAAATAGTGAAATACAAGTTTATTCGGAGACAGTCCCAACAACTTCTGCAGGTGCCTACTGTACATAGGTCTCTGGAGAGCACAACCAAGAACAGCCCCTATGGGTGAAACATGAGTGGCTGTAAACAGAGCTGGGTGTAACTCACGTTCATCTCGGATTCCATGAGCTCAGCAATTCAGTACTGGTATCACCGTATCTCAAAATGGAAGTCTCCTGGATAAAAACTATTTTTACAATGTGGTTAGGTACACAGAGAAAGTTGTAAAGAATGCTCCTCCTCACAGGCAGCAGGCTGAAGGCAGTTCCGCATCAAACCGAGAAAGGGTTGTGCAATTAAAATAACATGAATAAGCATTCAGAGCCCAACCCTTGCCCTGACTTACTGCAGTCCCATTCCCCAGTCTATGCACCACCTCCCTGAGCTTTCTTCTTTCAAACCATAATTTGGAAGCACGGGAGCAGGTGCTCACACCTCTTAAAGTGCAGTGTCAGAAGTGACCCAAACCTGCCTGCTTCTGAAAGATGAATTACCAGATAATGCTGTTGTGAGGATTGCATTCAAAGTCTGGAGAGTCGATCCAGAAAATTCTGTGACATCTGACTGTTTTGCATGAACAAGTGACTGAAGAAGTTGTGGTACCTTTTGAGCTAACGGTATTTCCATTTGCATGCAAGGAAACCAGTCACAGGATTGTGCAACTTGCCCGAGGTGATGAGAAGAGTCAAAGAGCTATAAATGAAGACACCCTAGTTCCCAGGTCAAGGCCTTAATACTGTTTTCCTTGGTGAAGGCCCTGTAACATGCGTGGTTCTCTAGCAGCAGATAATTCCACCTAGCCAGCAGTCTCCGCTGTTGAAACACAGGTTATGGGCATTGCAAACATTCAGCCTGAAGTTATAACAGCAGTCCATTTACAGAAGGGTCTCAGAAAACAGGTCCCAGTCCTGCTTCACTTCCCTGTAACACAAAGTGACACGCCAAGGACATGTCTATAGGGAAATACCACCCCGGACAATACTGGAAGTAAGCCATGTCTGGTAAGGTTGCAGTCAGTGAGCACCATCCCAAACCATGGTACTGTGCAGCACCAATGCTTTGTTCCACGGCTACCCACAGCCACAGTTAGTGTCATAGATCTGACTCGTTGCCAGTACTGATGTCACTCTAACACCTGCTAACTACTGGTTCAGTTCATTTAATCTACGTCTTGCACAGATCACATCACCTGCCTGTTGATGCTATTAAAATAGTCCCTTTAGTTCTTCTGGAAATACTTAGTTGCTGGATTGTGACTACACACTAAAACAAGGAACTTGCTTTAAACAAGGAACTTGTTTTAGAGATAAGCCTGAGGATCAGTGCAGGACAACAAAGTAAACAGAAAATAACCCAGGATGCTATATTAAATACATCGTTTCTGAGTCACACTTCTTACTTTTAAGATTAGCAAGGAAGAAGGTGTATTTTGTGACACAGAGCTTGCCATTGTGTTTTGCAGTGTTAGTCATAACCAGAAAATTCCCCAATTAGGTTGCACCAAAAATAAACAAAAAAAAACCCCAGCCCTTGTTTAGTAAACATTAGAGTACTCAAATATTCAAGAACAAAAGACTATCAGGCACATACCTGGTTGACACAGTGGATTAAAAATAACAGCTAAATCAGATGTTAGATGGACTTTAACAGGAATTTCTATAATAGATCATGTGTCAGACAAGCACGTATCTTGTATTTTACATCTCAGGATATTTTCTGAAACAGTTTACAGGAAGAGGCTTATGGGACACAGTTGTTTACATTGGCAAACTCATCACAAGGAAGTTGCAGCTAATTGTGCTTTGCCTCAAATTCCTGTGGTGATCACATTTCTTCTATATACGACACAAAAAAGCAGCTGCTTCTGGATGCTCCAGTTCCTATCAGTTTAAAAGAGATAAGGCTTACAAAAATATATTTGCATTGAGTTTGTTGCATATGTAAGAACACGGTCTAAAATTTTCCAGAAAAGGTGCAAGGTGGGAAACCTGACAAATTCTATCGTGACTTTTGGATGAGGGATGTTCCCACCACCAGGAAGCCTGGCTGATTCACGCCCTCTCCTGACATTTGTTTGCTCACTTCAAGGCCATTAAGTGATGTGCAGTGAAGCTTGCAAAATTCAGGCTCTCAACATATGCACCATTTTCAAATTATGCACTCCATTTTAAACTCATCTGTTAAATGCCTCTCTATCTGTCAAACAGGAATGAAACTGAACCTGCTGGAACTTTGGGATTTCTCTCCTCAGAAAAGCTGGCAGTATGACAAAAGTAAGCTTCTCCGTATCATTCTGTGGCCTGGTGACGCTGGCCAGCTTCCTGCTGCATCCAGAAGATAAAATGTTGAACAATTAGGTGAGAAGATGCAGGGAAAGAAGAGCAAACCCTGCAGATTAAGACATTGGTAGGAAGAGTGTAAAACACAAACCCAAAGACTGCAGTCTGTGCAGAGTTTCTGCCTTCTTGCTTCCCAGATGAGCAGTCCAGAGGGCACAGACCTGCACCAAGCCAGCTGCTGCAGCCCGGTTAGTGAGGACAGGACACAGAGTATTGGCAATTCAGCTGTTCAACTGCATGAACTGCTGCTGCACCTAGAAAGTAAGGCCCCTAACAGCTTGGACTATACAGGTTCAGGTTCTGTTTATTCAGTCATTATAAGACAGGACAAAACACAAACAATGCCACAGATAAATGCTTTCACCATACACATCTGTCACAGTATTAAGTAATGCAAGTTCAGGATGGCACAAACGAAACTGTGCGTAGGTGTATATTGTATGTATTTAAAGAAACACAGGTAGTGCCAAAGGTGCTTCTATGACCCAAGGAATTTCTTGGCAGATTTTCAACATGATTTTTCTTTTCCTTTAAGAAATTCACACACACAATTAACACGAGTTAAGTGAAGTAACAGACCTCACAGGAATCAAACCGTTGGCACTTGAGAATCAAGAACCAGTGGTCACAAACATATTCTAAACGTTGTTCCTGGTAAATTTTACCATGAGGTCAATGGAGTGGCGTGGATTATTGACAGTATGTGGATGTGCATGTATGTGGAAAAGACAGAACAAGGACAGGAGAATCACTTCCATCATCCCAAATTGCACAGAACATTTAAAAAACAAACAAACAATTCAGACAGTAAATTTCCAACACTCATCAAAAAGGAAGAACTCCAAACTCACAACAGCCTCTACACACACAGATGAAACCTTTTGCATCGTTTAAAATAAATACAGCCTCAAATCAGGCCACATTCCAGTGTCAGATGTAAACAACTTCATCAGACGTATGTAGTTGAAAACCAGCATTGGATTCCAGTGGATTTTGTGAGCAAAGCTTCAATGCTACAGGTATTTTGTGCAAGACTCTCCTTTCACTATGCTGAGTTGAAACATTTCAAGTTAGAATTCCTTCTCAAAAATCTTTCTTTGCATCTTTCTGAATCTGTTACCAAATTCAGCACGTGTAAAGTCACTTCAGATAACAAAGGCACGTTTTCATAACCTTTACTATAATAAATAAGTTTTCTGTCCAGAGACGGAAGTCAAGGATTCAAAACCAATTAGCAGCTTTTTCTAGCTATTTTAAATTCTTGATGGGCATCAGCTCTGGAGAAGGCTCACTGATGAATCCAGGTGCTCTGCTAGCCCTTGAACTCATTTTCAAGTATTGTTCAGCTGAACTACACACTTACAAAGGATTGACCAGATACTGTTCCATGGTACTAATGCATTAAGGCGGCTGAAAATCTCATTGAAGGCTACACAGTATTTATGGCCATGTAAAATGAGAATGTTTGGAACACAGTGCTTAAATTTATAAATAAGGTTAAAATTGCAGGAAGAAGTGTTGCCACTAGCCTGTTCTAGAAGGAATATTAGAAGAAAAGTCCATTTAACTTTCAATCCACAAGGAAACAGACAGTTTCATTAAAAAGCTGTGCTCTTAAAAATCTCTGGATTTTCTTCTTCATCCTTTGAATTCCTTGTAGATGCAGGCCTGTATTCCAATCTGGAAAAAAATCAATGAATGAGAGAACAGAAAAAAAGTCTTTGATATCCTGAAACCTACTTGACATTACTGACTCCTAATTTTAATATTCTGTTGACTTAGTTGGACAGGTCCCTTCCTAACATGGGGTGTGTGCTTACGTATCATCTCTGATTAGAGCCATGGCAGAAGGCCAAACTCCCAATGCTTTTTTTAGGTTAGCTGAACTAAGTTGGAAGAATTCAGCCCTTCGCCATTACTTAAATGACTTTAAGAACCTAGAAAAGTAAATTATTTCATAACAGTTTGATATTGCAGAACTATTGAAAACATACAGACTAAAAATAAAGCCCATTAAAAAAAAAAAGCAAATATTTAAAGCAAATAACTTTTACAAATGCATGCCTCATGTACTTTTATTTGGTCCTCATAGCAGAACAACAGATTTGGAGCCTAATGAGATACATTTTACAACACACACTTGAGAAGAGGGACTAGGCTTGTAGTCAAGCTTTTGCATCTTCAACAGAACTATTAACTAAATTACCAAAGCTAATTGGGTACCTGACAATACCTAGGCAAGTCCTTCCCTCTTCTCAGAACCACAGGCTGCTGGAGGCTGGAGGAAGCTCTGGGTCCTTCTGGTCCAACCGCAGCTCAAGCAGGGGGACCTGGTGCTGCTCGCCCAGGAGCATGCATCCAGGCAGCTTCTGAGTATCTCCAAGAATGGAGACCCCACAGACTCTCTGAGCAACCTGTGGCAATGTTTTGCCACCCACACAGCACAAAAAATGTTTTCTGATGTTCCTGTGTGCCAGTAGGACAAGAGGCAACGGGCATATCACTGGACATCACTGGAAACAGCCTGGCTCCATCCTCTTTCACCCTCCCTGCAGGTATTTATATACCTTGGTAAAACTCCCCTGAGCCTTCTCTTCTCCTTGCTGAACAGTCCCAGCTCTCTCAGCCTCTCCTCGCAGGAGAGATGCTTCAGTCCATCTTGGTGGCCTTTCACTGGACTCTCTCCAGTCTGTCTGTCTCTCTCTTGTACAGGGGAGCCCCAAATTGGGCACAGAACTCCAGGTGGGGCCTCACCAGCGTGGAACAGAGGAGAAGGATCATCTAATTGCATCTCTATGGTTGGACAGTGTCTCTAGATTCCTCCCAGATTACTTGTCCCTGTTTCCACTGCCTGTATAAATGTTTTTTGTATTTGTTTTGCCAGGAGCTTTTTGTTCATGCAGACTCTTGGCATTTTTGCCTGTTTACCCTTGCATTGGGATGGACCAGTCTTGAGCTTGGAGGAGGTGATTCTTGAACATTAACCATCTTCCTTATGCTTCTCTCCAGGGCTTTATCCTCTGAGACTCTTCCAAGTAGCTCCCTGAAGAGGCCCTGCTCTCCTGAAGCCCAGGGTTGCGATCTTGCTTTTTACCCTGCTTACTCCTCTCAGGATCCTGAGCTTTACCATCTTATGGCCACTGTATCCATGGCTGCCTTTGACCTTCAACTTTCACATCTCCAATGAGTACTTCCTTGTTTGTGAGTGCAAGGTCTAGCAGATCACCCTTCCTTTTTTGCTCCACCACTTGGGTCAGAGAGCTGTCATCGATGCCCTCCAGGAGCTTCCTAGATCACTGACTCCTTGCTGTGTTGGTCCTCCAGCAGATGTTGGCATGGAGGAAGTCCCTCATGATGAGCAGGGTCTGTGAACATGAGGCTACTTCCAGCTGTCGGTAGAGAATCTCATCCACTTACTCTTTCTTGTTGGGTGGCCTACAGCAGATGCCCGACACGTCACCCGTACTGCTCTGCTCTGTAACGCTTACCCTTAATCTTTACGGCTCATCCATCCTGAGGCAGAGCTCCATTCCTTCCAGCTGCTCTCACACAGAGGGTGACTCGACCTCCACGCTGTCCCAGTCTGTCCTTCCTAAAGAGCCTGTATCCCTCCACTGCAACACTCCAGTCATGGGAGCCGTCTCACCTTGTCTCCGTGACTCCAATAAGACTGTAGCCCTGCAACTGCACACACAACTCTAACTCCTCATGTTTATTCCCCAAGCTGTGTGCACTAGTGTACAGGTACCTCACAGAGGCACCCCAGCAAGCTGTCTTTTCCCCCACCCACCTCCCTTCCCCATAACAATACCCTGTAGGCATTTCCTTGCTTACATGCAAACGCAGGGGGTTATCCCATTTAACAGCCTTCTTTTGTTGATTTTGCATTCCCTTTCCTTCATAAAAGGTTAACTCTGTCCACAAGTCCCTCACAAGACTGCTGGTAACTGCTTCTCCCATGCTGCTACTAGTTTAAAGACCTCTTATCAGGCCAGCCGCCCTGCTGGCAAAGACACCTTTGCTCCTCTTAGTGTGGTGGATCCCATCTCTCCCCAGAACAGTATTTTGTAGACAATTTTTTACAACTCTTCAGTCATTGTTATAACTCTTAGAATTCTTTAAAATGCACAGCCAACTTTTAACCAGCAGCTTCTGTGGTATACAGGCACACTGGTCCTTAATTACTTGTGCTGTGACCCCAATAGTCTCTATAGAACTAGCCTTTCCTACTGCTAGTATGCTTTTATACAGCAAACCAAGTACTTTAGCAAGGCTCTATACAAGGGAACATATGCATAGGCGTGCACATACATTTATAGATAAAACAGATGTATTAAAATCAGAAGGATTAAAATCAGGAGGCAACACTTACCCTTTCACCAACAGCATTTGCTCAATTGTGTCAGGAAGAGGCATACCATAACTTTCTGGCAGAAATAGAGTCAGGATTCCTGATAGCACGGTCAGGCTCCCCATCAGGATGTAAGGCAGGAACCTGTCATAGGCACCTAGCAGAATGCAAGAAAAGCAAGCATCAGTTCTAAGTCACTGACACCATTTATACCTAGGTACAGCTTTCAGTAAACAAAACAAAACCCTCTTGGCCTAGCACTCAAAGCACACGTTGATTTAAACATGCTTTAGGAATTCAAAGAATGGGAAACAGTAGTTATGAGAGCTGTCCTACAGAACCAGTAAGATTGTGAGCACCTCTTCAACAGGCATAAAACACAAATTTCTCTATGTTATGATTGTGCGTTGTTCAGATGTCTTAAGATCATTTTTTTTTTCTTTTAGCTGCAGTTTCACAAACCACCTGGATCTGGAAACCAAGAGAAGACAGAAAATCCCAGTGACCCACAGAGGTGGGAGGTTGAACTGAGTCAAAAGCACATCTAAAACTAGCACATGGTTGCCACCTTAAGAACAACCCAGGAGACATGAGTAAGACTTGGTAGTTGGTGTCCCGTTACAATGACGTGGAGAACAAGGATCCTGGACCTACAGGACATAAGCACTGGAGTGCTGTGCTGCTGGACAGGCTTCTCTGACACACATGGTGGTGCCTGCGAAGCTGGGACTGTTCAAGAGTGAGTGCAAGTGAGCAAAACTGATTTGGTTTCATTTTTTTTTTCATCCCTCCTACTAGGTCTTCCATTGAGATGCCATTCTGTCATAAGCCTTGCACGCAGCACTAGAACAACGCCTTCCAGCTACCACCACCTCCCCAGCACACGTGCAGACTAGCTAACTTACCAAGGTAAACGAAGTAAGGTGAGAGGATGCTGCCAAGTCTGGAGGCCATGGAGCTTGCTCCAACTCCCATGTTTCTCACCACTGTTGGGTAAAGCTCAGCCGTGTAAACATAAACCATTGAGAAGGCAGATGTGATCCCAAATTTCCCCAGCATCACGAGGAGAATAGATACGGCACGGAACTCTGAAATCAAAATGCAGTAAGAACTTCTATAAAACTGACAATTTATGATATCTATTAATTCCACTGTGTTTGCATAACTTCTGTCTAATTCCATTATCCAATGTCATTTTTTTCCTGTACATGTCTACAGGCAACTTTTTTTTTTTTAGAAAAAGAAAGCTAGGATAAACATGTTGATTTTCCTCTTGAGCATGGGGCTTTCTGCCAGGTTAAAAATAAGTACGACAGAAAGAGCTGAAATGGTTATTTCAGATTTCAGAGGCCAGACTGTTGCTATTGCAAACAATGCCATATATTCCTTTTTAATACAACGAGCAAAGTTAATTATTTGAAACAAGTTATTTTTACTTTGCTGCTCTGGTTTCTCATTGACGTTCCCAGCTACCAGTCAACAATTTAATTCTACAGCACTGGGTTGACTTTAACTAGGACAGTTAGATTTGAAGATTGAAATAGATCATATCAGTGTCCAATTAACCAAAAAAGGATTGGGAAAAAAAAGAATGCAATTCATGTATTGCCTGTACAAAATAAGCAAGGCAGTGCTTGTTCATTTTTGTTTATTCTTTGACTTGTAAACAAGTGCTAAGCAACAAGCCTTCTCCCCAGTTATACTTGACATCATTATCAGAAAGAGTCCACAGCCCTCAGTCTAACTGGCCTGAAGATGTATATTGTTTGATATCCAATAAATGTTATTTTGCCCTCCTTGCAGTTGCCAGACATTACTTTATCTATCAACTCTGATTTAGTACAAGCATCTTTGCTTATCAAAAATGCTTCCACAGCAACTGTCTTGAACAATGACTGTTTAAATGAGCCCTAAGAGTAATCAACAGTTGTTTAGGAAGCAAGTTCTGTAGCCTCCTGTTAACCTCCAGTTAGTCTAGCCCTGGTTTTACACTTGGACTTTACCAGAACACCTTGCCAGGGATGTATGGTAAGGCAAAACTGGACTCCAGTGCTGATCTGAACAGATCACAAAGCAGAAGACCCTCCCTTAAAAATCTGAATTCCTATGTTGTGTGAGCTCCCAGTGCAGCAGCACTGAGAACCAAGGAAGAAGGGCACAGATAGGAACTGAACGTCTATATTTAGTCCCCTCAAGATACTTTCCCTCCACATCTGCCCAATGCATGGCACTAGACTTCACCTAGCATACATGTTTGAGATCAACCAATGGTTCCATACGTGAAGGCACCAGCTGAATGAAGAGAAGAACACAGCCTCCCAAGAATAACGCAGCAGCCATTGAGTACCGTCGGGGGAGATTTCGAAGCAGCAGCCAGGAAATAATGTAGGCTGGAACTTCAATCACTGCTGAGAGGAAGCAGTTTAAATACACATCTCCATGCAAGTTGGGTGTGTCAAGAGAAAGTCCAAAATAACCAACGGAGATTATCATCCTGAAAGAAAGAGAAGAACACAATCAGACAGATTGGTCCTCCTCCTGAACCTCTTTCTATCTACCAATTGCAGAAATCATGCTGATGGAGAGGGAGTGAGGTTCATGCATGCTTCCTTATTTCAGGTCACCCTGAGAGATGTGACGTTAATTCATGATCTAACAATATTATTTAGTTCTTATTACGGGTGGTTATAGCTTTACCATGACAGTCTGAACAACTGAATTCTACAGCTTCTGAGGCCTATAGTAGCTTCTCGTTATGTTTAGAAGGATACAAGAAGCTCTGGGAGGAGAAAATTGTTTCTGGGTCATTACCCTCCCTGCTTTGTGTATTAAGTCAGGGAGGAGGAGTATGGCATCCTGGCAGACCCAAACAATCAGGGATTTTCTCTGCCATGCCCCACTCTGGCTGGACAGCACCCAAGTCGTGTTTGCATGGCTCTGTGCCTGGGTTGGTCAGGATAACAGGACAGAGCTCGGTGGCTGGGCACAGAGCCATCTTAACCGTGTCACTGCTAAACTGCAGCCGGCTTCCCCGTGACCAGGGAAACACACAATTGTCCCTACTGACAGAATCTATGGTGTCGTGGGAGATGCTGGGAAGAAGGTTATGCTTCACCAACAAGCAACAAGGTAAACGAGGTCACTGGATCAGGATGTGTCCAGGTGCGAGTTAGGCACAGAACACTCAGCACTGCCTTTCCTTCAGCACTTATGTGATAGCAGAACACAGAGAAACCTGACTGCACAGCACGAAGTGGATCACTGCCCAAAGATTAGGTCTTTTTCCTCCTCACTTCACAATGGAAGAACGTTCATGGTCCGGTTACTTAAAATAAGCTGCCTAGTGTACCTGAGGGTAACCCCTCCATTGCTGTGTACGATATGCCAGCTAAAACTAGTTTTGTCCGTACCTCCTCAGAATATCTCAGTGTTCAAAGAGCAGTTTCTTACTGTTTTGCTGCCTTTGTGCTTACTTACTCCCAAATCACATTCTCGCTTACCACAAAATCACTGACATAATTGTGATAGTTAGAATATTTCGGGTTTTCATCAGATCCAAAATGGTGTATGTCTGTTGTCTCTGGGAATCCACATCCTGCAGCTGGAAACAAACAGAAGCACAGAACATTAACATCACGCAAGCAGAATTATTGTGAAAACAGGTCCACTGCCTGACTTGCACACCAGTATTTTGAGTACAGCTGGGTCCATTTCAGTAAGCTGCAGAGCCAAAACAGGTGCCTCGCTTCTAACTAAATGGCTATATAACCACAAGAGCCAAGTATCTGCGAAAGCAGTTGCTCTTTCCTAATTTAAAATCATTTAAAACTTAGGCTGACATTTGTAATCATTTTCTCTGCCTGAGGCTCCATAAAGCAGCTGCTTATTGTTACTTTTATACTTGAATTATAAAGCAACAACATTTATAATTTATATGCCACTGCTGGCATCATTCTTGCATCCAGTTTTGAGCTCAACACCTTCAGCATCATGCAAGCCAACTGCACCCAGACAAGAGGAGAGAAACAAGGATGAGACATTTAAAAAACATGATCAAGGCTGAAAATACAGAACTTATTTAGCCTAAGGGCCAGAAGACTGACAGAGTCTTAGAAGAGCAAGAATGGTTTTTAAAGACCAGCAAAAAAGTGATAAACTGTCTACATCTACCACAGAGGAGGCAAGAAATAACAAGATTAAACTGCAGCAGGATAAATTTAGTAAATGACTCCTCATGCTGGACCTAACAGTAATGTATTTAAATTGAGACAAATTGCTGTGGAGCTGAAGAGTCCCACCATTATCTATCCTGGTTTTGAAACCTCCTTGTAAGAATACAAGCAAGAAGACAGCGCATCACTTCTCCCTTCCCCATGACATTTTTCAGCTCTTCAAAATAAAACCACGTCTGTGTAAACAGTGCAAAGGCATTCTTCCATGAAGCATGCTAACAAGTTTTGTGCTTGATAAGATTATACAAGAGGAAAGATTTATTATTATTATTTTTTTTAATTTAGGACTTTTATTTAGACCTTTAAACAATGAGTAACAAGGAGAGATTTTTTAAAATATTTAAAAGGCGATATGAGAGAACAACTTGCATTGATTAAAACAAGAAATTCTGATAAAGCAACAATATATGGCTGAAGAACAATTGTTCTTTCGACATGTGATAATTTGTCATCACAAAAGATGGTGTATTTTCAGGGTTTGTCAAAGTACTTGCTCAGTTTTATTTTATTTTTAAATGTTTTCACAGTAAGAATGTTAGCAAGGTTTTGGTCTGACAATCTTCCAGATTTTTCTGTTAGGTGATTTTATATCTATCTGAATCTGCAAGCCTACTAACTATTAGAAACCTACCCAAGAAAGAAACAAGCATCCACTTTAGCAACTCAAAATTATAAAATGAAAAAAAATAATAACCTATTGCTGAAATATTTTTAATTCTGACACTTGTTGAAATACAAGCTGTCAAGACAGCTCACAACGTTTAAGCAACAACTCCTCTCTTCATAACCAGAAGAATCCCTCTTACCAGATAGACCGCTACTATGTGCAAACACAAAAAATATGTACAAAGATTACTTCCTCCTCTGATTTTCCAAGACTCGAGAAAGTCAAATTACACTTAATGTTTAAAGACTGAATGTCTTTTGTTAGCACTGCATACTCCGTGGTGTGTGCAAATGATTACAGATAAAAGTGAAGTAAGATTGTAGCTTCAAAATAGCTCAAACTTTTCTCAACTCTCTCTCTGCCTGGTCCCATTTAACATCCAGTACTCTACTCCATTAGTTCAGCTTGCAACACTTTTTCCCCTAAATCATCAGGCCTTCCAGGAGAAGAGCTGGATACATTCCAAGACACAACACACAATGAAAAGACAAAAGCAACCGCCAGGTCAACTTAATTCCTCATCAGCATCTCCTCCATATTCAGGTAGGTGATCTTTTGGCAAGTTAATTGCTGGAGACTGATTTGGAGCCCTTAAGGTCTTGTCCCTCAACTCAAAATAATGTATTATTTCCTCTTGTGAACCATCTTGCATCTGAGCTGATGCCAACAAGCAGTTTATGTAACTTCTGCATCAGGTCAGAGTTATTTCCAAATGCTATTTGGCTCTGCAGATCTGGAGGATAAAACAGTAGCCTGCTGCTTGTGCACTCCAAACCTCAGTGTATGTGCCTTCGTAAATCTTCATTTATTTATTCTATTAAAGGCAAGAAGATCTATTAAAGGCTTAACATTTGATCGTTTCCCCTTCTTCCCAAGCACAAGGCTCCCACCGCACAGGCTGCAGGCAGCTTTACAGCTCGTGGCCCTTTCTCATCCACCACATGATCCTCCTGAAGTACTCTCCAGTTTTGCCACTCCTGGTTGCCAAGAAACCAACAAACAGGAAACAAAAAAAAAAGGGAGGAAAAAACAAACAAAGCACAAAACAAAACCAGGAACACTGCAAAAATTTAAACAGTTGATGAGAAATAGGGCCCAGCCTTTTAGCAGCTGTGTAAGCAGACAATACAATCCCCAAATGCGACAGCAAGAAGCTATGGCAAGGGCAGGGAGGGCAAAGTGATGGGCTGTGAGTAAAACTATCACCCAAACATTTTCATTCCCTTCATATTGGATAATCCAACCAACCGGGCTCTATGCTCTGCAGACTGTTTGGGGACAGTCCCCTCCTAGACCCTGTTCTGAAAGCTCAGAGCCTGAATGCTGTGGGTGCTGCACCAGTTTGAGGAAAGCTTCAGACAGGAGCCCTGGGCACTGCTCCATCCTGACTGCTCATTCCAACTGCGTGGGGCCTCACGGCGAGCCCAGATTTCTGAGAATCGTGCTGCAGTGTAAACACATTTCCTAAAAACTGAGGGGAAGATGCCAGCCTTCTGCTTTACAGCGCTTCAGCAAGCAAACGAGAGAACAGGGTAAACAGGCCACTGAGGAAGAATGGCTTTGCACAGATTGTTTTGTCACAGCATTACTTTTACTTTAAAAAAAAAAAAGAGAACAGTTCTGCAGTTAAACAATTACCTGCTAATCTAGCTCATTTGCCTTTGAGCGTCAAACAGCATTTCTGAAAGTTGATGTGCTTTGGTTTAATCTTTTTGGCCATAAATAAGTACTGTGTAAACACCCTCCCTTCCCCAGGATCACTAGTTCCCTAGTCTTGCCCCTGTCTCCTGCTGCTTCTTCACCCAGCCCCACTCAGAGACAGGGAACAGATCAGTATTTCTTTCTGCGAATGGGAGATGGAGGCATTCCAGACGCAGTGACCTTAAGCCAGTGTTGGAGTCAGAGCTCGTTTTCTGTTCTCTTGCCACAGTGCTGGCAGGGGGTAAGTTTTTATCCCTACAGCATGAGAAAGAATGTGGGCGGGAGGAAAAAAAAAAAAAAAAAAAAAAGGGTGTTCTTATGAAAGTCCAGTGAAAGAGCCATCATCAGAGGTCTAGGCTTTCCTGCCATTCTCAGTCTGTTCCAGGGAGATTCCTGCTATCTACAAATCAGTCTAGATAAACAGGTTTGCCTGTACCTCAGCCACCTTCCAGCCAAATTAAGCTTTTTCAATCTCAATAGCAACAGGTTTGAGTTTAATGGCTAATCATTTTGCTCAGCCTGGTTGAGAGGCCTTGTAAATCAAGTGAACATACAAAGGTAGTGACAATCAATTTTCCTGTCAACAGCTAGACAATGTCTAGTGTCAATAAGAACACAATTGAGCAACCATGCCCAGACAGACTCTACAGATCTCCACATTCCCCCGGATTATGCAAACTATTTGTCTGTCTGATGTGTGAATGAATGTGGAGATGATTAAACAGCTTAAGGCCACCAACTGCTCAGACAAAGGGGAGATACTCAGAGGAAACAAGAACACCTTTGAAGAAATGGAGTAGTTAACAGCATCTTTTCTTCCTCATCCACTCTAAAGAGGTTCAAGTTTTGATCTCCTCAATACTGAGTGAAAATTGAACTAGAACAGTAATCCCAGTGCCACTGGCCAGGATCAGTTTTATATTAGACTAGGCAAGCATAAAATCTGTTCAGAGCATAACTACTATCTACAGCCAATCACTAGAAAACAGACATTTCTGTCCAAAAAGGTCAGTGTCTAGAGGAAAACAAAGGCTAAGAGACCAGGAGATTAAGTGTTCTCTGCCGGGTCCCAAGACATACTCCTCAACGTGGCCAGAGGCTTGAAAGATCAGAATCAAGTCATTTGTCAGCTGCGTGGGCTAAGAAAGCCCACCACATTCTGAGTCCCTGGGATAAACTAGACTCCCTGCTAATTTGCTGACTTCATATGGGATACAGTCAGATACAAAAGCAATAGGTAAATCAAATGCATTACCTCCCCTCAAAATTAAATGGAAATGAGGTTTAAATGGAAAAGGTTTAAAAAGAAAAGAGCTGTCAACTGGATCAAAAACATGTTTGCATTAGAATGTTGCATGGGATTGGGACATCAAGGGCTTTAAAGGGTATTATGCTTTAAGGCATTTCAGGAAAAGGATGAACTTCTACCCATTTGAGAAATACATAACACACTGCAGGCATAACTCATTTCATATGTTTGGAAATTAACTGCTTTCTGTAATCATTAATAGTTTTAGCAAACAACTTGAGTGCTAAATGAATCTTACCTCACTAGGATCAAGTATTACATCTGGGGGTGTAATACCATTAATTTTTGCAGCCTTTCGGAGTATGTCTTCTGCCTCTTGAAATCGTCCCTGAGAGATTAGCCACCGTGGAGATTCTGGAATGACCCTGTAAGAAATGTTCATAATAATGCGTCAGCATTTCCACAGAACGCACTGCTGCAGAGACCAACACATATTGTTCCAGGCCCTAAAGAGCTCAAAACTTGCCATACCTTGCAGAGCTTACAGCAAAGGCAACAGAAATCAGATTTACAAGAGCAGACTAGCAGGCTGAACAAGAACAGATTAAAATGAGTTCATGGATTTTAAAAAAACACTAAAGAGCTGAAGTATGATTCAGAAAATAAGAACAACTAAAATCTCCAAAGTATGGGGAAATGGTTTAATTAAAGAAATTCAGAAATGTGAACACACAAGCAGCATTCTGTACATTAAGAGTATATGCTTAGTGACTAACGCCTATAAAATCAGTTCTTGACTTGCCTGTTTGTGACACTGTTTACAGAAAGTGGAATCTGCATGAGTCATTCAGCTTCATAAGAGAAGCTAGATGGAATCAGACACAGTCTGTGTAAGCGAAGAAACACCACCACCATGTGGACTACTTAAACTTTACATGTCACATCACAGAGGTAGTATTTCACCAACTCTGGATGAAAATATTGCAGGCTCACAGGTGTGCAAGCACTGTTTTACACCTTGTCATATCTGTATCACCATACCATTTGCCCAGCTTCCCAAAATAACCATTTTTCATTCTGCTCTTAGTCCAGGCCTGCTCTTAAAATTCACTGATTTTGGTTGATGCAGGAGGATGAGTTTTTGCCTTTTTTTCCCCCCTCCCTCCTTTCAATACAGAATCATTTCATTTTCTAGAAGCCTACAGAAAATGAACGCTATTTTTTTCAGACATGAATCAGAGATCAAAGTTGCAGACTTGTAGCTTAATAGACTGGGTACGCTTTTTACCTGCCCACTCCTGAATTTCATTGGTAAAGGTTGGCTAGCATCTGGATCTTAAAAACCTGTTGGCAAGACCTTCCTTCTAAACACTAATGTTTTATAACTTCTTTGTACTCACCACCAGAGTGGGATGCAGAGCAGCCCAGGTAAAGTAAGTGCCAGCAGCAGCATCCGCCAGTCTCTGATGAAGTAAGCAAACAGTGGCAGCAACATGTAGCCAAATGCATAAAATATGCAAACACCTAGCGTGCAGAATAGCACACGGATTGATTTGCCAAGAATTTCCGTGCCTGTTCAAAAAAAAAAAAAAGATTGAAGATTAGTATTTTAACTTAATAGCAACCAGATAACTTACAAAAATTCCTTAATAACTGGCTTTGAAATATACTACATTGGGTAGTTACAGCATATACAGTTTTGCCTTCCAATATTTGAGGCACTCCAGATCTGTTTCATGTCATGATCCTGCATAAACCCAGGTAACTATAAGTACAAAGGGAAGAGAATCAGGCTATAACTGTATTTCTTTAGGTAGAAAGAAATACAGAAGTGTTAGCTACATGTTCTTAGAATCCCCCATTTTACTTGAGGAGCTAAAACCACCTGATATACTACTAAACAATTTTCTATTTTTTTCCTAAATTAGGTTCTGACCTGTATTACCTTCTGAAATTCTTTTCTCTTGCGCCTGAAAAATGCAAATCTTTTGGATTATGGAAAATAAAAAGGGCCAGGCTACTGGCAGTAGAATTAAATGAACTAACAGAGGGTCAATGCTTTCCTTTAAAAACACCTTGGGACCTGCAAATCAAGAGACTCCTAAAGAGATAATCTTTCCCATTTCTGCAGAAATCAAAGAAGATTATATAAACTGCAGCAGAATGCACGTGTTGATGTTAGCTAAATACTGTTTTCACAGCTGTGCTGGCCTTTTCTAGCCCAAAAGGATTTTCTTGCCAACATCTGGTTCTCTGGACAGTGATTGGTATTATTTCCAGTGACTTCATTTTATTGTTTTTGAAATCTCAGATTCATAAGGTAATTCACATTCCCATCAGATCGAATATGACCGTAGTTAACTTGAAAGCAAATGATGTAAGAATCATTACGCCTTTTAATTTTTACCCTTGGGATGTTTTAGGGATACAGCACTTTCTTTTACAAATTTGTACATCAAATACACATTTATGTCCCATAATGGACAACACAAATCCCTGAAAAATATCACTTACACACCTTTCCAACTAGAAGATAGATTTTGTTTCAAACGATCAGTTTCTGGTTTTTGCCTTTTTAGTAGGGCAAGCTACAGAATTAATTTAGATTGCACTTCTATCCACTGGAAATTTCCAAAGAGAGCACGAGTTATCCATGCGTGGTGAGAACACGATCTTAATAACAGTGTTGCTTGGCAAACCCGGCCAACACTAAGCCAGTATAAAAAGGAGCAGGGAAGTGCGTAGGACTAAAGACTGCATACTGTGCCCAGCAGGGCTTTCATACCGAGAACAAACGCTGCCACGTAGTTAGATATCTGTCCCATGCCGACCAGCAAAAAGAACACTGAAAACATCTCCCAGCTGGTAGAGAAGACCTGGACGAAGCTGAAGCCGGTCTGCATTGCCATGGTTGCAAAGAGCACATTCTTTCTGCCAAACCTTCCATGGATTTATAGGAAAACAACAAACAAAAACCCCAAATCATTATACAACAGCATGAAATATACCTTCAGAAAGAGAAAGATACTGTTACTCATTTGTATACCTGGGGAGATACAAGATATCTGCAAAAAAGCAAAATCTGGGAAATATAACACATGCATAACTATCCTAAATACATTACAAAATCCACTGGCCAAGAAAAAAAATCATATGCTTATGGCCACAGAAGAAGTCATCTTTAGGTATGTGCTATAACGCTATTCCTTCCTTTGGGATAGGATGAGTAGGAAGACAAATCACTGGGAGCAAAATTATTTAAAATGCAAGAGCAGGAGTAGATGTTCCTCCTTCGAGCAGCACAGAGTTCGTTACACAGATCAGCATGTTACAAAAAGAAAAGGCCAGAAAGAGGTAAAGATCAGGTTTGTTAGATGTTACTATCAGTAAGTGGTTAAAAAAAAAAAAAAAAGCAACCTAATTTAAGGGATCTTAGCAGTTCTGATGGACTGAGGCACAATGTAAAAGGGAAAAGGAAACAGAATGGATGCTACAAAACTGGGAGCATGGGGATTACGTCTCAAACAGAAACTCTCCAAGCAAATTGACTAATCAGAGGACCACGTATTGTTCCCCAGGAATCGGTACAATTGATGCACTGCACAGCAGATCTCAGGGTTATAACCAGGAGAAAAAAAAAAAAAAAAAAAAGACACACAAAAAACCCACCATCTGCACCACAGAAATTCACGGCAGCTCCCATTCTGAAATGTTTGCTGGAGCACAGCCGAGCAGCATTCGTGCTTCCAGCTTCCACATACACAGCTCACCGGACTCAGATGTTGAGTCTGAAGAAGCGAAGCTCTAAGTGTTGATAAACAGAATTTCAAATTTGACCTCAGAATGAGGGAAACAAGCCTCAGGAATCTCCCTGAACATAGTCCGAAGTAATTTGAAGAGAACATTATGGATTTTTCCATATGTATCTTATCTCCTGCACCTGTTTTCTGGTGCAAAAATAGTTTGCTGCAGAAGTGATTTCTCTGAAAAAAATAATCAGGTAAAGGTAACACCCGCTAACAATCCTTGTAATGCTCTGGTCTAAGGTAAGACATTTACCCCACACACTGAGTGCACTCGGATGGGACAGTCACAGAATTAAGATGTGTTAGTAGTCACAGAGAGACACTTAGAGCAAACTTCACATACAAGAATTGCTTGCAAAACAGTATCAAGGAGCCAGCAAGTTTGGTGTATATACTTTACTTGTCTGAGAGTTGTCCCGATATGAAAGATCCCAGCAGGACTCCCACAAAAAACAAGGAGGTACTCAGGGGTCCCTTCCAGTCGTTGTCACACACGAGGTTCCACTGCAAGGAGAGAGAACGTGAAAGCCTTCCAACGAACAGGAATCCCCCCTCTCTTTCCATGTACAGCTAAGCCCAGATGAAAATGTACCCTTTGGAAAGAAAACCTCCACAAAAGAAACAAGCAGCCAACCTACAGAACAGATTTAGCTCTACAAAAACCTGAGTTTTGGGCATGATCACTCACACACATACGTGTGGCTAACAGTTTCCTTGTGCTTGCCTTCAAAGGCTCTGCAGCCCCTCAAGCAGCTGTTTGAGAACAGACTCGAAGCTTTAGTTTCCTGCTGATGGGGAAGTCTTCTGTTAAAAATTTACACTTCTAATTTATGAGGAATTGAACTATACAGTCAGAAGTATAGGAAAAAATGCCTCCTCTTTATTATATTTTAATATGGCTTTGAGAGAGACTGGAGATCCACCGCTTGCTGGGGACCTAATTGCAGATTGCAGCTCGTTACACAGCACGGGTCTGCAGCAGACACCTGCAAAATCCACGTTCAAGTTATTTGGGAAAGTGTCAAGTGCAATCTTTAGAATACAAATTGAAATATACACCAAGCAAACTGAGATGTCAAAAATGAAAACAAATCTTGGCAAAAAGAGGAGGAAATAAAGATACCTATTAAACGAAGATGGCACTGGCTTGCAATCACTTCCTGCTTCACTCTGATGGTTCTGAAACAGCGGTTGTGTTATTTTTGTATCAGTGTCAACAGCTATGACTGAGAGTCTATAATTCTGTTTGTGTTATTGGGGAAAAAAAGCGTGTAAATATTAGAAGAAAGGACAAAAACAGCAGGGCTGCCTCCTTGTCCCTTCCCTCACTGCTGTGCTGTGGCTGGAGCAGCTCCCAGCGCCCCCGTCCTGCTCTCGGGGGGCAGGAGGTGACGCAGCCCCCGGGATCTGGAGGCACCCAGCACTTCTGATGTGCGGCCAAACCCTGCCAGCCTCCGTTATTCAAACACCCCCCACAGGGGCCCTTTCAGCCTTTTAGTGATGGAAATTTTTTAGTTTCCAATTTGCGCTGAAAATGAAAATATTTACAGGTCGATCTGCAGGTCAAGACGAAAATATTTACACTGGGCATAAAACTAATCCCCCTCAGCCCCAGCTTACGAACAATTCAGTACTGGGCGTTTCACTCATGGGGTTTTTTGTTCCTTTGTTTTTAAAATCTGTACTGGAGCAGCTCTCAGAGCTTTGATCTGCCCCATAGGAAACCAGGCTGCCGGGGTCCCGGTGTGCCGAGGGTCTGCCACACCATAATGCCAGCATCTGCTTGCCAGCCGAATGTTGAATGCCCACAGGAAACAGCTTTTTCCTTCTCTCTTTCAGGGTTATATCTTTCATGCCTCCTTGTCTCCTTATCGTTAAGCCTTTGGCTGCAGGAAGCTCACAACCCTCAGTTTTTCATAGCTCACCATACATTTTAGGGCTGGGTAATCACTGCAAGTGACTGAATGGACACTGCTGTCTGTGCCTTTGAGATCCCCAGGGCAAAACCCAACCGAAACAACCCCTTGTTTCATGGAATAGCATCTAGTTTTGAATTACAAGAAGTTTTCCTAGAGATGAATTATCCTCCTTCATAAAGACTTACTCTCACCTGTGTTTGTGCAACTTAAGCCGCCAACCATTAGACTGTCTTAATTATAATCCTTATGGATGAAGTCGTATTTGCTAAAGGTCACAGGAGCAAGCAGAACACACCTTTTCCCAATTTGTAACTGTATTCAAGTCATTTCTTAACCTCTCCTTTGATAAATATGACCGTGGTTTTCTTTGTCTTCTATCAGACTTCGCAGTCCTCAACCTCACTCTTGCACTTATTCCCAAAGCCCTTCCAGTTTCACACTGCCTGCTGAAGGATGGACACTCAATAAAGAAATAGGGTCCGAGAAACCCTACCAACACCATCATTACTGAAGCTCCTTTTAACGTTGTGGTTTTCTAATGTGCCACCAAATTTACACCATCCTTGTAAGGGATTTAACTAGCTGGGACCGAAGGGAGCAGCATGAAGCCATGATGGGGGCAGCTCAGGCTGGGTGTTAGGAGAAGGTTCCTCACCAAGAAAGTGGTCGGGCACTGGGACAGGCTCCCCAGGGCAGCGGTCACGGCACCAAGCTGCCAGAGCTCCAGAAATATTTGTACAAGGCTCTCAGACACGTGGTCTGATTTTGGGGTGCTCCTGCGCAGAGCCAGGAGTTGGACTTGATGACCTGTGTGGGTCCCTTCCAACTCAGATGTGATTCTACAGTTATCAATATCATGTAGATTAAAAACCATAATTAACATATTTATGATTAAATCTGTATTTATTCAAATGCTTCATTCCTTGTAGACTAAAGAAAGTTTGAGCGACTCTCTGATGACCTTTCACAGAGCCAGATCCAGCCAAGAAGCTTTGGCAAAGCAACATCAGGACACTGTAAGTTTGATAATGATCGTTTGCTGCATATTTCCACAGAACAGAGGTTTCTGTGGTTGTTGTGTCTTCACTCGACATTTATCAGGAGCTCAACCACCACTCCCAGCAGGCATCCTGCCGTAACAGACTCGCCTTCTCACCCCTTTCCAGCAGCCGCAGGAACCAGACATCCTTTTCAGTGACAGAACTGAAGTCGAACCAGCCAAACAGTGAGCCCGGTGATTTACAGTGTATCGTTACTAAACGAGTCATTATTTCCCAGCTGATCACTCTGTGCCTGTGAATGAGCCGCCTCCTTTCACCCGCCCTCCGCTCTGCACTTTGGCACGCAGGTTGCACAACACTTGGCTTGCCAGACACTGGCGTGTTTGTGCCCGGTAACAAACATTTTCTTATGAGTGCTGAGGCAGAGACGTTGCTTGGAAAAGTTCATGGTTATAAAATGCCACAGTGCCCTGCCAGAAGCTTCTTGCGTTGGCAGGTGGAAACATACTGGTCCTTCGAACGCTACTCTGATTACCATCTTGTTTTTCTGTGCCTCTGTTAACACGGTTTTAGGAGCTGTTATGCTGAAGAGCACTCGAACCGGGCACCAAAGCAAACTTCAATATTAAATTTCCAAGGGAAAACTACCTTGGTTGTGCAATACCGCTTATTTATAGCCATGAACTCCACGTGCACAGCCATTGAAACAGACATTGAGGTCTGTTACCTCTCGCCCCCGCTGGTTAATGTAGGCTGAAGTGCTTGGCTTTTCAACGCCTCACCAACCAGGTCTTTTACTGCTTGTCTGTGATGGGGGCATCGATCTCCCAGAGCCACTCTGCAAGCACACCGTTCCCTGAAGTGCACATTGCCCAAGAAGTCACTGAAGCATCACTGCTAGGAGGCCAGCACTGCTCGGAGCAAGGATCCCGAGTAGTTACTGATTGAATCCTGCTGCTGGCGGAGCTGTGTGAGCACAGTACACCGTGACCCAGTGCTCTACATCATGTGCTAGTTTCATTTCTTTGTGTTCTTTGAGTGAGCCTGCTGGATAGCATGGCCTTTGTCCCAGTAAATAAGATAAGGCTAACCTCAGCAAGGTACTGTGGCTCCAAACAGGAGAAAAACCCCATTTCAGCCCTGTTTCAAACAGCACCTACTGACATTGCAAAGTGCCAAGCTCCTGAACACCGGTACCCAATGCTCATGCCCTGACACAGAGCTTTCTCACCACCTTTTATTTTAATAACTTTGGACGAGGTCATCCTCTGGTGCAGTTTAAACCTATCTCCTTACCCAAGCAGCCTGCAGGTCCTTTGGCTGGGGTGTAACTACTTTCTGAAACGTTTCTCAGGTCAGGGCGATCCTTCCTCTGCAGCCTCACGCCCAGCAGCAATAACTGCTCACACGCTGGGATCTACAGCAATCGCAATGAAATTCACACCAGCCGCAATCACAATGAAATTCAGACTCCTCCAAGATGAAATTTGATCTTTTTAAAGCTGAATGTTTCTGTACAGCCTTCTGCAAAGTGAAAAATAAAGGTACCAAACTAAAATTGCCAGGCAAGTTTAGGCAGATGCCCCAAGTCCAGCTGACGATATTGCCACACCCCAAGCAAAAAGCGTACTTCTAAATTCTCTAGGCCCTCCAAAACCTCCAGGAGGCAGACTACTATTTTTATTTTTTTCTGCATGAAGGCTCTGCATCCATTGTGCTAGCAGAATACCACGTGCCCTGAAAGGAGAGCTGGCCGTTGATTAATTACTAGCACTGAATCCCACACTGGCTCTTATCCAGACACTGATGCAGACCCCTCATCCCATGTAACTTTCCCTGTAATTTTTTTTTTTTTAATCTTTTCCAACATGGTATAACAGTAACTAACAAAACTCTAATTGCTAATGACAAGGTGCCAATCATATTTAAGCATAAAATTTGCCCAGCATTTGTAATGCACTAGAACACGGAAACTGCAAGTCTAATTATGGGGAAGCTCTACAGAGCATCAGAAGTTGTTGCAATGCAGCATCACAGCAAGCAAATGCATACTGCCACCAAATACGTGCTGCTAGCAAACACATTTGGAAAGTTACAGAAGTAATTGTGAGGTCAACAATATAGTTTGGGACCATGGTGGGAAAAAAAAGCATGTTTCTCAATGTAAAGAGAATTATTCCACTGCAGGAGCACCTGTACTTTCCTGATACCAGTACTAGAATCCTACACAAAGAAGGACTACAGCAAATACTAAAAACTTTGGAAGCCTTACCCGGTTACACCTGTTATATAAGGAAAAACCTTACAGCTACAGTGCAGTGTCCTCTTAATCCTCTCTCTTTTTTTTTTGTTTTGTTTTTTTTTAAAAAAACACACTTCTGTTGCTGAGAAGAGCATGCATGATTGAAAAAAAGTGGGACGGTCTCGTGTGCTAATATTTGCTTTTTAAAAATCAACATGTTAGCAAGAATTCTTGAAGCTAATCCAACATAACATGCTCTCTCCTACCAGTTGCTTCTCTCTGTAAATCAAGGCAGGTTAAAAAAAAATAAAAAATAAACAAATCCCAGTCTCACAACTGAGCACTTACAACCATTGATGCAGAATCTGGCCTTGTTTAGACTCCTATAAATATTCTCCACTTAGCTGAGAGCTAAGGGCAGTATTAAACACCCTCTCCTCTGAAAATACACTTGTATATTCCAAATAGTTGGAGGTTCTAGATATTCTGTCACAGCTTTTAATCTCTAAACAGAAGTTTGCATTTACAAAACATTCCTTATGCTCAATTTCTCCCCTTGTAATTATTTTTGAGTTTTACAGAGGTAAACTGAGAAATTAGCTGATTTTTAATCCAAAATTAAAGACAAAATAGGAACAATACCCTGTAACTGATTGCCTACAGTACCTCTACGTTAGCATTATTTAGATTTTAATTATATGAACTACAAGTCTGTTATTCTGTAAAAATACTGACCCTGTTTTACGTTCCAAGGCTAGAAATGTTTACAAGCACAATTCTGAAGAGTCCTGTTACGCGCTTCTTAAATTATACCACGAAAACCTCATCATTTTTAAATGATCTTAGTACATTTGCCAGCCATTATTCTCACTTCTGAGCTGAAAAGTACACATTTTTCTTTCGATGACTATTAATACTAAGATTTTGCATCCATTAATCATTTAAAGTCTTAGCCTTTTAGTTAGTGCTTAGCTCTGACACTCACAGCTGTGCCAGCTCATAGCCGTCACTACTAACTTCAGCCAGAAGAATATGCGGATGTTAACCTGCAGCAAAAAAAGAGGATGCACTGCTTTTAACAGATGAAAAATGGTGGAAGTCCTGATGTGACTTCTTGCCTCTGAGGACACTGCACTAACGTGATTGAAGACGTCAGCCAGAGCTGAACCTGGACGACATGGATTTGATTTATGCTTCAGCTGCTGGCTCCCCTATTAGAAAAGCTTGTGGAAATTAAGGTTTCTATCACAAGCCTGTGCTTTTATTTAACGCAGCCCTTGTCTCCCAACAAAAAGGGAACATCAGAACCTCGTCACACAGCTGCACTACAGGGCCCATTTGTGTCATTCCAGCTGTCACCACCACAACTTCCCCTTGTTTCCTGCAGGTCTGGCACAGCTTCAGTGCAAGGGTCTGACAGCCACCTCGATGTAAAGGTACCGGAACACTCAGGGCCCTAAGACCTGCACGGGAACTTTCTCTCTGTGTTCTTACAGGACCCAGAGCTCCAGCACTACACCAGGCCTCAGGATGCTTCAGTAATTCCCAGGGTAAGCATCCTTCCTCTGAAAAAAAATGAAACGTGTTAAGACTGCAAGAGGCATAAAACGTGCAGCTCTGGAGTACAAAAGGATGCCTGCATTGAACTGACTTTAAATTGATAAACAATCATACTTCTATAATTATAAAAAATATATAATAAAGATGCGTACACAAAACTCTGCACCTGTTTAAGTTTCAGTCTGTAGGAATCACTCCCACACTTCAGTATGTAAGAGTAGTCCCAAACTAAGATGTTTTACTCGCTGTGTCATCTCGCATATCCTCATTATATCATTTTTTCTAGCCTATTAGTGCTCAAATTCACTGCTCAGTTCTGTTCCCAGTTATTCAGTATAGACCCTAACCAAACACTAAGCTTTCGTAGACATGACTGGGAGTTAGCCTTTTCCCTTAATTACCCCAGTTTATATATCTTTCAGTCCCATATATAAACTTTTGTTGTGATTACATTCTTCTTTTTTATGGGACTTAGGGAGGAATAAGAATGACACAGATGGTTACTCTGACTAAAGGAAAACTTTTCATACCCTTCAAGCCACAGTATCTCAAGAAGTAAAAGATGAAAAGGGATTTTGTTCCTGGTTGAATACTCCAGACTAGCTAACGGCATTGTGCTGTTAGTCTGCTTGAAAAAAGAAAGTTCCCCTTCAACTGAAGAGAGAACTAAATGTGTTAAGTTTTCCTTCAAAAGCAGAAACGTAACTGAAGGCTTTCTCTAGAGTCATGAGAGATTTGTGCAAAAACCTTTCATAAAAAAATTCCCCCTTCCCCCTCCCAGTGTCAGCTACAGAAATCTGGGACAAAGGTCCTCATGATTATTCAACAAGTTAGAGATATGCAACTAAAGGCAGGATTAGTGAATCATAAAAGCAGCAGCACCAAGCCAACAAATTAAACAAGTTTAACACCGAAAACCTGTAAGTATGTGAAAGGCCACGGCTGTTGCAAAACTGGCTCAGAAACATTAATATTAAAGGGAAAAAATACTGCCTCGGTGCACGATGCCCGGGCAGCCAAACATCACCTCCCCCAGACGCAGCACATCTGCCAAACCTTACAGCCACCGGGTGAGAGCTGCTGCAGAGTCTCACCGAAATGTTAGCAGCTTCTGTTCCCTACAGATCATGAAGCTGCTGGAGGATACTCTGAGTTCGGATGTTGTAACTCGCAGCCAGTCAAAGCTCAGTGAAGAAGCTGCAGAGACACAAAGCACTGACAAAATATGCCTCAGCCAGGCCAACCTCGCTATTAGGGCACTCGGGACAAAACCACTATGTTCGCCTGTGAATTGCCTAAGTCTAGAAAATGCAAACTGCCTTATGCTGTCTTAAGACTGCCTCAGCTTTTCACAACCATACATTTCACTAACGACCAGGATCTAGAAATTCAGAGCAGTTTTTCTCTTCATGAAGAAAGCAATTCTTCTGTAACAGGTGAGGCAATGCCTTGTGCCAGCTGTCAAACGCAACCCAAGCCCCGAGGATGTGCATGCTCAAGGGAAGTTTTCAACAATTCAGGTTTTGCCCTGTCCTTGCTTCCCTGTGCTCCCTTCCTCACCCAGCTTCTCCTGAGGAAGGCTTCAGCGCTCAGATCAGCTGGTGGTCATTAAACACTTGAACATCCATCACCACCATCCTTGCAAAGCAAGGAATACAGGCCTCTGAGCAGAAAATAGCTAGTTCTGTAAAACTTGTTCCCAGCTACAAGGAGGAAATTGGACTGTACAAAGGGTTTACAACCCTTCTGAATAAATAAATAAATAAATAAATAAACTCTCTACATTTTGAAATTTAAGTATTTCCTTGCATCCTAAGCCACCAGTGCCCGTGGGTCTGTCTGCAGAGCTTTCCTCTGACCCAAGGACAACCAGCACAGCCTCATGTAGCTCAGTGCCCTGTGGGACACACTGGGGTGGCCAGGATTTGGCCCGTTCCCAGCAGGTGCAGAGCTGGCACACGGCAAAGTTCAGCTCCTGTCGGACACAGCATCAAAACAGCGCCTTGCTGCATCCCGCTGATGAGCCCTGTACAACTCAGGATGACTTGTATCGACTTATTTTTTTTTAAGACAAAAAAAGAGGTGGATGTCACGAGTTCAGAGACATCCTTGAGCTACCAAGCCCATGGTGCTGGGTTGACCTGTCCTCCCTACGGTACATAAGCTGCTATCAGACGGAAATAACCAAGCAGCCGATGCACACACACACTACCCCTGTTAACACACAGCACCTGGAGGCTACTCAGGCAACTGGAAACTGCCAGCACAGACCAGTTCAGTCGCCCCTCACCTCGGTGACGATGGTGGAGCGGTAGACGTCCCGGCTGTACTCCCAGCCGTCCAGGCACGGCTCCTGCTCCAGCTCTCCCAGCTCCACGTCGGAGCCGGGCCGCAGCCCCAGCGCCGAGAAGTTGGCGAGCGCGGCCAGGCGGTAGCGGCGGCAGCGGCTCGGCTCCTCCCGGCCGCCGCGCAGCTCCAGCGGGATGCTGGCGTTCAGCCACTCGCCGCTCAGGTTGGCGCCGCGGGGCACGGCGCAGCGGTGCGCGGGGGTGCCGGCTAGGAAGACGATGGAGAGCCCGTTGAAGCCGTTGGGGACGATGCTGGCGCTGAGCAGGAAGAAAACGAGGCGCTGGAAGCGGCCCCACTCGCCCAGGAAGGCGGACACCTCCTCGTAGTCCCGCATGGCGCCGCCGAGCTGCGGCCGCCGCCGCCGCCGCCGCCTGCTACCCGCGGCCAGGAAGCGGCCGGGCCCGGCACGCCGAGCTCCGAGCCATGGGGCCGGGCCTCAGCCGCCGGGGGAGCGGCCGGGGGTGGGGTTTGCAGGCGGAGGGCCCGCAGGTGGGGCCGGGCGCCGCGGCCGCCGAGGCCCGGCCCAGCCCGGTGCGGCCCGGCGGAGGCCGCGGCCGGCTGGAGGCGCGGCGGGGGCTCGGCCGCTGAGGGGGAAGGACGCGGGCCCGGCCGCCCGTTCCGAGCCACACGTGTCTACAAATGTATAATAAAGCACACATGTAATGCACGAGTGTCTACTCAATGTAAAATCTGCACTCCTGTGGTTGTTTTCGCACTAATAGGCAGCCAACACCACCGCATGGCTCCCTCATGAGCCCTCTTCAAAGGGAGATGAGGACAAAAAGCACAACGGGAAAGGGCTCAAGGGTCGGGGTTGCTCAACCGGTTACTGTTATGGGTAAAACAGACACAGCGCAGGGAGAGTAGCATCATTTATTGCCTATTGCTAACAGAGCAGTGAGAACTAAAAGCAAACTAAAAGCACCTTCCCCCTGTCCACCTGCTACCTCTTCCCCTTGAGCAGCCCAGGGGAATGGGGGCTGCGGTCAGTTTGTAATGCTTCCGAGCTCCTCCGATACCTCCAACTGATAAAAGCCAAAGGAATACCACGTATGGCATTCTTGAATGCGTGTAGTGAGAAAGAGCTTTCTTTCCATGTTGGAATCACAGTGGTGAAAAATCTCCAGTGTGGGGAAATGTGGCAAATGAAAGGGACTAAATAGAAGCTAAACCTCACAATCATCTTTGAGGATTTAATTAAGGGGTTTGTGTTTGACCCTACACACGTGCATATTGGATTGCTGTACTGACTTGTCAACACAGCTTGAAAGCATTCTGCTTTCATGGCTTTGTAGGAAGCCAGGATTGAGCCATCTCAAAGCTAGAGAAACTGTACTAACAGTCATCTTCTGGGGAAGAGCTTATTTATGGGCTTTGTTTTCATACCTTATCCATGCTAAATACATTATAAATTACTTCTTTAAACAGCTCTGCAAGTGTTAAATTTAGAAGACTTTATTCTTCCATGACAAACCACAGAGAAAGTAGGTTACACAATGCCAGTGCACATTTTTATTACAATAAAGACAGCAGTTACCAAGCAACAACTACTACATTTGTACACATGCTTTAACAGATCCAATAAGCCCACGTCAGATCTTACTGAAGATAAGAGGTTACACAGACAGAACCAGGTAAATGTGACAGAGGAGAGAGCTGAGGCACAGTGCAATCAGTGGGAGAGATCCAGTCGTGCTTCCCTCCCATCTCCGAGTCAGAGCTGTACATACATCTGCCAACTGCACGTGAGCATGCAGGTCTCATCATGAGCCCCACTGAGTGTCTGACACAGAAAACTCACTGAAGATTGCAGTGAAAGTCTTAAATTGCTCACCAGCAACACATTTATTTCCTGCCAACAGCTACTAAACCAATGCTGTTTTCTTCAGCTGTACAATTAAAAATTCAGTAACTACGTCAGCTGAAGCAATCTCCTTTTCTCGTTTTGACTGTACTCTGACACATTAAGTCCTTATAACAACATCACATTCTTGTCAGAGGTACATTCCACTCACATAGGATTTTTTTTTTTTAAATCTGCCAATACTAAACTGTGACACTAGCTTTGGATGAATGGTATAAACAGGAAAAATAAAACTGATTTAAACAAGGTATTTCAAAAAATCACAATCCTTTTTCTTATTTAAAAAATTAAAATTAGGTTTTAAGATACTACAAAGTTTAAGAATATAAAAATATTTACCTTTAGAAATACCTAGGCCTACAATCACATAAAATAAGTATGAACTTAATATAAAAATCTTCATAAAAACACAGCCACCTATATTTAACTAAGTCCTCAAAGCTGATATAAAGGTTTTGTTCAGAAATCTAGTTATGTCTAAACAGCTATTCTAGAGATTAACTTTGTAATAAGACAAGATTAAATACTGTTGTTATTAGAGAAATTCCAGTTTGAAAAGGGATGAGAACATCTGGGGTCATTAGCCTTATGCCACATTACATTTGTGGCAAAAACATGACTTCAGAACATTAATATTAAAGGCAGTAGAATTTCCACATCCCAAAGAGCAGCTTGAAATGATTGCACAAGTTCCTTGCATTTAAATGTTACAAAGCGTTATATATGTGCTTGAACTTACAGGGAGGTCCTCACTTGTGTGCCAAATGCCAGCACAAGACAAATTGCCATGAATTCTCACATTAAGAGATGAGATGCTGCTTTTCTTGGCCCTTACAGAATGTGAATCATGGCTGGTAGTTATTTATAAATGATAAAAATCAGCCTACCTGTCCTAGGTAGTCTGGCTAGGCTGACAGACTTTATGTGGCCAACACGTCCATGCACAACCAATAAAAAAGACTTTTTGCAAACTATGTAGTGTTCATAAAACAGTAGTAACACAAATCTGAGCTCTACTACATGTGACTTTTCATCTCACCTAGCTTTGCTGTACTTTAAAAAAATGCATATATAACGTGTAGGATTTGAAAAATAAAATACTGGCTTTGTTGGCATTCTTTGTTTTGAAAAAAAAATATCTATGGTCCCAAATCAGCTCTTCTGAGTTCTTGCTAGCTGCAGGTAAACAACTCCTGTGCAGATCAGATTTTTGTAAGCATCAATCCCCTTTAAATTTGAAAATGGTACAAAGGTTTTTGCAGAGGCTTTAAAAACTGAGATGAGCTTTCTCTGAAGGTAAAGCACAATGTAGTGTGTATTCAAAGGAGAAATTAAAAGCTTTGAAAAAAAACACAAAAAGATTCAAAAAGCTGCTTGTGTCAATATACCATGAAAACCCCCAAAGCTAACACTGCAGAGCATATTTGAATAGGATCATTTACTTGCTGAAGTCTGTGTTTCATTTGAAAGTGGGCACGGCCCATCAGAAGTAGGTCAGCAAGCTAGGGTCCTTACACAGAACATTCATGAAGCCCAGTGATTTCAGCAGGCTTAGGCTTTACAAAAAAACCATCAACTCTTACAGGGATAAGTGGATCAAAAGTGGGAAACACACATCAAAAGCTACTCTGTCTCGTTTAAAAAATGTTACTGTTTTTTAAACACTAATGTTATTTATATTATGTTTTTTAAACAAAAATGTTATTTCAGTGATGTCTACATGTGCTTTGCTACAGCTAAACTTGGATTCCACCGAGACTATCAGGCTTTGGTTACAGGTTTCAAATGAGGCTGGGGTCTTTCCTTTAGATACGTGTGCTGAGATGTTCGGTGACAGACACCCAGCTCCCCTTCATCCAGTCAGTGCACACAGCAAGAGAAACCACCAGCATTACATTTGCTACCTTCTTTTTTCCTTTTAGCAGCTTTCATTGAGTACATGACCGAGTAGAGTCATAGCTGTATTCCTGCTGCTCGAGTCACGCCTAGTACACACAGACTTCTGTTTTTCAGCAGGGACTGGACCTGCTGGCACACTCCAGGAATCAGGACACAATCACAGCCTAAGAGTCCTATGCAGCAGACAGCATCTGTTCAGTAAACTGGGTATTTAGCTACAGCAGCACAGGGGATAATAACTATGGTGTGGCAGCACTGACTGTCAGGTTTTGTTTTCCTCTAGCAGGAAATGCATCTTGTTCTTTCAGCCCCGATGAGAGCAGGCATCCATCTTCACATTGGGGTTACCAAAATTTTAGGACTCTTCTTAGAATTCCTAGCTCCAGTGGTTTGTTGCCCATTTCTGAAACTGAAAGCAAGTGCGAGACTGAGAAGCTAGAGAATATTTTACAGACACTTACCCCTCCTAATCAGCACTGCTAAAATAACCAGGTTATGGTATTTATATAAACATTGGAAAAAAACGTTTCCTCTCTGAAGTATGCCCTTCTGCATGGAAGAAGCAATGCAGCAGACAACATTTAGAACTTGAATTTAATTCAGTGACTGTAATTCAGTTACTTCCTTCTGTTTATACAGGCAGTCTCCAAAGGGAATGTGGTTGGTCTCCAGGACTTCCAGCTACAATTCACCAACTGCAGAGCTAAAAAGCTATGGGTCAGATATTTGAGAAGTCCCTAATTGTCATAAATAGCAGCGTGCCCTTATCAAGGAACCTGGCCTGAGAATTCTTCTTATTCTGAAAGCATAATGACAGCTCCGTTACTGACCCCAGATTAGATACAGGCAATTCAAGATTATTTTTATTTTTTTTTTTGGTTACGGGAAAATTCCATTCACAATACACACTCTCACTAAGGCAGACAGTATTTATGCATTTGCATTTCAGCTAATTCAGTTTCCCTCTACATGAGTTTTCCTGCCCACAACAGCAGCTAGCAAACACTGTCTCCACTGCACTTGCACTATAATGTGTGACACAGATTTCAGGGGGCATATTTGCTCAGAGTACCCTAAATAGAATCTGGTGGGGCAGGAGAACTGTTATTGTTTACAGCTAAACCAGCCAAACAAACAACCAGGAGAAAGAGCTGTCCTGGTGTGTCTCTAACCTCCCAAGGAAAAGAGGCTAGAAAATCAAAAGCCTGTGCTTAATTTAGAGTAGCACCTAACAAATTTATACTGAAAGGGAAAAGTGTTTTGTAAATTGTCCTACTAAATGGCTAATTTAAATGCAGAGTTAAGGAGAGAGACTTATATCCGTGTTGCTAAGTAACTTACTCCTGAAAGGGAAAAAAAAAAATTCAACAAAAAACGCTTGATATAAAAGGATGGAAAGCATTGGGAGGCATGAAGCAGCAGCCCCAAAGCTATGTGAAGGTCAGCCTTGGTTTGCACGTGTCCGTGCAAAACAAGCACGTCAGCCCTCAGGTTCAGAGACTCTGGGGGAACTGTACAATGTCAAAGTCCGTAAAATTAACAACAAATCTAAAGGGCGCTTTGAATGTTTTGATGTTTTTGCAATGGAGCTGATGAAATGTTTGCTGATTGTGAAAAGGGACTATGTACAAAGAAGCCCTCAATTCCTGTGAAGTATGGGGTAAATGAAAGCCGACTTACCATTTCACCTTCAGCATTTGCTCAAAGCTCTCAGGCAGAGAATTTCCGTAGCTCTCTGGGAGGAACAGGGTAAGGATCCCTATCAGCACAGTCAGGCTTCCCATGAGGATGTACGGTAGGACTCTGTCGTAGGCACCTGGCAGAGCACAGGACGTAACAACATTAGTTTATATTCCAGACATCACTGCAATGCAGAATTAATTTGGAAAAATTAGCTGAAATATTTATAAAATGTCAAAGGTCAATCCAAACTGGGTTACATGCAGTATCTGCCAGAAAAGATGGAGACTTTTTGATTTAAAACTATAATGTATGCTCAGTCGTGATCACCACCTATCACCATCCCATGCTACACCCACGTTTCTGTAGCAGCCGATAGCTTTTTGCACATTTTCAGTTGGGATAGCCAACATCTTTGCAAGGTAGCAGCTCTGCTGGGATCACTGCTGAAAGAAGCAAGTCTTCAGTACTGGGTTGCCATCTGGAACCAAGTCCTCAGTGAAATAATTCAATGTGAGAGACGAAAGTGCTCATAACCAACTGAGCACTCAGCTGTCCAGGACTGAGCATCCCGCTGGTGCCCTGCAAAGGGAGGGAACTGACTAATGGCAGCTGGACAGGCCAATTTCAGACTAATGGACCATTAAATGTGTGTGTGTGTATGTGATTGTTAAGTACCCTCCTTTCTGGAAGTGGAGAAGGAATCAGCCTGCAGTGACACAAGAGGCTCTGGCCTTGGTCTGTTCAGTTTCTGGTTTTGGATGAGAAAGCAGCGGCCCCTACCAGCAGCCTGCAGCCAGTGCACATGTGTTCAGGCAGGATGTGAGACTTTCAGATCACAATAGCACAGAAATTAAAAGGTCTTTCAGTGAAGGGATTAGCTAGGAATTAAAGTACTTAAGGTGGAGAAAGTACCAAACTGAACTTGACAGCTCTATTTTTCACTTGGGATACAGCAGCATGCTTTAGAATGTGTGGAATAAATTAAGAGTAAAATGAAGACCCCTGGGTATTTCACATATATAGCCAGAGTTTGTGATTTGATCTCCTTCTGTGGTCATAAACTGGATGAACTGCAAGTCCTAAGTTAGCCATAGCAGACATCAGCAGCTCACAAGTTTATTCTGAAAGCAATCAGAAACTGTTCTGATAACTGGAACAAGATTTTTTAAAGACTGAGCCTCTGGAAACCTAAGAGAAAACAAAAACAATAAAAACTTCATCCTGTCTACATCTACCCATTCCTGCTACCTATGCTGCAACAGAGACTGAAGACCCTAAGGAACATCACAGTCATTCCATATTTGTGCAGCACTCAGATGGTAATGAGTGCCCAAAACCAAAAAAAAAAAAAGCCTATAGGTAATTAATACTTCTGCCTACAGACCTGCTTACAAGACATGAACAACGTCTTTTTCTTTTGTGAAACCCAAAGGGCTCTGCTTCACTTCTATAGTGTACAACGTGAAACCCAAAGGGAGTGAAGGGACTTAAAGGACAACAAATGAAGGGGCTAACAGCTGAACCTGCGCCTCAGAAGCTCAGATAATAACTTTTCTGGGCAGTTGGGTAGCTCAAGGCAAGAAATGCACGATGTCTCACCCAGGTAAACGAAGTAAGGAGCAATGATGCTGCCCAGCCTGGAAGCCGTGGATGTAGCTCCGACTGCCATGTTTCTGACCAGCGTTGGGTAGAGCTCCACATTGTAGACATAAAGCATTGAAAACGCAGAGGTGATGCCAAATTTTCCGAGCATCACCAGGCCAACAGACAGGGCACTGTAATCTGGAGGAGAAAACATTAAACCAAGATAAATAAACAAGACTCTTTGCTTATTACTTGTATTTCTTTAACTTTTCAGAGCCCCATCTCTATTTTTTTTTTTCTTTTTTTTTTTTTTCCTTCATCTAGAAGTTGTGTTGTTTTTCTTTTGTTTGTTTTTATTTCCACAGCACATTAGCCCCATCCCCAGATCGCTTGGCTGTGGTCTTCCTGCTGAGCACGCTGTAGAAGGCACAAGCAGGTTTTTTACTTTTCAGATTTTATATTTCACTCAGTAAAAGGATGTTCTTGAAAGGGAACAAAATTCTGGATTACACAGTAACAAAGCACAATCTTAAATCCACCCTGGTTTTCCAAAATTCTATGAAGATTTGCACACAGTGAGTTCTGGGAAGCTTGCAGGGTGTTTTTGGCCTTTACACATAACCAGATAAATCACGGTGCACTTCTGGCTCTCACTTTACAAGCTGGTTCCCCTGGACTATAAAAAGCTCAGTAATCTGACACAATAAGCAAGAGCCATGTGTGACTCAGCATATGCATATATATATATATATATATAAAAGAAAAGAAAAATCACAGCCATGAGTGATCAGCATAAATTTGACCTCAGATTCCAGATTTGATCGCAGCTTTCAGTAATTCCACAGACCCATTAGACAGCAGCATAAAATATCATAACATTGCATTTAATTACGTGTTGTATCAGATCTCGTACCTGTAGGAACAAGCTGGATGAAGAGGACGACGCCACCCCCTAAAAACAAGGTGCCAGCTATTGAGTAGCGCCGAGGCAGGTAGCGGAGGAGAAGCCAGGCGATGACGTAGGATGGGACTTCAACAACTGCCAGGAGGAAGCAGTTGATGTAGACATTGCCATGCAGGTTTGGAGTGTTAAGGGAGAGGCCAAAGTAACCAACTGACGTGAAAAACCTGAGAAAAGCAAGAAGAACAAATTATTCCAGAAACACCATTCTCTGAACACCTCCGGTGCTGCCTCAGAGGTTGTTACAAAACTGGGATGTTGCAAAACATTGCCATGGACATCGTGGCTTAAAAACCTCAGTGGCAACCCCAACTTTCTAATTCTGCCATCCCTTGCAGTGCTCATATCCACAGCAGCGTGCGGAGCCCTCTGATTTCTCTCCTTCCTCCATATCCTGAACCAAGCACTAGGCTTTGTGGAAGTCAGTCACAGAGGCTTTTCACTGCAACGGGCTCATTAATGGCACCTCGAAACAAGTCTGGGAAGCTTCCCACGCCAGCTACGTTCCTACTCGCAGCAAACTCCAGGGACAGGCTCTCCCACCCTCGGCACTTTGGTTACGTCTCACTGGACTCTTCTCAACAGAGCTGGACCTCCAGGATTCAAATCTCAAGAGTGCCTTGCTAGGGCACGCCAGGCGTGCTAGCCAGTTCCTTTCTGCTGGGGGAAATATGTACAGAAAAGGGCCGCAGTTTGGCTACATGGCACTATTTGGTCGTCATTCCTTGTGGTTGCCCAGGCAGGGACCAGGATCCCAATGAGAGAGGCACTGCACAGAAACACAACGAAAATGCTGGCCATGGGTCTGGCTCTGGTTCTGCCTCTGCTTTGAGACATTTCTCTTCAAAGAGAGATTATGGAGATGGGAGCTTCTTAAAACAAAAGCAAAAAAAAATCACAAGTTGCTACATATATTTTCTTAATTATTTCCCATCTGAATTGAGGCTACCATCCCCACACCTGTACGTATTAATGCAGTGCGGGTGCGAGGGCCGCTGAGGGGCACGAACCAGCCAAGGACCACGTGTGGGTAGGCTCCGAGGCTGAAACTCATCTAAACCTGTGGCATGTGCCCTCAAATCAGAAATCGTTCTATTGCCTGGGTACTTTAGGAATACACATTTCCTTACCACAAAAGTAATGACATAATAGTAATAGTTGCAATGTTTCGGGTTCGAAATAGGTCCAGAAGGATAGCCTTCTGCTGCTGCTGAGGCTTCGAATCCTGCATCTGAAGGAAAAAGGAAGACAAAACCAAAAAAATTCCCACACCTCAGAGCACAACAACCTTTGCACACCCACACGTCGGGGCAGTTACGAGGTTACGGCTATCCCAGGGCCCCACCAGGCAGCCCAAGCTCTGCAGCGGGGTGCAGTCCTCAGGTAGCACTCGTCTCTGCACCCAGCTGTACTCCGCGGCACCTTCCAGGTTTTGTTAAACGGGAGCACCGGGACCTCTGCACCGTGCTGACTACTGAACAAGGAGCATTACTGACAAGAGAGATGCACAAACACTTCCTTAAGGATCTGACACAGTCCTTCCAGGAGCAGCCTCATGACTGGAGGCATTTTTCCGTGCGCTGCCCTCAGCTCTCTTCCGTTCAACTTTCGCAAATGGTGTGAGATAAATGCAAGTTATCGCCCACTTTTGCTGCCTGGTCTCAAAAACACGTGAGTGATCGACAGCAGACCCACCCCCTGGGGCCTGAAAGAGTCAGATCCAAAATGAAGGACAACTGAGCTCAGGCTGTGAAGGAAAGTGCTTCCAGAGTTCCCATAGCTGGAACGTGTGTGAGAATTTACAGCACAACATATGCTTGGAGCAGAGATCTTCAGCCCAGCCAAAATTTGAGCAGGACGCTCGATGAACCGATGCTGCCAGCAAGGGTGCAGCATTTCTCTCCTGCAGATACCCCAAAGGGGTGTGCGGTGCTTTGCTCTCTTCTGTATCAGCAGACAGAAAACGCAGGTGCTGATAAGATGCAGGAAGGTCGGATCTGACACACAGACCCACGGCGTTGTGGATTTCTCTGCGCAGGAACCGTGCCCGTGCCTCTTCAGCAGGAGCTCTGGGGAAAGACGAGCTGCTGGGGGGGAGGTGAGCACGAAACCCAGCTGTGCTGCCGCAGCTGTGAGCCTGCTCGGTGCTAGGCTTCCTCCTCTTAACCAATAAATATGAAATGCAAGAAAAAAATCTGCCTGCAGAATAATTTTAGCTGATCCGAGGCCTTCTCTCCAGTCAAGTTTCAAGGGCACTCGAGGCATTCGGTGCTCTGTGTGACTGGAGCATCCTGTGGGTCACCGTGGGGCCCCGGCACACGTGGACCTGGACTTGGTGCCCCCGTGCAGCGCCCGTGAAGAGCCCCTGTTAAAGTGCAAACCGCTGACACCGCGCTGGGACGGGGCTGAACGCGTCCTCCTCGGGTCTCCTCCGTGCCCGAAGGGTGAAGCAAGCTGGGTCACCCTTGCTCTGAAAACCACAACCAACCACTGCTGCGGAACAGAGCTTTACTGTAAAAAGCAAACAAATAAGTAAGCCCTCTGGCTTCTCATCTCGACTTTGCTAACCCAACACTTACCTCACGCCAACAGCCAGCGCCAGCCCCTAAGAGCTGCTGCTGGAAGCCATTCCTGCCCTGGCATTTCACAACAAGTCAACTGGCCAAAGGGGAAAGCTGCTGACGAGGTAAAGTGACAGGGCACGTGAAACATACCTCCGCGGTGTCGAAAATCACAGCCGGGGCTGGAATGCCATTTATTTTTGCAGCCTTGCGGATAATAGCTTCTGCCTCTTTATATCTTCCCTGGGAGATCAGCCACCGAGGGGATTCAGGAATGATCCTGCAATAAGTTTCAGAATAAATGACTCAACGTTTTCACAAAAGTAAAGCATTATTAAAGCCACATGTACAGTTTTTTTGAACTGCGCTCTCATCTCACAAATTACTTGCGGTTGAACACGGTCAGCGCAGAAGCATGCAGGCAATGTAATTCCTGAACGTGTCCCACTGGGACCAGGGGGAGAGCTCAAGCACATGGGATGCGCTTATCCTCCTGCTGAAGGAGATGCTTGGGCCCTTCTCCTAGGGGGCCTGCTTTTTTTATTTTTTCTTTTTTAAAGAATAAGTGAAAAGACTGATGTTACTGGACAGACAGAAAATACGGGGGTAGCTTAACCATTGTTAAGCAAAATTATTCTTAGGAAACTGCATGCAGCGTGGAAATGCTTTAAATGCACAGATATATTTAAAGGCTCTGTGTCATAGGAATCTATATACAAACCTCACGATTTTACCACAACTCTAATGCAGGCTCTCCTAGGCACAGGACAGAGGCACTGTCCCCATGCAGAGCTGATGGCATTTTCTAAACACTTCCAAACATGCGTTGAGTGAATTAACACTGACCACGGGACAGAAAATCTCACCTTTCCTTAACTAAATCCCGTGACCTTAACAAATGCTTCCTTGCTTCCTTTAGCCAGCAGTAATTTCAGGGTGCCTGTCAGGCTGAGAACAGCATTAACTTTTCCTAATCTGTTTTTTCAGCCTCCCGGGGCAGAGCACCCATGGGCAAGTGAGGGTGCACCTACAGCCGAGGTGGATGAGCGCAGCAGGGAGAGGAAAGAAAACATGGGCTCAGCCACCGAGACAAGAGCATGGGATGGCTCAGAGGAGCTGAGCGTTTATGAGGGACCTCACAAGGTCTCCACCACTGCTGGGTTTCAGTGTGAGCTCTCTTCTTGGCTTTCAGTGCCAGCAGGGCTGCAGACACACTTGCTTTGGCAGCCAAAGCAAAGCCTGGGAGCGCACACCTCTGCCTGATGACATTTAGTGCAGTCTCCTGCCAGCCTTCCACTCAGATTTTAGTACCCATCAGCAGCTGAATCCTCATTAAACATGGCTTAAAGAAAAAAGCAGGGAAGAAAGGTTAGACTGAATCATCCAGGGCTACCACAGCTACGAGGTGGTTAACAGTGTCCAGAATTAGGGGCCAAACGAAGTTCCCCAGCTGCTCCGGAGAGCTGGTGGCACAAGTGCCCCCAGGCACATGGTGAGCATCAGGAAAGATCAGTGGGCAGATAGCTGGGCTGAACACAGGCAAAACAAAAACAAAACACAAAGCAAAATAAAACACTGGGCCCTGGAGAGAACTGGGCACAAGGGGAGAGCGTCGGGCGCGTTGCACTCACCACCAGAGCGGGATGCAGAACAGCCCCGGGACGGTGAGCGCCAGCAGCAGCATCCGCCAGTCTCTGATGAAGTAAGCAAACAGTGGCAGCAACATGTAGCCAATTGCAAAAAATATGCAAACTCCTAACGTAGAGAATATAATACGAACTGATTTGCCAAGAATTTCTGTGCCTGTTTAAAACAAGGGAGGTTGGATTAGCATTTTTAACTCCTTCTTCGCAGTCACGACTAAATACTTTACTGCATTTATAAAATAAAGCTAAACAACGTTAGAAAAGAGTTTAAATATAAAGAGATAAAATTTATCTTATATAACACTTTAATTGACACTGCCAAGGAGTAATGGTCCAAAAGGTGATGGTCATGACAGAGCTATTAGCATGGGGGGAGTTCCTCCCAATTTTCAGCGTTCAGACCTGTCCAGTAACTAAAAATGCCTGGGATTGTCGGGGGCTCCCAGGGGATGGAGCAGCTTCTGCTTGCTGTGATTAACACGCTGCCCGACACAGGTGAGGGCAGGCCTGGGCCAGCAGCCGGCAGACTGCCAGGAGCCTTCCTGATGTGCTTGGAGGAGAAATAGGCTTTGCCCCCTTTCACCAGTTTGGGATTTAAAACCCCTTAATTAAAGGTTAAAACCCTTAATATTGAGAGCGATTGGAAAAAAAATACCAGAGACTTAAAAACTAACCAACCAAACCAAAAAGCTATATGATAGCTACAAGTTTCCATTTCAGAAGCTTGGGGTAACTGAAAAAATTCACGAGAAGATGAAAACAAGGACTCTTAGGGTCAGGAAGGGTGTGTTAAAAAATAAACTGTGCTGTCTTCCTCCGCAGATGGCTCTTGCTTAGGGGCATCTGGGGAGACGTCTGAGCCTTGCAGCATTGTTTTATACCTGTTGAGCAGTGTGTTAAGATGTAGGATTTGTGGCATTATGAGCCAGTATGAGATAATATCTTTCATCTCTATTTCTCTTCTGTCTCTCCTCTTCCCTTATTCTCTTGGCAATAGCAACCCTGGGCTGACAGCAGCACGCCTTCACAAATCTCTCTGTTGTTTTACAGTCTCAGGACTTGAACACAGAATAAAAACAACTACAACTGAGGAAAAACTGGCAGAAAAAGCTGGTTTGTATGTGGAATCTGTAGCAGGCACTGAGCTGTGCATGGGGAGGTGACACAGGCTGACAGCGAGCTTCCAGCATTTGGATATCGAGAGCTGGGATGGGAACCGAAAGGAGAAACCCGTGGGAAACCAGTCACTGGCACAAACAAAAACCCCAAACCCAGCTGGTGCTGGGGAGTGCCAGGGCTGCAGCACAGCGGGGATTTACACGTGCTGGTGCCACTGCTCCCCCCGAGCTGGAGACACAGCGTCCACCAACGCCAGACAGCACCAGGCAGCGCCTCCAGGGCACAGGGAAAGGGAGCAACCCCAGAGCAGGAGCCCACCACTGGATGGGAGTCCTATAGGAGCCTCTCTTCCTCCTGTGGGTGCATTCCCCCACCCAGCACCCTTGCCATGTGCTGATTTTTGGGAGCTCCTGGCTGGGCTGGGGGAGCAGCAGGGGCGTGCAGGGCGCTCAGCTGCACCTTTTAGGGTGGGAAGCGCTGCAGAAATGCCTCTCTGCACTGAAGACAGCTGATGACTAACCACAATTAGAGAGCTAACTCCTCACGCTGTGCATGGAAACTGCTTTACCCCGAGGGCTGGCTGCCCAGAGCCCTCTGCAAAGTGGGGGTGGCCAGGGAGGAACCCAAAAGTCGCTGCTGGCTCAGCCCTGCTCCCGCTGATAACAGCCCTCAGCCTGCCTCGAACCTTTCCTCCAAAAAGCACAGAAATAATGTTTGTGTTGATGTTTCCTGCACTCCTCTTTTTCTCTAAACCTGCAAAAAGCACAAGCTCTAACTATTTGAAGAGATTCCTTAAAGTATCCAAGAGAAAAAAAAAAACAAACACATGCTGGCCTAAATTAGGAATTTTACCAGTGAGGATTTAGAGCTGTCTCTAATTAACTGCTGCAAGTTCAGAGGAAAAAAACAACAGTACATTAAGCAAGCATTTAATCTAATAAAGGCTTATCCATACCCAGGATGAAGGCCACCACGTAGTTGGAGATCTGCCCCATCCCCACTATGAGGAAGAGCACCGTGAACATCTCCCAGCTGGTGGAGAAGATCTGCAGGAAGCTGAAGCCTGTCTGCACGGCCATGGTGGAGAAGAGGATGCTCTTCCTGCCAAACCTGGTGCCAAGGACAAAGGAGATGATTACTGAACTCATTCGTGGAGCAGGGCTACGCAAAAGAGAGCATAAATATCCAACTGCAGGTGACACAGCTTGGCTGAAGATCAGCTAAATTTTTATGCCTTTTATGTATTATTTCTACAAGAACTGAAAAATAAAATTTCCAAGACCCAGGAAATAAATTAATAAAGGAAATTAAGAGCAGAAAGTTCAGGCTGTCACTAGACAGGAACTCAGGAGCCCAGATGACAGTATATAGGTGAGAAAAACTCTGAGATCACAAGCTGTGCAGACCAAAGTTAGGAAATGATGGCACTTAGGCTGCTGGCATCTGTACGGCGTAACACCACTGCAGTTTGGACGTGTTATCGAGCTCTATCAGCTGGTTTCACCCCACTTGGGCTCAGAACACACCCGCTTATTGACAAAACCTTTCCAAAAAGCTCCACAAGCAGCTAACAGTAGAAGGGCCCGCTGGCTCGCCAGCTGCTCGGGTGCGCACATTTTATCAGATGTTCCCAAGGGGCACCAGAGGGATTTAGTGATAATCTCGTCTCCTCTCAAACAGTAACGCGGCCCGACTTTTGCACCAGGGGCAGGAGATTAAATTTGGATCACATGGAATTTAATACTCATGGCTTTGGGATTAAGTCTCACGTTGAGTTTTGACCCCCCCCCTGCTGAGATGTTCCTCCCCAGCCGCAGCAGCACCGGGCAGGGATGGCCATGGGGCTGCAGCAGGGATGGGGACACGCAGGAGGAATGGGCGTTTGGCACTGGACACCTGTAAGGCCAAAACTTGATTGCTGCTGAGATAATTGTCAAACGCCTGCTGTATTTTCTTGGCATTTTACATCTACGTGGTTAGATGGCATCACATCGTTGCTATTCATTTACAGGTTATCCTTTTATTTTCCTCGTGGGTGCATTTTGTTTCCAGCGAACCATCTCATCCAACAAGACACGTTGGAGCTCCCACTCAAAGGACAACTTTTGCCTTACAGCTCCAACAACAGACTCCCAGTTAATGTGTGACAGCAAACGAGGTATTTATAGCTACCAGAAGGGGTGGACAAAGGAACGAGCTTGGGACCAGCTCATCAAACTGCAAGGCTGCCACATGGACTCGGTGCAGAGACCAGCTGTTGGCTTCCTGACACGTACAAATGGCAGCAGTTCCACGTGTGTTGAGGGTGAAGGTTGGGATTTTTAAAGAAAAATCCTGTTCCCAGGGTTTTACCCTGCTCTGCTCCTGAGTGAAGCCGGCGGTGGTGGCGTTACCTGTCCGAGAGCTGCCCCGAGATGAAGGAGCCGATGAGGACACCCACGAAGAACAGGGACGTCGTCAGCGGCACTTTCCAGTCGTCCTCACACACCAGGTTCCACTGCAAGAGAAGGGGCCACGATCAGATCTGCCCTGAATAGCGTGGCACTGCCCGGGAGGGTGCCGATTTCCCCATATTGTGGCCAAATTCCCCCCGTCCTCTCCCCATCCCTTCCAGTGGCTGGGGCCGTGAGGTCCCTGCAGCTGATGCGCACCCATCCTGCACCCCAAGCTGGGGTGCTCCTGGGAACAGCTTGCCTGGCCTCCCTGGTGCAAAACCTGCTGCATTTCTCTGGTTTATGGGTTTGACAGAATGTATGCAAGAGTGTTCAGAGTGAAACCATATTCTCTTTTCTCCATCCCACAAAGATTTACTCTTTTAAATCCCTCCTCCCCCTGGCATCCTCATGGGCGGCTCCGTGCTCGCCGCTCGTCCTCGTGGCTGGGACCGGAGGCCTGGGACAGGAGCCAGCGTGGAAACTTCCACCCGGCGCCTCCCGTCACCCCACGCAAGGCTTAAAAAAATGAAATCAGCACAAGGAGCCTCGGTGCACCCGAGGGAGAACTGAGCACACATCTGCCAGGGCTTGCTCACGTCCCGGGGAGCGATCCCCCGGTCAGGGCACACCCGCCGGGGTGCTGCTGGATACGCTTCAAACAGGTCGGTTGCAGCTTAGATAATTGTACCACGAAGGTAGGCTAATCAGGCTCAGCTCAAAGTACAGCATCACTTTAATAATTAGCCTTGCTATCAGGAAGCGGGGACATCGCCTTTACTGGGACGCAGCCTCTGCCTGCGGGGTGCAGGGGCTGAGCAGCAGCAGGGGGCTGAGGCTGCCCCCAGCACAGAGGCACCCGGCCAAAAGGAGCGAGTTGGGATTTGGAGAGAGATCCCAGCGCTGTCTGATGGCACTCCCTGTCCTGCCAAAGTGAAACAAAACAACCAGCGGGTTGGCATTTCAAACCACAGCCTGTTCCTACTTCTGAAAACACCCAGCGCATCATCTGCAATGCAGGAGTCCTGTGGCATGGGGCTGAAATGCTCCTCAGTTGCTTAAATCTGATTTATTTCAAATGGAAACCATCTTGTCCCTGCTGGGAGGAATAGGTGGGTAGGTGTGGGCCAGGCCCAGGTGGTTATCTCTGTTTATCTTAATTGTATTTGATAAGATAGGAGGGAGGGCGTGGGCCAGCGGGGCTTGGATGCTTCCAGGGATGCTGGACTTGGAGAACATACACAGGATCTGTTTCACTTGTCAGAAGAAATGGAGATTAAAAAAAATAATAAATAAATAAAGGCAGAGGTGCAAATCAAGCCCTGGATGTTCCTAGAAAAACTGAGGAAAGGGAACAGGGCGGCAGGTTCCCAAATTGCCATGTCCGGACTTGTAGCGCTTTGTATGCTCAGCCTCGGAGAAGCTGGTGAATAACGAGGTGGCAGACAGCTCGCAGCCCGTACACAACATCACTCAGGGTATTAAAATCCGATTTCTGCTCACTCCAACCAGCAGGGGAGGTCGGGCCGTCGTCCCCGGTGGTCCCCAACTCCGACCCATGCTGTCCGCAGGCTCTGCTTGGACACCAAAGAGCTGCTCTGGGAAACGAGGAGGCTTCCTGACACGCACTCAGCCCCACAGGCTTGAAGCAAAGCCCCTGTAATTAACATTTGCTGCTATTTAATTACAGCACCGCTGCACGCCCTGCTCAGGGCAGCAGCCCGTGCCTGCTTCTGCTCTGCCAGGTGCGGGGTTGGCATTTCCAAAAAGCCTTCTAAAAAGCACTTTGGCTACAGCCTAAAACCAGCTAACTAATAATTTGCCCATGGAACTGCATTGCTTCCTGCGCTTCCCAGCTGCCTACCTTGTCCCATGGCACACAGAGAGAAAAAAATTAAAGATACCAGGAGCCCTTAAAATTTGCAGGATGTGGTAGGGGTGTGCAGCAGCCGGCTGGTGGGGTGGGCTTTCTGTCTGTAGGAACTCGCTGTACCTGACCAGAAAACACACAAACACAATGAAATCCATCTGACCCGAGGAACAGCTGAAGCTGCTGAGCAAAAAAGTGCCCTTTATACGAAAATAGGTGAAGTTCACCTCGTCCTCCTTCACACACGACCCATCCTGCCCCTGCAGCTCATGCCTCTGCAGCCCCATCACCACCCCAGTGCTGCAAGCAGCACTGGCTTCCTGGGGAAAAAAAGTGCCATTTAACTTATTTCAGCTCCTCCAGAGGGACAGTGCCCACCCCAGCCCGTGCCCAGCACACAGAGGCTGAGCTACCTGTAGCCACGGCGCCCAAACTGTCTGCTGGAGGAATTATTCATTAACCAGCAAATAAGTAATTCTTTAATATCTCTGCCTACGCACGCTGCAGAACAAAGTACGTGCAAGCGTCCGTGCGAGTTCCTTTTACCACCAGGAATTAGAGCTGCTCGAGAATGCTGCTGGATCCCTTTTTGGCCACCACATCCCCGAGACCCCTGTTCCCAAGCTCCTGGCTTCCAGAAGGGTGAACCCTGCCGGCGTGGCCAGCAGGGATGCTGCAGGTCGATGAGTTTTGTGACCTGACCGGTTGGTCGGTCTGCTCAGCTGCTGGGAAAAAGCCTCAGGGGGAGAGACAAATCCTTCAGATGCCTTCACATCACAGCAGCTCCTACCCAGCTTTGTACGGGGAGGCTGCTCACCCCTGCTGATCCCCAGCCCCCTGCCTCCCCTGGGAATTGCACAAGCGAGCAGGGAGCAGCCTGCAGCGCTGCCGTGGGCACTCGTGGGGCTCCTGCAGCAGGGACATGCACCGTGCAGCACTGTGGTGCTGCAGGACAGCCCAGAGCACCTCTCAGGGAGCTGACAGCCCTGCAACGGAGCGTTAAGTGCGTGTAAGTGCCCTGCTCCAGAGAGCAAAACCGTTGCTTGTGCCTGAGCCTCTAGTGACAGCCAGATCTGAGCACGGCTCTCTGGAATTAGAGCAGAATTAGGTTAAGTTCCAGGCAAAAACCCACAGCATAGCAGAAATACATATGTTCACACTTAAATTAGTTTCAAAGCACAGATGGTGGAAACCAGGGAATGGCCAGAGAGGAGCAGCCCCGCTCTGGGTCAGAGCCTCCCTGAAAGTGCCAGCAGTGCTGACCTGGTGCAGCAGCCACACCGGCCACCTGGTCAGACAAAAAATCATCATTTTTATGTGGAACAACCTGACCGACACCTTCAGCTCCCTGACCTCGTTATGTCCCTTTTTCCCCTGCGTTTTGGACACATGCACGTTGCTGACATCATCTCCACTTTTAGACCTACCATACGACTGAGCTTGGGACCCTCCCTTCCAGGGAATTCAGCACATCCCCAGATAACACCAGGGCTGGGCTGGCATCTCCCAGCCTGCTCCTTTCAAGCAGCAGTAACAGGATTTGATGCAGCTGAATGACTCAGATGCAACCTCCAGTGCCCAGTCCCGTAACCACCAGGTTTTGCTCCTCAGCTGAAGATGTTTTTTTCCATCGAGCTTTCCTGATGGCATGTCCAGGCTCGTCTTCTTTAATACCGAGAAAAACGTTGGGCACAAAAATTATAATCACAAGTTCAACCCAACTGCTTCTTCTCATGGTTTCATCACTGCCCGCTTTCCTTGTTTTAAAACAGAATTCAGCATCTTTCCCCAACGTTCGTGCCATTTTAAACAAAACGAGTATCCTTTTCCATCTGGCCTACAGCTGGGAACCTGACGCTTGGTTTCCACCATCTGGGTGTGTTATTTCCCCTCGGGTGCGCTCCAGGTCTCGTGGCAAACCCCACTGCCAGCACGGGCTGGCTGGGGGTCACTGCCCCCAACTGCCTTTCTGCTGCACGTGCCTGCCCGCAGCATGTGTCCTGCAGCTGGGACGTGGCCACAGTTCGCCCACGGCCAGGACTGGGGGAGCTTCCCGAGGGATGGGGACCGAGCACAGCTGCTGGCAGGGGAGATGCACACATGGGCTACACGTGTCCACGGGCACGCGAGGGGCGTCCCCTCCCCAAGCCTCTCCCTGCTCATCTTCCTCTCCCGCATGCCTCAGTGCAGCTGAACCCCCGTCTGCCCACCCCTGCCTGTGCCCCCACGCCCCCTGGCACAACCCCACAGCCGTGCCCGGCCAGCAGGATGGTTCCTGGTGGCGATGTCCCTGCTGAGTCACCGTGGCTGCAGACGAGGGGCAGGCACCCGCTCCCTGCCCACGCTGCGCACCCCAAGCGTGATCCATCGGGCGCACCAGCGGGGTTAATCCTTCCACCACTGAGCCCGACCGGGGCAGCACTCGGCTCCCCAAAGCTGTGCAGAACCCAACACAAGTCCGAGGTTTCCCTGAGAGCCCTCTCACGGCTGCAGTGACCTCGAGCTGCGTGGGATCTCCTGTCCCCTCCCAGGCCACTTGGAGTGACCCTGGGTGACGCTGCCTGCCCTGGGGCACGCTGCCCGGCCCACGGGGCCTGCCGGCTGCCAAACCCCAGTGCCGCAGGCGTGGGTTGAGCCCGTTATCCCTTTAACCCTGTCACATAACACCGAAGAGCGAGAGCAGCTCCGCAGGTTTAGGGGATGGTGCTTTCCTCCTTTATCACAGCTCGCCACCAGACGTGCAGACAGCCCGGCCCCGCTGGTGCACTCAAACCCCAAACAAGTGCTTCCATGACCGTCACTGCTGATGCTCCCTCGACGCCTTGTGTGGATGTTGTAGGGGCTTAAAACTGGCAGCTTGGGCACAGCCTCGGGGCCAGGCTCACACAGGAGCCAGCAGCAGCCCCCCAAGCAGCCCTGATGGGGGTGCCCAGTGGTGTCCATGGCCCCATCCACAGCAGGGCTGGGAACCAGCGACCCAGGGAGGCTGCCAGGAGGGTCAGTGGGCCGCAGCCAGCTGCCACCCGTCTATTTCCAGCCCTCACCTCCCCGCCACGGGGAAGCCCTCTGCAAACAAACCAGGCTGGAGTCTCCACTGGACGCTCCGCAGCGAGAACCCGGACGGGCTGCACGGTTCGTCCACCGTCCCCCCGAGCCCAGCAGCATCTCCCCTCCTCCCGCACCCTCTCCCTCGACCCCCTGCCCTTTGGTGATGCCACCACCCGCCTCCGCCGGGGTCCCCCGGCGGCGCACCTCGGTGACGATGGTGGAGCGGTAGACGTCCCGGCTGTACTCCCAGCCGTCCAGGCACGGCTCCTGCTCCAGCTCTCCCAGCTCCACGTCGGAGCCGGGCCGCAGCCCCAGCGCCGAGAAGTTGGCGAGCGCGGCCAGGCGGTAGCGGCGGCAGCGGCTCGGCTCCTCCCGGCCGCCGCGCAGCTCCAGCGGGATGCTGGCGTTCAGCCACTCGCCGCTCAGGTTGGCGCCGCGGGGCACGGCGCAGCGGTGCGCGGGGGTGCCGGCAAGGAAGACGGCCGACATCCCATTGAAGCCGTTGGGGACGATGCTGGCGCTGAGCAGGAAGAAAACGAGGCGCTGGAAGCGGCCCCATTCGCCCAGGAAGGCGGACACCTCCTCGTAGTCCCGCATGGCTCTCCCCGCGGCTCTCCGCGGCTCTGCGCGCCCCCAGGACGCGGCTCCGCCCCGGCACGGCTCGGCACGGCACGGCCCGGCCCCCGAAGAGGCGGTGCATCCCGGTGGACACCCGCTGTCCCGGCCCCGGGAGGGCGCTGCCGGTGCCCGGGCTCCCCGCGGAGCATCCCCGGGGGGCGCACCCCGCGCCTTGCCCCCCGAGCGCCCGCCCCGCAGCCGGGGCTCTCCCGGTCCCTGCCTCCCGCGGTGCTTTCCGCCCATCCCGGAGCGAGGCCGGCCCCACGGCAGCTCCCTCCCGGCAGAAGGAGGCCGGAGGGGGATGAGGAGCACCCAACTTTTGTCATCCTCTTCGGCACAATGTCAGACGAGGTCAGCAGCGGCTGCTCCGAAGGGTCCTGGGGCAGCGCGGGCCCCGGAGAGAGGCTCTGTGTGCCCCAGTTTCCAATCTGTTATCCTCTCCTGCCTTATGCATGACTCTTAGCTTGCCCGGAGGGAGATACATGGATAACTGGCGAAGCCATTTCGGAAATCTGAGCGGCACTGCCAGCCCCGGCCATGGCTCCAGGGGCACTCGGAGCCACGGCGCTGTTTGAAATACGCACAGCGCTCGGCTTGTTTCATAATGCTGCTTTGGGCTGTGCTCCCCTGATGCTTGTGACACTGCTGTGGGCTGCCAAAGCCTTCTCGGAGGAACCCCACAAATGTCAATGCGCTGTTGTGTGGCAGTCCTGTGAGTCCCAGGACGGGGCTGGTCCCTTTGCTGATGTTGGCACAGTGTGGAGCACATGTGGCAGCTCCTGCCCTGGCCGTAATGACCAGACAGGAGGGGAAAGGAGGCATGATAAGAGGGTGAGGGAAGAGAGCAAAAGCAAACAGCTCCCATTTCCAGTGTTCGTTCAGGGGAGCACAGGCTGCTGTGTGGGACACACGGGTGTGTGGGCACAGCCTGTGCTCAGCTGGCTGAGCTTTTGCTGTCTTTTTTTATCAAAAGGTGCACCCCAGGCACAGGAGAGATCTCTGGTGAGTCACTTGGAGGAGGACACAGCGGAGCTCTCCGCAGGGTGCTTGCTGGGGAGCAGCCGGTTTGGCCTCGCAGGGCCAAGCTCACCTGTGCCATCAGCAGGCAAAAGTAGACAGGGAAACATCTCCCCAGCAGTGATCAGAGCCTTACGTGGGCATTGGGGAAGGTGGAGGCACAGCCAAATCAGCGGGCGCTGTGCCACAGAGCCACCTCTGCAGCAGTGCCTGGGGAGGAGGAGCAGACGGCAGCATTTATCCGGGCCAGGCAGAGCCCGCTGCTGAGCGGGATAAGCGAGGGGCTGATGTGGTGCAGCAGATGGGGAGGGCTCAGACACCGCCCGCCTGGAGAGGGGCAGGGGGGGACGTCTCCACGCCAAGCCTGAGCCAAAGCTGGCCCTGGTGATAAGAGTGGAACGGGGCTGGCAGGGGGATGGGGGGCTTGCAGCCTGCAGCGGGGGCTGCCCTGCCCTGCCTGGGACAGCACAAGGACCACGGACAGACAGGCAACGTGTGTGCAGCCCCATGGGGAAATAAGGAGTTGGGAATGTCTTGTCTTAATCCTTAGTGTTAGTGCAATTAGTCAGCAGCAATTGTCTACAGAGGAATCCTTTGCAGCGCTCATAAATAGCTGTGGATGGAGTGCAGATTTAGTGTATCAAAAGTGGTAACGTGTAACACACACGTGTTTATCTGTTTTACAGACGAGTCCTTAACGTATTATAAATTTCATATGTTCAACATGAAAGCACCATTGGGCTTTCTCTTATTTGGTGAAGACACGCAGATTGGTAGCCAGAGAACCACCTGCTGTCCTTGCCAGCTCTGCCACGGCCCCGCCAGATCCTGCACATGAGCACCACAGCCCAGAGTGTTGCTGCTCTCCTGCCGGCCTTTGCTGGGTGCTCCCCGGATTGGAAAGCCTGCTTCAGGGATGGTTCTATCCAGGCATGGAGATTATGTGAGCTCCTGCTCTGCTCTGGGTTGGAGTGGTCACTGCCCGTGCAGCTCCACTCTCCCCCTTCTGCTTGGGGAAGGACCCTCAGCCTCGTGGCACCCTCGTGGCACACTCCCAGCAGCCATCTCAAGAGCTGCAAATTAAGAAAACACATGATAAATCAGAGCTATGTAATTCCATACTGTTTGCATAACACTTGGATCATGCAAAAGCTTGCTTATCAACAGGGCAAAGCAAAATCCGTTCTCTAAGGGCGTTGGCTGGCTCTGAGCAGTGCCCGTAGCAGGGCGACGTGCCCAGCGCTCTGCCCAAAGCCTGCCCCCTGTGCCTGCTGCTGCCTGCACCGGGGTGGCTGGAGCCAGTGACCATCCCACTGGGCTGATGGCATCTGGGACAAAATGTTTTTTGGCTCCTTTGAGCTCCTGCCCCATTTCAAACCGGCTGCTCTGCCAGCAGACGTGACTGCATTCGCTCCTGGGGAGCACCGCTGAGGATTGCCCGCTGCAACGCTTCCTCGCAGCCATACCCATTTACAGGATGTGCAGCTTTTACAGGCAGTCATGGCCATCCCTTCTCAGTTCCTGGCAGTGATGCATGAACTTTTTATCCTCCTGAGGAGGGCTGGGCAGGCAGGCACTCAGCAGGATTATTTTTCAGGTAAGCACACTTGTGGCAGGCATCACATACACAGATGGAGCCGGGGTGCATGCCTGCCTGCAGAACGGCTTTGAGGCTGGGAAAGCCCCCAAAATGCACCTGCTCAAGTGGAAGCAGCTTTCCCCAAACTTACCCACCTCCTACTAAGAAATGAAGCACTTTCACCTGTGCACCATCACTCGACCAGGTGAAAGGCAGCAGCGCAGCCTCCAGCTGCTCCTCCGGGAGCAGCCCTCGCCCGGTTACCTCCTAGAAGAGCTGTCCTCCTGGTTCACTGTGATCTTCTGACCCAGGGACCGCTCACCCAAGGCTTTAAATCCTCAGAGCACGGTATTTTTTTTCCTATCCTGCCCGGAATTGCGGGACATCCCGCCTTTCAGCACTAGGTGGTGCCGGAGGCAGGCGCAGCGCACGGCGGGGCTGCGCTGCACCAGGCTGCGCTGCCCTCCCTGCACCCCGCACCCCCTGCACCCCCCTTTTCCCCCACGGTCGGGGAACACCCCAGGACTCCCTGCCGGGGATCTCCATCCCCTCCACACCCCCAAGGGGGGCGCAGGTGGCTGCTGCTGCCCGGGGACAGGGGCAGGGACCGGCTCGCCCCCGGGGTCCCCCCCCCAGCCCGCTCTGTCCAGCCCGGAACTTGGTGCCCCCCTGATGCTGCGGGGGGGACAGGCACCCACCGCCAGCCTCCCCGCACCCCTGGGCTCTGGGACTGAAGAGCTGGGGTGCTTCCTTGCAAAAAAAAATAAATGTTCTCATTAAAAAAAATGAAAAGCCTGAAGCGTGCCTGAGCACCACCTCTGCGCAGCCACAGCGACCCCGTGGAAATGAAGAGCCCCAAGCAGCAGCGCTGGCTCAACTCAGGCCCTCCCCATCAGCTCTCCCCGCATGAAGAGTTGCTCCAGGACTGCATAAAAATCCGGAATATTTAAATGTCCTGCTGGGAGAAGCTGCTCCTGGGTTTGGGGAGCGCTGTGGGTGTCCCTGTGAGCCTGTGCTTTCCCTGGGAGAAACTGAGAGGCAAAACAAGCTTGCAGATAAGTTCCCGTACGGTCAGGAGCAGTTTTGTCTGTTTTATTATATGTGTGAGGAAGATGTTTTTTCCCCAAAAAGTAATTAAAATAGCCCCTTACACACATGAGAAAGGGAGGAGAGGGAACATTTTTTCCAGCAATCCTCTTTCCCATTACCTCCCCTCCTACGGCACAAGGACTTTTATCCCAACACAAATGGAACAGCTGAGATATTTTTTTAAGGTCCCTGGGGCAGCCATCCAGTAACAAAGGCAAAGTTAAACAACTCCAAACAAAAGCAGCAGAAAAAAAAAAAAAGGGGGGGTGTGGTGGTGGAAATAATGCGGGCTAAGTAGGAAACTTCAGTGATGAGACATGGAAAAAGTTAAACAATTAGAACTTGAACCAATTTGGCTCCGTTCCCACCTCATTTAGTTAATAGATGGTGCCCTTCACCACGTTTGATCTTAGCAGCAAAAAGCTTTTTACAAAGCATGGAGGAGCCTGGGGAGGCGCCTGGCACGGGGCGCTGGGCTGGGAGCAGGGGTCCTGGTGCAAGCAGCGCACCAAGCCTGGCACCCCACGTCTGTGTTTGAGGGGGAACCAAAAACCACAGACTGGAGGGAGAGTCGTCAGCATGTTAATTATTTGAATATGTGCACTAATTAGATCCGGGGTTGCACACCCAAACTGTATGAAAATGGAGGCCCGGAGAGTTTGTACCACAGGCAGATCCTCAGAGGCTCTGTGTTTTAAAATATTTAAGGCACATTCAGACAACAATTTCCATACATTAATGCTTTCCAAATAAAACCCTTTAGATTCCCTATCTGTTGGAGGCAAATAACTCGCATTGCTTCCCACTTTCCCACGTACCAGTGAATTGAATACTAATCAGCTATTCAAAGCAGGCCTATCAAGATTTAGCTACGTAGGCAAACATCCCTCTATTATACGGTTGCTAAACCCCAGCGAGCCTATCCTCACCCTCTCAGTGCTCACCTGAAGTGTTAGAGCAGCCCTGTTGAGTCCTTAATTCCTTAATTACACACGCGTGCAGGAAGCGCTGGATGAACTCATGATGTTTAATTCAGTCGCTGGACGTTTTGTTCGGCTGCTTGGAAATGCCAAGATGCTCCCCCCAGCTCCCGTGAAAAAAAAAAAAGTGTCTGGGAATGTCTCTTCCAAACAGTCTCTCCCATGGCCTTTGCTGCTGTTCTCCCTCCTGTTTGTGCCAAATTAACGGCGATTAGCGAGCCTGCCCCTCGAGCCAGTGCTCCTGACATGGGAATGATTGCTGTGATCCTGCTGGCAAATGCAGCACCGGCAGTGCCAGCTCCTGCCCTGGCACCCGAGCAGCACAGGGGCCATCCGCCCCCATTCCAGTTGGAAAGCCTCAGAAATAAAGACAAAGTGAGTATTTTTTGCATGGGAACCAACATTTCTGTGACATTTCTGGCTTTCTGGATGCAAACATGCAGAGACCTGGTGAGCTGTGTTACATCGGTGCCAAGGAGAGGGCACCCATGGGTGTTTGCAGGGCAGGGACACTCTCACCCTGCCCAGCTCCACACCCTGATGGGAAGCAGAATGGGAGCAGAAGGGCAGGAAAGACTCATGATTAAAAATAAATAAATAAATAAAAGAAAAAGAGAACAACAACAAAAAAAAAGACCACAAAATCAGCACCCCCAAAACCACACAGCAGACCTCAGGTAAGACTCTGAGTTGCTAGAGAGGTGAGAGGTGCAGCTCTCTGTCCCAGGGCTTGTGTTTTATTAAGGCTTATGGAGTGGAAACCTGTGGATTTGGGGTAAGAAAATCCTCTTTCTGCCATGCTTGGGGAAGCAGGCTGCAAGCGGTAGGGGCTGGCATGCAACAGCTGCACGGCCCACGTTACTGCCTGAAACAGAAACGGGCTGGAAGGCCTTTTCATGAAGAATTAGAAAAAACACCCTGCCTTTAAACTCAGGTGAAATTCAAGTCCCTTTTAAGAGGGGAGCAGCAAGGCTATTCCCTCCATGCATCCCAAGCAGTGCTGCTACAAGGGAAACAATGCTGCTGGGACTCACCAGCAGAATTTCCCCCCAGACAAAAGGTACCAGGAGCTGTCTAAATGTCTGTCCAGCACCCACCTTATCCAGACACCGAGGGCCTCTGCCACGCACGTGTGCTGCTGAGGGAGAAACCCGAGGAATGGATCAAAGCGAAAGCAATTAAAGCGAGGCATAAAACCAACAATACAACTTTATTTTGTATCTCATACAAACGTTTTACAGAGTTAAATAGAATTAACAGGTAAGGCTTGTGCAGCTGGCCCTTGTTGTGAGAGGGGCGAGGCGGAGCCGTCGCTGCCTTCAGGCATCTGTTAGAGCACGGAGCCAGAAACCAACCTGCCCCAGGGCATCGCTGTTCGAGGGGGCTCTGAGCTCCTCAGGGGGGTCACACCAGCTGGTAACTCATAGGAAAGAGTATCACGAGTGTGTGTGGAAAAATTGATTCGGGGGAATGCATTTCCAAATTGAAAGAAAGGCGCAGGCAAAGCCTGGGTCTGCTCTCTCCACATCGTTTCTGTGCTCAGAGCCCACGGGTGCTGAACCAGCTCGTCAATTTTTAAGGTGTTCCCTGTGCTGGAGCTGCAGCACGGCTGGCACCTGTGGGGTGAGAAACCAGCCACAGATGGCACTGAGCAGGGACAAAAGGTGCCAGGGATGAAACACGGCCGGTGTGCAATTCCCGCTGTGGCACCGTGGGAGAGCCCCGGGGGGATTTCTGGCCCTGGGTTTGGGAGGAGCATGATCTTCCAAGCAGAGCAGTGAAGGGAGCAGCAGTGACCTGCGGGCAGTATTTGTGGTGCAGCCCCAGAACGGGCCCATTGCTACAGAGGGTGCAGCACCACCTCCAAAGCACCGCTGCCGGCCCATAACACACCAGGTTAATGAGGGAAATCAGAACAAACACTGCTGCTGATCGCGAACTAATGAGCTCCAAGCAGAGGCCTGCAGACAAGGGGCAATAACACTTCATACCTGCTTAGTGTTAGTCTCCTAATCGCTCACAGCTGTCCCGAGTGTTCCCGTTCAGCTGGTCCAACCTACCGAGCCAGGCTGTGCAAGTACAAGGAAAACAAGGCTCAGCTGTGTGGTAAAATTGCCGTGCGTTCCTTGCACTTCGATAATGAAAATGCTGATGGAAAAGGAGCTGGGGGTGGGTGTCCTGCTGCTGGCATCCCTCCGGCTGCAAGAGGCAGTGTTTGGGGGTGGGAAGCTTGCTGGGGGAGCAGCACCCCCCTGCTGCAAGGCAGCCCGGCAGCCTTTGGAGTACCAGTGCTGCTGTGTCCTGCTTTTGCCTCGACCACGCTGCCTTCTGCTTTCACAGCCCTCAGACAGGAGCAGTCCTGAGGCCAAAGCCCGGTGCCCGCAGGAGCTGCTGGAAGCCCCGCGAGGCACCGCAGTGCCTGGTCTCCTCCTGGCCCTGTAACGCCCTGACCAAACCCCGCTGATCCGTTACATGGGGAAATAGTGACACAGAAATGAAAGGTTTGCCTGTACAGAAGGCACTTTCTCATTTATAAAGCGCAGAAACGTGTTTCAGAAAGGGCCTCATGGTACCACCCACACGGCTTCCACCATCATCGTGGTGGCGTCTAACAGCAGGGTGTCTAAACCACACCTCTCTCCTCTAAACACTAACATAAAAAACATTCCTCCAACAAAGCAACATCCCAAGATCCTCTATTTTTTCCCCCATAAAATAAAGGCCAAGAGAAACCTGGCTAAAAGCACAGTCTCAGGGCATGGGCATGGATTTGCATCGGCTCGCTCCAGGCCTGGGGCCTCACGGTGGGCTCAAAGAGCTCTCACGTTACCTCCGAAGTGCCCGGGGGGGATTTTGTTTCCCTCTCCCCAGCTGTGAGGTCAGAGCAGAGCCAGATGGGGAGGACCACAGAAGCGTAACCGAAGCTGGGTCGGAGTCGGGAGGACGGAAGCAAAGGGGCCGGGAATTCAGGCAGGAGGAGCAGCGTGGGGGCAGCCAGGTGGGCTCCGCATCCTGCCTCAGCACCCCGTCCTCAGCACCCCGTCCTCAGCATCCCCTACACGTGCTGCGAGGCGGCCAGGTCACAGAACAGCAGGGCTGGGAGCAGGGAAAGCCGTGTGGGATGCCCGGTGCAGGGGGGGCACAGAGCAGTCATCCGTGGGCAGGAGGCTGAAGTCACGGCAGAGGAATCAGCTTCTTTTGGTAAAGTGCCTTATGTTCTTCGAGCTTTTAAAACTTCTTCCTTGCTTTTTCGGATGGGGGGGAGGTATAGTAGTTTTATAGGAAAAAAAAACCCTAGGGAATGAATCAATATTTATGCAGATCTGGGATAAGGTTATGGCACAGACTAATAACCCGGCACAGCAACCCAAAAAAGCAGAGTGTCAAAGAGAAGGGAAAAACCTGTTCATACGCTTTCAACACCATCCCCTCGAGATCCCAAGTGTAAACGGTTTTATCTACGAGAAGGCATTTTACTCGGGCTTTAGTAATCGGGGTTGATTACAGCCACATTGCGAAGCCGGCGGCGTGCATGTGGGTGGGCGGGCGCCGTCTGACCTCTGCGGAGCAGAGCGGGATTTAGACAAGTTCCACTTTAGCGTTCGGATAAACAGCCACCACGTCATAGCCCTCGGGGGGCTTAACTCTTTCCTTGGCGTGCGTCTCGCAGTAGAGCTGCTCCTCGATGAAGAAATACCCCCTCTGCTTCAGGTTGAGGCCGCAGTCGTCGCACATGAAGCACTCGGGGTGGTAGAGCTTGTCCCGAGCTTTGACGATGGTTCCCCTGGGGAGATGGGGAGAGCGTGGGTCAGACCGAGAGGGGCACGGGGACATGAGCAGCACCGGGGGCCTCTCCGACCCCCTGCTCCTTCCCCATCACTTGTCCCCTTGCCGTGCCAGGCATCTGCAGAACCCAGCACCACCAAGCCCAGCTCGAGCAGAGCACGAATTACAACAGGGAGAAGCAGAAGAGCACCTCTATTCCCTGAAACATGACCCAGTGTACATCCCCTGAGAGCAATTCCTCAACAAACAAACACAAATAATTACAGGCCTCTTACACTTGACCCTCGTGGCATTTCTCCCTCAATTAGGCATCAAACAACTGAGAGTGCCTTCGGTGCCACACACGGCTGCTGGGCAGTTACTGTGACAAGCAGGGCACAAACCCTTCAGTGAATTACCCAAATTTTGCTGCAGGATTCCTTTAAAATGGGCAAGCCAAGCTGTCTACCTCAACCCCAGCTTCAGACATGGTTAGCAAAACAAACAGACACCCCCAAAAACCAACAAACCGACCACCACCAAGGGATTCAGGGACTCTGTTGTAGCCTCCAACTTGCATTTCTGGTGGGAAACGACCCAGCCACGTCCCTGTGCGGCACTTACACGATCCCGTTCCCGCATCTCGTGCACTCGGGGAGCATCTGCATTCCAGACATGGCACCGCCGAGCTTCGGCACCGCAGGCTTGACGTTCCGAGGGTTGCTCAGTCTGTCGAGTTTTTCACCTGCCAAGAGTTTGAGACAGACACAGACTGAAAACTTGTCCTCTGAGAGCTGTTTTTTTTTAAATTTTCATTAAGGAGCCAGACGAGTTCTTTAGTTATTTTTCCCAGGAGAACACACACGCTGCCTGTCACAACCTGCTTGTAAGGAACTACAGAGTAAAGAGCGAGACCAACTCCCTTTAAAAGTCACACAGCATTCACAGGTGCCCGCAGGACAGCACATGGACCCTCTGCTCATCTTCTGCTCATCCTCACGGTGTGTGGATGGCAGTAGAAATCTTTGCTCCTCTCCCCTCGTACTGCCACAGCACCACCTCAATACCTCTACATTGCCAAAAGGCAACGCAGTCTGCTGGAGATGAGAGAGGAATCTGGCTGCAGTGCTGTTTAGTGAGTCAGGAAAGAAAGACAAATTGCAAAAAGCTCCAAAAAGCTCCAGGAAGAATCGATTCCAGCCCACAAACATTTGGGCGCACCTGCTGAATCCACCACCGCCAAGGAGACGAAGATGAAAGTCTTCTGGAGAACTAGGGAAATTGAAACAAACGACCACAACTGCGTGCATTTTTCTTCCTAGAAGGCTCGTTTACTTTAATCTAAAATAATCTAATCTAAAATAAAACCTTCTGATAGAAAATGAGGTTTTCTGGGGCATGAGGTCTCCTTTCACAGAGGTCCAACTACAGGAAAGGAAGGAATGAAGCAAACTGCAACCCTTAAAGGTGTGCTTAGACCCCACTGAGCTCTGTGAGGTTTTGGCATGGGCACAGCTGCTTTGTGGTTGAGGCACCTGTACCTGCTGCAAATTTTTTGGAAATTTGTGCTTGGATTTTGCCCCAAAGTGCCCACTACGGCTCTGCACTTTTTAAGGAGACTTCTCCGTATCTGCAATCAGTGCCTCACTGCGGGTGGATTCCTGATGCTGCCCAGGTTTACACGTCGTGGTCCAAAGGGCACTGCCAGCAGCAGGGCCTGCTCCTCCCATCCGGCACACCACTGCACACCAGTGCTCCCAGTACCAGGACAGGGCTGGGAATGCTGGAGAAGACAGAGCTTCCAGTAGAAATGCTTCCCATATAAACCAGCCCCTTCTCCGAGGTACCCAGCTGCACAGCAGGGGAGAGCCTGACTTTAAAAGGACAACACGCAGCAGCCCTGGGCCAAACTGGGTATTTTTGTGACATGCGTAGGCTTAAGGGAAATGGAACAGGGTGGAAGCTGTAAAACAACCTAGCACAAACACTCCCAGTGATTTCAGCTTTGCTGAAACATCGCAGAGCTTTCTGCCAAGAGAGGTGCTCCTCACTGAGGTGCACCTTGTTGGTAACCCTTACGAAACACCGAAAGCGCTGCGACAGCCGAGGCACCGTGGGGCTGCACAGCCCCGGGCCTGCTGGAAAGCCCATCAGAGAGGCTGGCAGAGCACCAGGATGTGACTGCAGCAGATTGCTGCTTTTTTTTCCCAAAAAAAGCAACAACCGAGAAGCATTAAAAAAAAAAAAAAGCAAACAAAAACAAACAAATAAATAAAAACCTTATTAAACCGAACAAACCAGCAAGGCTGCAGTTCTGCTCCGTCTCCCTGCACAAGAATGGGAGGAAGAGGGGGAGCAGCTTTATTGCCTGGGATTATCTCAGCTGCTTCCTATTTGCTCCTTCCTGGTGTGGAGATGCGGGGAGGCAGCACAGCGCCGTGTCCCTGTCCCACGGGGAGCTCCCTGCCAGCCTGCGGCCGTGGTTCTTCCTCCTGGTGCCCCCACGGGTGACCCCAGCCACGCAGGCACCCAGAAAACCCAAACTGGTGGAAATTCCTGATGGTCAGAAGCTACCTGTGGTTGTGTTTCCTGGGAAGCAAGAAGCAATAATCTCCTCATCAAAACACCGTTCTGCCATTTCATTCACTGAGCCCCCGGAGCACGGCAGCCTGGCTCCCTAACTCTTGCAGCTTCGTAATGAGATTTGCAGTAGTTGTTATTTTCCCATAAAATCTAAGTTCCTGGATTCACATGATTAGAGTCCGAGGCTCTTGGAAGGAAACAAGAAGAAGATTTTAGCCCCAGTGACTGTAAAGAGAAGCCTGAAGGCTTGAACACAAAAGCCTCAGTGGACTTAGGGTTGAAAGGCGAATAAAAAGAGGCAGAAATGTGTCATTTGGGGATCTTATTCTGAGTGGTCAGAGCTGGCGACTACCCAAGTTAATGATATAGACAGGAAGCTGGGACAGAGCTGAGAAGTAAGCCAAAAGCTCCTGATCTCTATTCCTGCACTGCTGAGGACCATCCACGTCCCCGTGTAAATGCCGTTTATTAAAAAGGCACAGGGTTCTCCATCGCTGATCTTACTCAGCCCCTTTACACCACTGCATCCAAACAAACAATTCCAGGAAAGCCACTGCCACGTAGATGCCGTTTGCAGATCCACAGACCTTCCCCGTGATGCCCAGCTCAGCCACAACATTTCTCAAGTGCCCAGATGCTGCCCCGAGCTTCTGCCCGTGCACTTGGTATCCTGATTGGAAAGCTGATGAGAGAGCCTAGCTCCAAGTCACGCGCAGCAAAACAGAGCAGCCCAGCCGGTCACTCTGCAAAAATGCCCCATCAGCTCCTGCCAACCAGTCCTTTGAGGCTTGCCAAGCTTCTGGACCTTGGGAAGGGAAAAGGAATGGGGTTAAGCCAGCAGCAGCAACTTGGTGGACGTGGGAGCCATAAAAAGGGCATAGGAGGAATGAATGAAGGCAAGAGCCCAGCTGCTACTGGGGAGGTTTTGGGGCCCCTCCGGGTGATGCCAGCCTCCAGCAGACCTCCTTACCATTCTCCCCAGCCTCCAGCATGCCCTGCAAGTATCGGAAGGATCCTGACTGCTTCGGCTCCGAGACGGGCTTCTCATAGTCCTGAAGCATCTTGTAGACATCCGACTCCACATCAATCCCGTTTCTGTTCCGTGGGAGAGACTTTACGGGGTCGATGCTGTTTGGAAACAAAGGGACACTCAAGTCAGATATAAACAGCAAGCGTCAGGTAATCAGGGGTGTACCTGGATTAATCCCCTTTCAGGCAGATGCTGTGAAACACCTCTCTTCCCCCGTGCCTCTCTGCCTGCAGGCACAGCCGTGCTAGGAGAACAGACGGGGACAAACTTGTTTCCTGCTTGCTCCCTGTTGAGCAACGCAGCCGGGGCAGGACCAGCTACCAGATGCCTTCAGGAAAGAGGGCAGCTGCAAGCACTGCGAATCGCTCTGCCACCCGTGAGATGCATTGAAAAAAAACGGGATAAAAAAACATATTTAATTCATTATGCAGGGCCAAGGGAATCCAGCCACCCCCGTACCAGGGCACAGGGAGAGGTTTCTGCTGCCAGCACGGGGGTGACAGCGCGTGGAGGATTACGCACAGCCACCTCTCTGGGTCAGTGTCGCTGTGGCTGACTTGGAGTCAGCACATCCATCTGCCAGAAAACCCGGAGCTCCGATGAGGACAGCAGCCTTCCATGAGAATGGGATATAAAAACATTCTCGTGATTTCCTCCCAAATAAGTGCTGGCCTTCAGCACCTACACCCAAAGCTGCCTGCATCTGGCGTGACTGGGGTACGCTGCACTAATTGCAGTTTAAGCCATTGTGCCGGCTTCTTCAGTACATCCAACCATGAAAAACATAATTTCAAATAAAAAAATACCTTGGGTAGATGTTTAAGCAGAGATGAATTCAAGTGTTTTTATGCTGTGCTGAGGCTGAGGTACAAAAGCCCTGCGACAAAGGGCTCCAGTTCCCTTTCTGAGTGCCAAGCTCATCGAGGTCACTGCAGAACCAATAAAAGCAGCAAGAGCCTTGAAGCCCATCAGAGAGCTGAACCCTTTCTGGTGCCACCTGGCTCCTTTTCTCCACCTGCCTTCCCCTCGTGCCCACCAGACCCCAACCAACCTCTCCTGCAGAAGAGGCCAGGGCAGCGCCCGACTGCACAAACCCAACGGGAACGCGCTTCTGCCCCAGTTCTGCTCAGACACGGCCAGAGCTAATCTCCCGACTTTGGCTCACACGCAGATCACATCAGATTTTGTTCTTAGCATTTCTGTGCGGTTCTCATCTTTCCAAACTCATTAACTTCCCTGGAGCAGCACAGGGAATAACCTGGCTTGCAGCGTCGGTGAAATATGAATTCGTACAGGCACTCAGCTCCTGAGATGAACACAAACTCTCTTTGCCCTTGCACTTGATACAGACCTTACTTCCCTGCAGAAAGTTTTGCCAGTCCGTGGGAGCATAAATCATCGGCAGCACAAGCCATGTGAAAGCCTCACAGCCCGGCCTGTCTCTGAGTTACCACTACCCACACGAACTGCTCTTGGCTATACAAAAGCTTTGTCCTTCCTATGAGCATTATTTACTTTGCAGCCTCCTGGACAGCTGCGCCGAACAGATTGCACATTTATGAGCACCCCAGCTTTCTGGGTTAATTTTCTCTGTGACCAATTCCAGCCGTGCTGACCACCACAAGGGCAAAACCTGCAGATCTTGTCTTGACCGTGTATTTAGAAGAAACAGGACTGTGCTGCTCGTGACACCCCCTGTCACCGACCCCGGGCTGGGGGTCTGGAGTTAGTACAGAGCACGAGCACCGTGCTTGCCCTACCTTTGGGAAGGAGCGATGTGGAGCCCGCTCATCTGGGCTGGCAAAGCGGAGTCGGCGCTGCTGTTGGCGTAGAGCCGGGTGGGGTTGTTGTACTGCAGGTTCAGCATCTGCTTGCTGTCCACCGGGCTCCCGGCCGTGGTGTGGGGCATCGGCCGCTTGTTCAGCACGGGGCCGTTATCCTGCAAGAGAAGGGGAAGCAGAGAAACCCCTGAGGTTTATCCCTCTCCGTGCAAACACACGGCGAGGCTGCTCTGTGACGTGAGGCTGCAGTAGTCATGTTTGATGTGTGTTGTGGAGGCTAGGGCTGTGCACCAGCAGAAGGAGAACACGCTCTGTAATCAGATCTTGCTGAAGCCGTGCAGCTTTTCCTGGTCTCTAATCACAAACGTGCCTGCTTCTCCGGGGCTAGCCATTGCCAAGTATTCTCCGTTTATCCTCCTGTAAAAGCATATTTGTTATTTCCTCTAAAGAAGGGCCGTGAGTCTGCTCGAGCCTGCTTCTAATTCCCTGTTACCGCACTCCTGCGGTGCTCAGCCCCTTCAAACTGCGGGCAGGACTCGTGGCACACACCGGCACGCCGCAGCGGAGCGAGACCTGGACCTGGGGGCACATCCCTGCATTTCTGCCTTCCTTCAATGACCCCTTACGCAGAGACCTGTGATTTCAAAAGGTTTCTTCCCAAAACAAGATCAATTGCAGTGTGATAAGGTCAGGAGTTTAGCTTGGTACTTGTATCTTCATCACCTTTTTAATTCTTAGCTTTTAATTTAATAAATGAGTATTTGCAGGGACAACTATGGGAATCTTTCCATTGTATTATCTCAAGTCAGGAACTTGTATGCCATTAAAATGCACGTTTTTCTAATGATTTTAGCTACATACATTAAACGTGTGCAGTTCAAAAGCTTTATTGCTCAGTCCTGTGCATGCCCACAAAGCATCGCCCACCCCGACCCTTCCCACTCGACCCAGCCCGGAGCTGCGAGCGCGGCGATGTGCTGCTGGCAGCACCGAGCTGCACAGCCCACGGGCATCACCGCTGCTATTTCCATCTGCCTGAGTCTGAAACCCGTCTGCACTGATGAAATAGATGCTTACACAGGTGGCTGTAATCTCTGTAATCTGATTTAATCTGTCTCAGGGCAGATCCGCCGGCTGAGAGCGATGCCTGTGGCTGCAGCAGGGTGAAGCTTGTGCAAAGCTGAGCAGAGAAAACATCACCCTGCGAACAAACAGCCAAGCGCATGCTGCGGGCTCTTGTACAAAGCTTGCTTTTGACTAAAATCATCCAATAAACACTAATGGGAAACAAATGTCTATCACTGGTGCATAGGAGAAAATACCGGCGCTTCCAAGCGTAGTAAAAACGAACAGCTAAGAGAAATAAAAACCAGATCCTGCTAGAAAAAGATTCTGGAAGTCCGATCCCTCGGTTCTTCCTCAGGCAAACCCCCATTGATAAAAACACGGCTTAATTAAGAGCTGCAAGACCGGGCCTTTGAATTCCTCATGCCACCAGCTGAAGGGCAGCAGCCTCAGGCAAGCTCCCCCGGGCAGCACACACCCCACACACACCACGCGTGCACGCACGTGGGAAAGCAGCTTCCAACCCAACCGCTCCAAATTAGCTATTAAAAAAGGAATTTCGCTGCCAGGAATAATATAATTTTAATTGTTCCCCAATTTCTGTTCTAAAAAGAAATAATAAATACAATTAAAACCAGGCTAGAGGTTTCCAATTCCCAGATTTACATTAGTATTTCAAGGGAAATAAAGAAAATACTTTCAACCGTGACACGGAGAGGAAAAGAAGGATCATAAATGTCTCAGGAACAAAAGCAACGGCACATGCTGCCTGGATGGCAGAGCTATGGACACTCAGGCTTTGAAAAGCCCCGATTGTTAAATCCCTGTGCACCTGGGCCCAAACGAGTGCTTTGTCCATGGGCTCCCCCATGCCAGGCTCCTGCACCAGAGCCCCTGCTCCCCCCCCCAGTACCCTTAGGCCCTTCCTGGTCACCTCTGAGCTTGCTTTAAGCCACAGCAGCTCATAAAGTGTCCTGCACTCATTCCTGCTAAACCCAGCAATTTGTAAATCAGGCGCAAACGCCCCTGTAAAGCTAAAGCTCACTGCCCTGACACTCTCCGCAAGGCACGACAGCCTCTCTCTTGTCCTCCTTCTCGCTCTACAGTTTCTCTGTTAAAATCCTTCCTGATGCATGAAAAGCTGTTCCCTGGACCGAGTTCAGTCTCCTTTTTTCCATCTCGCAAGCTGCTTCGGCGTTTTCCCACGAGCCCCGCGCAAGGCTTTACATCATGCACAGCGCTCCCGCACTCGTTCTCGGAAACCTAGAACCAGATGGGTTTCTTTCCAGTTCTCAAATTCAAGATCACAACAGTTTTTGCCCCTTTGGGACCTAATTTGCTTTTCTCTGCTGGCTTTTTTTCCCCTGCTTTTTATGGCCTCTCCTAAATTAAGAGGGTTTGCAAACCCCTTCTAGGAGCTGGCCTGCTCAGTTTCACCGAAAAGAGCTCTTTTAGCCTGCAAAACGGAGACTCCAAATCTGTTTTCTCACGCTTGCCTTGTAGGAGCATCAATTACGAAGTGTAGCTGAACTGACACACAGCATTTGGGACTCCTGGAGCCCAGGCTGAGCATTTCAAGCCTCCGGCTCTTAGCAGAAGCTGAGCACATGTCTGTCTCTCTCCGGACAGCACGGGGTCGTGGGCGCAGGGCACAGCTGGGTTTGAGTGGCTGCGGGTGCCCAGCAGCAGTTCTGGTGACTTCTCCTGGCTGCTAGAGACCCCAAGCCCTTCCCTCTGCTCATCTTCCACCAGGGGAAAGGTGAGCAAAGAGGTGACAGTTCGGAGCAGATGGAGAAGAGCCGGTATGCAGCAAGAGCCTCGTGGGCACCATGGGGCACCCACTCAGGTGACACCTCTATGAAAATGGGGAAAGAAAAATTTAAGTGCCACGAGTGCCCAGCATTTCTCACCACCACTACACAGTATCAAGAGTGATAAAAGGGTTTTTTTTTAAGAAAACAACCCGTACTGCCAATCAGCTGAAGCCTACAGGCTGCCTATAAATCTCACAGGGAAAAAAGTTCGTGGGATTTGCGCAAGGAAATCTGGAAGAGAAACAGGCTGCTCTGCCCAGCTGATGGATCGGCTCTGCATCTCTGCTGGAAACAGGAATGCTTCCTCGGCTTCCCTAATGAAAACCTTTTCTCTACATTAATGCACTAATCTGATTTTCTACCACGTGAAGGAGTATCCTCTCCAAGGATAGCACAAAGGCACCCGAATGGCTCCTCTCACCCCTGCGTGCTCAGGGCTCAGAAGTGACAAGCAGGGACACTGCAGGAGCTGCCTGGTGGGAGCAGGAGCTGCAGGGCTCTACCTGCACACCCCACAGCTCTGCCTGCACACCCCACTCCTGTCCCGAGGGGCACAGCAGCCGTCACCTCGCAGCCACCCCCAGCCACACGGCACGGACCGTCCCCAGGCGCTGAGCTACACACAGCATCCGTCAGCACTGGGGCTGGTGCCTGCAGAGAGACCCTGCTACAATATCTCATTTCCAATCCCAGGAACCGTCCAGGAGAGCACTATAAGAAGCAGGCTGAATATTTCAACAGAAATACAAATATACTCCGGGTCTTTGCTATTTCCAGCCAAAACATTCTCTGGTTAAAGAACAAGATCTGCTTCGCCTGCTCATTAAAGCCGTGCTGCAGACTCCATTGGAGCAGATAATTTGGGATATTTGCTCCCCTGGCTTGCTTTTTAGTCAAATCTGCGATATAAGAGAAGACTCAGAAATTAAATGCTTTTATCAAGCTAATCACTGCTTGAATAAGCATTCCCATAGCTAGGAGGAGTGTGCAGCCAACCACGAGTTTTGGAAAGGTTTTGAGAACTAGTCTCAGTCTGTCTGTCTTTGGGAGAGTTTATCCTATTCTGTAACCAACTCTTGTAGGGTCAACAAAAAGCATAAATCTGTTCAGATTTTTAAAATATGTCAAGGCAAGCATGCAGCTCCGGCTGCCTGCTTAACAGGAATAGTGCTGGGATCCAAAACTGGGAAGACTTTAAATCAAGGATTTAAAGCTAAGCTCTTCCCCTGGCAGGCAGAGCTCCCACGTGCTCGCTGTCTCCGCCACCCTCGGTACCAGCCGCCCTCATTCGTGCTCCTTACAGCGGCGCCGTGCAGCCTGCCAGGAGCTACCTGCCCTCGGCACTCACAGGAGGTACTGCACAAGATTTAATTTCTTAAGTTTTGGGAACCTGTAGTTCTGTCCCGATGCACTTTTGTAAAATACATCCAACCTACCTGAAAAAAAAAAGCTGTTTCTTTTCTTTTTCAGACATCCTGCAAAACGCCCCATTTGTCTTTCAGCCTTTGTCATCTACAAGCCTTTAGATCCAGAAACCAAAGGTTTTAGGACAAAATGTAAATAATTCTGGACAAAATAATATATTTTTTTTAGGACAAAAGACTTTAAAGGACAAAAGATTTCACATCATGATCCCAAGCGTATTAAGTGCATTCACTTCACAGCATTTTCAGTTAGACCCCTGAAAGTCCAGGAACACAAACAAAACGTTTGGGCTCACCTTGCAGCCTGTCAGGCAGACTAAAACTGAAGTCACCGATCTGAGAGGCTCGTCCTGGCTCCTACAGCCTCCACGTAAGCCCACAGCTGATTCAGGGGAGCTCTGAGCCTTCTGCAGGCCCGAGGAGGCTCAGCCAAAAGGCCCCCGGGCGCATCGGGTGTGAGGGTCCATGGGGACAGGACCGATGGTGCTGAGCTCCTGCGGGCGCCCGGCTGCTCTGGGAAAGCGGCTGCGAGATGTTTATTGTGCTAAGCCAAGGGGGGCCAGTCCTGCTCTCGCTATAAACACGCGATGCACCAGACTTAAACAGAGCTGAAGGTCATTAACAGCTTGGCTCGGAGGAGAGCAGCTCTCCGTTTGATGTGCCTCAGATCCCGCCCTCCTCCAAGCAGAATGTCAGCAGTCAGCATCGGCAGGATGACTGCTGCCAAAACGCTGGGTTAGCGACAAGAGCCTCGATATTTGCACGCCGCAAAGCACCACTTAGCCACGGGGTCACCTCAAAGAGGTCCCTCTTGTGTGACCACACTCGGTTGCTGGTGTCCCCCCCCCGGGATGGCAGCAGAGCTGAGCGCTCCAGCTCCTCACCAGCAGCTTTGGCCTTCCCTCTCCCTCCTTCTCCTTCCTTCCCTGGTTTTTAGGAAACACGGAGGCTGGTGATGCTACACGAGGTACCCGAGGAAGAAGCTCCTGGTTCATCCGAGAGCAAAAGAAACCCTCTGTGGCTGCAGGGAGCCTCATGGCCAACCCAGCCCTGCTGCACCAGAACAGCTTCAGGCGAAAGCTGATCATCCTCCAGCAAAATCCCCTCAGTTTCCCCAGGCTCCAGCCTTTTGTGAGCGAAGTCACCACAAGTCCTCTTTTGTGCCAATCTCACAAGCAGGTAGGTGTGCGGACACGTGCTGGCACACCCCTCAGGGCTGAAATTCAGCCTCTGACCAGAAGACAAATGCAACGCAGCCCTCCCTTCCTCTCCCCTCCCCAGCTTTTCAGCAATAAGCTCAGTGCTTTGCCTCTGAGAGATGGGTTCAAAAGTCCTGGAAATGGAAATCATATTAATTCCCGAGGAGGTACAGGCCGGACAGTGCTGTGTTCGTTTTAATGCACAAAACAGATTTACTTTGTGGCCAGTGTCCACAGGCAGGGAGCGATTCTCCAGCTTGGTCCACGCAGTACAGCTGCTTATCTCCCAGCATGAGTGGATTTAAGAAGCTCAGGACCAAGAGGTGGATGGATAAGGCGGTGAAAACAGTGACAAGGTGGCAGCTGGGGCCAAGGTTTGGGCCTGCGGATAGATCACAGCCCCCCCATGCACAGGACTTGCCACCAGGAGCTTCCCTGGGAAACAGCCCCAAAAGAAGCCTGTGGCAAACACATATCTCAAAAGCTGCCCCTAATCTGCGGGAAAAGGGTACATTTTAGCAGCTACACATGTTTTAAGAGTTCCCTGAAAAAGGTCTGCTCTCCTTTCCCTGTGGGCCCTCCAGCTGCCCTGCTGAGGGGCCGGGTTTTATGGAAGGAGCAGGCTCCAGCCTCGCTTTGCAAAGCTCGGTAAGCCCATCCCTGCTATTGAGCTCCGCTCGGGAGATGAACAGATAAGGAAACAGGGCTGGCGCGGCTGTCTGAGGCTGGATGAACGGAGCATGTGAGTTATTTTATGAGACGGACTTCACAGATCCTGCCAAGTCCCTGTTTCGGCACAAAGGAGAGCCCCACGCAGCACGTCCTGCTCACTGCAGACATCAGCCGAACACCAAAACCCTTTTTCAGATGAACATAAACCCAAACCCTTAACACCCAGAGGGCGTTTGGGTTAAGGAGACAGCAGGCAGTGTTCGTGTGAAGCGTGACCCCCCTGGCCCCGGCCCCTCTGGGGGCTGCAGGGTCAGCCCCCAGCAGGCGCAGCCCCAGGGCAGGCAGGGGAGAGCGGGGCCCCCACGAGCAGGGTCAGGTCCTGGGGGGAACACAATTTATTGCGAGTGTTTCTGTGCTGTGTTCTGCAGTTTCTGTTAAACCCCTGCAAGCTATGAGAAAAAGCATCACAGGCAAACCTCCGCTGCATTTTTTTTTTTAATTTAATTATTAGAGCATGGCGCAGGGTTGAGGTGAGCCCTGAAATCTCACGTCGGTGTGAATTTTCAGCCACAAAACCCCGTTTCCAAGGTGCACACCCTTCCGTACAGCAGCCGTGATTTATTCTAGGGCAGTAATTACACCAACACCCGGACCAGCCCTGCCTGAGAGCAGCACATCAGCACTGAAAGCACCAGGCAGGGAAAAGCTGAACATTTCCTACCAGTGCTCAGCGATGCGTCACCTCTGACAGCATTACGGCAGCCTTGACAGCAGTCATCTGAAATGTATTTGCACGGATGGGGAAGTTTCTGTACCATTTGCAAGTGAGGGCTGGGGATTTCTTAACATCCAGTATTGTTCTGGGGGGAGGAAGACAGTGACCCTTTGCTGAAGGAGTGCTCTCAGGAGAAGCAGCTCTGGGATGTAAAATGAGGCATTATTAAAAAAGAGTGCTTTTGGGGTTAGCTAGGAAAATATTCCAGCTCTATATTTGCACATTTTGCACTTGTAATGCACACCTCCAACCGAGGAACAAGTCCTCCCCATGAGCAAAGGGGCAGGGAGCCACATGACTGTTTCTGTTGTTGGGTTGAGCTGCCCAGCCCCTCGAGGGGAACATCTCCACCTGGGAAACATCACCTGGCAAAGGGCACGGAGCTGCCTGCAGGACAAGGAGCAAGCGCTGGGTTCGGTGCCTGCAGGGCTGGCATCACTTAGGGGGCTCCCAGAGGACCCGAGCTGCCACAGCACGGCTTTGTCCACAAAGCTACCTGGCTCCCCTCTGTCTCTTAAAAATCCACAGCGGTGGAAAAAAGTTACCCAAGAACGGCAAGAATGATTAAAATGTGTTTCCATTTATCTTGCCTGCCTCAGCTCCGGCAGCATGTTTTTAATATCAGCGGTGCGAGGCTGTGTTTAACAAGCAGACAGAGGAGGGCTTTGTACCAATGTCTCTGCTTTATTAACACTTTTATAAAAAGCAGGCTAACCGGGGAGCGTGTGCTCTGTCAAGTCAGAGGACACAAGATATCCTTGCTGCGTTTTTAGAATACTTTCAGCCAAAGCTCTGCAGATGAAGCCATTCGGCACAGGCACCACCATGTTCAGAGATGAGAGCAGCTGCAGCACCCACATGGTGAGGACACGGTGCGCTGTGCTGGGGCTCAGGCTGTGCCTAAATGTCTCAGCTCCATCCTGAGACAGCCCCAGCCACCAGGTCTCCCATGGAACCAGAACCAGCATGTATCTTAGCTCTTCATCCAGTGGTACTTCCCACTTTGTCCTATATCAACCCAAGGTGGTATTATTTTAGTGGAGCTCCTATTTACCTTCAATGACAGCAAACTATTTAAGTTACTTGGATAGAAGAAAGACACATTTTTAAGTTTAATTCCTATTTTCTTTTCCCTTTATTCCCAAATTTTTCTTTCCTCTTTCATATATTAGGATCATCGAAGCTCGCTTGCTAAGATGCTGACTTACATGAGAAGTACCTAGAGAATTACATGTAAAAGCTTACAGCTACTACAGCTCGATGCAGTACACCACACTGAGGAAATTCATTTGCTTTCAGGCGATTCAATCTTAGGTCGCAGAACAAAGCCCCCAAGCACACACCAGCCCGTGAGCAGCTCCTCCACCTGGTGAATGAGATCAGCGAGTTTTGGAGGTGGTACAGAACCAGGGCACCCGACTGAAACGCTGCCCGAGGACCTGCAGCACGGGGCTGGCTCCAGCTCAGGGGCTGTCAGGACGGGGCATGTTTCTGCTGTTAGCAGCCCTCAACCAACACGCTGGGAGTTCCCATGTGCCGGGAGCCCAGCGCCGTGCCAGGGCATTATCTCATCCCTTGTTTTCCCTGAAGGACGGGCAGACATTTCACTGCCTGTACAAAGCTCCAGCTCCAAGGGGTTGCAGGCTGGTTTGCCACGGGGGCTCGAGCTCTCCCTACAGCAGGCATCACCCTGGCTGCACAGAAATCCCCCCTCTCCAGGGGGCTTTAACCCCAGACTTACAAAAATAAGGATGGCCTGTGCCAAAAAGCCCTTTGCAAATATGGTTTCGGAAGTTCCCTGCACAGCACCAACACGGTAAGAATTTGAAACAGTTCTCTGAGCCAATTAATCAAATGAGAAGTAATTCATCCTTATTAAGACAACGTAATGAGACCAAAAAGTTAACATAAGAATATTAAAAGACCCTTTTCAAGCTGTTAGCAGTTTTATAGCATCAGCAAAGACTGTGCTGCCACACTGTAGATACAGCTCGGTTCCTGGTAAGCCTCACAGCTTTTTACATAATGGAAAATAAATTAATGAAGAACTTGTAATTGTGTGGAGCCATCTGGAGCCAAGCCCCACCACCGGGGATGCTGGCACATGCCCACAGCTGGCTGTATCCTGGGGGCTGTGCTCATGATCCCTCCGTGCCACAGTTCTGCTTTCCACAGTCAACCACAAAACAAGACAATATAGGGGAAAAGTTATAATTAAAAAATGAAGTGAGGAGCAGAAACAGCATTCCCATGCTGCCTGCACCACTATCCCACGTTACGGCACGGCTGGCTCTTGATCCTCATTGCTCAGAGCCCACCCTGCATTGGGCTGGGACAGCCACAACTACTGGGCATGGTGCAAGGGAGAACCAAAGGGGGACAGAAAGGGAACCAGGAGCACCAAGCCAATGTGCCCAGCCCTCCTGTGACAACCACACTGGTGACATTACACAGACACAGTGGCACCACAGCACCACTCCCACGGGACGCAGCGATAACCGCCTGCTGCAGGGCTGCGGACAGGCGAGAGGAAGGCCAGGCTCCAGCCCTGGCTCTGTCCAAGTGCCCGGATCCGGGAGGACGCACACATCCCCTGCTAGACTTGTATGTGCACTGCCAGCTGAATTCTCTGCGATCCCGCTCACCCCAGGCACATGAAGCTACCGGCGAGGAGCGCGGCCACGGCTCTGCCTCGCAGGCCGCGCTGCCGGCCCAGCATGGCCAGAAAGCTGTCACTTCCAGCAGCACGGCTCCGGTCAAGAAAACAAACATCCCACGCTTTTATTAGCACCACATGGCCGTGTTTTGACTGGACGGCTCACACCGCAGGCGGCCGAGGACGGGGATTTTCAGGAAGCGATCCCATCCCACACACTGGTGCTGTGCTCTCCCTGGCCATGGAGAGGTTCGGCCGCTGCTCCTGATGCTAAAATGGGGCGGCCAGGACTGATTCACAGCTGGGCAGGAGGTCACAGCACGTAACAGTGATGCCATTGCCACACCATGGGAACTACGACAAGGGCACGGCTCCCTGGGGAGCACAAACTACTCCCAATGTCCCTGCACAGCTTGGGTGGCTCACGTTCATGCAGGACAAACACACAGCCCCTGTTAGGATGCAGTGAATGTCACCAAATTCACTATTTTCTCTACATGCTCTAGCTGTTAAAGAAAGCCTCATGCAGTACAAAAAATACTTTGGTTATCAGTTAAGTATTAGTTCACTGAGATGATTCACATTTCTGCTAAATGTGAGCAAGCAGCACTCCCAGTTTCCAAGTTCTTCCATTCCAATGGCAATTACTCCCTACAGTCATGGCATTAATCAAAGTTTTAATAAGGAGGATTGATTACATTCCTGGTCGGAGTAGGGGTTTTCCACAAAGCTCAGCTGACAAACCACAACAGAATTGAAGACAAAGAGCACAAGAGCTTATCAGCCGGTTCACACCTTCCACAATAATAAACCTAAAACAATAAACTACAGTGAGATTATGGGATACACGCTTTCCTAGAAATCACATGAATTTAGTCACTCTGCCTACATTCACATGTCTCAGGGCAGGGGAACTCCAGCCAGAAATCAAAAAACTTTCAGACTTTCAAGACATCTTTGCCCAGGACAATACATGTAAACCTTTGCAAAGACAACCCCAGATCCATTCCTGCAATTTGAGGGCAGAATTCCAGCAGGATTTCCCCCCCGCCTCCCCATGTTTCAAAGCAGAGCGCTTTTTTCCAGATGCTAGGAAGCACACCTCAGAGTTGCACGTTCGGAGCCAAGCTGTTACTTTACAATGAGCCTTTTCTTTCCTGCTACCTAACAAACGAGGTCGCTGCAGGGACTGAACTGGCGCCACGGGTCCTGGGGAGCTCGATCCACGACCACCAGCTCTGCTCCAGGGACAGCTCCTGCCAGGGGCTGTGCTCCTGGGGCTTGCCGTCACCACTAGCATCAGGCAAGGCCAAGGATGTCTGCAAAAACCCAAGGCTGAGGACAGCTAGTGGCCAGGAACCCAGGAGGACATTGAGCGAGGAGATACAGGAACAGGTCTGCTGCCCACCTGGCTGCAGCTGTAGGAAGGAGCAAGAGCAGGAATGTGCTCACTGTACCTGCTTGCTCCTATTCCCACACCTCTTCTGGGGCCTTGCCACAAAGCTGCCTGGTTAGCCACTGACTCCTCCAGATTTAGACATTTCCAGTGTAAGTCTGGATTCAGGGAAATGCATCACTGCCCCCTTCATTATGCTTTATGCAGTTGACTAATTTTTTAAAAAAGATCCACATGTAAGATATATTAATAGTAAGAATCAAATCCAATCTGCATTAAACCTCAGAAATGTTGTATCTGGCAGTGGAACTGCTGTACATTTGTTCCTTATTTAACATTACTCATAAGGTTTGGGGCACATCAAAGTCTATTAAAAAACCCTGTCAAAAAAAAAAAAAAAGATTGCCATAATTGATTAATGAAACCACCGCAGCCAGAACTTGATGCCAACGCTACAGATCACCCAGCAGGGCAGAGGGACAAGCAGTGTTCCCGCTGTGGCACCGGGGCAGGCTGGCAGACACGGCCATCCCAGGGGTCATCATGTTGTGGCACGAGCAAACGCCCTCATCACCCCATGTTTTCACTACATGGGAATGCAAAATATTCACGGATCCCATGGATGTGTCACAGGGCTGCGATGGCCAACGCATTCAGGGGTGTGAATGCACCGAGGAGCTCTTGGTGGTGCTTGGAGAGCCCGGCCCTGTCCTCCCGGCAGCCAAGCTCATCGTTTGGTCGCTTCCCTGCTGTCGGTGCATTTCCTTGCTCCTCCTCAAAGGTAACAAGGCAAATGCCACCCTTCGGAGCATCACCCTGGCTGCTTCTTTGTTCATCCTGGAGTGAACTGAGGGAGGGCTGGGGGACTCGGGACCCTGAGATGCTCGGGAAGCCCAGCTCCAGGAGTCAGCCACACAGCCAAGCCAACACCATTTGCTCAGGGGGGCTTTGTGAGCACTGAAACAAGCTCTTATGGAAAAGACTCTAACACAAATGACTTTCATGGAGAGGGAAACCACGAGCAATGTTTGAAAACTCAGCACCAGCTCCTGCCCAGTACCTGTGGCTCGGGCTCGATGTTGATCCGGTAAGCTTGCGCCTTCCCATCTTCCAGCACGGGGGGTGACCAGGTCTTCCCTTCAGCTCTGAAATAGGACATAAAGCAAACTCAGCTTTAAAATTAAAATTAAAAAAATTAAAATATCCAAGAACACACATACACATACAACTTGGCAGAAACTACACACTAGAACACAGCAGGAGTAACACAAATGCCTTCCAGTGAGAAGGCTGTGTGATCATGTAGGAATACTCTGGACCCTTCCTACCCAGGTGCTGCAGACAGGAGGCCCTAAAACCCAATTTCTGTTCACAAAAGCACCTTCAGTCCTGCTACGCCAGGGCACTGTCACTGCCCAAAGGCTTCCCAGGAGGTTTCCCTGATCTCTTTCCCAACCAGGAGCCTCGGGCACAGCTCCCCCAGGCCGCCCCAGCCAGCTGCTCCTGTTCTGCACTGCTTCTCACCCTCACTGGGGATGAAGGGCAAGATCAGACACCCAACACACAGAGCAGATTGCTGTGTTTAACCTCACAGCCTGCATGCACCACTTAATGCAAAGAGCAGCTCTAGTTCCCATAGCCTGGGATCACCCGCTGCAGCCAAGCATCCCTCCTTGGACTCTGGCCCCAGCTGCACACCGGGTTCAGTTTTGGTTTAATTATCTGCAGAGTCCAAGTGTGAAGAACAAGGAGCAGTTTTAATCCCGGAATCTTTGATGCAAAGTTTTACCTCCAGTGTCCTGTATCGAAACCTGTCAACATGCAGCCCTTCCTTTACGGACTCAGGGCCCCCACCATCACAGCTTGTTCAACAAAGAGCTTGCTCTTTGTCACAGTTCGACAAAGATGTCTGGTTCTGATAAACACTCTACTACAGTTATTTGATTGTAGGCTGGGACCCTTCCTTCTAAATGGGTCTTTCAGACTGTTGTTTTTTGGGACAAAGGAAGCTGACCTTCCCAGGAACGGCAGAGTTCCCAACAACCCCGACTCCATTTTTGCCGTCACCCAGTGCTGTGTATATTGCTTCCACGTTAAGAATTTCATCTGGAGGCTCAGAACAATGAGAATGCCTAATTGCATTGGCAGAAATCATGGTTATAATTTCCGTGCTTTTTTCCCCTTGTGCTGAACTAGCCTGCTGTTTGTTCGCACTGCCGCCGAGGAGCGGGCGGTTATGACATTCCTGTTTGCGCAGCTCTGGAGACCACACGCCAAATACAGCTTAAAAAAAAATCCCCGAAGATTTCAATTTGCCAACGAGTAAGACATGAGATTCATAAAGTGGCTCGGCTTCCAGGAGATAAGAGCGATAAGCAACAGCAAGCTCTCTCCATGCTAAGCCAAGGCACTGGCGCTGCCGCCACTTCCACACTGCAGCTCCCAGCCCACTGCACCCCGACAAGCCACGGTGGCTGTCCTGGGACACAGATAACTGGCAGCTTCCAAAGTCATCGTGCCTGTACACTTAAGGACAGCATGGTCAGACCGCAGGCTTGCATGCAGAAGACCATTCATAGTTAGCATTTTTAATGATTAAACTCCAGGGCTTCACCAATTCTGTAGAGCGACCAGTTTTTGGAGTAAGGAAGACGCTGGAGCAAGCAGGACGCAGCCCTGTGCAGCTTCCAGCAAGGGTGGAACAAACCCAGACTGACCTCGGCTGCAGTTTCCAGTTGAGCTGCTCTGAAATTAAACCGATATGGCACAGTTCAGGTTCTGTTTGGCATTTTCAAAAACAAAGCGAAGGGGACTGGGGAAATCGCCAGCCTTACCAAAGCGAAATGAAAACCTTCTGAGGCTTGGTGAGGAGGAGACCCCCCCCTCCTTGCCAGGGGAGCACGAGCTAACTCAGGAAAGCATCCCCAGCACAACGGGCCCCTGTGGACCCTGGGATGGAGGCACAGCAGGGACCTTGGGGTCACTGTGGCCACCCCGAGGCACCTCGTGCTGCCAGCAGTCCCAGCTCTGTGTTTAGGCAACAGCAAAAACTAATCACGCTTCTCCAGCGTAATGGGTGAGAGATCAGACACCGCGCTCAAATGTTCCGAGTTGTTTAATTTACTGCTCAAGGACGGGAAAAGTGTTTTCAGATGTGTTGTAGGGGATTAAAGTCAGCTATGTGGAAATCATTACTGTGCATTAACAATGCTCTGCTCTATTTTAATTGCTGCTAGAACAATCCTAAGAAAAATAACTTCACCCAGGTTAGTGCTAGGCCTTCGACATGGGGCTTCATGGGAAACAGGCCCATTAACAAGACAACACGAAAGAAAATAAAGAAAGTTGCAGACACCTTTTATCCCACAATTTGTTTTCAAAAAGACTCAATATCATTTTTCCAGAAATTACTTGCATATGCTGGCACATTTTACTGAAGTGTTTTTTCACCTGGTAATGATCTGCAAGTCTCGCTCCACATTTACAGGGCTACTTCCAAGTTGCAAGAACTGCGTCTTACTGGGCATCTACTTGCTCCTTTATAAAGGGCTGAGCAGCACCCCGAGGGGCACCAGCCCAATCTGGGATGCTGCAACCCGCTCTCGTGCAGCTTGTAGGCGTGAGCAGGCACCAGCCACACATCTCTGCAGCGTGTGCATGTCACTGCATTTCACCCCAATCTGTTCAGTCCCTCCTGGGGCAGAGATTGGAAATCACTGCCCACCTCCCACTACAGCACATCATCAAGGTCACGACCACAGAGGTGATTTTTATTTCCCATATGGCTGTTACCCTTCTAAGAAGCAGGAAAGCAGCTCCAGCAGATGCTCGTGGCTCTCCAGGCTCGCTGTGGTAGCTGTATGGTGCAGGATCAGTCCCTGCAGCATTGCATGGGGCTTTCACTGGCTCTGCAAGGTGAGTTCACACATACTGACAAAGATGCTAGTGCCAGGTGTGCCTCACTGCACACAGGGGCCCCAGCTCACGCAGGACACATACAGAAGAGGCCGTGGTGCTGCTTCTCCCTTCGTTCCTCTTGGCTCGAGCTGTTCCCAAGGAGCTGGGCGCTGGAAAGCTGCCGGTTTTCCCCTGTTAGTCCTCGCACAGCTCCGAGGGGAAGCTGTGATTCACTTACTCAGTTGTTCTCAAGTTTCCAGTAAGAGCACATCACACCCTGTAACGGTTCCCATCTCCCATCTCCGACTGCACGGCTCAGACGCGCTGCAGCCACGAGAAAAACGTGCACAGAGCCAGGGAAGGCTCCAAGTCAGCTCTGTGAAGATCCAGGGCTCTGGGGGCTCCGTGTCCGGCAGATTCATCCCTGGGCTTCCTCCTCCAGGGGGGCAGCTTGCAGAGAAGCTCCATCTCAGAGAAGTGCAGGCGTGACAGCCCTGAGCCCCTTGACGCTGGTCTGCAGCTCCCACCCAGCCCCGGGCACAGGAGCCCAGCATTATCACCAAAACAAAGGGCTACCACTGGATTGCACTGAGAAAAGAGGCAGCAACATTATTATTTCTTAAGTATCAGACTCAAGACACACACGAAATCCTCTCTGTGCATTACAGGAATACGAGCACACTATTCACGGGGCAGGAATAAACATGCATGCTTTCCTGACGTGGAATTTCTTCATTTGTGTACCTTAGAGACAATTCCACAGTGAGGAAAAGAGAACAAAGTTTACCGCACAACCATCATTGTCCACACATTTGCATTATTTAAAAACTCTGAAATCCCTGGCCTCCGGTCAAGCTCGCAGATTTTGTGATTAAACACCAGACCTGCACACCACGTTTCTGCACGTAGTAACTCATGAGGGATGCCTAATGCCACTGACCTTCTCCTGCAGACACTGCTGCCTCACCCAGGGACCTGAGGGACCCGAAGCCGACACAGCACCGGGCTGATGTAGGCGTGGACATCCTGACCCACCCGGCTCATCCTCCCCAGTGCCAGCGCTTCCCCCACACCTCTCGCTGGGACAAGGCACAGCGGTGCCACGAGTGCCATCAGTGCACGAGGGGCAGCCCCACTGACACCATGCTGAGGGTCCCCCTGCGCTACCCTGACCCTCAGCATGCGGGGAGGCGTTCCCACCGTGGGCTCAGGGCCAGCTACCTTAGAAAAAATGAAATGTAACCCCAAAAACCACTGGCTGGCAGAGGGCAGAAGCCCAGCACACGCCTCTTGGCTCGCCCTTCCCCTGGGGGGCAGCGGCAGGCCTGGGCAGCACTGCCAAGGACGTGCGTCAGCAGGAACAGCGATGCCACGAGGTCTCCTGTCCGGCGCCCGAGGTCCTCCGTGTGCCCAGCCCTCAGCGGCTCAAACCAGCTCTGTGCCTGCTTTCACTTGAGGCACAGCCCGATCTGAAGGAGCTGGCAAGGCTTTAAGAGCGCTAACAGAACTCCAACATGAGATGTAAGAACAGGACGAGCTGCATTGCTGTGCGGGTTATCTCTGGGCAGAGCATGTTATGTGCTTGCCTGCGTGCCAACTGCCTTCCAGGAGGAGAAAAGGTTGGTTATGGGAACAAACACTGATTTTTAAATAGCGACTTCTTCATCTGAACCTACGTTGCTGCAGAGGATCCAGACGTGATTTATCAAGCTTGCAATTATCTTGTTTTTGCAGCTCCTCACACCCGAGGTGACTGCTGGCTGCCGCTGTTTGGAGAACAGGAGGGCCTGGCCCTGCCTGTTTTTACCACGCTTTGAGTTTTGCTGCCAGTGCCTGCAGCCACTGCCTCCCCCAGGCTCCCAGAGCTAAATGGAGGATCAGGTGCACACAGCTGCCCTGAGTCCCGATGCAGTTTTTGAGCACTTCTCTGGTTTTGCTCCACCTCATGCCTCAGTGGGAACCTCCCATTTCCACGCTTCCTTTGGAGACGCCTGCTGAAGGTCAGGTTTGGTGACCAGGAGGCTGCAGGTTTCTTGTTTCGGGGTACAGCTCTGGCTGATCCCGTTGCCAGTCACTGACCTGCTCACTGCTTGTTGTGACAGAGCTGAGACCACCACCAGAACCCAAACCAAAAACATCCCACGGAGACAAGCACGCCTTCCTCCTGCTCCCCAGCGACCACCCACTGCAGTTGGCACACGTGAGCAGACTGCCCTGCAGCTGGGCAAGAGAAAACCAAAGCCAGGGCGATGTTTCTAATGACAGACTGTGCTTAGGACAGATGCAGGCAGCTATTTGCAGCCCATCCACACAGTCACACCTCGCTACTGCCAGCCCACATCACTGCAGATGTCCCACTCACTTGTTTCCTTCCAAGCACGGCGAGGAGCACTGTCTGCAGCGCGTGGGAAAGCTTTACACACTGATGGTTTGCTCTGCACACAAACCAGTCATCCTTACTTGTTTTCCCACCAAGAGCCCTTTTCAGGCAAATCTGATAAATATAATCAGCATCTCCCAAATCCAAGGGGCTGTCTGCATTGCCAGGGCACCCAAAACCCAGCAGGACTGGTCGGTGTCAGGGCACCCAGGTCTGTTAGCCTGCCCTGTCAGACAGCAACAACTCGCTTCTTTTTTCCTTGTATGGTTGTCACCCACTCCGACTTTCCTGCTCAACTTTCAATTAAATTTGAACTTTCAACAATTCAAAAACAAACCCAATCTTGTTATACATCTCAGGAACACAACGTCAGGGGTTCACTGAGAAAGGGCACGGCACAGAAAGAAGCCCAGAGAGCACCAGGAGCCTGGGAGCCCTCCACTACCCAGCTCACTGCCTCGCCCCCGTCCACCCTCACAGAGGGATGGAGCCATGCTTGGCAAGGCACTCAACACCAAGTCTTGTGTGTATTTAATAAAAGACAGACCACTGAGCTTGTTATATCAAATACTTCAGACACTGCCTTTTTAATCACTCCGTATGGGATTTTGTCAAAGGGGGCATGCAGAAAGGGTGCTGCTTGGGAAGCATCCTTCGGGATGAGCAGGCAGCCTCCCGTTCATCCATACACGGGGCTCTCCCAGAGCACAGTCCCATTGCAGAGCCCAGGAGGACACAGCAATACTGCACACACAGCTGCTGGACACCCACAGCCACCCCAGACATGAGGCCACGGTGTTCTTCGAGAGCTGCTCCCGAGGCTTTGCTGGATGTGCTGCCCGTGCTGACTAACGGCTGGGCACAGGCAGCTGGATTCAGGAGGTCACTCAGGAGACAGGGGAGAAGTCCAAGAGCCATGTCACCGAGCACTCCGCTTGGCCAGACTAAAAATAGAGTTAATGACGTGTCACTGGAGCTGCTTCTCTCTCTGCAGAGAAAACAAGCTATTCAGTTTTTCCTATCAAGCGCAAGGCCACGCTAAGGAGATGCAGAAAGCTCTCAAGGCCCCGCAAGGTGCTTGCTTTCTGAAGAACCATGTAACTGCACCAGCTCTAGGATATCGTTCCCAAAACCAAACCCCATACGCAGCCATTCCTCATCGTCCCCAGGAGCTGTGTGCATCGGTCTTGTGGTTTTTAAAATGCTGCCCTTTGCTCTGGGGCAGCAGGCATCGGGCTGGATGTCGTCCTGCTGTACTGCGACCAGGATGGGAACCTCTGCTGGGACAACAGGAGCCACTCTCACAGATACTGCTGACACCGAGCACACTGCCACCACGAGCTGAGCACCACTCTGTGCACGACTGGGTGACAGCAGGGCTGTGCCCATGGATGCTCTCTGCTGTCAGCATGACTCCTCCGATAGGCAGAGCCACCAAATAACCCCACCAGCAGTCGCTCGGCAGCAGAAACTTGGACCCAAGGCTTTGACACAAGAAAAGTCATTTCCTTACTTTCTAGGATCTGGATGAACTGCAGCAGGCAGGACTAAAGGGCACCTGAAATCACTCCGGAACCACTGCAGCGTCAGCAGAGCATAAAGAAAAACAAAACCATCTTTCTCTTAGCATGCCTACATGTATAAAGGTCAGAACCACTAAATTATCGTCTCAAGATGGCAATGCCATCAAGCCCATGAGCAGACAGCTGGATGCCCTAACAGCTCCAGCTCTGGTTTTAACCTCCCACTGTGTGCCCTTAGTGGACGACTTCCAAACCCTGCCCCAGGTCCTGGGACAAACGCCGTCCTCCTGCTCCTCTCTTCAGCCATAAAGTGGGGTCAGCGGTGCTGTCCTCAGGTTACAGATTAAGAAGTCTCCATGGAAAAGGTGATGATTTCATTAACTTGAGTCATCTCTGGCAGTGTCCTGCTCTAGGCAGGGACAAAGCAGTTTCCGATTCCAGGCACGTCCCAGGACTATTTGAGCCGCTTTGCTGGGCACTAACTCCCCTGCAGTGCTGGATGGCAGCCGCTGGCACAGCCTCACATCTGGCTGAACGGATGGAAAGAAGTCTTCAAGCTGCCGTGATGACAAAGTTCCCATTCACTATTCATCTCAGCTTTATCTTCCAAATATAAACGTGTAACCGAGTAACTGCACCATGACAAGAGGACACTAGGCAACCCACAAATGTGGAAGTATGTCAATGTTTGGGGGCAAAAAAAGGAATACCTGCGGTTTGATCTCAGTCAGATAAATGCCAGTTGATTCTGATGGCTAAAATGGGGTGAAAAAATTGGACTTCAGCTTATAAATTCAGATAGGAGGAACCCACACATGAGAACACAATGCTGCCAGACTTCAGGTGAAAGCTGTTTGCAGCAAAACTGCATCCTAACTCCTGACAAAAGATGCTCCATTGTCAGACCACCAAAGCCTCCTGCTACACGAGTGTTTCCACCTCTCTTGTGCTTTCAGACAGCCCACAGAAAGCTCCACCAGCACTGGGAGAGAATCCTCGTCCTGCTCCAGGTAGCCCAGTTGGGTGTAAATAGGTGGTCGAGCCTCCCAAAAACTTCATCTGATAGAAGGCTGGACAATCCTCCATGTGAAGTCCTACCCACATGAAGGATTTTCTTTTATTTTTCCCTCTCCTTTCTTCCCCAGAGAAGCAACCACAACCTCCACAGCACAGGCTGAGCTCAGCAGCCCCTGCTGCAGCCAGGCATTGCAGACCCTGCTTCATGAAACCCCAGAACAAACCCAGGTTTCCCATTTGGGGCAGTGCTCTGTGCTCAGAGCAGGGCTGCTGCAACCATGGGCCGGGACCAGGCTTCCAGTGAGAATCTACATATTTCCTAAAAGAAGTATAAACAGCAAGTGACAGCTCTTTATAGCAGGAAATGCCTTTTTAATCTGAAGTGGGCAATTAGTACAAATTATTTGAATCTACTGGAGATAACAGTCCCGTGTCAGCCTTATAAGGAGCACTCAGCGGGACGAGAACATTTGTGGTGCGCACTTGAAGCCTTCAGCTAAAAGATTAATTCCAACAGAAAGCAAAAAAAAAAAAAAAAAAAACAAATCTTCATTTTGTTTTGAAATAGTAAAAGAAGTAAACAAAAACCTCACATGTATTTGGCAGCACCTTCAAATGTGTATTAATTGCACAGACACTTGGGAAAATGATAGGTGGGAGCACATCGAACAGGAGGCTTCTCCCAGGTAGGATTTTTGGTCCTGTCTATAGGAGCTCCACTGCCTTGAAGGGTTTGATCCAACTCAGCCTGCAGGAGCCTTACAAGGTGCAAATGAGAACCCAGACACGTGTAAGTGACCTCGATCCATTTATTGTACCAGTGTTCCTCCAGAAATAGTCTGTCTCACTGTTTCTAAAACCCACACAAGCACCACACGGGCTGCTGGGATGCATCAAGAACTGGATCTAACAGCACGCCTGCTCCGGGGCCAGCTGCAAGCCTTCTGGAGAAGTGTCAGGCGAAGCTGATACAGAGCACGTAAGGAACCAAAGCCCCAACGCTGTCCTGTTCCCACATCTCCCTCTCTGAGGGAGCACGGACAGAAACAGCAGCCGCCCTCGTTGGAAGGGCAGGGGAGCAGCACTGGGACTTCTCCTCCAGCCCCACCAGCCAGGAGCAGACCTGCTGAGGAGCAGGGGCTCCGAAAAGGATGGGAAGGTGTCGCAGGCTGCACAGAAATGCCCACAGAGGTGTTTCTCAGTAACACGGACACGGCACCTGCAGCCTCAGCCAGCGGCGTGCAGCACCTACCTGTTCACGGAGAGCAGCAGCTGGTCCGTGCACGCCTTGATCTTGTTCTGTGCTTCCAGGTGCGTCATGGTTTCCGTGCTCTCCCCGTTAATTGCCAGAATGATGTCTCCTGGGCACAGGTTTGCCAGGGCTGCTTTACTTCCAGGGTTAATCTAGGCAGGAGAACACGGAAGGGTTACTTAAAAGAACGCTCGCTTTAAAGAGACCCATTGAAACAAGCAGGTTGAAACAAGTTCTCTCTGGAGACCCACACATTTTGCCAATGCCAACAGCAGCTACCAGAGCTGGGACACAGCCAGGGCCATCCCTGCACCCTTGAGGGTCAGGGATACGATGCCACCAGGTGCTGGCTCTTGGTGCACGAGCTTTCTGTCACTCTCAGGACATGATCAGATCCAACCTCTTTATTCGAACAATGCAACACCCTCTTTAAAGAAAGCTCCTTTAGCTGGCAGGCCCTATAACGTGTTTTAAGGATCAGTCCCTGAGGAGTACGTGAAACTCTCTGCTTTGGATAAATATGTAATTTAGAGATGAGAGCAGTCACCCTAATTGCTTCCTGGGGAGATGTTACATTTGACATCAGTTTTTCCTGACCATTATTCAAACAACTTGTCTCTCTGCAGCTCTGCATGGAACATAACGCAGCTCATCAAGCATCCACAACCCTTTCCTACTGTTTTTTGTAGGAATGCCAAAGCCTTATAAAACTTAACGTCTTTCCTGAGGAGCTAATGACATGTCCAGGTACCATTTGTGGTCAGACGTAAGGCCAAACCTACAGCCTATAAAAAACATTGAGAAATTACCCTTTCGGTTACATCAGCCCAAATATGTTTTTAATTTTTGCAATAGGATAAAGTGATACAACACAGACAGGACAGGTAAAGACGCCTATTTAAGCTCTTTATAACTACATGTGTGTCCTTCAATTTCCTCGGGCACCCAGAGCATCTGCTACCCCTTTGCTGACCCAACACATGGCTCAAAGCACAGTGGCTTTCTGCCCCTCTGTACCTAGCTGTATTTAGTGTAATAGCGCCTTGATTCCTTTAATTTTGATTTACACCGGTGCAGTCCTGCCTTAGGTGATGGCTCCGTGCCTCACCACGTCCAGAGGTGTGCCGAGGACCAGAGAGGATGCTGCCTGCCCCGAGACCAGAGGCTGCCTCCTGGCAGGGTCAGTTGGTAGAAGTCCCATTTTCACCAAGTTTGGTTTCAGAATAAAACACAAGAGTCAGAAAACAGAATCCCTGCTGCATCCTCCACCTCCCCCCAGCGCACAGGGTAACCCATCTCCAGCTGCCTGGTTAGCTGCTAGGTGCTGGCCATCTGTGTTGTGGTGCCACCAAGCCCATGCTACCACTAAATAGGCAGCCTCTTAAAGAAGAAGTCATGCACACATCTGCTTTCACCTTTTTCCTTCTGTTTGCTTTTTAAAGCTCTTATTTTCAGAGGGAATTTGCAGAGGGTTTGGCCATCACACCACACAAAGCCCTGTGCACCCCCAGGCCAGCCTGGCACACACCGCCCCGGCAGCAGCGCTCCCCCTCCACCACAGCTCCAGGTGCCACCCAGACACAGACCTGGAGGTGTTCGAGGAGCTCCAAATCACTTTCTGCATCTAAGCAGAACTGACAGCCTGAATTAGGCCTTTTGTTGTGTTGTCAGAGCAAATCAACATTTACCACTTGCTCTTCAATAGCTCCAGCCAGTTCTTTTGCTCCACAAAAACCTGCCTGGCTACCTCCTTCCCAGCCTGGCTCCCCTATGACTAAGCCCAGAGCAAACAATGGGAGCTATTTCTTAACACAGCACATATTAGCTGCAAAGCTCTGACACAGGGCATTTTAACCCCGGAGAGATTATTTTTTTTTTTCCTGGAATTAATTTGTCCTGTTGTTTTTTTTGAACCTGGGTAAGAAAACACGAAATTCACCCAGTACGAGGCTCCTTCTGCAGCCACAGAAGCTGCCAGACCTACCTGAAAGCCACCCAGCAGCTCAGGCAGCTCCTCCAAGGAAGCACCTCCACGCACCCGCATGTTGTCACACGTTTCCCTTGGTGCCCACCACTCAGCCACCGCTGCCAGCAGGCTTTTGGACTCCGAGCCCTTCAGTCTGACCCACTACAGCTGCGTTTTGTTCCTGTCTGTTCAATGCTGTCTGGACGTCTGACGGATTTTTCCCCTTGCACTGATCTTAACCACATTGCAGCTTCCTTGGAGAATAAGCTGTTCATAAATGGGGCTCTTAGCTGTTTCCTATTTTTAGTTTCTGGTTTATTTCAAGTTATTTTGGCAGCATCTTCATATTAGCATTTTATGATATCCACGTAGATGACTGAGGGCTTGAAACGGAGCTGAGCTCCAAGAACTCATTAGTTTGAGATACAGCATCAGTGTCACAGCAGCTTGGGAATCAGTATAACAACGTGTCAGGTCCAGTGCTCGTATTTGTTGGCAAATAGTGTTTAAAGAGCTTCAAGCCAAGTTCTCCCAACTTCCAGCTGTGCAAAGCCACTGCCACCAAAGATGCCACAGGCAAACCCTTCAGGCTTTGGGCCACTGCACTGCGCCTGAACACAGGATCAAGCCCTGGGCACTGCCCTACCTGCTCCTCTCGGTGAGCATCCACGCGGAGAGCCTCCCCCAAAGCCAGGATCTCCCGAAGGACAAGGAGGCAATGTTAAATGTAATCTTTGAAGGAGAACATGCATTTGGAGTCAAGTATCCAGGTAGGGTGAGCCTCTATTACCATGTGCAAATGAACAAATAAACAAGGAGGGAGCAGGAGGGGGGCTCAGTCAAGCACCCCCCAGCCAGCTGCCAGCAGCCAGCACCCACATCAGCAGCAGTCAGCTCAAAGCAAAATGCTCCAGGTTCTTAACAGCCACTTTTCCAGAGGAAAACCTGCTGCTGAGAATCCACCATTGTGAACAAATTAATTTTTTGTAGGTGTACTAGCGACAAACCTAGGGCTGTGCACACCGGGGCTGTGGCTAAGCGATGCGGGTTACAGCCGGGTGTGCTGCACGTGGCTGTAACATCTCCGCGGGGCAGCAAAGAGAGGCCTTGGCACGGGGCTTTGAACAGAGGCACCCATTCATGCTCAGAGAGCGCCATGGTCTGCTGTAACCACGGTATGCATGACATGAATCAAGCGTGCACAAATTTGAGAGTAACTGGATATATTATGAGGTTAAAAACCCTGTGAAAACCCTGCAGTGAGTCACCGGAGCTGTGTTCTCACAAGGGCCCTCCATCAAAGGCGCGGGTATTGAACAGGGAGGGCTACAAAGACAGCAGTAAGGCTTCTTTGTTTGTGGGTGCAGAGGACAAACCATTGTAGGATTAAGGCTAAAGGGACACAGATTAAGACAAAACCAAGGGCATGCGACTCGGGCTGGTGAAAGCAGCATCCCCGGAGCCAGGACAAGCTGCAGCCCCTCTCCCCGTGCTGCCCTCCCTGTGCTCCCCAAATCAAGAGCCCCAGCTCCCCTGGGGCACACATCACCCACCAGAGGTGTGTGGCCACGTCCCGTGGTGCCTGTGCCCTGCCCCAGCTTGCCCATGCTGGAGGGATCAAGGGTGTTCATCTGCTCCTGCTCCAGCCAGGCTGCGAGGACAGCCCTGGTCTTCTACAGCCCAAGGAAGACGACGTGCCAAAGCACAGGATTTTTAACAATTTTTTTTGGACAACCATAAAAACGTCTTATAATGGATTTATTTGGAATCAGAGCAGGATAAATACATCAAACATTGTCTCACACACCCCAGCTGTACCATGCAGACCCCACAGCCACAGCCCTGCAGGCACGAGGCCACTCAGCATCCCCGAGAGCTCTGCCCATGCCACGGGCTGACAGCAGCCTCAATAACACATTGAGAGCAGTCAAGTCTGTGGCAGAAGCACACCCAAAGCAAAAACCTTTAAATATTTTTAATAAAGCTATCCAGAAGTTCTTCTTTCCCAGCTAGCAAGAATCCAGCCCCATTTGGAAGCCCAGTGAGCTCACGCAGCCACACCAGCGATGACCACGGGCCACAGCAGTGACCCTCGCACTGACATGAACACCAGCTACCAGTTAAATTAGGCTGATAATTATCATTACCCTGTGCTTCCCACTGCTGTTAATCCAACGCCAGCTGATGCAGAGCTGGGAGAAGCCACACAAGAGCAGCGTGGTGCTGCTGGAGATGCCCTGGAGGCCACCACGTTGCCATCGGGCTGGGAGACACTGCTTCTCCAGGGCAGTCTGCTCCCCATCTGACAGCACTGACTGTGGGAGGCATCGCCAGGCCAAGCCATGCTCAAAAAAAAACAACCACCCTCTATCCCCAGTCAAGGGGATGCTCTGGAGCAGGTCTGGGAAAAGCCCCAAACCCAACAGTGGCTATCTTATCTGGCCGCTGGGGCCTCGTGCTGATTTACTAAGTGCTAGCATCTGACTCCAGGCCAACAAAATAATGCACATTAAGGCAACTGCTGCACTAAGCCAGCTGGTGTTGGAAGCTGCACAATCTCATTTGGTAAGTGAGATTATTTGCACTAAGAGGAGTTTACTCTTGAAACACGCAGTATTATTCTTTCCCTCCTGTAGACCAAAGCCAGGTGCCTGCCAGGCCTGTAGGAGCAGGCAGGGCAGAGCAAACCCTGGGGGTGAGCCCCCAGCACTGCTGTGGGTGCAGCACCACCAGCTCCGTGGGGTGCGGGCAGGGGCTGGTGCTGGGCATGGAGGGGAAGGGCACTCGCAGCTCTGTGTGAAAGCAGCTTTGTTCAAGGGAGCTCAAACTGGCCGGTACCATAAGCAGAAGCAATGAATGCTTAAGCAAAAGCTTCATTTGTTATATTAAGTAATTATATTAATAGGTTAACACAGTAGGAGTGCTACTGTAAAAAAAAAAAAAGCTCACTCCATCAATTATCGGAACTATCTTTATGAATTTAATGGGTTAAAAGACACAATTCTGCACAAACCTGTACAGACCACATAACTTGGTAACCAAATCAATAGCAGTTTGTTACAGGCAAGTCAGGGGAAATTTTCTGTTCTGCAAGCGTGATCAAAAGGGCCTGATTAAAGCCTCTGAAAGGCTTTCAAGACAGTGTGATAAAGTTCTCAGCTTTCCAACAAAGCGCACTCGTCCTGCCGTCAGGAAGCACACCACAAGGCAGCAGATGCTCTTACAGCAGCAATATCTTTTAAAACAGGAAGGACCAAGAGTTAAGTGGCAAACTAATGAAGATAAATTCCCCAAATCTTTTAACCACTCCTTCCAGGGATTCTCTTCAGCTTTTCATAGCATTGTTCTTTGAACTAATATGCTTTCCTTGCCAATCCGTTTATATAAGCAGTTAGAGAAGTGCAAGAGACCAACATATCTTGATTTTGCTTGGGCATGCTGCACACCACAGCAAGCAAGGAGCACTGTTTACATAATGTGACTTCATTTAACTGCTGAAGAAATAAGAAGGAAGACGTTTAAGAGCATAAAAGGGAAAGAAGCAGAGTACAAGCATTACGAAGGGCAAAACACTCAAAACTCCCCTTCCTAGCCCAAGTGCTGATGGATCCGAATCCAAATTTAGAATCAGATTTGTAGCTTAGGTCCTAATCCAGCTCAAGGGCTGAGATCTCTACAGGGAAGAGGATGAGAATCAAGGAACCAAATTGAACCATATAAATTGAGCCATGTAACCCACGTGGAAATCGCAAAGAGCTGAGGAAGCCACAGGTTGCTCAGCCATGGGAGGGGGCTGACTGCAGGAAGATCCCCTGCTCAGCCCCACCACACTGCTGCCCCTCTCCTCCCTCCTTAGCAGGGAGAAGCAGGGGATGAGCTGCTCTGCTACACCCAGCACCAGCCCACCACAACCCTGGGTTCTGCCACACTTAGGGTCACCCCGTGTTCCCAGGGGGACAGCACACCCCATGATGTGGATCAGCCCGGAGCAGCTCCAAGGTCCCCCAGGAGCCACACCATGGCCACCATTTGGCACACCAGTTCAGCAGAGAAGCCTTTATCATGCTCAGCAGCTCATTTCCATTCAAGGGTCTGTGGCCAGCCCTGCTGTGAAGCCCCCTCTCTGCCCCCCAGCCCACCTCTGGCACTGCCACAGGGGTTGCAAGGAGCAGCTCTGGAGAGGCCCCGGGTGCTCGCAGCGCTCCCTTTAAAACACAGGCTCTCTCAATCCATCTTCCTGGCAGATATTTTCTTTATGATCTAAAGGAGAGTGGCAGAGGTGCTGTCAAGCAGCAGCTCACCACAAGCAGTCTGAATTCAGGCAGGGAGCAAACCTGCAGCTCGGTCCCTGAGAAACAAGGAGGCAGTCACATCATGCACCCTGCTGCCACTGGGCCGCGGGCCACTGCCTTCTCCTGGTTTATTTGTGCACAGTAGATATTTTGCAGGGTTTGGCCTTTTGTGCTGGAAGCTTTACATGTGCTAAAGGCTTCTGGGAAACGTCCGTGGCTTTGGCTTTCGGGGGATGACAGCATCCAGGCTCAGGGCACAGTAACCTTCCAGCAGAGCATCCAGCCCATGGTGCCTGTTCACAAACCACACAGGCTTTAGTTCTTCAAGGCTGTTTCTCTTCCAGCCATGCACTGCCCGTTACTGATAATTAGGAATAATTGTTTAAAATAATCTTATTTAATCAGCTGTATTTTGCTTTCTGCAGCTTCTCGTACTCTAAGATGTCATTTGCACGTACTCTGCTGTTAGCCCACGAGACGTGTTTCTGTCAAAGTACTTAAGGTTTAATGGGTGTGAATCTGAGCTGCAAGTTTCTGCTGCTCTGGTTGACAAGAAAGATTGAGTGTGGTACAGGCTTTGAAGGCATCTTTATGACATCTGGGAGATTTATCGGCTGAAATGCTCTTGCACAGCATTTTTTTTTTTTTTTAAATAGAGATACGTTCTATATGGTGAGAACGTTTGTTTCTTTTTTCCTGGTCTCTGCTGGCTGTGAAACCCACTCCAACGACACGCTGTGGCTCTGCATTTTTGCGATTGCTCCAAGTAACCCAGTGAATCTGGTACTCGCACAGAAACCTCAAGCAAGATGAGAAGCTGAAGCCAAACATTCCCAGCCCTTATCTGCCAGGGCTTACTGCGAGCTGGTGTTAACGGCAGTGTACAAACCCATTACATTAACGAGCTTTCACTACATATATTAGTGCCTTGCTTCAGTACACATCCAGCAGCTCCGCACTGACAACAAATCAAGTGGAGTGTGTTCTGTTAACATGTTTGTTTTAGCTGTTTTATCAGCTCCACCAGATCTTGAGAGATCTGCTGTTTTCTTTCACACTCCAGCACCTGTGGTCACAGGTGGCTTAGAACAAAAATAATTTCGCTAAGTGTTTGGGTATCTAAGAACCAGGAGCCGATGCATTTTAAGAACTCTGAAGTCAAACGATTTAAGTTAAAATATTACATTTAAAAGGATCCACACCTCCAGAGATTCACTATGTAACACCTGCAGACTTGTAACATGCATTTTTCTCCCCAAGCTACAAGAAAAAACGAGTTGTAATAGTCTTCACTAATTCCACATAACCCATAATGACATATTTGTATTAAAATTAAAAGGACTGATCTACCCCCAGCAGGACCACCTATATGTATCACCACCTGTTGAACCATAAAGCAACAAAAAAAATAAAAAAGCAGCATTCCATATATTTTCCTTGCATGCATCCCACATCAACAGGAGCATTTTATTAAGCTTTTATTCTGCTTTATCCTCGTATGGAGCGAGATACACCCAGACATTTTTCCAAAGGAACTCTGACTCTGCCTACCTGTCCCAACAGGCAATCTTTCCATCTTCACAATGCAGGTGATGTCAGTTTTATAGCAGCAACAACAAAAAGCTCAACACCCTGGTTACACCGAGCACCTTCTGCTTTGTTCGACCTGGCAGCGGCCTGAGTGTTTTCAAGGGTGTGCTGGGTTTATTTTGCTAAACTTGCACCAAGGTCAGAGCTCGTATGAATGGACCTGCGTGAATCATTCTTTCCGCCCGGTTTCCCACTTGGGATTATCAGTGTGCTTGATTAGGGTAATTACCATTAGCCTTTCATTCCAGCCTATTCTCCCATTACTGTCTCCTGAACCAGCACAAGCATTTACTTCACTCTCGGTTATTAAATAAAGCCTCAGTGATGGAACACGTTCAGCAGCGAACATATTTGTAACATACTTCTGTTAGCCCTTATCTTTGTTAAATTAACTGTTAAGCACCACTACAGCTTGAAGTGTAAGAGCACAGATTTCTCATTTGAGACCTTGCACCAACCAACCAAGCACTGGGAGACTAACGAAAACAAAACAACAACAAGCACAACTAGTTCCTGCCACTTAAGAACATCACCCCACTTGAATCATTACGTTACAACAATAATATGCAACAAAGAGAAACAGTAAAGATCCCTCAGTTCTTCTATACAGACAATAGAAATACCAAAGGCCAGCAGAAATCAGCCGTGTCTGTAGCTTTATGATTTTTATCAGCACAGAGCAGTTATTCCAGTCCATTTGGGACTATTAACAAAGTGGACCGTTTCCATTTAATAAACAATCAAGTACATAAAATTTGCATATAAAACCAGGGCAACAACTTTCTGGCCTAGCAGAAAAGCAAAGGAAAAAGTCCTGCTCCTTTTGTTGGCATCTCTGGTTCTTGCCTTCTCTGCCAAGTGTCAGGATTCATGCAAACAGGTCAGGATTTAGGGGGTTAACCCAAACCACCCCCCTGTGCCCAGCACTGCCCAGCCTCAGGTTTGGGCTCTGCCATCCCCAGCCCAGAGCATGCAGGAACAGGACCCGTGAGCCACCCCATAACATAAACTGGGGCTTGGGGTGCATGCATTTGGTGTGCAAGTGGTCAGGATCCCAGCATGGCACCGGGGGATCTGCAGGGAGCCCAGAGGAGTGAACAAGACAACTTTTATTGGAATTCCTCCATCGGCAGAATTCCTTCTGTGTATCCCAACCTTACATGGTGCAAGTATTTGCTCAAACATAAAAGCTGCTTAAACTTGAGTCAACCTGAACTCTCCACACCACACTACTTGGTTGATGGGCTGCAGACCGATTATTTCTTGTTCCAGCTCCAAGCCAACGCTGACAAATGCATTTCTTGCTGCTCTGCTAGAGACCAGCAGGTACACCGATGTTGGAGCCAGCAGATAACGGAAAAGCTGTGTTAAAAAACTACTTTTTGTTTCCAATACTGGATTCACAGTCCATTTGTCAATAGCCTGCTCAGCCAGGGAGTTCTGGACTGACGCTGGCAGAGCTGGGCAGGGGATGACGCTGGCTGCTCTAAGAGCTCAACAAGTGAGTTCGGGCGATTAATACCTTCAGCTACTCCAGTTACACTAATGACTGATTATCTTTTAATCCTAGGCAAGGGGTAGATCAACAGCAATCCCACACGGAACCACAGCAGTTACTGATGTGGTTACAGGCACAGCACTGAAAGCAGCTGAGTAAGTTATTCCACTCCTGCTGCTGGGTGTGCTGGCGGGTGAAAGGGAGCTGAAAGGGAGCGTTGTGGGTACCTGCGTGAAAGCAGCAGGAAGCCCCCGTGCCACAGGCACAGGCAGTGTCCAGTTGTTAGCCTCCAAGGAAAAGCAGCTGACAGCTACCAGAAAATTAATAAGGTCCTACAGCCACTTTCTGTCAAGTCCTAAGAGCTGGCCTTGGCCAGGTGCTTTGGGTCATTCCCCCACCCCTATAAATATCACTAGGGGAAGGAACCTCTCATTACATGATGAGCTTTAACTTGCTGTAGCCACGGGGACAAAACAAGCCAGGCTCCCTCCCCAGCACAGAGCCACAGGCTGCAGTCCCCTGTCCCCCCCCAGGCTCCCCTGCAGGGCAGCACCACCATCTCCAGTCTTGCTCTCTGTGGCCCCCAAGAAAACAGGGGAAGAAACAAGAAAAAAAAGGGACAGCAAGCACAGCTGGCTTTTTAAGTGGCCACATGAGACAGATGCCCTAAGCACACCCATCTGTATTTGCATTTCCTTATCTTTAATACCCAAGATTTCATTTTAAAGACTTTAACACTTCGCGCTCCAGCTCAAGCCATGGCCTCAGCATCAGCTGTTCTCAGCGACTCGAGCAATCAGACCTTTACCACTTGTCATTTAAGATTTATCAAACCACAGAGGGATGAGACCTGCTTTCAAGACAAATAAATCATTTCTTGACTTCATGAGCATATTCGAAACAGCTGCAAGCGACAGGGCTCACCACCACGAGCTGCACCTGTGCAAGTGCAGGACTTTGCAGGGAGTGAAAGGGTAAAGCAAGTCCTGGTAAGCCACTCAAGTCCTACTCCAAAGCAGCACTGTTTGAGATCATTGTTTTTCTTGCTGCCAAATCCATATTTTTCCAGGTTTGTCCTTTTCATCCCGCCCCAGCCTGGGCACCAAAGCAGTGCCTCCTGCTCCAGCACCATTCAGCCAGCTCCGGCTGCTCCATCACCCCTCCTACAGCCCCTCTTTGGGGTCAGGTCCCACCAACGCAACACTTAAGATTGCTCTGGGTGAAGTGACAGCACGCAGGTAGGTTTGGGAGAAGCAGCTGCACCCAGGGAGGGTTCTCCAGGCAGGCAGCAAGCAGCTCCAAGCAGCGCGCTCCCTCACTGCCAGGGAGCTGTCAGGTCTGGAGAGAAATTGTTTCCTGTAGCAGCCTAGCAAGGACTAGACAAAACCAACCTATTGGTGACTGAGGATATTTTTTTTCAAACCCCACGCAGATGAATTCATGTTTTACAAGTGACTGGAAGCAGGGCTACAAAGAGACAGACAGCCTTTGGCATCGAGAGCTGGATGTGGGTGGCTTTCAGATGTCTCACGTCCCAAATTCTAGCCCACAAGCTGCCGGCATCAGCTCCACACACAGGAGGCTTGCTGAGCAGCCCCAGCCGCATGCCCCACATCATCCCAAGCCCCATAAGGGCACAGGAGGGGTGCATCCATCCCCAGAAGGGGCACAGCCACCCCAGCCCCACAGCCACCAGCCCTGGCCCATGTCAGCAGCTGGGGCTCGCAGCTGGAGGTGGGAGCCCTGGAGTCTGCTCCCTCCTCCCACCAGGATCGCTGCTTTTTAGAGTATCTGTTTGTAATTTAATGACATTTTAATACAAAATAAATAAAAAAGCACTTTGAACCAGGCAGAAGTCAGCCAAAAGCCTCCACAATCAGCCTGCAGAGAGGCTCCCTCCCACGCTTTTGTCTCCGGCCCTGCGGATCTTCCCCTCCTCCCCACTGCTGGGCTGGGGGTCCGGGGGCTGCACCAGCCTCGGGATGGGCAGAGCTGCTCCCCCAGCTCCTGGTTCATCAATTCACCTAATTGCCTCCCCATGCACTTCCATAATCAAAGGGGGGCACACAGCACACCTGCTCCCAACCACATCTCAGCACAGCCCAGCTCCCAGAGCCCATGCCCACCCCCAGCCTCCCTAATTCTGCCCCTTTGGGCATTATTTCCAAACCAGCACCATCTCCGTGTGGTGGGAGCAGAGCTGGCTGTTGTCAGCCCCCAGCAGCGTCAGGGAGCTGCTCTCAGAGCATCGCCCCTCACCTCAACAGGAGCAGGGTTACAACAGGCCTGGGCTAAGGGGGTGCCAACCCCGCCAACCCATCACCCCCAGCCCTGCTCTGCTGCCCAAAGTAAAGCCAGCCAGAGGGGCGTTATACTCACACCTCCTGCGTTTGCTGAATCCACTTTGGGCCAGCGCTTGGCTATGCAAAAGCAGAGTTTTTTTCTTGCTTAACGTTAAACCAAACTTTCCAAAGTAACAGCCGAGCAGGCTCCCTCCTCTAAATTCAGATGTTCCTCTCCACAGCAGGCAGGCTCGTACAGACACCCAGGTTCTGTGCTCAGTTGCAATAAAACCCCACATGGCTGGGGAGTTCGGGGAGCTGCTGTGCCCACCTCCCCAGGGGCACTCACACCAGATCTGGGTGCCCAAGCCCCCCAGGAGCAGCAGCCTGCACCCCAGTCCTTCCCAAATCCATCTCCCCCCCTTTTCTCCACTTTATACCTTCACAACCCAACCCCACTGGGCCACCTGAGTGGGGGCAGCCCGGAATAAAACCAGCCCCACGAAGCTGGGCAGTGGGCACTGCAGGGCTCCAACACAGCCCCAGGTCCTTTTAAAGGTGCCTTCCTCCCCAGCTTTCTTTACAGCCCAGGGTAAATATTTTCCACTTTCTGTCACGCCTTTGGCCGGTGAACGAAGAGATGGCAGAGGGCTTTTGTGCGCCAGGAGGGCAGCTCAACGCCACAGCCGCCCTGCGAACCGCCCGCTCCCCCCCACGTCCAGCAAAAACCCCCGAAACCCCGCAGCCCAGCGGGGGGAGCTCAGTGGCACCCCTGCACCCTCCGCCCAGCACCCAGCGCTCCCCCGACCCCAAAGCACAAAGCCGAGCTGCCCAAAAGAGAAGCCCCCAGCGCGCAGCCCCGCGCCCGGCGCCCCCCGACGGCTCCGCGCCTGGCTCCGCGCCCAGCGCCCCCCGACGGCTCCGCGCCCTGCGCCCCCCTGCGCCCCCCGACCCCCAGCAGCAGGGGGAGACGCTGCAGACCCCGCAGACCCCACGGCCCCCGGCTCACCCTGGAGATGGTGAGGGGCGTGCTGAAGTCCTTGCCGCCCACCAGACGGAAGCCCCATGGCGAGGGGCCGCGCAGGGCCACCGAGTGGGGCATGGCGGTGGTGGCACCGGGGTGTGGGGGGGGGGTCCGTGGCGCTGCGCTCCTGCTCCGTCTCCGCTCCGCGCCGCCGCCGCAGCCCTTAAAGCTTCGCCCAGCCCCGGGACGGCCCCGATGGGGGGGTGAGGGGGGGGGAGAGGCGGGCCGCGGGGGCGGGTCCGGCCCCGACGGGGCGGGAGCGGCGGGCGGGGGGCCCTGGACCGGGAGGCGGAGGGGAGGGGGGCGGCCCCGGGAGTCTCCATCCCCCCTGCATCCCCTCCAATGCCCTCACATCCCCCCCATGCCCCCTACACCCCTTCCATCCCCCCCATGCTCCCCGCATCTCCTCCATCCCCCCCACATCCCCCTCACATCCCCTCCATCCCCTCCATGCCCCCCACATCCCCTCCATCCCCCTCGCATCCCCCCCCCAGCTCTCGTTTTTGCCGCTCCGAAGGGGCCCCGGCGGCGCCCCCCCCGCAGCCCCCGCGGTCATGGAGCAGGGTGGGGGGCTCAGCCCTGGCACCCCCCGCCCCGGGCAGCTCGGCTGGGCTCTGGTTTGGTTTTAGGGTGGCTGCTCGGGGGTGTGCAGTCCCCGTGGGCACTGCGGCACGCACCCTGGCTGCCCCCCAGCAGCACATGACGAAATTTGTGATGTTCCAGTAAAACCAGAGGCATTATGCTGTCCACCACCACTGGTGTCTGGAAGGATACTCCAAACGGAATGACCCACTTGGGTCACAGCAGCTTGGGAAACCTCCACACCAGCCTGTGGAGGGGGTCCTGGGTGGCCAGGGCAGCGTCAGACCCCGCGGTGCAGCCCCTTCCCACTGGCCGAGTGGTGTGGGGCCACCATGGGGCTGCCACCCAACACACTGCCTGCCCCAGACGAGCACCCATGGGGGCACCCAGGGGATGCTGGCACTGCAGAGGGTGTCCAGAGGCACAGAGGTGGGGTGGGTGAAGCGATGGGCACAGCTGATCGGGTCCCTGCTGAAAATTGGGGTGCGAGAGAGACCTGGGCTTGGGAAACCCCACACTGCCTGGGCAGGGCTGGGCCGAAATACCCTGCTTCCAAACAGCACCAAACAAAGGAGGCATTGTTAGAAAAGTCCACTTTTGCGAAGTAGCTTCGTGTTGCCTGGTTTCTGCGACTTTGATTTATGTGCTGCTCGCTGTGAAATGTTTCTGCGTGTGTTTGCTCGTGCCATAGGAGGGTTTGTCGGAGGCTGCCGTGCCCGGGTTCTCCAGGGGAATTTGGTCTTGGCTGGGGTGGGAACTGCGGCATTTAACCGCGGGCTCTGGGGCAGCCCCGTGATTTAGCAACCTGAGCACAGCAAGCACGCGTTATGAGCCCCAAATACAATAAGTTTTGTTCGCCTTGACAGAAACAGACCTACAGAAGAAGAGCCGAGGCGCAGCTGGGACCAGCCGGGCTTTTACCCATCCTCTTTGTCCCATGCGGGCGGGTGCCTCCACCGCGCACGCAGGCTGCGAACGCTCACTTTTGTCTGTGCGAGGGCTGATGAATCATGCCTCATTCCTGCATGATATCACCGGGCTGCAGAAGGCTGCGGGGAGGCTGGCCCGAGGTTTCCTCGCTCGCTTCCCGGCTGAGCCCCGACATTCGCCTCGCAGGGGGCTGGAGGCACAGCTTGGGTCCCCCCTGTCCTGCTCGGGGGGCAGGAGCAGCGTGCGGCCCCGCGGGGCTGAGCCAGGCAGTGCTGCCCTCATTCCCCCTGCAGAGGACAAAGAAAAATTCTTTTATTTCAGGAAACTAAGTCTGCTGTAAAGTGAGAGCAATGCCAACAGGGAAAAGGCAAAGCACAGAGACAAACGGAGCTGCTGATCCGTGCGGTGCCGGCGATGGCCAAGGCTTTATTTCCATGGTGGTTTCTAAAATGCAGCCTGCCTGTGAGTGGCAGGCACAGCAGCCTGCCAGGGTTTCAGAGCAATTTGTTGGCATGGGAAGTAGCCGATCAGAACGCAGAGCCCCCCGCTATTAAAGTATTCGTTTCGGAAATCTGCTGAAAAAGCTGCTGACTTCAGGACAGTTTCTCTTCAAGGCCTCTCGAATGCTCAGCCGAGGCTGCCCCTCACGTAATGTAAGGCTGATGGAAAAGGTAACCCAAGTAAAATACAATGGGAATTAGCCAAATCAGTTTAAACTTGTGGGTGTGCTTATTCCAAATTAAATTCCGTTCCAAAATGCATTAAACCGAGCTGAAGTAGAGCCAGTTTTAGTCTGAATAAAAGTATCTGCAGTGGAATTCCTCCTGCTGGAAAGTGTCCATGTGTAGACCAGCCCTCGGATCGGAGAACTGCATCAGGAATTCATTTTGTACCCCTCTATCACCGGTGGGTTTTTTCAAGGTTTTTGGGAATGAGACCACTAGCTGAAGAGCCCCACTTTCCCCAGGCACCTCGTTTCCTCCCGTTGCTCCCACACCTTCCCACATGTGCTTCCTCTGAGAAAGCCAGCACAGCTCTGCAGCCCGAAAAGGGCCCGGTCGTTTTGGGGAACAAAAGCGGACTCAGCGATTTCTATTTCTTTGTTTCTCCTAACATGATAACTTTTCAGCTATATTTTAAGTCATTTCCAGAAATGAGTTCTACTTCTGGAACAGAAATGACAGAATCACCAGAAGATGATAGGGATCTTGCTGCGGGAGCAAGCCGTAACATTAAGCTAATAACACCCTATCTCCAACATGTTCCTTCTGCCGAGTGCTGAAACTCTATAGCAAGCTCTAACAAAGACGACGCATTACTCAAAAGAAAGGTCAAATGTTTTCATGAATTCAATCTCATCACTCCATTTGCTGTGTCTTTTTTTTCTTTTTTTTTTTTTTTTCCCCCCCAATATTTCTCTCTGTGTATGTTTCCAGTGTTTTTCCACCCCGCAGCCTTATCGCCTCCCTGTTTCTTTTTAGAGCATTTCATTCGGGCTCTCCTTTGCCACGGGGGTCACTGTCTGCTTCCTGCCTTTGTTATCGCAGACTGACTGGGCAAACTGTGCATCTCCATCTCCGTGTTCCCTGTTGAACCAGCACTCAGCTTTTCCATTTGCCACCCCCTGACATCTCGCAGAGGTCCCGGGAGCCCCAAAAACAACCCCCCAAAAATGTTTTTGAATATCTGCCCACACGGGAGTGATTTCTGGTGTCCTTACAGCCTGATGGCTCTCCTCCAGGCCAGGAGGCTCTCCTGCTCTGCAGATCACCTTCTTCTGGACTGGGGCTGCTTCTCCTCAGAGCAGTTGCAGGAGGCTGGAAGTCAGCCACGGGTCCTCTCTAGCTGGAGGCTTTGCACTGGCCCCAGGTCTACCAAAAATATTCCATTTTCATACTGTGAAAAAAATACCCAATATTTAGTGCAAATTCAATAAATTACTGCATTTGTCAGAGATCTGCAAAAGGCTTGCTAAATTCAAGCTTCTTCATTTTTTTTGGAGTTTAAGGTAGAATTCAGCCTCTTGATGGATCTTTTTTTGATGTGGGGGCCTATAAATCTCTACATTGGTCACCAGAGCAGGGGAATCCCTCTTGGCTGCATGCAGCTCAGCTTGACAAGTTGCTCAACATTTCTGCATTATTTCTGTAGGCATAGCTTGGGTTTCCAAGTGGCTTCATGGCTCTCGTGTTGGTTCACCGCTAACTCCCCTAACCCAGCACCATTGCCTTGCAGAATCACCCAAACTCTTGTGGGGTCCCCAGTGTGAATGCTGACACATGGAATATCTGTGATTACGTTTTCTGCCTCTCTTTTTCTACCCAGAGTATGTTTCACTGCACAATTAACTATTCAATGAGACTCCATGACCTGGAACAGGGAATGTGCTAGGAATTGCACTTTTCACTCATCCGTCCGTCGTGCCCAATTTCCCCATTAGAAGAGACACCTCTGGAAATGCCAGCGCAGCACCGTGGTGGCGCGGCAGTGATGGAAGGTCTGAGAAGTGACAAGCTGATTATTTGGTGCTAATGCAAATTATTAAACTGCAACGAGTTCAGTAAGGGTTCACTTGGCAGGTCCATTCCTTGCATGGAAAGCTAGCGATAAAAACGTTAACCCAACTTGTGCTCAGTGCTTGTCTCTCACACTCACACGGTCAGGTCCTGGAGGGATCCATGTGATGCTTATTTCCCTCCTGCAGTCCATCCCCACTGCCTGACCCCTGGTGTCCCCCGAGCCACCCAGGGGCACATCTGCAAGCCACAGGAGACCCAGAGCAGCGCAGCCAAGTGCCAGAGGGGACTGATGCTGCTGAGCCCTTCCGAGCCCCCCGTGATGCCTCCGTGACCGATCACGAGGGTAAAAAATAAAGGAGATGTTGCAAAGGTGGTGAGTGCAACGGGGCTGAGTCGGGAGCCTCCTCCTCAGCAGCCACACACGTTACATGGAGCTGCACCTCTGCAGGCATCCTCCGCTATATGCTGGGAGGTGCAGCTCCCCACCTTGCTCGCTTAAGTAGCGAGCTCCTATGTGATGAAAAGTTCATTTTAATGTGACATTCATCACGTTCTGAAATACTTCTTGCAGTTTATTTGCCCAGAGGTTCCAGATGAATGACTGCTCTGAAAGAGCTCCTGTTACACTGACGTCTGATGTAGCATGTGTAAAATTCCAAGCTCCGCTTAATTTTATCACCTGAGAATTAGAATGCCTCTGTCATTAAGGTAAGGAAAATATTTTTATAGCTCCCTTTGTTTCAGCTCATGGTATTTACCCTAGGCATGAGATCTTTCTCTTTCAGTGTGGCAGCTGTTGGAAATATTTTAAAATAATGTACCTACATGTTTCACGGGATGCACTTTTTGGGCCTTAAAAATATCTATATTTCATTTTTAAATGAAGGTGGGAACCTAACAGAGTTCCCTAGCTGTGCAGGGAATGATTAATAATGTCTCCTTAGACCATTTCCGAGCAGTTGAACTCAGACACTGGGCATTTAAAAGCAGTGCTGAGCAGCATGCTGGGTGCTCGCCTGTGGGCTGGACGTCCCATCAGTTGCACTCCCATTTAAAAACAAATCTTGTGCTGGAAATTCAGTTGTTGGGAGTTTTCGTTTGTACGTTCCGACACTGGCTGTTCCTCTCATTTGTGATTGGAAACAGTCCCTGGAAATGATGCTGATTACACGAATTCAAAATTCTTGTGGGAGTGAAGACTCCAAGCAAAGTTTCATGGCATTTGTGCAGCTGTGGTTTAATTTGCCCTCCCAGTAGTCAGTGTTTCTCAGAGTATAACCTTTCATGCATTAATCAGCCGTGCTTGACAGTTTCATCTTAATTTCCATCTCCCCTGCCTAAATTAGCACTTTCTGGTGCCTTTCTAACCCTGTGGGACCTTCCCCATATTCATGTACAACAAATTCTTAAGGGTTTTGGTTTATTTCTTTACTTAATAATTAAAAAAATCCGAGCTATCCAAAGAACAACATCCTGTGAAAACATTTAATTTTGAAACTCATTATTTGGATTAAGTCAAGGCAAATCTCAACCCTATGGCAGATTTGACGGCCGGTTTGAAAAGGATTACTTAATTTATAGGCTTTGCAGAATCTCTCAGATCTGAGCTATTATTTTGGCTTTTGAAAGTTCCTTGGCTAGTGCCCAAGTGTTGGAAGCTGTCATTCTGAATTCCGTTTAATTCATTTGTTTGTCTAAATCATTTATAAAAAGTTTATCTCACAGATCTAGGCATCCCACAGAGAAAAAAAAATGAGCTGTGATATAAATCATTAGGGTAATGAAAGAACGCTAGGCAGTCCGGTACAGTCCTTGTTCTGTAACCAGCTGCAGGTGTGGAGGACTGCTGCCTCCAAAGGCTGCCTAGATTTGTAGGTTTTTACAGAGAAAACTGTGTGAGGAGGTGTGCTGTGTGTGGTTGCTGCTGCATCCCAAGGCTTTGTATCTTTGTAGGATTTTACAGAGAAAACTGTGTGAGCAGTTGGGCTGTGTGTGGTTGCTGCTGCCACCGAAGGCTCTCAGACTCTGCAGCACAAGCAGATTCGTGGTAGGGCCCAGGAGATCCTTTTTTCTTTTCAAAATGTGCTCAGGAGATGAAAAGCAAGAACACTGGCAGATGCAAAACGCGGTTTGCTCTGTCGTCATGACAAATGGTGGTGCGATAACATCTACGTGCCCTTCCAGTCCTTGCTCATCGGGCCGCCAGCCACTTACCAGAGCTTCGTGTGGTTGGGATGAATCCCTGCCTCCGAAGCCGTGCAGACTAAACACGAGATAAGGCCGGCAGATGGGTTTCCCGGCAGGGAGCACCGGGAGGCAGCGACACGGCGATTGTCGGAGCACAGCAGCAGCCTGTCCTCGAGAAAGGGCAGCCCCAAGGAAGGCCGCGAGGAGGACAAGGCGGCTTTTCAGGGCTGATGGGAAGCTCACAGAATGTTCCCTTGTACTTCTCAAAAGCTAAGCACAGTCTTTTTGAATTAAAACTTTGCTGTTTCCCGTTGGTTTTGCTGTAAAATGAATTGGCTCCGTGTTCTCCCCACTCTCGGTCCTGCTCCAGAGCACATGGATGAAGGATGCACGTGAGCCAGGCTCCCCTGCCGGCACCGTGCGCCCTGTGACTGATGAGCCACAGGTGGGAAAACAACGAGAAACTCTGGCATAACACTGCGAGGAGAAGATGAGATTAGAAGCGATCTGCTTCTTCTGTAAGGCTAATTGTTCCCATTATGGGATTAAACTGACTGATTCCCTGTCAGAAGCAGCGCCGGGAAGAACAAAGTGAAAACCCCACGCGTAACGCGAGCCCGTGCACCGTGCACACTCCAACTTCTGTGTTTTGTTCTTGTGAAATCCTGACAGACGTCAGCTGCTGGGGTGTTCTGCAAACAAACTCAATACGTCTTTATTATCATTATTTCACGTGGTAGAAAGCAAGCAATCGCAACTATTCAGCAGATAGGTTCATGCCTTTCTTCGGGATTTCAGCTTTTATCATCCCAGCTCTGGACCCCATTGATTGTGCTTCCTTTTTTGGGTGTTGTGCCACTACAGAATGCAGACAACTGGAGAAAATTAAGCTGAATGTTCCCAATTTATGCAGGTCAAGGAAAGTTTGCCTTTTATCGTTCAGAGATAAGTTCAGCAAACTCACTGTTTTTGAAAGGCTGAGTTCCACAGATGCCGTATTTAAGCCTCAGGAATCACAGAGGTTTCTGTAGGTGGATTTCACAGAACCTTTCCAATCCATTCCAGAATATTCCACAGCCTTTTCCTGACAGGAACAGAGGGGAAAAACAAGCTAAAAAATGGGGCGATGAGCCATGCAATCGCTTGTCCCTGTGCATCCTGCCAGGATTAACTCAGCCCTGTTCATCAGCTGCTGAGGGTGTGATACCAGGACACGTGCTGTCCCTGTCTGTACCATCACAGAGGCTTTTCCCCTCCCCTCAGGCTCTTCATCGCTTGTAGGGCTTTCACAGAAGTTATCTACAGAGGCACAAGCATCCTCAGGCCTCAGCTGAGCACCACTCACAGGCACAGCACCACTTTTTTGTTGCCTTGTGTGAACTGGAGCAAACATCCCCCGGGACTGTATAGAAAAAGCAGAGCATATTTGGCAGCGTTTATGCTGGGTATGAGACACGTGCTTAACAAGTCAAACTCTCCCCAGTTCCTCACTTCATTGGGTTGCTGGAGGAGGATTTCCAAAGTATCTTTTGAAAAATATTTTGCTTGAACTTTGAGGTGAAACTCTATGAGGTGCTCAGGCTGGACTGAAGGAAAAACATCCATCATTCCCTAGGATTAAATGCAGAAACTCAGTAACAGCAGCACCGACAGCAAATGAAGAAGCTCCCCAGCAGCGTGCACACATGCACATCCGCAGCACGGTCCTGTCAGCAGCGATCACCTCTGTGAGGAATAATGGCCAGAAGCCATGGGCTGGGCTGATCTAGCAGGGGATACAGGAGAAACAGCTGAGGAAGTGCTGGTGTGATCCAAAATTCAAGATGTACCGAGGAAAATTCCTAATGACTTTGACAGGCTCAACCCTCATTTTTTGATTACTGTAAAAAAATGAATGGACTAAGCCTTCCTGTCCCTACCAGAGCCTGCAGGCCAAAGTGAAGATGCTTTTGGTGTCCAAATCCCACCATTCATGGGAGTGAGTCTCCTGGGCACCAAATCAGACCAAAAGCAATCAAATAATACGCAAATAGAATCTGAAAGATTGCCATAACCGTTTGAGATTGGTTTTTGAATTACTGTTTTGTATTGTATTTTTCTCTTAATGTTCCCTATCTCAGTGTTTGTGCACCCAGATTACAAAACGTGTAACAGCACAAGTCCAGAAACCCTGAATACAGGCCCTAACTTTGCTGAGTGAGCGAAAAAATAGAATTGCCAATATTTGTATTTGAGCACATAAGCACGAATTCATAAATGCCTGCTGGAATGTAACATATCAACCTCCTTAAACAGCCGCATCCTGTTTCTTTTGTTCCCTTTTCTGCTTTTGCAGTGACTGTTGCTACAACACTATCCATCACTGCTCCTTTCATCTGTCAGGCCCCACAGCCGCCCGCCTACGGTGCCGTAGCTGCTCCCTCGGGTCTGGGCTGTGCATTTCCCCTGTTTGCAGTGTCAGGGTGTTGGTGCCCATCCTCTCCAGCTGCAGCTGCGTGGGCGAAGAGGTTATCCCCTTCGGTTCCACAGCACCCTTCCCGTACCTGCTTGGCTGGTTGCATGAATAGGTTTCAGTCAAGCAAGATTAGTTTTAACAGGTTTAGTTGTAGGGCATTGTTACCCGGGGCTGAAATCAGGGTTAGGATGGGCATGGTCTGTGCTGAGACAATGTGGTGGCTCAGTCAGAGGGCAACATACCTCGACATGCCTGCTCAGAGAAGTTCAGACACATCTTTGTCCGTTCCCTTCCTCTGGTATCATTAGGTTCTGGTCACATAATTAGGTAGCTAATAGGCTACAGGCTCCTAGCACTGAAGACGCTCGTACGATCCCTTCAGAGCATTGCTTTAGGTTCCCTGGCAGAGCACGCCCCTCGAAGGAACTCGTTCTGCACAAATGGTAACTTAATTTTCTCTTTCCCTTCATTCCACGCATGCAGTTACTGAGACTTGGAAAAGCCGAGCCTGAAACAAATGTTTAAAGTATGCTGAAGGATTTGTCATTACTCAGAGAAATGGGTCTGCCATTTAGCAGAGCACGAGGAAGTGGAGAGCATGCGATGTCTTACTCAGGAACTGCAGCTGCCAGGCCAAACCTCTGCCTTCGCTTGCATCTGGGCAACTCATTTAGGCTAAGAGGGCTGCGTAGCATGACTGGGAGTAGACTTGCCCTCAGAGTTTAAATAAAATAAAGGATATTTAAGAACCTGCAAGGCCATTAGGATACTGTACAAAACCGTGTCTAGCAGGACTGAAGTCTCAGATTGATGGCCAGTGGCATCAGTAGGAAAGCTCCCAGCAGCGACAGGGGGGATGTCGTTTCGAGGAGTTTATCCTGGGAGTTTAGTGGGCATTAGGATAACCATCAATTCCACTCAGTGATGAGTTAGATCATGCTGTTTCTTTTTTAACACATGCAGCTCCTCATGTTTCTCAGCCTTGCTCTGCCTTTCCTAGGAAGGACCTGGCTGTGGAGCAAAGACGTCACGTTCTAAAGAAGCAACAAACACTCTCACAAGTGAAGGAGGGCCAGCATTATGTAATAATGTTTTAAGTATTTGTCTGCTTCAAGCACTGTATTACATTATGTTAATTAAGCTATATCCAAACTTTAATTTAGTATTAGGAATATAAACCCAATCTGCTTCTCTGAGGCACTTTAGGGCCTTTTACAAACATTACCTCCAAATTTGTCCTCACCGACACCCCAGCAATGCATTTAACAAATGAGTAAGGCTGTGGCACCCAGTGGTTAAACAACCAGTTGCAAAACAAACAGGCAGCTCCTGCCGGAGCCCTACCCGGCCTTCTGATCTGCTCTCCTGAGGTTTAAGCCAAAGATGGATGGGTTGGGAAACCCACACAGGACTGCGAGCCCTCGGCTGCCCCGTTGTTTGCTCCGAGGGCTGTTTGGACAAAGCACCAGTTAGCAGGAGAAGCCAATGGCTTCGCCAAAATGAAGCTGTTTCATCTTTTAAAGACATCACACAAAATTGCATTTGGTTGCCAAAGAATATGGAATTTTTATGGCTGTTTAGGAATGCAAGGTGAGGTGTTACAAGATCAAACAAATCCTAGCAGTTCTGGGGGCTCATAAAACGGGAAGGGAGGATGAATTGTTCGGACCTTTTAATCCTGACATACCTCTTTGAAGATTTAATATGGTGCGGGCTTTTTGGATGGCTTTAAATCTTAATATTGCTCTAAAGCCTGTAATTTTTTTTCTCAGCACCACGGATGTCAGTCCATGGTTGGTTCAGTTAAGAGCTCTGTCCCTGTGCAGCCGTGGCATCACCCCAGCCTTCCTGCTTTCGGGAAGGACTCGTCAGGCCCAGGTTGTTCCATGCTCTTTGGTTCACCCCAAGAACCTCTCGCTGTTCCACTCAATATCTCAGTCTCAGCACTACATTTAAAACAATCAGGGCTGCAGCCGAGGGAGAGCGAATACAAATACTTGGCACTGGTCGATATTTGCTTTTCTGTTTTCATGGACGCGGAGTCAATTGTGCCGTTTCAGAAGGTCTCAGGAGAACCATGAATAGTTTAAACATGTGTTCAAGGAAGCTTTTTGGTTTATGGATCCCCAGGTATTTTTCTGAGTTGTGCTTTTGGAGAATTTCTGAAATAGGTGTACTATTGTTCTTTTAAGAGACTGAAAAAAAAATATGGACAGAAGGAGTGTTTTAAACCATACTTTGCAAAGAAAGTGGAGTGCTGGGTTCATGGTAGGGGCAGTCTGGGGGGGTCCCACATATCCCCCCCAGCCCAGCCCCACTGCCAGCATCCCCCCAGGTCAGCACGGCCCATCTCTCCACATCTCACAGGCTCATGTCCCATGGACACAGAGGACAGCCTAAACTTTGGGGGGAAAGAGAGCTTCATCAGGCTTCTCGGATGGTGTTACTGAGATGGTTTGATTTACAACAAAGTAAAGAAGCTGCTTTGGGGGTTGGATTCTCCCCGTGTTGCTTTGCTCATATGCAGAAATGTGTGTATGGGTTATTGGTCTGGGGGTTTGGGTGGGTTCGGGTAGAGGTTTTGTAGATGGCTTTGGGATGTTTCCAGTGGCTCTTGGGCTGAAGGTGGAGAAGCAGCAAAGTGAGGAACTGGGAGTGCTGCGGGATGGGTGCTGCTCTTACCCCGGCTCCACTCCCCCCCTGCAGATGCTCTGCAGTGTCTGGCTGTGGGATCACGGGCTGTGGCTGTTGTATTGGTCCGTGATCACTTTCAGAAGTACACTCGTGAGCTTCTGCTGGCTAACACACACCAACGAAATAGCTTGAACAACCACAGCACGTGTGAGGCTGGGCTGGGCCTCTGGAGACCACCAGAGCCTGGCTCTGGCTCCAGGCAGAGCCAGCTTGCTGGTTAGCTCCCATTTCCCAGTCAGATCGGATATGAAGAGCAGAAGGAGAGATGGGCAGTGCTCCTGAAGTGTCCCAGGAGCCTCCCGATGGTTCATCACCCAAGGCTGGGGTAGAGCTGGTACGGAGTCCAGCAGCAGGGGCTGCTTCACATCTCGCAGCCACGAGCATCGGTGGTGGTGACTCACTTGGAAATGTTTGCTGGCAGCCTGTCCTCAGTGAGCACGTGGCCTTCATCCCACCTTCACACCGAGACCCCACTGTGTGTGCCATGTCCCTGCTGTGGGGCAGGGGTGGGACCCAGCTGACAGCCACAGAGACCTGGGGAAAAAATCCCCACGTGTTTCTGATCCTGGAAGGGGGCTGACGAAGGAAATGGTGTGAGCCCCTTGGCTGAACTTGGCAAAAAAAAAAATAAAAATGTGGACAATGCTGTCAGGAAAATATTCTTCACTGGGTGAGTGAGGCGGCTTATTAGGGCTTGTCTCCGTTTCTGTGATGGTGAAGACAGGATCCGTGAGTAAGAGGCCGCCACGGCCAGTGTCCAGCGGAATATTTACAGCATGCTTAGGGAAGCATACTTTGTCTCTCTTTTTGGACAACTAGTTGAGGTATTTTTAGACACGGACAGGGCTTTCTGCTCTCGAATGATGTAAGGTTCCTGTTAGCTCACCAGATTGGGTCATCCACTGTAAAAAAGCTAAAAAGAGACAGAATTACGTGCTCCGTTGGGTCCGAGCACCAGCTTGGCGGGACAGGGAGAGGCTTTCTGCTGCTGACTCGCACCCGAGGCGCGGGGCAGGCAGGATGCAGAAGCCCAAACAAACCGCAAACCCCGACGTGGGATTGAGCTGAACTCCTGCTAATTTATCTCCATTTATGGAGCTATTTCATGTCAGACAGAATGCTGTGCTACTTCACGGCTGCTTCATTTGAGACAAAATATGTGATGACCTAAACAAATCCTGAAACCCACAAATTACACCCAGGTGGCAAGTTTATTGTTTGATTTTTTTTTTAAAGCCTTTTTTATATAATTCTCCTAGTGGGCGGCTAATAAGCAAGGCTGGATCCTTGGCTGGTGTCAGTCTGTGCGGTGTCCAAGTCTAATAATCTCCGCTGCTTTATGCCAGCTAACACTTTGCCTCATATATTTTCATGTTCTTATGCTGAGAAAACTCATAACTTTGGTTACAGTGCTGATATTTGCAGAAAAAAAAAAAAAAAAAAAGAGGGCTTGACAGAGCTGGAGTGGTTGTTTTAAGTGGTAAAGAAATGCTGTAATTGTGTATGGCTGTGTGTTGCGTAACTCCGTTATAAAGGGCTTAAAGGAGTCTTTTTTTTTTTTACATCTCCTGTTTTTTCCTCTCGTAGGCAGACAAATCACCGTCACCTAGATCTCACTATGTGAGAAACTCGAGTAATTTCCTTTGAACGTTCATCTGTGGCTTGTTAGTTTATAAAGAAATCTGGTTCTGTTCCATCGCCCTTCCCAGCCGCTTCCTCCCAGTTCCTGTGCTGTTTGTCACCAGCAAGGTGACAGCCTCCAGCTGCGGCACCCCCTGGGGGAGCACAGCCCTGACCCGTGCCTCAGGTGCTCAGCCCTCAGGCATCCCAAATCCATCCTGTGTGGGATTTTTGCAGCTCTGGATGTAGATATCAACCATCCCAAAGTGGTGGGTGAGGGCAGACATGAGCTGTGGGTGACAGGTCATGCCCAGATGCCCCAAATTAGTGTTGGGGTGTAGAAAATGTCGTGTGGTGCCCCAGACTTGGTGGCACCAGTGCAGAACCTGAACCCAGGGCACTGCTGTACACTTGTACTGGGGCTATTGGGGAGTGGTGTGGGCAGGGAGGCGAGAGCCCAAGGGTGATGTACCCCTGCTGAGTGCACCAAGGGGCCCTAAACACACCACGTATTGGCTCGGGCCCAGGCCGTGTCAGCCTTTCTGTCAGCACGGCTTTTTGGATCAGGCCAGGACAGGGAATGGATTGCTTGCAATGTTTCCCAGGTATTTGCTTCATAGTCGCTGAAGACAAAATGTAGTTGGTTCCTAATGAAACAGGGATGTTTCTAAGCGAAATGCAGTTCTTGCCTTTGTTTGCTTTCCACAGCAAGGCATTATGTGACATATAAAACCACCCCATTTGTTTTTCATTGCCTGTAAGTAAACTCCCCTACGAGACCACCGCGGAGCAGATATAGCTGAGGAAGCCAGCCCTGCTGCCAGCCCTGTCCCCTGGCCCTGGCCAGGCACCCAGCCCAGCTCCCTCCCCACGGCTGATGCTGGGTGCATTTGTGCACACCGCGACTTCAGCACAGGGCACAGTGCCCAGCAGCACCGTAGTGTGACACTGTTGTGCCACACAATGGCCTAGTCCTAGTTTCATGGGCATTTTTCATCTGGATACACTCACTGCTCCATCCTGAAGTATGGCTGGAGCAGTAAACGCGTTATCCCTATGGGGTCAGTGAAAGGTGTGTGCTTGTTGGGAAAGATGCTCCGTCTCCTCCATACCAAAGCACACCTTGGTCATAAAACATGGTTGTAAATGAGTGAAATCCCATGGTGGATGTCAGTCGGATGCTGTGGCTGTAGCCCCTCAGTGTAAGGAGATGTTTTTGTGGCAGTCACTGCTGTTTCTGCAGCATCATCCACCTGAGGGCCCATCCGTGGGGCTGCTCGTGTGCTGCGCCAGGGCTTCATCTCCTTTGGTGTCTGGAAGTCACGTTAGGAGCACCTGCTTCTCTTCACGGGCGATAACTCACACACAATCCTATATTTCTTTTGCATTTAATGAAGTAATTACTCCCCGAAGGACTCGGTACCAAATTCCTGTGCTGTTAAAGATGTGCCAACGTTCTCTTCACAGATCTTCGGTTCCCACCAAAGTTAGTGGAAAGATGTCTTTTGACTTGCTGTGGCTGGGCTGGGGCCCTCAACTGAGTTCACTTCAGGATAACCTGGAGGAAACCTGTTGTCTTCTCAATGTGGAGGAAATCATATATTCCACTCACTGTGATTTTGCCAAGGAAAAAAATATAGCTTTAGGTTTTCTGCTTTTGTGCTCTAGGACCAGGTGTTTGCAGAGAGCTTTGCTGTGACCGGTGCATGTAGGATGATTTCCACCTTTGGTGTAATAATGGTATTAATAACTGTGTTACCAGAGCAAATAATTTGATCCCATTAAGAAAATATGTTCCCACCACTCTTAGTGTATCTGGGATTCTTTAGATGAACTCAGCTGATCTTGTTTAATTTGAGCTGGATTACTGAATACACAATTGGGATTGAGTTCAGGGCAGCAGTAATGCCCTGCAGAACCTGGGTTTCTAATTATTTCAGCTAAATGTTTCGTTAGAGTGAATAGAGTGAATGGATCTTCTGCTTGGACGTGTCAGCTCCCCCTTACACAGTGCCCAGCGGAGCAGAACACGAAGCTGCTGAAATCCAACGCAGATCTGCAATTAGCGCTGTGGGTAATCTCTCATGAATGCGAGATTCTTCTGGATGCTCTCCCTGCGATCAGTTTATAAACCAGCTAATTTTTAAATCAGCTTGCTAGCAAGCAGAGCTGAGGTTTTTGGATTAGGGGCACCTAAGGAACACCGCCTGCCCCGTGCTGAGCACCAGCAGGGTGCACACATAAAGCCACCAGCACAGCCCCGGCCCCTCCGACCCCACCATGATCCAGGGAAAAGTCTCTGGCTTCCTCCAGGGAACACCTGGAGATCCCTGGGCAGGGGCAGTGTCTCGGGCTGTTGCTTCTGCTCAGGGCATAAAAACCTCCCTTGAAACAGCCCCTTTGTTTCGGAGCCTGCCTCCAGAATAAAGCCTGGCATTCTGCATTATTGGCTCACTTGGACACTCCACAGAGGCACTGTGTTTCACAGAAGTTTCTAAAGAAATTACAGTCTATTTTTATTTTTTATTTTTTAAATAGGCTCTGAGGTTCATAAAGATTTGTTCTTTTTTTACTCCTTGAGCCCAACCTGCAATTTCTTACCCTTTTTCTGTGTGACCACAGCCAAGAAGGCCATTACAACCCTTGGCCTGCAGCTTTCGGTGAGTCAGTGTCTGCTTTTACAGCAGAGCGCAAGCTGAAGTTACCAGCAGGGCTGTTTACATCAAATCAAGTTAATTAATTGCCGAAGATACGCTTTGGGTTTACATCACTTCATTGTTATTGGGCTGTGCTCATCCTGGCTAAACACGCTTCATTTTCACCTGCTGCCCTCTCCTTCCCTTCCAGCTGTCCGGGCCCGGGAGCCCACATTGCTGTGCTCCAGCGTGAAATTCCAGCATCTGAGCCAGAAAACCCAAATTCCTGTCAGGGCACGGCCTTCACGGGGCTGCAGCTGGGAGCTGAGAGCATCTCCAAGAGGCTGGAGGCAGCAGCACCAGTGCACAGAGCAATTTCCCACTGCCCTTCACCGCATCCCAAAGCTGCCGCCGGGGTCGGACCCGTGTAGCTGCTGGTGCTGGTGTCTGCAGAGCTTTGCCAGCTCCCATCAGCTGAGTTCCTGGCCCCATGTGCTGATTGCCTCATTGCTACTTGTGTATTTTGGGAAATCGGCAGTGGTGCCTAAATGGGGATTTTTACTGGCAAAGCCAGCACTGGGTTCCCGAGCGTTTCCTTTTTGCTTGGGTGCTGAGAGCAGGGAGCTGAGCTGGGGCAGGTCACAGCCCTCTGCCCTGCTTCTCCCCGCCTCATTTTCCAAATGCTTCTCATTAATAAATTATGAAGGCAGAATTGCTCCCCCTCTGTGCGGAACACTGCAAAATTTGGAGCCCAGGAGCTGTATTTCTGGTCTCGAGGTGGACCTCTGCTCTGAGCAGATGTGAGGAGGGGCCAGAAGCTCCTCTGATAATTTAGCATGATAATGGTGTTAGCAGGGGCCACATTGGGAACTTGGTTGTGAATGAAACTAATTGCCCTGCCAGAGCATTGCCACGAATGCTTTAAACCCAATGAAAACGGATTGGCCTGGAATGAAACCAGTCATTGTATTAAAATGACCATAACATCTTGTGCGCATTTATTGCCAAGTATGCTGGCTTTTGGTTTATTTGACAAAATACGGCCTCAGCTGCTCTCTGCAGTTTGGCACCGTGTCAGGAGACTATGGAAAACAGGGATTTCTATCCCACAGGTTTTTGGAAAGGAGGTGAAAAAAGGAAAAGAAAGGCAACCTGGGGTGATTTTTACAGTAATGTCTTAATTACGCAAGCAAGGAATTTGATGGATTTTGTGTGGGTTTTATTTCCTGACGATGAGGGGATTTTTTCTGGGGGAGGGTTCTCCTACAGCCTCTGCACTATTCCTCCCTTTGCCCTTTGAATTACCCCGGCCATGGACAGCAGATGGCCGTGCACGCATTCGGAGGAGGGAGGTGTAAAGGAAAAGTGACTCATCCAGTGCGCAACCCTCAGGAAAAAAAGTGTGCTGGATGGAAAGAGGTGTTAGCAGAGCTTAAACGCAGCCACTCGCTGCCTTCTCACAGGGCTGACTTGGGATTTAGCACCGTGCCAGCCAGCTGCCTTCGGATGGGCTTTAAGGACTAAGGAGCTCGGGCATGCTGGGGGTGATTTATCTGGTCCTGGGCTGTCGGCGTCTGCGTGGAGGTCACCGAGGACAGCCCGTCCCCAGCAGCAGCGAGGAACTGGAAGCTCCTGCAGCCCTTATCAAAGGGCAACGCAGCAGGCGCTGCCCTGGCCTCTGCAGAGGGCAGCCGGCCTCCTTGCCAGAGCTGCAGTGGGTGCAAAGCCAGGAGAGGCTGAGATCTCATTAGAGGGAAGGATTAGACGCTGTTGAAATGGAGAAATGCCTGAAATAAGCAAGGTCCAGCTTGGTGGGGACACGAACAAGGCAGGTAGGGCACCCTGAGCCCACTGGGACGCACGGCAGGGGTGAGCTTCTTGGGGGCGGGTGGAGGAGCCCCACTGGGGTTGGGTCTGCTCCCACTGGGGCAGCATTTACTTCATGAAATAAATGACCTTTGGCAGCCTTTCCCTGAAAAATTTCACTTATTTAGCATGCTGTGCAAGATCTCACGGCTTCCGCGGCTTGTAGCCGGAGCTCTGTATCCTAATTTCCTCTGTATCCGAATTTCCACTGATTTCGGTGCTCACCGCCGAGCTGCTCCGATGCCTGGTGGGCAGGCTGGGCGGCCTTTTGGTACCAACACGAGGAGCATCACGGGCTCTGCCTGGCTGCCTCAGCTCGGAGTCAGGCCATTCCCACCACCACGTCAGGTTTCCCCGAGGCTGAGCCGCTAATTTGCTGCTCCGATTGCTCCAGCGCTCCCAGCAGCGCTGCCTGCCCGCGTGCTTGGAGCCCCTCGGTGGCCACGTGGCTCCGTTCCCGGGGAAGAGGGGAAATTGCATGATCGTATGGAAAATACCAATAATGGTGTTGAGTTTTGTTGCCGTGGGAACGGGAGCTCGGAGCAGAAATACGGCACATCAAACGGCAGAAAGCTGCGTGTTGCGTAGGATGCCGAGAGCCCCAGCCTTGAACAGTGACATAGCAAAAGGATGAGACACAAACGGCCACGGGCTGCTCTGAGGGCTCGTCTTCCACTTCTTCTGACCTTTAACTATAAATTGTCCCTCTTACGACCATCTCATAATAAAATCTTGCATTGTATGTGATTTTTCTTGTAAATGGGACAATGTATTCCCTCCTTCCTCTCTTCTTGTGACTTCAGCGAGCAATGAAAGGCTCTATTCACCTTCAGCCCACATAAATATCTGCTGTTAACATGCAACTGCACGAGCCCTTCTCTAGCCTGCAGCCAGATGTTGGATGTAGCGGCTTTCACTCTTTCAGCCTTACCCTTAGGCTGCTTTTATCCGCCAGTGAGACTCCAAGAGGAGCCGAGCACCTCTGTGGTTAGCGAGCACATCTGCAGCTCTCCCAGCGCCAGCCCACGGGGTTGCAGGATGGACAAACTGCCCCCGATGTGTCCCACAGGCAGCATGGCCCTGCTGAGCCCCGGTGCAGGTGCTAACGAAGCAGGGCTGGTTCCCAGGCTGCCGGCAGAGCACAGCTCAGCATCACACACCTCTCCCACCCCGCTTGGTCTGTCCCCAAACTTCTTCCCAGCGGCATCTGCTGGGATCCACCCCGTGCGATGTGTAGCTGGAGCGGTGTAATTAGAACCAAACTGAGGACTTTGGCTTCACGTTAAGGTCACGGCACGGAGCCAGCTCCCAGCATTTCTCTGCTGGGATTTTTCCACCTGCACAAACAAAAGGCAGGTGAGTGCGAGGCGCTGATGCTCCGATCTGGTTGCTGCTCCAGTTGCAGGAGTCAGGGCTCAGAAAATACCCGGTGAGAAGGGGGCTCCCGACAGGCCCTGTGCTGAACCCCCAGACACTGCTGAGCCCCCAGACACTGCTGCTTCTTCACAGCCACGGGGGATTTGGTCCTGTGCTGGCGCAGGACGTGCACATCTGTGAGGCATCACCCAGCCGCACAGCCAAACATCACATCGATGGAGGGGGAGGAACAGAGAGCTGGAGCTAACGCTGAGGAAGGATTTTCATGAGGCAGGGTGGGGCGGTGACACCACGGAGCCCTGGGCTTTGTGAGGGAGTCCCATGGTGGTGGCACAGAGCAAGGCCCGGCCTCCTGACTCATCCTCATCCTCAGGGCCATGGCTGGGTCACCGGGACCCCCTGGGGCTGCCACACCAGCGAGCATCACAGCTCCTGGCCACCTTCCACAGCCGCTTCAGAAATGCTTTTAGAAGTCTTTTGGGGAGGGTGTGTTAAAGACGCTGTGCTGCGGGAGGAACCGGGCCAGCTGACAGGGGTGTCTGCGCAGGGCTGGCTGCGTTCCTGCTGTGTTTTTAACACGTGGATCGCCTCTCTGCTCATTCCAGGGAGGTGTTACATTTCTTTTTTCCTTTCTCTCTTTCAGGGAAGGTTTCAGCCCAGCTCCCCTGCCCCTGCCAAGGCTGCAGGTTATGCCTGCAGAAGGCTGCGGGGAGCAGGGTTCCTTCTCCCTCTGCATCTCTGCACCCAGAGCCACCCAAAAGCAAGGTCAGGCAGCTCCGTGGTGGCTCCAGGACCTCTGGCAGTGAGGGCTCCATCCATGTCCCCAGGCAGCTGCCGTGCAGGGCTGGGGCCATCTGCGGCCACAGGGCGAGGAGCTGGCGCTCAGCTCGTGGTTCAAGCGGGTGGGATGCAGGGCAGGAACTGGGTGAACTTTGGTGTCACCTCACTTCGCCTTCCTTGGGGAAGCGTCTCTAAGATGATGCAAAGAAATAGCCTCGGTGTCTCAACAGCTTTTCCAGCCTGTAGAGCTGTGGTGCAGCTCCTGGTTGGCCCTGGAGAAGTCAGCTGGGGAGCAGCAGATGTGGGCATGCCACTCGCCCAATTTTCCACCCAGAAAGTGACAGTGCCAACTGAAGTAGATCCATTTAGAAACAGCCTGTTTCGAGTCACGCACTTTCCATGGGTCACTGGGGTGAGAGGGCAGCTGGGGAGCTCATTCCTCCCTGCTCCTCTGTCTGCTGGCCTCAGTGCCGACGTGGTGACAAAGGCTCCATTTAGCACACGCAGCGGTGGCAGCGCACGGACCCAGGCCTTGCGTTGCTTTGCCAGGGATTCAGAGGCCGACACAAAGCATCTGTCTTGCAGAGCCAGCATCTGGGCTCCTGCACGGGCAGCCTGGCTGAGGCAAAGCGAGCACAGCTCCCTCCCAGCTGAATCACACTGACACGAAGTGATTCTGCCAAGACCAGGGGAGAAACCTGGACTTACCCATCGCAGGATAACCGGGAACATTGGTCCCACCAGTTTCGTGTTTCACTATCGAGCTGCTGAGCCCTTCGCAGCTCTGCATTTGGGTATGGTTAATTCTTCGAAGGATGAGGCCACGATCTTCAGGTTTTGAAAAACAGACTTCCATTCTTTTGCTTTAAGAGAAGCAGAGCACACATCCTCAATATAGAAATCCCCATTGTTTTCCAGTTGGGTCATAACGGAGCCATTGGAACCATTAAGCCTGCTTTCTGAATTTTGTGCCAGAGTTTCTTTGTTCATACCCAAACTATGCACAGTAGAAGCTGGCACCATGTAAAAAATTAAATGTGATGCGTAGTGAAGTATATTGCTCGCGTGTGTAGCCACAGCATGTTGGCAAAATGTGAATTTATATTTGAGTTTGGATACTACCCAGCTCTGCTTCCTTGGCTAGCGGAGACTTTTCCTCGCAGCGATGATAACCAGCCCACCGCAGCCACACTGATCCAACACAAGCACCAGAGGGGCAAACGGGTTTGTTCTGAGCACCTCTGGCAAGCAAAACGTTGATAATTTCAATGCTCGGTGGAAGTTTTTAGGTGGGAACGGATGCAGGGAAACGGATGCAGGGAAACGCAGGGCTGGAAGAGGCACCGGTCTCTCACCCAGCTCCGGGGGGGGGGTGAAAGGTGGGGTAGGGCGGGGGTCCGGTTGATCCTGCACTTTTTGGGAAGCACATCTAGGAGCAGATGGCTGGCCCCAGCCCCTGGCTCCCCGTGCCCGTTCCCGTGCCCGCGCCTCTCCTGCTCCCTCCTGGCCGCTCCGGAGATCGCAGCCCGGGAGGCGCCGGAGCATCCCCGGTCTAGCTGCCCATGCCTTTTGGGGGCCCTTTCCCTGCTCCCCCCGCTCAAAGCAGCGGCTCTCAGCCTGCAGCATCCCCTCTGTACCCCCCCCGGGAGCCCGCGGGCTGCAGGGGATCGGGGAAAAAGCACCCAAGGAGTCCGGGGGAAAAATTAGGGTGAGTGGGAGCAGGGCGGCTCCCAGCGTCCTGCAGCAGCGGGGATGGGGTTTTTGGTAACCCCGGCTATGGTGAGAGCCGAGGGGTCCCCAGCAGAGCACGAAGCTGGCTGGCTGTGGCCCTGGGGGTGAAGAACAGAGCCAGCTTTCAGTGCCATGCAGCACAGCTCATGGGGAGCTCATAAAGCACGGGGAACCACGTTTAGGTCTGTGCCATGAAAAGAGAGGTGTTTTACCCCCATGGCCAGAAGCCAGGGCCCAAGGGGGAACAGCTCCAACACCTTGCTTTGCAGGAGGGAAGGCAGCTGGAGCCCTTGGCGAGCACCTTTCCTGGGGCTGCATTGTGGGGCCAGCACAGCACTGGGTTTGTGTGGGAAATCACAGCACTGCCCTGAGCTGGGCACCACGAAACAAGCCGCTAATCCTGCCACAGGTAGGAGGGAAAGCTGCTTCGCCCCGCCGAGGAGCTCCAAGGGAACGTTGCCCAAGAGCTTCCTCTAATTTCCTGCAGTAAAACTGATCCCTGAAGGAGACGTGGGAAATGCAAATCCCTGCACGCAGGGCCCTGCCCGGAGCTGGGCTCTGTCCACCTGGCGAGATTCGCACTGAGGAGTAAAACCGCAGCTGCTGAGCTCTGCCACAAGCTGCGTCCTTTGAGAGAACCCAGCAGAAATGGTAGTTCTGCCCAGGGTGATTCACTTCACGTTTAGCTCCTCAAAATCATTACCAGGAAAGCATGTTAGGCCACGACATCGGGGTGTGAGCTGCAGCTAATGTAATAGCTTTGTCTCTTAGGGCTTGAAACTTTGCTGATTAAAGGAAAGCCATTGTCCTGAAACTGGTGGGGTTTTGCTCTTTGCACAAGCTGAAGATTTGTCCATAGGCCAAAATTATTTTCCCAGTGATCTCTCCTCTGTCACATCCATAGAGGCAATATAAACCAGATCCAGCAGACTAGAAAGGTGATTGAAGACTATTTTAATGATATTTTAATGTGTTTCTTAAATTGAATAAGACAAAATGTATTTTCCTTTTCTTTCAGTTTTCCATTAAGCTCTAGAGGAAGCAAAAGAGCCAAGGGACATTTTCAGTTTTTACAGCAGACATCATTATTTAGCCTCTGTGGTTGCGATAATCACATTGTCCAATGTATCCATTTTCTGCATGAACCAGGAAACTCTGATTCTTCATTAGTCAAAATGCCTCAGTTCACTAATTGCTAAATAGAGCTGAAGTAAAGACATATATAACAAAGAGCAGACTGGGAAATACAAGCACGCAGTTATACCACCATAATTATACCAGGAATTATAAAAATTCCTGTAAAGAAGCCTTGAACCTGCTGCAATGTTAATTTTATCTCTTCCTTACAGATACAGGATGACACTTCTCGCAGTTGCAGTAAAATCCTTTGCCTGCCTACTTTTTTTCCCTTTTTTGTTGGGGATTTTATCACATAAAGGAAGACCACACCCCATCCTGATTTAAGCTCTTTGGTTTACTCAGATATGCTTAGAAAATGAGAAGCTGAATGGCACTGCCACCGCACACACCGCTTGCTGTGCAACCTGTCATTATAGGGAGGACTCAGCCCCGAGGCTCCCCTGGGTCCCCGAGCAGCGAGCTGGCTGTGTCCCACCGCAGGCAGACAGCAAGGTGTGGGCTCTCAGAGAACCCTAACAAGTGCACGGTGTGAATTTACAGAGGGACCTGGGGCGTGGATATGGGCAGAAGATGTGCTGTTCCCTTCCAGCAGCTGAAGGGAGAGGAATTCACTGCCTCGCTGCATACCCCTGCGCCAGTGCCCATGCTCAGGCATTCGCTGTTTACTTACTGGGAGCGCACAGTGCACACACTGTGCTGCTTCTGCTGCCTGGGAAGGAATAAAGATCTACTGTTCAAGTCAGCCAAATATTTTTAAAATCCGGTGACGTGCCAGAAAGGATTTCTGGGACTCCCGAAGTTAAGAAGGGCACCGCTGCATTTTGCTGTGCAGATGTTGCTGCTCCAAGGTGGGTCAGGATGGACACTGCCAGGGTCAGGCTGCTGCAAAGGGACCTCAGAAGGACCCTTGGCTGGTCCCTGGGGAGGAGAATCAACCTAGCACCTTGCCTGGGAGCTGCTCCCTGCGGTACAGAGCCGGAGGGACCCTTCCCTCCTTCAAGAAATCCCTTCTGGAGGAACTTGTCTCAGTCCCATGTACAAACCCCAGGCAGACAGGAGTTAAGCACCAGAGATGATAACCACGTAACGCATGGTGGCTGCCAACTATCCTCTGTCTGGAGAGAAAGTTTCATGCTGGTCTGACTGTAGCCTGGTTCAATGTATGTTTTTTTTTGAAGGCCTGGCTTGTCATCCACTAATTAGTAGCCTCAATAAAATGCAGGTTGAGTTTTTTTTTTTTTTTTTTTAATGGTCTTTTAATGTCTTTTACCCACATTTCTTAACTACATCTTTCCCTAAACCTAAAAGGAATAATGTGACCGACTGGCCTGTCCTATTTCTGGATTTGATTTATGCTGGAGTCTGCGAAAGGATGACTCACAGAGCCTGTTTTACATTGGCCGCACGGCCTCGTACGAAATCTGTGTTAAAATCCCGGGCATGCAGGGAGGAAGGTCTGCACAGCACAGGACGATCTGCCTCCTCTTCCACGCTCTCTCCCGGGCTTTATTTGGTGTCGAAATGTGCTTCTCCTCCACAAGCCTTGAAGTTAAACGTGTTGCAAGGGTAAATCTCTCACAGGTTGCTTTTTGGGGTGGTCCAGCTGTACTGCTTTGAGGCTTTTGTTCCTTTCATCTGTTAGGGGTGACATTTGCTGCTGTGCGGTGAACATAAAGGTCAGGCGGAAGATGCTCTGCAGCTGTGTGCCCAGGTGCATCCCCACCTCTCACAGCCCGGGGTGCAGGGATGGGCAGGAGGAGGGTGTCCTGCCCCAGCTGGGCTGATGCTGAGCACTGCTCTCAGCATCTCCCCTCGCGCCCAGACAGCTTGCAGGATTTTTCCCTCGGTTCCAACAGGCAGCGCTGGGTGATTCATCCTTCCTGCTAGCCAAGTTCACAAAAGAGCTTACTCATTTCAGGGGGAGGGGGCCAGACTTTGATAAAAAAGCATAAAACGTGGACATGATTTAGAAAATGTTTCACCCTGGACGATGCCTCCCGTGCATGTAAATGATGGGGGCTGCAGCTGCCCGGTGCTTTGGCAGAGCTGCTGGCCTCAGAGCAGAATATTGGGAGCACCACCCCAAACAGCTGCCCACAGACCTCACCAATGCTCAGTGAGGGCGAAAATTTGCATCCCTACATCTCCTAGTTCTTTTGGGGAACAACTTAGAAAATGCAATTAAAATATGATGGTGTTATTTCAAATAAGGAGGATAGAAAACGTGTCTTTCCCTTCCCTGTATCAGACACTAAATCTGTGCGGGTGCTCTTAGTTTTAAATAAGCCAGTCAGGCAATTGCTGGTTATTTCTATGTTTGTAGAAGTTTAAATGACCTTGTAAACGTGCAGCTGGGCACGGTTCAGAGCGCTGCCAGACCAGCCCCAGCCGTACCATAATTACGTTAAACAGGAACACGAGCCGCCGGATTCCTCCCCGGGCTCGTCTTCCCTCCTCTCCTGCAAACCCAGCTCGAGCTCCCCAGCGCTGGCACGGGGACAGCTGGAGCTCCTGCTCAGCACGACAGACCTTTTCCATCCAAGCGGCGAGTGTTTATCTCACATTAATTCTCATCTGGCTTATCTGCAGCAGGATTTAACGAATACGTCCCATCCTTCCATTTCTCTTGGTTGCACTTTGGTGTCCTCAAGGGGTGCGATCCTGAATAACACCGCGTGCTGCCTCCCCGGGTGCTCAGCAGTGTCAGAGCTCAGCACCTCGCAGGACTGAGCCCGCAGAGCACTGTGAGGGGCCTTTTCACCATGCTAGGAGGACCTGGCACAGGTTTGGCTGCTCAGGAAACGTTTGGAGCAGGATTTTGCTTGCAGCCAAGGTCTCTGAGTTCTGCCAGAAGACAAAACCTGGCAGAGTTGACACCTCAGTGTTTTTGTCCATGCACCTTTTCCTGTTGATGGACTATGTTTCTCTAGTTCTTAGGGGTTTTGATTCGGGATGGCTTCCTGACAAATGCTCTGGGTCAGAGCAGGCTCTGTGATTTTTGCTACCAGCTGGTACCAGCCAGGGCTGAGCCTGCAGGCACAGCCAGAGCAGGAGATGCAGTAGAGCACTGTGCCCACACCCTCCCTCACTTCAGAACCCCCTCCTTCTGCCCGTCATGGAGGTAGTATTCCCTTTGGTGCCCCAAATCATCAGCTTTTAAGATCCATCTATGCACACTAAGGTGAGACTAACAAGCAGATGGCACTTCTGCAGACATCACTTCCTAGCGTAGCATGGCCTGTTAGCTCTGGTAGTTGTAAAGACACTGGTCTTTTGGCTGAGCCTTTGAGCAGCACAGAGATGATCCTGGCATGCCTTTATTTTGGGCTTCCCATTCTTTCTTCTCTAGGATCTGGTGTGATTGTTTTTCATTCATTAAAAGAAAAAAAAAAAAAGGAAGTCAATAGGCACACAGCTAAATTTAGAATTTATTTGTGTACGAGGTCTTTTCACACGTGTACTTTTAAAACTCAGTTTCAGAAATCTGAGCTCCACTGAGGTCAGAGGAGTTTCGTTATCCCTGCCTCCTCCATTCTGACCCAGTGCATTGTTTTATGGGAAATACTATACTGTACTATGTAAGTACTCTTAGATAGTTTTAATATTTCCTCTGCTAAGGTCTCAGACAAAAGTCTTGTAATACGAGAGGCAAGGGGGGCATCCAGAAATATTTGTGTGTGCATCTGGCAGCCAAGCTCTCTGCAAAGTGATTTGATTCCACTCTCAGGGAAAGCAGTGGTTTGAAACTCTAGCAGGATGCTTGCTTCTCCTGGTTTTAGACCAGATCTCAATGCCACGACTATTTAGGTGCTAGGTGGGGTTGTGCTAAAGTGAGCTCAGCCTGGACTGGTAGAATCAGATGATGAAAAAACGCCTCCAAGCCATTCCCCGCTGCTCTCCTTGGACCTTGGCTCAGCGGGCAGTGCCTCCTTCTCCTCTCGGACCAGAAATCTCTCCCCCCTCTCCAGGGCAGCAGCAAAGGAGCTGTTTTTAACCTGACACATGCTCCTGCTCCCAGCCAAGGCCACTCAGCAAACTCAGCAGCTTTATGTAAAGGAAGAATTTCAAGGCAAATATAGCTAGAGCAAAACTGGTGCATTATAAGGATAACATGATACAGGACTTAGAAACATTGGATAGTCGAGGTGCTTTGTGCTAATACTGCATTGTATTGTCTTTATACACAGTCAAAAGGACTGTACAGTCGGTTATTTGCAAGAGAAAAGACAGATTAGTGTTCTCATGTTCCCTCTAAAAACTCTTTTAGTCCTTTCCACTAAAATAGGGGGGGGAAATCTATTTCTCCATAACATAAGAACAAAAAGTTTGTCAAAAAATAGGTTAAAAAAAAGGATCAGAACTGGATAAAAATTCTGGCTCTAAATCACATCATTATCTCTGAAGACTAATGCTGTTTGTACAGTCTCTAAAATGCGCTAATATGTTGAGTACAGTCACAGCCTTACAGATTGCTTCTGTCACTGACAGTAATGTAATCTTTTGTAAATATGCGATGGAAATTAACTATACCCAAATAAATGCTAATGCACAAAGTGCACATATGTGCAGCGTGTGGAGCCTTTTAGTAAGTTTTGGTGACAGGACAGCTGGACCCCTTTATTATGGTTTATGATATTAGCAGTTGCTAAAAGCTTCAGTGAAATTATACCCTTATGGTAGATATTTATTTCCTTATTTTTTCCACTTTCTCTATGCATTCTGATATGAGTCATCTCCCAAAGTCTTGCTTTCTCAGTCACATTTCGCTAGATTTCTGTTCAGTGTGTGTTTTGGTGATGAAATCCAGTGAAATCTGGAAAGCAAGAGGCTGCTCGGTCCTGTGCTCTGTATGGTCTGACTGAGTTCCTGACTGTACTTCACATTTAAAAGACGGTATTCTGGGCTAAGATTTAATGATGTTTGGTAATGAAAGTCACTTTTAATTGGTGTATCAGTCTGTGTAGGGGAAAAAATGTAAATTGGATGCCCTTGGCGAGCTGGGGAATGACCTTTGCTGGCTTTGCTTCGGCTCTGTCTGTGTCCCAGTGCCTGACTCCATCCTCACCCACAGCCGTGGGGAGATCCCAGGGCCAAGCCCAGGCCGCGTGGAACCAACTTGTACGTAGGGAACAGGGTGAGGACACAAAATATACCCTAATTCCCCTTTCAAAACACATTTTCAGCTGCCACAAGGCCTACGGGGCAGTGCCAGGCGACGGCGATGCCCCCACCACACGCTGCTTTCGCTGTGGTGGAGGAGCAGCAACCCCCAGCGCCGGCACCGGGAGGCGGGCGGGCAGCTTTTATGAGGAAAAACACCGTTATAGGTGGCAAGACCGGGGGGCAGAGGGGATCCTAGATCCGGGGCTGAGCCCTCAGCGCCCTGTGGAGAGCCATGGCCGGGCCCTGAGGCGGCGGCGGGGCCGCTACTCGCGGCATTACGGCGGGCGGGCGGGGCGGGGGGCGCGGCTCTCGCAGCGGCGGCGGCTCAAGAGCAGCGGGGCCGGGCCGGGCCGGGCCCGGAGGGGGAGCGGACAGACGGCAGGAAGGACGGACAGACGGACAGACAGACGGGAGGACGGGCTGGGGGCGCGGTGAGCCGGGGATGGGGTTGCTGGAGGGGTCTCGGGCACGCGAAGGGGCCGGGAGCGCGGCCAGGGTGTCCGCACCCCCCAGGTCTTGCTGTGGGGTTGTGGGGTGGGGGGGGGCAACGGTGTTCGTGTGAATATCGCTTTGTGTCTTCCTCCCTACTTCTTGATTTTCCCTTTTTTTAATCAAAATCCCCGCCTCGAGCCACCTGCGGCTCCCCACGCCCGGTGTTGGCCGGTGCTGCCCGGGGAGCGAGGGAGAGTCCGAGGCCTCCGGCGGGCGGCCTGGAGGGAGCCGGGGCAAGGAGCCAGGGCTGTGAGGAGACACGGCAGGGACAGCCCCGTTCCCAAAACACCAACAGCTGGGGGGCTGCTTCCCCTTCTCCATGCTGGGCTGGTTCCCCTTTTCCCTGCCCTGGGGTTCAGATGTGAGCTGTGGGGTCACAGCTGCGCTGACCGGCTCCCTGCGTATTTGCAGTCTGCTGTCATTTTGAGATGAAGCACACGGCGTCTTCAGCTACATACAGGCATCAGAACTTGCTTCTTCCACTCTTATCTCCTCCTGGTTTAACACGAGACTTGTTTTTTTTGGGAAATCCTCTCACTGCTGTCACCGGTTGGGCAGCGATGCTGAGCTGGAGGCAGGCAGCAGCGGGTACGGGAGGGAGATTTTGGGGCAGCCCCGGCGGCTGCGGGCTGGTGCCAGAGCTGCAGCAGCACGCCTCCAAGGGCAGCCAGGAATAATCCAGCCTCAGGACACACAGAACTTCGTTACAAGCTGGGAGGAAGAAGGACATGTACGTACAGGCCATGTTTTGGAGCCCTCTGGCTTCGTGCTGCTGCTGTTCCTCGCTGGTGATCGCCCTGAGTCAGGCTTTCCCAGAAGGTGTTTCGTAATAAAACTTCTTGCTCCTTAATCTTATAGGTGTGTTGTGAGCGTGAAGCTGATCTGACAGACCCCTGAGACCACTGCAGCCATCTTCTCCAGGCTGATACTTCAGCTTTTGGGCATCAAGGACCTAGGAAACAATCTTGCAGGTACGTTGTAAATGTAAATTGCTACCAATAACCGCCGCTTGAGTCTTACAGGCAGAGCCCTAGGTAACAGCTGTAAATTGGCATTGCTGTGACATTAACAGGCAGGAATTTTGCTTCTTGCTTTTGGCATAATTTTTTGAGATTCTTTTTAATATAGCCCTTTCCAGTGCAGGAAGTACAAGCCATGGATGTGATTGTGTATTTCAAAGACAGTAACAGCAGGGGGAGCATGATTTACTGTTCAGTCTAAGTTTTTCATTCTAGATTTAAGTCAGGAATTTAGTCTGTTTGTAATTTCCATACTGTGCATATTGGCAAGCTTCCAAAGAAGCAAGCTGTAAACATAGCTCTTTCTATAGCTAGTTCTGATTTTTGTGTATGGCTTTCTATATGTCTGTGAAACAAGGACCTGGGGTATGTTAGGAGGCATGTTCTAGGGTGATCTGAGATTCAGCCCCCACATCTCTGAGATAATGTCTTCATTTTAATTCAGCTGCTGTTATCAGTTGAAGGGAATACCTCACTGACCACAGACCTGTCATATAAAAAAATCTTTCTGAATAGGAAGATTTTTAATGTTATTTGAGCATATGGGAGGCTATCTTAAGCATTATGATATACTAAAACTATGGGCTCTGCACAGAAAAATGAAGTCTGAATTTTAATGCTATAGAACAAGCTTCAGTGGGGAAAAAAGCATGCAGTCCTGCTGTCTTGTCTCCAGTAACAATGTGGGGTTTGGCTCTAGGCTGCTTCATGTCTGATGAGCTCGCAGGCACTGCGGAGTAAGATGCAGGCAGGTTTGCTATGCTTTAGATTTGCATGAATTTTCTTGTCTGCTGGAGTGCAGAATAAATGTTTTTGCTATGGTTTAAAAAAGTGGAAGTTAATCCAGATGCTTATACTTTCTAAGGGTGTTACAGCTAAGGATAATACAAACCACTTCATGTTCAAAAAATGCATGCAGTTCTGCATGGATGTCCTTTATCCTCGTTAATGTGTGCAAATGAACGGCTTTTTTCCTTTTGGCTTGCCTTGAAAAGTACAAGGGAATCATGTTATATTATTTGTTAGGCAATTATAATTGTTTTCAGATGCATATTAAGCCTTTGGCAAGAAAGGTAGTGATGTAGGCATAAGCAGCTTTGAGCGGAAAACTCAGAGTGTACTGAGGGAAGGAGCTGGGAAGCAGTTGCATGAGGAAGAAGAGCTCACTTGTGAGGAGGCACCGAATGCTGGAAGGAAGCAATGCCTTTTCTCTTTCCCTGGGTGTGACCAAGAGCTAGCTGTTTGTAGGAAGGGAGCTGTGTGCTGTGCTGATGGTGTTGGAAATCCTGTCGCGAGGGTGAAGGTGTGCCTGGGTGGGGCGCTGATAGGCATTTAAGGTCATACTTCTGGGGCTGGGAGTGGTTGAGTGTTGCAGCATCTGACTACAGCTGGGTAATAGATTTTAACCCCTACCACTTTTTTCCATCATCTGCAAGCAGTAAAACTTTGCTTTATTAGGATAAAATTAATGTTTCCTTGCTATTTAATTTTAATTAGTTTTATAGCTGCCATCATCTGCTGGCTGCAAGATCTTACTGCTCCAAGCTGGATGTTTCTATGGCTGATTTTCTTATAGCAGTATCAAGAGAATTTCTTTCTTGACAGCATCCTGAAAATGTATTTACAATTCAGACCATCTTCTGGCTTTAAATAAGTTTGTAAGGAGTCTTGCAGGAGTCTCCAATTAAATGTAATTAGCTGTATATGTAGCTATCAAGACTGACAGAAAGTTGTGGCCTACTTTTGAAGCTTTTTTTCTTGTGGAGGGGAAAGGGGATGAAGCCAGCTGCAGTGGGTGGGAAGCCCAAGACAAGCCTTGGCTCGTCCAAGAGTCCAACCTCAAATTGCTGCTCGAGGACGGACCATTCTTCAGAGCCTGGCACGTGGGCCTCAGCTGTGTACGCACTGAGAACTCATCGGGGGCCTGAGGTGGCTTTGGAATAGTGGCTTGCTTGTTAGCTTGCACCACGATACTTTAAATTTAGATACAACACAGAAGCAGCTATTTTAGCTGTGGTTTTCCAGGTGCATTTAATAGCATAGGCAAGCACAGAAGAAGAGGCAGGCTGTGACCCTTATTTGTCATCAGCTTGTAAGTTGTTGCACTCTGATGGTTTACTGTAATTTAGGAAAATGATATGTTACACTTTGTTTCTTCTTTTTTTTTTTTTTTTTTGCATGCTTTATTCCCCTGTAGCAAAGCGTGGGTTTCGGTCTGGGAGAGCAGAAGCAAACTAGGGAGGAGTAGTGTACCGTAACTGCTGGGAAGAAACCATTGCTCTGTGCTCTGAAAAAAAAATTGAAGAAATAGGAAACTGTTAGGAATACATTAAAGTTTGATTTGGCTTCACTGGAATAAGCTTAGACTCTGAATATCTGTAAAAGTTTACCTAGTGAAATGTAGGGGGGGAGTCAGTGGTGAGAGAACTCGATTTGGATCTTGGACTTCTTGGCATCTCGAGTAGCACAGGCACTTTTGAGAGAAGCAGATTGGCAAGGCAGGGAAATACTTGTAGCTCTGCAGGGTGGGCTGGGAGCTTTGGGGTCTGAGTGAGGGACTGCAGACCCTCTATGCCCAGGCACTGCAGTTGGAAATGTATGATGTTGGCTTCTGGAAACTGAATTTAGGTAAAATCTTGTGTGTATAAGAAACACCTGGCATGCTGGTGTATTTTTACATTTTGAGAGATGTAGTGTAGGCATTGAGAAATGCCCTGTATTTGAAGGGTCTGAGCAGTGTATTTGTGCCTGGCTATGGGCACAAAGGGAGTCCTGTCACATCTGGGGGGTGGAAGACTATTGTGATGTTTTTTTTTTCCTGGAGCTCATGTGGTTGCAATGAGAGTTCACATCACAGCAAGTGTCACACTCTAGCCTGATCTGTCATTCTAATACGCAATGATAAGGGGTGCAATGTAGTCTTCAAATTGCCCAGGCTGATCTTATGTCAGTTCCACTTAATTCTTCTGCATGAGGTGTCTGCTAATTTGGGGCCTGAATAAGGCGCTTGCTTTTGTTCCGTCTTTCTAATTAGGCTGTCAAGGAATTGGAACGCTGCTTCTGCCTTGGGTTTTGTTCTTCTGAGCGTAACCTTGTCTGGGAAGGGAAAAGCTGACATCTGGGAGTGAATAATCAGCCATGAGACAGTTAACAGAAGATGAGGGTTAGGACAGTGTGTGCTACTAATTGGGCATTTTAAAAAGCTGCAGAAAGTAAATAGTCCCCTTATATAATTATATATGCTTCCACTCCAACCAAACAATACATGTCAAAACTTTTTTGTGAGGTGAAGAGGAGGAGAGGGGTTTTGTGGTGTTCTAGCTTGGTAGACCTGCAAATGTTCACAGGTCAGGTCCGTTTTCTTATTTCTTGAGAATTTTTAGCGTATTCAATGAAGGACTCAGTCTAACTCATGGAGAAAAAATCCATCCTGGTCTATTTGGTCTAGAACTTTTTTCCTTCTGCCAGTGCTCTCTGCAGGCTGACGGTACTCTTTCCAGTGGGAGCGATGATTCATTGAGGGCTCACAGACCTAGAAAGTGTTTATACAATATCCAGTCAGTTGGCTTTTTTGCTCTGCTGGCTGGCACCTTCAAGGAAAGGAGCAAAGCATGAAATATGTCGGTGTATGTAGAGCTGTCTGTCACCGGGAAGGCTTCATGCAGCAGCGAGAGCGGTCCCTCGGGCGGTGCGAGCGCTTGGTGGCGAGGAGCAAAGTGCTGTAAGATCTGAGCTCCCAAGGCAACGTGTGCCTCCTGCTCGGGGGTTTTCTTCTCACCTCAGTGCTGAACTGAGCCTAGAGGGCCTGTGCAAGTCCTCTGAAGTCTGCTGCGAGGGAATGTGGGTGTTCTCACTGAAATAGATGGAAATCTTAAATCCACCTGTGCAGCATGACATGCCTGTTACCTGACGATGCTGGAAAATCCAGGAATGTAGGCAGTGCTTGTCCTACACAGACCTCTTATCTGTGGAGTTCAGGCATTTCTGTGCAACTGAGGTTTTCCATCCTCTGAATAAACACTGGTTTTATAAATGTCTCGATCGTAGTTATTGAGGTGCTAAAGCCCCTTCTGGCTCTTCCCCTCTTTGGTAGCAGACGGGTTAGCTGTAGTGGGGTGGGCGCACACGTGCGTGTGTGCACGCACACTCGTGCTCTCCAAGAAAGTGGTTATGACATCACTTTCAGCCTCCTGTAATTTGTTATTTCTTGCTGGCTTTCTGAATAACAGCTGCGAAAAGAATGTGTACAAACAATCTGCAAACCCTGCAGCCAGGTGTCCGGCTTATTCAAGCAAGAGCTGATTTCGCTGTTTACTGAGGGTTTCTGTTTATTGACTCGAGTAAATCTGAGTAGGATGGCAAAGCTGTTAAAGATCTGCTATAAAGACAAGCTGCTAGCTGTAGTAAGTGTTCTTCTTGGCAGATATCCTGAGCCATGAGAGAACATGGTGGGGAGGTGCAGGGAGAACGCGAAGCTGTGTTGTTTTAGCTGGAAGGCTCCCTCATAATTGTTTTGCCAGGCTTTGTGTAGTGCATCCAAAAAAACACTCCGTGAGACGAGAACAGACCCTGCAGATGGACAGTTCTGGCTGAATATATCCCGACCGATGTACTTCCCAAGCGCTCTTGACTCGCTGTGCTTTCTGCTATATCACTTACTGTGGCTTTTAGTGCTGGCAGACCTCTGCGTGGCACCACTCATTCGGCTTCGCTTGGTTCTCACATTACCCATGTACTAGTTGTGAGCTAACTTAAACAAGCCGTTGGGGAATATGCGGTTTGCAGGGGGGTGAGAAAACTGGGAAAGGAGAAGACCTCTTCTGATGCTCCCAGACACTGCTTTCCTGCTTACTCATGCTCGCAAACTGTTGTGGTAAATGTTTCTGATTTCTCATGTAGACTTCTGAAGCAATCAATAGAAAAAAAAAGTTAAGTCATCTTGCAATGTGATAATACATGTCAGAGCTGTTTGTAATGTTCTTAGTGATGGTCGTATCAGTGGTGTGCCTGCTCATGTCCATGGTACCAAGGAGCCTGACTGAGGTTTAGGACTTTTTTTGAGCACAAAGCACAATACAACACTGAAGGAACCTGCCAGCTCCTGTCTTATGTTGTGCAGGCAAACATGGAGCTCAAGGGAACAGTGAGCAAGAGTTGTCTGGAATTACCCTATTTTAATGCTTCCCACTTATTGCATTGCTGAAACTTCAGTTCTCCATCTCTTTTCCCTTCCCTTTTTCCCTCCATACCCCTTTCTCATCAGATGTGAGTGCCTGTTGCCCCAGGTAAGTGATTGCTGTTAATGTATTTTTGATTAACAGCAGGTCATGTGCGGTCACTTCCAGCCACCAAAGTGTTTACCCAGTTACAATGGGTAGGAACTGGGAATTGGTGCAGTTACACTCAGGAGAACTGTTGTTGCTGTGGGGGTGTTATGGCAGCTCCCGTGGCTCCCGAGGGCTGGTGCTGGTGGCTGTCCCTGCTCAGTGAACTGCAGCTCCGGAGCGAGCTGTGGGCTGGCCTCTGGATCTAAGAGCAGCATAGGATCCTCCTAAATGCACTGGAACAGGCAGACATCAGGTCTGCATGAGGAATTACAGCTCCCAGGAAGTTCTCCTGCATGGATTTTGCATCCCTCACCCCGCTTGTCATCTGCCTGCTGCCCAGGCTGGTTCTCCTCGTGCCCATGCTGTGCTTGTAGAAGCGTAGCAGTCGGCTTTCTGCCCCCATCTCAAGGAGGTGGGGTTCTGAACTGGCGCAGCTTTGGAGACGTGAAAGTCAAGAGCTGTGCCCAGAGGCCAGCGTGCTAGGACAGTGTGTTTGAATAAGCAAAGCTGGAATTTTTCTTTCAACTTTTCCAGCGTTTGCTGCCACTTCTACTCTACACATTTGCTGTATTTCTTTATTTGGCTTCCTCACTATTTGAATTTCTAGACAGCTTTTATATAACAGTTTCCTAGCATGCTGCAAGTCTGACCATTAGATTTAGACCTTTATTATTGCTGGAAGATAGAACTTTGTATACTCTCACTTTCCAGCTGTGAATTTGAAGGCATTGAGTTGCATTTGCAGGTGGTTTTCACTGTTTGTGTCAGCAAATACATGGCTTGTTGCATCCATAGTTTGAGCATGTCTTCTGTGCAAGTCCCTTAGAGTATTTCAGATATCTGAGACTGTCTTAAATAAGAGCTCCTCAGCATGAGGAAGAGTTTTTCAAGCTTTACTGGTTACGGCTCAGTATTTCAATGACCTAAATAACTTTCATGAGGGTGCAATGCTTGAAGGTGAAGATTAATGCCTTGTTTTTCCTCAAGAATAAGTTAATCCTTTTCAATCCCTTTTCCTTTGAATATGTTACAGGTTTAAGCTGTCTAGAAGATGAAGCCCTGTTTGCAGTTGGTGTTCCTTGTCTTCTTGATCTGTCATACAGAAGCAGAGTTCTTCACTTCAATAGGTATGGAAAGAACCAATGCACAATGTTAGGATGCAGCTGAGATTGCCAAAACTGTTAATCCTTGCAGTTGAATTTCATGACTTTCCTCACATGGCCCTATCAAACACTCGCCTCATCAGGGAAAGTAACTCTTCAACATCCTTAATACTGTTCTGCTTGCCTGTTCCTGAATTTCTTATCTCTGAAAAAGCATCCTGCTGACTTCCATGTACTTAATTATTGCATTGCAATGCTGAAACTAAAGCTGCTGTTGGGTTTGTAGATCACATTGAGTCCTTCAGTGGTTGGCCTTTGAAAAGCAAAGCTTGTTGTAGTACTTTGGATTGATAAGCTTGGCAATTTCCACTAATGCTAATTAGGTGAGACTATGTTTCAGTCCATAAATAGAGGAATTTCAGATTAACTTAGTTTGAAACGCCATATTGAAACGCTGTAACTTTAAGTGATACTAATAGTTGACTAGTAACTTACTAGTGTGACCTTGTCTGCATCCATATGTAGAACAGATTTTATGGCAACTATTTGCATCTTTTATTGCTTTGACTCAATAGCTGTGTCAATGTCAAACCTTTCTTTTGATTGTCTGGCATACAATTATAGTACTAAAAGTAATTCAGAGGCAGTAAAACAGTCACAGTAAAGCTGTATGGGCAACTGAGGTTGAGATTTGAATGCTGGACTTTTAAGTCCCCAAATCTACTACATATACAAGCTTTAAACTGCGCATCTTAAATTTCTGTTCTTTGTTGGTTTTAATAGCTCTACAGCATCTGATGTCTGTCTTGTCTGCTGCTGGAAAACTTCTCTTGTGTGTGATTAACACTTGGTCGTATTCTGTTTTCAGGTCAAATGACAGATCTCATTTATGCAGAGAAAGACTTGGTGCAGTCTTTAAAAGAATACATCCGAGCAGAAGAGGCCAAGCTGTCTCAGATTAAAAGGTAGGGGGAGAAGTTTGCATAATGGTGGGGGGGGTAACAAAATGCAGAACCTGTGGTGTTGGATTAAACTACACCTTCCTATTGCCAGTCATAGCTGTTAGTTCTGGTTAGCATTTCCTCAATAAGCTATCAGTGAGAACATGGGTAGTAAGCTGCATGTAACTTATTCCCCTAAACCTACAGAGGGGGCCCTGCTTCAGATATTTTTTGTGCTTAGCCTGTTTAGTGACTGTCTACTGGTGCCTTTCTGCTTCTTTCCCTGTCCCTGTGCCATCACAGTACTCCTGTGGAGAAGACACCTGTGTCAATCAGCAGCTTTGTTTGTGTGAGTTGAATGCATGCGGCTGCCAGTGCTCTGCTAGCTTGTAAGTGGTGCTGATGCCCTGATGCAATGGCCAAACATCAGCTGCGCTGTGTAGTGGAGTGCACACTGAACCTGGCTTCCCTCCTGTGTTGCCTTTGCTCTCAGGGAGAGTGCTCTTGCCTGCCTCTCTTCAGTTGCTGACCCGACTATAGCACAGCTCAGATTATCCTGGTGGCTCAGATCAGATGAAAGGTTCTTGCTGACAACTGATACTTTCTATGTGCCTTAGGAAGACTGTTGCTTACCTAGCTAAAAGTAATACCTAACAAGGCGTGACACTAGAATAGTATGAGGTCCAGGTTCAGGAGAGTTCTGTGCCTGTAGCTGGAGCCATGCTTTCCAAAGTCTTTATGAACTCCAGACTATATCTGGCTGTTTGATTTCCCTTTGGGACTGTAGGGTGGGGATAGGGTTATGAAGCAGTGAAATGATATGAATTCCTCATCACTTATGTATGCATAAGTATTCATTTCTTGAAAAGCTACCCTTCTGAAGAAAAGGTGTCTCCTGTTCAAGCGTGATTAAAGAGGATGTGAGTTTAATCTATGTACATGTATAAACTGGTCTTTAAAAAAAAAAAAACAACACACACTCGCATGTGTCAGTCCATCAAAAGAGATTTCTTTGTGTTACGTGTTCAGCTGACTGTATTCTTGCTTATAAATAAGCAAGAGTATTCTGCCACTGTTAAAATATTTGAGCTTTGGCACCCAAAACACTTTGTAATAAAGGTGCTAAATTTCAACATTGAACAGGGTAACATTTTTCACTACTGTGTCTAATTATTCTACAGATGTATGGTTCAAAATATTGTGATGTGAGTAGAGTAGAACTTCAACTTCTTACTGCTTTGCAAAATAAGTATTAGAAGTAGTGAAAGCCAGATTAAAAAAAAAATTGAATGCAAGTGAGACTTGTGTCAATATATTGTTAATCTGATATCCCTGCAAATGATCTGTGAGTAATCTTAGTTTTGCTTTCTGTTGCAACATCACGGTTCACAGAATAAGCCAGGCAGTATGGGGATATGTGGCGATGCTTATAAAAAAATGTTTGCAACTGTAGTTCATTCATGGCTTACTGGGTTTGAGATCAGACTTGAAGGGGTTTCTAATGTTCATTATTAGCTTATCTCAGCAGTGTTTTCTTCCTATTGAGTACTGGAGAGAGGAACACAGCCTGGGCAGACCTTTCTATTAAGGGATCATATGAAGAGCAGCAGAAGAAATTCTCAGTATAGCATCAGTGATATAACTGGCAGCAAAGCATGGCATCCCACTACTGCTTTGAAGCTGACTGGTGCATGCTAGGTGACTAACAGCACTCTTTATGTACTCTACCTGAGGGTTTCCAGTCTGAAAATCAATGATTGGGCTTTATTTTCCATAAAGCTAAAAAGCTCTGGGGTGCTATTTGTATTTTTACAAAGATGGATTAAATTATAGTCAGTGTTTTTGCTCTATATATAACTTTTATTTTCTGAAGTGCAACGTGCTGAAAACTGATGGCTTAGACTTCAAGAGCTACGTGTCTACTGTAGTAAGATTTAAAATAAAAAGCAGGGAAATAAATTCCTTTAAAAGAATATTGTGATTTAAAACATAAATTGTACTTCACTTTATCCTCGTAAAGTGGAAAGCTTGACAGCTGGTTATGATGGCAAAAGCAGCAATAAATTGATTCTAGTGGTGTAATTAGGGTAACTTAAGGAGGAAGACATGCATTCATAAATCGTTTTCAGACTGAGGCATGCGATTCTCTTTCCAGCTGGGCTGAAAAAATGGACGTACTGACTAGCAAATCAACCTCTGATCCAGAAGGGTATCTGGCACACCCTGTAAATGCGTACAAGTTGGTGAAGCGTTTAAATACGGATTGGCTGGAATTAGAGAACCTGGTTCTTCAGGATACAACGAACGGTAAGGAGCTACAGGGCAGGTGCTGGTGGGAGGTAGCCTTACAGCGCTGCTGCTTCCTGTCATCTTCTGGAAAGTTGCGAACTCAGCTGTGGTTTACTGTTGCCAAGTTTGTTTGAAAGTTAAACTAATGGCTGGCCTCTTGCTTCACTTGCTTGGCTAACCAGTGAACTTGGTGCTTGAACCAGACAGAGCCGAGGCTCAGAAGCTGTTAAGTGCAATAGGCACCTTATGTCTGGGTGGTTTGTGCTGTTTGAGACAGGAGAATGGGATATACTGAAATGGCCAGTTGTGTTAGCAAAGGTTTTATGCCTTTTATTGAGTTTCATATCCCTCTGTGTAAAAGCTTACTCATCTGTCTTCCCAATCTGCTGCTTCTGTAAGCAGTCATTGCTTATAAACCATGTTGATCAGTAGATAAAGACTTAAGAATCAAAATGAGACCTGCAGTGAGCTGGTTAAGGAATTCTTGTCAGCTCCATCACTAACAGTTGGCAAGATTTGATTCATAACTGGGTATTATACAACTGCTATCTGTAAACTTATCCTTCTAAATCAAAAGTTTCCACAACTAATCTTTGCTCTTGCATCATATTGTTAATGTCTGCTTGAATTTGCTTCCTTAAGCTTATTTTCTTAAATGCAAGTTTATTTTTACTGGACCTCTTGAAAGTAAGGGGGATGAAGGTATGTTTTTCAGGCAGAACTGCATGTTTTCCCTTTCTCCTCTGCAGTTGAAGCTTTTTCCCAGCCAATATTTTTATTGTTTTTTTTTTTTTTTTTGAATAGTCATCCTGGAGAGAAATAAAATACTTAATTCAACTGAATACTTCTGTCCCTAATTCTTTTTTAAGACTCCCTTTTCCAGTTTGCTTGTTGCATGGCTAGAAATGGCTGAGTTTTTTCTTTGGTTGATTACCTCCCCTTCTCAGCCAACCAACCTGCTATACAACCTTGATAATACTTATTCCTAAATGAAATGCACTGCATAAAATGTTGCCTGTTCTTACTTGCCAGATTTAAAAGCCTCTTAACAAGTAAGATTCTGCTCCTGTTTAGGGTTTCCTGGATCAGGGTTTCTGTCCTGAGCTGAGATATGAGAAGTCTTTATACGTTGAAAAAATCTGAGATCATTGTCCAGTGCTATGATTTGCAGTTGTCTCTGGATATTTCAGAAGGAGAGCTGATGAAAATTTAATTTTCTGTGCTGGAAGGAGACTGAGAAAACTGGAGATTATTGGATTCACATTGTACTTCAGTAGTTACGTGGCACAAGTAAACTGTGTTGATAGTTATTTAACTCTTGTCATTTGCCCACAAACTGTTCCTTAAAATGGGACAGAAAGCAAAGCTTAAATAAATCAAGAGCCTAATGAGAGACTTCAAAGCTAAGTTACCTGAATCTCAGAATTACAAAAAAGTAGGTATTTCTCCTGTGTTGTCTTGAACTGATGCTTATTCAAACCATGGAAGTAACATAATCTTTTCCTTTTAATGTAAGGCTTTATTGCAAATCTCACAATTCAACGTCAGTTTTTTCCAACTGAAGAAGATGAGACTGGAGCTGCAAAGGCTCTGATGCGCCTGCAGGACACGTACAAGCTGGATCCCGAAACGCTGTCTCGAGGAAACTTACCAGGCAAGTGTACAAAGGTCTCCTCTTTAAAGAGAAGGAAACAGACATCCTCCAACTCTCAAAGTCCTTTTTCAGTAGTGATGAAGGACTGTGGCTCTGAAACTGTGCAGCTCAGGCACTTGTGGTTGTGTTTATTTTGGTGTTTTGAGAACAGCCCAGAGGTTGGTCCCACCCAAGGCAGGGAGCCATGATCTGCAGTGACCAGCTCCAGTAGCATGTGTTTTATTTCTATTGTTTTAAAAGGAAATACTGATTATTTTTTTTGTAATCACCATACCAAAGCAACAGACAAACTTGCTTGTGCTGGTTACTGTGTAGGCAAATAACGTGGCAACCTCCTGCCCCTGAGAGCTTAGGAATTGGGGGAAGGAGATGCTCCGTAACTCATTGCTCTGATGGCTCTTCCAAAGCTTGACTCTGTTCTTGTTTTGTGATCTTCCAGTGAGGCTTGGCTGAATCACTTGGCTCCTGGTCTTTATCTGTGAAATGGGGGCTAACAGTACCTGCCACAGAAAGATGTTCTGGGAGCTACACAGATGGTATTTGTGATATTGTGATGTTATTTAGGATGAGGGCATGGCCTCAAGTTGCGCCAGGGAGGTTCAGGTTGGAAATCGATATTTTTCTTCTCAGAGTGGTCAGGCATTAGAATGGGTTGCCCAGGGAGGTGGTAGAGTCACCGTCCCTGGAGGTGTTTAAGGACAGGTTGGATGTGGTGCATGGGGACATGGTTTAGTGGGTGACATTGGTGGTAGGGGGGTGGTTGGACCAGATGGTTCAGAGGTCTCTTCCAACCTTACTGGTTCAGTGATTCTGTGTTTGTGTTCTGGCAGCTGAGTGACTTTGTGATTCCTGCTTGTAAGACATTTGCTAGCAACCATAACCTTGTTCAGTAACTATTTACAAACTGAATAGACTTCATTAGAGTGTGGGCAGTTGTTTCCGAAACAGTTTGTTATGTAGGTTATTAAGAGTGAACTTAAAATGAAGTCATATCTATGCATCTGTTGATCTGGAGCAACCGGAAATCTGTATGCAGCTAAACAGTCAAATGGATACCTAGCCTGCCTAAATGCCAATCAGCTTGCTTGTATGCACAAGTATACATCTCAAGTGAAGAGCAAACAAATTAGCTCTGTGTATAGCCAGGCTTCTCCTGTCACCCGTGTTAACTTGGTTTCAGTAAAGTTTGCTCTTAGTCCACTCTGTCTTGGTTGACAACAGAACAGCATAACACTAATTTTGTTAAACTTTTCATGGTTTCCAAAGAGAGGAATGCCACAGAATTATGATGGAATATAATTCCTGAAGGTGATCAGTTTGGTACAGAATGTAAAATATTGCTAATGCTTTTTTAGAAGCCTTTTATGGGTGATAAATTGTGTTTATAGGTATTTTTCAATGTTTGAAGGCAAGGATGCTTCTGTGTGGATTGCTAACTAATTTTTCTTTTTGTTATTAGGAACAAAATATAAATCATCTTTGACAGTGAGTGACTGCTTTGGTATGGGCAAGACTGCTTACAACGATGGAGACTACTATCACACAGTGCTCTGGATGGAACAAGCCTTAAAACAGCACGATGAGGGGGAGGACACTACTGTCAGTAAAGTGGAGATCCTAGATTATCTCAGCTATGCTGTTTTCCAGTTTGGGGACTTACACAGAGCCATGGAGCTCACAAGGCGCCTGATATCCCTTGGTAAGAACAAAAGACCCGATATGCTGGTACTGGGAAGCATTGCCAGCAACAGCCAAGAACAGTCCTTGTCCATATGTATTGGTGAGCTGACTGGAAGGATATCCTGCCAGATGACTTGTAATAAACATATGTTACGGGGAAAAAAGTCTACTTTTACATGAAATATCTTCTGCAAGCCATCCTATAGTCTATGCTGTTATTACCTAAAGACTAAATGTGTCTGACTGGTACCAGTGCTTTGGTGTACTGAGGTGCATTTGGTAACAGTTAAAGCCTGGGTTTAAAGTCCCAAGTGTAGACAAAGGCTGCCATGGACTCAGGGGGAGTACTACCTCTTCTGTCAAGTCCTACTGACCTCTTATTTCTCGTTATTCTTCTGTGCAAGTACTCTTTGATGCCAAGTGAATTCTATGAGATCTTAAAGTGCATTTCTGAGTAATGAGATCATAGATCAAGTTTCTTAAAGCCTGCTTTTATCTCTGGTCTGTTTCTAGCTTTCTTATGAGTAAGCAGATAAGCAGTCCTTCCAATACAACTCTACCTACTTCTTGGGTTGGGAAGGTTTATCCTCTTCAATTAGAATTAACATCTAATGTTACTGTCTTATACATTTGTATGTTTTTTAAATCAGCTGTGGTTCTTAATCTAGATGCTGGCTGCATCCTGAGAGTAGATGAAGCTGTTTTATTGGGGGGGTGAAGGGTAAAGATCATTCTAACATCTGCAGACATTGGAATTCACAGATTAAAATTTACAGGAATATGAATATGTATTGAATCCAGTTCCTTCTGCAATAATGTTTAGCACTAATAGCAGAACACAAATCCTTATCAGCACCGAACAGTGGAACAGACTTGGCAGTCCCATCTGGGAGTAGCAGCTTCCTCTGCTTGAGGCTAACCTTCAGCTAGCCAATATTAGCCTGTTCTCCAAGGAGTGGTAACTTCTTTGGCCTTCTGGGTTAGTTAAATAAGAAACACAATGAGCTTGGGAAGGTCAGAAGCAGTCAGAAAACTGTTCTAGGTGCTAGTGTCCAGAAATCTAGTGATGAATAGGAAATTTTCTTCTTTGTCAGGTATAATAGATGGTTAAAACCATGTGTTGATGAGGTTTATTGATTCATACCAACGTCGATAATCACTAGTGATAGGTCTAATGATGCTAGTGGTCCAGGACACCTCCCTTATAAGCCTGTTATAAACACCAAATGGATTCTATAGATAAGCTGGTAAATGGTAATGCTTAACTTCTGAGCTTCCAAACACTCCAGGAAGCCTTTGGGACTGATGTTTGTGGCTGGGACTCCACTGGAGTCCTGGATTAAAGCGTGCTTGTGCAGTGCAGGTGAGAAGTATAATGGAGAAGGGTGCAGCCAAGTAGACTGGCTTGATCTTTGCTTGGCTGTCTTCTCCTGGGTGGAACTAGGCAGGCCAAGTTTGAAGAACAGGATGGTGGTGAAGACTAAAACCTCTTTTTTTTCTCCCTGAAAAGCATGTTTTGTGATAGGTCCTTCCAGAAACTATTTTGCAGGAATGTGCCTAGCTTCCATTTGCAGGGACAGAAACTTCCTAGTGCTGGTTTTACAATGCAGACTGGAACCATTGCATTTGGTTGTCTAATAATGTTTTAGGAAGGGGAGAATTACTGATGCAAAAGCTTGTTTGTGTTAACAGTTCCTGAGATATGCATAAGTTGCTGATCCTGTGTTTTTTCCCAATGAAGACAGCACTCATGAGAGAGCAGGCAGTAATCTGCGGTATTTTGAGAAGCTGGTGGAGAAGGAGAGAGAAGAGAAGTCAAGAGAGAGCTCATTAAACAAGACAACGGCAGCAACAGAACCAGTGGTGCAAAGTGGTGCATACGAGAGGCCTCTTGACTACTTGCCAGAGCGTGATATCTATGAGGCCCTTTGCCGAGGGGAAGGGGTGAAAATGGTAAGAGAAAGGCAAGGCTTTTCAGACTGTCTTTGCATAAGGATGATTGAGCTCGCTGATGCGTGTTACTAAATTTGTTATTTTTTTCAGAAAATCTAAACGTAATTCTGACCAGGATGAGATTTGTACCTTATGTCCCCAACTCTTTCTTAAGCTACTGTAAATCCTATACAGAAAAACAGCTCTTAGGTGGACTTCTTAAAGGTTATTGAAAACTGCTGAATAGACAAACTCATAACCAATTTCAAATGCTGGCTGTATTGATATAGCAGGAGGCATGCATGTATCTTGACTGTATCCCTTGTAGTCAGTTCAACCAACCAGTTTCTGGTACCTCTCTTCAAACCTGGCTTTAATTTCAGTGCAGGGGGAGGAATCAATTTATTCCCCTGCATAGTTGTAATTATAAGAACCAGATACTTTTTTTTTTTTTTTTACCACCGGTTATTCATGTATTTATTGTATTTGTCTAATTTGTAGCCTGTTATGATTTAACTTTCCAAGAATTAATGTGTCATGTGTTTGGTGGTATCTTGAGTGCACGTTTTCACAGAAAATTGCTGAATCACTCAGGCTTACTTCAAATTAGCTGTCAGCTGACCGCTTTTCCAGTATTTGTGAAATAAAGCACACTTTTTCTTGCCTGTTTTAAATTCATGAAAAGTGGTTGAGCAAACAATGTGTTTTACGTAGCGTCTTGTTTCAGACTCCTCGAAGACAGAAAAGGCTCTTCTGTAGGTACCACAATGGAAACAGAAACCCTCACCTGCTCATAGCTCCCTTTAAGGAAGAAGATGAATGGGATAGCCCTCATATTGTACGATATTATGATGTCATGTCTGATGAAGAAATTGAGAAAATTAAACAGCTGGCTAAGCCAAGGGTAAGCTTCCTTTCATCTCACTATTGCCTACATACTCAGTGCTTTAATCTATTACCAAAGAGTAGGCAAAGGATTTGGGAGACTTGATTTCATACTACTGATAATACACTGCAGCTGTGAACCTAAAGGGAATGATTTTGAAACTGCCAGGTGATGTAGGACCAAGAAGACCAGGCTCCTGAAGGCATTTATGTGATGCTGCAGTTAAATGTGCAAAATTCTCAGTAAATGGCTTAGGAATTTTTTACTTACGGAAAGTCTTAAAACTTTCTAATAGTTTTGCATATGCCACTAATGTCAGAGGAACTCTTCATATCATCTACATTTGGTAGGACTGGGGTCAGTCCCTGTAACACTAGGCAAATATTGTAGTCTTATGATTCTGATAAATTTTTCATTAAAAAAGCAACTATTTTATTAAGTTATTTTTTTTCAAAATCTGTCTAGCTGTGCTGTAGGAATAGTTTTGAATTCTGCAGCACTACTGAAAGAATGGAAAATGCAAGTCCTGTGATGAAATGGTCATTAATAAATACAGCTTAATTTCAGCCAGGAAACTTTAGTTAGTAATCATGGAAGCTTTCAGACAGAACTCTGAAGTAGTATGTTAGTATTGGGCTTGGAAAGTTGAGTGCTTCCTTTGTTCTAAAATGTATTTACAAGAAACTTCTGCTCTTAGTTCTAGGCACTTAACATTATCTGCAGTTTACACTTGCCAATATTTTTTTCTCTTGTAGAAAAGCAACATCTGTACGTGATATTCAAGTAGGCTTTCATGCTTGTTTTGCAAAATGCAATCACTTACTCCAGTTCCAAAAAACAGTTCCAACTTTACAGGCAATACATCAGAGCTGACTTTTGTCAGCTGCTCAGCACTGGAAAGGGTCAAGAAAATTCTTAATTTTATTGGTGTGGAAGCCTGAACAGACAAAGATACGCCATTAGATCAAATGCTCAGTGCAGAAATCAAGCAAGCATGTACAAGCTCAAAAATGGCAGCATAATGAAAAGTTTGGAAAGCTAAATTGTATCCCAAAAGCTCTGCTTCACTGCGTAAGTGAAGACCAACATTCAGTAATCCTGGCTCTTCTGTTATGATTTATGCAGGAGAAATCTGGAGCAAAATAACTGAGTCAGAATTACGGGAGTAGCTTTGCCAAGAACTCTGGTATAGGGACAAGACAGTTAATGTGGGTTGTAAGGTTGGTTGGCATCTAATTGAGGAAAAAATGAAGGAAATATTTGCATTTTTTTTCAGGATGTGCAGTTAAGGTTTTCTGGGAGCTATAATTAGTGGAAGGAAGAAGGCATGGTTTTAAGTGTTTGTGGTTTGCAGGAGTTAAATTTAAATGTGGTCTGACTTTGCAGTTAAACAAAGGAGTGTCCCAGTTCTCGATCTCAGTTGCAAGTACGAAAGCAAAGTGACCCGTTAAGCTAGTAGTAGTCAATTGCTTTGACACCACGGCAAATCTGATCAGTTTTGCCAAGTTACAAACTTTTCCTATAATTATAGTGACGTGGCCTGACAGTGATGCATTACTTGCTGTTCACAATGTGTAGGTGAGCTGTACTTTTGAAGAATTACCTTCCTGGTGTTGTACCAATATCTCAAGCTGTCACTGAGATGGTGTTCCACGCATTTTTCAATTGGAAAAATCTGAGCATGATCATGTTGAAACTTGTCCTCAGGGGTCCTCTACCACTGGATCTGCGTGCCCCATAACTTGTAGCTCATTCTGCAGAAGTTTTCACCCGTTGTTATTTTTCATCTGAGAATGAGGCTGTTTTTTCCCACTTCACATGAGGAACAGGCTGATTAAATTTCTGTAGCATCCAATAATTTTCTTTCTGCCAAGAACTTAAGCTTCATATGTTGTTAACTTTTGTTGTTGTTCCCTCTTGCTAACATTGACTCCAGCTGTTTCAAAAGTACCTTAAAAAACCATAGCTGTTCTGCACAGAGTACTTATGGATTTAATGAATATCATGGCTTGTGCAGTCAGTTGGGTTCTTTTTCCAGATCAGCTGCAGGTGATGCATTGCACTGGCATTTCTGCATGTGTGATTCTAGTATGAAATTGGAACAAAGTCTAGGCTAGAGCTTTACTTTCAATCCTTTGATATATTGAAATCTGACAGATCAGCTGCTGATGTTGATTAAGAAAAATTATATATTTTTAACCTATAGTTGACATGCTTCTTCCCACTTGGGATTTTTTTGACACAGCTGGCACGAGCCACAGTACGTGATCCCAAAACCGGTGTCCTTACAGTGGCTAGCTACAGGGTATCAAAAAGGTAAGCATAGAGAAGAATTCAGCTCTAAGATTGCTGCATTTAAGAGCCCTAATCTGCTACCTACAGCTGAATACAAAGTGCACTGCATGTACCAAAAGCTTGCACAACAAATGCATGGTAAATGGCTCAGCCATGTAACTGAGGACAGAAGAAATCCCTGTCCTTTGGGAAATGGGTGGTTGTGGCTTGTGTTCTAAAATAATGTTTACATCTTTCCTATCCCTTTCCCTTGTCCTAGCTCATGGCTGGAGGAAGATGATGATCCTGTTGTGGGTAAGGTGAACCAACGAATGCAGCAGATCACAGGGTTAACAGTGAAAACAGCTGAACTGTTGCAGGTCAGTACGCTTGATTCTTACCAGGATGAAATCTAACAACTACTTCTTGGTCAGGATGGTGTACTACTTGCACAAACAAGTGTAGGCATGGATCTTAGCTCCTCCTAGGGGTTCTGTTGTCTGCTGACTGAACACATAGGTTCCCAGGAAATGGGTAAGGAGCTCATGAAGACTAGCAGGGATGTCCTTGGCTGTAAGGACCTGCCAGGTGGATGCCTTCCCTTTGTGTGACAGGCAGAGACAAATGGAGGCTATCTAAAGAATACCAGATAACTTTGCACATAAATCTGATTTACCAGTTTGTTTTGAGGGAAATGCCTGACACTTTTGAAGCCTGCAAAAGCTAGTAAAATACATATGCTCAGATTCTGTCTCTTCAGAGGAGGGAGAACGGTTGTAATAAAACTATGGTGGCTCGTTTGTGTTAAATAGGCTGTTGTAGTGATAGGTAAAGAGTGCTGCTGTTAAAGTTTCTCAGCACTGAATGCTTCTTCTCAGTGGAACCTTAAACTATGAAAGGGAAAGAGCGCTTAAGATGTTTTTCATCTGCATACCTCATTTCTGGTAATCTAAAGAAAAATAGGGTTAAGTGTGTTATAGATAACAATCTTTGCCACAAAGTACTGTTTTTCAAACAATGTTTTAGATTTTTGAGAGTTATCTTCTGCAGCAGTCATTTGCAGTTGACAGTGTTTTCTTCCTTGCTATAGGTTGCTAATTATGGAATGGGAGGGCAGTATGAACCGCACTTCGATTTTTCTAGGGTAAGATTGCTCTTAATTATTTCTTGGGGTTGGGTGGCATTGGGAACAGGTTATTCTGAGAACTGTTGAAACCCTTATTAAAATGCCTTGTATACTAAAACACTCAACATGTAGCCCAGTTGCATGGGATGAATAATGACCTCTGGAAAGCTTTCACACTCCCTGCTCTGATGCTGAGAGTTCGAGAGAGAACAAAGAACAAATCTGCCTGCCTCTGCTTATCTTTGGCCCTTTGGTTCCTTGCGCAGTGTAGAGATGTTAACTCATACAGCAGTTGTATGTGCTCTTTCCATTACTTTATTAGGAAACTTAGGTCTGCAAGCTTTGAGTTGTGAATCTGAGTTGTTCCATGAGGCTTATGAGTTTAGCAGGGTTGAGTCCTCCTTTGCTGGGTATGTTAAAGCACTTTGCAGGAACTGGCCGGGCAGGAGACATCCTCCCACTTTGCTTTTAAAAAGTAGCTTTTATGGAAATCTGAGTTTTAGAGCCATTCTGGCAAAACCCTTAATGTGGCTACAGCTACGGGGGCTGTGAAGAGGGCTTTGTCAGCTGTATCCAGGATGGCTGTGCTATGGTGAAAGCAGGAAAACTTGGAGCTGGTACTTGCTGGATCTATACCAGGCACTAGAGGGCTCTACCTGGTAAGTGACAGCTCTGCTTAGCTGCAAGAGAGGAGAGGAGTAACAAATTCTTCATCACTACCCTAAAATGGTTTTGGAACTCCAGTCATTCCGGAGAGCTATGGTGACCAGTGCTTACAAATACAAAATCCATTTATGATGCCTTGTTTTCAAGTAAGAGCCATGCCTTCAATTGAATCTATCTTAATGCGGACTATTCTGGTGGTTTTTACCTGGTAGAATGGGTTGCTGCAGCCATAGAGCAGCCCAATAAGTGAGTATGGAATTGTAGCTACCTTACATAGCACTATTAAAAAAAAAAAAATCAATCCCGATTTTCAGTGCTGTGGAAGCTCATATTCGTTAGCTTTGGCCTGTTGAGAGAATTTTGCTGTTAACTTTAACGCTGCTTCGTTTCCTGAGTCAAGCAAATGCTCTTAAATTCTCTTTAGAGCCTTTGAACTCCAGGACCTCAGACATCAAATTGGCCAGTATGGTCTTTACTTTTGGATTAGGCAGCTGGGACAGAGCTTCATTTGGAACATAACCTTGGCTGCAGTCATCGGTTAAAGCAAGGCAATTGTGGAATTTGCCATGGCTTTGGACTGGTCCGCCAGGCTCTCTGTGCATCACAGATTTCAGTGTTGTAATCCAGAGGCATTGCTGTGTCTCACCATCTGATCGGCCTCGCAGCTTTTTGTTTCCTTACAGCTCTCAAATTGAGACACTTTAACTGCATATTACAACTTGGAGATTACACTGGTTGCTCAAAAGTTACCAAAAGATCTTTTGATATTATCAAAGTTCAGAAATGCATGGCTGGACCAGGGTCTGGCAGAGGTGGTGGAAAAAAGGGAGACCCATATCTGTGCTGTCGTGTTGGCTTTTAAATTAAATTTGCATGTACTGATGCACAAAGTTACATTTTGAACCCATTTCAGGAAAGACCTTTTATTTCTTGAAATATTCAAGTAGACTGAACTATGCCTTAAGGATGGTGGCTTTCCTTGCTGTTTGTTTTTCCTGATACCAATTCCTGCTTTTTTGACTGTTGAAGATGATTGTTTTTGTGTAGAAGAGTGCACCTTAATGTCACTTAGCTTAAATTAATTCCTGACTATTAGTAATATAAATAAACCTTTAATTGCATTTTTGAAGGGAACAGAGATGTACTGGGATTCTAGATGTTTTCTGCTTCTAAACTGGCACCAATATGATCTCATACTTAAACAAATGAAACTCAAAACACTTTCTGCAGAGTAAAAACTCTTTGATCTTTTTGATGTGGTCCTTAATTGTAGATAGGCAACCACCTGAGAGAAGTTGATTACTGCTGTTCTAATTCATCGCTGCTAGTGAGAAATGCATTTCCTTTTCTCATGACGTTACTTCTCTGAGAATCAGTACTGCATTTAACGAGAATCTAGTGTTTTACCTAAAGCATGTTCGTGTTGAATTTTTCATATTCACCTCAGCTGTTGACTTTGGACCAGTGTCCAGTACAGTCCATGCCTGGTGATAACTTTCAGGTCACTTGGCATCTGTGCTGCAGGCCCAGAAAGCATTGCTTCTACTCTAATGCCCTGAGAATTGCTTCATTGCTATTTCTCCTTGTAGCATCCAAGTGCAATGTGCATGCATTGGGCACTGTGGCTGCAATTTCCAATGGCTTTAGTGCTACCCTGGGTGAAGTCCCATCTTTATTCTGACTCTAAATTGAGTCTAAGGTTCTGCCTCAGAGCTACACATAACTCTAGTGTGAGCCAGTTTGGAACGTGGGTTAAAGTTGTTGTCTGTTACAGCGACCCTTTGACAGCACACTCAAATCGGAAGGAAATAGGCTAGCGACGTTTCTTAACTATGTAAGTACCTCTGTTTGTCTGCTGTCTGTGAGCTTGAAGTTTGCAGTTATTCTTATTTAATTTTATAGAAAGATGAGCCAGATGCTTTCAAGCGGTTAGGGACTGGAAATCGTGTGGCCACTTTTTTAAACTATGTAAGTATGATGATCCTTTATGCATTGAGTGTAACTTTTAGCAGCATCTTGTTTACAGCTGGTACAGTTTATTTGCAGAGATTTCCTGATATCTGGAAATAGGGTCGTACTTATCCTTACAGCATCAGGTGCTGTCCCATTTGAGTTAATAGAATTGATGTTCTCAGGGCAGAAAACTTGAGTAGGGCCCACTTTCCCCTTTTGGCTACTCTACAATGAAATCTTTGGTTTCATTGGATTCCCACTGGTGGGAGAAAGGAATGTGGTTTATTTCTCAAAGGTGAGTATGTGGGTTACTCATATGTTGCTCTGTTTGAGAACTTGACTGCCTCACAGTAAATGGCTGAGAGTCACGTTCTTCCACCAGTGTTTGACAGCACTTGATGCTGTGGTCTGTCAGCCTCCATTTTAACTTCTTGTCCAAAGCCAGAATTGCTCTTGCACAGCTGTTGCTTCAGTAAATGGAGGAGACATAGCTAATAAACTTGGTGCAGCTGGGGAAGGGGTTATAACTGCAGAACTGCAAAGATCCATTAGTTGCATGCGTTATACAGCCTACAGACCATGTACACTGAGATCCTCACTGGCACTTACTTGGCACTGATACTAGTGGCCTAATGTTTTCACAGTAGTCTTGTTCTGACGATACTCGATCAACTTCTACTCAACTATATGGTTAATTAGGACCACCTAATCAGCTAGATCTAACTTTTGAGTGATAACTTCAAATATAAATTGTGATGAGATCATTATGGCTGAGCTAGTATTCTGAGTGCAAAGTGCATCTCAAAACAGAATCAAAAGTACTTTCAAGTGCAGAAAAATCTCTGAAATGAGTCAGAATAAGATAAACAGCTGTGAGATACTGCTGCTAAGAGGCTTTAATTCAATTGCCTCAATCTTTCTTCCTTCGCAGACTTTTTGGACAAATCTTGATTCTGAGTGCTCTGCATCGTATTCTCTGCCAGTTGTACATGGTCAAAGGCAATTTACCCTTTGTGTGTCCAAGTAGAACATATCATACTTGTACCAATGTCCCTACTAAAGAGTGGTTTGTTGCTAAGATGTAGGTATTAACTGGCAAAGTTGCATGCACGTGCTTTCTAGTTGGAAGGGACAAAACACTGTGCACCTATGGCATCTTGTGCCCTTTTATTGTAGGTACCAAGCAGGAGGACACCAGAGTGGTAATAACATCTGCTTTAAACAGAAATCCAAGTTACAGTAGAGAATATGGGGGACTTGGGGGATTACATTCATGATTGTTTTAAATTTGGTGGGAGTTGGATCTGAGTCAGCTGTTTCTTGTAATTAGTACCTCATCAAAAACTTACTGAAACTGTGGTAAGACTTTCTATTTTAATGGGAGTCTTTCCAGTAACTTTGGGTTTTGAATAAAGTCAGTAGAGCTTAAGGTGAATCCACCATAAATGATAAATTCAATAGGGCTAAATTCATTGCAGTGTAGAAGAGCAAAGTGTAAAGATGTAAGCATTTCTTTAGAACTATACATTGCTATATGTATTAAAGCTTGAGATGCATAAAGCACTTGAAGTGGCATGAAGTCATTGAACAGCATAGAAACAGAGAGGAAAAGTGAGATTTTTCTAATGGTTTATAGTTTCTGAAGTGGTTGACCAAGACACATAAACTAAATTATGAAAATAAGTTCCAAGGACACGGTTTCAATTTATGAGGAAATGTGTGGTTTAACAGACACTTAGTTTCCTAATTGGATCATAAACCAGAATGAAATTCTTGAAACAGACTTCCTCTGAAGTCTTCTCCCTTGTTAACAAGCTAGTACTCTGGAACATTGCAGGTACACAACTTTTAATGGCTACTTTGTGTAATAGATTATTCATAATCTAGAAGACGTGCTGAACAAAAGCCTTCAGCTGGAATAGCAGGGTTTGCAGTTCTTGCTGATGGAAGTGCATCCTTTCTTCTTTAGTAGACAGGTGCCAGTAGAAATCTGTTAGGGTATGGGGCGCTTAAGCTTGTGGGACTGTATGTTCAGAAGTGTTGTAAATGGTCAGTTTGCTCACTTTGTTTTCTCAGATGAGCGATGTAGAAGCTGGAGGAGCTACAGTTTTCCCAGACTTCGGGGCAGCGATATGGCCCAAGAAGGTAAAGTCTCTTCATGTGTGTAGCTTGTTCTCTTCTCCTTTTACTGTCCTTCTGAGTACGGTCTGGCATCCGGTATCCATTTAAGTCAGCGAATGTGGCAGTGTCTAATGTGAACAGTTTGTGTAGAGGTGTTCTTAACAAATAAGGATTGTGTTCACTCTGTGGTGAACATGGCTGAACTAGAGCTGGGATTAGATGTTTTTTTTCCTAAGTTTGTGCGCTGCTATAGGTGACCTGTGCTGAAGTGCTTTGTAAGAGCCTGAAAATGGGTTCTTGGGTGCTTACCCCTCTTCCCCCTTACTGTAACCTGAATAATTAAGCGGGGTGGGTTCTGTCTAATCTCAAACTGATTTGTGTTTGCAGGGAACAGCAGTGTTTTGGTACAATCTTTTCAGAAGTGGAGAGGGTGATTATAGAACAAGGCATGCAGCTTGTCCAGTATTAGTAGGATGTAAATGGGGTAAGTAACATTCTTTTAAGAACAAAACCTTGTATGCATACAAAGGTGGTGATATACTGTACTCTTATAACAGCATTTAATAACCTAGGTGTTGCTGTTTTAACTTTAGGAATTACTTGTCAATAATGAAAACTCACACCATCTGTGTAGCAGTAAGCTATCACTTTTTCTAGTGAGAGCATCTTTTTGTGGGCAATGATAACACAAAGCCTGTAAAAGTGTCACTGGGTTTGAGTAGTATAGAGTCATAGAGTGCTTTCGCTTACAGATCACTTAATTCTAACCCCCCTGCCATGGGCAGCAACACCTTCTACTAGACCAGGCTCTTCAAAGCCGCATCCAGCCTGGCCTTGAACGCTTCCAGGGATGGGGTGTCCTTGGGCAGCCTGTTTTGGTGCCTTACTACCTTCATAATAAAGAATTTATTCCTAATATCTAATCTAAATCTACCCCTTTTTAGTTTAAAGCTGTTATCACTTGTCCTATCACTGTGATCTATAGCGGCATCAGGATGACTTGAAGTATCAGCTGATTAGAATCAGGCCTGTTCCTACAAAACTTGTGCATAGTTCTAACTGTGAAAGAGGTCCTTGCAAACATTCACGTTTACCTTACTTTGTGGTTTAAGGGCATGAATAAACAGTTAAAAGGGGCCTGAGTACTTCTGCAGAGGTTATCTCAGGATTATATGTACAGGGAATCTCTTCAGCCACAACAACGTGCCAGTTAATTGAGCCACTTGCCTAGAAAGTGACAGAAGAATTTTTTTTTTTATATGAAATACAGTATGTACTAGGAAAAAAAAACAGGTAGTATTGCTTTTTTATTTTTAGATTTTTCCCTGTAGCACTCTCCCCCTTTAGCTTGCCCAAGAACTTTTTTGCTCATGTTATCTGATCAGATGAGTGCTACCATGCTTCCTGGAAGCAAACATTCTGATAGGCATGGCTAATAGGAGATAAATGCCACCTCTTGTTTGCCTGAGATGTCCATAGTCTGTCAACAAGGGGCTGTTTCCTACTTTGTCCATCTGTTTGGTCACTGTGACTCACCTCCTTTGGTCCTGTACCCACCTCCCACAGCCTCCATGGCATTCCCCTGGAGTTGCCAGAGCACAGTGCTCTGAAAATGACACCAGACCCACGACACACTGCTTTGTTCCTGTTGCCCAGTTGTGCAATTGGGAAGATCTTTTCTTCCCCAGCACTCTGAATCTTCCCGCTCACCATTGGATGGGTAAAGAGGTATAAGCAGGTATAAGGCTTTACCTGAAGTCCCACTCTGGGTTGCAGTAATACGTACAGACTGGGTGCATGGTGGTAACTCATTTCACATCTTTGTTCCACAGTTTCAAATAAATGGTTTCACGAAAGAGGAAATGAATTTTTAAGACCTTGTGGGAGAACAGAAGTTGACTGAAATCTAACCTGCTGCAGGCCTCTGTTTCTTCATCTCCTTTTCTACTGTTCGTTCTTCCAGTTCATTTCTAAGAAATGATCCATCTTTTTTCCCAAGATTCCTGGCACTTTACCCAAAGAGGATAAAATATGTAACACTTGGAGTGAAAGTAAATGGCTTTGTACACATGCTTGTGTTTTGGTTGCTGTTATTTCTCAGTCTCCGTGTCCCATTCCCCACCCTCCCTCCCCCCTTATTTTACCAGTTTTCGACCCTCAACTTCCTCTGTAGTAATGGTGCAAACAATGCTGTGGGCGATTCGGTGTTTTTGGGTGCCTGGTCTTGTGCCTTTTGTACCTCAGAAGTTTTAGATGTTAAATATTTCTTTGAACCAAAGTTTTTAAGTTGTGTACATGTTGATTTTATTGTATTTCTATGGATCATGAGTTTTGAAACAAATAAATGTGCTTTCCAAAAAAAATGGTTTTCTGTTTTGTCCCTAATGAGTCCATCAGTGCTTTGGTTCAGGGAGCAGCGGGCATTAGCTTTGTCCTTCACTGAAGGTCTGTTGCTTTGTTGTCCTTTGCTTTTAGAAAGATGTTGTTTTGGACAATGCTTTATTTAGGCTAGAGCACAACACAACTCTTGCACCTTCTGCTGAAGCTGGAAAGCTTAACTTGTGTATTTAACTCATGGTACAACGTATTGTTAATACATGAGGGCAGACAAGCTGCGCACTTCGGGCCAGTGGGACAAGTGATCTCAGTACAATACTCATGAGAAGCCCTGCCCAGTGTTGTTAGTCTTATATTGAGGGGCTATCTGGACTTGATGCAAGCAGTTAAAAGAGACCTGAAGGCCTTTTCAGCAGTCTTGACTATTCTTGATTCTAAGAGCAGGCAGTTTTGGTGAGACCCTGCATTTTTACCATGAGAGCGCTTGATCTGGCAGAGCACAACACCTACTGAACTTGAAGTCAGTAGGACAGTTGTGTTGCTAGCAAAATGTTAAACTCACTTAAATGGGATCTTATCTTCTCTCAAAGCAGAGTAAATTATAGCTTCCTTACTTTAAGCTGAGAAGCAGAAAAAGCTGTGTATTTCTCCTAATAACCTAAAAGATCCCATGTTACCTGCCCTCAGACTTGATGCAGTCCAGCAAGTTTCCCTTCTGCAGGACATAGTTTAATAGTTGCTCTCTAATCTCTCACAGCACTCTGTTGCTTGCCATGAATGTTGTGGTTGTTGGCTAACTGCTCAGAATATTTCATTTCTGACCTCTAGGTTTCTTAGTAAAATCTCTCAGCACAACATAAAGCAGAACTCCTTATTTCCCAAGTTTACAACGAAGTGTTTGACATATGACAGCCTCACAGATGTGAAGATGAACTGAGAATAAGCCAAACCCACAATCTCTAGTTGGACAATTTTGGATTCCAGAGGGAGGAAGAAGAATCTACTTAGACTTTCTGTTAACTTACCACGTTGACAGATAAAGTTCACGTCAGGACTCTGGCCAAGAATCTGTACCGAATCTACTTCTGAAACTGTAGCTGGCTTGCAAATACCATTGTTAACAGAGTTGTATCATGCTGAACCTTTAAAGTGAATTTTGCTTGCTTGTTTTCTCTAGGAAAAAGCATGTTTTATTCTGAGTCGTCTACCATTATTCAGACCATCCCTCAGTAGGATGGGAGAAGTGTGGTTGCAGAACTGCTTGAATGCTAAGGCTCTTCTTATGTCGTATGCAAGATAGGCTTGCTGCTAATCTAAGCTGAAGAAAAATAGCTATTTTAGAGAAAACAGCAGATTGAGTTTGGGGCATTCTGTAACCTCCCAGGCATGTTTGTGCATTTTGGTCTTGAGAAGAACTTTATGCTGGAATAAATATATTTTTCTTCATCCAGTGACAGGGAGCTCTTGTAAACATATCACTGGTACGGTAGGTACTCAATAGTTGGGTTTAGACTGCGAAAGTGTCTTCTGACATGTTGTTGACTTTTTTTCCCACAGGGTTTAAGTATTGAATACAGATATTCACATTGCAAAGGCTTGCTGTAGACAAGTGCCTGCCAGACACTTGGGAGTGCTTGGGGATCTTTCAGAGGAGATCTCTCAGAGGTCTTCAGGCTGTCTATTAGCTACTTGTTGACACAGTCTGTAAGGCAGTGCTCTACGTGATAGGTGCTGATGAAAGCAGATAGCATGTGAGCTCTCATGGAAAGATGGTCTCTTATCATGCCTTCTGTAGTCATAAGAAGAACCACCCCCAGCCCATGCCAGTAATCTGCATCCAATTTGAGCATGTGGTTTCTTAACCCCTGGCCTGGTTGCAACTGTGTGGACACACGGTGTGTCACTGAGCAGTAATGCAGCCCTCCAATTGGGTTAGGAAACCACCTAAAGCATAAATCTTTAGCTGTGTAGACTCAGCGAAGTACTTGATCTTGTCTTCTGCCTTAGAAGCTGCTGCTTTCCTGTTACAGTGGAAAAACATCTGCTATGTAATCACCTTAGAGGGGAAAACCAGCATCCAGGCTAAAATGTATAGGGTGGTGCCTGGAGAAAAGGTTTAGCTGTGACAAAATGAGCCCTATGAGCAAGGTTGCTGACCTCGTACTCTAAGTATTCAAAGCTGGGAATTGTTTTGTGCCTGCCTAGCACTGTGTGTGTTTACCTGCTGTGGGAAGAGCATGAGTAAAGCCTATTAAGGAAGGATAATGAAAGCGAGTTTCATACCTTGAGGATTTTCATGATTTGGGGCTGTGGGAAGGATGCTCAATATTGTGGGCTACTTGAAGCCCCAAGGCTGCCTCCAGCCCCTTGCATGTACCCTCTGGATTGCTGGTGCAGGCAGGAGGAGAATCGTGCCTTCCCCTGCACTGCCTCTTGGAAGCTCACCTCATGGCACAGTTGGACAGCCTGCACCCTGTAACCTTCTGGTCTGTCATTTTGCCCACAGCATCGCCACCGTGAAGCATCATTTGCAAAGCCTTGGCAGAACCGTGGGGAAGGGACCTCCCAGCCGTGCTTCAGCCATGGAGCCATGCAGGGCTCTGCTGGCAAACCAGAGTGGGGGTGAAACTGTTATCCAACAGGTTTTGGGGGGCTAAAAAATATACTTTACCAAGTGTTTTTGGGTGGGCTGGCAATGGCAGACCTTGAATGTACCCTCAGCATAACCCAGGGCATTTCTAGCTCCCTTGCTCATCCTGGGGCACTGCTGAGGAGCATTCATTAAATGACCATTTCAGACCTGCTCATTTTTCCTTTCTTTGACCTGAGAATGGTTGAGTGCTGCCACGCTCGGTCTGCTGCAAGAAGGGCTGGGGTCTGGGTGAGCCCCTGGCTGAGCTCTTGCTTGGAGCATCTTTGTGTTCCTGCTTTCAGGCACTTCTCTTAACGGGAGCTGGGCCAGAACAGGAGACCTTCACTGTGGTGCTGTTGACGGGCTGTTGATGAAAAATAGAGTCAAATCTAGTGGGAGTCCCCTCTGGCCCCAGGCTGGGAGGGTTTCTCCTTCAGCACTTGCTGTGCCAGGCCCCAGCTGCAGAACAGAGCCATGGTGTTGTAGAAGAGAGCTGTGATGTTTGATGTTGTCGAACAGAGCCGTGATGCCATTAGCCTTGTGCTGCTGTGGGAAGGTGAGAGCCCTGCGGTGGCTGAAGCCTGGTGGTGATGTGCAATTAGACGAGAGCAAGCTGAGCAAATGCAGATGGCCGCTTGTCCAGGCGTTAATCTTTTCGGGCCTTGGAGTGCTTTATCACTCCTTATAGCTGCAGAGCACATTGCTGTCAGTGTCTGTAGTCTGTAACTGCAAAGACTGTGGAAGATCGGAGGCGTCACGTTTTGCATCCAGTCTGCCAGCTGGGGATCAGTGACCCGAGGGGACCTCGTGAACCTTTTGAGCGTTCCCTGCTTGGCTGGCCCGGGGCTGGAGTGACTCACGAAGCCATGGTCCCCTGGGGTGCAGCAATCCTCATCTACAGGCCAGAGCGCTCTCCAAGTGCCACATCCTCTGAAAGGAGGAGCCGGAGAAGCCTCTGGCACCCACCCCATCTGCTGCAGATGCGCTGGGCCTGTGGGGCCGCTCGTCTCTCTGCCTCCAGCCCTGTGTCCCTGCTTTCCTCTGAGCACAGCAGTGGGCCACCGCCAGCGATGTGTGGCCACTACCAGCCACACGGCCACATATGTGGCACCGCCAGTCCCTTGGTGGCAGACCTGGGGTGCTGCCATCTCCTCCAGGCCCTGCCGCCGTGGCCTCACAGCGTGGTGTTTGCACTGGGTCTACGGCGGCTTCCTTCGCTTTCATCTTAGCTCTTGAATGAGAGACACGGATGAAACACCTCTGACTCAGTGAGATAGGTGAATTTGTAAGCCCGAATACCACACACAGCCCTAGTCTCTCACTTCCTCAAAAGTGCTAAATTCCTCATGCTCTTGGGTCTCGTTTTGCCTCCACCCCTGTGTTACACCGGAGCGGTGCTGAGCAGCGCAGCACGGCTGTGTCAGGGGGAGCCAGGCTGTCCCCAGCTCCCGTCCCTGGGCTGGGTGGCCTCTGTGCACATCTGTGGGGCAGCACCCTCACTGCAGAGCCTCTTTGGGGTGTCCTCCATCGTGTGAAGGCCTCAGATGTTTTCTGGTAGCTTCCCTCGATCCCACACGATGCTGGCTGCAGTCAGCACGCCATGGGGCTGAGCACAGTCTCTGTGTGTCCTGTCAGTCGCCGGAGGGGAGCCGTGCCTGTGCTCGCACCCTGCACAGGAATTCAGATTTCTCAGTGACTGGGAATGGTGTCTGAGTAAGACCTGAGCACCTGAATCGTTTTGTGACAGAAAAACATCGGCCCCTCAGTGCTTTCGGTGGGAGGCTTTGCACAGGCAGCGCCGCTCCGCTTTGTTGTCTGTGCGCCCTGCTCTATGCGATAACCTGGCTTTTCTAGATAACGAGCATCGTTTCACTCACAGGAAATAGGAAATGGTGAGTTGTGTTTGGTTTTGAAGTGATACACAAGAAACATACTTGTGAACGTGGGTGCATTTAAACACGGAGGAAAACAACAGTGGGCCGGGACCGTGCTGGGGCATGGAGTGGGGCCGCCAGCCCTGGGGGCTGTAGCAGAGGGGGCTCTGGCCCTGGCCCCACACTATGGGACAGCAGGGAGTCGGCTGTGTCCCCAGGGACAGCTGGTGCCTTGGCTTTGGAGCAGTATTTCCATCCTCCTTGGTCCTGACCTGCCCCCGGAGGCTGCTAAAAGTGAAGTGAGTGCTGGGGTGTGTGGGTGCTTGGGCCTGCTTCTGTCATGTAGAGCTGTGGCACTGCTCTTACTGTTAAACCTTTTTTTTTTTTTTTAATATTTAAAAAAAGTAAGGTGAGTAAAAGTGTCATTGGTTTTGCACCTTTCCCAGCAAGTGAAAACAGGAGGGAGGATGACCCAGGTGGGGTTCCTGTGGCAATGCAGCTGCCCGGACAGCGCTGCTCCCTGGGGGGAGCCCAGCTGCTGCTGCCCCCCATGTGTCCAGGAACCTGCCAGCACCCTGCAAACACAGAGGGGGATGAAACGTTTAAATTATTGCAGCAGCTCTGCAAATAAAACCAGAGCTGTGTGAAAGCTGAGGCCTGGCAGCAGCACTTCCTTTCTCGCTTGCCTTCCCTCTGCACTGCTGAAAATGTATGCAAAGGAATTCCAGTGGGGCCTTCTGGTTTGTGGTTTCACATAAACTCATACTTCAGCCCCAAAGTGTTGTTTCAATAAGAGTAAATTATGGGAACATGAAGAGTTTTTAAACTTCTAAATTTGCTGCTTTTGTGCACTGCCACCTCTGTGCTTGGAGTCCCTATCTCTGAAATTGAAGAGAAAAGCTTCAAGATGCAGTCCTGGCAAAAGAGGCGTCCTTCTGGGTATTTGTGTGCCCCACTTGCAGAAAGCATGCAGCTGCTAAGGAGGAGAGATGCTGACCTGAAGTGCCACAGGAGCAGGAATGGGGCTGCACCACGTTTTCATCAGGGGCTCCCTGGACACCTGGGGTGGCTGCTCTGCAGGGCGAGCACCCAGCAGCGCCCTCAGCAGCGGGACCTCTGCTGCAGGGATGCTTGTGCCACGTCTGTCCTCTTTAGTCCCACAAACCCTTCCACGCCTACGAGCAGGTCCGGGATGTGTACGAGTGTTTGCACGATGAAGGCTTGCCTTTGTTCTGAAATGTCAGTCAATAAAAGAATTAGAGAACAGTTAGGAGGAAATGCTTTAATGATTAAAAGCCATTTTTAGCTCATACCTGGGAAACCACAGGCTCGTAGCTTCACACAGACCAGAAGCTGCTTACAAATAATCTTTGCAATCAGTGCCTCTTTTCCTTCACTTGATGCTCATCTCCTGTCAGTGCACGGCCATGGCTGCGGTTGCACTTTGATGTGTTTCAGAAACAGCAGCTCCAAGTTCACAAAGTCAGAAGCCTGCCTTACACCGAGCTGGGAGATTCAATTAAACAAACAAACAAACAAACAACAAAAAAACCACCAAGCCCCATCTGCCTGCAGCAGGGCTGGCACACCCCAAAGCCCTGCGCTCCCCGCAGCAGTCCTGGCTCCTATAGTTCAAGCTTGTTGCTGCTGCCAGCCTGGGCTTTGCCTCTCCTAGGGCCTTGCAGCAGCTTCCAGCAGCAGGGCGAGCTCCACATCCCCAGGACAGGCTGAATCCAGCGCTTCCTGGCGAGGTAGAAGCTGTCAGAGCCCCAGGTGACTTGTGAGCACCTTCCCTCCCTTCGGACCAGACATCACACCTGGGGCTGGGGTGAGCGGTGCTGCTGCTCAGCCCGTGAGCACGTCGTTTTCTCTGATTCTGTGGCAGGTTGGTGACAGCTGCCTGGTTTCCACCAGCATGGACTCGTGCAGAAACTACCGCAAGAACTGAAAACAGGGGAAACGGCTGAGGAAGCATTTGGTTTCTAGGAAATACTTCAGAAAACCCGCTTGACATGAGGTGGTGGTGTTCAGAGCAGCCACTGCCAGGGACTGGGTGTTCTTGAAGCGCTGGCTCGATGCACAGATAGAGGCAACCGCATCTCCCGCCCCATCGGCTGGGCTGGGAGAGCTCAGCACTGCTCAGCACCGGGACCGGGTGCATGGAGCAGAGCACAAGCAGCACAGGGCAGTGGTTGGGTTGGTGCTATAGCCATGCTCTGGGGGGCTGAGCAGCTCTGTCCCCCGCTGGGGGGTCTGGGGCTCAGTGCTGCAAACGCACCCGAGCTTCCTTTGGCAGCGCTGTGTCCTTTCCACCTTTCTCCTTCACATTTGCAAGATCAAACTCTTCATGTGTCTTTCAGGAGGAGGTTGCCAAGAATTATCTATCTGCTCAAAATAAGGATTTTCAAACCCATGCTGGTGTCATAAGAAAAATGCCCTGGGCTGCTAATCCGTAGGTAATGTTGCCTCTTAGTCGAACACTTGACCCATCTATTTTCTGAATGCAAAGTCACACCGGTCTGCAATTTGGGTTTAATTTTTCTCACATCGTTATTCACTGATCACTTCCTTTGAAGTTGGTCCTTTGCAGGTTATTTCCAGTGTGACACTTTTCCATTCCTACCGCACCAGGCTTAAATTTGAAGACAGACACATGAGTAAGTCCTGGGCATGGGGACAGCCTCTGTAAACAAAACAACACGAACCTGTTCTGGTGCCAAAAAGAAACAGAACAGAGAGGCTACACCCACAACATCCAGAAAGGACATAAACCCATTTTTTCCTGCTGCCTCAACCACCTCAGCTCGCCAGGGCTCCCAGCAGCGAGCATCCCCTGCAAGCAGCGGTGCCATGGGCGGGTGCTGCAGAGGAACCCAGGTCTGATGGCACCCAGCTGGGCGAGCTGGGCATCAGCTGCAGCCTGTGACTCAAGCAGGCTGAGAAAGAGCGTTGAGTGCTTGGCAGGGAGGGGTTGTTTCCTCGAAAACAGCTTGCCCTTATTTAAAACACTTTTATTAAAAAAGTAGATGTTAAAATACCCCGAGTGACATTGAAAACAGAGTCCTTGTTTTCACTGCTGCACAGCGAGCTGATGGGGTATCCTTGTGAAGGGGGCAGGAAAATAGAAGTGCCCTCATCTCCTTGGCTTGTTACTCGTGGTAAGTACAAGGTATTTCAGCTGCTTTTATAACCGGGGGCAGAGGGACCCCATGGCTCCCCATCCAGACATCACAGCCCCTGCCGCATCCCAGTCCCAGGACAAGTGCTGCACGTGGAGGTGCTGGGCTGAGGAGGGCCCCAGATGCCCAGAGCTTGAGGGCTGTTGGAACGACTGCCCTCAAAGTGTGAGAGAGGAAAACCCGTGGATGTTCTACATGCAAAGGGAAGTCACAGAGCTCCTCTCTGAGCTGGCAGAAGACCAGCATCTGAAGGGCAAGGAGACCTTTGCAAATGAAAGTTCACAGAGGACAGGAAAAAGAGAGAGAGAAATATTCTTGCTGCCGCTGTTGTTTGCACGGCAGCTCTGGGAGCAGCGAGCAGTGAGCGCCCAGCAGCCGGAGCCTACCCGAGGGTGGCCGAGCAGCAGCGAGAGCAGCTCTGGGGGAAAGGGGCAGCACAGGTCCTGGGTGATTCAGTGTGTTTGGGAACAAGGTCTGTACGCACCCTTATTTTAACCAAAAGATACTTTGCAGGGATCCTGTGCCCTGGGGCTGAACTGAGTCACCCTGCGGTGCCCGCACACCTGAAACCTGGGGTGTGCAGCACATCGAAGCAAGTCATTGCTGACTTCCATTCTCAGCAACATTTAGCTCCAGAAGCCACCGGCATCGCTCACCTGTGTCCCTGCGTTCCCAGAATACGCGGGCAGCAAGGACCTGGGGGTCTGGCTGGGGGCTTCCCGTGGAGGCAGTGGGCAACCCCTGCTTATTCCCAGGGGACTGATCCCATTCTTTTCCAGCTGCTTGTTGCAGGCCTGCAGCTCGATGTCTGAGCCTGGCTGGGATTTGCATGTAGAAGCCAGTATCAAAATTCCATTAAAATGAGGTGGCAACGAAGGTGGAATTTTACTGTCAAGAGTTTTTTGTCATAAAGGAGACCCACCCCGGCAGCAAAGCAGTGCTTGAAGAAACCATTTGGAGCTGGCAATGATGTTTTTTTTTTTTTTTTTTTTTTTTTTTAAATGGTGTCTTCTGCTAGAGGTGTTCTGTGACGGAGCAGCCCTCACTTCTGCAAGTGTCAGGCATGAGCAGAACTTTTTGGGTGAAGTGGATTGGTTGTAGACGTGTAAACTCCTGAGATGTTGCATTATTAAATCGATCAAGTATAACTTGAACAGCGTTGCTTATAAGTAATGGTCATAGTGCAAATAGTTAATACCTAACTTTGCATTTTTATGTGTTTTAATTCAAATAGGGAAACGCTGTCGTTATTGAGGAGCAGCAGAAGCAGAAGGGCGGCTGCGTAAGGACGTGCTCTGCAGAAACGAGAGGTTTGGCTGAGTAACAGTAGGATAAGGGACGTTTCTGATGAGTGATCTGAGTCCTGGCTAGATCACAGAACAAAGAAGTCGCTTGAGCTTCTGGAAGTTGCACTCTGCTGGATTTCCAGCCCGCAGAGCAGAGCTGGCAGCACGGGACAGCCCTGCGGGGATGGGGAGCAGGCATCGTGCCGAGACCCTCCGACCACGGCATAGTGTGGGGATGCTGCACGGCCACATCCTGCTGCTGGTCCCTGCTGCAGCATGGCATTCAGCTGGGAAACTGCGGTAAGTTCATCCTCGTTGCATTTTATGACCCTTTTCTGGGAGTGAAGCCTGGACTGCACAGGAAGCTGAGGCAAGGCAATGACCACTGCGTGCGCTTTCAGCTCCTGCTGCTCTGCAACCACAGCCTCACCGCAGGCTTTTTATCAGAGGGAGGTCTCTCTCGCTACATCACACCTCTCTCTTTTCTATTTTCAAGCTAATAAGCCTTCCTTTATAACTTCTCAAAAGCTAAAATACTTCTTAAACTCCTCTTACTATAGACTGTGGGTGTAAGTGACTGCTCCATGCAGCACCTTGTCACCAAGGCGAAGCCAAAAGGTAAGTGTATTTCCATTACACCACTTGGAGATTGCCAGGGGCACTGAGGCGGCCTCCCTTCTGGCTGGTGGGAATGTGATTAGCACCAACCATGAGGTTTTTTCACCATTCAGTTGAAATATGCAGTTTTTGGAAGGCAGTATTTGAGCTGAGGAAGAACCACTAGTTTTATACTTCAAAATTGCAATTGGGTTTGGAAGGGGGATGGTGGCTTTCCAAGAGCACGGTGCTGGATTTGCAGAGGGGATGCAGGTGTCAGGCACCCACAGGCGTGGGCTGGAGACGAGTACCAGAAATCTTCTGGGACACCCCAGGAGAGCGTCCAGGCGGTGACACGGGTGGCGTTTTGACAGAGAGCTGAGGGGGAGGGAGGCAGGGGCAGGATGCTCCCACCCCTCTGCTCTGCCTGTGGGTGCTCAGCCAGGCCCTGTAGGCAGGGAGGGCCCCGCTGGGTGCTGTCCTGCACGGAGCATTCAGGCCCTGTCGTGAGGGTGGGGAAAAAACATTCATAACAAGCCATAAAACTTTAAAAACCTCACATGTGAAGTGTATCACAGATCAAATATGCTTTAGGACACACGAGCCCAGCACTTATGGAAGTTGTTAGAATTAAGATTGTGCTGCTGCCAAGAACATGAGATCCAGATTTTTTTTTTTTTTTTTCCATCGCCTTTGAGAATGCTCAGAGCGTTGTGCTTGAAAAGTCTCGAAGTCTGGATGAAGATTCAAATAACTTAGGAAATTGGATATGGAGAAATGGGGTGATTTCAGGATTGTTTCTGAGCAGAATTAGGCGGGGGTTCTGCAGACCTCAAGTCTTTTCAAATTTCATTTTCAAGTGAATTCTTTCATACCTGTCACACGTGGTTCCTGGCGATGGCAGCCATGGTTCTAGTCTGTGGATTACTGATGGAGCGTTAACGCAAACAAATGATTTAATGCTTGACATTTCTCCCCTTCACTTGTTTCTTAGTAAGGTATTTTTTAATGATTTTTCCATTCTGTAAGGTGGTTACTAGTGCTATTGTTAGAGAAAAGTATGGCACCTTTTAATAAGAACCATGCTCTTTGCCCACTACAGCTTTCTGCATTCATGACTCAAGGATGTGGCTAACAGCTCTATCTTTAAAGAGGAAAAAAAAAAGCTAGAAATATTTCAGCTGTGATAAATAGGTACTGTAACCTCAGTGTCTGTCCTGTTTCCTCACTCTTTGATAAAGTTATGGGAAGAAAGAAATAATTTCAGTGCTGAAGGTGTGTCTGGCTGTGTCTTTGGGTAAAATCCCGTGGGCTAGGTGTGTGCAAGTCTTCTCCCTAACATCACTGCAGCAGGTACTTTCAGATTGCCATGGTGGTAGATGATTTTGGTGACCATTCTAAAAGAGACCTCTTCATTTTTCCATAGAATCATTGACATTAAGAGCAACCTGCATCAGAGTCTTTGTTTTTAACAGTTCTGCCCAGCTGTGGTTGTTTTATTATGGGATACGTACTCTGATTAAGATGTTAAGATCCAGATGTGGGGCGGTGGGGTAGAATTAATTTTTTGCTTGGTTAAATGCTTGGTTCTTTTACCCTGTAGAAGCGTGTGGGATGCCAGGCATGGCCCTGATCTTGAGGGTTTGTGGCTCGCCAGGGGCTGGGGCCATCTCTGTCCCCAGGGACCTTTTCCTCACCCCAAGTGTGAGGCCAGCCCTGCTCAGTGGGTGCAAACCACAGGCAGCCTCAGTGAAAGTCCTCCTTGGTTATAATTGTACCTAATGGGTTTTAGATGACATGAGAAAGTAAAGGAAGGCCAGTTTTCCTGCTAAATCCCACGGTTTGTGTGTCCATGCAAGTGCTGGGTCTGATTCCCTTCCATTTTACTGTTTGCCCCGCTCTCGGCTGACCACTGTGAGACGGTGACGTGGGGTGCCCAGAGCAAGTGTAGGGACAGCAGGAAGGGAGGGCTGGGCTGCTCGTATAATTTGCACCAGAAGTCTGATTCATCTGTTGGAACAGAAACTTGCAGTATTACTTGTTTCCACTTAAAGCTCCTGGTCGGGATGTGAGAGCTCTCTGCAGTGCTTTATGAATGTTACGTGCTTCAGCTGCTGCTGTGCGCTGCTTGTAGGGGTTGATAACGCAAGGCAGGAGCTGGGGTAGGACTGGAACTATTGGGATAAAAGTGCTGAACAGGGATAAAAAGTGCACAGGCTGCCCAGAAAGGTGGTGGAGCCTCCATCCTTGGGGATCTCCCAAACCTGTGTGCCCCAACACTTCTCACAGGAGGGGGGAGAGGGGAGAGCAGCCCAGCCTTTGCACTTGCCCTTGTCGAACTTCACGAGGTCCCTCTCAGCCAAACCTTCCAGCCTCTGCAGGTCCCTCTGAACAGCAGCACGGCCCCCTGGGGTGTCAGCCACTCGGTGCCATCATCCAGGTGACTGATGAATAAGATGAACGGGACAGTTGGGATGACACACACTTCCCACGTGTGATCTGGAAATCACACACAGAATTTCTCTGGAAATAAGGTGGTGCTGAAACAGAATGTGAAACTACTGCAAGTTACTGGGTAGATCACCTTAAATTTCTCATCTGCAATTCTGAATGAAATTTTATTAGTTTGCAAGTTGAGGTTAAGTCCCTGAGTGTTGTCCTTGTGTAATAAGCTGGGATTTTACTGTTTTCCCTACCCGGCGTCGTGGAGCTTTTCTGTGCTTTGCGGCTTGGATGGTTTCCGAGCAAAAGCAAGGCCCAGTTCTCACAAAGTAGTCATTTTTGTTATACAAATCGCTCTTGTTCATGGGGGAAGAAGTTAAACACTGACTGTCATACTGCTAACTTATTAATTATTATTATTTAATTATTATTAATTAGTTCTGCTAACCTAGGCAGAACTAATGCATCCATAAAGAAGGAACTGCTGCTACATACCCGATATAAATGGTTAAGGTTTAATTCTGAATTGGTTTCTTTTTCTTGGTGCAGGGGCTGCAGGTGTATGTGTTGAGAAGTAAATATCTGTACAGAGATAATAAGCTCGAGCTATGAGTGGGCAGTGGGTGGCTGTGGTTTTACCTCTTTACGAACTTAAAACAAGAATGAATCATGCTGGGGATGCTATGGGACTTTCTGACAAGGTCAATGGCATATCATAATACCATCGTTTCAGAGGTAAGCCCAAGCATCATGTCCAGAATTTTAAAAATTAAATTTAATTAAGTTAAAACTAATGTCTTGGAGAGCTGCAGGGGCAGACTGGGTGCTCTGAGGAAAAACCCAGACCTAGCTCAGCAAACCTGACCGTAGGAGGTAATAGATTTATAGTCTCCACTATGAACTCCTTAAAACCATGGACTCCTCCAGAATAAATGTCTTTCTGATAAAAACAAGTTTCTTCTGTCATCCCTGGTTCATACATTGACTGGTGCATACTTTCTGTGTTTCTGTCACATTTGTGATTCTTAGAAAAGGATCCGCAAATGAATGCCAACGGATTCTGCTAATATGGATCAGTGAATGTGAAATGGGTATGAATCAGTGAAATGTGTATTCGAACAGACTGGCTCCAGGCACTTCTGAGGATTCATTCTGTTTTTTCTCATAGTGTTGGACAGTATTTATTTCATCTCTAGGGTTTGTGAAGCTAAACTAAGTGCTCTTTGATTGCTTTCTGTTTTTTTTTTTGTTTTTTTTTTTTTTGGAACAGTTATTGTCAGCTTCCAAACATCACCGTGGTGTGGGTGTTTCCAAAATGCTCATTTTACATTGGATGCAGAAGGATGCAGACAGCTAAACAGGCCCGCCAATCCCATCCCAAATGGTTTAACCTGGAGATGCCTGATGGTTTGAGGTTTTACTTATGTTTGAACTGTAGCATGGCAATTCAGCAGGTTTTCTGTCTGCGTACTATACATACCGTGTCTCTCCCTCTCACCATCACTCAGTAAGCTACAAAAATCAGTTCTGACATCCCACTCTAGATACTGGTTAGTGATTAAGGCTTTATGGGAAATAGTGTGAACCTTCTGGTTTGTGTCTGCATATGAATTTTCTATATTTTTACTTGTGATAAATCCTACTTTCATTATGAGTCATTTCCATTATTGTTAGTGACTTGACACATATCCTTGTCCAAAACTCATAGAAGCTGGGTAGGCCATGAGTGCCAGAGGGGCGAAGCACATTCAATGGCAGCAAATGTCTAAGCACCAAGATAAGTTATACCTAGCAAACAGTTATTTGCAGTGATTCTGGGTTAGAAGACCATTCAGTGACTCAGTCACGTTTTGTCACAGTAATTTCGAATCCTATCTCAGCCTTTTGTTAGAAGAACATCGGGTTATGAACTGATGGCAGCTAGTTCCTCTACGGTATGTGCCAGTTGTCTTTTGGCTCGTTGTCATGGCAAACTGCGTTTCTACCCAGATTTAGAGATGCCAGCAGTCTGGGTTCCCTGTGTTCCTCAAGTCTTGAGGACAGGGCTGTGCTGGGTCCCATCAATTCCCGCTGGGCACCACAGACCTGAACCCCCCCACCCACTGTGGGATCACTTCCCAGCCCCAGCTAAAGCAAGTGGACACTTCTTCTGTCCCTACGTGCCAAAACCCACGAGCCTCATGCCTTTCTCTGCATCCCTGGTGAGCTCAATTTCATGTTTGGTAACTGAGTGATACAAATGACAACACTTGGCTGAGCTTGGCATGAAAGGTTTTTATTGCTGTGTACAATTTACAATCACCCACTTGCATTAACACTTAGCACAGATTCTGGTTTGTAAAAGGCATCTCTTGTTCCCCATCCCCAGCCGGCCCCAGTGCTGCCCATGGGACCTCTCCTAGGGCCACCTCTTGGGGTACGTCCGCAGGCGAGGGCAGGTGCAGTTGTTGGCGTACAGATCCACCTCGTTTCTCACAGTGCTGTTGCACTTGAGCGTCTCGTTGACCCATTTCAAGAATTCTTCCAGATTAGTTTTAAATGTTGAGAAATCCGCTTCCATATCTTTGCAGTTATTTTCATGGGTTGTTTTTTTCTAAGGAAGAAGAGTAGATGCTGGTTGATACAAGAGTCACGAACAATTCCACCCAAATGCTGCATGTTCTCCAGGACCTCCCCAACTCACTGGTACAGAGCTAGAAGCAGGCCAGCTGCCATTCACTGGTCTCAGATAACTTCACCTTGCAGATTTAAGACAGGTCAGAGTATTTTACTTATAATATCCAATTTCCCTTATAATATCCAAATCCTGGAGACACAAAGGGAGCCCAGGATGTGCTGTGTGGTCCCAGCAGCATCCCAGCCTGCTTGTTCTTAACACTGAGGTTTCAGCTGCAGCAGTGTGGAGCTCAGCATCTGGGTATCGGTTTCGTCTGCAACTTGCAGGCATTAAGCAAACTGATGCATATCTGTTTTTCTTCCAAAAAGAAGCCTGTTTCAGGTCAGCAAGTATAGCCACTTTGAGAATACATGTGAAATCTCTTTTCCACCACCTTGTTTTGTCTTTCTCTCTTTTTGAACCTAATAAATCATCATAATTACTGCAGGTCTAAATATTGATATCATCTGTATAAGAATGAGTTTGTGCATGATAGACAAACCTTGATATCCTTCCATGGAGCTACAGCTGGTCCAAAATTAAAAAGGAAGAACAATTTCTTGGCTACCAGATCTCAAAACATTGACTTAGAGTTTACCAAAAAGTGAGCAAGAAATCGTGTGACAGGTGACACATTACTGAACAACTTCCACTAATGCCCTCTAATTCCTTCAGGGAAAGTAAATTTTAGGGAACCTTGGTGGTGATGTCTTCTCAGCATATCCATAGACTTAACTAAAGGCTCATGCCTTATCCACCATCATATGTGAAAACTGGTGCAATCCAAGGGCTGCAGCAGCCTTGCCTGGCTGGGAAAGATCCACTGTTTGCAGTGTCTGAGATTGCTTTGCATGTGTCCAAGAGAACTAATGAGACATTGAAAACAATCCCCAAGTGGATAAATCCCCAACCTGGATAAACTGATAACTGCAGGAAAATGTTTGAAACTAAAATCAAATCAATAACAAAAGCTTACCTTCAGAACTGAACAGATGTTTTCTAGCTCTTTCATATCTTTTGAAACTATGGTCATACACACAGATAGGTTCAGTTTTTTTAGCTCTTTAATAAACTTGTCGGTGTTATTGTGTGCACAGTCTGTGGTCTAGGAGAAAAAGGGAGAGCAAATGGTGTTCTAGTTTACAGAAAGAAGAACAAAGGAACTGGTAATAAACCATATTTCACCAACTATAATTTTCTCTGGAAATCTGAACTTCTTTTATCTGAACTCTTTTTCATACCTTTTTAAGAAATCATATTATAAGTGCAGTATTCGTAACTATTACAACCACAAACTTTACAATAAAAGTGCTCCAGTTTCTGCTGGTGGTGAATTTGACAACATTTCAAATTTGATCCAATTCCATTGAAATCAGAGAGAGTTGTTTGTTTGTTTCTTTGTTTTCTGTAGGTATAGGATGTTTACAGATAGCTGCTTTGAGCATTTTCCTTTATATTGCATCAGTTAGTGAACAGGTCTTACAAACATCAACAGAAATTTCTCCTGAAAAGCATTACAAAGAACTTAGAAAACTGAAGAAAGGCATGCCATTTGTAACGGAGAGCAGTTAGGACTAGCCAAAGTCAAGCAATCTTTTAAAAATAGGGCGTGATGCGTTCAGAAAGCAAGAGGAGCGCTGCTGACTTGTAGAGGAAAGTCTGTCCCCTGAGCCAGCCGGTGCTCTTCCCATCAGCAGCAGCTCTGTGCCCCTCTTAGAACAAATTTTTGGGTTCAGAGCCCCCTTCCCATTCCCTCACGGCTCCCAGAACCACAGCTCTTTGCCAGCCCAGCAATCCCTCTCTTAGCTGCTGTTCTACATGTTGCCTTTAAATGTCCTCAGACCTCTCCTCCCAGAGGTTATACATTAAGCTTATAATCCATGAGTCTCCTTGGAGAATAGAATAAGAAATAGCAGCTCCTTACCGTTAGGCTGGTCGGTGTGTGGAAAAAGTCCTGAAAAAGACAGAAATCAGCGTGTTACAAATTTTAAATCATCTCAAAAATCAAGCCTGGGGTGGGGGAAGCGGAAAATTATTTACATTTGAAGATGAATTCGTAGAGTTCAGTAAGCAAATTATTTCGTCAATTATTGTAGTTTTATTGATCTTCTGCAGAAATGGCATTTCTTTCGGAGGAATAAAGTAACTGGATGCCCTACAGCTGAGCAGTAACAAGAACATGTAAAGATACATTTTAATGGTGTTGTATCTGGGAGCTCAAGTTTGGTCTGAAATCTGCCTTGAGTTCAAGCTCCTCTCCCTTGGCAGATGCTAGGCTCACTTATATAGAGAAGCTTAGTAAGGGCAGGATGTGATTACTATCTTATCTCAGTTATGAATCAATAAAATAGGAAATAGACAACAACTTGAGCTGTCGAATTAGCAACATATCTCATTTGAGAAGCATTTGTGATTAGTGTTCCAGCAAACTTCTTAAAGACGCTAACTCCAGGGCAATGCTTCCATGCAAGGAAGAGCGATGTACAAGGGCACTAACGATGTGCAAGTTATTGTAAAACTTACTAACATCTAAGGAAGTTGGAGTAACACAGCCATGAAGATCATTTTTTCTTGTCAGAGGATCTCTGCATCTCTCAGCATGACCCTGTGGGAGTGTGGGAGCAGGGGTGCACACCGATGCATAGCACTGCCTTGCAAAACATTTTCTGGGGGAAATGCTTTTTCTCTGACCTGACAATAAAGCAGAAGGTGGTTTGTTCATCGTAATTACTTAGAGTGATGACTGGACCTTATCCTGACATCGCTAATTTTCCTGACAGTGCTGCATAAATCTTCATTCTCAGCTGTCAGCTGCAGCTTATCATTCTGGGGGAAACCTTCACCGCTTCTCTCATCGCACTTGGGCACTTGTGTGGCGCTTTGCAGGAGCAGTGAGGTCCTTGCTTTTATGGGAATATGTGAGCGAGGGGGGAAAGGGGCCAAAACCCAAGCGGAACACCACAGGCACCCACCCAGTGGTGCTCGGGGTGGGATGCAGCAGGAGGCGGCCGAGCTCTCCCCACTCCCCTGCGGGCTGCGGCTCCTCGGCTCAGTCAGCTAAGGGTGGGGTAACCACATGAGAGAGGGCACTTCCAGATAACTTGGTGTTTGAGGAGCAATATCATGAGAGCAATTGCAGAAGCAGGGCTTAGATAACTCTGAGATAATGCGGCTCTAAATTAAAAAAAAAAAATAAAAAATACATAAATCTAGTTGTTCCATAATGGGTTGCAACGAATATGGTTCATACAAGAAGTATCACCCAAGGGAGGGCTCGGTGAGGAATCACTTCTGGCCATCAAGAAGCAGTGTGAAAAGGGAAATTAGTAACAACCAGCTTCGGGGCCAAACGTACCTGATGGTCTGGTAGTCTGTGTCTGCCTGGGGATGCTGCATGGCTCGTGCTGCCTCACCTTCTTGTTTGCTCAACAGCAGCTCTGACTTCAGCAGAAAGCTGTAAGGGAGGCATTTGGCAATGCCAGAAAAAAATATGCTTGGCAAGTGCTGCTCGGACGGGTTTAGCAAGGAGCCAGGCTCTCAGCTGCAGCACATCAGCCCAGAGCTTTGCAAATATCCGTATCAGCCTGTGCCAGCTGGAGGTCTGGCCCAAATATTTCCCACATGTTCTAGTTTCTTCTCTAAATCTGTTTGTTTTTTTTTTTTTAGAGGTGGTATTTCATGCAAAGCGTCTGATGAGGTGCAGAAGTGGCAGATCGTTTTTTTCTGGATTTCATAAGGCAAAACTTTACTGTTGGGTCAGGCACACCTTTCACTTTGCAGTCCTATAAATGCAATATGAAAGTTTGGGACAGGGTGCTGTTTTGAGTCCTTTGTTGGGATGTTTTGCAGTGCCCCTGCTATAAGCACCCATCTGCATGTTCCCTTTGTTCCCATTGCTTCGCTGCTCATTTAAGGTGCCTGGTTTGCAGGGCAGGCTGTTCCCCTCTTCCAGCACTGCATGAAAGGTTCTTGTACAGCTGCACTGCCCAGTCCTGCTTGGGTTCCCCTCTCTATCAAAGACCCCGATTCACTCTCTTAAAATGTAAAATTTTAGTATCAAACTGCTCGTGGAAATGCTCCCTGGTGCCCAGGCCCCTCGTTTCCCAGTAATGCTGATGGGACACCAAGGAGCCTTTGGGACCTGCAGGCTCCTGTCCAACAGCATGTAGAGGTGATTAAAAAGGGGCATTGAAAGCAATGTTTAAACGTGCAAAACTGGCATGTAAAACCCATGAAATGATCTCCCTTTCTCTGATGTGAGGCTCAGCATCTCCCGCTGACAGCGCGGAGCCGCCGGGACGGGGCTGCCCCCTAGGGGCTGCCGGGGACAAAAGGAGCCGCTCGTGGGGGGGGTCCCGGGCTCGGCACGGACCCGGGAGGGGGGCCCTGCCAGCCCCAGCCCCTCCCGGAGCCCCCCAACCCGCTGCTTTACCGCAGGTGCTTGCAAACCCGTGCAAAGGCTGGGGAGCGAGCTGAGCTCTCGGCGCCTTCCCCCCGCGCATCCCGCAGGGTGCTGGTCCCTCTCGGGGCATCCTCTCCCTCCCTGGAAGGCTGGAAATATATATATATATATATTTTGCATGTAATTGTAAAAATCATCTTTTTGCAACCATGGCTCTTTGCACGCGATTGGAAAAAAATCAGATCACCTTTTTGCAACCGTGGCTCTTCGCTAATGCTTATTTAGTCGGTGCTCCCCCCACAGCCTCCCCCAAGGTGCCGCTGCTCAGATTTATTCCTCATTTAGCCCCGGTGCGGTTGGCTGCTCCCTGAGGACAGCACCCCAGCAAACAGCGAGGTGCTGGGCTGTGAGCCACCCACACAGAGCGTGCAGCCTGATCGGCTCCTCAGCCTAAATTGGGGCTGGGGGACAAGCCCCCCCGGGGCAGCTCTTGGGCACCATCCCATACACCCATACACCCACTGCCTGATTCCCCCTCACGGGATGTGAAGCCATTGACACCTTGAGGCTCTTTTTCTAAGCACGCAGTATTTTTTGTAGGTATTCATTAATTGATTTATTCTCAAATATTCAGGGGAGGGCGGGTGATGATGACTGAACCTACTGTTTTTTCCCCTGTTGATACAATGACTACCGTGTCTGCCCTTCCCCAGCCCTGAAGGAATTTCTCTCCAGGTGTTATTAAAAATACCAACTAATTCCTCAAACATGTCAGCTCCCTTAAGTAACTGCTGCAGGTTCTGCCCCTCCAATCTGCCTTTTGCTGAGGGCTGCGTGGGGATCGGGGATTCCACAGGCACAGCACGGCTCCTACAATCACTGCTGTGGGCTAAATCCCCTGTGAATCAGGGATCTTGGGGGAACTTTTTCCAGGTGCACGGCGAAACCTGCAGAAGCAGGTGATGGTGTTGGGCCAGGATGGTGAAATTCCAGCCGGAGAATCCCCCCGGAGGGGAAGGCACAGGCGCGGTGCTGCGGGCACAGCTGTGGGCTGGTGCTGTGCCTCCCTTTCCATCCTGCCCCAAACGAGGTCTGCGCTGCCCCTTCGCTTCCTTCTGCGTGGGCGAAGCTCCCTGCCATCGGAATATCCACTGGGGGGGAAAGGAGAGCTGCTGCAGCGAGCTGTCTGCCACGAAGTGAGAGCAAAGGAAGGAAGAACCAAAACCACGACCCACTATTTAGGCCCTACGTCTACCCTGATTTGAAAACAAAAGTGGTGTTATGTGGTGTCTGGACCTCCTCGTAAGCTGCTACACAGAGGAATTAATCATCTCTACAGTTTCTGTGTGTTTTTGGGTACAATACCCCCCCGAAACTGCCATAACCTCACCATGAGAAGACCCCGATTGGACCAGTCAAACATTTTTAGATTGAATCTTCCTTAAACCACCATAAAACAAAGAAAATGATGATAGTTACACATTTGTGCAAGAGTTTTATTTTGCATAGATTCTCTTAGAGTTCGCTTACATTCATAGAGTTCTGCATAAAAGTTCCCTGATTATTTACCTGCGTGGTGTCTTGGCAGCACACAGGTCTGTTCAAACAGCCACATCCCCACAATTTGCACCTCCCAGTTTTCACATTTTAAAGTGATTGTCATGGCCTCGGTAACAGTAACGTTCCTCACTTTGGTTAAGATAAGCACTTAAGCATAATTCAAGGAGTAAGAGTTGCATCCTCGCACAAGACTCTCCTCTGACAATTACAACTGACTCTTCTAACAAGATGCAAAACTTGTGTTCAGAAGGCAAGAGGGGCTGAGCCCAGAGGTGGAAATCTGACTTTGTGAGGGTCTGCTGGGACCGGACGGCTCCGAGAGCACTCGGGTGGTGCTGAGCCCCGGGGATGTGGCTGGGAATAGTGCGAGAGAAATAAGGGTGTGAGGGAAAGGAGGCAGCATCCACAGAGCCCTCTGCACACACACCAATAAATAAGGGTTTCCTGAGTTAAATAATTATTGCATCTCTGCATTGCAAAAATAAATAACACGACATTTCTGCAAATAAATAAAATAAATAAATATAGGTAAATACAGGAATAAATAGGGCTCCCAGTAGCCTTGCTCATTAGAGTGAGGATACCCAAACGAGGACACACAAAGCTGGGGTCTCCCAGCAGGCTGGACCAGGGGCACTTCAATCATCTTTGAAGACAGTGCTGGTTTCTCCTAGTGGCCATTGTGGTTCAGGAACCTCAATAAATAATCCAAAGTACTGTAAAAGTCCTCTTCTTCTGGATCCTCCTCAAGTTTCTGGGGGGACAGAGAGAAAGAAGGGTTTAAGAAGCATAATTTGGACACACAAGATGCATTTTGTTTCTTGACTGTAGGTTTTTTTTTTTAATACTTCTTTAAAAAATAATTTTAAGTCCAATAATTTTAACTCCAACCAGGAGGCAGCTGCATGCTTTAACCATGCACGCATTTCACTGCAACCTGGACAAACACTGGGATATCTCTTATAGTAATCTAAGCACCACAAAACAGTGAGCAGAAAGTCCATCCCAAGCATACCATCGACCCGTAGCATCTCTTTCCAGCAGCGTGGATGCTCCGCAGTTCCTGGGCAACTTGTATCTCCAGTGGATGCTCCTTGCGGTTTTCCAGGACTTTAATAAATTCCTCCAGATAGGTGATGACACTCCCTTTCCACTCCTCCCTGAGAATTATGTTATTCTGCAACAACAAACGTTGGTCATTCCTGTCTTTTCTTTATCGTATCACCGGTGCAAGAAGCATCCCACTAACGGAGCTGAAATGCCTGCTACCCAAAATGATATAACCCAGTGGGACACCTCTTTTGACGGCACAAGAGCCTGTCAAAGGATGAGCTTTGGCAGCCACCAGGTCCCCCTTCTGCCTCAAAAAGCACACAAGCCACACCACCAGCAACCGGCACTGCAACATGAGCTGAAAAGCAGTCTTACCGGAGGTGAGATTTCTGTGTTGCCCTGCAAGAGATTGATAAAAACCACATTAGCAGATGCGCCACCAGAACAAAAAGCCGGTTGTGCGGCGAAAAGCAAACGGAACGGAGGTAACCTGGAGCTTCTCAATGTTGCTGATGGTTTCCTTCAGGAGGGAGCTGGCAACGCAGGCTGGCCCCGTGGCTGGTGTCACAGGGACCGAGGCACCCAGCGCCCAGCAGCTCAGCACCAGGCAGAGCAGCGGCAGCATTGTGGTGAGGCGCCGCGCTCCCCTTCTTGGCTGGGGCCGGCTGGCTCCTGGCTTCCTTTTATACATGCACCGTGCGAGGAAATGATTAATAGCTCACCGCAAATATGCTCAGACTGAAGGCGAGAAGTCACCTGTAGAGTGGAAGTTGTTACTTTCTTATCTGACGGGGGAAACTACATGTTTCTAAAATAAAGATCCCCCGTAATTCAGTGGGCGCTATGTAGTTCAGAAGTTTGAGGCTAATATGGTTTCAGATGCTGAAAAAAAAACTTAAGATGCTAAAAGGATTAGTGGCAGATAAACCAGGGCTACCTGAACATCACCCAGATCTTCACATTTACATTTACTCTACCTGATATTATAGCTCATCTTTACTTTTACCCTAGTTAATGCTTCTGCCTCATTCGATATTGTTGTCCTAAGGAACCCGTGGCTAACCCAGTGGTGCCATGCTCATGTCCGAATGACAAAATGAGACCCTCCAGAGACCCTGTGAGACTCTGTGAGCCAGGTGCTCTCTGGAGGATGTGAATCCATCCTGCTGGCACCTTCCCGTGCCCTGTCCACAGGAGGTTTGGGCAAGGGGCACCCCGCGTTGATGTGCCCGGCACAGCGTGCCCCCACTCAGGGCGCACAGGTCCTGTGTGTCAGTCCCACAGTTTTTCTACCTAACTGGCAATTTTTTTAGCGTTTGTTTGGTTGATGCTTCAGGTCTTTCTGTCATTTTGATGACTGTTTGCCAAGCAAAGCAAGCAGTCATCCCTGTGGCAGAGCAGGGACAGTCCCTTGGCTGGAGCTGGAGGAGTCCTTCTGGAGACAGAGACAGGGTGCGGAGCAGACTCTGCTCCCCTCCCGCACGCCCTGCCTCTGCTGGCACAGGGGCTGTGGCAGTTTTCCTGCCTTGCTGGAGTCCCAGCTTGCTGGATGTTCCCAGGTTTCCCTGTAGTCCCCAGAGCTGAGGTCGGGCCACTGTGCGTTATTGTGGTGGTGACCAGAGGAAGGTCAGCTTTGCCTTGTGCTGGCAAGGGACGAGCATCAATTCAGTCCAATTGCAGGTGAGCAGGGGGGAAGGGAACACCAGTCCCCATCGTGCTTAGCTGGTTTCTTAAAGAAAACCATGTTCCTCTGATTTATTGAGTTTGGGGATAAGATGAGCACAGCGTCCTGGGCCCCTGTGTACCACACTTGTTGGAAACCAGAACTGCCCCCGGGGCTCAGACCCTCGTCCCCGTCTGTTCCCTTCCTAGAGAGCGGGTGGGCCAGGGCTCTGCACATCCCTGGCCCTGCTGAGGCTGGGGAGAGAAATCAGAATTAGGAATGCTTTAAAGGGAACCAACGGGTCACAGATATTGCGTGGACAAGTGCACGTTCTGGTACTGTACAGCGTAGCCAGTTTCACGTGGAAAAATCTCACCTCTTGGAAGAGGCAGGGGGAATCAGGGCTGCAGCTAAACTTCCTATCAGTGAGCACCAGCAAATTAGTTTTTTTTTTTTTTCTCACAGCTGACTGAAGAAACCAGAAACCTCTGTAGGAAGAGCAGAAGGGAAAGGAGTAGGCAGGATGGACTTTTACTGCTGGAAAAAACAGAAGTGCTGTGTCGGAACCCCACCTTGTTCTCTTTATTCTTTTTATAGCAGCTAATGGCATGCAAATGCGTTCTTAGATTGCAGCCAGGATGGAAAAAAAAAAAAAAAAAAGAAAAAGAAAGCTGATAAAATCAGAAAGGAGGATGGAACTTGTGGTGTGCTCATGTACGTACACTGATCAGTTGGTCTCTAACACACTGACTCATTTGCAACCAGTCAGAACTGAAACCGCTGTGACCACTCTGCTCATCTCATGGCAGGATCAGCGCTGACCTTTCTTTCCTTTCCTGCAGCGAGGGGATAGCTGCTGTGGGATGCTGCCGGGGCGTGGGGAGTTCCCTGACCACCTCCACCTCCGCCAAAAAATCCGAGGAAGATTTGCACGAATGAGATGCGAGCTCCGATATGACTCCGCCGATATGATTTCATGGGGCAGAGCCACCCGAAGGATCCCCGTCCTCGTCAGACACCAAATTAAATTAACGAGCAGAAAATGGCCTGGCCCGTTAAGGGATAGCTGAAGGCCTAATAGAAAATTAACTGAGCAAATTAAAAAAAAAATAATTTGCAAAGAAATTAACTGAAAATGAATGGGAGTTGTCAGGTTTCTGAGTGCAGAGGGATAGTGGCCTTTGTTTTTGGGAGCTGGGCTCTGTACGACTGGCATGCAGTGATGGTGCAGGATGCTCCTCCGACCAAAATTCACCCTGCAAAGGGTTTGTTGGAGAACCTCTGGGTCAATACCATGATCACTGTATGTATCTGTGTCTGATCATTATATGCTCATCACCACATGTAAACTGCTCCAGTGGGAGTTGGGCCAGCTGAAGGCAGATGTGAGCACCTCTCGTGAGATGCTCTTGTCATTCTAGGGGAAAGCAGCCTTTTTGAAGTAATTTTATTCGTTTATGGCACTTCAACATGATTTTCTTGCTCTCACTGCTCTATGAGAAGATTGATCAATGGCCCCTCTCACTCCGCTGAGTATCCTCTTCACACTTGTGTCAAGCTTGTGTCTATGCATTCTTGTGCAACCTGGAAATGTTTGTATTTCTCCCCAAATCCTTGCCCCTGCAATATTTATAGCTTTCAGTGGTTCTCGTGCACAGCTAGGCAGAACAAACCGACAGCTCCTGCCACGATGAGCTCCCCGTTCCCCTCCTTGGCCCTTCTCTGTGTCTCTTCCACCCTGAAATAATCCTGAATGTGGGAGGCTGAAATATATTTTAACATTTATAAGGCTCTTTGCAGACCAGCATCGACACCTCCTCATCTCAGCACTAGAAGGAGTTAAGAGTATTACATCTTTTGTGGTCTGCCTCGGCAGAAGGAAGGAAACCATGCTTCTCCAAGCAGTGCGGGGCAGTACCCAGGGCTGCTCAGAGGCAGCAGAAAGGAAAGCTGCTGCTGCTGGGGGCTGCGCTCAGCCAGTGCATCTGCAGCAGATGCACAGCTCTGCTCCCCAGCCCCAGGACATTCCTTTCACATTTCGTACTCTGTGGTCGCTGGGTCACGTCCAGGCGTCTGGACAGTGGGCTGGTGTCCCTGGAAAGCGGCCCTCGGAGCGCGGGTCCGAGATGGGCAGATCACCAAGCAGGGGCTGTGCATTTGGGAATAGTCCCTGGGCACAGGAGGACTTTTTGGTTAATTAAAAAAAGAGATCTCCACGGGTTTTATTACTTCCTCTGTAGTTACTCAAAAAAAACAAACCTGTGAGTCACAGCGGCATGTCCTTCCTTCAGAGGGCCAGCAGAGTATTGTACAGATGAATGGGCTCAGAAATGAGTCCCAGGCCAGCTCACTGGTCACATCACAGCCTCCAGACCCCCTGCCTCTGTCCTTTGGAGGCTCTGCCAGGGCAATCTCTGTCCTAAGGGGGATTTAGCAGGCTCAGCTGCTCTTGGACTCATGGGCTTTTTTGTAGCTCACCAACTTTGAGAAACAAGGAAAATCTCCCTGCTTGCTTGACGAGATGTTTTACCGGAGAGCCATGATGATTTCCTTACTTTTCAAGCAAAAATAGGGGTAAGTTCTGAATTTCATAGAATCCTAAAATCACAGGTATGAAGGGATCTTGAAGCCCACCAGTGCCTCCCCCTGCCCTGATCGTGCCCCCTACCCCCAGCCCAGGCTGCCCCCAGCCCCCCCAGCCTGGCCGTGGGCACTGCTGGGGACGGGGCAGCCCCAGCTCCCGAGGGCAGCCTGTTCGGTGCCTCGTCACCCTCAGTCATTTCACTGTGAAATTCCAAAAACAAACAGCTGTCTTTTCTGCCACAAGAGATTTCCTGGGCATTCCCTGTGCCTGTCCAGCCCCGGGACTGCGGGGTGCTGCACGTGGGCCGGCAGACATTAGTGCATGCATGCGTCCGCCCCCGGCCCTGGCAGCAGAGGCCAGGGCACACCCCTCCCGAGCAAGCCAAAACCCAAAAACCTCAGCCATCAACACAAAACACCCGTTCCTATTTTCTGGCCGGAAACACGCCTGCAATTTCTAAAATCCTCCATCCACGGAGAGCAATTAAGGGACATCCCTGAGCTTGAATCTGTGGTGTCGGTCCTCCCGAGCTCCCCAAGACCCCGCGTGCTCTGGGGGAGCAGCCGTGGCCCCACGCCCCCCGCACCCTTCAGCTGCTCTCAGATGTGTGCGGTGGCTTTGGCAGCAGCTGGAGAGCAGGCAAAGAGCCAGGCCGTGTTCAGCAGCGGTGATTCACAGCCTGAGAAGGCACCCGTCTGAAACCCTGCGCGGCCGAGAGAAACGCAGATGATCAATCCAAACAGTTTGTAATGGGTGTTTGCAGGCACATCGCCCCACCCGCTGACCACCTCAGATTTGGCGCTGGGGAGCGGGTCACCAGAGAGGGACAATTCATTGTTTTTTTTTCAGTTGCAAAACCACCTCATATTACTGAGAAATGGACTGTGTTCCAAACTTTTGTGTGAAGGCACGACCGTGTTCTGCAGAAAATAAAAACAGTTTGTCAGTCCTGATAAATGACTAATGAGAACTGAAGAACAAAAATAAAGCACTTTAATGAGGGAAAATGAGTAATCCACCAAATGCTTCAAGAAAGAAAGCAGGGAAATTACCCTTGAAGAGTATTAATCCAGATTTAGCTGCTGACTACAACTTGACAGAGTGCAGGCTGCCTTCACCTAGCCATGAATGCATCACCACCATCCCCACTGGGGCAGTGGTGCCGCTTCTGTCCATCTGGCTTATACTTGGGGTGAAGAAATGATGTCCCTCAAAGCAGTGCTCAAACAGCAGAGGAGAGAGGGGAGGGAAGAAGCACGGGAGCAGCAGATCCATGTGCAAGGTGCTTTCTGATGGCTCTGTGCCCGGGGAGCCTCCGTCAGGAGCACGCTTGCACTGCCCTGGGTGATGGGGATCTGCTCCATCTCAGCCACCCTGCCCTGCCTGGGAAATGGGGCACGAGCTGCAAAACGTGGCCTCGAGGTTGTGCCTGGGTTGGGACCCTGCAAGGAATGGCACAGCTGTGAGTAATTTTTGCTTATCAGAGAGTGCTCCACATAGCTCACACCTACATATCCTAAAAGTAGAGTGTGCCTCTGCCTATGCGACCTGCCCCACTGCCCACTCTCTTCCCCACTGGATCGCAGGCACTCGCCTTTCCTGCTGCTGATGGGAGCAAGCAGCAAAAATTGTACAATAAAAGACTGCTTCCTCTGTGAGCAAGCCTGCAGCTGCTTAGCTAAGAGTTGGAGCTCCGCAGCTTAGCTAAGGTTTGAAGGCATGCGTGTTTTATTGTGCTGCGATGATGCAAGATGCTTATCAGCGCGATAAAACAATGATGCAGCAGTTGTGGTCACCAAGCGCCGGTGCCTGTGCCAGCACAGCGGGGCAGTCGTGCCAGGGACGTGAGTGTGCCACCCTCTTGAATCTGGGCATTCCCTGCGCCCCTGTTTGCACTTCGCTCTGCCGGTAGGTTCAGCGGTATTCGGGTTATTTACAAGCTGCTGTGTGGGATCGGGGATAAGGGCAGGGCTCTTGGAAACGCTGGCAAAATCGGCCTTTCCCTGGGGCTGCCGAGGGGCTGGGGCTCCTCTGAGCCCAGCGGGGCAGCGAGGAGGATGCTGAGCATCTCGGGGAGCACCGCAGGCCCCAGAGGAGCGCCCGCCGCTGGGTACGGCTGTCTGCAGGCTCTGCTTTGTCTGGAACCAGCCCAGCGTTGGCTCTGTTATTAACGCTTCACTTTTCCCTTTTGTTTGTCAAAGTTTCCTGGAGTGCTGTGCTGAGAATGCTGAGCGTTAGTAATGTTTTCTACTTATAACACTGACTTTTCCTCCTTTTCATACTCCCACGATTCCATGACTTCCCATTTGTCTGAAAAGTGAATTTAAGATTTAACGTAAAATAAGGAAGTGCAATTTAAGATAACATATGTGAACAATTAAACACTTCAGTGCTAGCAAAAACCGCTGACGTTTGGTAGCAGCAGGACTCTCTTCAGGGCCCCTCTCGCTATTCCCTGAACTTCTGTAGTGCCAGCAAGACCCCCGAGGGCTGGGGCTTCTGCTGAGGGTGGGGGGTTTGGGAAGGAGGCTGGGGCTGGGGCCACACTGCAGCTCCTGTGGGAAAAGCCCAGCACCAGCACCAGGACCAGAACCAGCACCCCGGACATGGGGCTTGCCTGGGGGGCTGCAGGGGGTGTGTGTGGGGGGGGGCATCCCATGGCCACCGCACAGAGCTGTCAGAGGGGAAAATAATAATAAAAAATTGAAATAATAGTAATAACAATATATATTCATTACATAAATATATAGGGTTACATATATACTATATACTATATACTATTATACATTATTTATTATATATAATATTATATATTGTATATTATGTAATATATATATTATAATGTAATATATAATATAATATAATATAATATAATATAATATAATATAATATAATATAATAAAAATATATATTGTGTATTATGTATTATGCATTACATATATATTATATATATTATATATATTATATATATTATATATATTATTGTTATTATTGTTATTATTGTTATTATTGTTATTATTGTTATTATTGTTATTATTGTTATTATTATTTTCTCTGCTTACTTCCCCTGTGGTGGCTGTGGTTCTGATGCTCTGGGGGAGTTTTCTGGCCCCTCAGCCCCCCGATGGCCACAAAAAGCTCCCTCCCCCCTGCCAGCCCGGTGGCCACAGCCCCAGGGAGCCCCCAGCCCGTGCCCGCTCCCCAGCGCAGCTCAGAAAGAAAGGCAAAGGCACAGGTGCTGAGTTCTGGAAAGTTTATTTCTGTAAAAATCCACCAGCTTTCATGAAGGGTTACAGACAGTTAGTAAAGGTGAAGCCAATGCATGCAACGCGTGGCGTGCGTCCTCACAGCCCAGCTGGAGCAGTGGCATTCCTCTCGAATATCATTTTATTAAATATTAACTTGCAGAATCTAAACACAGCATGCACACCTGTTAAGTCCTTCCCATAGCCATGGATACTCAAACAATTTGAAAAACAGCTATTACCTAATTCATCTCAATGGAGTCAGCTCACCGGGGACGTGGGAAACACCTCGTGTCAGCCGGGCAGATGCTGAGGAACAGCAGCCAAGGTTGCCAGAGGAGTGTTTGCATTTGTATTGTGCAGAATGTGGTTAGATTTGGGTGACACCACTTGCTTAGTCAAAAATAAACCATGCAGTGGTTTAAGCCATCGGGTCAAAACACTGAGGGAGGAGCAGGTGGGGACGCAGACCTCGACCTCCTCCATCCCGAGGCTGCTGCAGGGGTCCGGAGGCCCCTGGGGGTCCATCCCCATCCCCGTCCCCATCCCACAGGGTGGCTCTGCCCTGGCTCCGAGAGCACTTGGGCAAAGCTGAGCCCAGGGGATGCAGCTGGGGATGGTGTGACAGAGAAGTAGGGTGAGAGGGAAATGAAAGGGCATCCACAGAGCCCTCCTCACACACTGATAAAAAATAGGTTCTTAAACAACATAATTAAATACATCAACATCACAATAAATATTTATCAAAATACCCACAATTTATAAATAAATAAATAAATAAATAGACAAGCAACCAAACAAGTTTTTCCTTATGGACCGACACAGCGTCAGTTAAACTATTAGGAGTATATAAAATATTTAAATCTTATTTAAAATATCTCAGTCTTTTAACTGAGCAACATGTTCCTTCATTAGAGAGGACATGCCTGCTCTCATAATGTCATTTATATATAAAAATATATAAATATACATACAATGTATACCTCTGTCTAAAAACATTCCATAGGCATATTCCTGAGAATAAGTTGATAATAGAATCACATTTTCATTTGCAGTAGAGTTATGGTCCTTCATTTCTTCTTGGGTTTTCTGTAGTCCTTCTGGTCTGGCTCATTTTAAATTTGCTCATTGAGGTGTTGCAAGAAATTTTCCAATGTTTTTGTGAATATACCTCTTGATACTTCTGCAGTCTCACATTTTTCATTAGGGTCCTTAAAAATAAAAATAAAATAAGAGCACAACTTAGTAACTTGAATAGGAGTATCACATTTAACTCTGTGCTATTTGATACATTCATTTCTTTCAGACGCTCACAGAGCGCGTTTCGGGGGGCTCAGGGAGCCAGGCCCTGGAGCTCAGAGCCCCACTACGTCGTGCAGGTGGCAGCTGATCGGGCACGTGCTAAGGGTGTCCCGAGCTGCTGCAGTTACCATTCATGTCTGGTTGTTTTTCATATCATTATCTTTCATACAATTAAGATTATAGAGGTGAAAGTAGCAGCATGTGCTTCCTTAGGGGATAATGCTTTAAGGAAGAAAGCAGGCACCTTTATGCCCTTCTTAATTATCAGTTGAGATTCCCAGTGCCTACTGCAGCCAAAGCAGTGCCCGTCCCAGAAGCTGTGTCCCCCAGGGGTGCTCTTACTGGGAGCCGTAACTGAATGCTCTGCTGTTGAGTAGCACTAAGTCAAACTTACTTCAGAGAAGAAGTTTTTGCACTCGTAAAGTTTGGACAGTTGGGTGACGGTATTTTTGTTCTTCGCCCCATTTCCTTCCAAGGACTTCACAAATATATTCAGGCTCTCGTACACACATTTCTGCATTTAAAAGAATTGCACACAGTTATCTTCAACAGCTGTGTGAGATGTCAGTACCACATACATAACACATCATATCCTGGGGATTTAGACACCCAAGAAAAATAATAACCTACCAAAATTAAAAACTGCATTTTCAAACACAACCCCTGAATTTGTATTCAGCAATTTAATGGACACCAAACTTAGAAAAACATGGTAAAAGCTATAATTTTTGTTTGAAAATGTGTTTAATAATAATAATAATAATAATAATAATAATAATAATAATAATAATAATTTTAAAAAGCACTGCCTTCAGGAGGAGCTGCAGGTGCCACTACAACCTGGACATGTTAAACCTTCAAGTGTCGAACAGGGTGAATATGCCTCAAGAGAAAGGAAAGTCAACCCTGAGTTAGGAATGTATTTCTTGCTATCATATCTCCTTGAAAATAAAATGGAATTGTCTCAGTGAAATACAAGTAATGGTTGCTACTGGTCAGTATTTTAAACCTTTCTCCCTGACAGCCAGAGGGATGCTCTTTGCCTCCTGTTCAATTAAATTAGGAGGTGGGCTCCTTCCTCACACTTGTGCTGCTCCTCTCCTCTGTAAAAAGCTCCTTCTTTCCATGAGACTGCAGGAGAACACAGATCAGTGAATTAAGGGGTCTGTATGGGATACAGACCAAATAGTAACTTTGAACTAAGATTTTGGGTTCAGAGCAGAGAGGATGCCAGTGCCCACTGCAAGCCATTTGAAGGACAGTAGCAGGGGCAGCAGCCTTCTGAAAGCTGTTGCATCCACTTTGCATTTCCCTGGATTTCTGGTGCAATCTCAGTGCTATCACAGTTTGTGAAGTGAAAAAGAGACTTGGGGATTTGAGACAACAATTTTAAATAGAAGAGATGTATGCAGGTTCTTACCTTATGATCCCTAGGTTCGACAACAAGACCCTGGCCAAAGAGAAAATGCAGTTAGCAACTTTCAGACAAATCTTGGAATAGAAAGCAGCCAGGTGCAAGCCACGAGGTGTAACTTACTGTTACTTCTATCACTGTTCCATTCCTCCTCACAGTGTCGAGAAGCTCTTTGATGACGGATCCACTGAAGCAGTGGTCCGGCTGCGAGGCTCCTGCAGTCTCGGTTCTTTGCATCGGTGCAGAGCTGCAGAGCACCCCCAGGGTCAGCAGAGCCACGAGCTGGGCCAGCATTGCGAAGTCAGCTCTGCACTTCAGCTTGGTGAACTGTGTGTGGCTCTGCCCTTGGCTTCCCTTATATACACAGAGCTGGCTGGAGGAAATGATTAATATCTCACCACAAACATGCTCATGCTAGAGGGGAGGCGGGGAAGATTTACCTGAAGAATGGAATCTGCTGGTTATTCAAATGATTAAGTCTGCGTACTTTCTATATCAGAAGCAATCTTGGTGTAGAAATCTGTATCTGAACCCCTTCTGTACTTCCAAGGCGAGCTGTACGACAGCGCTAATATAGATAAAGTGTAAGTAGAGATTTGTGCCCTGGTGTGAAGTTAGTAGAGGATCTGCTCACAGATCTTGATAGACATGTATACACACAAGTGCAGGTGGTGGAGAACTAAATCTTGTGTTCTTCTTCAGCACTTTTAGAAGTTTGAAGGTGATGTAAAGAAAATATACAGACTCTCCCAGAAAACTAGGGTTATAGTGCTCAAGACTGTAATATTTATATATTTTAAGATTTCTCTTAAAACTACCAGAAGTATTCAGTGCAGTTTCTACAGGGAATTCTGTGAACAAAGTCTGGAATATATTAGCAACTCGGAGCATTTACAAAATCAAGAGTGTAAGTGCAGCTTGACTCTGCATCAGGCTGCCCATCAGCCAGACATACCAAGGTGTCCAGGTTCTTAGGAAAGGCACCACAGCATCAGGGCAGGTTTCACAGCTGGCTGAGCTGACATAGCAAACGAGGAAGTCTGCATAAGCAAAGGTTGTTACCTGATACTAAAATCCCAGCTCCTCCTGTCATGTCCTACCATCCAGATCCCGCTGCCAGGACCGAGTGCCCCCTTCAGCCAGGCAGGCAGGCAGGGAGGGAGCTTTTCCCTGAAACTGCAGGGAAAGCGGCGAGCAGATCCCATTAAATATGGGCAGAGCTGCCAATGCACCGGACATGCTAATTGCGAATCTCAGAGGGGGAAACTTGATAAACAATGATTCAGAAGCTTTCTGGACTGTGAATACAAAGCAACCGTCTTTTGTAAGAACAGTTGTTCCCTTTGGTCTAATTTAAAGGAAGATCTGCCACGGGCACAGCAGCCCTGGCAAGGACCCAATCTGGTCGTGGGCTCCGTGGGACAATGGGCACCGAGCAGTATTTGTCCACGTGTCACTGAGGGTCTGGAAATACAGTCTCTGTATCAGAATGTTAGCAGGATATTTTTTACTTCCTGGGCTATTGAAAATGTGCTCGCAGGTGGTGGGTGAGGTTATGGACTTCTCCTGGGAAGGCAATGCAATCTCCTGGTGTTTTCCCCATCCTGAGCTCACATCCAGAGCAAGAAGCAGGTGTACACACTCTGACATCCACTTTTTTCTTTTAGGGTGTACTTTGCTCTTTCGTCTGGTACTGCTAAGTAAAATCATGATGAGTGCAAGAGCCAGACCAGAGTCCTAGAGCAGGGGTTGTCCAGAGCTTTGCAAGCTGATGGGAAATTGTTGCATAGCTGCTCTTTTGAGAACTTAAGTATATATATGCCTAATATAGCAATTTCACTTATTTTTCCCTGGTTTGCTTATGAGAGTATGATGTAGTCTTGAGTAACAATTTCAGTATTTTTTTTTCTACTAACCAAAGAAAAATCCAAAGAGAGTACCGTTTTTCTCAAACATTATAATTTGACATGATCAGCTTTGCCCTTTTTTGGTTATTACCCTCCAGAAACCGAAAGAGGTTTTAAAATCAGCTTGTCCCAAGGACAGGCTGTGGTGTTATTCCGGATGGACCATAGGGAAGGGGATCTTTGGGGTGAGCAACGCTCACTTCTTAGCCTATGTGTGGGTGCTTCGTTAACCTACAGTTCAGGGAACTGAATGCTCCCTCTTGGTGTAGCTCCTGTGTTCAAGTCACACATAAATTTTTCATTTTTCACTTTCTAAGATGTTTTTTTTAACATCATTAAATACATTTATCTCCTGAGATGTCAACTCTGCTGTAACAACCTGCTTTTCTCCCTTTGGGGCATGAAAAAAAAATTATACCAGGACAAGCACTTTGTAGGCAACACTGGGACATTGCACAGCCTTTAAAAATGTAATGGCGAGAGCATGTCTCCTAGTATAGCACATTATCAAATCACAATGTCAGTACACTTTCTTCCATCCACCTCAGAATTCCATCCTATCTATAGAGTTTCAACTAAGGGGTAGTTTCCAGCAATGAGCAACAGATTCCTCATAATTTTATTAATATTTTGGCCTCGACAATTCCTTCCACATTCCTGCTGTAAACAATGACACTCCTCTGGTAATTCCCCAGTTTTTTAGTGCAGCTGTCAGGGTCGTTAATATTTCAGGATGTTTTCTGGGTGTTCTGGACATTCTTTCAGGCAGAGGCAGTGGCTCCTGTGTGCAGGCTGGCTGAAAGCTTGGGCAGGATAAAGAGACCATGCAGAGATAAATGAATGGTTTGGGAGGAAAACCAGTAGGTGTAAAAAGGATTGGTAAAATACATAAAATGCATCAAGTGATTTACAGCAGGCCAGCGTAAAGCAGTTACTCACACTGTCCTGAAATCAAGACACTTGGCAGAAAAAAAAAAAAAAAAAGCACAACCAGTGCTAAACTCTGGAATGAAAATCTGAGATAAATACCAGGACTATGAGTTTGATGATTACTTTATTGGACTCAATCTAGATTGTTAGAGTAAGCAAATAGCTGCGATGAAGAGGTTATGGAAAAGCAGTGTCGCCGTCTGGTGTCACCGTCATCATTGTGAAGGATGTGCTTCATTGGGAAAAGGCTTTTGCATTACAGGAGTGAGACACTTAGGTTTCCAGGGAAATGAAGGACAGAATAAATCACTGTCATGGCTTACTTTTGTGCAGCCTGCTAATATGTCCCAGAAGAAGCACGTGCACATTTACAAAATGTAAAGCATGAAACAAACAAACAAACAAAATGCACACAAGAACACAACAGGCAAGCACTGCTGATATTTGCAATCCTTTGCTGCTGCTTGGCCATTTTGTATTTGTTCTTTTGATCATTTGCTTCTGTGTCACACCTCATGCCTTGTTGCTCTGCAAGCTCCTTGCCATTCTCCTGTCCCCATCCTATGTTTACCTTTCTCCACTCCCAGGAATATCCACAGTTCTCTGGGTTTTCCAGGTTTGTTGGCAACCAGCCGCTGTCATTGCAGAGAGCCTTAGGAACTAAAGTAAGGAGTTGCACCATGTCTCTCAGACCAAGTTATGGCTATCTTATCTAAATATTTATCATTTTTTTTTCTACGAAACACAAAGACTACTGTATTTTCTTGACCAGATCTCCTACGTACATCCTGGTTTACAGAATCTTTGCTCCAAATTCTGCAATAGATGAGTAAGAACAGCTGTGTGTTGGTGGTAAAGGAAGAGCCTCAAAAAACATAATCAGTTACAGAGGGCTACATGGTCAACATACAGATTATCACCTACAAATAAATCTGATAGGTTGTCCTACGAGATGTGTAGTATTTATTAAAGCCTTTAACTTCAAACTGCAATAATGTTTTGTAAAATAGTGAGCATCCGACCACGGTACCAACTTTTGCTATGTACGAAGCTACGGATTCCTTACAAAATAATGTACCAGTCTATTCTATGAAACCTGCAAAAAAGCCCTTCTAGGAAATAACAAACCTGTGGCAAACTTTTGGTATTGACCTATATTGGGGAGTGGTGCAGAGGAGGATTTATGCGCAGTCATCGCCGGCCATGACGTCAGTGCCTGAATTTTTCTGTGTGCTCAGCCAGTGGAGCCTGCAGATGGGGAGAACGTTCAATGGACCGCGGCAGCGCGGGCTGGGGATGGTGCGGGGGCAGCGGTGGATTCAGGGGCCAGCACCCACGGCAGCCTGGGCATGGGGGTGAAACGGGGCTGTCACTTTGTGCCACAAACCACAGCTGATGAGCAAAGTCAGAAGGGCTTTTCCGGTCCTGCAGTGGTGCCAGACGACATGGGGGGAGGAAGGATGGCCTCTCTTCTGACTCCAAACTGAACTTCATGCTTACAAGATAAAATTAATTTCTCTGAAATTGGCGTATTGTATTAATTCCACGCTATCAGTATAACACGAACAGAGTATGTACTGAAGAAAACCCTCGTGTTTCAGTACATAACCCAAGTCCCAAGTGAGTCCTCCCCACACCTGTCATCATTCTCCATGACAAGCAATCATGTAGGAAGGTGTTTGCTTTCCTCCATGGTGACGGTGTGACTGGAAACTAGATGACAAAACAGATGAATTAAGGGGTAATGTACTGCACCCACTGCAGCACAGATCTTCTGAGAGATTGGATTACCCTCACATTCAGCATCCCATTAAGGTGAGCTGAAGATCCTGTTAATTGTGTTTGACCAACCAAACTCCTGAGGGAATAAAAGAGTACCAGAAATATCCATGTCAGAAAACTGGTTTATGTTACACAGATTTTATTCCCAGTTTTCTATGGAAGGTTTACAGAGACCTTGTCATAACAACCACGGGTGCTGGTAGCAAGTGCTTTTCTGTACCCTCAGCAAAATCTTTTTGAGGTCTGATCTGTGTATCGTAATGCTTTGATGAGTGCTTTAACAGCCATTTCTGGTGTGTCCCCAGATTCCCATCTCTGAACTGGGTTTTTGAACGGGCCCTTCCAAGCCATGTGGCGGCTTCTAGGCTGTGGCAGCTGGAAGGCCGCGGGCCAATTTCAGATCCTAAAAATACAAACCACAGCCTCAGGTGTGGAAGATGGGTTGGCATGGGTCTCCCAATGCCCAGAGCAGGTTTTGAACATTTTGAAAGTAGCTGTATGCAGGAAGTACAGTGAGGGCTTCTGTTTATAAATACTTTTCATGACACGAGCTTGAGATGGCTGCATTGGCACTACCTGCATGCAAGGCATTTCCAATAGAACTGGGGAAAAACATAATCCCCTCATCATGGTAAGTCCCCAGACACAAATCAGTGAAGCTCCATGTCCTATATCTGGCAGACAAGATGGATTTTACTGCAGCAAGTTGTCTGGGCAAAAGCATTGGGATATTTTACGTAATAAATATGAAAGAACCCCAGCTCAGGATAACAGTCTGATGATCATCAGACCAATATCAACAATGTTTTTCAAAATCCATCTTGATGTTGAAGGAAGAAGCCTCAGGCACACCGGGAGTCAGGCGGCAGTGGGAAGGGAATGGAAATTCCTCATTCCCAGTGGTGGTGAGCCAGTGATTCTGAGCTGATAGCAGGAGGCAGTTGGTGGTTTCTGTTTCCAAGGAAGGATGCCGCCTATGCACAGTAACTGCAAAGAGAGTGGAAAAACATTTTTTTTCTACAAAACTAAGAAAGAAACTATTTTAACTATTGTCATAAATCCAAATTTGATGATTCGATCCTTGCTGTCAGGGATTTTACCTATTCATCTTTTACAATTTCATAACAGTTTGGGATAAAGCTGATCAGGTAACTGATTAAAAAAACATTACCTTTTCCTGTTGTCTGTGTAATGAATCTTTTACTGGATGACCACTTTTTATACATTATTGCTAATAAGAACTAAGTTAAACCCTTAAAAACAAGGAAATCCTAAAATGAAGGTTGCTTTTGCAGCCCTGAATTGCTCTCATTATGTCAGGCTGTCTAACTTTTTCAGTTCTACTTCATACAATTTTTCCCATGAAAGGTTTTTTCAGCCCCATATTTGCTCAGGCTGGACTTATTGGCCTCCAGCAGTTGTCCTGTTTTAGCATTTTCTAATTTTTAAGCGGTTGCTTCACTACCGTAATAATCCTTTTAGGCAGCTTTTCCCTATCTAATTTTGAATGTTTTATCAAGCAAAACAGAAGTCCCAGGCAAAACACCTTGCTGAGTCACAGTTCATCGTATGGTTAGGAACTGGGTGAACTGCACTATATAAGGTCAGAGAGACTTCAAACAAAAGGTTGTTTTTATGTTTTCAGTCTTACGAAGCAACTTTTTTTTTTTTTTTTTTTTTTTTTTTTTTTTCCCCTTAGGCCTATTTTTAGAAACAACTACCTTGTCTGACATCTTTAAGATAACCACTCAGTCAAGGCGGAAAATTTCAGCCTGAAGGTTACATGTTGGTAAATCTGCCAGCAAAGAAATAACAGGCAGTGCATGAGGCTCACCAAAAAAGGGAAAAGGTGCATCTTTTGAAATTGTGTTATGAGAGATCTGCACACTTGCTAAAACCGATGGGATTCAGCACCTTGGAAAAAATGCCTCTGGTTGTGTGGGAGCTGGTGACATGCACCTAGCACGTAGGCTGATGTGTCCCCATCCCTCCTGGGCATCTACTGCTCTTGGGCATGGTGCAGGTGCACAGCTGAACACAAACCAACTGAGTTTGGCACACATTGCAGGAAAGGGCAGGGTATGGAAGTTTAGTCCTTAAGATAAAGGATATCTTTAACACGTGTTATTTTTTGTTATTTTATTGTTATTTTTGGACATGGTTCTAAGCTAAATTATGAAAGAAATATCACTTTTCAAGCTATATCACATACGTTTCTTACTTTTTATCCATCTTATTCATAGAAATCTCTGGCAAAATCAAAATAACTTTCTGGAACACAAATCCTATAAGGAGTGGCTGAGGGAACTGGGGTTGTTTAGTCTGGAGAAGAGGAGGCTCAGCATTATTGCTCTCTACAGCTACCTGAAAGGAAGTTGTGGGGAGCTGTGGGTCGGCCTCTTCTCACAGATACCAAGTGATAGGACTAGAGAGAATGGTCTCAAGTTACACCAGGGGAGGTTCAGGTTGGAAATGACGAGATGCTTCTTCTCAGAAAGAGCAGTCAGGCACTAGGACGGGTTGCCCAGGGAGGTGGTGGCGTCACCGTCCCTGGGGGTGTTCAAGGAAAGGTTGGACGTGGTGCTTGGGAACATGGTTTAGTGGGCGACATTGGTGGTAGGGGTGGTTGGAACAGATGATCTCGGAGGTCTTTTCCAACCTTACTTATTCTCTGATTCTGTGATTTTATGATTCTTCTCACTTACAGGTAGGTAGCCTCCAAAGAACGACCAAATTCTTCTGACCTGTATTTCCCTGGTTTTATTTAAATTAAGGTAACTTAGCTATTATTTCCCGCTTTGTGAACCAGGCAGTATACAATGAGTGTCCCATTTACTTTAAAATTTTCCCTTCTCTAACTGCTAGGAAATAGAAATCACATTTTTCTGATTCAGGCAGCTAACTGAAAAGCATTGTGAGTTATATGGGATAAATCATCATGGTTCCACTACTGTTTTGTTTTGTAGTTGTCAAAACCATGAGTGAAACCAAAAAGAGAAGTCTCTGTGCGGCAGCAAAACCCAATTTCATCCCCCGGGTCACGTTTCGCCGTCCCACCTGGAGCAAGGCTGTGGTGGCTGCACTCCGGCTGCTGCACAGCTGCGGGCAGAACCCTCTCGGGCAGGAGTTTCTGCACGATCAGCAATGCCTCACGAAGAAAAACACTGGGAGTCAGACGTTAGAGAGCCCTGAATGAAGTTTGTGGAGCAAAGCATCTCAAATTGCTTCCTGGATCCACGGTAGCTGCAAGATCCTTCCTGTGAGTTTAATCACATCCTGGCATATCCAGATCAGCTGAGAGCAACGTCACTGTTTAGAGTTGCTGTGCTATTTTTAAGCAATGCAACGACAATTTGTCTGTCACACACTTCAAACAAAATTTTTTCTCTGTGACTCTGATAATGTTTGTCCCACCAAGCCATGGAGACAGTCGCACAAAGCCGGTGCCTGTGGTGGAGTGGTGGAGAGGCCACACTGCGTGGCAGCACCCCGCCGCTGCTAGCGGGCTGACGGCAACGATGCAGTGCTGGGAAATCAAAGCCAGTCGTGCTCAGGGCATTCAAAGGAGAAAGGAAGGGAATACTTGACACTGCTGGGAGGATTTCACCCTGTTTTTCCCCACCTGGGTGGGGAGAAATAGGTATCTCACTTGATCATCTAATAAAATGCAGCGTTTCATTTTTTTCCACGTGTGGGAAAAGAGATTTAGGCTGGGGCTATAATGATGTCATTTGGAAGCAAGCAGCAAGCAGTGCCTTTATCACCGTTGGCCAGAAGTGTCATAGGAAACACAACATCCTCCCTGCTCCTGTGCCGCCTGTTGGCAGCTCCAGCTGCTTTCCCTCTCGTCGGGGAAGAGAGGAAAACATCACCCTGTAGGGAAAGCCTTATCCTGGCTTAGAAGTTCTCAAGGTATTTAGCGTGCCTGAAGACAAGTAATTGCTTTAGCATCCAGGAGGTGTTTTCCAAATTCTAACATAGATGGAAATCAAAGCCTTCTATGCATTTCTTAGACCACTTGATTTTCCAGCACACCTATATCATCCGTCCTTAAACTCAGCACTGCAATGTTTCACTTATGCTCAACCATACAAACTCGGCTCGGGCATGTTTCTACTTGCTGACTATGAAAGCCCCCAAAATCTGTATCAATAGCTACATCATAATGTCGTCATGTATTTGTGCAGGCATGCGAAAATAGAAATTCTGTCTGAAACTCTCAGTGCCGCCTGGGAGAAAGGAGTAATCCCAGAATTTACCTGCTCGTGTTTCTGCTTTTCTTTCATAGAGAGTAGACAAAAATAACTCTCTCTCTTTTTTTTTTTTATTTTGTTCCCCTGTTAATTTTGTCCATTTTCATTTCACTAACCAACTTCCTCCTTTTGGTTCCATTATTTCAAACTCTGCTCAAATAAACCTAATGTTGTATTGCTATTTCCTCTTCCAAGAAAATCACCACCGGTAAGTGTGTGAATAAGCACAGCCCCGTGGGATAAGTTAGGTCACTGCTGAAGCCCAAGAAACAGGAGCAAAGAGCGTAATTTTGAGGTTTCTCACAACTCCACAGTCACTTTAGTGTCCACTTAGGTATCAAAGTCTCTTCGTGTTTCTGCTCTCTGAGCCCATGGTTTTCAGGAATGATTGCTACTGCTTCTGCAGTGGTCTCCAGTTTGGGAGGTATAACCTGAGACACTTTCTAAAATTATGGGTTATACTAAAGCTGACACAAGCAATATCTGAGTGCCTGCAACTTTGCTTTCACAGAGAGCATCACTGCATTAGTGCTTACAGATTTGCGGGTGGAAAGACAGGTTTCAGAAACGTGACCATGCATTTTGGAGCCCTCCACAAAGTAGCTGTTTCATTTTAAAATTACTTGATGATGGGCTCTTGGCTCCCATCTAACTGGCACACTGACCACTCTGAATTTCTGGGTGGTTTTAACTACACTATGAGCATTTGGCTGTCTGGCAGCACCATCCTTTGTTTCTGTTGCCTTAGCAGCAGTGAAATTACTTGAGTTACCATCTCTCCTGTTGGGTATAAAAAGACCAGGTCAAAAGAAATATTCCTGAGGTCATTAATGAAGTGAATTATTCATCTGCTGTATATAGTAAATGCAATAGCTTCTTGCATGTCATTCAATACGAATGTCTAAATGTAATTAGCGAGCATGAGATGGCCCTCAGCTTTTTGAGCTACTACTAAAGAGCATACTAACTTTACCAAAGAATGTAAAAGACTAGATGAATCAGGCAGATCAAAGGTCTGTCATGACCCAGTGTGCTATGAGCAGCAGTGGGTATTTAAGGAAAAGGTGTGAGATACGGACTACACAGAAAGATCTTTCCTTGTGATGTCTTCCTGACAGATGGCCCTTGGTGATATAAGAAAACTCCAAGACAAATGTTACATCTGATTGTTGTATTTAATGCCGCAAATAATGTTATTTTCTGTAAATTTAACACTATTTTGAACCTAAGCATAGTTTTTTTTTTCTGAGATCCTGGGCAGAGTAAGACTCATGTAGAGCCCCTTGCTGTTTTTAGTGATGCTGTGTTCCCACGCCTATGTCTGTGCTTACCAACACCGAGATTCCTGTGCTTCCCCAGCCACTCATCATCACTTAGATGGCTAGACTTGGTCTTGAAGATCTTTTTCAACCTGGATGATTCTGTGATTCGAACATAGCAAAATCATCCTAGAACATTTCCTACTCAGCTTCAGAGAGTAATTGATATCACTGCATGCTTTCTGAAATTACATCCAGATGACATTACACAATGCCGGTCCTTTGTACTGTTAATTCTGGCTTTTAGTCCTGCTGATGACACATGCTGCTGTGCGTAGTTCTTCTGAAGTAACTATATCATACAATGACATTTTCCCTTTAGTTTGACTGACGTCAGGCAAACACTTTATCCTTTTGGTTTTGTTCATGTTCTATTTTACACGTTCAGTTCTCCATCCATGCATTCAAATAAGGATTCATTTCTGTTACATTTACATTGTTAGACCATACAGTGGAATTTATTCCACTGCAGGATATATTCTTTGATTCCAAACAGTAATGAAAGATTTCACAGCCATTTTTGCTGTTATGTTGCTAACACTGATCTGTTCTTTCCAGGTGGCACCACCGGACTCCACACTGATGCTCTTACAGTGCTTCTAGAGTGACCACCAAGTTCAGACTCAGCCTTGATATTCACATCTCATTTATCTTCAATTTTGAACAGGTTTCTAAATTCTTAACCTTATTGTTACAAAACTTATGTGACCTATTCTTTCTATCTTCTAATTAAACCAACATAAATAAACAGCTGGCAGTCATTCATAGCAAGTGGAGAAACAGCACAAAAAGCCCCAGTAAATATCTCATTGTCTGCAATGAAAACGCTGTGGGCTCTTGTTTGAAAGATGCTCCATTTCAGTACAATCTAAATATATTAAATCATGAATAAATGTATGAAAGAAATAGTAATAAGAAGTCATACAAAAAGCATTTCAACCTGCACCTTCAATGGGATGTTTCTGCTGCTCTTTGACTTCTGCTGCTTTTACTGGCATTGGCTCAGTCCCCAGCACTGTGTGTCTGCTTGAGCTATGACAGCAGATGGCAGCTTACTCAAAAATAGAGGGGCAAAAAGGATTACTACAGGAGAAAACAAAGCAGAAAGATCACTGGCATGCTCTGCCAGCCTGCTGCTGTTGGCAAGGTCACATCATTGATCAACAGCAAAATTCAGCCATGAGGGATCTCTGTGCTTGCCTAGGCTGGGGAAGTGAAGTGCTTTGCTTCTCTGTGTAACATTTACAGCATAAAAGGAGCCTGGTCGCTTTTTAAATAATACGATCGACACTTCATTGAGTCACCAGCGTATATGACCTGTCACTTTACAGTCACAGCACAACCTCATTGCCTGCACAATGCTGCAAACACTGGTGTCAACAGACCTGCCTCAGCTCCCTGTTCACCCTCCTCCTGAGATTCCTCCACGGCCTGATGAAGAAGAGAAAGAGAAGCAAGGGTAATTTAACAGAATAAAATTGTCATGCTCCTATGAATCCTTCACCTTAAACCTGTGAGAAAATAAATAAATAAATATGTAAATATTATTCTTTAAAACTCCACTTCGATTTGAGTTACAATACTGTCAGAAGGTGACACTTTCACATGGGCTAAGGCATTAGCTTTGTCATTTCTTTACTCAAGAGGTGCGACCCATTAGCCACAACCCAAATCACCGTATCTGTGTTTCTCCATTATCCAAATCCAAGGAGAATTAATCTAACAGAGGCACAAAGGTCATTGCAATGTATGTTTCTATTTATACAAGGGAGTTGATGCTTTACTGCCAGATAGAGGTGTAACATAATTTGCCTCAAGAGAATTAATCTACTGACCAGCCTAAGTAAGATAAAAGTGTGCTCCTGTTCATTGACAGGAGTCTTCTGGATTCAGGCTGTAAGTATGTCCTCTACGCCACAAGAAGTTAAGCTGAATATCTCTTTTTTGCCTTATGTGATTGCAGCATAGCTGGCATGAAGGGTTACGAGATTAAACAACTGTTCTGTCCAACTCTGATATCTTAATTTGTTCCGGAAAACCCAGAATAGTACCACTTTTTTTCTCATTTCTCACTGTAATGTAGGAAGAGCAGGGCTAGAATGCATTGTTCTCAAAAAGCTCTTGTAAGTTTTGACTTTGTTTTTGTAGCTGGAGCCCTCTGAACAGGCATCCGCTCTCTCCTTGCAAAACCCTACCAGGAGTAGCTCAGAGAGTTCATGATAATGAAGGCACGTGAACAGAAACAAATCAATAAAGGAGGGCATTGCATCACTTCTAGTCTGATACCTGCTGGTGTTTTTGTGTCCTCAGAATGAAACAATCTATTTTTCTTCATTTGCATAGGCAAGCCACTGACTTTTCCTGTGAATAGTTAAATAATGGTTTTGTCTCCAGCCTTTTCTTGCAGCCAGGAAGATTTTTGTCACTACATCATTCATCTCAGCTGACACTTGTGCATAGGTTAAAGAAAATGAAATTAAGGAGAGATATTAGAAATTCTCCCTTTGTAAATTGCTTCAGAGTCCAAGAATTACGATTTGTGTGCATATGTGCATTTACCAAATTAAATGTCTTTACTGTGAAAGCTTAACAGATAAAAGTCAGTTTATTAACACTGTTCCTACATCAGGTGGGACCCTCATTATACCAAGCAGAGCTACAAGGTTAAGAAATAACTTTTTTTTTTTTTTTTCTTTCTGCAGAAAGTTTGCACCTGTCAGAGCTGCAGGGGCACTAACAGGCTTTGATGGCCCTGACCAACCTCAGCTGGGCCTCTGCCCACACCCTGCCCATGGACCCAGCCCATTTAAGCTCAGCCTTGGGGTCTTTGCAGTTTCTGCTGGTGTTGCAGAAGTGCTGTTCTCCAGCTCAGCTGCAGTCATGCCTCTCCCTGACCATGCGCCCAGGTGATTTGGACCCTAATCTGTGGATGGACTTCCTGACTTGCCACAGACCTGCTTCATCACCGCACAGTTACTGATGGGCTTGGTGCTGGGTTGTCATCCCTAGCCCTGCTTGCTGTGCTCGGGTACCAAGAGACTGCACCCTGGCTGCTGAGGCCCCTGCCCTTCATCTACGTTGAGCATGGTTCCTGGCTTGTAGGGAGCAGCTGACCCTGCTGTATTCACACAGTAAGTCTTCTCTTGCCAATAAAACTGCTGCTGTTGGTGTGCATCATAGCTGAAACAAAAGCTGTCAACAAATCCAAAAGTTTTCAATCAAAATTGATAATACAAAACCTTAGGATGTGTTGGGTATCAATGTAGTGTGTAGAGGAAGCCTTTGCTCTGTTTCACTTGGGGGATGACTTACATTTGAGTTCAAAGGGCTGATCTTATCTCTTCATCTAGCCAAAATACCCTTCTTAAATGTTCAAAGTCACAAAAATAAGGGGAGCTGGCACCAAACAGTGTGGTTATATGGATTTTAGCAGCGCTTTGTACTGTTCTTTTGGCTATGGTATGCAAAGCAGATTTACTACGCTGTCAATCCCATCACTTCTTCTTGATTTGGGCTGCCAACCAGCACAGACCTGCGTGCTGTGCCCACAGCAAACACATCATCAGCCCACCCCAACACTGTGCCGCTCCCCAGCTCTGCCCAAATCCCTCCGTACGAGGTGACCGCGGGTAGATAGCGCAGGGACTCAACCCTACTCTCTTCCACAGGTGGAAAGGAAGGCTGGCTGGAGAAGAGCCAGGCCCAGGAGCAGGGGGAGCAGCGCAGGGCAGAGCCGAGCCCAGGGCCGGGGCCCCGGGGTGGGCGCGGGGCCGGGCGCCGCCGCTGTCCGTGGTGCTGCAGCGCCGGGGGGCGGCTCCTGAGCTGCGGGGGGAGCCCAAGCTGTCGGCGATTCAAAGAGTCCAGCAGGAAAGTGCTGTAGCCCTTCCCACAGGTACGTGTGTTATTTTTTTTCCAGAAAGTCTGTGAGGCGTAGTTCTGGAAAGTGGAAGTCAAGAAATGGGCTTGGTTGAGGTCCTGAGCCAGCTGATGGAGACTCGCCTCTATCACTGATAGCAGGTGGGGGTAAAGCAAATATCTCAACTTCAAGAAAAGACCTGATGAGGTGGTTCACATTTTTCTAGCTCTGGGACAAGGTAATCATAAGATGGAAAGCTACAGGCTTTTGGGGTTCCCGTTATCAAAATTACTTGTTTCTAAATTGACTCACAAAAGCCTTCTCATGCTTTTAGATATGGCAAATTGGGTGATGTTGTGGATTCCTCTTCTCCACAATTTGCTTTAAGGTATAGATTAAAACTTGTGGTTTCTCCCTTCATGTGAGCAGTAGCCCTGCCGGTAATAATGTGAACTGGCCAATCAGTTCACAAATAAACACCAGATGAAGGATCAAGGTGAAAACTCAAGGTGTCAAACCAACTTGCAAGTCAAGGTAAATGAAGGGGGGGAAAAAAATCCCTGCCCAGGAACAGAAAGCAAGGAGCTCTGAACAGCAACAAAAGGAGAGGGAGTTTCTGCTCACTGAACAGGCTTGAGACATTTTGGAGCAGGGCACATAATGGTTTGATATTAGACTAGCTTGCTTGGCAAGGGGTAATATAAAGCTCCAGAGAAACACTGAGACATGATTGGAATACCATCAAACATCTTTTGAATCAACAGAAAAGGAAAGCTGAAATAGCATCCTGAATAGCATCTTTACTTAGCAGATTCTTGCATTGATTGCCTCAACTGATGTTGAATTATACAAGGGCAACGTGATCTGATAATTCTGCAATGAGACAGAAAAGAGGGCATGATTACCATCATAAGAAACCAGAAGGGCAGACAGCTGATACTGAGATGTGGGGGAGTGCTGAGTCACTGCATTAGGTGCTGCCATAGTAACTGTTTACCAGCTGGTTGGGGGTGAGGAGAGATTGAAAAACCTGAAATAGAAATTTAACAAGTTATAGCTTGAAAGATTACACATCTTTAAAAACAAAACTTATCAGAATGAAACACTTTCTAAGAAGCTTTTTTTGTATTAATGTTACTTGGGGGCAACTAAATTGCATCAGATTATTGAATGGGCACAGAAGAGTATCAAGAAATAAGAAAAGGATATATCTTCTTTTAGACTAATGTTGTTGCACCTAATTGTGTGAAGTAGGAAGCACTTTGAATTTGTTTATTCACAAGGATTTGGTGTAGTTTATATTTCCTGCAACCCAGACCAAGCTGTGATGTAATGGAGTAGAAGGATCTTCTGGTAGTGACAGGTTTGGGAATGAATTTGAAAACTTCTCATAGCTTAGAGAGGAATGTGAGCACAAAGTCCTGGCTGATCTTTTGTGATGTTGTTCTCTGGTGTGGATATTAAGATTATTGTTGGTCTGTTACTGGTTTAAATCTCCTGGTGGTGTTAGGTATGGCCTCCGCAGCAGAGATGGCTCTGGTGTTGTAGCAATTTTGGACACTTCTGTGACTCATGAGTTCTGAGTAAGATCCTGAGTGGCTTCTCAGTGGGGAAAATTTCAGCATCATGACAGGTGTCTGTCACTGACACCTCTAGAAACAAAATCTCCATTGGTATCATCCTAATGAGGGACATGATGAGTGAGAGCACCAAAATAGGCTGCTACAGGGGTGTGAGCAACTTCTGAAAATGACCTCAGATGGACCTTGTGATCAGTTGGGCTAAGTTTGCCCTGGGGTCTAGTGTACAGAGAAGCAGAAATCTACTAAAGGCATAAAATACAAGTCAAGAACTAGAGGGTTTACATGCACAGAGGCAGGAAGCTTGTGGTGAAACACAGGATGTCACCATTTTTTTAAAATCTACATAGAGATCGGAGGAGCTGCTCCAGGAACTGATGAGGTCAGGAAAGCTCTTCCTTACAGGGCACAGGCAGACACCCTGTGGGTGCCCAGAGGTCCAGGTGGTAGCTGTTGTGTCAGTGATCTTCACTTCTCTGCCAGGAGCAGGAAAGGTGTTTTCAGGACTCAGTACACAACTACATGTGCCAATCTTTGCTGTAAAGCCTAGCGGAGTTCTGGGAGCTGGTGGACTTTAACCAGTTCCTGCTACTCCCTCCACTTCCCTAGAGAAATATTATTTTAAAAGATCCATTGCCTGAAAAGCCAAGCGATCCCATGTGATTAGGATGATTTAACTTGTCCTATCCATCAGCTCCAGTATTGCCATTTCTGGGCTCCTGCAAACTTCCATTAGCTAGAAGCAGGGCTCAGCAAATAGCACCGGTGGTTTGGGGGAAGTCTGGGCTTTCTCAGACATAGTGGCTGTGGGATTTTGGTTGCTTGTGGAAAACAAGATCTGCTGACAGTCTTCAAGCACACAAAACTTGCTGCAGGGAAGGAACGTACAAAGTGGGGTAGAAAATGTTCTTCCTTATCTAGAAATAAGATATCAGCAAGAGGCTAGACAACAGCTCATAATTAAAATAGGCTGTATAGCAGCAGAGATGATTTTCCAAGTCCAATTTCATAGCTGTTTTGTTTGATTTTGACACCAGGTGTGGCTAAAGTCAATTGCTGCACAATTACTTGTTAGCACACTTGATGATGTCTTTTTGCTTTGAGACCAAGGATCTCGGAAGCCCACTTTACTCGAGCAGTTGGATGTGGCAATTTCCTAACAGGTTGCAAGAGTGGGCAGCAGTGACACCAATGCAAGTGACATCAGTTTAGTCTTTCGTATGCAGGATTTTTTTTTTAAAGTCCTTTTCACAGTGAATCAGAAACCACACTTGAAAAATGTCTTTTCCCTTCAAATGGAAATTCTTCATTTATGTCAGCTCCATTCTCACCTTAAAGAAAACCGAAAGCCTTTATTTTCTAAGGAAGCGTATACCCTGGACAGCTATAATCAGTGCTGAACAAGTGTTAATTCCTCATACATGCAGGGATTTCCTTGGTGAACCTTGCTCCATGCTCACAAAGAGTTAAGCAGCTGCACATCACAGCTTTGAGCCAGTTCTGCCTGCCTTGCAGATCTGCCATGTTACTCGCTCAGAAGGCTGAAGAACAAGGCTGTGGTGCATGTTCTTCCCTGTGCCATTCCTGACCCACTTTACCCCCCGGCGCTGTGATTACCAGGGGATGTAACATTGGAGTCACTGCTGGCACAGCCATGTAAAGCCTTTTTTCTGCAAAGCCTTTCTCTTACCATGGAGCCCAGATTAATTTTCTGCTGCCAGCTTGTTGGGGGAAAGGTGGAATCCCTAAGAACATAAATCTGCTGTCTCCCCACACCCCCCTCACGTTATTTGCCATCGCTAGCGCGTTTTATCTCCTTTTGTGCACAGCCATTCACTGCGTTTTAAGACGTTAAAAATATCTGGAAGCGATGCTCATCCGTCTCCTAGGCACTGGAGCTGGAGGTATTTCGCTATTTCAGCTGGGCAGGGCTTTCAGGACCGCTCCTGTGCAGCAGAGATTCCCTCGGCCCAGGAAGGGGAAGCACCAGCCATGGCGGAGCAAAGTTTCCCCCCCCCTTCCTCTCCCCTCCCCTGATGCCCTCTTTGCGCGTTCAGGGAAGGAAGGGATGCTCCGGCCCTGGCAAGACGAAGCCGGAGGGCTCGCCGGGATGGGGAGAGGAGGAGGAGAAAGAAGAGAAGGAGGGGGGCTGCTAAAAATACCGCCCTGTGCCGGGGGAGCGCGCCGGGCTGCGCAGTGAGCGCGCCGCAGTGCGCGGAGCGGGGAGCGCCGCAGGCATGCTCGGCCCGCTGCTGGGCTCCGCCGGCTCCGGCTGCCTGCTGCTGGGTGAGTGCCCCCGCCGCTATATCGCGACAGGGCCGGGCTATCGCGACATCCTCGCGGCAGCCGGCGAGCGGAGGGGGGCGGCTCCGGGGTTGGGGATGCGCGGTTGGGGGCTCGGCCGGGCGCGCTGCTTCATCCCCCGCCCCAAGCTGCCCCCAGATTTATTATGTCCCACGGGGTTCTCGGTCCGGTGATTTATTTGGAGTGGGGCTGGGAAATAGGGCAGCGTGCGTGGGTGTGCTGCTAGGGGTGCGTGTGCTCGTGGCTGTGTCCGTGTGCTCGTGGATGCGTGTGCGTGCTCGTGCGCTGTACCCGCTGGGCAGGGGGTTGTGTTCAAATCCCATTGTCTGTGGGCAGGCACGGCGCTTCAAAGCGTGTCTGGGTTAGAAAATGACTGCAGGTCTGAGATAGGAGGCTCTCTGGCAGGTGTTGAGGGGTTCAGCTTTAAGCGGTCTGCTGCACTCGCTCAGGTGTGGGTGCTTTGAATCCGGGAGCGGTGCCTTTTCCAAAGGAAGGTGAGGTTCAATGCCCGTGCTATTTCCCCTTTGTCCAACAGCTTTCCTCTAAACAAGCAGACTTCCAAGGGGAAGAAGTACAAAAGGGAAAATGATTTTTAAAGACAGCATCTTCGCGTTATTAGGTAAATATTCTGCTGGGTAGCACCAAGAATGGAAAACATACAGCGATTGTTTATGTGCATGTCTGCTTGCTGCTTCTGACTCTGAAAAGGAATGTTTCACCCTGAAAATAATAGGGACCCCAGTATTGCTGGCCTGCATTTTGTCTTTGAAAATATCCTGGCAGCTCCCATAAAGTCGGTGGGTTTACAGTTGCTTATATCAGCAGCTTGAATCAGCTGCTTCCGAGCTGTACCAAAACTCATGCGGCGCTAATTTTGCCCAAAGGGAATTAGATGGGTGAATCAGAAAGCAGGACTTGGCTGGGAGGCTGCAGGCAAGTGTTTGTTACAGTATTTTGGGCCCGGGGCCCCAGGGACTGCTCTGAGCTCCATTACCGGCTCAGGCAGCCTTGTTTATGACAACAGGAGGAGAGGAGGGCGGGCTGGGGATGCCTCTCGTGGGCCAGGACCTGCTCCCAGGCCTCCACACGCACCCTGCGGCATCGATCCCAGCGCGTCCCCGTGCCTCCCGTCTCGGTGCTCGCTCTGCTGCATCCAAATGCATCTCCCTCTTGTCTCCTGCTGTCCCAAAGCATTCATCCATTCGGGCACTGCCCTGGCTCGTGGCCTCCCTTAGTTCCTTGCCCGTTTGATTTTAGTGTGGGTGGGGACTTCAGCCTAACGTGATCTACGGAATAGGTGTCCTTGGAAGACAGATGTGCCACTATTGCCTCTGGCAGACACAGCACAACTCACCTAAGGGAGATGGATCCCGTTGGCACAGGGGGGCTCTATCCGACCCGGCAGTGCCACGTTTGCTCAGCTGCATGCTCTGGCTGCTGCTCTTGCTCGTGGTCTCAGTCTTCTGGTGGCTCCATCCCGTAGGCACTGCTCCGTGCTGCCAAGGAAACGCGGTGCCTGTGCTGATTTGCAGAACATGAGGTGCTCTTGGGTGGCCATCACAGCCCAGTACAGCACTCTAGGTTATTTTAAGTGAATTTCTTGCTGCTTTACAAAGGTTTTGAGTAGTTGAGGATGGGTCTGTAGTGCTCACCTCAGTGAAATAAAGGTGTAAGTCAGAGAAGGACAAAGACAGAGATTTCCTAATGTGCAGATGAGCTTTGTTACCTGGCTTGATGTAAGAGCAAACGAGCCTAACAACAACCCCTGCCCCAGGGAGCCTTGGGACTGGTTTGGCTGAAGCATGATGAGGTTACAGCTGAGTCCCCTGCTCCTCTCCCCTTGAGTAAAAACAGGGAATCCCGGAGACTTCCCTGCTCTTCTCTTCCCTCCTCACCTCATGTGACTGCGTCCCTGCGTCAGCCCTGCCACTCAGCACAGAGGGGGGCCCTGTGCTCCCCTGACTCCTGCTGGCCAAGCAGGACCTGTGGAGACACAAGGAGGAGGCTCTGCCCCGCCACCACTGCTACATCCCCAAATATTTGTCAGTGTGTGCTTGTGAAGGAAGCAGAAGGTTAATGTGGCGCTTCAGGATTTGTACAGCCCCGCTTCTAAATCCTGTTCTTGCACTGTGACACAGGAGTCCTTGAGGATGCCCCAAAATGTAGGTCTCGGGGTAAGGAACGGTTCCTGCTACGCTTTGTGTGGGGAAACAGCAGATGCCCAGGGCTGCTCAGACCAACCCATGGAGTGCTCCTGCTGCAGGGGAGGCAAACCTCTGTCATTTGATGGGATATATTTAGTTGCTTTTATTCTCCGTCTCTCTATTACTTTCCTGTTTGAACAGTTGCTAGATAACATCAAAAGGAAAGAGGAAATGTTTCTGGATTTCTCTGCTTGCTTGCGGGGGGAAGGCAGCGCACAGCAATTTTTCTCTGCTGCTCTGGACTAATCTAGACATTGATTTGGTTTTTGTCTTCACTCTACTATGGATATAATAAATATATTCAAGTAATGAAAAGAGGAGAAAAGCTTTGAAGACAGATGGTAAACTGAATTAACTGAATACCCGTGGATGTAGGAAAGCTGACTTGGGAGCAAGCCAGGGACAAAGAAATACCACATCGCTCCAGTAAGGGTACAACTGCCGTGGTTTTCGCGTCACCAAATGCTGCAGAGCACCACTGGGTTTAAACCTTTCCTTTTTATTACATTTCTATGAGGAATTTGAGAGGAATATCAGCATCTTCCTTCCTCCATGCTACACCATTGCAAGCAACCTGGCGGCAGGTCGGGGTAAGAGAGAAGCAGCAGGACACAGGCACCAAGCGCGGCTCTGTTCCCATGGCTTTCATCTCAGCTTTGCTAGATTAGTCCTCCACGCAGACCCAAACAAAACGATCGGCTTAATCACCTTCTTTTTTTATCATCAAGGAAGAAGAAAGAAGAGCATCTATTAATACAATTTGTATTTTTAAGTGCTCTGCGTGCGCTCCTTTGGCGATGGATCAATACAAGTAATGAGGTTTTCTCATGGCTGCTCTTCATGTCCCTTGTGCTGCTGAGCGAAGCCAAAGCCCTGCAGGCCCCTGGCACCAGGGCCTGAGCTGTCCCCATGCCATTTTTCAGGGCTGCAAGCACTGGGTCTATGGGGAGCGATGTGCTCTGTGCTCTGCTGCTGCCCTCAGCCCTCCGGAGAAGGTCCTGGTGTCCAAACTGCTTTGGCCTCTCTGCTCCTCTCCCTCTCAACAAGGGCTGGCAGTGCCCATGAACCCAGATACCCTCTGACCATGGGACCTGGTCAGATGCAGCGGAGTGAGGTGTGCCAGAGAGCACCTGGCTTTGTACTGTGGATTAATAGGCTTGAATTTTATTACTAAATCCACAAAACCCCACCTTAAGAGTGGGATTCCTCACGCTTCTTTCTGAGTTTCCCTGTAGCTTGCTGTGAGCCCAGCCTGGCTCCCAAGGGACTTTTCTTTCCAGACGCGCTGATTCCGAGTCCTTGCAAATCCTTTTTCTGGAGCCTCTGAGGAACTGAGCGTTGTTTCCCTACAGCGTGACATGGGTAGATGTTTTGCTGAGCTCAGATTGATTGTCGTAGTGTGCGCTATCAGCGCTTATTGATGACAAGACGCTCACTGTGTCGGATGCTCCTCTCACTGTAAACATTGTCACAGAGCCTTCAAGGTGACCTGTGGCCGGTGGAGGCAGGAGGAAGGAGGAATTTTGGCTTTTGGCTTCTTCCATACGCTCTGCATATAGATAAAATCATTTAACCTTCAGACTGGAGACTGCACGATGGAAAACTTGGTGGCTGGTGATGAGAAGGGGAAGGCAGGGGGACGAGAGGGGATTTTCAGCTAGAAGAGAGCTTCAGAGCCGCGTGGGGAGCTGTGCTCCTGCTCATCACACAGAGCCTGGGGCTGGTCACCGAGCTCTGGGGCTGTGGCCACGCTTTGCCCACCCCACCCGTGGGGTTTTACGGGCAGTGATGCTGCTGCCGAGTGCTGCAGATGCCTTGGAAAATCCAATCCGTCTCAAAACGCAACCCCAGCTCGGTGGGGGCTGTCAGCCAGCAGGGTGCTGGTCAGCCTTGCCCCCTGTGCAGCACACCGCTTTCCAAAATGTGGAAAGAAGATAAATCCAACCATCTCGTCCAAGCCACCTTCCTTTGCAGCACAGGAAGCTTCTCAAAGAAACGTATCGTTCAGTGGAAAACACCATCTCATCGGGAAACCCCCAGCGAAGGGAGGAAAAGTTTTTACATCTAGATCTCTGTGCGATGGTGTTGCAAGAATGCAGCTCACATTTCCATTTGCTCAACCGTGCGGCTGCTGTGGTGTAGATATGATCTGAAGACAGGCCACACCACAGGGAAGCAGTTTCCACTTCATTACTGCTAAGTAACACTGCAAAATCAGTGTAAGGTGGGTTGGCCTTGGTGAGATCAAGGTGACCCAGGGATGTCTGGGTTTCATTATTTAGCTTTTCTCCCTCGGGACAGTGGTGGTGTTTGGCACCAGGACCAATGGTCCCTGCGTGGCAGAGTAACTGTTCTAGACGTTGTTACTCTGAAATCTAAACTTCAACCCAATTTGGCCTGTGACCAGTCCAGATCCTGCCTTGCTGGGTGCCAGAGCAGTGGCTGAGCCGATCCATTTGTTCTCCTTTGCTTCCCTTGGAGAGCCATGGGGGCTGAGTTATCCCAGGGAAGGATTTGTCAGCGTCTCCCCGTTGCCTCCAGAGCAATCCCCAGCTCTTCTCCCAGGTTGCCAAACCCTTTGGATCAGATCTACCAGCAGGGCAGGTGTCGCTGCTGCTAAGCTGGGAGTCAAGACCGATGACTGCAGGGGTCTTGCAGCCCTAGCAGTGCTTCTGTTTGGAAATTTAAAAAAAAAAATTAAAAAAAAAATCAACCCCTTGATGTGGTTGGGGATGGAGACCCTGCCTGGGATGGGATGGGGTGGGACAGCCACATCGTGCCGCCTGTGTCTGCTAGGTGGCACCACGCGAGAGCCGCCGCGCATTCACTTGGCTGGCATGCTGACATTACCAAGCTGATTAATGCCTTTTTTCTTTCCTTTTTTTATTTTTCCCCTTTGGAAACATACCTAGGAAGAGAGTGAACCATTACTTTGTTGATTTAAATGACTTGGTCTGAGCCACGTTTGCGCTGAAATAACAAATGATGTGAATGATGATCAATGTCTTTTTTTTTTCAGAATTCTGCATAGAGCAGTATTTAGGTATAGCAAGTGGAAAGAACATTATTTAGACATCTTTTGAAAATTGTTTTAATGATGGGGAAAAATATATATATATCAGAATCCCTCTTGGAGTTCTAAATATGTTTTAGCTTCTATGTGCAGTACAGTTCAGTTTTAGGCAAAACCGTTATTTGTAACTGGAGATGAGCTAAGGCAAGGTCGCTTTTATCCTGAAAAATGTTCAGATAACTCCTGCCAGCTGCTTTGAAGGGTTGCCTGCCTTGTACCGTCAGCCTGATGAACATGAAAGCTTCACAAAGTGGCTTCCATTGCGTTCAATCGGTGCCATTGGAGGGCCCCTCCCTGGCACACCCCACATCGCTGCCGTGCGTGCCAGGGCGGTTTTTATGAAATAATTCCATTTTTGGCTCCGGTTTCTGCTTGGCTGTGATGGGACGGGGTCAGAGGCCAGCTGGGGACGTGGGGTGAGCGATCCCCAGTGACCTCGGCGCTGCGTGGTGCCCCGGCCCTCGTCTGGAGCTGCCTGAAAGGGGGATTTGTGTGCGGCCTCCTCCTGGCTGCCGCTCCCGGCTGCCGCAGAGGCCAAGCAAATCCCTTCAGCTGAGAGGCTGCTGAGGGTGGTGTGATGCTGTGACCTGCCAGCAACAATTCAGGCCTGTGTTTCGCTTGGGAAAAGGCATTTGCATATCCTCTATTCGCTTTATTTGGTTAAACACATTTGAAAAGGCAAAAGCTCCCAGCCATTGAGACGGAGGAAGGGGCTGAGGATGAGGGCCCCCCCTCCACCTTAACTCTTTGAAGCCTTGCTCCAGGCAGAGCAAGGAGGGCAAGAAACAGAAATGTTGTAGAGAAAGACATCTTAAAACATCCAGAAAGGAGGCTCTGAAGGCTGGAAAGGGGAAAGTGCTGGTGAAGAAGAGCCCAACAGCAAGGAAGGGAGGCAGAGCTCCCACGTGTCTCTGGACTGTAAATTTGTTTGTGTGCATTTGTAGAGATCTGGGGAGAGTCTGCTGAAATCGGCACGAACAGAAACGTTTTCGAGATGACTTGAGGATATCTGTGAAAATAGGAGAGTTTGGATAAAAGCAAGTCGCACTCATATCAGGAACACAAACGTAGGGCATGCTACATGGTGTGAAAATCAGAAAGCAGAACTCACTAGAAACAAAACCACAGCTAGCTAATTGCTGTTTAATTTAAAGTTTAAAAGATCTCCCCAAACTAAATCAACAGCAAAGATCCTGAAACATAATCCAAGTGTTTTAAAGCGTTCAAACAGTACAACCACCTGCTATTACTACCGAAAGAAAAGCAATCAGTTCAGTGAAGTATTTAACTTTGGGTATCCAGGAACACCTCCAAGCACGGCCCAGCCCCAGATTTCTCAAAAACCTCCCTTGTGGTGATGCCCACACATCCTTTTCCCTCACTTTCTGGTGTAGTGCTGGGCAGCAGCACCACACAGCCGGGCAGGAGCTGTGCAGGGCCCTACCCACTGTGCTCAGCCACAAAATGGATGCTCCACTTCTCGGCACCTGGAAGGTGTTTTTTGGGTGGCAGCCGGGAAGAGATGCATCAGCAACCAAATCATCATTGTGGGTTTATTTTTTTCCCTTGCCACTCATCAGCATCCTTGCAGTGTGTGGAAACTGAGGGCTGGTAGGAGGAGGGTCACAAACACTGGTCTGGTAGGCTCATATTAGCACGCCTAATTCTTGAATTGATCCTCTGTTCATACAGCGTTTTTCCTTCCTGATGCTCTTTGCAAGTAGTCAGAAATACACACTGCATAATCAATACAAGCATAACGTCTGACCAAAAGTCATGGGAAGGAAAAAGAGCCTGCTAAATAGTCAAACATAAAGGTGCAGTCTCTCAGTTTGAGGTGACTCATTATTTTCATCAGCTGCTGTTTTCTGCACTTAATCATGGTCAGGGCAGCATTTTCCATGGATGGCCCTTAAGAAAGTTATTGCCCTGTGCTACAGGATGTCCTGAAAGACCAGGTACTGGTTTTTGGGGTGTTATCCTCATGGTCTCAAAGTGCTGCGTGGGATGAAAGGAGCAGCGGCTGCACCTCTGGCTGTGGTTTCCTGGTGTGCAGCCTCGGTTAGCTGCTCGGTCGGCGCTGCATCCTCCTGGCCATAAGCATCGCTCGGTTCAAAACTCAGCCTTAATCTGTGTTTCTCATTAACTTTGATAAAGTGTAAAAGCACAGAGAAATTCAATAGGTTTCTCTCTCCGACAATACTTTTCTTTCATGTTGTGTTCGGTCACGAGCACTAAAAGCACCGTGACTTTACGATATCACTTTTTTTTAATTATTTTTTTACTGAACAGATGGGGTGTCAGCCAAAACACATAACGGTCCTTTGAAGCCTTCGCATTGATTTTACTGGTAGTTGGATCTCCCTGGGCTTTACCCTGAGCAGTAATCAGCACAAGAGGTGAAGTCTTATTTCCTTTGTACCTGCAGAGTACAGACACCCCTGCTACTTAACTTGCTAAGGTGACGGCCAGCTTTTGGCAGCTTCTCCAGGAGCAGAAGCCGCCTGGATCTGCAGCTTTCCTCAGTGGCCCACCTGAAAAAGGGAAGATATTCTTCTAAAACACTCTCCTGATTGCTCTGCTCCATAAATCTCTTGGTGGAAAACGATGGGGCTGCTCCCAACCGGAGCTATTTGCTGATTACCAAGCTCCTGCCCTGGCTGTAGCTCATAAGAAATGATGGGGCAAGGACCAGAGCTGGTGAAAATTGCTGAGCTCCTACGAAGGCAGCGATGTGATGCTGATTTACACCAGCAGGCCATTTAGGCTGGTGCTCCCAGGCTTGCTCTGGCAATTTGATAAATTAAGCCTAATTGCAGAATAGCCACAGCTGAACCAAATACATCATGTTTTACTTGCCCAAAATCTCATTAAATATCTGTGCCCCTTTATTCATGAATGCTCAGAGTTCTTTGAGGACTCTGCAGAGAGGCAGCATTAGTGAATTGTGAAGCTTTTGTTAGCAGCGTAACATAACAGAACCTATTTGGGGCTCAGATGCTGTTTTTTGCTTTGCTTTTAATATGTTGGCCGTAGTTATATCCCCTTAGTGTGTTATTGATTCATGTGGTTCACATTTATTCTACTATGGCTCAGAAGTTTTTAATTTAGTGGACCAGGACTGGCAGCACAGACTTTATCATTGTCAGGCACTGTAAAACTTCATTTCGTGATGGGATTTCTCAGAGAGAAAAAAAAAAAATAAAAGAAAAAGAAAAAAGGGTGCTACTTTCATTTTAAACCAAGTACTTGCAGGAAGGCTTTGTAGTTTTACACCCTAAAACCTCACCTGGATTCCCCTAGGAGCTGTAAAGCTTTTGGGAGGGCTGACAAATAGACGTGTCCGAACCCCACAGCCCCCAGCACCGGGGGGAGCCTTGCAGCGAGCAAGCCCCGCGCACCCTCCCGCAGCCGGGCTGAGGATCCCAGCTGCGGATCTCCAGTGCCTCAAGGGTTACAGGCGGGCGCTGCCGCTGCGCTAATACGGACTAAGCTGATATTAGCCAAGCTTAACTTCTTTCGGCAGTTTGCAGATGGGAAGGGGGTGGGACGTCCTGGAGTCAGCAGTTCTTCAACAAGTACGTGGACGGGCGCGCTGGCGGCGGCAGCCCCAACCATGAGCTGACTGCCTGGGAAGGGAGCGAAGGACGGCCGGCTGGCCTGCTGCCGCTGGTGAGTTTGCTGCTGCTACTGCTGCTGCTGCTGCTTGGTCGCGATGTGTTGGCTCTACATGCAGCTGGCTCCGGCCCTGCGAGCACCCCAGGGGGCTGCGAGCAGCGTGGGGGAAGTCCCCGCGGCCCCTGCTCCATCTGGGGTGTGCGGAGCTCTGGGTGCTGAGCAAAACAAAACTGCCAAAATGGGGCTGAGCAAAACAAAACCGGGCTGCAGAGAGGGAGCGGGCACTGCTGCTGCTGCTGCTGCTGGAAGCGGTGGTTTGGGCTGCGCTGCTCGGGGCTGCTCCAGGGGAGAGCCCGGTGGTGCTGCCGGCAGGATGGGGATGAAGCGCAAGTGGCCAAAAGGGTTTGTGGCTTTTGCAGTTTCCTGTTTTTTCAGATGTTCCTAAAAGCCTTAAAGGGGGGAATGCTGCAGCCCTAGCTCTGGCTGAATTTCACAGCCCCGTGCGGGCTGGGAGCTGCAGCCACAGGAGCGGCGGTGGCTTCTCCATCCAGCCCGGGGCTCCAGCCCTGTGCCTTGGAGCACCTCGTGGGTGCAGCGCTGCCCCGGCCACGTGCTGGGGACAAGGTCACTTAACGCAGGGGTGCTGCTTCCTGGGGCTGCCTGGGAGGGCTCAGCTGGAGCCATCAGTTTGTGCTTTATTCCCCAAAGCTCCTGGCCCTGGTTTGGGTATCACGGCTTGCTTTGAATAGCAGGAGACTGGCAAGCTCGTTTCATTGTGTCTGACACCCTGCGGGTTTCTAGGCTGTGTGTGTATTGAGTTTTTAGCACCCTGAGTTCAAGACAAGCTCTCTGTGATGGCTGTAGCCATCTGTGGGTCTGTCCGTGCCGGCCTGGCCGCGGGGAAGCTGGCTGGGATCTCCTGGTACAGGCGGTGATGTGTCTTTGCCAAAGCTTTGCAGGCACCGTGGGTTGCAAGCGTTAAATTTATGCATGATCCATTTCGAAACGCTGAGGTTTCACACTGCCTTCCAGCACACAAACGTGCGGGTGCCCCATCTGAGAAGCCTGCCTGTGCGTGGGGTGCAGACGCTCGTTGGGGTGCTCCCTGGAGGTTAAGCACAGGATGTGCAAACCTTACCTGTGGCCGTGAAATACCCCTTGCTGCGTTGCTTTGGTGTGTGCCTGCCATTGGGGACGGGTCGGGGATGTGAGGAGGGTGCTGCCAGGAGTTTGGGGATGTTCCAGGAGGGCAGAGGGCTTTGCTCCTGCAGGATGACAGCGTGGCAGGTCGGTACTGCTGCCATGCCTGTGCGGAGCTGCAGGGCATCCTCAAAACCTGCCCAGTTATTTGCCAGACCCGGTTATTTGTGGTTTTATGGTGCAGTGAGAGCAGTCCCTAAAGCAATTTCTACAGAGAACGGCCAGCTTTCGCTGACCTCACACACAAGAGAGGAAGCAATGCAGTGTTCCTTTAATGGCACCGTGATATCCTCGTGTGCAGAAACCATGCAGAGATTATTTTGAGAAGCTGGGGCTGGTTGCAGGCACGGGGTGGTGGCGATGCCCACGGGGGCTGGCGAGGGGCCCAGGCAGGCGGGCAGGATGCGGCAGCTCCGTGCGGAGGCTGTGCTGTGCCTGCTCCTCCTGCCCGCCCCAGCCGTGGTGGTGCAGAGCCTCCCCGTCTGCCAGTTGCTTGCCTTCGGGTCTTTTGGCAAGTGACTCCCGTAAGCCTTGTTTTCTTGCCCCTTCCTCCACTGCTGAGTTGCCAGAGGAGCTCCGAGCTATTTTCAAAGCCACCTCCAGCTGCTGGTTGGTTTGGGGTAAAGCTGGCATGGTTCTGGCACTCGTGTTGCACAAGCACGGGGGCAGGATGCAGCCCTGCTCGTTTTGGGTGCACCTCGAGGTCTTTGCTCCTTCCCCTCTGCGCACACAGGGTCCTGCAGAAAGCTCTGCAATTTGCAGGGCACTTGGTTGGTAATTAACCTGATCTAATTATAGACGGCTTACTGGGAGGGATACAACTGTATTTATTATAGTTGGATCATGACACGACTGTTACTTTTTTAAGCTGCCATTTTCAGTGTAGTTTTCCAGCTTCGGGTTCCAGTGACAGCCACGGCGCTGCCTTCATGGGCACATGCTTGGCACAACGCATGGAAGATTTTTGTCTGTCCGGGTGTTTCTGTGTCTGTCCTTACTGCGCTGGCAGGTCGGTCAGTTCGGGAGCTCTTGAAGCTGTAATATTGGCTTAAAGAGCATCGCTCCTGATAATAATAAGCGCTGTGCTGAGCTGTTATGTGGCAGGTGTCCTGCAGCAGCAGGTGCAGCTCCGTGGCACGGCAGCATCCTGCAGGCAGCCCCGAGCCCAGCTCCAGGAGCGCGCCGCACGCAGGTGACCACGCTTCACGGCTACAGCTTGGCTCAGCCCTTCTGCACCCGCTTCCTACAGAACTTTCAGTATTACAGAATGAGACACAAAATTAGGATTCGACCAAGGCAGTTTCGGTACAGACTGAGCTGTCGGTGAGGCTCATGCCTCGCTGAGAAGCGCTGTACAAAACGCTTCTGTCCGTCTCCATCCCCTGCAGGACTAACGCCGAGCGTGCCATTGCGCTCTCTTCAGCCTCAGGGAAGGTTTTTGTTAGCAGCTTGTTTAGGTTTCTGCGTCACTTCGGGTGCTGTGCTGCCAGGGCTGCCATGCTTGCCCAAATATAGCGTGGTGGTCATGCAGGGCACTTATTTTGGGATTCAGAAAATGCTGTCAGCTGGTGCCTGGGGGGCAGGAGGTCTCCGTAAGGCGGAGGAGAGCACCCACCTGTGGGGGGGAGCCCCGTGGCACATCCAGCAGGTTTGGGTCCCCCAGCCCCTGTGCAAGCAGTGCACGCACCAGGAGAGCAGCCAGAGCCAGCTCCTGCCTCCTGGCCTCCCTTCACCCCCCGTGTCCCTTCTGCCAGCCTCGCACACGCTGGCAGTGTGGATCCATCCACGGGGAGCGGGGTCTGCAGGAGCACGGAAGGGATGCCCCTGGGTTAGGGTTGGAAGTGCGGGTGCAGCTGAGGCTGAGGTAAGCAGCACTGCTGCAAATTACAGCCTCCACCGAGCAATTAAAGGTGTGCTCTTCATTAAAAGCACAGAAACCAGAGCACTGAGGTGGGAATTAGCAAGGTCTGAAGCCGAACGTCCCCAGGGCAGACGCGTGCTGGGTGCTGCAGTTGGAGCCCGTGTGCCTGTGCAATGCCCTGCGCCGTGCTGGGAAACAAGTTGGGTTTCTGAGGTCCTGAGCTGGAACTTGGCCTCTAAAGGCAGCGCTAGGGTTTGCTTAAATCCAGCCGATGTTTGCAGGCAAAGAGCAAAACTTAACCTGGCAGCGAGCCACCGGGCTGTGTGCAGAAAGCCACCTCCGTCTTCCCTGCTCTGCAGAGCTGGCTGCCGCGGGTGCAGAAGGCTTTTCCCTCCCTATTCAGGGCTTCTCTTTGTGCTGTGCCCCAGATAACTATTTTTATGCAGTTATTTAAGCTGTTTGTTCTCTGCCTGCCACGCGGCATCCGAGCACCATATAGTATACAGGACAATCGAGCGTCAATGCCACTCAAAAATAAAAAGTAAAACAAGTCTCCTTCACAAGAAATAGGATTTGCAAACAACCGGGGTGCTCAGGGAGGGTTTGCAGACTCTCTGGAAGCAGCTCCCAGGACTGAAGCCCAGCCCTGGCAGGAGCAGCACGCGGTGCAGTGCCGGGACAGGAGACAGCCCTGCACCAAACGGGGGCTGCAGGCAGGGCGAGCCCCAGCAAACCCCCAGGTTGGCACCTCCAGCTCAGCTCTTCCAGGTGCTCCTGGCACCTCCGTGGTGCTGAGAGGGTGCAGACAGCCTGCGGGCTGCGGTTTCCCAGGGTGAAGTTATGGATGAGGATTTCTGGGGTTTGCGTCGAGCACAGGCAAGAGACCAAAGAGCCAGAAGCACACCCGGCTTTGGGGTTTGTGTTTGGTCTGGCTGGGTTGGAGGAGCCGCCTGAGCCCGCGTGGGCTGAGCACGCAGACGTTGTGTTGGCACAAGAGGGTTGCAGCATTGTGATGGGGACAGAAATAGGCCAGGCACCACTGAGCTTTGTCCCCTGAAAGCCCAGAGCCCTGTGGCTGCAGCACGTTACCTCGCGATGAGGCGGAGGGCGCTTCAGCACGGAGGTGAGTCGCTTCCTCGCCGCGCCTTCAGGTCTGGTAGGCTTCAGAGATGAGCTCTGAGCCCATGAGCTTTCCCCTTCTGGTGGGCATCTTGAAATATTTGCAGGGCTTCCATGCCCTTCCCCATCGGAGCAGTGGCAGACTGGGACCAGCCCCACAGCCTCAGCCTTCCTGCACTCCTCAGCCACGGTGGCTCCAGAGCACCGCTGCGCCGAGCCGCTCGTGGTGCCAGACGTATTTTTAGGCTGGTTCCCATCTGTGAGCTGTTCCTGAGCACGGCGGGGAGGCGAGCAGTGGAGGACGAAGCTTTCCGGGGAGGGTTTGGTGTTGTTGGCAATTAGGTGGCACGGACACAGAGGGACGAGGCCGTGGGGTGCTGCTGGCCGGCGGTGGGCTTTGCTCTCTGCAGCGTTACGGGCACGTAAAGTAAGATCCCCACACAGCCTCTGAATTATTCATCGAGTAATTTCTCCTGGCAAGTGGCTGGTATGCTGTAGATATTTTAGATACTTTAAATACTTCTGTTTATGCTGTGATCATTGTGCTCCTTCTGTAAAATTGGCCCGTCAGGACACGGAGCCCCTTGTTAGCATTTTTCCCTTTTTAGAGGATGGTTGCAAGGCCCTTGTGTCTTGCAAATGCGTTTCCTTGCAAATGCATTTCTCAGCAGGGCTGGGAGCGGGAGGCCAGTGCCGCTCCTGCGGGTTGCCTGGAGATTTGTGTCCTTTGTCTGCTCCTGTCCTTCGGCGCTGGTTTGAGGATGCTGGTGGCACGGCGGGGCTGGGCGATGTCCCCAGCGGCGCGGTGCTGTGCGGGGTGCTGCGGAGGAGCCGTGCTGCTCGTGCACCAGATCCTTGTTGAGGAGGAGTTTGCTCAGGAACACGGTGCAGGAGCGTGAGACATCTCTGCAGGAGCACTAGTGTGAAGTCTCACTCCCCCAAAGTGATACATGTGATACACGTGTGTATGTGTGTATATACACGTACGTAGACATACAAACACACATGTAAGTACCTTAGAAAGTGCTTTGGAAGCCCTATGTTGGAAGCAGGCTTTCTGCACCCAGCATGAGCCTGCCCACCTCCCCTAGGAACCGGTCCTTACACCACCAGCCCAGACTGATGCCCGGCCCCATTCTGCCCCGCTCCCCTTCGTCCCTCTGCATCCTCTCCCCGCAGTAACCAAAGGTCACACAAAGCATCGCCGGCTCCCTCGCCGTGAACTTTATTTGCCTGATTCCTCTCAGCAGATCAAAGAGGCTTGGCCTGGATGTGACGCCCCCTTTCCAAGGCAGATAACCGCTGTACTGGCTGAGGGGGGTGGCAGGAGGTGGCCTCGTGGCTCCCCCAGCCCTGCTCCATCCATCTGAGCCCCCGGCTCTGCGGCACAAAAGCAATTGGGGCTGAAGAGGCTTGCGTACCATCAAAACGTCAGCCTTTAATAGTCCCGCTGGCAGGAGGCCAGCCGAGCAGATTGGATGTGTCTGATTCCCAAAGGGAGGGGAGAAGGACGTTTTTCATTTAGTAAAAATAAGACTCGCATCGTGCTTCTCTTTCATTTCTTGCTCGCTGGGTGCTGCTCTGGTGTCCCTGGAGAGATGCTGCACCTCACCAGCGCTGCGTCCCTCTCCTCCCTTGTTCACTAGCAATGGAAATAGTTGTCCAAGAGCAAATCCGTGCCCTGCATCAGTTGCCTCTTGCTCCGTATGCTGAGTCCCAGTGTAATAATCCCCCCCCAAATTGTTTTTTTTTTATTCCCATTTTGAATCTTGACTCACTGAGCTGTAATGCAACCATGAGGGCTGGTACTTTTGCTTTGATTCTGGAACGAAATACATCTTTGTGATTTGACCCTGCAAAGAATTAGGTATAGTGTAAGTAAAGAATGGTAATTGTGTTTTATGTACTTGGAAATCACCAGTTTTGCTCACAGTTGGTAAAATCAAGCACGTGGAAGAGCTTGTTTTGATCTGGTTTTGGTGGGTTGGGGGCATTTTTTTTTAACAGAAAGAACAGTTTTGATGTTAATATAGTGTCCCAAAGATCAAAGCAATGATACATCACAAGGAAGCCACAAGGAGCTGGCTTCAGTGTGAGCTGTCTGAAGGCAAGGGAGAAGCCCTGTAGTGGACCATGCCACTGCACAGGAGCAGAAGCAGGTAACATCTAAGGAAATTTTAGGCAGTCTTAACCTTGCACTGGCTGATAATCCCACTCAGCTTCTGCTGTGCCTCCTTGAGCAGAGCTTTTGCCACTGACCCTGTTTTGGGATCAGCAATCTCAGTCTGGGGCCCATGGAGCCGGAACGAGGGACAAGGCAGCTTTCAGAGCACGGAAATCTTGTGCTGCTCCACTGGAGGGAGGTTCCTCTACATCTGCCTCCTGGGACTGGGACAGCTGAGATCCTGGAGACTCCGTGTCCTTGGAGAAAGAGGGCGGCTGCTGGTGCCACAGCCCCGGGGAGGGAGCAGCTGAGCCGCAGCCAGCCCCGGCTGATCCTGTGCAGCCGCGGGCAAATGGCCTTTTTTTTGTGCTCGGATAGAGGGAGAGCCATAGAAACTTTGCCTGTTTCCAGCACAAAACAGGTCATCCCACCCCATTCCCACCCGCTGGGGATGTGTGGTGGGCTGGTGAGGCCACCTCATGAGGTGTTCTCCTTCCCAAGTAGGCAGCAGGATGATGGCACAGCCTGCGTGGGTGCAAGTGCTCGGCTGCATGGGGTGAGCAAAGCTTCCCTGTGCACACATCATGCACACAGCAGCAGTCTGAGCCTGTTCCCACGCGGGTTCGTGCCGCCAAATCTCCAGTTACAGCATCACTTCCAGCAGGATCAGATCAAAACCGACTCACACAATAGTGCCGTTTGTATCCTGCGTGCCAGAAAAATATTTCGGAACCGCCGCCGCGGTGCCTGCTGCTCAGAAAGCTGGCTGGCAGTGCAGAGCACAGCGCCTCTTCTAGCTGGCCAGAGCCCCGCTGCAGGAGCCCTTTTCGCCCCCATCCACGCGCTGTTCTGGAGGTGTCAGGCATGCTGTGGCCAGCCCCAGACCTCTCACAGACAGCTCTTAACTCCTAGCAAATAAGCCGGGTTTGTCCTTTTTCAAAAGCTTTTTTGGTTGTTTGTTTTTCGTGTTTGTGTCTCTTTTCTCTGCCATGGGGGTACTCCACAAGTGGTGATGCGGTGTGGAGCAAATGCCCGTATTGGTGCTTCCATGTGAAGCTCTCAGGGCTGTTTTCCATAGCTCCCCTGTGGGTGAGAGGTACCACTTCACAGCCCGAGCATCCAGGGCTCATTGCAGGGCTGAGGATTCACCGCAGGTGACAGAAATGGGGCAGAACTGCCAGAGAAGTGGTGCAGAGAGCATCCTGCTGAGGAGACCAGGGTGACAGCAGCGGCTGCTCACAGTGTGCTCCCACGTGTGATGCTGTGGTGCTAGTAGGAAACCAGACCCAGGGACTGTGCTGATTTTTTTCATTCATATTACTACTATTTTTAATTACATGATTTATAGGAGGAATACAGGCAAGGGAGGCACAACCTGTCCTGGCAGCAGGGTGCCCGGCAGCGCGGCTCCTCTCAGACACGCCTGAGCCCCTCTCCTGGCCCCCGTCCCGAGGCAGGCTTGCTGCTCCGAGCCCATCAAGTTCGGGCTCATCGTGAGGCACCTGGGGATGGAAAATCAAGATTAACTGTTGCAAAAGCCAAGCCAGGTGAGCTTTGTAGTGCCAAAATCAACTGTGTTTGGAAACCGGGGTCAGTGGGTGAAGCTACAGGTCTTGGGTGGATGGGAGGAACCAGAGGTGCTGGGCTGTCCCCTGCACGGGGTAAGCTTTATCCTAGGAGCAGGGTCCTGCCTTCAGTTTCTGTACTGAGTCATCATTGAACTTAGATTATTAAATGAAAAGAGGAGAATACAAGCAGATGACTGTGTGGTCCTACTTGCCATGCTGGCATCTGTATTTAGCTCTCCCAGGGATCCTAGCACTCTTGCTGCTGCAGTAGGAAGAAAAAAAAAGTCTGTGCAAACCCAGACTGTGCTGTGCCCCTCTCTTTGCTCAAGCCGAATACCTCCTGGTAATCACAAGCCATCCTTATTTCTGTGTGAAAGCATCCTGTCTTTTCCAGAGTTGAAAAGCACATTTTTTGATGTCTTTAGATGACTTTTTTTTCCCAAATCCAGGTACTGATGTAAATCTCACCCTAACATATGTCAGAGGGATGCGAAGTCAGCGAGGGAAGGTGTGATCACACGTCCCCCATTACCCGTATTATAACAGCAATACTTGTGTTCTGGTGTGCTGTCGGGTCTGGCTGCCAACACTTGTTCTTTTTACTACAACCCTGGCTCTTGCAATGCTCTTGCTGGTGCTGTGAGCTCCCCGTGCCCATTAGTGCCCTGTACTGGGATGGATGTGCAGGAGGGCCCAGCACTGGTGCCCCTGTGCCAGCACTGCTGCTGCTTTCCCATTTCCCAGAGACTTCTGCTTTCAGCTTGGCTGCACAGGTGGCTGCAAATCACTGCTCCTAGGCTGATGCGGATGGAGTCTTCTCAAGTTTTGAGTGTAACCAGTAACCGCGGCAAGTTTTGGTGGGACTGATTGTGTTTCTGGGAGCAGGCAGTTCTAAGTGCAACTAACCCAAATCCTTTTGCACAAATAGCTAACTCATTTGTAAATGAAGAGCTCCCTTAATTTTTTAGCCTGCTTGTTCTGATGTGTTTTGCAAGCTGCTTTTCATCAGCTGGTGCAGAGAAGTACCGTGAGGGGAGAGACCGGTGCTCCAGCTCCGTTCATCCTGCCGTCGTTGCAGCCAGGTTGTACCAGATGAGCAGATGTATTGAGAGATGCTCAAAGCTCAGGAGAAAATTACACCCTGGGTGGGCACTGCCCAGAAACATCACCGAGATGCTGCTTTATTTGCTGTGATCATCGCAATTGGTCCTGGAGGGGCTGGGGGGGAGCTGGGCAGCTGCAGGATCTGGCCCATGGGGAGGACAGGGCCAGAGCCCCCAGAAGGGAGAGGTGCTGCTCCCACCTTTAGCCCAGTTGGCGAGTTTAGCTGTTCTCTGTGTCTTTGTGCTCTGCAAAATTGAAAACTTCCCCCACAGCCCGGTGCAGGGGGGGGCATTTGTGAGCTGGCACAAGGCAGCCTCCGGAGCTCGCTCTGCATGAATACGGGGAAGGGCTGTGAGCGGGTAGTCCTGACCTTCAGCATGTCCCAGACACTGTTCCCAGGAGGAAAAAAGCTGGTTTGTGTTAACGTCAGTGGTGCTTTTGTGCGGGGGGCCCCGAGCCCCGTGGGGGCGAAGCCCCTCCATTCATCACTCGGTGCCTCTGTGAGCTGGAGCGAGACCAGAGGGCGAGGGGAAGGGGCTGCCCGGGCTCCTGTGGCAGAAAAGCTTTTTCTTTAAGATCTTGACTGCTGGTAGAGTCATAAATAGCGCCGTGGGGCTTAACAGGAAACCTTAACTGTTTGGATTCCCCCCCTCCTTGCAGCATCTGCTTGGCTTGTCTCTCGCAGGGCTGGCAGTTGCTACAGGCTCCCTGGCAGGGAGCTGATACAGGGCTGTTACTGCACATACAAGTTCTTTAAAATGCCTCGTGTTCACCCAGTACCCCACCACCAGTCCCTGGAGCACGGCCTCGCCTGGCCGAGCCGCCCTCCTCGTACCCGCAGCAAAGCCACGCGGGCAGGTACAAAGGGAGAGAGCTGGGGATCAAGTGCTGCCGTCCTGTGCCCCAAAACTTGTCCCCTCGCCTGCCTGCCACCAGCTGAGGTGTGATCCTCTCCGTGCCAGGGCTGTGCCCAAGTGGGGCTCTGGCATGGGCCCCCCGGAGCAGCCAGGGTGGTGCAGGGTGGGACCCGGCGGTGCCTGCGCCCAGCCTGATACCCGGTGCTCCCTTATCCCCAGCCGGCACTCCCGGGTGGTTTTTTTTTCCAAGAAACTTTGAAGCGATGCTGTGAAACTCTCTTTGGCTCGAATCACCTATAATTTAGCCTGACATAAACCATAAGGAGCTCGAAGCTGAGAACGCGAAGCTGGCATAAACAAAGAAAAAGCGGTGCTTGGGAGCATGTCTGCGCAGCGTTTTGTGCTCCGAGCCATGCTGGCTGTGCCCTGCTCCACGTGTGCCATGGGCTGGAGATGGCACCGCATGGCCTGACCCCAGTGTCCTGAGCAGGAGTGCTCGGCTTCCCCGCTGTGCTCCTAGCCAGATCCCAGGGCTCAGCTCAGCACCCTGATGCATATAACTGCGTGGCTGTGCTGCCAGTGCTCGGGTGTCCTTTAGGGATCTCTCAGGGATGTTCCCTCTCCTCTTGCACCTCTTCCATGGACGCCGTTCTCCTCACGTTAATTATTTTCCGGCGGGCAGCCCCGCAAGGCGGCAGAGCGGTGCATTGGCAGCGGCTGAAGAGGCTCCCCTCTTGGCTCTTGCAGAGTTTGCCGTGTCGCTCGTGGAGAAGATGCAAGCTCAGGAAATCCTGCGGAGCCTGCGGCTCCCCGAATTCGATGACCTCAGCCAGTTTTTCCGCAACCTGCCCACCACGGCGCTGGTGGGCATCGGTGCCTTCGCGGCCGTCGTGGCCTACTGGTTCGCCAGCCGGCCCAAGGCCGTGAAGCCGCCCTGCGACCTGCGGATGCAGTCGGAGGAGGTCGAGGTGAGGCTGGGGTGGCACGGGGGAGGCTGGATATCACCCGGGGTTTGCAAGAGGGGGACGTCCAGGCAGCATTTCTGTGCTCTGTGGGTGATGGAGCCCCGGCACGGTACCCAGAGGGGTGCTGGGGTCTCCTCCTTGGGGTCTTCAGCAGCCGCCTGGACATGTGCTGGGGGAGTGGGGCTGGGCCAGAGGCACCCAGAGGTGCCTCCACCAGAGACCACAGTGGGTGCTGGGAGGTGCTTTTATTCTTTTTGAGCTCCCCAGCCTCACCTTGTAATCAGCCACATGGTGCACTGGGCCAAGGATTATTTCACTCCTTAATTCACCTTCTTCTGTAAAGTGAAAAACTAGCTCATTAATTTATTCGCTTGGATTTTCAGTAACATTTTGATCTTGACTTTGCTTTACCTCCAATGATTGAAAATTACAGCAGCACATTTACAGGGACACATCCACAACCCCTTGTCCCTGCAACAGCATTGAGACCTCTCGGTCAGCTCCTCTTCCTGGTGCAGGCTGCTGCTAGTTCTGCAATGATAAGAAAATATACCCAGATCCATGGGTGAGGCTGAGGAGTTATTAATTTTCAGACTTTTAAGAGGCCTTAAAGTTTAATGAAGCTGCTCCGTTTTCAGGAGGAGAAATATTTATGAAAATCGTTTCAACTTAAATTCATATCTGAAACTCTAAGGCAAGAATTCAAAGTCTTCTCCTGTGCCCCCTGTGAAACCTGACTGTCTTTAATTCCAACCACTTTTTAAAAGGGTGGGAGGAATTTAGATTTTCTCAGAAAATTTCCCCTTGTGGATGGGGCTTTACCGAGCCTCCCTTCTGACTCGCAGCACTGTTCAATTGCTGTGTGACAGCGATGGTGGCATCTGTTTGCCCGTCCTACCCCACCTCTGGGAGAGCCACTAGGAACGGCTCCTTGTCTTTTCCCTCCTTATCTGGCTGCCTGTGGCGTCAGCCCTGCTTTTATCTTCCTGCCGTTATCTCCTGGTGGCCTGAGTTTGCATTATGTCCTTCCTTTTGGTCTGGATGTCCTTGACAAGGTGCCTGTGGTTCTGGGGACCTGCAGAGCCCGGAGCGATCACTCCCCCCAGGGTGTCCCCACTCCATCATCCTCACCAGCCCAAACGTCCCAGCTCCATCCAGCATAATTTGAGCCCAGCATTTTATTTTATTTTATTTTTATTTTTATTTTATTTTAATCTAATTTAATTTATTTTTATTTTGTTTTGTTTTTATTTTAATTTATTTTTTATTATTATTATTTATTTATTTATTTATTTATTTATTTTCCTCATGTTATCTGGAGATTTAGAACTCCTTGGATCTCTTTGGGGAATACCAGCCACGTCCTCTGCCGACAAGCAAGGACAAGCGCTCGTCCCTGTGACACGGCTCCCCACGTTACATGGGTGCTGTGGTTCACATCACACCCCTCTGGCAACCCTGGGTGCCAGGGCAGGAACACAGCAGTGGACGTAGAGGCAGCACCAGGCGGTGCTGAGGGCTGTGCCGTGTCGTGGTGCCGTGTCGTGTCGTGGTGCCATGTCGTCTGTCACGCAGGGCCTGGACGGGGCACGCCGCTCGGTGATCGGGGACAGCCCGCAGCTGCTGACGCACTACTACGACGATGCCAGGACCATGTACGAGGTCTTCAGGAGGGGATTCAGCATCTCCGGTGAGAAGCACGGTTGTGGGGAGGCTCAGAGCATGTGGGAGGCCCCAAAAGTGTAGAGACCTAATGAGAGTATGAGGCCCTAACATTTTGGTCACTGAAAGACTTCAGAGGCCCAAAACGTGGGAGGCTGAGAATGTTTTTAAAGCCCAAACAGTGCAGGAAGGGGGAAAATTGGGGGAGGCCCATGGAGAGTGTTGGAGGCCAAAAGAGGTTAGAGTCTGGGTGCAGGTTTGCTCCTACCCCACTCCTCCCTGCCATGCTTCCCCCTGCCTTTTGCAGCACTGTTATCTGTGGGAGCTGGGCCAGGAGAGCTTCAGCACTTACCTGGCCCTAGGTGCCCAAAGAGCTTCAGTGTCTCTTCTACTGATAACTGAATAACTGAGTAATCATTAGGGATCTGTGTCTGCTGCTTGCGATGTCCCGCCTTGCTGAACACACCGGTGTTGTTACCAGGTTATTATTTCTGGTACCACCAAAAGCCTCAGCGGAACACAAATATTCCACCCCACGAGACAGAGGTAGATCAGGAGCCCAGTAGGTGCACGGAGGGGTGGGTTTTTGTGCAGGCAAGTAGTCAGCAGATGAACTAAACTCCTCAAGTACTCCTGTCACATAGTGCCGTGTACTGTCTTGCCCTTCTCCCAAGTGGCTGTGTTAAAAACAGCAGTTTTCACTTTGAAGCGTTGATATCAAAAGGCAAGGAAAGCTTCAGGAGCTGGCATTTGGGCTAATGGTGCTCGCTGTGAGCTTCGTCCCACCCCGGTATTGACAGCTTTGTTTTCCCAGGGCTCTGCTGCAGCCCCACGACACCGGGCACCAGCTCCCAGCTCTGCCCCCTAACTCCGCTGTCTCTGGTTGTGTCTTGCAGAAAACGGCCCCTGCCTGGGGTTCAGGAAGCCCAAGCAGCCGTACCAGTGGCTGTCATACAGAGAGGTGAGCTGGAAGTGAGCCCCCCCGGAGCCCCATCCCCTGGTGCTCTTGCCCTTACTGCAAAGGAATGGGTGAACAGGCATCCTAGGCTAGCAATAAAGTGAAAAATTGGGTTTTTAGATAGCCGATGAAGTAATGGGAGAGCCTGCCCACACAGCTAAGTCTTCTCTTTAATTGCTGCTGCTTGTGTTCTGCTTTTTTGTGGACCTTTTTCTCTCTGACTTCCAGGTGGCTGAAAGAGCAGAAGCTCTGGGCTCGGGGCTGCTGCAGCAGGGCTGCAAGCCATGCACCAAGCAGTTCATTGGGGTCTTTGCTCAAAACCGCCCAGAGGTGAGATTTATTTTAACTTGATGCTGCCTTGCTAATGTTCCTGCCTTGTGAGCTTGCTTTATGTCTGAAGCTCGCTCTCAAGTGTGTTAAATCTGTTCCCACCTCCCCCTTCTCACCTCTGTGCTTTGATGTCCCCTGGCAGTGGATCATTTCTGAGCTGGCTTGCTACACCTACTCCATGGTGGTGGTTCCCCTCTATGACACCTTGGGTCCCGGAGCCATTCGTTACATCGTCAACACAGGTAAAAACAAAATCAACATAATCTTCTCAGAAACAGCCTTGTTGCTTGGAATGGTCAGTTTCCTTCTGCTTCCCGAAAGATGGGTGGTTTCACTCACCAAGTGTCTTAAAGTCACTTGGAGAGGTTTTTTGGGGGCCACTGTGACCCAACACCAAGTCAGGGCCACCCCCCGTACTTTCCATGCCTGGTCGTGCTCAGCTGTGGGAGGAATTGCTGCAGGGCTCCCCACTGCTGCACTTCCTCACGTTTTGCCTCCTAGATTTCCTAGCCCACACGGTGTGTAATTTTGGCATTTTGAGCTGAATCCCAGACTACTCCTTGGTGTCAGCTACAGCTTCAGTGTTGATTTATGCTAGCTAAAATTGCAGTGGCTTTCTAAGAGAAATATGGTATAGTCTAGGAGCTCTGATATGAACCCAAAGTGAGTACCAGCGCTGACATGATGTTAGCTATGAGCGAGCAGCCAGTCTTGTGTTAAAAAAAGATTTACTGAAAACAACTTGTTTGGCTGCTTTCCTTCCAGCTGACATTTCCACAGTCATTTGTGACAAACCTGAAAAAGCCAGAACGCTCCTCGACCACGTGGAGAGGAGAGAAACGCCGGGTCTCAGCTCCATCATCCTGATGGACCCATTTGAGAAGGAGTTGTTGGAGAGGGGAAGGCGCTGTGGGGTCCGCATCCAGACCATGCAGGAGGTGGAGGTGAGGCTGCTGTCCCCCTCCTTTCCATACACTTTGTATTTTCTGCAAAGAGGCAGTAAAAAATGCTGGGACTTGTGAACTGCGTGGCAGGTTCAGCCTCTGGGGCTCGTGGCTGTTGATATTGATGCGTGGCTCAGTGCAGTTCTCCGTAGTATTATCCCTTATTAACAGGAGAGCCAATGTTTTAAACTTCCCTGCTCAAATAAGACATCAGCTGCTCTTTGAGCCTGGTTGAGACAGAGTCCTCCTCCTTGTAGGCTTATGTCCTCACGCTTCTTATGAAACAGCCTGGCTCCAGCTCAACCAGCCCAAGCCCTGCGTGAATCCAGGGATACCTTTGCAGTTAGCTTAGGACACAAAGGATGACCTAAGTGCTAGCCGCAAAGATTTCTGCTCTGGCTCCTGCTCTCCCTTAGTGGTTTGCAGATTAGCAAGTGGGTTGCACCACATGAATGGTAGTGGAAATCATTTGTGTTACTTTAATCTCTTTCAGGATTGCGGCCGGGAGAGTCGACATGCGCCTGTGGTGAGTGCTGTCACGCTGGCTTTCCCACTCAGGATTGCAGCTGACTGTGTCAAACTCGTTTCACTAACGAGGGACGAGCTGCTCTGGGCAGAAGCAGGCGTGTGTGGGTCAGGGCAGCATGCCACAACCCCCTCTGTGTAGAGGCAGCCGGGGAGCTCAGGGGCTGGCAGTGCTGTGCACTGGAGATGTGCGGTGTTTGCTTCATACGCTCCGCCTGGGACTCTTAAATGAGATAATTCATCCTTGCTGAACGTGTTAGCAGGACAGTAATTAAATGCCAGTGTTAAGCCACGCTAATTCCGCTGCCTTACCCCGGTGGCGCCAGTGGGATGTGTTTGTAGCACTGGCTGTGTGGCAGGGTGTCTTTCACTCAAATACTTGGCAATACTTTCTTTTTGGAAAACTGCATTGATATTTTCACCAAGGGTGCTCATACTCTTACAAAGCTTTCAGAAGAGGCTTCTAATTTTCAGGCCATTTATTTTATCATTGGTGACCCAAAATGGCACACACCGTGGTGCTGAGAATGCAGAGATGCTACTGGGAATGTGAGCCACCAGAAGCTTCAGCTAGTTGTCCCCTCTTGTGGTTAACCACACTTTTCCAGCATTTATCTGGACGTCAGTGAATTAAATTTTCCCAGACACCCACGGGTACTGACAGTGCCTTTAAAAATGCTGGTGGCAGGGTGGAGATTGTGGCTACACAATCACCAGTAGAAAAAAAAATAAGAAAGACAGAAAAAAAATGCACATTTTCAAAATGCTGAAATATCAGTTATGGCTGATATCAAAACCCTAGGAATAGCAAACACCGTTTGTTACTGTCTCCTGTGTGGCCATATTTCTAACAAATACTCTTACTGATATCAGATACAATACAGATACCTCAGCTTTTTAAGGAGGTGGAATTTTTGCACTAAGAAGTGTTGGGGCATGTTCTGAGGTGCAAACCTTCCATCAAAGCCTTGTTACGCTAAAGCACAACCTTAATGCAGCTGGAGCAGATCATCAGGGAGGAATAGGGTCTGCGTCAAGTGAAGACACCTGATAAAAGAGATTTGCCAAGGGCAAGGAAAGCATTTTATAGCAGAGCTGAAGTATAATTGGTTTGATCTTTATGTTTATACAGTGACAACATTCTACCCCTTGTGCATTTGATTGATGTGATTTTCTTTTTTTTTCCTCATGTTCCTAGCCTCCTCGACCAGAAGATCTATCAATTGTCTGTTTTACTAGTGGCACTACAGGTAAAGGAATGGGCATTTTATTCATGAAATAGTGGAATAGATTATCGGATTTGTTATTAATACCACATCAAAATGTGCAAACATGCTGCTGTACTGACACGACAATGGTATCTGTGTGTATTTTAGCATCTGGGTATACCTACGTTTCTGTAGATTGCAGCTGGAATCCCCTGACACACACTTGGGCAGTACGATTTTGCGGTTGTCTGGAAATCTGCCCACGTTTCTGCCTCCTGTTTTGCAATGCAGATACGAGGCCCTTGGCTGGAGGATATTTATCTTCTGCAGATGTTTAAAAAGAGAAATGCTCGTCCAGAGCTTTCTGTTTTTCACCGGCGTCCCCGGCCAAGCCCTGGTGTCCTGGCAGAGGACGAGCAGGTCGTTCTCCTGCTCGGGGCAGACATGGAAGTCAAACTCCCTGCCACCCACCAACAAGTTACACAGGCAGACAAAGAGACAGCAGAGCTCAGATACACGAGGCGTGAGCGCTTGGGAGAGCGTTTTCCTTCCCTGCAGGGGAAGACCAGGCTCCGGGGACCCCTGGAGCAGCTCTTCCAGGTTCCCCTGGGCTCTCAGGACTGCCTAGCGCTTGGTGCTGCCGCAGAGCACCCAGGATTTGGCCCCGCTGGTTTAGGAGGCAGGAGGTGCTGTTTGACACCTGCAGAGCCCGAAACATCGCCCGCCTCTGGGAGAAGATCAATATTGCAGTTGGGTAAGTGGCTTTTATCAAGTACAACCCCTTGCTGCTCTGTTTGTGTTAAAAAGCTGTGTTTGCTTTTGCCTTCGTACATCGTTTTACTTGGAGGGCTTTTGAGATCTGTGCATTTCGGGCCACACAATGCAGTGCACGGTGTGAAAGGAGCCTGACTGCTCAGCCTTGGTGGTGGGAACCTAACGAGAGAGGGCTGATGTTAAAGTCCAGTTGAATTACTTGTTCAAATTGCATCTTTTTATTGATATTTTATTTTCTAAGTTAGACTTTATTCTAATAGAAAAGTTTATTATTATTATTATTATTATTATTTATTTGTTTATTTATTTATTTATTTATTTGCAGTGCAGTCATGGGCCAGTTTCTGGCTTTTTACATTTCCTGGCACCGTGTCTGATGTTACAGAAATAGGACAGCCAGGGAGCCCCTTCGCTTTCTCCCACCCAAAGCCCAGTTTGTGTGCCATCTGCAGACTAAATTCTCCCAGAGCAATGGGAAGCTTCATGAAGCACCACCCCATCCCCGTGCTTTGCACATCACCTTCTGTTTCTGTTTTTTGTTTTTTGTTTTTTTTTTTTTTCAGGCCTTGTATCAATGCTCTGACCCATTTTCCATGCTCTGTTTTGGTTGTAAAATGCCTGGCTTTTGTATAGACCATGCTAGGATATTTTTAATGACCAGATTTAGAATTTTATTCCAAGAAACATGTTCCCAAGGGCTTTTTCTGTTCTGAAGGGTTCCAAGTATACTCATGTGATGTGAAACCAATCTTTGCTGTAGAGTTTTTAACGTGGAAATTGTGGAGTTGGGAGCAATTTTAGCTGTTTATCAAGAAAAGAAAAGAAAAAAAGCACCAGAAGTGGATTTGAACACATGCTTTTCTTTCATTGCTAGGCTCAGCTGCCCACTTGCCTCCACAAGGACAAGGGAGAGATTGGGAGCACGAGGTGGAGTCTCATTGTTGCACCAAGAAATCATCGGCACTCACAGACAGACCAAAGGTGCACAGATGCCCCCAAAACATCAGGATATAATTTTGCTTGCCAGCTGCTCCAGAAAAGCCATTTCCACAAGGACTCTTCTGTAACTGGTTGGATAAAAAATGCTTCCCAGCTGCACAGCCTGGCAGTGGAGGGTCCCTGGGGGTGGAAGGTGTCTGTGTCCCGACATACTGACAGAGCACAGCACCAGGACAGCGCTGGAGGTGCTATTGGAAAGACCCATTTAGTAATGTGGAAAAAGTTTCTTCATTGTCAAATTGACAAAGCAGCTTGGCACTGAGATAAAGAGAAGCTGCCATACCGACCATTACCCGACCGGGATCGCCGTGCTCCCGTTTCCATCGCAGGCTGGACAAGCTGTGTCTTTATGAGGAAACTCAAGCTTAAGAGCAGTGTCAGAGATGTGGCATGGACTTTTAAGAAAGAACAAGCAGTGCCATGAAGTCTTTTCTTCCAGAAGTGGTCATTCTGGGAAACGGCTCGTGGCAAGGGGCACTTATTCCTTTAACTCCTAAACAGCCAGAGGAACTAAAGAGGGTGAAAATTCACAGGAATCCTCCGGCCCTGAAGGTTTCCCCTCCCTGGTGGCAGCACGGTCTGCTCTGGATTTCTCCTGATGAAGAGCCCGGGGTCTCAAAGCACCCGAGGAACCTCCCAAGGAGCCTGTGGAGCTGTGTCAGGGCGCAGGACGGCCGAGCTGACAGAGTTGCAATTTGTGATATCCCATTAGCAAAGCCAGAGAAATTCCCACAGCAGCGCTGAGCGTGCCTGCAGGCAAAGAGATGCTCACACCCACTGAGGCTGAGCAAACACCCGTGGCCAGACGCAGCCAGAACACCACGAGCAATTTCTGGGTGGTCAGCGTGCATGTACAAACAACGGGCCTTGGCTCGAGCTTTGGGGGCTGGAAAAAAAGTGGCTGGATTTGCACCTAGCTGTGAAAATAAGTGCCTCAAATCTCAACCTGGTGAGCCTGTGTGCAAGGTGCTGGGGCGTGAGCTGTTGGCAGAGATGCCAGCTCCAGCTCCTCCTGGGAGCGTTGGAGGAAGACGGATGTACGCGAGACCAAACAGCCTCCTGTGCACTGCGTTCAGCTCTAAGGATCCGGGACTGAGTTATTCAAAGGCACTTGGAACACCGAGTACGGATTTTTTTTGTAAACTGTGTTGTGTTCAAAACGCCCTGCAATAAACGTGTGCAGTAATCATTATTTTCACTTGCGTCTTTATTTAACCATTGGAGCGCCAGGAGTGAAGCAGTGTCAGCGAGGCTGCAGGGCACAGGGCTCAGCACTGCCAAAAGCCTCAAAATCTGGCTGACTTACAGTTTTTCTGAGGCTGCTGCATCTGTCATTAGCAGCATCACAAAGCTCCTGGCACGTGTCCCCGTGCGCACCGTACCGGGGCCACGCAGGGTGCCTGCAGCTGAAGCTCCTCGCTCTGCCTCCACCCGGTGCAGCGCTGCAGCAGCGTGACCAAATTAATGCAATCTGCTTAAAAACACGCTGCAGGGGGAGGGTGATTCTGTAATCATTATTTAAGCTGAGCTACACCTTCTTTTCTGAAATAAACCCTTTGAGGGTGATGCAAAGTGACAGTGCTGGGACAGGAGGATGCAGCGCTTCGGGCAGGGCGTTGTGGATGGAGCCCTGCCTTGTGTGTGCACCTCGCTTCTGGTGGAAACCCTTGTTCAGTGTCTCCCACAGAAAAATATTCATGTTATAGTGTGTTTGCAGTATTTTACTAATTTCTGAACATTGCAATAAGTGTCTTTGGTAAATGTTACTGCACATGAATGACTGAAAATTACACAGGCTTTAAAATCCATTTAAAATTAACATTTTAACAATTTCCTTTTTTTTTTTTTTTGTTTTTTTAAAGCTTTTGGAAATGACCTGCTGGCTTTTAAAATCACCCTCTCTATTTCCTTTCAGGAAACCCCAAAGGTGCTATGCTGACTCATGGGAACGTGGTGGCCGATTTTTCAGGCTTTTTGAAAGTGACGGAGGTGAATACCCTGACGTAGAGAATGTGTGCGGAGTGTGGGGTTGAGCGGTGTCCCTGCAAGGGCTGGGGATGTGCCCCTCTGGATAACAGCCCAGATTTCTCTTACTCGGGGCCAAATTCACAGCAGTGGGAGGAGGTCCGAGTTTGCAGTGCTGGTGGGCATCACATCCCCATGCTACCAGCACGGGCTCCCTGGGGCTGCAGGGTGCAAAGTGCTGCAGAGGAGCAATGCTGGCTCCTGCAAATCCTGCACAGCTGTGACTGGTGCCTGAGAGAGTAGTGCCCGCTCCTGGGGATGCCCGTGCAACATCCCAACCTTTATTTGAAAGCTTTCTGCATGTTAAGTGTGTATGTATATGGGAACTTACTTAAATATTTATTTATTTATTTATTTATTTTTAACAGAATGGTCAATTTAATATAAAGTATACTTTAGTTTTGGATATACATTTAAAAAGAAAAAAAAACACAGCACTGGTCAAATAGATGTATAATATGGTTCATGCAACATGTAAAGTTCTGTTTAGAAATAGTATAGGAAGCACATTTGCTTTAGCAAATCATATAAAGAATTATATGCAGCTTGCGCTTATCAAATACAAATAATGTAGTTTTTCATAGTAAATGGGCAATTCTGTAAAGCAGCAGCATACACATGGGATGCACAATTTATTACAGCAAATCCCTTGTTTGTTTTATGGTTGGTGCTGGAGATACTGCAGCCTTATTATCTCAATCCTCAAGTTTTCTGAGATTTCCAGGACACCGTTGTAAAGAAATGTGGACACATGACATGAAACCCCCTGAGCTCCTCTGTTCGAGCGCTCGTAGGGAGGTGACTCCGGTAACTTGCCGTAGGAAATGTCACTGTGTTCACCACAGCAAGCCCTCAGGGTTCGTGGTGCGGAGCTTTTCTGGCTTCGGAGGCAGCGAGACGCGCAAAGGGAAGCTGATGCCTGGATGTCTCTGAGACTCAAAGGGCAGGAGCGTTTATTTTGGAAGATAACCACTTTGCAGGGAGCTGAGGGAACGTGGCGTCTTCCAGGACTGGCCCACAGAGATGGATTCAGTGTTCAGTGACGGCAATGGGATTCTTTGATTAATCTCCAAGGGATCAGATTCAGACGTAAGTCTGGTGTGTGTGGCTGTCAACCCAAAGCTTCGGGCACCAGGGCACTGCTGGCCACGGTGCAAACGTCTGCAGCCAACCTGCACGGGAAGGGCAATGTCTGACTGCGGCAATAAAGTCAAGCAAAGTGCAAAACACTTGACAGCAGTATCAGGTAGTGAAATACAGATACCGAAATCTGAGGGGCTTACATACTTCTGTGACAGTTTTCCTTAGTGCAGTGATTTCCATAAACGGAAAAAAATACGTGAACTTAGAGCTTTATTACAACATTACTCTCAAAAGCCAAGAAGCTGTTTTCATTTTATCTGTTTAACTGGACAGCTGTGCCAACTGTGAAATATTAGCAAATGGCAGCGTTTTGCTCCAGTTTCAAAACAAGCCATTTATTGTCTGGGCACTGAAAGCAGTGCAAAAAGAGCAGCGTAGCTAGTGATGCTAATGGTTTTACGTTACGGCGCGTGCAGAAAACGAGGCCAATTTGGAATAATATATAAATAGATCTGCAGATCAGATTGACACATAATAAGGATCGGGATGCTGAAAACACCTGGGTGGTCAATCCTGTTTGACTTCACTAGGTAATGGTCGGGAGAGCGTGCCCAAAGCTGACTTGCCCAGATTTAACCCCAGTAAAACATCTCCCGAGGAAGGACGTGGTGCTCCTCCGTCCACCGCCGTGTCCCAGGCCACGGAGTACCGATTCCGTCACAGCAGTGGAGATGCAAAGTGGGTATAAACTGCTAATACCAGGAGCCCAGAGCTTTTATACCCATTTTCCACTAACCACTGGCCTTGGTGCAAGTCAGTGGGTAATGAAGCTTTCAGTTTTTCTAATCCATAATGTTGTGGCAAGCCTTAGCCTTGGAAATGCAGGCAGACAGGTTGCTTTCCTTCGGGGCATGGACCAAGTAAGGCTCTTGGGGCCACTGCTAAGTCCAGCCTCAGAGACAGAATTAAAACCTTGGCAAACCGAAGTCTTTGGTTACGTATTTTTTTTGCATAACTTTTTTGCCTTCCTTTTCCCTGCTGCACCCGTCTGTGGGGCAGTGATAATGCACTTAAAATCGCATTCGAATCGATAAAATGATGAGAAACACTAACAGAAATCGTTAATTTCTGCAGCTAAGTGATCCAACATACCCTGCCTCAAATCAATGATTAACCTAAGGGGGGGGGGGGAGGAGAAATCTTTTCTCTTTGACTGAAATAATGCTGGGAATCTCTGACGGGCTCTGGAAAAATGATGCGTCCACGGAGCCCTGCTGATTTCGGGGAGGCTCCAGCAGGTCTGCACGAATCCGAGAGTGCAAAGCGTGGCCTGAGCACCTCGTGGCAGACAGCAGGGCTGTCTGTCGGGGTGAGCGCCTGTTTCCAGCACGAGCTGTGTGGACACGGCGTGCCTTCGCCGTGGAGAGCCTCTCCGCTGCCCTGTGTGTCCATCTCCGTGCTCTGTACTCCTCCTGCTAACGTAGCTCATTGACGCTGTGGCTTTAACGCTTCACTTCGTGCGCTGCTCCCTTCCTCTCTCGATGATCTCTCCCCTTTTTGCTCCTCTGGTGCCATTTTTCTTTTTACCGTTTTATGACTTTCTTGTTGTCTTCCTGTCAGTGTTTCTTTCCTTTCTGTCTCCCATGCCCTCCACCTGCAGAAAGTGATCTTTCCGAGACAGGACGATGTGCTCATCTCCTTCCTGCCTCTGGCTCACATGTTTGAACGAGTTATACAGGTAAGAAACTGCCTGAACTGACGAGGCCTCGTGGGGCTCCTTGTGCTTTCTTCCAGAGTCAGTGGTCTCCTACTTGTGAGGATGTACACATTTCCTATTTGCCTTTAGCACACATGTTTGAGAGAATGGTACAGGTAAGGTCCTAGCGTCAGTGGAAATCGCCTTTTTCCACACCAAAAAAAATAAATAAAATACTAAATAACCAGCGATATCTCGTAGCACTAAAAAAGCTTGTACTCCAGAAGTGCCACGTGGTAACACCGGGGCCGGAGCAGTGCCGGGAGCGTTTCCCAAGCTGTGGGTTTGGGAAACGGCCCCTGGTCAGCGGGCAGGAGTCACCTGCAGCCTCGCAAAGCCCTCTAGGGTCAGCGATCGTGGGAGCAAACCCAATTCTGCACCATTGTTCTCGCCAGCCTGCAGAGCTGCCTTTTTGCATCTCTGTCTGAAAAGACAGGTGAAAATTCGTGCTGTGGTTGGCGTGCTGTGCAGGTCAGGTGAGAGGAGCACATCAGCTCTACAGCCCGAAAAGCTGGGGGCTGGAAACCGATTCAGTGTGTGAGCAGTGGGTCTGGATTCAGCTATGGCTCTGTGTTTTCTCAGGGAGGGCTGTTCTGGGCTGGAAGCGTGCTTTCTAGTCAGACAGGCATCCCAATACGAGCCTTCCGCTTCTCAGTAATGTGCCAGAAATAATACATTCTGCCACGTTAAAACATTTGCAAATTGGAGCTGAAAGCCCATGAAAGATTTGGGGAATTGCAGCCGGCATATTTTTGCTTGAAAGCCTAATTTTAAGAGGCAAGTTGGTCAGTATGCCACCGCTGCTCAGGCAAACCTCGTTGCTAGCTAATAAGAATGTAATTATTAAAAAGTCATCTGATGGGGTAAAAAAATAGAAGCCTTTGAAATCACCTCCTTTCACAGGATGCTGCCAGACGGACAGGAGCAGCCCTCCAAAAGCAGGCAGTTCAAAGGTTAAGGAAGGTTTACCCTTTCCTGAAAAAGCTCATTAATATAGAGATTTTTCAAAAGGGCTAAGAAATTGTTCCCAGAATTATTCTGCACAGCAAAGACCATATCAACTTCCCTGGTTTTAGCTGGCATTCTTAGTTCCTGGAACTTACAGTTAAACTTGGATCAGTTCGTTAAAGCTTTCTGCTAGTCACTCGCAATTCCCAGTGAGCCCGCAGTGATGTTATTTTCCTTTTTGTTTTCTTTTTCTTCACATGCCTGTGCAGTGTAGCACACGATTTGGCAGTGCGATGCCTGTTAAACCCACATCACACATATGAAATTCCTGTGGTTTCGGCCCACGGACAGGGAGCCTCTCGCTGGCTGACAACGCAGGGAGAGCGCTCCGGTTGCTGTGGCAGGCTTTTGGGCGCAGCACAGAAAAACTTAGGTGTCTCTTAAGGCATGTTCAGCCGTTTTGGCTGCTGGGGGAGCAGAGTGCTCCAGCAGGAGCTGATGCTTTCACCATCTTCCAGCCTTGTGGGATAGCACACAGCTCAGTGGGGCTGGGCTCAGCTCCCAGCACCGTGGGTGCCTGGCCGAGGACACACTCCCTGTCCAAGCTGGACAGGGATGCTCATCCCTAAACGCACTCAAGTGGGTGCACAAACCACATCCTTCCAGTTTTAGCAAGGTAGTAACCGGCTACCAGGGCTGCCCTTCCGCTGCCAGCTGGCTCATCACAGCTCTACTGCCCGTCCAGCTCTTTTCTCATCTGATGAACAAGTGGCCTCTTTTCTTGCCAAATATGAAACTTCTGGATCTGTGCGAGCAAAGCACCTTTTAAGAAGCAGGCGCCTATTTCTGGGATACAGGATCAGGCACTGTATTGCTAACGTAGTCTGTATCGGTATGTTTAAACAAAACTAAAGTATTAACATCTAAAAACCTTCTGCTGCTCACTGTGTTTCACAACGTTTCTTAATATGCGTTTCTTTACCAACCTTAAGTCTTCATGCCGTGAGCTGCAGGGGTAGGTCCAGGCTTCAGGGGTGAAGTCTGGACCCGGGTCTGACCCTACCTCAGGGAAAACCCCTTCCCAAAGCTTCGGCTCCTTGCTTTTCCAGACAGTGGCAAATTTGGTGGGTGCTGAAATTCTGATAAGTGCCCAGAACTACGTGTACGTTTCCATTCAGTGCAAAATTGTCTGTGAATTTTATATATATACTTCTAAAGCACCATTTTTGCCATGCTGGAGAGCAGGATTTCAGGAAGGGCGTTTCTGCGTTTGGGAGGGATGCTGAACCACGGGAATTAGAAGCAAAGAGGTTACACGGGGTCTTTTTTCTTCCCGTCACAGTCCGTAGTGTACTGCCACGGGGGGCGGATTGGGTTCTTCCAAGGAGACATCCGCCTCTTATCCGACGACATGAAGGCTCTGCGTCCCACCATCTTCCCCGTCGTGCCGCGGCTGTTAAACAGGATGTACGACAAGGTGAGCTTCATTTTGTTCTTCTTGTAATAGTGACGTTTATGTCCCTCGAGTGCATATCTGAAAGGGTTCCCTCGGTCCTGGGGATTTCCCTGGCAGGTGATACTGTTCCTGCCTTATTGCAAACACGTTCTTACCCTGTGTAAGTGATAGAGCTGCTCCGATCTGTGGGGCTGTGTTATGTGGTGTGGCACAGAGAGCAGACGTGGCTATAAGGAACCCCGCTGTGCTAGACCCTTGCCCTGCTCTCTCTGAGGTTGCCAGTGGCACTGCTGGAGAAGAGGCATTTTCTCGGCAGGGCAACACCAGTCAAACCTGCACGCACTGAGATGCTTCGTGCCCTTCGACAGGCTTTGGAACTGGGATCTTTCTGTTGGCAATGACAGCTCAAAACTGGGACCTGCAAAACGATGAGAAAGATTTAGGCAGTGTAAATGTGAGGTTGGCTTCTGCATCTAGATATTTTTTTTAAACAAAAAGATGGTTTTGAAAACTATGTTAGAAAGATGTCTGGTCATTGTCTTCTCTGTTTGAGCAGCAGGGAATGAATATTTCTTCCTCAGAAGATTTATCCTTTAAAGATGGGCTTAAAGCACAAGCTACTGGGCTGACTTTCCCCCGCAGTTAAGTGTGTAAAGTCAGGGTTCAGGTTCCCCCTTCCTTACCCCAGCAAAGCCACAGTGCCATCTTATTTAACCGTATTTCTGCTGTTCCTGCACCCTGCTGGCACCAGCAGAGCCGTGTAGCTGTAACTGTACAAGCAGGAGATGGTGGCACTGAGTCTGTGATGCTTTCTCCCTCCCACCGCCCAGATCTTCAGCCAGGCAGACACCTCCCTGAAGCGCTGGATTCTGGAGTTTGCCGCCAAGAGGAAAAAAGCAGAAGTCCGAAATGGGATCATCAGAAACGACAGCCTGTGGGACAAGCTGTTCTTTAATAAAATACAGGTAAGGAATTTCTGAAGTCAAAAGTCAAAGAACTGTCATTTTTTCTAGTAACGACTGGTTTTCCTTGAAGTTGGTGTGATCTGCTTGTCTGCAGCGAGCTGGGGCCAATTGCTGCTCACTGGCAAATTGCAGAGTGAAAATTGAATAGAAAAAGGAAATGAAGCGCAGTTTGTCATTCCATTAACTTTTGCTACGTTTCTGTTTTTGTTTATATATTCGTTCTGAGGTCTGAAGCTGTGTTTAAGGCACAGCACGATGCCAGAGGCTGCATTTGGATAGGTGATGGACTCAGCAGCATTGCTCTCAGGGTGTTTTGCTCTTCCTCTGTAACCTGGGCTCTGCCCATGCCCCACAGGTGAAGGGTTTCTCCCCTCTCACACCCTGCCAAGGGGTGGGGGAGATGAGGGCATTCAGCAGCTCCTGTGTCCTCCCGGAGGGGATGAAACTCAGGAAGGTGGTCAGGAGGGGGAAGGAGGAGTGACTGATCGAAGGGATGTGGCTCCAAAGCTCCCTGCAAATTCTCTACAGATAACGATTGGATTTAGGGATGGGTTTCAGCTGGGCATATTGAAAACTGCTTGTTTTCCTAGGAAAACAAGAATAAGGATGTAGAGAAAAATGCATGTGTAAATCTTTATTTAACAACAGGGGAAAGAAATCAGAGTGCCCTGCTGCGTGCCATACATCCCCTTGGTAATTAAAATAAAATAAAATAGCTTTAAACCAGGTTTTCCAGGCGCTGTACTGCTGTAGGAGGCTCTGATTACTTCACTTTTTAATTGGATAACTTATCTGAAGACACGCCACTTTATTTTTAACTGCAGAAACTGACCGTGTCTTTCATCTGTGGATTAGATGACCGCAGTGTGCAGAGAGCAGGGCTCGTGGTGCTGAGGGCAGCGGGGCCACAGGGTGCTCTGGAAGCTGGGGAGCCCACGTGCCAGTCAGGAGCTGTTTTGTCTTGTGCTTGCTTCGTTTTACTCTTAGAAAAAGGAAATGAAGTGGGGGGGAGAAGTAAAAGTTGGCATGGGAATGGGTGTGGTAACTTTCACAAGTATTGGAAAGTCATTTCCCTTAAAAAGGGAGAGCGTTGGATGCTCGCCCCCAGCACAGGAAGGATCTGACAGAGCAAGAGCTGTGTCTTTGGCATTAGTTCTGCCTGAAGGGCAGAGTTACTGCTTTTAAAATTTAGCTGGCTTTTTATTCCTGAGGCAAGGTTCAGGGTCAGTTCACATTTCCACAGCACGGCTGAATCTGCTCTAGAGGGAGCAGACGCGGGGCCATTTTGTGCAAGCTCTGCATGAGAAATACGCCTGGTTTTTGCCATCTGTCCTGATCCGTGATGTATTTCTGATTTCATTTTCTGGTGTTTGAGCAGGCGAGCCTCGGCGGCTGTGTCCGCATGATAGTGACCGGCGCTGCCCCTGCCTCTCCCACCGTCCTGGGCTTCCTGCGGGCAGCCCTCGGGTGCCAGGTGAGCCGGGGGTGCCCGTGGGGAGATGGGGAGCTGGGCTGGGACCTCAGGACTGCCAGCATCTGTCGTGACAGCAGGGTTTGTGGCCACAACAGCCTGGTGTCCCCGCGGCGGCGGGGCAGCAGGGGACAGCCGGTGGCCTTGGGCAGGCAGGCGCTTCTGTCGCTGCGGGCAGCTGCCAGCACAAAGCATCAAGTCATCCCACCTGTCCCAGCATTTGGTTGACTGTGCAATTAAGCAGGCCTGTGCATGTGCTAGGAACTTCATGAGGTTTGTTCTATATATAAATGGGGAATGGTAATCTTCAGGTGGCCATGTAACCCGGTTCAGATCTCCTCTGCGTTATTTCTCTCTGATTGGGAAGCACCAAGCAACTAAAAGGCCTCATTCAAGAGCCTAAAATGAAGTGTAAAAACATTAAAAGGTGTGTTTTCAAAATGTCCCAGAAAAATAACACTTTTTTTCCCCACCAACACCTCCCTTTTGCAGAGTAACATACTTCTTGGCTTTAAAACTAATTGCTGAACTTGTCTTCACACTATTTTCAGCTCTACACAGCAACAGTGATTAATAGCAAGGTAGAGGTAATTTTGTATACAGTAGGGGCCAGGGAAAGCACCTGTGTGTTAAAGCTGTTGCTGTGCATTGCAGCAGGCAGGGTTAGTTTGCAGGACAGTTCCCAGCACTGTGTTCTGCAGCGGTGCAACCACACGCGCTGCTTCAGAGGTGCCTGTTTCTTTGCCAGGTCTATGAAGGTTACGGCCAAACAGAGTGCACAGCTGGGTGCACCTTCACCACCCCAGGTGACTGGACATCAGGTAGCTATTTTCTTCCACCTTTTCCAAATTATTTCTGCACACAGACGCAATTCCTGCAAGAAAATCAAGTGTATCTACAACCATGCAAGCAACTACTAATGAAATGCTGATAAAATGTCTGTGAGAGAGCTGACAAGTGACTTGCAGTCTTTGATTTCCAGGTCATGTAGGAGCCCCTTTGCCCTGCAACTTAATCAGACTGAAGGATGTGGAAGAGCTGAATTATTTTGCTTCCAAAGGAGAAGGAGAGGTAGCAATGCATATTATAATATAAAATTCACACTAGTTAAACCCTTACTAAGTCACAATGTAGTTATGGAAGCATTTTACCTTTTCAAGGTGTACAGTTGCAGATTTATTGCATGTTACATCCTAGAAGGAAAACATCAATTCACCAACAGAGCAGCGAAGCATTCATTAGCAGAGGGCCACAACAGTACCTTCAGCCAATGTCATGGCTGATTACTTTAAAAGCTAAGACTGAATTAATTAGTCCAGCCAGAAGGACCCAAATTTCTATGATTTCTACATTACTTTTGTTTTTAAATATCGCATAGAAATTAAATTTATTGATATAACTTTTTTGGTTTTAACTGCAAAATGAATGAAAATCATCTTTAAATAAGTCACTTTTTCATTCCCTAGTACATATATCCACTAGTCTGAAAAACATCCACAGGTAATTTTATAACTCCATATATTTTAGTTTCATGGAGCGCAGTCATTAAATCAACCTTTAACATATTTCAGTATCAGTGAATTACTACTTAGCTTGTCAGCAATTACAGCAGAATAATAAAATAATTTATTAGCAACTCTGACTGTTTTGCAGATATGTGTGAAAGGACCGAATGTTTTCAAGGGTTATCTGAAAGATGAGGAGAAGACGACTGAGGCACTGGACCAGGAGGGCTGGCTTCACACTGGAGACATTGGGAAATGGTTACCTGTGCGTACTGACCACCTGCTCATTCTCATGTCAATCTTATTATCCCACATAAATTTTCAAGTATTGAAGTTTCCAAGTAGATATATGTTTACAAAGGATTAAGCTATTTTTTCTTTTTTTCAGAATAATTTCAATGCATCAGTGAAGCATTTTCTGACAATTTAAACAGCGCTGTTTAGAGCATACTGTTTACCAAGCCTCTGTGATTAAATAACTTCTCTGGGAACTGTCATTTCTTTCTTTTCTCCTAACAGAATGGGACTCTTAAAATTATTGACCGGAAAAAGCATATATTTAAACTTGCTCAGGGAGAATATATTGCACCAGAGAAGATAGAGAATATCTATATCCGTAGTGATCCTGTTGCCCAGATCTATGTCCATGGAGACAGCCTGCAGGTAAAAATGAGGTTTTCAGAAAATCTTTTTTTGTTCCTTGTAATTATTAGTCAGAGGGCTGGGCGTGAATGGGGGGGACAGTGTGGGTGGGTCATGCCACACTTGTGCCCCAACATCTCTCCAGTTCTGGAGCTGAGCTGCTGCCGTGACCCTAAGCAGCTTGAGGGATGTTGTGGCCAAAATTCACACCTTAAAATTAGCTTTGGTGTCACCTTTTGGGTCTCTAAAGCCTTCCTTTGCCATGCTAGCATTGGTAAACCAGATGAAGACTAAGCCACTGCTGCTCCATGACCACTGCCTGCCTGTTTTCACTGATCTCATCCCAAGACTGCTTACAGCTGCATATGCAGCAACGATGGTTTATTTGTGTATTTGTACAAACATGTACAGCTCCTGAAACCATCACAACTCATCCCTCCAGGCAGATTGCCCTCAGAGGTGAGGCCTCCCTTGGCCTCACGGCTTGCCTGAGACTCCCAGGCCCACTAAGTGCCTGTGTACAAATGGCACAGGCAATCTTCTGCTTTGACTTATGTGTGAAAAATGTAAGTAATTTAACTAGTGCCCAAGCAGAACACAAACCCAAACGAAGGCATTAAAAAATTTTGGCAAATACAGGAACGCTCATGGAGAACCATTTCATCTGAGAAAAAGGCACAGACACCAAAGTGAACCTCACTACAACACGACAGCAAATACTGATGTAATTGGGCAAGAAGGGATAAACAGCAAATTCAACCCACTTACGCATTCACTTCAGCATGGTGCCTTAAATGTGGCTCAGCCTTTGCCTGAAACTGCTGCTCTCTTTCACCTGCAGGCCTTCCTGGTGGGAATTGTGGTGCCAGACTCCGAAGTTATGCCAGGCTGGGCAAAGAAAAGAGGGTTTGATGGAACATACTCAGAACTCTGTAAAAACAAGGTTTGTTTTTGTATCTGTCGGCAGTCCGGCCTTGTGTCATTGTGTGTAACCTCGTCAGAGGTGGTCTCTGCTACTGGTGGTCGCAGTAGCACGAACTGTCCTGTCACGGGAAGCCAGCCCTGAGGAGCCATCTTCTAGGCAGGGCTGACTGGGGCGCGGTGCTGTGGGCCTTGGGGTCTTGGTGTCTGCCCGGCAGGGAACAGTACAGCAGCAGGAGAGGCTGTGCTCGTGTAGGTGTTAATGAAGGATCCCAGCCTTGCTCCAACACTGGCTCACTGAGCCGGATCACAGCACCAAACACCGGTGCTGCTGGGTCCCCCCATGGGTGTCTGTGGGGAGTAATTCTGCCTCTGAGTCTGGCAAGTGGCTGTAGGATTGCAGATTTAACATCCACCCCTCAGCCCTTCGCTGTGTGGATGTACTAACTGTACATTTCCTACTGAGGAAAGAGTTAACGTCACCACACTTTGTTTTAATGTTTGTACCTTGCTTTATTAGAGTATTCACTAATTATGTGCTGTCAATAAGGCACTTGAACTTTCCTCAGAAACACGTTTAATGATGACCAGTGGTATTAACTGCATGTGAGGTTGTTTCTGATATCTCATGGGGAATTTGTGTGTTTTAACCCAGGAACTGAAGAAAGCAATAATGGAAGACATGGTACGGTTAGGTAAGGAGAGCGGACTTCACTCCTTTGAGCAGGTAAAAGGAAATAATTAATACATTGTTCACTGTGGTCAGACGGGCGATGGATTGGTCTGTGTATGTTGAACAGATTTGTAGCATTTGTTGTGTTATTGCATATTCTTCCTGTAGCTGGCATACAAGGTCTTGTAAAAAAAGAGGTTTAACACTGACAAGCTCAATTTGTTCCCTTGAAAAATATACATGCCATGATTTCGCCTTCCAGTCATGCTTGACATTTGAATTAAATTTAGTGGAAGTTGTGGGTGCAGAGGTAAAAATCCAACCCAGGTGCATGGGGTCATGTCTCCAGTCTGATAGGCAGGGCTCAAGATGAATACCTGGAGGACTCTGATTCTTCTCCCACCGTAAGAAAATGGGGCTGTAATTGCCTTTTTTTTTTTCTTTTTATAATTGCCATAGGAAATGCTGCTGTTTTGTTTATTTTCAGCCTGTGCACTAATCCTTTTCTGATGCTTGTGTAAATATTCCTGCAAAAGAGCAACAAACACTTCAGAAGGAGAGATGTGAAATCAATAATGAAATATATAGCATTAAAAATACAGTAAAAAACATGTAAATAACATATTTCTGTTAAAATAATGAACATCTTAATCAATACATATAAGTAGCAAGGGGCTTTTTGCTTTTGTGTAGTCTGTTTCTGGGTGGTAACTCCAATGAGTAATTCACCATATCTGAGTGGAGCAGAAGCAACATTAAACATAAACTTGTTATTCTTCATTTCCCTGTTATACATGAAAATGAAATGATATTAAAAAGAAATTAATTTTAAAAGGAAATTCAATATAAGCATGGCTTACAGCGCACATTTGTGGTAATAAGTCTGGTTTGCTCCTGCTGTGGCATTCACAGTATGAAATATTCTCAATCCATCTACTCTATCAGCATTTTGCAGCTCATAAAGTAGTGAGGAAAGCCTTGCCATCTTACAATTAAGAAGAAATGTTTTGCACTTCAGAACTAAAGGGCTTCAAAATTAGATCTTTGTCGCAATAGGTAATCTTAAAACCCACCCTTGAGCCAGATCATATGGCCAGTGATTTTGTAGGAGGGGATCCCTTACACATAGAAGGGCCACTCTCTTGTCTCTGTCCTTGTCCACAGCACCAGGGTCCTGAGCTGGGACCTTGGGCTGTGAAAAGACAGCTCTGGCTTCTGTAGCCAGCTGTTTCCAGGGAGCAGACTCTCTGAAATTGGTTGCAGAAAGCGGAGGAAGCACTGATTTTTATCAATGCTGATTTTGGGAAGGATGTCCCCTGGGGAAGGCACTGGTCAACAAAGCTTACAGGGGAAAAAATGAATCACATAACATAAAAGGGATTTTAAAACTGATCCTCAACCTATATTCCTGCAACTCCCAAGCTACCAATATGCTAGACAGCCTGGTTTGGGAAATCAACAAAGCAGCAGATGGCTGGGGAATTTGCCTGAACTCGGTGGCCTGTGACCAGCCACGCAGCAGCTTTCTGCTTGTTCCCATGAGCTGGCTCCTACCGGCGCTGCAGGCTCCCTGGTGGGCTCTGACACTACAGCCACTGAGGGCAGCCCTGTGGCATTGTTTGCCCGGGACAGGAGATTTCACATCGTTTTAATTAGCCCGTAGGACACCATCAATTCTTTTCTTTTAGAGACGATCCTCCTGCACATTCCTTGTGCCTGCAAAGCTGCGTGGTAATTTTGCAAGACCAAATCAGTGGTGCTTGCTTTCTTTGCAGTTTGATTTGCTCTTCAGAAAGGTGATGTTCCTTAGCATGATGTTTCTTCTCCTCCCCTCTCCTCTCTTGTGTCGTTTTTCAGCTGTGTGAAGCTGCTGTCACGATATCACATGTGGCAATGCTGTCCCTGGTGCTCTGCCTCCCCAGGTTTTGGCTTTGGTTTCATGCAGAGAAGAGATTTGTGTTCTCCATTTTTCGGTGTGTCCCTTCCAGGGGGCAGGCCAGTGCAGGAACAGGCCAGCTGTGGTGGCAGGATTTGGTGTCACCACCTGGGCACTTGAGGGAAATCCTGGGGGCCTGTCGAAGGGTCCCAGGAATTCAGGAGGGACAAGGTGCTGTACGAAGTCATGCTCACAGAGTGTGGTGCCTGTGATCTCTGCTACAAATATATCCCTTTTTTCATTCCAGGTAAAAGCCATTTACATTCACTCTGATATGTTCTCAGTACAAAACGGTTTGTTGACACCAACGTTAAAGGCTAAGAGACCAGAACTGAGAGATTACTTCAAAAAACAAATAGAAGAGCTATATTCCAGCATCTCCATCTGAAACCATAGGAAGAATCTTCTGAATAATGGACTTTGTAGCAATATTAGAGTAATACTCAAAAGTACAGAGCCAGAATGACACAGCTGAAACGGATAAGCATCTGAATCTTACATTTGAGCCTTTTGTTTTAGGATTTCACCACTAACCATGTTTTCCCTTTTCCTTTTTTTTTTTTTTTCATCAGGTGTGATACAATTTTTACTCTATGTACACAGTAGGGCACTACCAAGAATTATGCTAAGTTGCCACGAAATATACAGCAATTTCAATCCATGACCAAGTAAATTATGGAAACTTATCTTATTAACAACTACAAATATTTCAAATTAAACTAGGGAAAACTTCAGGTATGTCTGTTGATATTTGATTGTATATAACCTAACATGTTAGAGACTAAAATTGTGCATAATTCAATAATGTGGTCTACCTCAAGCTATCAGTGATTGATGGTGAAAGCCTATTTTCCCTGATCTGGAACTTCAAGCTGGATATTGGTTTATATATTAAGTGATAGTTTTTATATTTTCCAGGACGTAAATTACATCGATTTGATTTAATCATTAATGACCTAACAACCAGAATAGAAATAGGAACAAATCTCCTGGTATTTGTACTTAACAGGCCTAGTAGTATACTGCACCTAAGGGATTAGTATTACCTTGAGGTTATAAGAACACTCTAGCAAGCAGTAGGGTAGAAGTCCCCCTATTCCTCTCCATCCAAACCCAGCCCACCCACGGCATGCTGACTTCTCCCCAGGGCCTCCTCCAGCACAGCCCTCGTGGGCATCCCAGCGACTCAAAGGCTGCTGGAGTGCTGCTGGCTCTGTGGAGCTGAGCAAAGCAAAAAAGCCTGCACGAGAGCCAGTGCAGTTGAGCTTGCATTAACCCATGTGCTCTCGGTCCCTAATTTATTACTTTACATGCTGCTAATAATGCATAGTCCGGTCGGGCCAGCTCCCTTTCAGAACAGCACTATGGAGATGGAGCATATCCTCGGGCACATTGGGATGGCAAAGAAACACTGCTCCGGACGGGCTGTGAGAGCCATTTCGGTTGCAAGGTGACATGGCATGGTAGAGCCCTGGACATGGCTGCAGAAAGGGCTGCTAGGGAAACATCCCCACATTCTGATGCCTTGGTTCCCACTGACATCACTGCCAGTGGCCTCTCTGGGAAAAGCAGCAAACTTCGGGATGAAGCCTTGGATTCACAACCAGCCGCAGCCGTTGGAAGGGGTCGAGTCCCCAGTGGAACAGGAACAGATGCTGGAGCTCTCTCCTGATGTAAAGCACAGTACAAAGCAAACAGGAAAGTGTAATGTCAGGTACTGTGAATACTGGGACTGTTGGTGGCTTCCTCCTGTGAACAGGGTCCTGCGCATATCCGTGTATGTTAATAGCTGCTGTTTGTTGCACCAGAGCGTGCTGGCATGGAGCTGTGCCTGCTAAATCTTCCTTGCTAGGACAATGAGAGCACACATTTTTTTCTCTTAGACTGGAATCCATTGTAGGCTTTTGAAGCTAAAAGATTAAATTATTAATCTGAATTATCTCTCATTTTCCCTCTGAAATTCCATTGCATGCTTTAAAAATTAAATAAATTGAGTTAATGAGTTAGTTTTACACAAAGACTGATTTATTGCAGTAATTTCAGAACAAAGTGGTACGAAGGAAATTGTATCTGTTAGCATAATCACTCACAGAACAAGGCAATCTGAACTATCAAATGTGGAAGTGTTTGTCTGAGTCCCTTTTGTGCCCGATTCCTCATTTGATTCCAGTGTAATGATTCATATCAGTCCAAGGCAAGTCAGAAATATCACTGCTGTGACCAGATGGTATTGTACGTTCATTTTTTTTCCAATATACACAGCAACAGCATTTCTGGGGAGTTTGGGTGTGTGGCATGAATAACTGTACAGAATCTGGCTCTTTAGGTCAGGTCACATAGGAGTTTAATCTCTGAGGAGTCTAGTCCGTCTCCTGTCTGTGTCAGCCAAAAGACCGCAGTCACAAGCTTCAAAGCAAGGAAGACCTAGACTCAGTACAATTCCCTCCCTTGAGTTAAAATAAAGGTAACTAGGCATCAAAGAAAGTATAGAAAAGCTGTTTTCCACTGACCTTTTTCTACCACCTGAATTGAATTCACTTTTCTCCTAAGGTGATTTCAGTTTACCAGACTTTTCTGGACCACTGAACTCTGTACAAGAAGGGAAGCTCCCAGCACGAGTTTACTTAAGGCTTGGATGGCTGTTATCTGTAAGCGTGTAATGCTGCTTTGTTACTCGATAATAAAAGGAAAAATATGGACCACAATAGGATGAAGCAAAATTTGAGAGAAATTTGAGAGAAATTCACTTCTGAAGTGTGATTATTTTCAGAGCTTGTGGAAAGCTGTTCGAATAAACTAAGAGCTGTCTCTATTACTTTCTTGTGTAATCAGATTTTCCTCTGCCGATGACTCTCTCACCATAACCATAACAAATTTTGCAAGAGATTAAAACTTGCCATGAGTACATGCACAAGGCATGTGCTAGGCATAAACATGCTTCTCTTCAAATTCCAGGAATGTTTGTTTTTCTTTGAGCTCTCTTGAACTGATCTACTTCTTGTGACCACCAAGGAAACCCCCAGGGTTGTCCAGGAACCAGTTTATTTTTTTTTTTTTCCTCAAGATAACCAATTACAAAATTAATTTCTAATACACTTCTTATTTAAGGAGTTGAGACTCAAGAGCCATTGCACAAACAGCAATGCATGTTACGCTTCTCTGTAAACAGCTCTACTCTTGATGGCTTAAAGATGACTGTTTTTAACTACTGTCGTTACGGCATTTATTCTGCAACCAAGTACATGAGAAAATACAACCAGCCCGCTGAAATCAGCACAGCTCTGCTCTGGTACTGCAGGTGGGATTTGTGCAAAAACACCTTTGCCTTGAGCAGTCAAGTGTGACAAAGTAATTTTACAGCCCCTTTCCCCAGAAGGCTTGGTAGTATGTGTGCTGCAGATTGCGACTTTCTGTATTCTCTTACTTGTTAAAAATGGGAGGTTCTTCCTGGGCCTGGTGCTATGCCTGTGAAATCACTGGAAGACTGCCTCCAGTGCTTGTATATGAAAATCAGAGTAACATACTGTTTCCAGGAAGAGAATATTGCTTCGTTATATATTTTGTATGTTCTTTGCTCAATATATTGCACAGACAAAATACCATTCTGCCACAGAAATGGTCAAAGACACACACAAGTGTGCACAGAAACCATGAGACAGTCTTAATGGTCTTAATGCCACGTTGGCAGAAATGCACAGAATTATTCTGTCCTGAAAGGCACATTTCCAGGTTAAAATAGTTGATATAAATCAGGTAAGAGAGAAATGGTGAGTTGTTTATTGATAAAGTACTATTTTGTAATCTATCATCACTATTAGTAAGTATGTATCCGCATCAGTAAAGTCCAATGTCATTTTTTGCCATGGATATGATTTTTTTTATTTTTTTTTGCTTATAACAAAATAATCTGACTTACACAATCTTCTGGAATGAAACAAATCAACTAATGTTATTATTATTATTATTATTTTCCATGTGTTAAAAGCACAAACTGGTGATCTATATGTAAATAAATTGCTACAAGATGAATGTAAACTGGGAAATAATATACTATTTTTGCATGGTAATGGATTACTTAAAGATCTCTTGATGCCTTATGTAAAATTTGGCAAAGCATTTTATTTAGAGGCAATTCTATCTGCATACTCTTTGTTTCTATATCTCATTTTGGTTTTGTCTGTGGGGGGGAAAAAAAGTTGATACCAGAATTAGATTTTTGTTTCTTCTTGGAATTAACATTCTTCAGTACTTTGCACATTTAATGGTTTCTACTCTGTACTTTCTCCTGTTAAATGATGAAGCTGAACCTATTCTTTTTGGAGGAGAGATCTGGATACCTGTAGTAACTGGGAGGAATACAACTTCAGATCTGTGGAATTGTTCCAAAATAAAATGTTTTCTGAGGCATCTAGAGCCCCTTTAAGCCCTTCACTTCATTTCAGCTTTTGTTATATATTTTAGCAAAGTACAAGCAGCAAACAAATGAGGCACTTTCCTAAGTGTTGCCTATTCTATTTTTGACTGAAAGTGAAGGGATCAAAATAGAACATATACATTTGTGTAAAAAAAAAAATAATTAACTGTAAATTTTTCCGTTTTGGTATATTAGCATGTATATCAAAAAGTCAGCTATGGAAACTTTTGTAAAGAATTAAACTGTCACATTTCTCAGAACTGCTCCTAAGATTTTCTCATTGACTGACATACAATAAAATCTCTTTTTTAAAATCTGTTGTTACTCCAGCACTCTGTCCTCTGTATGAAGTAATTCAGAATGTGTGCCTATACGAAACGCGTTGTAAAAAAAAATAATAAAATAACGACCAAAGGAATATTGGAACCTGAGATTGATTTTAGCAATCTTCTACAAAAAAAATAGTTGCAAAGTCCTCTGAAGATGCAGCAGTCTTTCTGTAATGGTTTCTTTTTTTTTTTTATTATTTTAAATCAATAATAATATAACAAAATGTATATGCTTGTTTAATATGAATTGACAATTGGGAATGCATAGTATTTTTTCAGACTATGTGTCTAAAACAATAAACTTTAAAAGCATTCAGTCTCCATTCCAGTTTTTACGTGCAGTTCCATCCTATCCCTTCGCTGCTCACCCAGCAATGCCAAGGGATTATTTTATTATTGTGCCTTTATTATTTTATTGTGCCTTGTTAAAGAAGGAACGAGATTCCTCTGCTCTGTAACCACAAACTGAAGCATCTGGTCTGATCACCAAAGGGAATATAAGGTAAGGATTCTGCCTGCGGGGCATGTCGCCGACCTAAATCCACCTGCAGGTTTGTTAGTCACGGTCAGAGCCCTCAAGCCAAAGCCACCAGACGGAAGAGTGGGACGGGGCGGGAAGTTTCATGGGAAATGGTACTTTTTGGTGATTCACTTTTCGCCAGAAACCAGCGCCTGGCGCTGGCTTTACAGCTGCAGCCTGCCAGCACCTCCCAGCCGGCCGTAGCCTGAGGAACCCAGGGCTGAGCCTAGGGGCGCGCCCAGCCGGGGGCAGCTCCCCTCAGCTTCCATTTCTCCCTCACACCCCCCCGGGCCGTTGATTTCTCCCCCTGCCGGCACAAATCCCCCTCAGGCCCCACGTTTATTGATGCAACGCCCAGGAAAATTCACCCCTCCCCGCTCCTCCGCAGCCACCTCAGCCCCGGTGGAGCCGAGCCGGGCGCCCCCCTGACCCCACACCGAGCACCCCCGGGGGCTGCTGCCCTCACGGAGGGGACCGAGAGGGACCGAGAGGGACCGGGGGGGCTCCGGGCTCCGCGCATGCGACCCGGGCTCCGACTGTCCCAGCCCAACGACGCCCGGGGGCGGTTGGAGGTGGCCGGGTGGCTGTGGAGAGGGCGGCCCCGGTGCTCCCCTGAGGGGAATGGAGCGGTACCGGAGGCCGGGCGGCGGCAAGGCTCCGCGGAAGAAGCGCTGCTCGTCCCCGCTGCCCGGCGGGGCGGCTGCCCTGAGGCGGCCCGGGCCGCTGCAGCCCTGCCGGCGGCGGCTGTTCGGGAGCGCGGCGCCCCGCGGGCCGCAGCCCGGCTGTAAGCGGCGCCGGCTCCTTCCCCGCCGCCATGGCGGGGGCGGGGGGGGGGCGCGGGGTTTGGCCCAAAATTGAGGGTTTTGGGGCAGTTTGGGAGGCAGGTTGGGGCGCTGGGGTCGCTTGGTTTGGGTTTATTGTGCTCGTTGTGGGCCGAGCAGGTTGGTGCTGCCTCTGCCTCACGGCTTGGGAGGAGCAGGGCAGGAGGCATGGCCCTCTGCTCTGTCCTAGCCATTAGTGAGCAATAAAAAGGAGTTTTCTGTTTCTGAAGGGACTTCTTTCTCTATTTTTGGCCAGCGAACCACTTCCTCTGGAGACAGCATGACAAAGCCCTTGCCCACCTCTGGAAAGAGGCTTTAAAAATTTGCGTAAAGCTGTTCCTCGAAAGGAGCGGCCTCACAGTAGTGTAGAAGTTTGCCCATCTCCCGTTAGGATTTGGAGGCTTTAAGGAAAAAAATGTGGTCAGAACGGGATTAAAAACTGACAGGAGTCTTGGGACTTGCTAACATAAATGGGGAAGGTCAGTGTGGGATGTCTCCGTGGTCTATGGGTAAGAGTTTAAAGGAATTTACAGAGTTTAAAGGGTGCAGTGAGCATCGCTTCTGGTCTTGGCCATGCTCTGCTGGCATGTGCTCGTGGCCGTGTGTGGTTCTCTTGTACAGCAGGCAGCTGCTGGGGTCTGTTTGCTTATACTTGGGTGTATGTGGAAGAAAGAGGGGAAGGGGTGAGTCCTGAGCATACATTGTCCAGCCCTGAAACCCAGGGAGTTTTAGCTGAAGGGTCCTGTACGATGCTAGGGCAATGCAGCGCTCAGATGTGTTTCTTAGCATGGAGATGCTTTGTTAACTTGCTGTCCTAAATGTGCGACTCTAGGTAGGCTATTTCGAACTCTAGGCTACTGAAAATAAAGCATAAAGCTCTGAAACCTCTAAAATTAGCTTGAAGATACTAAAATGTGTCTCTGATACGTATCAGAGAATTACAGAATGGCTTGGGTTGGAAGGGACCTCAAAGATCATCTAATTCAACCCCCCTGTCACTGTCAGGGATACCTCCCGCTAGCCCAGGTTGCTCAAAGCCCCATCCAGCCTGGCCTGCTTCTTAAGTAATTTGCTGTTTCTTAAGTAATTTTGTCATCACCTTTGGGTTATATACAGTGAGGACCAATTTTTATGTAGAAGTATGTAGATTATGATGCTACTAATAAACTCCATTTAAAGCCAGTTTAGACTCAAAGTTCTTTTGGGCTTGGTATAGCAAAGGTCACTTCCAAGGTGGTCTGTTTTCCTTTCAATTAACAGATTTCTAAAACACCTGCTGCTGTTTTTTGGTCTTGTTGATAGGCTGATGAAAAAAAAGCTTGGGTAGAAATAATAAACCAATTCTAGACTTTGCTATATTTGTGAAAAAATAGGGTCAAAAACTGTTGTGAGCATGGACAAGAGAGATTAAGATACTTAAAGGTGTTGTAATTAGAAATATTCAGTTAAATTCTAACATTAAAACTCAAACTGCCAAACTAAATACTTCTCGTTCCCTAGGCCTGAAAGGAAAATCCAGTGTGAAAACCTTACCAAAAATTAAAGAAGGTCTTGAAGCCACCGAAGTGAGCCATTCATCCAACCAAAGGTCTGTTAGAATATGTTTAAATGCACCATAATTAACGCTACCTAATAATTTATATTGTTTTGCCTCTATGAGATGCCTCTTGGAGATGCACAGTCTGAATTCCTGGCAAACTGATACTTCTCAGGCTAGTTGTTGACAGCTCATAAACACATTTTTTAGTTTATGTCAGCTTCCTCTAGCTCCATGTATTGAGCTGAACTCTGTTCTGCTTTCTCAAATGCAGCATACAAGTGAATGTCAAAGAAATACCAGGCTTGGAAAAAAATGAGGAGAATATAGAAGACAGCACTGTACTGCCGGAGGTGAGAAAGCTGCTTTGGTATTTACCTAACACTGAAAAGTGACGTTAAATTCTTTCTCTACTCAAGCAGAGCTTCTTGTGAGTTACATACATGCGTGCACACATTTCCCAGCCATAATGTGGTCCTCTAGTTTGGTGGCATTTTCCTGTGGTTTTGCCAGCATAGAAGCTGTTGGTGCTATTGGTAGCATGGCAGAACAGCAACACAAATTGTCTTTGGCAAGCCACTGTTGTGCTATTCCCCACATTTGTACAACTGGAACAAAGAATTTCGACTGAGCAGAACTGTTCCAGGACAGTTAATGCTGCAGTTGCATAAAAAATAGGTCATCACATGTGTTTGAACTGAAATCTTCTACAAGGGACTTAAGCAATAGTGATTAAAGTATTTTTCTTCAAAAAAAAAAAAATAATAGCTTTCACTTAGAGTCTGCCAATTTCCACGTCCTGCAAATGTTTCATAGAATACGTTGTGTAAACCATGTATAGTTGTCTGTGTTTGTAGGACCAGTCTGGGATGCTGAAAACATGAGTTGTGCCTAACTAAAAATCAAGACAAGGAAAGTCATAACTCCACTGTTCTTACGTATAACTTCAGCTGATGTCAGTATGTCACTGGAATTCTCACCCAGCAAAGACTGTAGGATCAAATTAATGGGTATTGGGTATGGATTTTAGAACTGTAAGTCAGCTTGCAGATTCATTGATGGCACATGAAAACAGTGCTGCAAATTATGCTCTGAAGAGTGAGTTTAGGCGATAAAGTACCAGACAGGAAGTTTCTTAGTGTCTGTTAATGCAGGAATACGTGTAACTGCATTTGTTTGTCCAGTTTTCTTAAGTTGTTTGTATTGGTCATTTAATTTCAGGAATCTCTGATAATCAACTTTGAAAGTAGAGACAGTCTGAAAAATGCTGATGTTACTTCGGGTGAGTATGGTGATGCTATGTTTTATTACAGAATACCTTGTATCTGTATAAAACTAAATGTAAAAAATCATCATTGAATTGTAATGGTATTTCTAGAAAAGTATTGGTGTGCTGTTCTTGTATGTTATGAAACAGTAGAGGTGTTGTGATCTTTGGCTAGACTTCTGCCTCTTATTTCAGCATGTGCTTGGTTCACATGACTTGGCTGTAGGCAGCCAAAAAGCACAGGAAATATTCCAAGCAGGTGAGTGTACCTTGTTTTTAAGGTCTTTTGCATGGCCAGCATACTTCTAGCAATTCAAAAAGCTACTGATCTCAAACTTCCTGTGCCTGTGTTTATTTTAAAATCTTCTGAGAGAACTGTCTAGCTTATTCATTAGGAAAAAAGGGGGGAGGAATGGGGAAGAGGCTATTAATATTACCTGCTGAGGGGAAGGCTACAACACCTGAGACTGTCTTGAGTCCAGCCTGGTGAAACCACATGATCTCGGTTTCGTTGTTGACAGAACTACTTGTTGACATGAGTTCTTCAATTTACTCAAACACTCATTTTTAAAAGCTTGTTTCTAAATGGTTCTTCAGAAGATAAATCTGGCTGAGGTTTAACAGAGGCTAAATTCTTCAGGTATTTCTAGTGAGCCTTGGATAAGGAAGGTGTCTTCTGATAGCTTATGGTAATATAAAACAGGTATCAGGATGTCCTTTGTTTTTAACTGTATTATGAATCAGTATAAAAACATTGAATTGGTAATATTTAACTTGTCACGGGAGTGGAATTTAGCTAAGGAAGTCATGATGGTTTGCACAAGATCTGGAATCCTTTTTTTTTGCCTCTCTCTACAGATACAGGAATGACTCTTCCCACAGGCGTTTCAACATTTCTCCTGGAGTGTTTAGATACAGATTCAAATGAAGATTATAACACAGGTGCAAGTGAAAGCCTGAACAGTTGTCCATCCCCTGAAACTTTCAGAGATGAGGAAGGTTTAGGTGAGACTTCTGTTGTTTTTTTTCTGAATTGTTTGATGCCAAAAAAAAATCAGGGAACTATCTACAATAGAAAGACTAGTGGTCTCTGTTGGTGTGATGCACCAGGACAGATTTTTGCCATGAGCCAAACTGTGCTTAATGTGGAAACTGTACATCTGATCTTCCAATCCAGAGTGAATTGGGACCTGATCTAATTTGAATTGTACTGTAAGCTTAAAGTATTTGCTGTTAAGACAAGCTGTTTGAAGGTAATGACCAGCTAATAAGGTTGTCTTGCAAATGAGATTTCTGTCAGTTTGGTCAAAATTTTAGTAACTCACTCAATTTTAGTATGGGAAGCTTGCATTTATATCTTCTATGTCCAGGGAGAAGTAATCCTTACTTTGAGGACTTCATTATATACAAGAACTCCACGCTCCTGGACTCCAGCAAAGCAGTGGCCATAGATAAGATACCACAGATCTCAAATCTTTCAGCAATATTAGGTAATTATTTTCTACAATACTAAATAATATATATCCATAAACAAATTTCACTGTAATACAAGGGACTTGTATGAAATGTGTATTTATCATTTTATTAAGACATGCCTGAGTAATGGGGAATAGCTTCTTGCTGGAGTTCTATGTTTGCTTTTAATATTTTGCTTTATAACTTACAATTTATTAGCATACACACTGTCTGGCTTGCTTAGCTTTTTCTTTTAAAGTTTAGATTTTGTGTTTTTCAGAACCTGTATTGGAAGATTTTCAAGACCAATACACAAGGTAATCTGCAAAGCAGACTTTTGATGCACCTGAATTCTTAGGTTTTTCCTCTTTTAAATGATATTTTGGACAGTATGAATAAGCATGTGATCCTGCAAACACTTCTGGTGAGTTTCAACTGCCTGTGTCCCCACTAACTTTCAAATTGATGCATTAAGACAAGCAGGTATGAGTTTGCTTTATGGACTTCTCTTTGAGTACTGCAACTGTAGGGAAATTGGTGAAAGAAAACTCAGCACAGGACTTTATGGAAGTTGATGTTTATCTGCATAATCCCTGAATAAGTTGCTTTTATCCACTTGTACTCCATTTGTCAGATTTCATTCAGTTGAAAACACGAGGTGTGTATGCCCAGGTGGTCTGGTCAGGATTACCCGTGAAGTACAGACTGAGAGGAGCACCTGTTATCAGCTCCTTATTTTCAGTGCTTGCTCAGGACAAAATCAGCTTTTTGTAGATCTTTTATTTTCTGTGGGAGTCATTAGCTAACGTGGGGGCCCACCTTTGCTTCAGGATCTTGCTGAGTTCAGCTTTCATAAATCTTAGGCCAGGTTGCTGCCCGTTATTTTTGTTTTGTTTGTTTTATTGGGGTTGTATTTTTCCCTAACAGGAACGGTATATGTGATGTGCTGCAACCCTGTTGCTGTCCTCCCATCGTTAGGATGCCAGGTTTTCTTTTGGCAAATCAGCTGTGCTGTGGTTTTATCACAATGCATGACCTTCTATATGCTGGCTTTGTCACAGTGCAGGCCTTGTGCTTCTGGCATAGACTCACGTTCCTCATATTTGTTTCTTGGAATGATATCCTTTCTTACAACGCTTGTGCTGCTGTTTTCAGTTTTACACACACACATTTCCGTTCATATGTCGTGTAAATGATCTTGATACAATCTTACTATGTTACACATCTCTACACAACTCAATCTGAATTTTATTGTGATCCTAAGTTTTCCCCTGCATCCTCCTTAAATATGTCCTGTCCTTGCATGTTACAATGCTGAGAACTTTTCTTCAGTGACCGTCTTTTGTAGCTTTTAAATAGCAAGTATCTTCAGAATAAGCTGTTACTTGATGATAGATCATAACCTATCAAGTAACCGTGAAGTGTGTTTAGTAATTTTAAAGACCCCTTTCACTCATTCTGTATTTTCCTGTGATTTCCGTGTATGTTGTTTTATGAACATTAACATTCATCCAGAACAGTTCACTGTTTTTTTTCTCTTCCCCTAGAAAGAGATCATCAAAATGCATTGATAGTTCTTCAGAATTAAGTGTTTCAACTACTCTGGCGGGTGAAGTATCACGAGGTAAGCTCAACGATAGCTAGAAGGGAAAGTGTGAGTTGAAAATCTCATGCAGATAAGACTTGGTTCTAACTAACTCGTTAGGGGATGCCAAAAAATAAAACTGCATTGTTATATTTAATCACCTGTGATGCTCAGTGAAACTTCATTTTCTTATTTAACTTACCCAACAACAAAACTCTCAGAGTCATACTACTTACTTTAACTGAGCTTCTATCAGCCTTCACAAACAGTATGAGGAGTCCCTCCTGTAACTACAGTTCAGAAAGGTGACTGATGCAGTTCTGGCTCTGGCCCAGGCACCACATAATTTTCCTCTGCTTAATTTGGCCTATAATAGCAGCAGAAGTTGCCACTGGCAAAGACTGCTGTGATTATGCAATTCCTCTGCTCCCATAGTATGTGTGTGTAGCAGTAAATAACCACGTGAGCATATAATTAATAAGCAACCTTATTTCCTCAAGGAAAGGGAGAGTAAAGGAGTAAAGCTGCCCTGTTGGGGGGAGGGAGAAAGAATTATGTTGAATAAGAATTATGTTGAAGTAGGTATTTGTATGGGTGGCTTTGGAACAATCCCTATTTAAAAACTATCCTGTAAGACATGGATTGAAGAGTAGCTGTGGTCTTTGTTTCAAAATTAATTTGTTTGTTGGAAATTTATCACAGGTAAAAAAGCCTGTAAAATTACAACTGCAAGAGAGAGAACTCCAGACCTAAAAACTGGTATGCGCTGTTCTTCACGAATAGGACCGGAAAGAAAGGTGAAAGATGTTCAGTAAAGCAGCTAGGTTATAACACAAACGACTTGCCTGTTGCTTGTACAGGTGGAAGTCCCCACCTAAAATTGTTGATGTGCATTCAAGTGTAGTTCCCGTGCAAGGAGTGCTTGCAGGCAGTGGCACAGAGTGAGGACATAGCTTGTGGCTTGCCTGTACTTCTGGATAGCTCCAGTAGTGCCCCTGGGCTCACTGTTTCCCTGGGCTCACTGTTTTTTCAGACTGATTGTGTCACTGCTACCAACCCAGTTGTGCAGAGCTCAAATATGACACTAAGATTCTTTTTGTTAGTGCTTACCAGGCTGTAAAGATTTGCTTTAGAATGTGAAATATAATCGTTTCATCCTTTAGCCTGACATTCAGACTGCTGAACCCAAAGGGGTGAAGTGCAAGAGAAATGAAGAGTTTTCTAATCCGTTAGAAGATGATGCATCATCACTCAGTCAGCTTGAATCTGTCCCAGCAAATGTTTCAGCCAAATCAGTGAGGATGCCAGCAGAAGCACTGCCATCCAGACAGACAGATGCTGTGGTGGTAAGTATTTCCATTGTGCTCTGCTGATGAATAAAGGCATAAAATTGAAGTGAGAATTCTGAATCACGGCAAAAGTAGCAATTAAATAGGAAAAGTGTTAGGAAGTGGTTTATCCCCTACTTTTAAGGGGAACTCAAAAGTATTTTTTCTGGGCTGCAATGAACTGGTTCTCCGTCTTAATTTGGGAGTGCCTGAGACAAAAAGCAAACAGCTGGAATTCAGTACTTAAGTGCTAAGAACTGTTAGTAATTTTTAATGTGGCTGCTATAAAGCAGTATAGTCTACTAAGGGAATACTGTAGGAATAATAATGAGTAGACAAGAATTTTGTATTTAATTCTTCTCTGTTTTTGTTTAGCAAATGAATTCTACTGTGCTGATCATGGAGAAAAATAAAGCCCTGGAAAACATTGATTATGTTCAGCGTGCAAAGCTAGATGTGAGTGTGTATCCTGCTATACCTTTTTTAGTGATTAAAAACAAAAATCTTAGATTTTTTTTTTGCATTTTTATGACATCTTCTAATGGAAAAGCAGCACTTAGCCTTACTTGCATTACCTCTTCTTTCCAAAAAAAACCTTGCTATTTAAATGCCAGTTTGGATTTTCTGTCAGTAAAAGTAGTACTACCACTTCTGTCAGTATGGGAGTAGAAGTAATGTCTCTGTTACTTTCATGCCATAGCTCCCAACAAGTCAGCAAACTGTGATTTTTGTAGAAAAAGGGAAACTTTAAATAAAAAGATAAATTTATTTTGCACCAGGTGATTTGGAAGGATTTAAGTTGTAGAACTTAATATACTGATGCAAACAAGCTTCAGTTTTTGAGCACTAGATTAACAAATAGAGAAGATCAGGGTCTTGTTAGGCTGAAAACAAAAAGTAGGAGGCTGGAGTCCTAAATCACATTTTTGAAGCAATAGCACATCTTTCACATGAGCCAACAAATGTTATCTAATTTGAATTGTTGTCTGTTCTTTCATTGGACAGTTATTGCTGCATGTTTTGTATTTTGATGGAGCTATAGCTTAGCTTGTCACCGGCCTCATCAGGGGAAAACTTATTCCTGAATAGCACCTGTCCATATGTAAATTCAGAAGAAATTGTTTGTGCATCTCTGAGCTCAGAAAAAGAAAATAATCTTCAGAGTCCAGAAGAAAAGAGTTCTAATGTTATGGCACTCCTTAAATCCAGTCTCTACGTGCCAGTGTGTACAATACTATTAAATAGTTGTGTGAATGAAATGTCACGATTTTTTCAGCCTTTGTGTTACGGAAAAGAAATCTGCTCCATTGTGAGAACTTCACCAGGCCACAGGTCTTCCAGGTGTCACCAAATTCCAGTTAACAGAAAACCATTCTGCGTTCCTAAAGGAGTGCCTGAAGGTAATGGAATATTGAATTGATTGACTGTAAATGATAACTATTTGTGTTCAAAGGCTTTTTTAAAAATCTGAATATTTGGAAGAATCACAGCATTAAAGGTTAAAACGCCATGAAAACTTCAAATCCTGACTTAACGCTGTTTACCCACAGTAGTACTTACAAACAAACTACACTAACACTTTCTGCTCATCTTCAAGTTGCTCCTAAACACAACTTTGAGCTTCATTGCTTTGAGCTTCATATGGAGACTCCCTAGAAAAGAAATTAATTTGTTTAGTAAGTTGTTATCCTTTATCTTATTTCTAAGGTGAAGATGTCTGACTTTAGCATTCAGCTGCTGGCAGATTTTATGTCTTTCTTAGCTAAACTGAGCTCTTCAGCATCCACATTTTTCCTCTGAAAGTAGTTCATGTAATAGGCTATGTTTTTCTTTAAAGATTGTCTATTTCTCCCTAAAGGTTTCTGTTCTCTTCTCTGAGACCCTCAGCGCAGGGGGAAGCTCCTTTCTTCACTTCCCAGATTTTTTTAAAACAAGAATGAGAACTGTGTACAGAATTGTCTCATTGCTACCACAGAGTTAAAATTCCCTCCCTTTCTGATCTCTCTTGAAGTTTCTCAGTGCGCCACTGGATGGCATATGTCTTCCTAAATTTGAAACTGTTCTTTACAGACAGTGTCTGCAAGCTGTATTAGTCACGTATGCTGTTTTAATTCAGAGTAGTGATGCTGTATAAGCATAATAGCGTTCAGAAATGCTGAATATGCACAAGTTTTCGATGGAGTTGCAGGTTCCTAGCTCCAGATATTCTCCTGCTTTAACACAGCTTGAGTGTGTGCAGCATCTAGAATGCAGGGAAGTGCTGTAAGTGTGTGTGTTAACTAATGGCCATCATGTGATGCTTCCGCACAGATCAGGGAACTCAGCGTGACAAGGATGTAAGGTCATGTGCCTGAGAGAATTGTGGCAATACTGACCATAGGTCATACTTGGGAGGCGAGTGGATCTTAGAAAGTGTTTTTATCAGAACAGAAGTTGTTCTTTTGTTACTACTTCTCTAGAAGAATCTGGGAGTCAAGAATTAACTTCGACTGTTTAAGGGTGAGGAGATTTCTGTATGCTGGTTCTTTCCATCTCTACTTGAGGAGTCTTTTGGGTGATAACTCTTTTTTCATTAGGAATGGACGTGTGCTCAAAACTGTTTTTCTCTTCTCACTGGCAACTGACTTAGAAGATTTAGGTTACTCCAAACAAGTAATAAATAAACTTTCTTAAACATTTCAACAGCTTGTCAGAGTAATAAGCTTTCTCTTACACTTGAAAATATCATTTAACTTGTCGTTTTTGTTCCCAGATATTATTACAAGTACCAAAAATTGGATATGTAAACGCAGATGAGGCTTCTGGGTTTCAGCAGGAGTCAACAGAAGAAGCAAAGGGAGGTGAAACGGAAGTACTAATGAGTAATTAATGGCCATATTTTTTGGCATATACATTATCTGAAACTACTGTTTGCAGTAAGTCTGTAAATCCCTTACTTGTACACTTTAATATTAAATTTTTTGTACAAGCAACTAGATCTTGTTCTGGGCATTGTTCTTTAAAAACTCCATAAAGATGATTCTTCAGTTCATTTAGATTTTTAAAAAGCGTGACTCAAGGACAGCAGACCAAATTGCATTAATGGATCTATTTTTGGCTCTTGTTGTGCCAAGACTTATAGATACATTTTTTTTTTAGTGCTATTGGCATTTAAAGATGTGACCTCTGCTTGAGATAGGAATACCCAGTTTTGGGGTGCTTACAGCAATCATTTGTAGCTTACAATTTCTTGGCTCCTGTCCCCATCATGTTCCCAGGTTGCTCTCTACTTCCCTACTTTTCTTTTTTTTTTTTTTTTTCCATCAAGAAGTAGAGAAAGCACGTCTCCCATGATGGCAGTTCTTTATGCTCTTGGCTTAACTTTGTATTGTATCTGCAGGCTGGAACTGCTTTATATCAGGTATCAGTGGACCTGATCCTTTATTTTGTGGTGCAAATTTGGGGCTGATACTGATGGATTTCCCCAGTGAAGCAATAACTTCATAAGTCTGTTGAGCCTTGTTTGTGTGATGGGAAATCTCAACACTGAATTTATGCTGTGATACCATGTAATTTCTTGGCAGAGAGGTTGATCTGATGCCCTGTGGATAAGGAGCGATATGAGCTGTGGATAAAGGCTCAGAAGGCCTATCTGATAGCCAAAGCTGACCAGCTGCTTGTGTCTTTTTGTAGCTTCAGACTTGTGCAGAGCAAGTAGGTGCCTTACATGAATACAAGAATTCAAAAAAACAAAAAACAAAAAACACCTTCATAGATGAATTAGATGAATTGTGTCAAGCACTGGCTGGTGGTGTTCTGGATTTTGCAGTTATGCTCGTGCTCCATGGCACATAGGTTAGATTCCCAGTGCTTCCCGTTCAGTTTGTGGATTGTTAATCTGTAGATGTCATTCAGCTATTCTCCACTTGCATTTTCTGCAAGTTAAAGTAATTTGGGTCCCTACAAAGTTCTCACTAACAACACCCCTTGCTCAGGCTCTTTTGTAGAAATAAAGGAAGATTTTTCATGTTTTAAAATAAGTTTATATTTCTAGACACTGTGAAATCTGTTTCTCAGTATTATCATTATAGGTTTAGTCTATAAACAAATACAGTATAAATATATTGTATGGCTCAAGGTTAAAAACGATGCCATTACATTATTTTTCCTTTAAGCATTAGCAGAGGGAAGTAACTTGCCAGTAACTTGTTGAAGCCCTCTCAGGAAAGCTTCTAATTATCGATATCCTTGTTCTTACAAATGCTAAGCTGCTGATAATTAGGTATGCAAGAATGTAGAGCTCCTAGGAGATGCAGGTTAGCTCCCTGATACAGCTTTAAGGAAAATTAAGTTACGTATCTAATTAGTTGTGATTAAGATGATTGTTCAAAGTAAAGGATGATCCAGAATAAAGGAGGTGTCTATTGTAAGGGTTATTCTTGGAGTCGTAGGAAAAAACTTATTTTGTCTCCAAAGCATTTTTAGTTTCTGTTCAGGAAATAGGCTGACAAACTAATTGGAGAGTGCAAGAGGAAAAAGCAACTCTGTAAATGTGGGGTTGGCTGGAACAGCCTGAAAACTGACGAATTTTGCTTTTGTTTTTTCTCAGTGTGATGGGGTTATGTAGGATGACAGAAATACCATGAACCACGATCTTGTCCTTCCCTTCAGTTACGAAAGTGCTGCTTCTTATTTTCATCTTTTGTCTGACTCTTAGAGAAAGTATAATTAATTGCAAGGCTAGCACTCTGCCCGAGGGAAGGAAATTTTCATCATTTTGAGGCTACGACAATATCCCCTCTTGTTCCCCTTTTCTGAAAGGGTAGGCATTTTCCCATGTTTTGGTTTCAAACTGAAGAATGACTACATAAAATTTCATTCACAGTGGGAACTGGCTCTTCCATGTTAGTGGATAAAAGTTACGGGTCACAGCCAGCTAATGGATGGTAAGAGCTTATTTATGCAGTGATTCAGGAAAGAAGTCCGCTCGATATCAATAGGGCTGCTCTGTCACAGACCTAGACATGATGAAGTCTTAATGGCTTGAAAGGAATCGCAGTGAGTCAGTTTGTGCAAGAGCTGTGATAGTGCTTTGTCACTGGAAAATCAGCATTGTAGACAAATGTTTCGGAAATGTATTATACAAAAAAAACTCTAAGAAGGTTTTCATTAATACTTTTCGGTTACTTTTGATCCAAATGGTACTTATGGGAGACAAAGTGCTTGGAGATGATGAAGGATGGTTCTTCTCCTTCACTGAAATGCTACAGGGTATGTGTGCTGCTGTCGGAGTGTAAAGCCCTTATACACAAGAGGCTCCGTATCTTGGTCCGTAATCTCTAAAGACAGGCCAGGCCCAATGCCCAAGGCTATGCAGACTGGACAGATAAATAGAAATTCATGTTTTTTGTGTAGGTATAAGGATTTATCTGTGGGGAGGTTTTTACAGGAAAATGGATGGTTAATCATATTCATCTCATTTTCTCTTACTGTCCATCATCTCTGCTACCTTGATGAAGGTATGTTAACCAAGCCTCAGAATCCCTTGCTGTTAATTTAGGAGCTTTGGGAACAGATTAATATTTTAAAGAGACGCTGTCAACTTGAATTTTAATGCACTTGAGATTAGCTCTGTCTTCAATGCTGTAAATTATGGAACTGTTGAAAGCTCAGTTGCATTTCCTGGCCAAATTCTTTGATTTTGTATTATTCCCTACTTGAAGGGTTTATTTGAAACTGCATTTCTGTGCTGACTTTGAAGGTATTATATTCTTTCACCATATGAAAGCCTGAAGATCAATCGTCTGTGTATCTGCAGCAGGCAGGTGTATCCTGCATACAGAGCACAGGGGAAAAGATGCATCTGAACGTTAATTCCTGGTTTCTGTTATAATCATCATCAACTTCTAGCAGGTGAGCAGCCCGAGTTCCTCCAGGTGGCTGGTTACATCTATCTATAGAGTGATCCCCTGCACGTGTTACCCACTAAACTATCCTTGTTTAAAAGTGTTTTAATTTAATGTTACATCATACGCTGCCTTAGAAAATGGAATTAAACTAGGGGAAAGCAATGAATCGCTTCTGTTTACCCAGTTCTTAATTAATTAACTTTCTGCTGGTCTTGTGTCTACAGAGGGAGACAGTGAAGGAGACTGTTAACTGTACCCAGTGTTGCCATTTTCGTTTAAAGCTGTATTAATAAACAGTTCTGCGAAAAATAATAATAATTAAAAAAATCTGCAGTTCCTTTTGATTTTATAAAAGCTAATGAACTTTTTTGGGGGCTTCTAGGTGTTCTGGAGCCAGCCGCAGCGCACCGCGTCCCCGGGGCCGTTCTGCAGCCCAGCCGGCTGTTGTGTTTGTTATGATGGCTTCCTCTGCATGCAAATGCCTGCGGGCCGCCTTCCTGCCCGGCGCTTTGACTCGGGGAGGGCTGGGGCTGAGGCTGCGGGAAGGGAGAAGCCGCTGCGAGCTGCCCCCAGCCGGGCGAGAAGAAAAGGGGGCAGAAACCGCGTTTGTGGGGCAGCTGCAGGTCCAAAACCGGGGGTCGTGCAGCTCCAGGCTTTAAGGGAGAAGAGGGAAAGGCAGGGGAGCCTCAGCGGGGCTGCGAGAGGCTCTGAAGGGGGCTCCGACCGCCTCTCCCCGGGCAGCAGGCAGCGGGGCCGCTCCTCGCCCTGCTCCCGGCGGATCCCCGGGGCTCTCCCCTCAACCCCCCGGCCGGGGGCTCCGCGTTCCCCTCGCCTCGCTGGGCGCTGCCGCCGGGCTCGGGGGGCCGCGGCTCCTTCCCCGTCCCGCCCCTGTTGGCCGCGGCGGGTGACTAATGGCCGTCATATGACTGTGACACCGAATGGAGGCGGGCGGGCGGAACCAGGCGCCGGGAGGGGACGGAGCTCGGCGCAGCTCGGCGGCGGCGTTGGGCGGTGTTGAGGGCAGCGGCAGCAGCAGCAGCGGGCGGTGGCGGTGGCGACGGCGACGACGGCCGGGGGGCAGCGGCCCCAAGATGCCGCCCACCCTGTTCCAGAAGCTCTTCAACAAGAAGCACGGGCTCGTCTCCCCCGCCAGGGACGCGAGGGACGATTGCGTCTTCAGGTGAGAGGGCCGGGGCTTCCCCCCCCTACCCACCCACCTCACCCACAGCCCTGAACTTCTGCACCCGCTGAGGGGCTGAGGAGGAAGAGGAGGAAGAGGAGGAGGGGAGGAAGAAGGGCGGCAGCGCCCCTTCCCCCGCAGCCCTCTCCGGGCCCCTCCTGGCGCCGCTTCCCCTCAGCCTCGCCCCGGGGCTCGGTCCCCCAACGCCGTGGGCTGGAGCCCCCCCAGACCCCGCTGTGAGGCCCCCGGGGTCGCTGTGGGGCCCCGGGGGATGCTCGGGGCTCTCGGGGGTGGAGGCGAGGAGGCGGCCATGCCGCTTGTCACGGGCTCGTGATCCGCAGGGAGCAGCCTTCAAAAAGGGGGGCAAGGAGGGGAGGGCTCGGAAACGCCGAGTTTGCCCCCGCAGCCGAGCCGAAATTGGGGTTTACCCGCGAGGTTTGTCGCGATTTAACCGCAGCGCGACGGGATCCACCGAAAGGTGCCAAGCACGACACTGGCAGGCGTTAAAAAAGGGAATATTTTCTCCAGGAGAGCCCGTCCCGAGCCCCAGGGGCTGCTTGGGGTCTGCCCCCGTCTTAGCATCCTGCGCCTTGGTGGCCTCGCTGGGGACACGCTGGGCTCTGGGGGTCCCCCCAAATTCCTGCTGTGCAGGGGGACGTTTCCCTCGGCACCCCTGCACCGGGGCCTAGACGTCGCCCAGGGCTGGGTGCGGAGGTGAGGGTAGGGACGGGAGCGTTTTGCGGCTGCGAAACGAGGTGCTGCTGTTGCCCAGCCAGATAATTGCTCCGCTGGAAGGCGACGCGGTCCCAGGCTTGGCTGGAGTGGCCAAAAGGTAGCCTGCAAAATCGTTTAAAAGTGCAAAGTTTGCAACTCGAATGCAAATCAAACGCGCTTCGCTACTAAGAGTTGCGAGCTTCTTGAAAGCCTTCTGCCAATGTCATAAAGCACTCCTCCAGCTCGTCCTGACATTTCTTACCCAACAAGCTCAGAAACGACCAGCCCTTGGGTTGCCCTGTAAGGGGAGATACCTGGCTGACGCGCTCAGCTTGCGTGGTGGCATGCTTAAGTGCCCTGGTAGAATTTCAGACAGCAGTTCAGGTGGTCAGGAGCATAACTTCAGTATCCGAGGCATCCCGCTGTCGACGGGTCCGTGGTGTCCTCACACAGGCAGGAAACGTGGCTGGACGCTGCCTGAGGTCTGGTGCAGCGTGCCTTCCACAGACACTGGTCACAGCTGCTCCTGTGCCTCCCTGCCACTTACTGGAAGGTGGTCCCCTTTTTTTTTTTTCTTTTTTTGTATTATTTTTTAAGAGACAAAACTTCACAATTGCGTCCATGTCATCCAATTTTTGAAACCAGCTTAACACTTGGCTCAGGACCCTTGATGGGGAGGGTGGCTAGGGCTGGTCTCTATAACTGCCGTGCCTTTTCCACCCTGTTAAGACTTCTGGTAAGGATGAATTTGCGTGGAGACTGGCGGTTAATTCAACAGCTGCAATGCAGACCCTGGGGCAGAAGTGTGGGGATCACGCCTGTGTTGAAAGAAGCGAAAGTGAGTACTCTGCAAGGAGGCGGCTCTTTTTCCCTCTCAACAAGCATCATTCTGTGCCAAACTGGATGTGAATTTTCAGAAAGATATGTCACGCCGTCTGCCTTACCCTCCTCCGCCTGCGCAGAGCCGTTTCTCTTTGTGATGTGATCTGTCAACCAGTAACCAGCGAATTTGCAGTTGTTAGTTATTTTTTGGCAGACCTGTGTAAAATCCCAAGAGGAGGCTGAAGGTTCTCCTGGCGGAGACTGGGGGGTGTGCGAGACCTGGCTCTTTCTTACGAGGGCCAAGTATTATATTTCGAGGACTAATACAGATGCCCTCTAGGCATGGTGCCTAATGGCTTCTTTTGTTTTCCAAATGGGGATAAGTCTGGAGTTAATCCTCACTATATATGGCCTTATCAGTTACTGGTGAAACTTTTGGATAATGCACAAAACACAGACCATTACTTAGTACGGCTGTGAATTTAGAGACTGCAAACAAGTGCTCTGGATTTTTAGTCTGTTTCCAGCAAACATGAGGGCAACACTCTCAACAGTTTCAGTGGTACAAAATTGTGTTCATATATTATTATTGCTTATGTTCTAAATAACAAAACTTTTTTTTTTTTTTTTCCAAATATTGTGAACTCTGTTATTGTTGTTTGCCTTCACTGCGAAAGCGTGGTCCGTTTATTGAGGAGGCTCTAGAACACCCATAAAAAACACGAATTCACTTAATATATTTAGAGATTAATATGTTTAAAAGTCTAGCTACTTTGGCAACGATATCAGTATAACAAAACATATCAGGATGATTTTGATGCTTATTCTTTTTTTCTTTTTTTTGGTCTGTGAATATACTTTGCATTTCATTCAGGCTTATTGTGAAAATTTACTAGGGCATAAATTCTACTTATCTGAGCTTACGTTATTTCAAAAATAACACAATGCTTTTTAGGCGCGAAGTATTTTCTTTAGTATTTTTTCTTCCTGCCTAGAATTTTTCTGTCTGCTCTGGGTGCTGAGAGTGACTCCAGCCAAACCAGAGGTCCTTCAGAGCTAGGTGCTGGAGCAGTTAACAGCTCTGGGATGGGACCAGTGAGTTAGCAGCTGTAAAGCATTTGCTGATGTCCCAGTTTGCCATCTTTTCTCCCCACATACAGGAGCCATTTATGTTATGGAAGCACTGTCAGGAAGTCACGACAGATCCACTACATGTTGGTAGTTCAGCCCTTCAGCTTGGTTGAGGACAGTTGGCAGGCTGGGTCCTTACACTGAAATGTCTCTGCACAGCGAGGCACTCACAGGAAGAGCAAAAACATTCAAAGTTTTAATAGTAAAATCTGTTTACAAGGAACACCTGCAAGTGTTCTAGAGAAGAGACAACCCCTTAAGCTGTAAGGTGTAGAGTACCAGCTGTCTACTGCAAATAATACTCACGTGAGTGGATTTTCCCCGAGGGCAACTTCAGCTATAAATAGGATCCCCTGGCCGCGTTGTAGCATCTGGCAGTGGCCGCTGCTGGTGACAGGAGACGGGACTAGCCGAGCCCAGGCTTGGGCTGTTACGGTCATTAGGAACATGAGATTCCAGGTATGCTCTTCTCTAGAATTTCAGAGGCAAAGTATTCCTGTTATAAAAATACACAAAGCTGTTTGTACGAATCGTGTGCTGTGCAAGTGTCTAAAATGTAGATACATTTTTAAATACCAATGAAATGAACCCTATTAGAAACCCTGTTTCTGATCAATCTCCCCAGTAAGGTGGACACAATCTTTCAAAACCTTCCTTAAGCTAAGCAGAAGCAGCCCCAGGTTTCTGCTGAGTGTTGTGCGTGCTCACACGGTGTTCCACCGTGCTCTTGGATTCCCGACTGCCACAGAAGCTGCTTACAAGCTGGTATTTCTTTTTTGGCTTCCTCGCTGTGCACTTCAGTGCTTTGGAGGGGAGGGAGCTGTGAAAGCACTGAGACCTTGGCCATCCTTTTGTTCTTCAAAATTCACTCCATAGAATGAGCCCAAAGCTCAGGAAGTTGCTGCGAGGTCTCAGTTTATGTCTTTGTTGTTAAGAAACATTTCTTCCTAACTTGTTAAATTTGTGGACAGTATTTCTGATGGTAAATAGAGCTGTAAGGGCTGCAGCAGAATCTTTGTGTGAGGGTGAGTCTGTTGAGACAGTAATTGGGGTTGCAGCACTCTTAACCTCTTGCAGAGGGAGAGGGATGCTCCTGTAGTATGGAATTACAGTATTGGAACGTTTTGGGGTTATGGGTGGAAAGTCAGTGCTTCTTTCCATCCTGTGCATCAAGTTTCAGTGCTTGTTCTCTTGGATATCTAGACATCCTTCCCACCGAGCGAGAGGTTAGCGGGATTATCAATTAGGAGTTCTTTTTACACTGAACCTCAATAAAAGTTTCAGTGTCTTTTTTTTTTTTTTTTAACCTAGGGAGCTCTAAAGAACCATCTCACCCCGAGGGGCATTCCACTGATGTTTGCAAACTCTGTTTTGCTCTTGTTAAAGCACCTGTTGTAGAGGTACAGCTGTGTGGTAATTGTTCAAGCTTGAAAGAACCCCTTCTAGTTTCGAGTCTTACCAACCGTATGGAGGTTTTTTGGGCACGTTCTTCCTTTAGGGGCTTGCTTTGGGTTTCTGGGTATTTCTGAGGACAAGAGCAGCTTTCCAAGTGGGAAGATACAGGAGTAAGTAACTTTAAATGTTACTTTCTACATGGAGAAGGCCATTTCCAGTCATTCTAGAATAATGCTTTCTGGGGGTCTTTCTGTAAGAGGGGCTGTTCCTTTATGGGTGTTTTGCCATTTCCCAAGATATGAAGGGCCTGAGGCTGGCTGCAAGGTGGTGTTTCCTGGGGTCTGTCTAGGCAAGTATCCCCCATCAGGCCAGACTCCTTTTATTTCGCTGTGGCAGTGACTTTAAGTGGTATCCTGAGAATTGTTTCATTTCACGTAGCTTTTGGCAGCTGGATTCATCAAGGGAATTGCAATAAACCTAGAGTTGGAAGTGGGTAGTGGGATACAAGGGTGCCTCACCAGGCAGCTCCTCTGCAGAGCTGGTGGCCTTGCACGGTATGAATGCTGTGCGCTTTCTTACACCAGCATAACTGCTTGTTGAGCCAGGAGCTGCTTTCTTCTAGAGTGATCTAAACTGCAAAGGGATTTGGAGACAGCTGGCAACACGTTATGGTGGACTTTTTGTGAAGGAGGCTGGAGTAAGGTAAAGGAGGAACATGAAAGTTGTCTTTACGTTCTTTTTCCAGTCAAAGTTTTACCCACAGAACTTCTTGGTAAGCGCTCGCATTATTTCTGAAGGTAGCTAGCGCTGACGTAAATGGTGTGGTATCGTTGCAGGGACTATTTTGCGTTTGTTCCTCCTGTGCTCAGAGCAGGGGTAACCAGCAAAGGTTACTGTGTTGCTCTGCAGTTTTTAGGTACAGCTTTATTAGAAGCCTCAGGAGTTCAGAACTAGCAGCATGTGGACACCGTGGTGTCATCAGACCCAAAGTCTGAGGGAGCTCGGAGATTTGGCTTGGTAAAACCACTGCCAGAGCTCCGACTGGATTTACCTGCAGCAAACCAGGTATCCCAGTCCACCCAGTGAGGGGCTTTTCTGCTGCACCAGAGCCTGCCCAAGCCCAGGGAGTCAAGTCTCTTATGCAGCCACGTTAATCCTGCACAGGCTACAAATTTCTTAGCCTAACAGCACCTCACGAGGCTTTTTCAGGCTATTCCGTGGCAGCCAGTCTGGCCAACAACTGCTGTTAGTGAAATGCTGTGTGTTGATATTTGTTCACTTCTGCCATTCCACAAATTGTTCACCGGGGCTGTAAAATTACTGAAATATTACCACCTCACAGCCTTAACACCTCCAAAAAGAGCTTTAGCTGGACTTTGCTTTATAATAGCTCCTGCTTTTCATCATTTCCAGTTATCTGATGAATCTTAAAAGCTGTTGTCCCATCATTTTTAAGAAATCCAGAAATTTTCTTGTGTTTTTATTAAGCCCATTTTTGCCTTTTAATGTCCCTTAAGTTTTTTTTTTTTTTTTTTTTTTTTTATGTCTGTCTCTTCTGTAATATCTCTGGAAGAGTTTTTGGCTTTTTGGTTGTGTTCATTAGCTTGAGTGCAGCCAGTTTTTGATAGATGTTTGATTTATGTGCAGTTTTCTCTCTTGCTACGATGACTTTGGCCTGTGTTTTGAAATATATCACTGTTTTCCAGAGGACTTCGTGTTGCCAAATTCTGTTTTTGCATTTCCTGTCATCTGGGCTTTTACATACCTTCCAGTGCTTTCAGTCGAGTTTCATCAAGGAAGGAGAAAGATGCAAATGAATCGCTGCCAGTAAGCTCCTCTGGAGACAGGAGGGTTTTTGACGCTTTCTGGTGAAGATCTCCAAGCCAGAAGGAGGTCTGGAGGTCTCCCAGTGCTTCTCCAGGTGGGCACAGGCTGCCGAATCCAGCGTGTCCTGGAGAAAAGTCTGTCAGAAAAGTCTGTCAGAAAAGTCTGTCAGAAACGTCCGTCAGGCCTGGAGCCGGGGCTATGGTGCCTGGAGGAGCAGCGTTGCCCCATGAGGCAGGTTTTCAGCAGGCTGGCCGTGATGGCTGTCCTTGTGTTACTGTGTGATGCCAGGAGTTAATTTGGAGCAGCAACCCCGTGGTGTGAGGGGTGTGTGACCGCAGAACTCGCAGGGACCAAACGCTTTGGGGACGGTCGGGTGCCAGGCCCTGCCTGAGCTCGCCTTAGCGCCCTTCATGTCGGTTCCTCATGTGCTGACAAGGCCCTGGTGGTGCCTTCAGAGCCCTGTGAGGCAACATGGCCGCTTCCTCGCCACGGATGGCACGAGGTGCCAGAGGCCGGCCGGCCGTGCTGCTCCCGGGGCGGCAGCGTTCTCTGTTCCCCTTCCAGCGCCTCAGCTCCTTCCTCTGAGGGAGAAATGGTTCTGAGGAGAGGCTGCAGCGGGTGGGCCCTGCGGTGCCTTCCAGCAGTGGGATCTCCATGGGTTGGGCCATGCCCCTGTCATCTGAAGGGGGCCCTGCTGCCAAAAATTAAATAAAATAGAGGTCTCGTGAGGCGGGCTCTGCTCCTGTGGAGCCGAGGTGAGCTGGCACCTGATCGCCACGGTGGGAGGCTTCTGGTCACGGTCCCTGTGCGTACGTGTAGCTGTGCTGGAATGAAAATGCTCCTTTATGTGTGCTTTACAGAAGACTTGGCAAGCACTGAAAGGAGGTGTTTCTGCAGAGCTACAGGTGCCGATTTTTCCTTCCTCCTCTAGACGAGGTCGCAGGGGCACAAAGAGGTGTCTGTGCTGGTTTGTCCACTGCGAGCTCTTCCTTCTCTTCTGAAGCAGTTCCACCATTTGTCTTCTGGTGACTGAAGGTGTTTTTACCTGACCTAGGTCCCAGTCCTTGCTCTCCTACAGTGATCGGATGCTTTGGTGACTGAGAGGTTGCCCTCCGTGTGTTTTCAGAGGGGTTTATCCTTTGGTGGGTGCACACTTCAGAGTAAGCATACACTCCTAGTGACAGCTTGGACAAATTCAGGCTTATGTTCTGGAATAAACTGGCCCAATGTGACTCGGAGCCTGAAACTTCTGCTGTAATTTTGGCTTAATGCAAGAAGCGACCGCTTTAGAGACGTGCTGTACAAGTGGAAAGTAACGCGCGCGGTGGTTTCGTGCTCGGTGGCTGTGCGCTCTCCTCTTGCTACATCTGGAGCAGAATGTCTGCAAGATCACATGTTTGTGAGTAACGGCAGGAAAAATGCAGAGCTCGGTCTCGCTAGCACATCCAGGGTGGCTGCGGTGGACTTCCAGGATCAGCTGAGAGCACAGCTCCTCTCCGAGCACTTGACAAAAAGTCTGAGCGGGTGGTGCGCGTAGAAAACCTTCCTGTGTGTACTGTTTGCTGGAGGGGGGAAAAAAGTTGTGCCCATTAAAAACAGGAAGTAATTTTAGTCGTTTGTAAATGACTTGCTAATGCACCAGCTGCTCCACCTTACACCGAGCAGTAACAGATTCACGAAGGGGAAATACTCTGGAGAAACTCGCACAAAATGCACGCGGCGTTGCTGTGCTTAAGGAATTTCTCCATAAAGATCCCATTCAAGAGGGGCAGTCCTTTCCGCAGGGTTACTCGCTTATTTCTAAAAATACCTGCTCAGATGTGTTCTGCTCCGGTGGAAGTGTGAACGGTTACTATGTAGTCTTTGTATCAAAAAATGATTTATTTATTTTTGCAACAATGCATTGTGCTGGTGCTTGGTGCTCTACCAAAGCTTTTAATGGAGGTAATTCTGCACCTTTACGTAAGAAGTTCCACCTTTTCCTCTTCTGAAACTGATAGCTTCTGTAGATATTATTATTCAGAACACAATGCACTACAGAGAAACTTGTTCAAACATGTGAATTATAGAAAAATGCTACACAAACTGCATATAGGATCTTAACAGTGTGTGTGTGCAGCACGTGGCCACGAGTACAGTGGAATTTTTACTTTGGAATTTTTCTGTCTTTTCCGAAAGAAGTAATTTTGTAACTGATATCAAATGGTTAAGCTTTGAGACTTAAGTAGCTTGACTACACCAAAAGCTCTTTATTTTAAACAGCCTTGCCTGATGGCTTTGGGGCAATAGCCTAGGTAACCTCAGCCTTTTGTGCATTCTCGCTCTTTGAAACTACGGCCTTGGAAGAAACCCTCCCTCTGTACAGGTGAGGGGCTCTTTGCAGTGCTGCCCATGGCCTTTAGTTGCAGCAAGCTGTGCTGCAGACACCTCCTGTCCACTCCAGCCTGAGCAGGTGAGTGAACCAGCAGCAGCCCCACATTGGTAGCTGGAGCGCTGGGCTGCTGAAAGGAGCTGTCTTGACACATGGAAATGATCCTTGCACCCCACTGATCAGCTCTGGATATTTCCACAACATCGTCACTGGCGATTTTGACCTGAAATGAGTAAAATCCATCAGAGAAATGGTCTTACTTCTTGTAACACAGGTACTGTTTGTGCCCTGCCCCTTCGTGGTATTTGACGCAAATCCAGATGTGTTCTTCGTTAGCAGCGTCTTTCCCTTGGCCCAGCTAAAATGTCAACAAAACTTAACACTTTTTATTATATCACAAAGCCTCTACCCTTTCAGCTTGCGTGATATATAACTGGAAAGAAACAGGAGCCAAGTTGCAGTTCTCTGCCATCTGTTTTAGTAGATAAATGAAGAAACTTCGAGCTCGGTTCAGCCCTTACTTAAGATCCTGGCATTGTGCCTGTTCAAGCCAGAGCAGTATCTTTGCCCAAATTCCTGTGTCATTTTCCGTTTTAACAGAGAAAGCGTCTTGTCTGAGCATTGCCCCCAGGAGCTGTCGCCTTGCTGTATGCTTGTGTTGTTTTTGTTTTTAGCCTCGGTGCTTATGGAAGCGGTGGCTTATGCAGTGCTGCTGCTGCCCTCTTAGCAATTTCGGAACCTTTTGGTCGCTTTCGGTCATGTGTGATGGAGGTTGTGAGAACAGAAGTGTGAGCCAGCTCGGTTTCTGTACCTGTACTGAAAATCGTGCGGGTGCTGTTGGGTGTCCCCTCGGGCACCTGGTGGCCACAGTGCTCCGGCGGGCGACGCACTGTGGCGGGCACGTTGGGAGGGATGTGGGGACAGGCAGAGTCTGGGCGGCTTGGGAGGTGACACCCGCTGTGTGGCTTTGTGGACAGCCACCAGAAAGGCCACTCCCGGGTTACTGTGAGCACTGGAATATCAAGATCTCCATTTGCTGGGTGGTTCTGCTTTCTATCTAGAACTAAAATACACACTGTCTGCCCAGATTTCTCTTGCCTGCTACGCCTTCCTTGCACAGCTTTATCCCAAGGCAAAAACAGGCCTCCAGAGGCTGTGGGCTCAGCACGGTGTGCTGTGATTTGGGCAGCTGTGAGAGAGGATGGTAAGTCATAAGAAAGCATTTGAGCATTTAGCAAACGAATGAATTATCCGGTGGAAATGAGATTATTGTTAAAAATTTTATTGGCTGTGATGTCCCCCAGGAATACCTACCTAGAAGATGTTCTTTCAATTGGGAGAGTTCAGCTGAATGGTTTATTTACTCTTGGTCTACTAGGAATTGGTAGGAAAGTGGTATTACTTCAGGTGTTAATGAAAAGTAGGTACAGCTGATGAACTGTGGGTGGTTGTGTGCACGGGGAACGTAAGTTGCAAAACACAGGGTGAGCGCTCTCTCCTCAGAAGCTTGTTCTCGTTGAATGACGTTATCTGAACATCAGAATCTGTAAGGCAGTTTTTCTGCCAGAATTTTCCTGTTGCTACAGGAAAAAGAGCAACATTACCCCCTTAAAGACAGACAGAAAGAAACACGTCAAGTCTTCGGACAGTGAATTGGCTTCCAGTGCTGCCTGGCTTACTATTGCAAGGCAGTCCCAGCTCTGACACAAAACTGAAGCAGAGAAAGGTGCTGTGTTGGTTTGTGTGTGTGTGTGTTTTTTTTTCCCTTCAGTACCTAAACATATTTCAGTTGCTATGAGTTACTGGAAATTACTTTCTTGGTAGAAAAGGAAATTGTTCCACTGACAGCGTGGAGGGTTAAGAAGCTGTGAAAACAAGCACGTTGGTTTCTGAACTGCGTGCATCTCCCGGGCATGCAGGAGGCACCGGTCATGAACTGATGGTCTCTTTTTTTCCCCTCAAAAACAGACATAGTGGCAAAGTATGGAATTGATAGAGCAAAAAATCAAAACAGATTAAGATAGATTTTTATGAGATTATAACAAAATTATATTTTATGTGAACAAAATGTTTAGTAAGCTTCCTTTTTCAGATAAGCAGAAATACCAATTTGGTATAAGGCTGACTTTAATTTACCTGCTTCAAATTCTAGTGTTTTTTTCATAGTATCCTATTTACAGCTGTCTCCAAATTGGTTATTTTGGTTAGTCTGAAAGCATATCTATTTAAAACGTGTCATCACATTACCTTGTCGGTGAAAGCAGTCACAGAGCTGCTAGGTGGCTTCTGGCTGGGTGTTGTGTAAGCCTTTTTTCCACGCTGGGGTCAGAAGGTAAGGTTTCAGGAGCTGAGCATGTGCTAAATGCCGTTTTCCCTTTAACACCACCTCCTAAGTAATTTTTATTTAGTTATTTACTTGGATTTGGTGTAAGCTTGTTTAAAGACTGGTCTTTTCTGTAGGTAGCCACCAGAGAAATCAGCTAAACTGCACTTAGGAGGTGACACCGGTGACGCCCATGCTGGAGGAAAAGCCGTGCCAGGGGAAGGGACTTCATGAGTGGAGTTGTTCTCAGACGGAGAGGGAATAGGCACTTTGTTTGACAAGAGATTGTCTCTATTTAACATTTTTAAAAGAGAAACAAATGGAAATTAACACAAATACAAAAAGACCCAGTCCTCTAAGGGGTGAGCGTCCTCACTTTCGGCATAACTCGGTGAGGTTTGAAGGCTTTCGGTGTCTCAGCCTTGAGCTCAGCAAGAGGAGATGTAGGCTGGAAGGAAAGAGGTCCCAGAGAGCAAGAAGGACCCTGTCCTCAGATCTCTGTCTCGTGTGTGTACGTACCCGTGTGTGCTTCAGAACATTCCCTGCTATCTTCGCTTTCTGCCCGCGGCCAGAGCGTGCGTGCGGCCACAGCGACACGAGGCAGAGGGCTGAGCAGTGAGAGCCTCGGCCAGCACAGTGCCCGCTGCTTTGTAGAAAGGCCTTGTGTGTTCCCCCAGGCGGTGAGAGAGCCAAATTGGGTGTGTGTGTACACAGCAGGTAGGCCGAAATTGTCTAATATCATGCTGGATGGACTCGTTCCCCTCCTTGATCAGAGGAGTATTGTTGTGAGCCTTCAGCGTGAGGATTGATGGCGCTAATAGGTGCTGAATAAACATAAGCGGAGATGTTGGCAGCGGAAGAGATGGGAAGACTTTTTTGAAAACTAATCTTTATTTTCGATCGCTTTCTCTTGTCCACCAGCCAAGAAGTGATGGTGCTCTGCCTGCTCGGTGCAGCGCTCGCTGCCCGGGAGCAGCTGGAGCCCACCGTGGGGCTCTGCTGATGGAAAGGGGCCCGGCGGCTGCTGGCCATGGGCCGGGCTCCTTCCCCATCTGGGCAGCAGCACCGAGAGGTGCAGGGGGCATGGGGGAAGGTGTGACATGAGCAACAGCAGCTGCTGTGTTTAGCAGAGAAAACTCAGGCTGGAAATGCTGAGCTGGGTGTAAGGAGTATGAAGTGGTGGCGTTTCGGAGTTGCCCTGTGCTCAGGAGGTGAGTGCAGCTGGAAGCAGCCAGGGGTGCTGCCATGACTCGGGGCACGTGTTTGATGGGCTTGGTATTCCCTGAGCCTTGTGGTGCTCTCCCTGACCCTGTCACTGACCCTCTTGGGTCCTCTGCTTTGGAAACTGGTATGCACATGCAGAGGAATAAAAGGGTTAAAGGCCAGGTCTCTTTCCTTTCCTTTTTTCTTTTCTTTTCTTAGTTTTGTCCTGTCCGAGACCTGCAGTGCTGCCTCTCTTCTCTAGAGGTTTCCCCAGGGCACTGTTGTGTCCCCTCCTCCTCCTGCCACAAGCAGTTGGGCGCATCCTGTTTGGGGTCACTGCTGTGTCACTTTAAATGACATGCACTGCAATGAGAAGGGAAAAGAGAAAGGAAGAGCCAAGTGAGCGATTACTTTGCCAACAGCTCCTTTCCAAAACAAAAAACCAACCCGGGCTGAAATATCCCGGTGGCACTGACAGCTCTTGCTGTCCTGCACGTGATCTTTCTTTCCTGTTGCTGCAGCAGAATAAATAGCCTCCCGCGGGGCTGGGTACTGCTTCGCAGCGGGGTACCCGCAGCGCCAGGTTTCTTCCAGTCCCCACATCTTACAGATGCTCGTGTGGACGGGCAGAGTCGGGAGAGCAGAAATGAGGCCAGAAAACGCTTTTGGGTGAGGGCGCAGAGTGGACGTGCCGCTCTGTAGGGATGAGGGGAGGGAATTGCTGGTTTTGCTCATGTCAGGCTGCGGTATGTGAGCCGCAGAAGATGCACGTGGTGATGTTGAGCTGATCGCAGCTCGCCTGGGAAGGGCTTTTTGGAGTGCTGCAGCCCCAGGGGAGCCCCTCTGGGAGGCTGGAGCTGCTCCCCCCGTGCCTGCTGGCTGGCCGTGCCGTCCCGGAGTGCCTCGCACCCCGTTCTCCCCAAAGCTGTCAAAAAGAGGGTTCCCAAAAATGCGTTTAGTGTAGGTGTTGATGAAGTGCAGCCTCTCCCGGTGGCAGTGCTGGCTTTATCAGGTGTTGCTGTTGACTCTGTGAGGCAGAGCTGGGTCGGAGGCTGCGCACAGCAGGATCCCGTGACGAGGAAGGGGTGTGCTCGGCCTCGGTGCCGATACCCAGCGAGGGCACGTGGATCCGAACCTGCCATTTCTTTATCGCAGACAGAACAAGGCTTTAGGAGTAAGAAAAGCCTTGTGGGCTGGTCCCAAAAGATGCCCAGAGCTTGCATGGATCTGTCAGGTGGAATTTTCTGTAAGACTTGGCCAGTTGAGCTGTTCTGCACCAGGAAGTCCCCCTGGATGGACAGGTGTGTGTTGGAAGGCCTCAAATACCCAGAAATTCCTGCCCATTGGAGACTATTAAAATATCACTGGAGGCTCTTTCTCATGAAGAAATACAGAACAGGCATCCAACCAACAAAAGTGCTTTTGATACATGCGTAAGTGCTACACACCAGCCTGGTTTATAAAATCGTGCTGTGCCTTCGATTCAAGGCACCTTTAAAGGAGGTTAATTTAGTTGGGAGGCTGGGTGCTCGGCTGGCTGACACCGGCTATCAGCCTTTACTCAGGTGTCTCAGGTTTACCAAGTTTTTGAAAATCTTGTCTCACGGTATTTTTTTCAAGTCCATTTTTCTCTGGTTTTGATCTCTTAAACTATTTTAAAGCATAACACGTGTTCTTTGCATAGTCTTCCTTGCACCGTGGCGGTGTGCAGAGCACCATCAGAAGTTCAAGGCAGAAAGCAGCGATCCAACCCTGCTGTTTTCCAGGTCTAGCGCTCTCCTGTTGGACTTTTCATTGACCCCAGCCAAGCGCACGGATCACATGCAGGGGACAAAAGAGCCGCTGAATGCCTCGGAGTGGATGGGGGCAGCAGTGGGATTCCTTAAAACACGTTGCGCAAAGCCCATTCTGGCCATGCTCCGCTCTTGCTCAGCATGTCTGACATTCAAGGCTATTTTTGTATAGTACTGACCTGAAGAGCCTGGATCTGGATTAGATTTGGATTAGGGTTTGGGATAAATAGCCCTGGAATCTCATGTGAGTTCTTTTGCAATTTTTGCCCTGAAGGAACCTCCCGAGTTTAAAAACTCGCTGTCTGTTTCATCATGAAAATTAGGCCCTTTATCTGTTCTGAATAAATGCTATCCAAAAAAGAGTGACAATGTATTTTGTATGTAATCTATCTCCTCTAAATGCTTCAGTCCCTTAACTTGAAGGGCTTGTCTTAGGGCTGGTAGAACAGCGGATCCTGTATGAGTAGCTAATCTGGAAGTTGCTGTGTCCCTCCTAAGCTGTGAGTAATTACCAAAAGGCAGAGGTAGGGCTGAGAAGCCCTGAGCTGGTCCCACCTCCTGACGTGCTCGAGGCTGTAATTCTTCCTTTCTTTTTTCTTTAAGAATCACGAGACAGCGGGCAGTCCTTCACTGTCCTACTGTTCTTAGAAACCCAAGGCTGTGAGCATGGAGTAAGACCTAGAAAACCAAAGGGGACACCGGGAAAGTAGGGTGCAGAACTGTGAGCGGCGGCGAGTGCTGCAGACCCAGCAGGGGACTTTGTTCAGCTCGGTTTGTGATGGAGCAGCTCCTGGAAAACCAGCGGGACCCCCACTGGTGGGGCACCAAAACCTCCTGGTCCTGGCGTGTGTGCTGGGTGCCAGGCTGTTTTTTTAGCTAATGTTAAATGAAGTTGTGTGGCTGGGTGGCTTGTCTGAGCATCTGCTTTATATTTGTCCTCATGTCCTCACGAGTTACATAAAAGTGAAGTCGAGCGGTGCCTTCAGTGTCTGTCTGCTCTATATAGATCTACCTGAAATAGTTTCAGGTCACCTTTGCCTGCTTAATTTGGAAAACAACCCAGCAGCATGACTCTCGCCTTGGAGAGCTGAGCAGTCTCGCCTCCTCGCAGCCGTCTTAGGGCTCTTGCAGTAGCTCCACAAACTGAGATCTCAGCCCTTCCACGAGCACAGCAGGCTCGACTCGGCTCACAGAGCCAGCAGGGGAGCGGTGCTCCGGCCACGAGCGGGAGCCGAGCCAGAGCAGGCTCCTCTCCTGGAGAGCAGCCCATCTCCTGCAGGACGATGCCCTCCGCGTGGCTGCTCCCTGCTCCTCCTGGCTGTGGAGGAGTTTTGCTGTCCTGCGTGGTTGCCTCTGGGTCGGCCTGGCACTCGCCTTGAAGTGCAGCGGGGTTGGCAGAGGAGGCTGGCTGAGGGCTCCCCGGTGCAGAGCTGTCCCTGGAGCAAGAAACTGGAGCTGTAGGGCCTGGGCTGGGCATCGTGATGGGCTTTACATGGGTGTTGGAGGATGCCTGGGTCACAAGCAGCAGGGCTGTCCCGGTGGTGTCCCTGTGGCTGGCTCCTGGGAGTGCCCCACGCTAGCACCGGTGGCTTTACCCAGCTGTAGGTAGTGCTGCACCTCGTACACACGCCGGGATCTCGTTCCACAAGCGCTAGGTCCTCACACTGCCTTGTACTGTTACCCTCTGCCCGCATTTTGCAGTTGTTCCCCTGTAACCGAGACGGGGTTTTGGTGAAATCCGAGGGGGGAATGGGACTGAGTCAGCACTCAGCCCCAGCCATGTGCTTTGCTTTAAGTACGTGAGGAGCCTCATTGCTCCCAACGCAGCCGCTCATGTGCTTAGCATTAGGCATGTGTTTTAAATAAGTTGCTGATCCAGGGCCTAATGCTGTTTTTTTTTTTTTTTTTTTTTTTTTGAGAAAGATCTACCCAAGTGAGGGTGAGACTGCAAACACATCGAAAATGTTGCTGAAGGGTTAACGTCACGTTCTGTGGGAGAAAAGCTTTTGGCATTTAGTGCATTTTGGTGGCACGCTGAATTTAAAGGTAGCCTTTGCTGGAGAAATGATCATCTTTGATGATTTTGTGTGACTCTGGTAGTGACCTGGTAACATAACAAGCTGAAGTCCAGCGTGCAAACCCAGGCTTTAGGCTACAAGCAGCATTTGGGGATTATCCGTACATCAAGCTTCGGCTGGACCGAGTTCATATAAATAATTGTCCTCCAGCTTTTCCTATTACAAATACACAGAGTTTGGGAAATCGGTTTACCATGTGCAGAAAATTTCTGTGATATTTTTAAGAGCCTGTTGCTGTGGCAACGGGACCCCATAACAGAAAAGCTCTTTGGTAATAAGGAATGGTGTTACAGCCAGGAAGGAAGGCACAGCAGCAGGGCTAGTATTCCTTTAAAAAAAAAAATAAATAAATCAACAACAAAAAGGCAGGCATTGTGTCCCGAAGCTTGGACCTGGATCACCAGACAAGGGCGCACCCTGCTTGCAGGGCTTGCTCAGCTCCAAGCCTGCAGGGACGGCGTTCAGCCTGGTCTCAGCTCTCCTGGGGGGGGAAAAATGGGGGCTCTGCAAGCAGCCGCCTCCAGCGTCGCTCAGGGTGTTTTCTTTTTCATGCGGAAGGGTTGAAGTGATCCGATGGTTTGGCTTATGGGCAAGGAAACATGAGTTTTGCTTTTCAGAACTGGATGTCCCCTTTGTGCTTTGCTAATACAGAAACTGGCAGAACAGGCATTACTTTTCCTTTGACGTTAGGGCTTGCAGCCCTGTTTCCTTGTGTCTCATGACTGAGTGAATCAACACCTAATTAAACAGTCACATGAGGGACAGAGTAAAATGCTGCTCATGCACTGATCGTCGTGAATCCGTGGAGAATAAACTACTTACATCTGTCTGCCTTCTTCTCTGAGGAACCCTGAACAGCTGCAGCTTTTTTCTTTCATTTTTTTCTTGTTTTTAAAGAAAAAAAAGCTCACATAAACCTTAGAGAAAGCAGCGCTGTCTGTGCAGATAAATGAGAGCAGGCTATGGGGAAAGAGAACACTTCTGGAAACACTGGGCAAAATTTGTGGGAAATGCGAATGATTCGAGTTTGGGCAGGGGGTGGCTGAGCTGAAGTCTTGAAATTGAGGTCCTTGCACGTTTGATGCTGTATCTGAAAATGCAACTGCTGGGTGAGGGAGCACAGTAAGCTGTCCCGAGTGGTCGGGGAGATCTCTGGATGTTCTCAACATCTGTTGCAGCAAGTTACAAAGGGTCCTTAAGAGTCCCTTTCCACATCTGAGCAGCAAATACTTATCTGGAGATTTATTGGGCTCTCAGTTCTCACTCAGTCACAAGTGCAGCCGCCTTAATCAATTACATGGAGGTGGACTACCGCCAAGGAGCGCTCCAAGCTGCCTGTTCAGCCTCTATTACTTTCACCACCGAGGCGATGCTTTCCCATAAAAGCTCCCACGAGTGCAGCAGGGTGCCCTAAGCACCATGAGCAGGGTGCCCCCACCACCCCGACACCGTGGTGGGCTCCTGGGCATTGTATGGGGCTGGCTGGGCCGTGCCACCCACACCCTGGTCCTCAGCGGAGTTATTGCCATCGTGCCCTGGCAGCGGTGGCTGCTTGGGTGTTTGCGGGGTGCAGTGTTCCCAGCTGAAGCTATCCACCAGGGGTCATCCTGGCCTGCGAGGCCGGGGGGCTCGGGGCTGTGCTGGGGCCAGCAGGGGCCGGGAGCTGCTCTGGGGTGCACAGGCACAGCAGCACCCAGCCCCGCTCGACCTCCTGTGCACAGCTGCCCAGCTTCTGGTTTGAAAAGCATCAAGAAAATAAAATAAAAAGCAGCCATTTGAAGGCTCAAAAGCTAGAACGCAGAAGGTGCTCATTTCTTGAGACATCTGCCTGATTTTAGAAATGGCCATCTGAACATGTTAAATTACTCGGTGTTGGAGCAGAAATCGCGTGGTGTGTTGGGCGTAGCTGGAGCACATCTGATTTGTGTGTGCACCTTAGAGCTTTGTGCGGTGCCTCATTCTGAAATAACGCAGTGAGAACCTCGAGTTTTCGGTTGTGTAAAAAGAAACAAAATCTGCCGTGGTCCTTACAGTTGATAGGAAGAAAAATACAAGCCTTAAAGACTTGAAGCTGAAGACAAATTCAGAGAATTCAATGTTTGTGTATTAAAGATGAGAATCTTAGGATTGTTCACCAAGTACTCCTGTTGCATCAGGTGTCTCATGTGGCATAGAGATGGGTTTTTTGTGTGAAGCGCGCCTCGTTGTCTACTGGAAACTCCCACGTGTCAGGCAAGGCTAGGTGCTGCGTGTCCCCCCGTGCCGTGTGTCATCTGTGTTTTGAAGAGGGGGTGGAAAACAAAAGTTAGTTCTATATCTGGATTTAAAGATTGAAAAACCTATTTTGACATCTCCAGAATCCCACAGCACAGCTAGGGGAGGAAGGGGGACTTCCCCCAGAGCCCTCCTCTGCTAGCATGGGCAATGCTGGGAGCTTTCAGCAAATTATTTATTTCCAGCAACTACTTGTGTGCATCAGGAGAAATGTGCACTGCCTCTATTTTCTCCCCAGCTTTTCATTAGACACGCACAATGCTGAGCTATTTATTTTTAATAGCTGCAGTGAAAGATTATTCTGCTCTGCACACCCGAGGGTGCACAATACCAGAACTGTTTGGCGGGGGGAAAATGCCCTCTTGTCTTGCAGTACCAGTTGGTATTATGGAGGTTTGTTTGGTGGCTTATTTATAGGAGATCGCAATTGGAAATGTGATACAAAACAAACACCAATGTTCCAGTAGCTTAACCGTGCACCAGGTTTTTACTCTGCTGGTTATTTTTATTTTAAGCAGCTTTTATCAGGACTTGAACAATTATAACAGTAAAGGGACGGTCGAGCTGCTGAGGTCTCAGTATCCACATTCTTACAAGAAATAAATGTTCCCTATCACACCCTCCAGGAATGCTCCGAGACAGATCTGTATTTATGCTGATGCTCCTTTCAGCCTCCTGTAAAGACAGTTTATCCCAGTCATGAGACCTGATGCTAGTGAGAATCCTGCGGGTAGAGAGTTTATAAGCTTTGCTCCGGTGTTAAGCGCGTGCTTGTTTGCTTGTTTCTAAATTGCTTATCAGAAGCACCTCGTTTCCTTAAAATCTGATTTGCTTTAAAGGAAATTGTGCCTAGATTTTGAAAAACCTATGGACTACGTGCAGTGCTCTTTCGTGTCGTATTGGCTCTTACTGACCTTTGCCTGGGCTTGTGTTTGTGTGTGCCTGTCTGTGGTATGTGCAGGTATGTGCTCCCTGTATACAGAGGGCTTCTGCTTTATTTTTTATTTTATTTTTTTAATGCTGTCCACTCTTCTTCTCCAGCACTGAGGAATTCAGTGGAATTTTATTTTTTCTTGCAGGGATACAAAAATGCACAGAAAGCACATTTTTTTAAAGCCTAGCTCAGTGGTAATTCTACTAAGGCAAATATTTGTAGAGAAATGGTATCCAAGTATTTCTAGTCAGATTTCAAATAAACTCCTAATTGGTTTTCTCTCTTTTTGTCTGGTGTGGCTTCCAGCTCCTATCTTCATGCATTACTAAGCAATAAACATTTCTTGGCTTAGTTACTGGTTCTTTGTTGTGTGCTTTTACAACATGTGTGAGGGAAGCCTTCTTTCAGGAGAAAGACTAAGAAAACTTGTTAAGGCAGCAGAGAACAAAAATGAATCATTTCATTACTTTTTTAGCCTGTGGTCGGAGCAAACTGTTGCCTGCTGACTTTAAAAACAGTTGATTTATACCCAAAAGTTGCATATGAGCCTTTGCTGTACTTTTAAATTAAGTTTTCAGAAGTGCCTGTGGATAAAATGAAGAAAGTAACATTTTTTTTTTCTTTTCCTGTGCTGTTTTGAGGATTTGGGCTTATGTTTAATAAGGAGCCACCATCTCAGATCCTAGCCTAGGACCTGAGTGCAGGCTTGGACTCAGCTTTGAAATACCCCACGTTCCTCCAGGTGTGCCCAGAAAATCTCCCTGTCCTCAGAGACTTAGCATCAGGTATTTCTGAGCAGGTCTCTCCCCTGGTCCAGCTCTGACCAGGAGGTTCACTCTGCCTGGGTGCTCACCTGGAGGAGCACGTGGTGCGCATCTGGTCTTAAAAAGGGCTGCCTATTTTTTGGGTCTGGGGGTGGAGCAGCTCCAAGCAGCACCAGTCCTTCCCCCAGCGATAAATGTTTGGTTGTGTGGCTGAGGCTGAAGCCCGCAGCCCATCGGCTTTGCGGCTGGGTTTGAGCAGGAATTCCTTCCAACAATTTTTCTTGGTCAGTTGTTGGATGGAGGCTGGGTCTGCTTTCAAAGCACTTGTCTTCAGTGCGCATCGGGTTACCCTGAGGTAAAATGGAAACTTTAGATGTTACTCCTGTAAATAAATGTTTACATAATACATCACACTGAACTTCTCACTATTGCATCTCTAAGAAAAAGGTCACTTTTGACATCAGTAACCTTTAGAGAGCAGTGCGCTTGCCACACAGGTAAAGGAGGTTTCTGTGTACGGCACATTCCTTTCGCTGCACCACGAAGGTAGCAGACAGAGGTCAAACGTTGCTGCTTCCAGGTCCCAAGGGGTGGCATTTTAAGCTTTAAAGGCAAGGCTTGGCTTTAAGGCATGGGTCCTGCAGTCACGCACATGCTTAGCCCTACTCATGTGAGTAATCCCATTGAATTCCCTGGCACTGCTCGCACACGAAAAGCCAAGCCTGTGGTGTCCGTCCTTGTGGGATCAAGGCCTCAACGACGAGAAATTTCCCCTGAAACACCTGTGCTCGCAGCAGATCATAGTTCTGGCTTTGAAACCAAGTCTCTGTGTCATAGTTTCACTGCTTTTGCATCAAAACCCTTGCAAAGCACCAAAGACGAAGACATTTTTTCCACAGAAAAGGCCATGGCAAAACTCCTGTGGTGCAGGTAGGTTAGGGACCTCTCACAGGCTGAGTCCAGGGGATGTGCAGGAGAGGAGCTCAGTGCCTGGGGGACAGCACCTGGGTGCCAGCATTGCTGGATTTTGGGGCAGAGCTCAGCTGTTGTGTGCCCATAGCCCCGTGCTTTGTGTTGTGGACAGGAGAGCCGTGGGTCTCCCCCTCCTTCTGTGGCTGCAGTGCTGGCGAAGCCAGTGGTGGGCTGTCAGATGAAAGAAGGGAAGCAGGAGCTGTGGGGCTGTTCCCCTGCCTGTATCCATTTGCTGCCTGATGTCCCAAGAGGACACAGAGCGTGAGGCGGGCGGTTAGCCCCACAGACACCCAAGCTGGGCAAGACCGCTGTGAGGCACATCACGTCTCCCACACCGCGAGCAGGAAGCCCTCCAGCTGGCGGCAGGCCCGGGGTGGGGGAGAGAGCCCCATGTACACCCTCAGAGGGCCGGGAGCCCCCGATGGGCGCCATCTCCCCGCTCCCTCAGCTCTCCGATCCCCCCCCTTTGGCCCCCTGAGGGGCCGGGCGGGGCGGGCCGGGGCGGGGCGGCTGCCGGGAGGCTGCCTCAGGGCCGTCGGCCCCGCGGCTCCGGGAGCCCGGCCGGGGCTGGCGGCCGCTGCTGGCCGGGCTCGGCACGGCTCAGATCGGCTGGGATCCGCTGGGATCGGCACGGATCGGCTCGGCACGGCACTGCCCCGAGCGGCGGGGAGCCAGGGGGTCCAGCGATGCTTCCCAGGTACGGGCGCCGCGCGGCTCCTGCAGCCCTTCAGAGGGGTTCGTGAGGGAGCCCAGCGAGGCTGCGGCTGCCTCAGGGGTTTGAGGGTCCTGCCACAGCTCCGTGCCCACCGCCCCCAGGGGGGTATCGGCAAAGGGATCGCCCTCGGTGGGTTCTTGCCTTGTAATTTTGCAAAAGGGAGCGCGATGGATAATGTGAAAGCCGGTGTGTAGCACTAGGGCATTTAACCGAAAAGAGGTGTTTCTCGTTTGTCTTCTGGTGAAATTAATTTACAGAAATTTTTACTGAATTTTGTAAGAGCAGGAGCCTGTGCGTGTGCATACACGCGTATATTTGCACCCACATATGTGCCTAAATCATCTAGACACCGAACAGGTGCTTTTTGAGTGACACGCATGGAATAGTCCCCAAAATACTTTATCAAGTTACTAAAATTGACTGCCAGTCCCGAAGCCGTGCAGGTTGCAAAGTTCCTGAACGTGTTACACGCCTTTAACAAAACCTCCAGCCTACTTATTTTTGATATCACGCTGCAGGTTATGATTAATGTGTTGACTAGACTGCACCTAACCTGTATGAATTACGCCTTTTTGCTTGTGGAACGGCAGCTGGCTCGTGTATTAGACTTTAATAAATTAGGCATCTCAATGAGAGCCGAGTGACTTAGTAGAGGGGGAGAAAAAATAAAAACAAACTAAAGTCAGCTTCATATACAGCTACAGGACTGGACAGAGCCAGGGACCGTGGAAGGCAGTTGACGTTTAGGTCCAAGTTTCTTACACCGTGTGTGAAATATCTGAGTGACTGTGCCTAGTGTACAAAGGGTGCTTAGCACAAGCAGCAAAAGTTTCCTGGATCTCAAGCAGTGCAGCTATTCAAGGTGAGGATTGCTAAGCTGGTAACTGAATGAGGCAGATTTATAGATGTTAGCATAGAGCTGACCTCTGCAGCGTGGCGATGCCTGTGGGCACCTCATCCGTCCTTCAAGAAATGGCAAGGAGGTGGCTTGGATTCTTTTTTTAAATTTTCATAGCAACATTATTTCCTCGTGCTAAACCTTAAAAACATCCTCACTGAACCAGGCACTCGTGGTGAGCGGTTGTCCCTGAGGCGATCCGCTCTCGGTCAGCTCTTCCAGGCTACCCAGAGACAGATCCTTTGCCTTTTGCGAAACCCCAGCTAAGGTCAGAGTGATAGAGGGCAGCGTCACCCGAAGTGCTCGGTAAGCTCCTTCGCAATCAGTTGTCACAGGCTCCCGCGGTGGCCTTGGTCAAGTCACAAACACCAGCTTTCCCTGCAGAATCAGCAGGCATTCACCACAACACCCTGGAGTGACCTCAGCTCTTATAAAGACAATTATCTCGCAAAATTTTTTTTCTAAGTATACGCCCGCGGTTTCTCTAGCGTAGGGATCTCCTTCCTCCTCCCAGCCTTACGGCCATGTCATGTCACTAGCAGTTACATGGAATCTCTCACTGAAAATGCCAACTCTGCAAATTAGTGATGCAGTCTGGATCGTCCTTATCATGTGAATCCTGATAATGTTTTTTTGCATTTCAGGTGTTCCTATGAAAAATTAAATAACTTGCCCATGCCTCTTTAAAAAAAATGCTCAGTTAATGAATGGTCTTCCAAAGCTGGAAGCATCGTTAACTTGCCATACATTGCTGTTTTCTCTGTTTTCAATTTAGTTGTGCTCTTTCAGAAAGATTTACACTGTTGTCTTTGTTTAATGGTGGTCAAATAATAAGGGAATTATTGAACTGCATAAGAAGGTATTAAATTGTATAGAATACCCTCCCTGCGTGTCCTGTAGACTCAACTTTCACTGTGTCTTCTCAAAGAAAAAATTCCAGTAGCAGATATTAGAAATGTGTGGAGGAATTTGGGCAGAAGAAGGGAATCCCTTGCAGAAGGCATCTCGGAGGTGAGGGTTGTATGGTACAGTGGTTGGGCTAGACAAGGACTGTTTGCCTTGTGCTTCCATTCACCCTTCCCTTTAACAAAGCAGCTGCAGGATCCTATATACTACTGGGACATATATGTGCGAGTGATTGTGCTTCTGTGTGAGTGTAAACATCTGGGGAACTCGTGGATAATCGGCATCTGAAGTGTCCCAGTGCAACAACTTGGAGCAGGCTCGTGTTTCAAGCTCTTCAACACAAGGATGCTTATGTGGAAGTTGCCTGAGTCTAAGCACCACCGTAACAGCAGAGGTGAAGAACATCATGTGCAGGTGTTCCAGATAAGCTCTCGGGATCCCTGGACCTCTCTTCGGCTGCTCATCAGAGAGGAGTGAAGGAAAGCATTTCCTTCCACACAGTTTTACTATTGCTGGTTTGCTGAGCCCAGCCCACGAGGGGGGCGCGGACGAGGTAGACCTGCAGTCTGCTCTGCCATGGCTGTCCCTGTCAGCCTTTTAAAAAGGTGCTAACATGAAAAACATGCAGAACAGATAAGCTAGCATAAACTATAAATATCATCTGCGTAGATGCATTTAAAAATAGTTTGAAGTGATTCATCACCAGGCAATTTTTATAACTATGGGTACCATGATGTAGGAAAACAATAGTTAGATAGTTGCAACTTACTTTTCCAATGATTAGTCAGGGTCTTGTTTTGAGCAATTTTACTTTTTAGAAAACTCTTCCACAATTCCTGTCTGATTAATATTTTGATCAGTTTGCTTCAGTTGTTCTTCGTTTAGCATTCTACAGTATTTGTTAATTGTTTAAAAAGTAATCAGTCACTACCTAAGTTGCGTTAATGTGAAATAGTTTGAAAAGTTAAGTCTTGAGCAGAAGGAAAAATAGTATTAAACTACACCCTTATTTTAATGAAAAAGCGCTGTTCGTGTTGTAGTGGAAGCAAGGAGGAAGGAATGTATTTGTTTTCCATTACAGGCGAAAACCTCGTGTTTTAATTGGTGGCGTGGTAACGAGGGATTTCTGTGTCTGCTTTTTCAACTATTAAAACTTGCCCGGAGTGTAGTAGTATCAGTTTAAAGCCATTCAGTTTCCTCTTGCTGACAAATGGCCATGGCAGTAATAAATTGCAGGAATTGGATGCATGAGAAAATCCATCCTTGGGGAGAACTGGGAGTTGGCTTGCCAGGCGACTCGTGGAGATGTCGCAGAGCACGTAAAGGATCTGCTCGTGTAAACTGCAGATACTCCTGGAGGTTAGGTGCAAAAAGACAGAACAAAGTGGGGCAAAAGAGAGAGAAGAGCTGACCAATAGTAGGGTGTAAGTGTGAACATGCATTAAAATAGCATTCACCAGGCCTTGTTTTCATTATCATTAGTTCCCCGAACACCAGGCAATGCTTTGCCCTGGCACAGTACCCAGAGAGGTGCCGGGGTCTCCTCCTCGGGGTCTCCAGCAGCCAAATTATTGTCTGTTTGGTAGAGATCACCACAAGACCAGTATCCTGCTCAGAAACCATTTATTGCTGTTTCTGCCCTCACAGTGCTAACCGTGGCAAAGGCACTGGTGAAAAGGGTGCAATTTATTTTTTTGGATGTAATTAGTTCCAAGGAAAGACCGTGCAACAGCAGACAGGTGATGCAGGAGAAGCTCCTCGTTAGGACAGCTGTTAGAGCCAGAACAGCACAGGAGGTGGAGGCTCACCTCTCCTTAGCGTTACTGGAGCACTTGACTCTCCATCTCCTAGATTTCTGCAAGAATCTCGAGAAAACACCAGCTAAATGTCAAAGTTAGTTTCCATTTATAAGCAGAACTAATTATGTTCAGAAGATGTAGGTCAGTTTTCATCCGGCTGAAGAGCGGCGCTGGAGTTTTGCCCTGTTCTATTTGTTTTGAGAACGTGCCCTGCGTATTGCACGCAGGAATCTGTGCGTTTCTGGGGATAATCTATCCAGATAGCCAGCTTAACGCTGCTTTCAAGCTGCCAACAGCCAAAGCAAAGCCTCTCCGTGTTCCGTTTCCTCCCCAAATGTGGGAGGTGGTCGGGGCGAGTCGGAGGTGCCAGGCTGCCCGTGTTTACTGTCTGTCTGAATGAACTTTCCCCCAGCTCTCTCAAAGTTTCTGCTGCTTTGGGAAGCGGCCCGCTATTGCCAGGGAATGTTTTTGCAAGGCTGCGACGTGCTTGAGGACCGCGTTATGTAACAGAGATAGCGGTGATTTGGAATTATCACAAATTATGATTTGAAATATCTGCTAAATGCTTGTCTAGAGAAAGTGGAAATGTCATGTGAAGAAGCTGAGAAGTAAACAAGCTCTTGTTACCTTGATCAAATATGTTTCCGAATACAGCAAGGGTTTTATATTTAGCTTTCTCTCCTCTTAGTGTGTAATCTGCTCTTGGAGCTTTTTATAAGTAGACTTTCCTAAGATCTGGAACAGCTACTGCCCTTCTTTGCCAGTAATTTCAAAGTCAAATATCAGAAGTACGAGGTAATGGAAGGCAGGCCTTTGTCCCAGCGTGAAGGAAACTCAAACGTGCTGCAAGGGTGGAGCAAGTGGCAGTACCTTTTTGGCAAGCAGCTTGCTGTTACTGTCACATCCCGCTTCTTTATGGGACCCCCAGTGGCTTACCTCGAGCGGTGAGTTTCCAGCCCTCTGGTAATTTCAGAATAGGAGGAGATGGCTCCCCGGAAAGCCAGGATAGCCGGCAGCCTCATGCGCCTCCATCTCAGGCTCTCTGAGGAGCCCTCCCAAACTCTGCTGGTTTTCTTACGTTTTCTGAATTGCAAGATGGGGCTCGTTAGCAGGGGCCCCTGCTAATGTGAACTCTGCTCTGAGCATGCCATCGTGCTTGGGTTTTGGTACGGTTTGCTCGGATTGTGGCAGTCAGCTCTTCGCGTGGCCGTGTCCCTCTGCGGACACTGCTTTCGGTGCCCTAGCAGAGAGGGTGCAGGGCTCTTTGCCCCCAAAGCTAAACCAAGTTATTTCAGTTTCAAGTTGCTCAAGCATTTTTCTTGTAATAAGTTGCTTTGGACGTTTGTTGCACACTATCTCCTCTGCAGCTTCTGTTTTTTCTCTTCGGTTGCTAAATGGTGGGGCTGAGAGGATTGGGAAATGGATTTCCTCTCTCGAGGCTGAGTAACTGTATGTAGTGGTGCTTAGTTTGACCTAGCTGGGACTACTCTAGTTGTAAGGCCTGTGAATTTATCTTGGGCAGTCTTAAAAACTTCTGATGGGCATCCGTGGCTTTGGCAATCAAACTGATTCTCTGCTGTGACCTGTTGTAGAAGTTGTTGGCTACAATCATCAACAGCTTACTGGTGACTTGAGGCACGGGCACACAGAACACGACTTTGCTTGGTGAATTAGAAGGACAGAGGAGAGTAAAATTGACCATGGTCTTGGAGTCTGGCATGCCAAGATTACTTTACTCTGTATTCTCATTAACAGGAGCCTTTTTGCTCAAAGTCTTTTGCTCCTTCTCGTAAACTTGGAGCCGCTATCCTCCGTTAGCGGCTGGAAATTTCCAGGTTCTCATTTCTCACTTCTTGGTGTTTCGTGCTAATGCTGCTTGCCTAAAAGCCAGGGATAAGCAAGATAGAATTTCACTTGATCTAGGAAATGGCTCGTAAGTAGCTGAAAGGTGATTCCGCCTGGCTTCGTGGACAGAGCAGGCGTCTTGTTGCCTGTCTGCCAAGCGCTGAGCAGGTAGCAGCGAAAATGAATTCCCAGGCCCAAGGGTAATAACCCTTGCTGGGCTGGTTGGCAATATTTGATGATTATTTTTTTTTTTTTTACTATTATTGTTTTTGTTGTTTGTTTGTAAACACACCCTGTGGTGTCACAACGCGTGTCCTTTTCCATTCTGCTTAGAATAGAAAGCCATTTGTTCTGGGCCTTGGGAATTGAAGATGATGCAGAGCTCCTCCGAGGTCAGCGGCACGAGGGAAGGCAGAAACTTGGGAGAGCCCTGCTGCATTTTACCACCTGCGGAGCAATTTGGGAATAGGTGTGTTAGAAGAGGGCTGCCATGGGCGTTCTGCTGACCCGGGCAGGAACACGGCCTTGAATCACGGTGGCTTAAGTGGAGATTATTTCTGGCTCTGAATATAGCAAGGACCTGAGTGTAGTCAGGTCCAAGCTATGCGTGGTTGTCTGCTCATGCATCGTGACAGATATATCCTGGTCTCAATGTCGTTCATAACGCTGCAGTTAGCTCTGTACGTGTGTGTTACTGCAGTTCTCCTATGGCTTTGATTTCAGGAACCTGGAACTTGAGGAAAACGTTAAGTACCACAAGACAGAGCACAAGAGCTGTAACACCGCACACATCCTTGTGCAATGGCTGTAGCAGACTGGTGCCCTTCATGCCACTGTAATTTGGCTACTTGCAAGTGTAGGAAAAAAAAAATCAAAAAGACACAATTCTGGCTACAGGATCAAAGCGTTTGATGAAATGACATTGCACTTGCTGGATTTTATGCTTTAATAAAGTTGGATATAGAAATAATGTAGAAAGAGCAGTGTATTACAGAGTTGTAGTAATTTGATCTCTTTGGTGTCCTGTTTTTTAATTAAAGCTGGCCTTTGCCGGAGTTTGACCCAAGTCAGATCCGACTGATTGTGTATCAGGACTGCGAGAGAAGAGGACGGAATGTCTTGTTTGACTCCAGCGCTAAAAGGAAAATCGAGGACGTTTCGGTGTCGGTGAGTATTGCGATTTACGTGGCTGTATTCTGTATTTTTTAATATAAGACTGATAAAGTACAAACGTTCTGGATTAGCCATATTAATGTAAATGCTAGGAGGCAGAGGCAGGGCATAATCTGACGTTTATTGACAAGCTTTTATGACATGGACGCTTCCCGCTGCGGGACCTGTGTTCTGAGTCAGAAAGTGCTCCCAGTCCCATGTCCTCTCATGTCCTGTTTGGTTGGCTTTTGCCAACTGTTGTTCCCATGCTTTGCTGACGGCTCTCACACAAAGTTACTTGAAAACTTCTTTTTTTTTTTTTTTTTGGCATGGTTTGCATGGTAATCTATTAATTGAAACTGTAATGGATGCAGTCAGAGGAGGATACTTCCTTCTAAGGGCTCTGGCCAGAAGATTAATTTCTAGCCACAGTGCTATTGTAAGTGGTTGTGTGAGGTTGGACAACTTATTTCACTGCTTTGAACTTCCCTTTCACCATCTCTGCAAACATTTGCAAAGCATTTTAAGTTCTGCAAGCAGAAAGCACTGCGTGAAATGGCATTTATGATCACAGCTGCTTTTAACCCTAAGACCTCCTGGGTTCTGTGAGCAGGAGAACACGAAATAATACATTACCTGCAAGCCCTGGTTTTCGTGTTGGGTATTGGATTGCAGCCAGAAGAAGGCTCTTCATCTGCTTTGTAAACTCCCCCAGCGCATTGCTGGATGCTGCCAGCCTGGTGCTTCCCATCGTGATTCTGAGCTCTTCTTCCACATCTCCTAACCTCGGGGAGCCGATTTGTGTGTCATCAGGCACCAGCTTCCAGGCTTGCACCGTGCCTGTGCTAGCACAGTTATATTATGAATTGAGGGCCTGATTTCCTAGTTCTTTTTGAGAATGTGTGACGTAAGGCAAGTTGAACAAATGTTCAAGAAGATCCTTAAAGAGGTTCATTGTGATTAATTGCTGGCTTTGCTTATTACCATTTCTTCATTAATAGGAAAGGCATTGTGCAGCATGAACCCGCTTGCTATATTTCAATTGATTTCTTGAGAGCCCAAAGCCTCTTTAAGATAGATCTGTACTTGCACAGTTAGCTTGCAAACTTCATTGTTTCGGGTTATTTCACAGCCAGTTGTCTGTGGCAGCTCAGTAGCAACAGAACAAACAGCAGATAATGAGGCTAATACGGTTCCGTATTATCTCCTCTTTATTTTCTTCATTAAGGGGAAGGCGGGGGGGGGGGGGGAATAAATTATGATCACATTCCCTTTGATACGAGTATGTGAGGCTGGTGGAGAAAGACTGTTCCCAGAGTATTTGAAGTGCCCCTAATTGTGTCTGGTAAGTCGGTACATTTTCATTCTTCTTTGTGCTACTAAGAGACTTGGAAAGAGAGTATATCGAAAACCTTTTCTTGCTACGGTATCTGCCTTCTGCAGCACTCAGATAATGTAATGTCAGGCAATTCTTCCCTCATAAAACAAAACTTAGCATTAGTAGAAACATTAAGCAGGTGAAAATGTGCACAAGTCCTGGGCTCAGCTCGCTGCAAGCCGAGCACAGCCTTGCACAGCTAGCAGTACACACTGGCCATTTTCAAGGAATCACATTGTTTATTTTCCTCGTTCTTTATCATGATTTTCATTAGCAAAGACACACCCTGCCTGTACAAAGCCAGATCTTGGCTCTAAGCACATTCCAAGGCACTCTTGCCCTTTTGCAGCGAGACGTGTGTGTGGGCCGGGCGCTCTCCCTTGTGAAAGGCTATCTGTTAGTGGCCCACAAAGGGCAGCGCTTTCTGCATCTTCTCCCCCCGCCCCCCATTTCCTACCATGATTTATACCTCTGGATTTACAGACACACCGAGGGGCAGGTTGTGAGAGTGCCCAGCGGTGGCCAGGCTGTTCTGCTTAAAGTCTGAGCAGTTTGTGTAGCTCAGAGAGCCGAGCACGTGCCAGTCTGCTCTGTGCTGGCAGCTGTGCTCTTCAGTTCCTGTCCTGTGTTTTTTCTGAGATGTGTAACAAGTGTCTGATTGAAAGCAATTATAATTTGGGTTGTATGCCTGCAGCAACATCTGATACATTTTTCTCTATTTTATATTTTACATATCTAAACTCGGTGTATGTCAGGAGGTGCGTGCAGAGCACCAAGGCTCAGTCGCTTGAATTCCATAAGGGAAAGTTATAAAACTCAAGGAGCATTAGGGCAAACTTGTCCAGAGGCAGATGTTTAAAGAAATAAAACTAGCCTTCAACTTTTTGGTGAGTAAAAACCACAGAGTTTGTGCTCACGCCAAGCTAGGCTTTAATTAATAAAGCATTACCGAGTCTATATTTTCTGTGAGGGACATGTGATTATAACACAAATAAGGATTTTGTGTTTTCGTTGGACATTAAATCAGCCTCTTCTTGTCTTCAATAAAGCTAAATATTAGGTAAACAAGAATTTGGAGAGAGCTTATTGTGCAGAGGCAGACAGAAGGCAGCCGAGAGGTTGCTGGTATTGCTGTTACAATATTTTAATTGTGCTAAAAGGTGGTAAATTTGCTGGAGATTTAATTCTAGAGTCTCTGTAGCAATGGTAAAATACATCTTTTTTTCCCAGGACTTCAGGACTGAGGAGAGAATGACTGGTAAATAACCCTGCTTCCCAGTGGGCTCGTTAAGCACACTTCTAATTTCGGGGACGCTGATACGGCAGGTGCCCGTGCCCTGCCACACGCTGCAGAGACGCCGTGTTTTCCCCGGGTCCCGATAGAGTTAAGCTTCACGAGCAAAGCTGCGAAGCCGCCGGGTGACTCGGCACCGGGAATGTTGGCCCCGGGCTGTGCCAGGCATTTCCACCCAGACGGAGCCGCGCTCGGCAGCTGTGGGCACTTGGCTTGTGGAGGGAGGCAGATTCCCCTCTGCGAGCCCCACACCTTTTTTGGTCCGAAGCACGAGAGGTTCTTCCCCCACTTTTCGGGGGATGGCCAATGATGAGCCGGGCTCTGCAAGCAGATACCTGGTTGCAGCGCCTGGACAGCTGCCTCTTTCCCCGCAAACACCCGAAAATTAGCTAACTCTCCTCTTTTAGCTTTGTCAGGGGATCCCGTAAGAGCTCGCCTGCCTTTTTCAGCCCTGTGACACCAGATCATGAGCAGATGTCTCAGCACAGGCGTTTGCATGTTGGGTGTACGAGGGCAGCATGTGACAGGAGAAGTGGGCACCGCTGCCGCCCTTGCTCACCGCCGTGGTCCCCACCCAGACAGCCGCGTCCCCGGGGCTGCCTCTCTGGATGGGGATGCAGCTCTGCTGCACTCTGGTGGGTTTCTTCCAAATCCTCTGCTAGGGAACAAAGTCTGAGGCTGTTCCTCGTGCTGATAGGCGTCTGGTTCCTAGTGAGGCTGGATTCCTTGATTCGCAGGTGACAGTATTGCAGCCTGTGACAGATCTCTGCTGGTAGACTCACTTCTGTCTGTTCTTTTTCCTGTGACTTCCCCCCGCCTGCCTCCTGCTCACACGTACCACCTCACCCATCTCACCTCCCTGCTCGTTTCGCCGTGTCCATGCAAGGTCCAGCCCAGAGCTCCCTGCCCACTTTTCAGCCCACAGGTCCTCTGAGGGCTGAATTGCAGGCCAGGCGTGACAGGCAGCTCCTTCGGGGTGCAGGCACCAGCTGGGCCAGCTTTCAGCCCTCACCCTGCGTTTCCTGGCCCTTGCCTGAGTGCTTGGCTTCTCAACCACGAAGCCAACCACTGCTCATGTGAACCCTTGCAAAGACTGTGAGCGTACTTCACTGCACTGCTGCTGTGTGCACAGGTTATGTCACAGAAATGGTGCAAGGACCCGCTGAAACAGAAAGGGCTGCCAGTCTGTACTGGGTTGGGCCGGGATGTTAACTGGGATCTTAAGACAGGATAAGGATGCCCCAGGAGTGGTCCACAAGGTGTGGAGTAAATAAAGAAGCTGAGAGAGGAGTTTGCCTTGGTGTTTTCCTTAAACTGAATGAGTTTGAGGACAAGTTTGGTTTCTAGCTGTCTGGTTTAACTGCTTGTTTTCTTTTTGTGTTGTCCACAACAAGGCGATGTGTACTGCCAGGGATTTGACTGAAGAGAGGTGCTGGTTGACATGTAAGGAGCTAGAAGATTTCCTACGTCTAAAGATCAGCCTAGAGGAAAGTGTGGAAGAAAGGGTTCAGAGGGACCATGAGAATGGGGAAGAGGAGGGAGAAAAGAAAGCAAGAGGCAAGCTGTGCACTGTGCTGAGCTCACATCCAGAGCTGGAGTGGTTTGGCTGGGAAGGGGGAAAGACAATGAATCGGAAAAGGGCCGTGGCTTGTTTCCAGGATGCAGAGACAGAAGACGATTTTCAGAAGCTGTTTGTTTGGAAGAAGTGAAAGCGAGAGAGAGGGCCAGGGGTGCACGCTTTGAGATCTGGAGGTACAGCCTTAAAAAAAAAAAAAAAAAAAAGAGTGGGTTTGGATTTGGAGAGCAAAAAGTTCATTTTGCCATGTAACCTAGTTGTCTTTATCTTTGGGATAACATAACCGAAAGGTCAGATGATATTTGATCTCCTACTGCGGCAATTTCTTTCACTCCAAATGTCACATTTATCCCAAAGCAGAAAAATGGCATGCTGATTTAAACAAGCGGGGATTAGCCACGTGTTCTAATACACTCCAGCACTGGATAAATGGTGAGCAGTAAATTGCTTTGAGGGATTAGTAATCGGATAGCGAGCCCTTTGCTTTTAGGTGAGTTGTGTGAAATCAAGACTCTGGGCTCTATCTCGCTCCCAGTGGACAGGTTTCCAGCGAGCCAGGGCCAGCAGACAAAGCCCCCAGCTGTGAGAGCAGGAGCCCTGCCTTCCGAGCTCTGCCTGTTCTCTACAGAAACAGCACGCCAGTGGGGGAGCAGCAGCTTGTCCTTTTACTTCTTTCACTCGCCGATGACAAATAGAGGAACTTGGCAACTCTGGAAACAGTGAGAAAGCAGCCCCTGATAGAAAGATACCTGGATTTTTACAGCAGGACTCAAAGGGAAAGAGTGAGTGCCTGTTCAGGCTACTCTCTTGTCCTTGACAGAAACACACATTTAACTACACATTTAGACCAAAAAATAAAGCAAAGGAGTTAACTTATCAATTTTGGAGGAATTTTTCAGCTTTGTGAAGTTCCCTTTGCTGAATAATGTGCTCTGGAAATGGGGTACAGAGTTCCTGAAGAATGGTGGCTTTATCTGAATAGATGGATTTCTCTGTCGCCACTGCCACAGTGGTATTTGAGCACCGGCTGCTGCAGAGAGGTAGAGGAATATAAAACATACGATGACATTTCTCTTTCCTTCTGTCACTCACAGCCCCTAACACACACACACATGCAGACTGGGTTTAGTTCAGTGCACCAGGCTCCTTTTCACTGTCTTGTTATCCCCGAACCAGAACTTGCTCAGTGGAAATTCCTCTGCCTCCTCCTCCTGTGCACAGCACCGTGCATGTTCTTTCCACTCACTGGGGAATTTATAGACACGGTGGCAAAGAGTTAAAGGTCTTTGCTGATAGAGGTGCAGAAAAGAGATTCCAGAAGCAGAACCGTGGCAGAGACCTATTTTGTACCCTGCCTTACTATGAAGGCAATTTGCTGTACGTTACCTTCAGTACTACCTGGTAGGTCTCCAAGACTCGCAGCAAATTATGACCTCTAATATAAGAACTGTGCCTGCCGGGAAGTCTTTGGAGCTGTGGGTATCTGCAGAGGGTTGGCAGAGAAGGAACAAAGAACACGGCCGCAGCGGGGAAGGCAGCGTGGCAGCCGGGAGCGGCAGCTGCCCGCAGCATCCTTCCAGCAGATGTGCTGCTCTCCAGCAAAATGTGCATTTCGGAGCACTCCAGGAGCACCGTGCCTAGAGAGCTGCAACTGTATATTTGGAAAGAAAATGCAGAGTTTTGAAATTTGTCCTTATGCAGTTCTTAAATAATTTGGTTACCGTTTTAGTTTTGGAAACCTGGCTTGAATATGTTTCAGCTGTTATACTGAATGCAAGTAACCCCACTCCTTTGGGGCGTACTAGCTCGAGAGTGGTTGCACCTAACGTTGCGTTGACCTTTGGAGTCAGTGACTGTGGAGGAGAGGGGCATTGCAGGTACTTGATCTCACTGTCCAGCAGGTAACTCTTGAGCACGTGGTAAGTTTTTAACAGCACAACAACCAAAGTTTGCCAGTGGTTTGTGTTTTAGGAGGGATCTACTGTTTGTGAGGTTCCAAAAAGTTGGGTATCTGAAAGATCCTGACCTTTACAGACGCCTCACAGGAGTCTTGGTTCATTAAATGCCACTGCAGATACCAAGTGACTATTTTCCTGGTTCCTATTCAGATTAGGCAACTCTTACCTCAAGATACCAGACCCAGCAGTGGGTCTGGGGAAAGCTGCTGTGCAGAAAAATGCAGTGGAAAGGAAAAGAAATTAGTTAAATGTCAGTAATTTGCAAACTAAGCCTGTTCTTTAGGCGCACAGGACATTTGTCACTTGTAGAAATGCACTTACTGGCTTTGCAGTCTCAAGGAAGCTCGCTCACAATAGGAGCTTTTTAGAGGGAACTTTCAACATCTGATGGAAAATGCAAGCTGAAATGTGGTTTGCCTGCAAAAGCTTCTGTAACCCTGTGGATCTTATGTGGTTTTATCACATGATGCTTGCCTAGCCTAGGACATTGTTGTTTGTGTCAGAGATAAAATGCAATTCTAGTTCACGAGTTCCTACTGCAGTCATATGATGATCATTCACATGTTCCAGCCATTGTGCACTGTGCTCGAGCCACAGATACTTGCCATGAGCAAATCCACGTATTGCAGGAATCCAACGTCCTCGCAGCGTGTCGTAATGAGAGGGTCCTACTGTGGAGGGTGCACAAGGCAGTAAAACACAGAACTTGGTGGCTGGTGAATGCTTCCTTCCCCTCTGCCACCGATCTGCTGACCTGCCTGCACATTTCTCCTCCGGGCTCTCTGTGGCAGCAGCTCTATAACTGCAGCAGCAGCTCAGTGGGGAGCTCGATAATCCCTGACATTTCTGCTGCTTTGCTTAAATCTTCCCATAGTTAGGGCCAAGGAAAAGCCACCTGGTGTCTAAGGTGTTCCACACAGCAGGGGAAAAGACAAACGGACAAACCAACAACCTGCACAGCGCGGGATGGACACGTGGGGTCCCCATCCTGTCCCTGACCAAAATCTGCCAGCCCTCCCCAGCACTCAGGGCAGCCTTCTTGTCCACGTGTGGCTGACTGTGCAGCGGAGACATGAAGTTACCACCCTTACGAGCTGGGTATTTCACACTTTCCCTATTCCGCCCTTTTTTTCTCTAGCTATTAAAAATTGAGACATGCTTATGATCTTGCCTGAAGTGGGAGCTCGTGATGAAAACCCGTGAGCCCGGAGATGAAGCTGTGCCCCGTAATGGCACGTCGGTGCTTCCATCTCTCCTTTGAACCTTGCTTGCGGTGTTCTTTGCTTCCAGCTTGCTCTCCCTGGTTGGGAGATTGTATCGGAAATGTTAATTGAGAAAGTCTCAGGGCAGCGTTACTATGTAGTTTTAAGCCGTGTAGACTATTTCTGTCTCTCCGTGCTGCGCACTAGCAAATGTAAATAATGTCAACCTTGCGTGGGTGTTTCCAAGTTTAATGAGTATACGAGAAGTCCTTTGAGATCTCTAGGTGCAGAGGGCTGCCTGATACCGGTGTAAATGGCATGGACGTGGGCTGATCCTGCTCGGGCTGCTGGGATTCACAGGTGAAGTCACAAAGGTTTTTGAATCTCAAACAAAATATTGGTGGAGCATCTCCAGTGCCAGTATTGATGGTAATGTGTGTGTAGGGTCGCACTCCTACACCCAGGTGATCCCACATTTCAGTTCCAGCTCCATCCGAGCCCTTCTAGCTCCCTTTTTTGCTGTGCTTTCTGTCTGAATCACGCATCAGAAATCACCCTTGGACCATTTCTCCCTCCTTTTGTGGAACTCCTCTGGCTTCTCTGTAACACCAGCTGTGGTTTTCAGCTGTCGTGTTCAGCCTCACGGTGCGCTCATACTGAAAACAGAAGGAAAGGAACGCGTCTCCTCCGTGCCACTGCTCTGAAAGACACGGGGACGTGGACACAGCTAGGAAGAGATCCGTAAAGTAATGCCTTCTCTTCCCACTTAGCCCAGTCACATGAATCTCTCCCAAATTCTGTGTTGCCCTGGCTCGACCGTTCCCAGTCTGGGTGTTTTTCTGTACATCAGGAGCTGTGTTGTGGCGTGGTCTGGCTGTGCATGTCACACCACTGCCACCTCTGCCCCAGTGGGCACAGGCAGTGGGGTGACAACAGGTGGAGCCTATTGTTGCTGTCCTCTGAGCACTTTGATGCCCTCCTTTCCCGTAATCCTGGGCCTAAAAAAGAGATGGGTAAAGCTTCAGAGAGGGATGTCTGCTTGGGAAAATGGGGTTGGAGTGATGGGCTGGCTCCTGGCTAACTGGAAGTAAACCAGCTCAGCTTTCTTTCCTACAGCCAGGCTACAAGAGATGCTAATAAATACTGATAACTATTTTCTTGGTGCATAACCCATTCAGCTGTTAAATGTCTTTAAATGTTTTACCCAGACAGGTAAGTGCAATAAACATCACACTAATCAGTGATTTTGTGGCTGGGGGTCTCAGTGTGGCACATACGTTGTGTGTTTCAGAAACTCTGCAGCGATGCTCAGGTGCGAGTTTTTGGGAAATGTTGCCAACTGAAGCCCGGAGGAGACAGCTCTTCTTCCTTGGATAGTTCAATCAATTCATCCTCCTCGTTCTCTGATGCAAAAGAACAATGCCCAAAATATCAGGTGAGTTCTCTTCCTTTTTTTTTTTTATATAACAATGCCAAATACGTACAACAGGTGAGGTACCGAATGTTTTAAAACACTTGGAATTAAATGCTGGCTGGGGAGAGCAATTTCTAGTCAAAATCAGACTTGATTCTGGCTGATCCTTATTTAATTCTATAGCCTTGGGTTTGAACAAGTTTAAAACCAACCAGCTGGGACTCTCAGATGGTTCTTCAATAGCAGAAGGTTCTTCAGGACGTTTGTTCTTTCCTGTGACCTGGGTGATAACGCTTAGTCAGTGCGAGCAGACTTGGCGCAAATATCCCATCTGGGTACCAGTGGGGTAGTGTATTTTACTTGATAGCTAAATGCCAGGGAAGCAACACAGAAATATGCGGTGTGAAAGGATAGTCTGGGTAACAGCTTTATAACGAGGGTTTCAGCACACTTGAGTTACATTTTACATAAGAGATTTTGGCTCTGGGAGTAGCTAGAGTCATCTGACACGGATATATTTCTGTCATCTCCCCTTCCATGGATCACAAGTGTTTTATATTAAGCCATCCTGAAATAGAACTAAGCCCTTCCACTCTTTGTAATGAAGTAATTGTGTGTTTGAGGGAGGCTGCTATCTCCACGACGTATTCTGAAGTACAGTACTACTGATGTCTTCATCTACTGTAGATAGAAACGAAGAAGCTTTCGGTGCTGACTTTCCCACTGTCCTGCTAGCTCTCGCTGTGTTTGGTGAGCTGCAGATTCTTCTTGTTTTCTCTTTCACATCACATGCTTCTCTACAGTTTCAAAAGGTGGCTGAAGGTCTGTTTTCCATTCCTCCCTTCCTGGAAGGGCATTTAGCCATGGTGATGGAAGGAAGAACTTTCTTCCAGCACGGGGTGACCCCCTTTGTGCATTGTGTGACCAAGAAAAGTGACGTCCCCCCACTAGCCAGAAATCTCTCCTGCTGGGCAGCCTCTCTACAAACAACGTCCAACATTATTAAAGGAAATTAATTTTAGTGGTTAGCACGGCAGCGTATTTTAAAGTTGTGGAAAGTTTTCCCTTTTAAGTCCTCACTTCCTCATGCATATCTCCCAGTCAAAATCTCACCGAAGTGAACTGATGCATGGCCGTGTGTCTGGCTCGGAAAGTGTGCGAGAATCTTCCAGCTTAAATTGGTCTTCCGCAGAGTATTTGCTGTAAATTATTTACTGCAAGGCCAGTATTCCTTCCAGGCCTCCTCAGCAAGTGAGCAGAGATCCATAAATACAGGAGTTTTTTACTGCATGATAAAATCTGTATCGTAATTTATCATGGATATGAAAGGGCCCTAGTAAGTTTGTCCAGGCGTCCGTCAGCCTGGTATTTCCTGTCTTCTAACTGCTCTGTTTTGTACCTTCAGAAGCTACTTAATGGGTTTGCAGTATTTATAAGTTCTTCTGTTGCTTTTTTAAATGGTATAAAATGGAAATCCACGTAATACGATGTTAATAGGACGGTTACGTAGTTCTTTGTTTCCTCGTTTCAGTACACTTTGACAAGAGATGGGCAATTCTAATTGTTCTTTGGAAGGTGAAATCCAAGGTTTTGGACGTTATTACCCTAGCGTTACCTCTTCTGTACCTACTTGTTGATGTTTTCAAGACTGAAAGTCTTCCAGAACTGTTGATCACAACATTTGAGATTATCTCCATATTGCCTTTTTGATTTATATACGTACTTAGCTATTAATAGGACAATATGTACAGCATATGGAATAGTAAATGCTTGAGGTGTTATATTAAGAAAAGTAATTTCCAAATAATGCAAATGTTACTAGCTCCAATATGGTAATGTGCAGTAACAAACACTTACTGGTGGTTTATGATCTTTTTTAATGTGAGCTTGTAAATATGACCTAGGGAATTGGTTCGTGTCCAAGCTGTCAATGCTGGAGGTTCTGCCCTTTTTACCAGATGCTCCTTGGCTATTTTTCATTTGAGTTTTTAATATTTAACCTCTTTCCTCAGCTGATTGCACTCTACTTTGGTCTCAAGTGACCTTTATTTTGCAGATTTAAAGGCAAGGAGTTGAGCTGCAGCAGTGTTTCCATATTGAGTGCATTAAAGATGTGCGTCTTCTGTTATGCATAGCTTAATAGTTGCCATGAAGTGTAGATGAAAAGAGACTGAAAGAGACCATGGGTGCATCTTACCACGCTCTTTGCCTTCAGCATTGCTTGTCTCTGTCTCTCAGAGGGAAGGGAAACCCCTATAATTAAATTTGAAAGCAGCTGATTTTCACTTGCTTTTTTTAATTTGGTTTCTTGACAAGGAAAATCAATATTTTACTTTCAAGCATTTATTTCCTCAGCTGTAGAAATAGATTTTCACACTAGCAGAAAGCAGAAACCAAAACTGACCATCAAGGGCTCGACATTTATTCAGAACAAGGCCTTCAATTGGAGATCTGCGACAGATGTAAAAAATAGCAATCAGAATATTTGGCTGTAATAATTGGTAGTTTCCTCGCGTCGAGGTTTCGTGATGCTGACAGAGCCATCGTTTCCCAGAGCCATTAAATTTCATTCTTGCACTTCCCTGGAGCTTCTGGGTCCTGCTGACTGATTCAAGTCTAGTTTTTCCAGTCCTACCTACAGTGCACCCAGACAGTTAGGCAGGGAGGTATCTTGGAAAGTAAGGGTGGAAATTTCTGTGTGACTCAGCTGACGACCAGATTTTGCCTTGTCATATGAACACGAGCAAACCTTGCAATTACATCCTCATTATTATAACTCTGATTGCTCCTTTTAGTTCTCCCCTATCTTTCTTGCAGTGATAGCAGACTTCAGAGGTTAATAGGATGTCTGTTAAAGGACTGTCATCTTAATTGAGAGTGCTTGAGAAGAGCTGGAAATTAGGGAGCGTTACAAGTGTGCTGCCTTTTGGTCGATCAGCATTTCCTTCTTCTTGCCCTTGTTCTGCGGGCTAGCATTGAGTGGTCGTCTCCGTATCACTCCTTATTCCTGGTAGGAATCCGTGGTGTGGACACCCTGTCCTTGATTGTGCTATGAGCTCACTGCCTGACGCTGGGCAAACATCGAGATATATTCCAAGCCTATTTAGGAATCCGAGTGGGGATCCTGCGCGTTCAGGGCTTTGATAAGGGGTACGGGGATACGTCACCTAGCATTTTCCAAGAACAAGGTTATTTCCATGGCTGGTTTTAGGAACGTTTTTTGGAAGGATTGCTCTGAGGCAGTGATCTGAGTTATCACTCACCTCAGAGGAGGTGTATTGCTCTCTTGCATAGTACCAAAGTATCTCATGTATGAGCTGCTTGAGCTCTGTGAGTGCAGGACCACAGCATTTCAAATTAATCAGGGCAAGGCACAAATGGAGAGCCAGTGCTAGCATGCTGCTAGCCTAGAGAAGAAACAGCCCTGCATAAAGGGACGGTAATCTCAGGCATTGACAGCATACAAATTAGATGACTGTCATCTGAGCAGTCGTCTGCAGTTGATTGCCCTGAGTAACCTTGTAATTTTAGGGTTTTGTTTGCAGCGTTTGATCTAGCCTGTGATCCTGAGCAGTGGCGTTCCTCCTTTGTAGTTGGGCAGCGTGCCTTACAGCAGGCTCTGGCCAGCCAGCTAGCAGGAAATGCTCATCTCCAGCACGGCATGCAGCTCGGAGAGCTGCAGCTCTTCCCTGGTGCCTTCGCAGGAGAAAGCACCAGGAAACAAGAGAGAAAGATGTATCAAGCACAAAACACCATCCGTGGCTAAGTTACAAATCAATATTTGTTGAGAAACCACAGGTCCAGCATGGCTCCAGTGGGCAATCTGCGTAAGATCATCAGTGAACTTGTGCTGCCTCTTGTCCGCCAGTTACGAGGTTTGGGCTTACTGCTTCTGTTTCATCCAAGTGTGTAATCACACCCTTTACACTTCTTGGTCCCCTGGCTCAGTGCAGCCTGAATCTGCCCCCCTGCCCTGGATGGGTTAGGTGTGTTGGATGATTTTAGTGGTTTGCTGCACAGCCCATTTGAAGATCACTTTCTGTTCTAGCGTTATCTTTACTGAACTGTTCAACTTAGTGTGTTTGACAGTGTTATAGAGAGAGAGATTTTGCATGTTCATCTTTTACATGAGGTCTATTTTCCTTCTGTTTATGTTGCCTTAAATGGAAATGTGCTTCTAAAATGCCTAAAAACAAGTGGATTTTTTTTCAGGGTTCTCGGTGCTCTTCAGATGCTAACATGCTTGGAGAGATGATGTTTGGCTCTGTGGCCATGAGCTATAAGGGCTCCACATTGAAAATTCACCAGATCCGGTAAGTTGCATTTTTTTACTGCTGGTCATTTCAGCAGATTTAATCCTCAGTGCCAATTTAGAATAAACTGAATGCTGCAAGTGTAGATGAAAAGGAATTTCTGGTTTGCTTTAAAGCTATTCTGATGTCACTTCGTACACAAAAGGTTGTTAAGTTGTGTTTAGGTCTATAAAATCTGGAAGGTTGTGAAATGGAGATGAAAAGCCTGTCGTGGCACTGCTTCTGACTGACATCTTCCGTTTTGACCTCTAGCTCACCTCCTCAGCTCATGCTCAGCAAAGTTTTCACAGCTCGCACTGGAAGCAGCATCTATGGAAGTCTGAATACGTGAGTCTGTTAGAAATCCTATCTATTGCTTATGACCAGATGAATGTAAAAAACATGGAAGACCTCTTTTTGGAAAAATAGCCATCTGTTATATCCTGCCACGGGTCTCCTCACCTTTCCCTTGTGGTTGTCTTCACCTCAGTTTGCTTTAAGCGAATGAATGAGCCATTCCTTTGGAGCTTGGTATTGTGAGGTACAGAGGAGACGGGATGAGAACAGAACGGGATGAGAACAGAACAGTGGAGTTGGGGAATTCAGTCCAAGATGAAGAAAAAGATGTTACAAAAACATCAGGCTTTGGACTGTTTGATATTTTGCTTTCTGTGTGTTAATTGACCCACCCCAGAATGTGGCTTGTTCTAGTGTAAGTCTGCATTCTTACCTTGTCTGTTCCATTTGAGCTATGATGAAGTGATGCTGTATTAAACTGAAACACAAATCACAGGTTTTGCTGTATGTTTTATTTTCTGGATTTTTTAGGTTGCAGGACAGTCTTGAGTTCATTAATCAAGACAGCAATACGTTAAAGCCTGACCACAGTACGATTATGAATGGACTTCTCGGGAATATAGGTAATTATAAAATGATTTTATTTCCTATTATCATTGAGTAATCACAGGTTCTAGAATATGAAAGTCTTCTAAGTAGAATCAAATAAAAAAACAGGGAAGATAAGAACTTTACAGAAAGTTAATGTTGATGAGATTAGGAGGAGAATAAATTAGTTCAAGGAATTGACAGAGGATTAATATATGCAGCTATGCACGTGTATGTGAAAATACATAGAGAAATATGTTGGAAAATAACAATCTGTAGAACTTCTAAGCAGCACATCTCAGATGAGGCAGGACTGATTCTTCCTGGCTTAGTTCCCCAATTTTGTTTTTGTTAATAATTTCCATTCCCTTCTGTACTCTGGCCACCTTAGCACATGTGGTTGCATATTCCGTACAAAGTTAACCTTGCACAGTTGCACTTTAGTTTTTGATCAGATTAGATGGATGGTGGTGTTTTGGTTTTTTTTGGTCTGATCTTTGAAGTTAAGCAGTCTTGAAAAATGATTTGGAGTCTTTGATTCTCAGCTGTTGTGGAATTGCTGTAGGTGGAAGCTTCACAAGCTTTAGGTAACAGAGTGAAAGATGTTGGCTTTTCCCCATGCAGGCAGTAGAGCTGAGAGTAAAGATTCTGTACTTCAGTGCTCAGGTGGAAGCACGTCTTCCCTTTCCCTTGGCTTAGATGGTCTGCTTTCCAAACAAAGTGTCTTTTGTAGTAGGTGGAATAAAGGACTTCTTTTTACACATTACAGAATATTGCTGTCTGTAAAATCTACCTTTCTAGGGTTGGAGGTATGGAGTGAATTTGATGACTTTGTTACCCCAACTGGGTCTCTGGCTCTTCCATGGTCCTAATTCTTGTTGGATGCAAGCGTCCACTTCTCTCTTTCCCATTGACTTCTACTCACGGTGTAGAATTCTTGAAGCTAAGCCTGAGCTTAAATGCTCTTCTGCAGCTCAGGCACAGACCAAAGCTGGTCTGGGTGCCAGCTGCGTGCTCCCAGGAGGAGCACTGCTGGGCACCTACGAGAAGCGGCGAGGGGGCTGCTGGAGGAGGATGCTGAAATGTCTGTAACTGAGCCCTGTGGTTCTCAGGCTGTCGGAGGGCGTTTGTTTACAGTTCCCATTTCGGCGCGGAGGGAACCTTGGGTAAGGCAGGCACAGAGGTTAATCTGTAACTGCAGCGTTTCTGACAACTCTGCTAAATACCAGAGGCTGCTCCTGACTCGCCGACTCTTGCCAGGCTGTGATAGGAGAAGGCTCTATGTGTTTTGGTTGGGAACTATTTACAAGCTGCTTTTTTTAGCTATGCTGGTTTAAAAAAAAAAAAAGGGCTAGTCATGGCCTTTCCTCTAATGAGGAGCGAAGACCCAGGAGGACGGAAGGGAGCTTTGTGGCACTGCAGCCTTCACGTTTTCTGCAGTCAGTAAACTTGGAGCAGGAGCTTCGAATCTGGGAGAGGGACTGGCAATTAACTCATTAAAACTACCCGTTTATTTTTTCCAGCTCTGTGTCCAGTAAATACACTCTGCCCCTTGTAGATCTATGCCCCCGTGTTACTTTTAATCCAAACCGCTAGGGCTGCTAACGTTTTATTTTCTATACGATTTCACTACCCCGATGTACTTCTCAGAACAGCTACTTCGGCCTGTAATTTTCTCTTGGTTCCACCAAGACGAATTATTCCTGCCTTCCCTCCCTTCCTCCCCCATCGCCTTCAGCGACGGCGTTCCTCAGACACCCCCCCAGTGTGGATGTTAAAACAAACATTGTGCTCCGAGATGAATCTCCTGTTTGTGATCAAGTTCGGCTTCGAGCCTGCATAAATTAATCATTTTCAACAGAGAAAAATAAAATAAATAAAAGCCCGTGGACAGAAGCCCATCCTTATATGGGAGACGGTGTAAAGCTGGCTCTATAATTTTTATTCTATACGTACTGTGGATTTCAGCTATAAGCCATACTCCTTGACTCAACGTTCTTGTTAAGTGTAAGAGCTATTTTCCTGCGTACGTTAGTCTGCATTTATGTTGGCTTATATCTTCTCCCTGCCCTTGGCCCCCTCCCTACAGACTGTTCTGCTTTACTAACCTCATTCTTTCATGTGTATTTTACGTTTTGCCATGTAGGTCTTTCACAGCTTTGCAGCCCTAGGCGGGCATTCTCTGAACAAGGTCCGCTCCGCCTGATCCGGAGCGCCTCTTTCTTTGCAGGTTTGCAGTTTGCTGTGTGCTGTGCTGTGTGGCTAGTCTAGCTGGGGTGACAAAACGTGGATTTGTAGTGCAGCCCTGGAAATAAGATTATTATTTATTTAATACAAAAAGGGACAGTGATTTCTGCTCTCTTAACTGTTTGGGTACATGCTTTAAATCCCCAGAGGACAGCAGGAATTTAAATAGTCCTCTTTGGGGACTGCTTGGTTGCTTTTTTGCTTCGTTTTGTTTGAAAAACTTACACAGATTTAATACAGGATTTCATCTTTCTAGAAATAATATTTCGCAATAGCGTCAAGCTATTTTGATCTGGACTTGTTTCAAACCAACTAAAATCTAAAAGTAACCTAGCTTGATACAAAATGGATTTTTCTTGCTTTAAGTGTCTGGGTCTTATTTCCATGGCTGAGTAGCTTTTATTTCACAGGCACATTTGTAAAATACATCACGTTTTAGTCTGTTAAGCCTGATACACTTTTGATCTTCTGCATATGCAGATTGTGAATCTGGATAGCTTATGGCTTAGCTGAACAGCCAATACACTGCTCACCATTTCAAAGTATTTATTTTCTTCAAGACATCATTGTAAAATCCTTTTAAAATTATATACATAGGAGCTGAAAAGGCCAGTATATGAATGAAATCTTGTTGATACTGGTTTGTGTGGGTTTTTTTTTGGCGTATACACTGAATATTACCTATGTGGCTAACATCCTTTTGGTAGACTAAAATTTTATCAAAAAATACCCACGTAAAGAAATAGTGAAAGTGAGCCTGGTTCAGTTTGTACTGAAGTAGGTGTATGGACTGCAGAAAATTACATGTGAGCTTTTCGAATAAGTGCCTTGGCTTGTTCAGCTAAGCAGCCTTTCTTGGTGATGGCCTTGTGCAGTGCTGTTGATCTGAATTAATGAGCATGTTTTTGTTTCAATAATTACACGGAGATCTGCAAACAAGAAAGGAACTGTATATTCCCCTGCTAATTGGTGCTCCTTGTTTTACAGTTCACAGCAACCCTATGGATATGCCTGGGAGGGAGCAGAATGAGGACAGAGACAGTGGTATAGCGAGATCTGGTAATGTCAGTTCTGTGCATTAACCCTATAGACTCTGAAAATATTAAGGTAGTCATCTGTCTTGTTACTGAGGCATCTAGACATCATCAAATAGCTTTCCTGAAATGTGACCATTCTTTTTTGTTATATATAAGCTTTAATGTGTACATAATACGTATGGACAAATACCTTAGGCGTCCAGGGTATTCCATTAGGAACGTCACAGAGCTAATCTGAACAGCAGTGCGGTCTATTAAAGCATACTGCAAATAAACAAGCCAGATTAAATATTGAAATGAGTTTGCAGTATTTCTATACAACACTTGTTATGTCTTTACCAAATTGAGGAGGGTACTGATGCTAAAACATGAGTTTGCCTTCAAAGAACCCCTCCCTCCCTCCCTCATTCAGGGTATTGGGCACTGGGGGTGGAAAGACCTTTAAAAGATGTGATTAATGTTACTCCTATCTACAAAGAATTTATTTCCCGCTGCTTGGGGTTGATGAGCAAGGTGCAGCCTGTAAGTTGGCTATTATATACAACTGCGGGACTGTCCCACCCTTGTAGTGCTTGTATAGCTTGTTAATGTTGTTATAAACCGGTTGTTTTTAGATAAGGAGCATTGATAAGCAAAAGAGAAGGCTCTTCATGAGCAACACCAGTTTATGTTCAGGGTCATAGTTAAGTTGCTGGTATTATTTTCCAAATATTCTTTCTCCTGGAGAGGTTTTTATTTACTGCTTTTGTTATTGCAGCGTCTCTGAGCAGTCTGCTCATCACTCCGTTTCCATCTCCGGGCTCTTCGTTTAACAAGAGCTGTGCCAGCAGCTACCAGCGGCGGTGGCGTCGCAGTCAGACCACCAGCTTGGAGAACGGGGTCTTCCCTCGATGGTGAGCTGGGAGTGATACTGCGGGTTGCTTCCCATAATTTCCCACCATTGTCAGCTTGATTCTGCTCTTGCATATGTACACCTCTTCTTGCTGTTACTTCTGTGAGGTATTTACAAAGGTGTAAGTCAGGCTGCAGTTCCATACCTGATCTTTTCAGTGTCCATTTTCTTCATGCCAGTCACTGTTTTGCACTAACGGGAAAACCTTTAGCAAAACATAAACCTGTAGGCTGTACTTTTGAGGATGAGAAGCCCTAAAATCCTACTCAAATTCTTGGCAGAGGTAAGGGAGAAGTAGGATGCCATATTCTAATCCCACAAATGCTTTGAACCTGGTTCCAGATTTTGTGATTGCAGGATTAATTAATGATTGCTTTTAAAGAATTGCAAAATGGGTGCTATTGAAGGGTGTTACTGCTTTGACAACACGTGCAAACAAATGGTGTTCATTGAAGTTAAATGTTCTAGAATTTAATTGCACAGGAAACCAAGGTACAACTTTAAACAGTGGATTACATTAACTTTCTATTTTTTCTATGCTTCAAGGTCCATGGATGAAAGCTTTAACTTGTCAGATGACAGCTCTGGTCCTAGCCCAGGAATTGTTAGGAAGAAAAAGATAGCAATTGGAGTTATTTTTTCACTCTCAAGAGATGAAGATGAGAACAACAAATTTAATGAATTCTTCTTCTCACATTTTCCACTCTTTGAGAGTCACATGAACAAACTGAAGAGTGCAATAGAACAGGTAAATGCAATCTCTCTTGATTCTTGCACTTGTGTTGCTATACGTTCCCCCTCAGCCCTTTCAGATTTAATTTCTGACTCTTGTTACTGGTTTACAAAAGAGAGATCAATTTGCTGCCTGCTATTGGAACTGCACCAGAAAGGAACTTTGCTCCACAACATCTTTGATGTTTCTTATTGCGAGCAGAAGCAAAGCTTGGGGTGAGGACAGGACATGTTGCATTGTGCTGCAGGGATTGCTGAAAGCTACAACAGTCAGTAGGCTGCGTTGGTTCCCAGCAAGCCCAGGATCAGCCATTGGGAAAGGTGCTTTTAAGGCCACCTTTGCCTCCCTGCTTCAGCTATATCTGAACATTGTGGATTGCAGGATAAGAGCCTATCTCTAGGATATTCCAGAGTGTAAATAAGTATCAAGTTCTCACTTTCCCTATGTTTTTTTTTTTTTTCCCCTTTTGTTTTAAGCCCCTGATTCTGATGTGTAGGAAACTTTCAAACATGTGGTTAGATTTGCTTCAAATCTCTCTTCTAGGAAATACTTAGTGGTTACTTCACCACTGCAATAAAAACTTTGACCTCTTTTATGCCTTGAATGATGAAAAGCACTGAAGAATCAGAGGCTGCAAATGCATGTGCCTCACCTATCTTCCCTCAGATATGAAAGTTGGCACTTTTACCATCATTTTATCACTTAAAAAAAAAAATTATTTGCATGACTGGTTCCATGAAAGATAAAGTCAAACACATGACTTTGTTTTCCATTTTCTGTGCTTCTATAACTATGTCTGGTGTTACTTATCTGTTTAATGATTGTTTTCAAGGCTATGAAAATGAGTCGTAGATCAGCTGATGCCAGTCAGCGGAGTTTGGCGTATAACAGAATTGTTGATGCCCTGAATGAATTCAGGTGAGCAGTTTGTCTTGTGTCTTTTACGCCTGTTTCTTCAAAAGCACTGAAGTGGTTTAGAAGGACCTCCTCCGCAGTGCAGGATTTTTCAGCCCTTAGAGTTCTTATCTGAAAAGGAAAATGCTCTTGACACCTAGAAAAGTACGATGTCCAATGTCTTCTGTTAAACTTAAGTGCCATAAATGTATTGGTGATAGCAAGCCAGTCTATTCTGTTTGTGGTTTTAGATTTGGTCAAGTGCTTGTATCCATAAGGGTTGAGCCTGAGCAGGGTGTAAGTGACCAAGGTTTTCTGTGCGTTAGGTGGTAACGAAGCCCCCAGCCACCTCTTAAACTGAGACCCAGTGAGAGGGGGATAAGAACTGCAAATCCACGTTAGGGAAATCCTCCTCTAGTTGGTATTTTCTTGATGTATGAACAAAACAAGACCTTTACCCTGCTCTAAGTTTTGCTCTAAATGAGTTTCAGATAACCAGCTACTAAGAAGGAGGACTATCGTCTTCACACAGAAAAATGCACTGCTGTAATCTCTTGCTATCAGTACCTGCAGAGAGTCTCTGTTCAGCAGTTACTATACGAAGTAACACAGATAAGCACATCCCTGGCATTTAACCGTGTGTTCTTTCCATAGTTTAAGTAATGGGGAGGGAAATAAAATGAAATCCGTCTGTTTCAAGTGATTCATCTCCTCTCAGATGGGAGTGGCAGCGTGCTTCCTTTTACAACCAGCATCGAGCTACTTCTTAAAGACGTTACACAAGACAAGGCTCTGATGCTTTACAAAGAAAATTGTCATCAGGATGCATTTTACTTCACGTTCTCACCCATTTTTCTGTAGTTCTGCGTGCTACCTGGATGCCATGAACTAGGTGGTGTTGCAGGAGGAAGGCACAGTATTTTTTATTTTATTTTTAGAACCTCTCCCCAGGGAAGTGTCGAGGGAGGGCACAGGATGTGTTCGGCAGGGACAGGAGGCAAGGCAGAGAGCACGTGGGCCCGCAGCAAGAACGAGATGGGATGAGCTGTGCCAAGAACTGGAGCTGAGGGAGCACGAAACTTTTGAGAGCCGCAGACTCTGCCCAGGGGGCCTGGGACGGGTTAAGCAACTCTGAGCAGCCACAGGCTTCTCTGCTCCCCCTCTTCCTCTCCTCCCCCTTCTCACCCCGAGCAATTTCTTTGCATTCCCATCCCCTGATAACACCATCTGCCCAGCTGTTTTCCCAAAACTTCCCCCAGATCGTTCCCCCCCCGCAGATACATTCGGTGGACTTTGTCCCTTCTTTTCCTCCCCAGCTAAACGCTCTCGGGGCGGTGGAGAGGGGCACTGTGTCCAGAGTCAAAAGCAGGAAAAATGAGCCTGAAAACACCGTGCTGGCTTTTTCCTCCTCGAAGGGAGGTTCACGGGGCTGTGCCCTGCAGGGCAGGGAGGTAACGTCCCGTGTCCTGTCCCATCCATCCCCTCCAGGGTCGGCTGTCTGGTCTCGTCTCGCCGAGCGTTGTAGGATGCGGTCCCGCGCATGACCCGGCTGTTGCGTAACCCGCGCCGGGAGCACGCGTGTAACTGCCACTTGGTGCAGAGGTTTCCATGGCGATACAAATATTACTCTTTAATAGCATAGCGAGGTAAATTAAACCCAGTTTAATTTTGTATAAATGGTTTTCCCGGGGCGGCAGACTTGGGTGATTGCGTTTTTTGACGCAGCGCTAGCCCGTGCCCCCGGCTGGTCCTGCAGGCTGGCACGGCCCCGAGCCCTGCACTGCAGGCTGCTCACCAAAAGGAAAGTCTTGTGATGATAGGAAAACCTTTCTGTACCGTAAGGAAAGCCTTCCTGTACCGTGCAGGAGCCTTTCAAAGCAGAGCAATATGCCTATAGTAAGAAAAAAAGGCGTATTTAAATACCAGAGGCTGGATGCAAAGTTGTTTTGGCACGGGTTCAGCAAACCCATTTAGGCCACTATTATCTCTTTAGGCGTCTGCGTTCCCACTGAAGTCACGGGGAAGTCAGGAGCTCGAGTCCTTTGGTGAACCTGAGACTTGTGTTGATTTCTACCCTCTTAAGCAAATTCCGCTGGAGGGAAGAAGGGCGCTGACTGCAGTGGGCTGGTGTTTCTAAAACATAATCCCGTGCTGCTTTAACTCCTTGCAGGTGTTCTTTTTTTTTTTTTTTCCCTTTGGAAGGAGGACTTTTTTTTTTTTTAATGGAATTTCAAAGGAAAAAGGAAAACACAGCTGCTTTCCCTGAAAGGCTTAGACTGCTTCCACAAACCGATGCTATCGCCACGTCTGCCATCAGCGCGGTGCCCAGCCCCAGGCCCACCCTTGCGCCATGAGTCGTTTTGCAACACTTCTCACTCTGTAAAGCAGCGATGGATTTAGCTATTAACACTTGACTTAAAGGCTTAAAACTCGTTGGATGTCAGATGTGCAGACACATGACTTCTGAAATAAACATTGCGACTGCCCCAGTCCCCGAGGCCAGTGCTGCACACCAACAACCCTGCGTGTGCAGCTGGCTCATACCTGCGTGGCAGAGACGCAGACTGGCAAGGAAGCCCTGAACACAGGCCTAGGGAAACACCTTTCTCCGCTTTCTGGCAGCCACGTTTGGTCCTGTTTTATGCCAGTAACTTTTAAGCAGCTTATTTTCAAGGGGAGAAAAAAAAAAGGGGGGAAAGATCGAGGGCAGGAGGGTCGGGAGCAAATTCACAGCTGGTCTATGTCACAAACCACTGTTGTATTTTCACTTTGGGAGCAATACCCAAAGAGATGCTTGGCTTTGTCATGACATTGCAGCTGGTGGGCAGCAGAGCAGCTCTCAGCACCACGCCGGGGGCAGCAGCGCTGTGCTGGTGGGGACGGGGAGCTGCAGAGAGTCCCCAGCCCCTTGTCCAGCAGCTCCTGCCTCGTGGGCCCTACAGCACCAGCAGATCCGTCCCGCAGCAGCAGGAAGCTGAGTGCAGCAGCCCCGTGCCTGGCAGCAGGGCTGGGCTGGGCTGTGCCGCTCTCCTCCCAGCCATCTGCACCCGCGGGGCAGGCAAAACCCCAGGGGGCTGCCGGGAGGAGGTTGTTCAGGTCTTGTTTTCATTCGGCTGGTTGGTGCTGAGCTGTGCAAGGTGTAGAGGTGCTTCCTGAGGAGCCCCCCAGCCCCTGCACACCACCAGCCCTCGCTCCTGCCCATGCTGGGTTCAGCCTCCAAGAAACATTCCCAAATTTCAACCATTTTGAATGCACAGCAGCTCGATGAGAGCAGGGTCTGCTGTGTGCATGGGGACAGGGTGCTGGAGCACGGCGAGGGGAGGGGGCTGCTGCTGCAGATGGTCGGGAGGGGTCAACTTCAGCTTTAATTCCTAGTGGGTTTTAATCTGGTTAGCTTCCTGCAGTGTGTTTTTTTTATTTTATTACATTTTTTTATTGTTCTGGTTTTTGGTATTTTTCCTTTTGGTTTGTTATTGTTGTTTTTTTTTTTTTTCTTTCCTTTTTTTTTTTTTTTTTTAGCAGCTGAAGGAGAGCGTTTCCCCGCCTGCTCGCGGAGCTGGGAGGCATTAATCCTTGCCCTTGGTGTGTGCCGAGGCTGCTCGGCAGCGAGGGTTCCCTGCGCTGCAGTCACATGCCTGCTGGCCGCCCGCCAGTGCAATCTGATCTCGCGCTGAGGAAACACTATCAGCTGCAGATGCAGCCAGGGTTACCAGAATAGTAAATAACGAATCACAAGACCCGGTCTATCTTTTCAACGAAAACAAATATTTTAATACGGTGGGTTTAGTTTAGAAGTAGTTTCTTTTTTCCAAACAGCGGAGCTGCTGCAAGAGGCTCGGCGCGGTTAGTTTGCATAGGAAGCAGAAACCAGCTTTATTTTAGGTTGAGTTGGTTCATTTATCTTCAGCTTCTCTGGTCAGCTGCGTCTGCGCTGTACATTTTGATACTTGGCTTGGGCTTTGAAACTCGTCCAGCTCCGAAATTCCCAGTCTTGGGGTTTCTCCCTTTGTTAGGGCCTCCTTAGCCTCCGCTCCAGTTAATGGGCTGTGAACAGAAAGCTTTCTCTCAATAATCCCACCTCCAGCCCCAGCTCTCTGCTACCAAGGCTGTGCGTTCCCAGCCTGTGCCCGATGCTGAGCCGGGTGCTGGGGGGCTGCTGGATGCGACCCTGGCCTCGGCTTCCCCCTCCCCAGCCAGCCCCGGGGTGTCCCTGCCTCTCCTCCTGCTCCAGTGGGAAGCTGTCAGAAAATCTGGCTTGTAAGGAAGACTGGGCTGATTTTGGCTGCTGTCAGCACGTAGCATGGATGTTGTTTTTAATGAAAAATGCTGAAAAAAATTAAGGCAGAGAGGGGCCCAGCCCCTCTCTCCCACCTGCCCTCCTCGCCCCGTCCCGTCCTGCCGCAGCCTCGGTGCACAAGCACGCGCGGGGCTCTGCTTCCTGCAGGCTTTCACTTTAAACTCTCAGCCACCGAAGGTTTGGCAGCTGCTGCTCGAGAGCGTTTGCCTGCCTGCCGTGCTCAGCCATTGCCTCAGTTCTGGAAGTGTCTGTGAATTTCAGGCCAGCGTGTCCAAGGAGGATCTGTATAAATCAGGGGCGTTCCTAGACGTAAATCCGTGTCCTGTAACACAAAAGTCTCTCTTCTAGAAAAAGCAGTACCTGAGGTGGGCAGACACCTGAATCGATCAGCCATTTCCTTTGTTGGATTTTCTTTTTCTTTTTTTTTTTTTTTTTTTAAGGCTTATATTGTTAGTGTGATGGAAATGTAGCTCCGTGTAGTGTCGTAACACAGGCGTTGTGCTCAGAGCAAAGCCATCGTTTGGTTTAGATCAGGAGTTTGGCAGTGATCTGAGGGGTTTTAATCTGGCCTTTTACTGCAAAGGCAGCGTTTTAACCATACGTTTACTGGTCTCTGTGAAGTCAAAAAGGATGTGGGTAGGTGCAAAATCCTTGAAGCCGTGGGGTAGCTGATATGTTTGTAGTTAAAGCAGGGACCTGGGCCCCTTCCCTGCAAAGCCACACGTTGGTAGGTTTGGGGTGGAGATGCACCGGTTGTTAGAGCAGGGGGGGAGTTTTTTTAAAGCATTTATAAGGCATTTTTATAAAGCAGATGCACATAAATTCACACTAGTCACAAACCAGCTATGGAGGAGTTCTGTGTTTTGAATGAAACGTAGTGAAAGCAGGGAAGCAACCACAACAAAAACTCATTCATCTCCGTCCATCTCCGTCTCTGCCTTTTGTTGTTTGGTTTAATTCCAGATTTATTCTTTTTTTCCTAGAACGACCATTTGCAACCTCTACACGATGCCGCGGATCGGGGAGCCCGTCTGGCTTACTATGATGTCGGGGACACCGGAGAAGAACCAGCTGTGCCATCGCTTCATGAAGGAATTCACTTTCTTGATGGAAAATGCTGCTAAAAACCAGTATGGTGGATTTCAGTTTTTACATGTATATGTGTTTATGTCTTTTTTAAAAAAAAAAAAACAATTTTAAAATCAATTTTTAAATCTTGGTAGTAAGTGAGAAAGAACCAAAAGGCCATCCATAAATGCTTTAGTTTTTAAACAGAAGTGTAGTAAGCAAGTATCCCCATGAAATGCCTCCTTCCATAATCCTCTAAATCCTGGTAAAGGCTAAACATTTGAAACGCGTCCATAGGAAGCGCGTGATGGGTGTGTATGTCTGGAAGGGGATGAACATACCTTGTGAAATGCATTCATCTACCTTTCAAAATCGGTTATCATATGATGAGCAAGGTTAGACATTCAGAAAGAGAGCCACGTGTGGAGTGCTGTCTGACCGCAAATTGCTGTTAAACCTGACTTCTGTAAAATGTCCCTAAAGAAATAGTTTGCTTCGCTAGCATTCACCTCTCTGCCCTCTGGACAAAGCCCTGAGCAGTTGTTAAAAACTGAGAGAGAGAATGCTCTCAGTAAACTCAGCAGAATCTGATAAATTTACTCTTTTGTCAACAGTTCATCTTTTTTCCCCAGGGCATGAATTGGGGAAGTTTTTCAAGTGTTTGGCTCTACTGAAAATCCTAAAACGAGCACAAACATGTGGAGCTGAGTGGGGATGAGCAGAGAGCCCAGCTGTTAGCTCAGGGGAACGTGCTGGTGTGCGGTGGGGAAGGTGCAGCTGCAGGGGAGGTGGCACCCGCTGCTCCTCGAGGCCTTCAGCTTCGCCACCCAGGGGTAATTTTGTCATCTTTTCCCTCCCCCAGACAGGGAGGTCACAGTTAGTGGGCAGTGTGTGAGGGAGAAAGTGTAGGGATTTGTGAGGGGGTTCAAATGCACCTTCCTAAAACAAGTTCCCACTGCACTGGAAGCTTTTCCCCAGGATTAGCCTCTTTCAGTCCCTGTCACTCTGAGCTCTGTGCTTCTTATTTACATTTAAATGGCCATTTGTTTGGGCTTGTTTGGTTTATTTTCAATATAGCAAGATTCACACTGATGGAAGCCAGAGGAAAATCAAGCCCTGTATCCTTGGCAATCTGGTTTTTTAATTTTAAAAAAAAGTCTGCTTTCCTCTTCTGGCTGCCTCTGCTCAGGAAACAGGGCTAAATTTAAGCCGTAGGGATTCTGATAGTTGTAAAATATTCAAGCAGCGTTATTTTGAGGCTCAGTGAAGTTTGTCTGTTTTCCTCCCTGGGCACTGGAGCTGCTGCAGCAGCCGCCAGCACCATCTGTCGGTGCGCGGGAGGATCTTGGGCTGAGCTGCCACATGCTCGTCCTGCAGGGAAGCGGGCCTGGGAGGGAAAGGCTGTCCTGTCCTCCTTGGCAGCAGAAACTGTGCTCTACCGTACAGAAAATCAGATAATTAACACTTTTTAGAAAGGTTTTTTGTCTAGCTGGTGAAAACTGATTAGCCTGGTTAAGGACAGAGCCTTTCAGGCTGAGCTATCTTTCTTTTCCTGATGGTGTTACAGAACTTGGGGGGTGGTAGTTCTGAAAAGGAGCAGCCATACGTGCTTAAATTGCATCACAGTTTTATGAAACAACACATTACCTAACTGCTTTACAGGTATGACAGCAAATATCACAGCCTTCCTCCTCATTAACAGTCCCAGACCTTACGGATGTGGGACCTGCAGCTTGGAGCGGTCATGTCAGAGGCCACAGAGTGCCACCGTCGTCTTCAGTGAACAGCAGAAGTCGGTTTTGAGGTGTTTTACAACACAGAGCTTTCAAAATAGGAAGTCTCATAATTATTGCCAAAGAGAGGAACTGGGTTGCCACAAGTTTAAACTATTTCATTTTACTTCAGATGTGTGTTCTAAAAAAGAGCTCTGCAGGTGTGGGAGAGGACCAAAGCTCAGTCCTCTGCCTTTGTTAGGCTGTTTCTGCCATCCAGGATCCATGCAGACCATGGAAGCGCTGTCAGTTTAACACGCTGAGTGTTCACCTGGAAAACATGCTGTCGAACATCTTTCTTTCAGGTTCTTACCAGCCTTACTGACTGCAGTCCTGACTAACCACCTGGCCTGGGTCCCTACGGTCATGCCGAATGGCCAGCCACCTATACGAATCTTCCTGGAAAAGCATTCTTCCCAGAGCGTGGACATGCTGGCCAAAACTCACCCCTACAACCCGCTGTGGGCACAGCTCGGTACGTGGCAAACATCTAAACCATGTAACAGCGCGGTGTAAGTGGGTACGAGTGGGGTGATTTTATGGATCCTTGCTTCTTTTCCCCCCACATGTTCAAACTTTTTGGTTTCCCACTCAAAACAAGAGCGTGTATTTCAGGCTCAGAGGTGTTCACTGTATTTTTTTATACATGCTGTATTATTTTTTTGCACTAGCAACTATAAAATGTCACCCAAAAAGTAAAGCCCTCTTTAGTCGTCTAAGCCAGGTCTCTTAAGGTCACCTGCCCTGGTGATGATGGAGGATCCTGGTCGTTCTCTTCTCCTCCCTCTATAAAGAAACTCCGTTTTGGTATTTTGGGATGCTGCTATTAATAAGCCTGATTCTAGAAAGAACAAATCGAAGAAATTCATCCTCAAAGTGGCCATACTGTCAGTACAACAGGCAAAGGTGAACCTGGAGCCCGGTCTTCCAAGCTGTCAAAAAACCCTTATGACCCATCGGAGGGCTCAAGGGGAAGGGAAAGAAGGCAGCTTCAGCTGGGCACCTGCCACTGACACTTTTTGCCTTCATTCTTGGCATAGGGTTGTGTCTACTGACAGCTTGCTTTTGGTAGGGAAAAGTTCAGCCCAGTTTCCAGACTATCCAGGGTAATTCAGAGCGGATGCCTCCTCTCTTCCCTAGCTATATAAGGAACCTGGGAGACCAGCCTCCAGAGCCAGGCACCGAAGTTAGGTGGTGCAAATGCTCCCTAATAGATGAGATCAGATGTCTCCCTACCAGCGTGTCACCTTACATACCATACCAGCAGCCTAGTTAGAATTCTCTGTATTAAAACCAAAATACTAGTGTAGCTGTCCTCTTCTGATTCAGTGTTTTTCTGCTGTGGGCTTGGCCTTTGAAAGATGGACAACAGTTGTCCGTTAGAGGAACCATTTGTTTTAAAGATGCAAAACATTTGTCTGTTTTATTTCCTGTTCTAGGTGACTTGTATGGGGCTATCGGATCACCTGTGAGATTAGCAAAAACAGTTGTGGTTGGCAAAAGGCATGACCTGGTACAGAGATTGCTTTATTTCCTCACTTACTTCATCAGATGCTCAGAACTTCAGGAGACACATCTTCTAGAAAATGGGGAAGATGAAGCCATAGTCATGCCTGGAACTGTTATAACGACCACGCTGGAGAAAGGAGAAGTAGAAGAATCCGAGTACGTGCTTGTCACAATGCACAAGAACAGGGGCAACTTGCTGCCGAGGGAGTCTGAAGAAACGAGAACTCCCAACTGTAGCTGTAAATATTGCAAATGTCCCATTTCCCTCGCACAAAACATAGAAGGTGTTTCACAGCAAGAGAGAGAGGACACGCAAAACACTCCTAAGGTAGAGCTGGAAACGTCTTCAGACGAGAGCAGAACTATTGTTCCTGATGATTGCCAGGAAGATGCTGCTGATGTTAAGCCACCAAGAACCTGCCTGGACACCAACCTGGACAGCGTGGTGTGCGCAGGGGCGGCTTCACCAGAAAAACGTGTATCGACAGAATCTGGTTTGGAGCCAACAGTAAACGTGTGGAGGGATGAAGACCCGCTGGAATCGGGCAACCAGGCAGTCAGTGCAACAAGGTCACCCGGTATAGCTGTGGAAAAGAAGCCTCCGGATAAGCTCTTCTGCGATACGTTTCCTTGCAGTGCTGCTGAAGCTCAGACAAAGGTGACTTTCCTCATCGGAGACTCCATGTCACCTGATTCAGACATCGAGCTCAGAAGTCAGGCAGTAGTGGAACAAATTGCGAGGCATCACAGCCCGCCAGCAGCGGAGGAAGGAGGAGTGTCTGCTGATCAGAACTGTGAAGCTAAACAAACTGGTGAGGACCAAAATAGAGACTGTGGGACAACTGAACCCTTTCCTCAAGTTGCTAACGAGCATCAGAGCTGGAATCCAAACCCATACAACGCTGAGAGCATGAGTCTGTTTGATGAATATTTTACTGATGACAGTTCAATTGAAACCCGGACTATTGATGATATTCCAGGGCAAGCAGCTGCGGACCTTCTTGCTCACAACAGTAGTTTAGAGTTTTCTAAAAACCTGTGTACAAAGACTAGCAAACCACCTAGCGAATTTTGTAAATTTATGGACTCTGTTCAACAGGAGACGTACAAAATCTGCTTTGCTGAGCAGGACCAAAGAGAGAAAATCTCTATTCGTGTCCCCCATGGGGACAGAGAAAACACAGAGAAAAAGGTCGCCCCGGGAATTGATTGGGACATTCCAAGAAATGAGAGCTCGGATAGTGCCCTGGGTGACAGTGAAAGCGAGGATGCTGGTCATGATCTAACCAGGCCAAGCAGTAACTATTACGGAGGAGAGCAGGAAGATTGGGCAGAAGAATATGAGATTCCTTTTCCCGGGTAAGTGCTATTCAGCAGTAACAGAGACCAAAAAAGATGCAGCCTCTTATGTCACATGTTGGGAGGAATGCAGGCTAACTTGGCATCAGCGGTTGGAAAAGTATCTCTTGAGCTTGCTGGTTGTAAAAGAATACGGAGAGATCAGTGGTCTGGAAAAAAATATTAATTGTGCTTTGTGATCTTGGCTCGTATCCTTTTCTTCCACAATGGCTGACTGCAAAAGCTGACTTTAAAATGTTTGTTTTTTAAAAGTGCTTGAATGGAAGTTAAAGTAGGTATGATAAACGTGCGAGTGCAACCTCTTTGAAAGCTGAATTTGGTATATACGATTGTACATCTCCCTGATATGCCTTCCTTGCAGGTCAAAATTAGTTGAAGTGAACTCTGTCCAGCCCAGTATCGCCAATTTTGGAAGATCCTTACTAGGTGGCTACTGTTCGTCGTACGTCCCAGACTTTGTTTTGCAAGGAATAGGAAGTGATGAAAAGCTGAGGCACTGTTTGGTGTCAGATTTGTCTCACGCTGTGCAGGTAATTAAGCTCTATTTGGTAAATGTGTTTGTCGCAGTAGGAAAGGTAAATGTTTTCAAACCCACAGATCTGCAGGAAGGGGAAACGCTTACAGTCACAGCTCTCTTCAGGTGTCTCCACTCCCAGATCACCATTTTTTTTTCTCGTTTCTCAATTAATGTATCTGAAAAACATTGTTATTGCCCTGCAAATCTGGAGCACAAAAACTTAAATAAACCCGAGAGGCCTTTGGCTTTGGGAAGATGGATCTCTGTGCTGAGCCACAGAGAAATTGGAGTCCTGCAGACATTGCAGCCTGCTGAGAGCCGAGTGCCCACAGGATGCAATGCTGCTGAACCAGATTAAACATGGAGGCTGCTGTGTTTCCCTTGGAATTGTGCAGAATAGTGCTGAACTCCCTGTGCTCCCCCAGGACATCCCCCTTCTGTGCACGTCTGGCCACCCTGCTGCTGCTCCCGGAGAGCCCACCAGCAGCACCCAGTCCTGCAGGGACACCAGCTCCTTTCAGGCTTGTCACAGCTTCTGAGGGTGCTGGCTTTGTGGGGAGAGGAGAGATTGATATCAAACGAGAGTCCTGAGCGGGCTTGTTGAGCCCACAAGATGCACTGGGGCTCCAGGAGCTCCCTTTTTAAAACCTCCCTGGCTCCTCCTCCAAAGAGGAGGCTGGAGGGAGCCGAGCTGAGCGCAGGCTGAGCTGGGTGCTCCCTCTGCTGGCCCTCCTCTCACAGCAAACCAGTGCCAAGTGGGAACAGAGCTGACCTCATGAACACACCCGTGTTCAAAAGCAAGTAGGGTTTCTGGTGCTTTCAGTTTTAGGGGTTCAAAATACAAACAATATACTTGAAAATATGCTTTAAACGTCCTCATTTTTACCTACATTCAGTCAGAACTCTTTATATCAAATACCAAAAGATAAAATTGTCAGCCAGTTCCACGCTCTCAAGCCTGGAATAAAATGTTTAATAAGAACTGTCCTTCCAAGACCATGCCTTGCTTACAATAAAGCTCTGTTTTTAATGGATGGAGCACAATCCTTAGCACGTTACCGTGCCTTAGGTGAGGCAGTGTGTGGGATGCTGCCCCTGCTGTCCAGGGTAGCGATGCTTTGTGAGGAGACCTTGCCAGTTGCTGTTCTCAGAGGTCTGCTATTCTGTTTTGTTCCTAGCACCCTGTTCTGGATGAGCCGATTGCAGAAGCCGTCTGCATTATTGCAGACACGGACAAATGGACGGTGCAAGTGGCCAGTAGCCAGAGACGGATGATCGATAACAAGCTGGGAAAAGAAGTGTTAGTCTCCAGCCTCGTCTCTAACCTGCTTCATTCCACTCTGCAGCTTTACAAGCATAACTTGTCTCCAAACTTCGTAAGTATGAATGAAAATCGAGGGGGTGATGTTGTTAAAACATCCTTTCACTTCAGAGGCTAAAGATGTTGTAAGGTTGCGTAGTTCAGTTGTCCATAGCCACAATTTTAGTAGCCAGCACATCCCCTGATGTAGCTGCCTGAGCTGTCTATTTAAACCCTGCTCTGTATCCAAGACAGCTGTCTCATTAATTCTGATTTAAAAAGCAATCAAAAACTTCTGCTCAAAAGTGGGAGTCTTGCCAGTAAAGAAATATCTGCTAATGTGTTACTAATTATTCACCTAGACACGGGCAGAGAGAAGGCAGTAGATGTGTGGAGTCTGGGCTGTTCTGCTTTGGGGCTGTGTGCAGTTTGTCCACGGCGCTGTGCTGTCCCTGACACGACGTCTTTCTTTGCTTTCTAGTGTGTTATGCACCTGGAAGATCGGCTGCAGGAGCTCTATTTCAAGAGCAAGATGCTGTCTGAATATCTCAAGGGCCAGATGAGAGTTCACGTCAAAGAGCTGGGTGTTGTGCTGGGGTACGATCACAAACTTCCTCAGAGCAGTGCTGCCCTGGGTTTCCTGGTGCCAAATCCTCCGCCTGGGTTTGTCCTAAGCACAGAGAATGGATTCCTAAATGGGACTGGAACCGTGGTGTGGCATAAATCACCCATGGCTGCAGGCTTCTCCTTAGCCATTGCTTGATCCCGAGGAACCCCCAGCCTCTCTCTCTTCCCTCCGGGCAGGAAGCTGGGCTCAGCACTCCAGAGCTTATCGGAGTCGTCCCTCAGTTGGTCAGTCAGCACTGAGCAACGGGGGGCACCCGAGTCCTCCAGGTTGACTTTCCCTGCATGGCAGAAAGCACCCTCCGTGTCATGTAAGGCACATAATATGTCTCCGTGGGCGTGGGGCGCAGGCAGAGGAGCTATTTATGGGGTGTTTATAGGACGGCTCGGAATATCTCCGTGCAGGAGAGCAGGGTGAGCAGCAAGGCACACGGAGCTGGAGACGGGGAGCAGCGGCAGCGCTGTGCCAGGGCTCCCTGGTGGCAGCAGGAGTTGAGCCTGGCCCTCTGCTCCCGTGCTTTGCTCCCCAAGCCCTTGCTTGGAGGGCAGGAGGGGATGTGCTGGTTCTCCTCCCTCCATCTGCCACCTCACCTCTTCGTTGCCCCTGTGAGAAGCGAGGCAGGTAGGAGCAGAGCGCAGCGGTGCCGGTGCAGGTCTGTCACCTCTCCGTCTGAGCAGGCACAGCTGGATGCTAAAACACCCCGGTGGCTGGAATTTGTAACCCAGCCAGCAGTACTGCATTAGGACAGGAGCACGATTGGCTTTAATTCTACCTGGGGGATGTCCTGCCACTCCGAGCTGTGCACGCTCACAGCCCTGGTACAAACACTCGGGCTTGGGCAGGCAGCAGAGCTCCTAAGGCACTTGCTCAGCCCAGCTGTGTTTTGGGTCAGATAAATGTGACTCTTCTGCTTCCTTTCAGGATTGAATCCAGCGACCTCCCTTTACTGGCAGCTGTAGCAAGCACTCACTCTCCGTATGTTGCCCAGATACTGCTCTAAAATGCCAGAGGGCACAGACGTTTACCTCTTCCCCCTGGAAACAAAAGTGGAAGACAACTTGTTCTGGATCCTTTCTCTTTGCAGCAGCCGAAACAGCCTGCTCGCTGAGCTGCACCATCTCCATATATGACTGCACATCGTGCAAACGCTTGGAGACTTTTCCTCTCCCACTTGGTCTTTTGTAGGAAAAAAAAAAAAAAAAAAAAAAAAAAGGATAAAGAAAGGAAAAAAAGGAAATTGAGTAAGCCCAAGATTTCAACCATGGAAAAGTGAAGATTTTAGCGAAAGCTGAAGATCTGCATTTTTTTTATCAGTTTCTGCCACAATGGCTAACTGTAATTTATACTGGGGAATGCAAGGAAGAACTGCTTTGAGAAATATTTGATGCTATTGCCAATTATAAACTTACCAAGAGAAGGCAGCAGCTGTCTTCAGACCGGCTTCTATCGATGAGGATCGTGTTCAGATCTGTAATTCTCAAGCTACGACGATTTGTAAACAGCTTCTACTTTTTCACCTGGTAGTCAAATTCTGGAGACTTCCCAGAGGAAGAACAAGGGTTGGAGGGGGACTGTTTTGTTTTGTAAAAAGCTTATTAATGAATGACACTCAGCTCCAAAATCTATTTATGATCTTTCTCCTGAGGAGAGGGAATAGTGGGGGGACAGGGAGGAGGCAGGGAGAGGCCAACGGGCGAGCTAAAGGTGGAGATTCTCTTTCTTGGCTGGATGTCGTAACCAGTATTAAATGTTTATAATGTTTAAATGTTGCTTTATATTAAGTGATGCTTTTTTTGACAACATAATCAAAATGTTAGGGAAAAAAAAAAAAAGAACATTGGCTGAAGTTTCCCCATGGGGCCCCCAGAACGACATGACTATTACCTCTAACTTTTTTACGGTCTGTAATGTTCTTGCAACATCATATTATTTTTACAGCAGTCAGCCAGCTATTGAAATAATGAGCTAGAAGTAATTGTACCAAAGCATTGGGGAAAAAATGAACAGACTATTACCCTTAATTGCTCAGGTAACTAATTGATATATTTTTTAAAACCATTCTACAAAAAAAAAAATGAACATTGATTACTCCATAGAGTAGTAATATCAAAATTATTTTTGGACAAAGTATACTCTCGATGCAGATGGCTCTAATCCCTTTTCTACTCACTCGTGTAATTACCAGCAGGAAATGTTGTTTATTTTATTCTCAGCATTTCTCCTTTACTCAGCCATCACCGTTTTGTCACTGTATATACAACAGTTGTAAGAATAGCTGATGGAACCAATCTGGTGTAAGTAATGTAAATATCCAGTGGTAGGTGGATTATGTTTTCAAAGGCTCTACTACCTCAGTTTAACTGGACACTTCATTATGGGCTTTTCTTTGCTTATTTGTCCTAGCAGCCAATTCCTGTTGCTGATGTTTGGTTCTGTTTTCATCGATTGCATTCAGTATATTGAGCTTCATGGATTATCCACAGGAGTAGGAGATACGCGTTCACTTGGTCACTGAACTGCATAAGTGATTCTACAAATATGCCATTCTGTAATCATATTTTCGATAGCATAGCACGCCTTCTATTGTTGTTTGCAGAGTTATTTTACATACAATCTATTTTAACCATTTTATAAACTTGAAAACAATAGGAGAGATCCCTGCCCCGCTGCTGTCAATGACAAAACTCTCCTTCCTTCCTTTGCTGGGGCCAGATTGCACCCAGGGTGTTTTTTCAGTGATATTTAAAATCTGTAACTCAAGACTCTGTTCCAGGGAAGAGCTACATGGGCAAACCCACACCAATTTCCGTGCAGGACTGAGTCAACGTTAGCGAGCAAACCCGACTTCAATACAGGCAGTGTCATTTAAAACTCTTTTGTATATAAAATCTAATGCTGACTGCTGCAGGGAAGAAACTTGTGTTTATTGTGTGATCTAAGGAAATGTTTCTCCCCTATTCTTTAAGCGTCCTCTCCTCGCCACACAATTGTGTTACATCTGGCTTTTGGAATGAGCACAGAATGCAGGGGCCCAGTTGTGTAAACACGTTTTTAATGAAATATAGGATTGAGCTCAGAATCCGAATTTTTAACTCTTTGCCATGGTGTAGCCACTAGTTCTGATTCTGAACGTCGTTCGTGGATCTGCAGCCGTAACCTCATCGTGGCGGAGCCGCCGGGCTTGGTGCTGCCGGGTGCTGGTGCCGTGGTCCCGATGCCGGAGCCACCGGTGGCTGCTGCTGCTGCCTGTGGTATGTGCTCGGATCTGTTCAACCTGAGGGCTTGGTTGGGAAGCTCTGCACCATCATCCTGCCACCTCACGGTTGTGCTTACAGTGCACTGGGACAGGACGCATCCTGCTCTCCATGTAACCATCAGTAGGCAAGTCATGGGTAGTGCTTTGAAGCGGATTTGACTCTGGAGCACGAGAAGCCCTGGCACAGCTTGAGATTGGCGTTGAGAAGAGAGCTGGTGCTCGGTGGCATCCTCCTCTGCTGCCTTCTGCCTGACGCAGCCCATTACCATCACTGCAATGATTTGTTGGGTCACTCCGAGGAGAGGAGGCCACGGATGTGGCTTCCTCACCGTGTGCCCGGGGCTGCCGGCGGTGTTTGTTTATTGCCATCGTGCGAAAAATGCGAACGAAGCTGTCGTGTGCTGGGGAGGTTTTCTGGAAGTGAACTTCTCGGGTACGTGAACAACGTGGTACGTGTGTCGATTGGGTGAATAATACAAAAAGGGATCTTTCACAGGACTGTAGCGTTGGCTTTTAAAAAGTATATCACAGTTGTTTATGTGAATAGGCGACTAATGCGTTTGGTTTCTTTTGTTCCACTATTATCAATCTCCATTAACATGTCTTAATTTTCTGGCTGAAAACTAAGTGTACTAGGCACGAAAATTAGCAAACGTTTTTTTTTTTGTTTCAATTGGCAAACACTGGGCTGCTAAGAACAAAAAATATTTCAAAGAAAGGATTTTACACCTTGCCTCTGTTTTCCCTATGAGATATTATAGATGTTTTATGACAATTTTTTTGCTTTCTCTAAATTATTTAGATGGTGGTACTTGTAAAATGCTGGGTAAAATGTACATACTTGTTCTCTCTTCTGTTTTTGTATATATTTCCCAAGATGTGCACTTGTATTATAATAACCATTCCCAATTTTAGGGGAAATTTGTGCAATAAATACAGTATGTCAATTTATTCCTGGGACATTTTCTGTATTTTTTTATGCTTGCAGTAAGAGCATGCTGGTGATGCTAAAATCTTTAAGCAGCTCAAGCTTGACACCTGTGCGCCTCTTCCGACACGTCCCTTTTGGGGTCTGCTTCGTGGTGCTGCAGCCGTTTACTTCGGGGTCTATCAAGGAATTGGCCATTTCGGATGGAGGTTTGTGCTCGCTGTCCCTTGGCTGTGAATGGGGATGGTGCAAAAAATGGCAATCAGATAGGAAGGTGGTCCCGAGCGTCTTTGCTGATGCTGGAGGAGATGTGTGCATAAAGCAGTGCTCCTCTCTGGGCTGCACATCGCTCCAAAATGTGTCCCACTAGCAGGGTGTTTGTAATCACTTCCCTACAAGAGAAGAGAATTTTGCACGGAGAACTTGGTGTTACCAGAGCAATGATCATGAGGTGCCCTCCTGACAGGGGATGCGCGAGGTTAGCGCGGATCATGTGTCTCCACGTGGGTGTTTGGCCAGAGATTGTTAGCAGTAAACTCAGCAATAGAATCGCTGCAGCATCCAGAAAATGCTGATGGTAATGCCCAGAACTGATTTCCCTCTTAGATCTCCAGCCAGACGGATACAGCACTCACTAGCCCCTGGTTTTTCATGTATTGCTCCTCTTCTGGAATTCCCTTGATTTTCCTGATGCACAGGAGAAGTTAACTAACCACCGCCTGGCCAAAAGCAGGCGTGCAAGTGCTGCAGCACCCTTCATGCACACCCTGTGCAATTCCCCACGGCTCCACAGAGGAGCAGTGGCTTTGTCCTGTGCAGTTTAGGGCACCATAACAGCAGCACCGCTCCGGGGGCACAGGGTGGGAGGCTGCTTGCGGCCTCGCTGAGGTCTGCACGAGCACAGTGCTGCTGGGCGGCTCGTCCTGAACCCCTCTTGTGTTGTCTCTGCAAATGTGATGCTCAGATTTGAACATTTCCCATTCCAAACAGTGGCCTTGTAACTGGAGTTAAATGCAAGCACGCACCCTGGGGATGCGCGTGTCTTTCCGAGGCTGTGTGCTGAAAGCAACGCCTCTGTTTATGCTCTGCAGTGTGCACATTCTGTTCCAGCCATCGCCTGACTTTTTTCATGTGCTACAATAACAGCTACAGGCTTCGTACACCAACTGCGTATTCTTCTTGTCTTGCCTGTGCACAACAAAATCATCTTTGCTATCGCTACAGGCAATTCGAACTGCATCAGTGCTTGGATTTGGGACGTGTCGCTAGCTTGCTGGAGATGCTGTTTTCCCAGAATCGCTGCTTTTTTCAGCTTTGACAAAGAAACAAAAGTACAAACCCTGGTAGGATCTCTGCAGGCTTTTGGAACAGCATCTGATTCCCCAGCAACGTGGGCTCTGCCACCACGGAGCCTCCCGAGGGGCCGTGGGTGCCCCTGGGACACGGGCCGGGGAGCAGCAGTGAGGGGCAGCGTGTCGGGGAGGTGCTGCAGCTCTCCTTGCCCTGGCAGGACCCAAGGTACCACGTCTGGGCAGCATTTTCTGCCAGGGCACCATCTGCTGTGTGTCCCGCGTGGCCGGGTGCATCCCGCGGGCTGCGTTAATGCCCCTGGAAAGGAGCTGCTCCCGGGGAGCCTTCGGCCTCGTGCCACCCTCTGGGGTCTGGCACGGGTCCTCTGCTCTCTTGCAGCCCATCTCCGCCTTGGAAGCATAGTAGCACACGGCCCCATGTCACGCTCCTTTCTTTGTTTATTTTCATTACCCAAAATATTTGTACAGCAGCAGAGCTGTGTTTTAAACCTCCGCCTGTTCCAGCTGTTTGTTCCCAGCTGGAGCTGAGGACATCTGCTCTGCGGGGCGGGCGTCACCGCGCGCGTTTCGGCTCCAGCTGCGCTCCGGGGCAGGCAGCCTCGGCAGGGCACCGGGCGCTCCCAGCACCCGTAAGGACTGCACACCAGAAAAACGTCCAGAAAAGAGGCAGTGCCAGCACGCAGCTCTCCCAGGGCTTGGAGATGTTACCGGTGAGGTGCACCTCCCACCCCGGCCCCACCAGCAGGGCCATGCTCGGTGCTGGGGGCTTTGTTCCCAGGCTTCACCCATCCCACGCTTTCCGAAGCGCTGAGAGAGGGGAACTTTCCCCGCCCGCCCGCCTTTGGCTGCTCTTGTTTGGTTTCCAACCACCGTAACCAGACCTTTCAGCTGGGGCTCGTTTCCCTCCTCACCTCCCTGGCGCGAGCTTTGGTGCTGAGCAGCCCCCGCGTGGGCAGCACCGCGCCACCGAGGTGCTTGCGAAGGGTGAGCTGGGGAACAGGGTGCAAAAGGGGCTGCCCACTTGATTTTTTTTCCTGCCAGAGCCACTTCTCACTTCGGAGAATTTAGATTCCTCCGAAAAGAACAGACATGGTAATTCTTCCACAATTACTTCAGAATTACAGCCACAGGCAATTATGTTTTCCAGCAGCTTCTTGGGCGCACTGAATCCTAAGAAATTAAGCCCCAAGTTTTCAAGGAGTAGGTTTATTAATAGCAGCTGTAACTAGACATCCTGCCTAATTCTGATCACTACCAAAAGAGCAGAAAGAACAAGGGCTCCTGTTTGCACGCATTGCCAGGAAGCCTGATAGAACTGGAGGGAGATATTCTTGGCGACCAAGATAATTACAGCTGTGCTCCTTGTGCTGCAATAATTAATGATCCCGCACTTTATTCCACGGGCTTGTTTTTCTTGTGCAGCTCAAACAGTTTAATAAAGGTCTTGATCTCTGTCGTTTCACATGACATTGTTCTGACACTGGTGAGGCTGCAAAACCCATCAGCCTCTTATTTTGCAAAATAGGGTTTAAATCTGCGAACCATTCCTTAAATTATAGGTTAGGATAAACCCGGCTCTTCCCATGGAAACAGAGTTTTTTAAGAACTGAAGTGATTCGGTATTAAAATCAGGGACCCCATCCTCAGCTGGAGAGCTCCGTGCTGCCTCTGGCCGACTGCGTCCCCTCGCAGCCGTGCGTTCCCACTCCCCTTTTGGGAGGGGAAACAGTCCTTAACCTAAACACAACTTTTCAAAGACGTCGTCATGGGCTGTCACATCCTCGCCTGTGTTTTCCCAGGCTTTGCTCGCTGGGAAAGTGCTGACCCCGCTGCATGCGGCTTCCTGGGGCAGGTTGCCCCCCGCCCCGCCGAGGAGCCGCGGCTTTTGGCAGCGCTCCTGGGAGCCCGCGTGTGCACGGGAGAAGGCCCCGGGTTTGTAACACGCTCAGCCGGGGCAGTCGGAGGGGAAACGTCCTCCATCAGCGGTGTCTGCCCTCTGCTTTCACCGCTTGCAGTCAGCACAGGAGCTCGTTAGGCATCTCTAATTAATTTGTGACTCGGCTGTTTCCCCTTTGGACCATCAAGCGGGGAGGCAGCTGAGCGTCATTACTGCAGCGTGTGGCGGTCTTGGTGGCGCAGGGAGGAAATTACTTTCTCCAGCAGGATTGCAGCCCCCTCCTTGCCGAAGCGTGCCCGTGTCACCAAGGATTTCTGGACCACTTTTCCCCGAGGGATGTGGAGCTGTCACCTCCCCCTCGTGCTGCTGCTGGCAGCTCACCGCCGGCGGTGCCAGGCCCCAGGAGCTGCCCTGGTGCTGCTGGCGCTTCCCACCCGTCCCTCCTCTGCCTCCTGGGCGCAGGCTCCTGTCGAGCTTTGCTTTCTTCAGTTTCCTATTGAGTTACTCTCGCTGCTGCTCTCGGTCGCAGCTCCTTTACCATTTGTGTGCATCCCGCTTTGAGACCGCAACTGGAAAAATCTCCGGGGTGGTTCCTGCTACCTCAAGGTCTCTTTAACTACGAGCCCACAAATTGTTTCCATTTCTCTCGGTCTCTTCTTAAAAAGTGCAGCTCGTTTGTAACTCCCTCCTGGAGACAGAGTCAATTAGTAGTTCACAAAATAGCAACTGCTACTGCGAGTGTTTATGTAAAAGAAAACACTTCTGCTGCAGAGGCAGCTCTGCCCTGGACAAAGCCAGCAGTGAAACCCAACTGTTTAAACGCAAGGCAGACATCTGTGGAAAGAATCTGCCCACTGGCCAAGACTCGGAGAAGAGCATTAGTCACTAGCACGGTTTGAAGAGTTCAGCTGCTGAGATGCGTGCTGGTAACACCCCCGGCTCTCCGCTCGCTGGGATGCCGCTGAGCCTTCCTGGGGCGCTCGCAGGGCAGCTCCTCCAGGAGAGTCAGAGTTTGCTGGTTTGATTGCAGTCATTGCATATGCAATTATTAAATTCATCTTTCCTTGACAATACCACTCTTGGTGCCGCAGTGCTTCTGGAAGTGGGTGTCCCCAGGCCAGGCAGAGCTCTGCACGAATTTCATTGCGTTCCCCTTTTGATGGAAACACCAAACACCTCTGCAGCTGTAGCTCTGCTGACGCCCAGGTGGCAGCCTCCATCGCTGCTTCAGTATTTCAGGCCAGGGGACGGTTGCATCTCAGCTTTCTCCTAGGTGGAGTGCTTGAAAATGGAAATAAATTCCTTCTGCCTCGGTGTCATCACTGCTGCCCCACCCGATAGATCTTGTCCAATTTCTCAATTCACTGCATGGCAGCACGAAGCAAAGAAAGGCGAGAAAGGCAGCCCGTATTGCCCTCAGCAAGAGGAATCCCTTCCACACAGGTGCCCACAGGAGGGCATTTCTGTGCTCAGGTGGCAGCCAGTTCCAAGGGATGGTGCATGGTGGAGCCGTGCGTTCAGGACCTTGCGTCACCGCGTGATTCATGTGTTCACCTGCCCTTCCTCTAGCCTCTGTTCCGCCTCGGTGTCCTTTGCTCCCTACAGGTTGCAGCCAGGGAAACTCTTCCTGTGTCTCGCACACGGCGCTGCCTTTCGTTCCAGGAGACCCCCAAGTGGCTGCGTCGCAGCACACAAAAACCCGAGGGGCGCAATCAGAATCGCAGAATCACAGAGGGAGCTGCCTGGAAAGCGCAGCTCGGAGGAGCACTTCCCTCTCCCCCCCTGTTTCCCCCAGGTGCGATGCACGCTGCAGGCGCTGCCTCTTGTCCCTCACAGCTCTGCCCCTGGGGTGAAGCCTCCTGGGGAGGCAGCTCCCTCTGTGGGGTTGGGGTGGGATGTCCGGGTCTGTGTTGAGCATCGCGCCCATGCTGTGTGCTGGAAGGATCTGTGAGCGGCTCCTCCGGGAGCTGGTGCTGCGCCCTGACCCTCCTGCATCCCCCCTGCAGCTGGGAAAGGACAAACATAGTCAGGGCTCTTTGGTGGTGGAGGTGGAAGGGAGCCCGTGGTGCCTGCTGCAAGGGATGGGGACAGAGGCCACCGCTGGCCGCCACCGCTGGTCGCCTTCCTGCCACCGCATCTGCCGCGAGGCGGAACTGCCGGGAGACTTTGCCGAGGGGAGGAAGGCAGAAAAACCACACCGAGTGGAAGGAGAGTCGTCTGCACGTCTTCTCGGAGTTAAAAATAAACAGGATTTTGCTCGCAGAAGGCGGTTTGTTCTGCTGTGCTGCTGACGGCATGCGAGCACGCTGCGCGCTTCTGCAATTGAAGGCCAAAAGCGCCATGCCAAAAATGGGAACTTTCTGGATATTCTGCATGCCTGAGATCGAATGGTTTCGCCGAGCCGCCTGATACCATCGCACCCCTGTGGTTGTGCTTGCGTGGGGGAACCAAACACCTCATTAGCTCCACGGGGTCATTAAATACCAGAGAGCAGCTCAGAGGGGATGACGAGGAGCTCTGTCACCGTGTGGAGAGGTGATAAAGGCAGCTGCCGAGGGCTGCCCCGGTGTTGGGGACAAAATTTAGCAGCGTGCAGGAGCTGAGAACTTGCGAGCTCACTCGTGTCAGTGGGAGCTGTTTTCAAGCCTCCGCTCCTCAGAGAAATCAGGCCAGCAGCATGGAGATGTGACTAAAACCAGAGGATGATAGAGGGAATTTTGGCCTACATAGCTTCGCAGTGAGTTCACGGCGCATTCCTGGCTCCCAGGCCGGCTCTGAGCCTCCTCAACTATGCAAGGTTTCTTCGTAATCAAATTATAGTTTGTACACACGGGCAGGGACACAAACACCCGGCCACGTCTCTTCCTACGGACGTTTGTGACAGACAGAAGGCTCCGTGGCTGCGAGGGGTTCGCGGATGCTGATGCCAGCAGCGAGGAAATGCCGACAGCCTTCCCCGGCCCTGGGCTCTGTTCGAGTGGTGTTGTGCTTCTCGTAGCGTGTCACCGACGGGGAGCACATTTTCTGTTTTCTGCTGCACAAAGCGGAGAAATCGCTTGTCAGGCAGTTATTAGCAATTTCTTAATCGAGTTGATTGCAAGTTGAGAAAAAGTCTAGACTGCTGGCCTGGCGCTTGGCAGCGCGGGGGTTGTTTATTATTCTTCCACATGCTCGGAGAATTACTCCGTTTGCTTAAAAGCGGGGAGGGCTGCAATCCTATTTACTCTGCTCTTTATCATATTTGAACTGGCTCCCCTCCGCAGGCAAACCATGTTTTCTGTGGGCTCGGCGTTGTCAGCCAAAGCGTTGTCCACTTGCAAATGTCAGAGATGCAGGGAAGGATAACATTGAGTTATGCAAGTGCTTGGCTTTTTGCCTCTGAAAATAACTACTCAGGAGAAAAATACAAATAACATTACTTGTTCTCTCCGGGTTATAACAGGTCACCGTCGCGAAATCGCCAGCGTTTGTGAAATCATCTTGCAACCTTTAAATGTACAACTCTAAGCAGAACCCAGAGATTAATTACGGTAATTTTTCATTAATTAAGGAAGTAATGACAGATTTTGGAATCAGATGTGTTAAATTGGCCACTGATTGCTGGTGCAGGGTTAGCCCTGGAAAGAATCAGTTCTTCTTTTGATTTTTGGTGTTCAGCTTTATAGACCCATTCTCTCACCCACCCTTCCTTTTCTAGTGGCTCTTGGCACGGGGCTTCCTATAAACGAGGAATATCTTTCAGCTAAGGTTTTAACTTGATTACAACAACAAAGGAAATGCAAATGTGGAGTCACTGGCTCCAGATTGCTTCCTGTCAGGGCAGGTTTTCCCCCTCCTCCCCCTCCCTGTCTTCGTTTTTTTCAGCCTAGAGCTTGGACATCTGTATGCTGTTGCTGGATGCCTCAAATATCCAGACAGGTCCATATGCTCTTTTAGCTTTTGCCAGCAAAGTGCTGAGGCTGGAATCAAATACGTCCAGGTTTTGTGCACAAAGAGTGAAATGGCAGGAGAAAGACAAGCCCTTCGATAAAAGCGCCTGATCAGACAGAAGGAAACGGAGCTGTTCCACCACGGTGCGTGTCTCTGGTGGGGTAAAAACTTCTGGCTCTGAGCAAATCAGCTGGTTTTATTTCAGACGGTATTTTATAGCAATTTTGAATGGTTTTGTATGTTCTTACTCTGCTTTACGGGGCAGACAGCAGGGCCTGGTGCCCTGGCTGCTGCCCTTGGCGCGCGGCCCTTTGGCAGCCCCGCGGGCACCCAGCCGTCCCCCTCTGACTTCAGCCCAGCCTTTCGAGGGACTCGCCAGAGGGCAACGCACCTCTCGACGGTGCCTTTTTCACATTTGGACACGGAAATGTCAGAGGCAGGTGAGGAGCTGTGTGCTAGCAAGCGCTGCTGGCCACGGGGCAGCCGGTAGGGCTTTGATACGAGCAGCGCTCCCCGTCCTCGCTGGCAGGTTTCAGGCTCCGTGTCAATGGGCATCTTTGTTTTCACAGCAAGGTCAGCAAGCCAGCAGCAAACAACCTCACTCGCTGTTTGCTTTACAGGCTGTGCCTAGCACGGGACTGCGGTCCCAAAGGCACAGCCACATAGGCACTGCCCGAAACAACACCTGGTGTGAGGGGCTCCGGAGTGCGGCCGCTCGCTGGCTCCCATCCCCACCACGAAGCCCTGCCCATGGAGATGCCCCCGGCTGCCCTCAGAAGAAAAAAATGCCCAAAGCTGCCCAGAACCAGGGTGCAGTGACCGGTCACCGTCTCCACAGGATGCGTTCACCCACAGCAGCTCCAGCTCCTCATCCCCGTCCCCGTGCCCACCGCCAGCGCTCAGCTCCTGGGGAACAGCAGGGACCAGGGAGCATGAAAATCCAGGGAAATTGTCACCAGAGGCAAAGTGTAAGGAGAGAAACATCATGTGCCCTGTATTTAAAAATCGTTAGGTTTCCCATTTGTTCCCATCTCGATGATTAGGGCTGAAAAATAAAGGTTTGGCTGTGATGACAACCTCTATAGCTGCTGGCATGTAAGCGGTCCTCTAGTTTCAGCCTTTGGGGAAAATGTGTGTGGGAAAGGAAACCTGTGCTAGTGTTGAGTTGAAGAGAAGAGGAAAGATGGGTTTGTAGGTTTCAAATGTTTGTTATCATACAGCAGAAAGATGAAGTTAAAGATCTCAGAATTGTAATGCATTCTGACATTTTACCTTGACCCTTTGCACTGAAAGTGGGGAGCTGTGCCTCGCAAGGGGCAAAGTGAGTGGTAGGATACGGAATGACTGCTTCATACTCACTTCTCATTTTGCAAAAATGATGTGCAAGCTTACAATTTCTGGAATGTAATTTCAGAAATTGAAATTTGGAGTGGCAAAAGGCTGTTTTAGGAAGGTCAATAGTCTTATCTGGGTAGGCGGTTGGTGTCGCAACATTGCAGAAATGTAACTGCCCTGCGAAAAATTGCACAAAATTCCCAACTGTCTCTGTGCATTCACCATTTCAGGCACTTTTACTGAGCCATAACAAACACAGAAAATTAATCATCAGAATAAGCAAACATGGTAAAGCTGTCTGAACAGTGTCTTCCCATTGGGGGACCCCAGAACATTTTGTTTTACTCTAGTCAGGCGGAGAATAAGTTTGTGCCTTCCTTGCGGTGTGGTGAACACATCCTTAACTAGCCTTTGTCAATGATGTGAATGAATCTCTGAAGGGGATTTTTATCTATTTATTTATTTATCTATCTATCTATTTCTTTATTTATTTTAAAGCTGAGAAATCAAAACCGATAGCCTAAAAGCCATATTGGAGAGCAAAGAAGGAAACTGGCAGACTATAATAGATGTCATGGGAACGAGAATTGTATAGAATACTTGAAAATACAAGAAAAAATATCTTGGTGTGTGATGATTGTGCATTTTTCCCACTGGGAGAGGGGAGGAAATTGATTTTTACCCTGAAGAACCTGGGGACGTGTGCATGATGGTGAGAGGTGTGAGATGAAAAGGCAAGTTTGCAAGTGGCGGTGATGCTGAACGACTGCAGGCACACACCAGCACGAGACCACGCACTACATAGTTTAGCCGATCTTTCCAAAATCACAGACATTTGAAGTAGAAACATTTAATCTCCTTAGACTGCGATCTATCTGTATAAATAGCAGCACACCTTTGCTTCTTATACGTACGGCTACACATATGATTGTTTTTTTGATAAATAAAATATGATGTGGTGATGCTTAATTAGGGTAGTGATACAATCCAGACAAAAGGGAAGTAGATTTTCCCTTCCACACAGACAACAGGCATCCTGCTTGACCACATCCTTTAATCCCAGCCCTGAAATTACTCACTTGTGAAAGCCTCTTAATTGTATTTAAATACATAGGCTTCGCCATGTGGAGACATTAGCTGTAACACCAGTAAGCAGTTAGGATCATGACACTCATTTCCATTGTTCTCGAGATATTTGGGAAAATAAACCTGACAGCTGAAATAGCCCCTGGAATAATTGCAGCTATTACAGCCATTACACATCCAAATTCAGGTATTTTTGGAGTGAGGAAAGTCTTGTTTCACGAGCCAGTTGAGCCGAGCAATTAAATGGGAATAGAAGCGTTTGATCCTAGTTGGTACCTCTATATACACTGCTCGATGCGTGTCCACTGGCTGATGTACTAAAAGTAAGAGAATTTGTGGGAAAAAGAGAAAGGCATTCTTAGGCCACTAATTTTATTCCCAAATCGAGTACCCATTTCTGCATTATTTTGGTTGCAGAAATGCCAAACAGCTAGAATAGCTGGTAGAATGAGTTAATTTCTAACAGCCAGGATTAGGATTTAAATTATCACAGATCCATGAGAACTTCCATGGCGTAGATTTCAGGTTACATGTTTTGTTCTGTCTTCCATTAAGTTTTTTTCCTAGCCAATTGCACTTGGGGACTTATTAACTAATCTTTTACATGATGCCTAACTATAAACTGAGCTGATAAAGAAAAATTGCTCGATTTGCTCTTAGATCTCTGGTTAAAGAGAGAGAAAGCATGAAGGAAAAAAAAATATGAACAATAATCATTTAATAAAGAAGGCTTCATGCTCCAATTCTTTTCCACTTCTCCTCGATTTGGATTTCTGGCAGGGGATCTCGGAAGATTCCCACACTACCGGAAATAACATTTTATTTATTAAAGTTGAAAAAGGATAACATGTTCTGCCAAAGGACTTGTACAAACTTCTGACCTTTGGAACAATAATAGGCATGGTATTTAGGAATGGTAATTTTATTACTGCAGTTCAAAATTAACTAAAAAATATAGTCGTGGTAGACTTTATGGGAGCGAGACTCTTTCCTTACCTGATGGTCAATCTATAGAGCATCTTATATCGTTTCTCCCTAGCGGAAACAGTGTAATGACTTTGTGAGCTGATGAATAGTTGCTTTTAAGACCAGGGCCATCCATTCAACTGTTGTTGTGCCTGCAATGGTACTAGGCACAACACCAAAAAGGTTTACAGTTAAGGAAATGTCAAATTTCCTCAGATTTGTCTTTGAAGGAAACACTAGAAATATTATGAACCAGCGTGGAATGGCCATTAACGTCCTTCAGTACAACAACGACAATTGTGCCATAAAGGGCAAGCGGTAAAGAGAACTGGAAGAAATACTGGAGAAAGGGAAGAAACAAGAACACTCTTGTTTATTTGGAAGGAAAGAGGAAAAAAAAAAGGACATTGAAGCACAAACACAAGCTGTGTGCCTGCATGGCTTTCATCTCATGGCTTTATAAAACTTGGCGTGAGGAAGGAAGTCTTCCAGGGCTGCGGTCCCCAGGGGCAGCCCTTTCTGGAGATGCAGGCCTTCAGGGGATGCAGAAACAGGCCTTTACTCACTGCTGCCAACCCAGGGGCATTTTGAACCATTTTAGTGCCTTTTTTAGGGCTGAAACCCGGATCCTGGGAGTGCACATCATGGCACTGCCCAACCTGTGCCATGCAGTGCTTGAGGCTCTGGTGTCGTGCAACGCCTGCCCTGAGCCCTCAGCACCTGAACCCACAGCCATAAAGGTGACAATCGACATTATTTTGTTAAATGTGTAAGTATTTTATTAAATGTGGTTGTGGAACACACTGTGGGCAGGACCATGGGAGTGAAGACATCATGCTAGTGATAAGAACAAGCCCCCTGCCCAGAAATGCTGCGTGACTGGGAGAAGTGTGTTTTATTTGACGCCCAAACGGGATTAACGCAGAAAACGGTGCCAGGAACGGCCGCAGGGAGCGCACCCCGACGCGGCCATGCCCGGACCCCCTCAGCCCCCTCAGCCCCCGCTGGGCGGGAACCCCCCGGCACCACCCCGCGCATGCGCCGCGCCCCTCCCAACCCTCGCGAGCCTTCCCTCCGCGCCGCTCCCCGCCCCGCCCCGCCCCGCGGCAGGGAAGGGCGGGGCGAGAGGGAGGGGAGGGGCTCCCACAAGCCCCGCCCCTCGGCCTCCCTGCTGATTGCTTTGGTTAAAGGGCCCGCTCTCGCGTTTTTTCCCCGTTTGGGCGGGGGGTGGGAAACCGGGGCGGCGGAAGGGACAGGAGGGGCAGAACGGGCAGAAACGCGAGGAGGGGGAGCGGCGGGGCCGAGCCGAGCCGCAAAGCGGGGCCGGGCGGCGGAGGAAAGCCGCATCTCGGCGGCTCCAACTTCCCCGCCCGCCCGCGTGGCTTTGTGCGCGGGCGGGTGTCCGCGGGGCGTGAAGGCGCGGGGAGTCCCGCTCGGGCCGGGAAGTTGCCGCGCTCGCGGCTCGGCTCGGCACGGCCCGGCCGCCGCGGGGGCCGCGCGATGGGCGGCGGCGGCCGGCGGAGAGCGAAAACGGAGGCGGCGGTGAAGGGAGCAGGAGCCGGGGGCACCTGCCCCGAGCCCCGCTGCTGAGCCGGGAGCAGCCGGGAGCAGCGCGGCCTCCCCCCCCCCCCCGCCCACCCCCAGCTCCGCTCCGCTCCGCGATGAGCGCGGCCGTGGAGCCCCGGGCCAAGCAGGCGCTGCGCAAGAAGCCGGCGGAGAGGACGGCGGAGGTGAGCCCCGAGCCCTCCGGGGTGGGGAGGGGGCTGCAAACCCTTGGTACCGCAGGGAGAGCCCCTACACAGCCAGCACCGCTCGTGGGACCCCCCTCTGGGCACCCCCCATGGGGTGGGGGGACCCCACCCGCACCCCCTGCATTGGGGTGTCCGCTCCCTGTGTGACTGATGGGAGCTCTTCCACGCCTGCCTCTCCTCTTTCTGTCTCCTTCCTATCAGCCCTCTCTTTCCCCGATCCCTTTTTTCCTGTTGCTCAGCTCCGCTCGCCCAGCAGCGTTCCCCTCTGCATGCCCTTTTTGCAATAGGCACCCCTGATTTCCCCCTCCAGGGACCATCGTGGAGTTCTACAAAAATATCACCTTCTTTGGGGTAAAACTGCCTTAAAATATAAGTTTTGCGCAGCCAGGTAGCTTTGAGGTGCCAGATATCGCGGTGTCCAGCGCCTTGGTGCTTGCTGATTTATTTTTTTGGTGGGTTCCTGCAGACACCAGGTGTGCGCAGGTCTGAATTTGCCGAGGTATCTCAATGAGGGGAAATCCTAAAAAGAAAATCAAAGCCCCTTGCTAATCTGGCTAATAGCACCTCTAAAAATGATTTAAAAAATCTTAATTCCCTCGCTAATCTGGCCCTTTTTTTTTTTTTTGGCAGGCACTTAGAGACACTAAGCAGCGAGCCTACTCGTGATTAAAGTTAAACACGTACTTAAAACTTGGCAGGGCTGGGGCCCCTGCTCTCGCTGCCTGTTGCTGAGCGGGTAATTACAGCCCCATTGCTTCTGTTTTTCGGGGGTGCTTTCTGTCCATGTGCACTTAGAAACTCCCCTGATCCCAAGGAAAGCTTTTTCTGGTGTGTTTAGGAGTCCCCAGACAGGCACAGGGCACTGCCCGACCCCGCTGCCGCCTTGCTGGGTGCGATGGCAGATGGGTACGGGGCGATAAGGGAAGCGGAGGAAGCAATTGCAACAGTATTTTTCTTTTTTTTTAAATTTTTTTATTTTACTTCTCATGTCGTGCCGAGCACCCTGACCTGTCGCTTCCTCCTGGAGGCACGCAGAGCCCGTGCGGGCCTGGCAGGGCTGCGCCAGGCGGTGACTCCTGCCTGGAAGCATCCCATGGTGTGCAGGCAGAGCCTGACTTCGCTTCTCCCTCCTCCTCCTCCTCCTCCCTGGGAGAGGTATCATCAGCGCCTCCCACGTCAATTCAGCTCTGAATCCAGCTGTGTGGGGCTGCTCCTGGCCTCCCACTGCCTTGTTGTACATACGGAGGGGGGAAAAATAATTCCCCACCCGTGATTGAGACATTATGGTGAACCAAAGCTCCTGGTCTGGGATGAGTTTCAGTCACTTGTAGTCCCTCTGTGCTCCCCCTCTCCATCTCTGCCCCTGCCGTTCAGAGGAGCAGCTCACCTGGGTGTTACAAATTACAGGGTTGGGGCGGCGCTGATTAGTAGCGTGGTCTGGTGCTTCCTAACTATCAGCTGCGTGGCAGTCTCTGGAAAAATACAGGTAAATAACACCCGCCTCAATTTTTGCTGCTGAGTGGTGTGGTCACGGATGCGACTGTGATTTTTAGTACCATTTCTTGACAAAGTGTTTTAATCTGTAAGCACTAAGGAGCTAAGCAGGGAGGTATTAAAATATTTTAATAACTTGCTTATTTTGGAGCGTTATCTTGATGGCTTGCTTAAGTAAAAAATTTTAATTCTTGATGCTATAAATATTTTTGTTTGGAAAAATCTCTGTTAGGGCAAGTTTTCAGTGTTGTGGTAACATTCCGATGTTTGTTAATTGTTAATGTGGGTAATTTATGCATATTAGACATGTACACACTTGATTTTTTTTCTTTGGTAGCTGTTGCTCAGATACTTGGTGTGCTCTAATTGTTAATTTCTTGGGGAAGGATTTTGTTCTACTCCTGGAGGTTATAGCTAGCATTGAATAATACAGTACATCTGTATGTAATGGCATTTCTGTTACACTATTTAGTAACTTTTTTGGTATTACCTAAATCTGGGAAATCTTCGAGCAGCTTTGCCCTCCCCTGGCTCGCTGTAAACTCATATAGGTGCGTGGTGCAAGCTGGCTGTGCTTGTGGAAAGTCTTTTAAAGTGTTTGCTTGCAAGCTGATAGCTGTGTGCATGGGAGGTTGGCTGCCCGGGATGCCAGTCCCACGTTTCTGAAACGTGTGATTCAGAGGTTACAAAGAGCCGCCTGTGACAGCGTGCTGGGGCTGCCCACCAGCCCGTCTGTCTCGAGGGTTCGGCCTCAAAGCACAGAACATGTGAGGGTTGTGCCAGATGTTGGTTTTGGTATCAGATTATCCCAATAAATAATCCTACAGCACGCACTGTCCTGTCAGATAGAGGAAACTCTTTTTACTAGTTGGACACTTGTTCGCTTAAAAAAAAGAGGGGGAAAAAAAAAAAAGAAAAAATTCAACAAAAAAAATCGTGTTTAATGTTTGAATATCTGCATTTGTCTTCCAGGGTTATGCTGATGTCTGTGTGGTGTTAAATGTGGGAGTACTTACACATGCAGATCTTCCCCATCTTGCAGGCTGGGAGTTTGGGATTTGTGTACTTCCATCCGTGGCTTTAGTTTTGTCTTGTACAGCTTTGTGCCTGTTCCTTATGTCACAAGCGGGGATATTAAATTAGTAATTTGGGAGTATTTTAATAGAAGGAAATTGTTTGTTCAAAGTGGTAGGAGGGAAAGACAAATGTTTCTGCCACCATGTGTGCTCTCTCATTAAAGGTTTAATTTTTTGAGGCCCAGAATTGCTTATCTGATCCATACAAAGGCTGTGATGTTAGTCTGTTGGGGAGTGGTTTAGTGCCTACAGCAGATAAGGTCTCCAAGGCTGATAGGGCAAAATAGCAAATGCTTATGCACCTTTTTTTTTCCCCTTTAACTCCTGTGAGCGTGCTGTCTTCATCTGTATTGGAACCTTTTCCCAATGTCGTCTCCTTTCAGTTCTTCATGACTTTGTTCTAGGCAATATTCCCTATCCGTGGTGAAAAAGCTTTGCTTTTATTGGACTTCAAAGAGTTAGCTTATTTTTATACAAATACAGCTTTCGTATTTTCCTAACTTTGTACTATGTCCTGTTTCAGCAATTCTTGATTAATGTTAATTCAACTTTATTTGGCAATACTAACTCCTCCTCCTCTTCCTGTTCCCTTTTTATTAATACAGTGGAAAGGGAAAAAACCTAATTTGCACAATTGTGTCATAACAGAGTCTGCTATTTGGAGCGTGTATGTGATGCTTCTTGATGGCTTATAAATAGAGAAATATATCCGCATGGATCTAAATCATGCGCAAATAGTACATTGATGGGCATTATAAAATGGTTGTAATAAATAAAATAAATTATTGCTGACAGCGTAACAAAGGCACTCTTGTACTGTAGCACAGCTGAGCCAAACAGAGGAGAACATCTGCTTCTTGTTTCCAGAAATAACTGGTATTTTTGAAGTGTTTTTTCATCCTTTTTAATAATTTTCTGTAAACTCAGTAGGTGAAATGGGATTAGCCTTTGTTAAAATTCATTGTTCTTGCAGTTCACACTGAGCTTTTAGCATTGTAATGTAACAAGTGTTGTTTTTGAATAGCCATTTAACATAATCAGAATTGTAGACTCTCTGCAAAATCTAGATGCTTGCAATTATCTTAAACCCGAAAAGAGATTTGAATTAAATGAAGTTGCAGATGCTGCTTCGTATTTAATAAAAATTCCTTACTGTTAGGATGTGGGCCTCCAAAACTGGGAAAGAATAATGATGGGAACCTGACTCCTGCCATAATTTTCTACTACCTAACCTCTGTCTTACATTTTCCTTCTCATTTTTTGTTAGCGATATATTCTTTTATAGTCGGTGCTTTCTAAAACTTTGTCATGCAAGTAGCAATTTCAGAGCTCAAGCTGAAGACGCCCAGTAGTTACCCAGTGTAAAATATTGGGTCTTTTTTTCCTGTGGCTCTGTTTTTGGTGCATTTTTAAGAGGGACTCCCAGCCTGTGCATCAAGAATTGACCGGTGCTATGTTACCTCTGTCACTTACCTTGCAGGGACCTGGTGTGCTCTTGGCGTGTGACTGTGGAAGTTGGAAGAAACCTCTAAAATGAATGCATTGGTTATCTCTGGGTCAGGAAGGAGATTGCGAACGCATAGGGATATGCCTGTAGTTAACTACTAATAAATTCCTGGTTGGCGAGTTCCGTACCACATGCAGATTGCCTTTCTGTGCTCATACGACAACAATTATTATTTACAGTTACAAGAACATAAAGCCTTGTAATATAATTATGAGTACTTTACAGGCAGCCTTGTGAAGGTGACAGATACAGTTTTATTTTCACTCTGTGTGACTAGAAAATCAAACACAGAAAAATGACTTATTTCATCAGCCAAACTGTTGAATAGCTGCAGCTTAAGAGAGACTCGAGAGTGCTTCGCCCCAGCCCCGGGCTCTGCCTAGGTGACACCAGATTTTTCTTTGGTTTTATGTCACTTAAGACTGTTCTGAACTTCAAATACCTGAGAGGTGACACTGGATATCATGTTGGCGGCAGACGGATCTTAAGACTGAGTTTTCCTCACCAGAAGAGTGCAGTTTCCTAGTTCACGAAGCAGGTCCTTTATTCTTTTATATCCTTTATATAAGTTCTTTATTACTTTAATGAAATGGCAATAAACCTCTCTTCCTCCTGCACTTCCTTGCTGTGTAGCTTTCAGCTGGAAGTAGAACAAAAATGCAGGGTTTTTTCCAGGCTGCTCATTGAACGAACACGGTTAAGCTCATGCTAAATGCAGCACTGACAGTCCTGCAGACTGCATAGCCTGGTAACTCTGCCTCGGAGTTTTGAGAGACCTGGGTCTTTGCCACCAGCTCCGTGTGTTAGGAAGTTGCACCTTGACATCCGAGTTGATCAAGAGTGATGCTCTCTGATGGACCCTTCTCAGCCCTTTATTCCAAAAATTCCCAGAGACCAGCTGATGCAGCTATGCCAGTGGTCAGACGTGCAGGTGATGTGTGGTGTCCCCCTTCCTGGGCCTGGCAAGGACAAATCTCTCTTGTGGATAATTAAAATTAACCCTGCATTGTTACTCTGTTGTGGCTGAGCATAGGACTGCCTCGGAATTCACCAGAATGGGAAGCAAAGTGTTAGTTAAAATTAGGGGAATTCTGTGTTTCTTCTGTTGTTTTCCTCGCTTGGGACGTACAGTTGGTTTGTCTGCTTCTTGGCCAGAAGTGCTTCTCAATCTGGCATATGTTTCAATACCCAAATAATTCAGATTATCGCTAGTTGGAACTTGAAGTACAACACACTTTCTGAAGCTGAAATCAGCCCTAAATTAGTTGCACTTAAATAAAATCCATCTGTTGTTTCAAGTGAACCAAAGTACAATATTGGAGCATCTACCAGTTTTTAACCAAATGTCAATGTGTGTAAATACTCAGCTGTAAGAGGTTGAATGTCTCTTAGGGTTTTTGTTTATTTCTGACAATTTTTGGAGCTTATTTTTGTTGCTTGTTCAGCAGCAAGACTGAAACGTTGCTCATATTAGTCTTTTGATTATTTGTCTCAGACACAAATCATGCTGTTCTGAGTTTTGGACTAAGTGCCGTCGGTGTTTGCAGAGGAGGGCTCCTTGTTTGGGAGCTGTGCAGATGCTGTCTGTCGGCAGTACCTGTGCAGAACTGCACTACTGCTTTGCAGAAATAAATATTTCTTCCAGCTTTCTTAACAGTTAAGGCCTGTTGAGTTGGGTCAAATTTAGGTTCGAGGTTCCAGCCAAATAAATCAGTTTTCAGGGTTCTGTTTTAGGGCTGAGTACATTCAGTGGCTTTACTGAAGTGTCATTATGGCATTAATGAATAGATGCTGCTTAAATTTAGACTCTGTCCAACAAAGTTCCCTTGTTCAAAGAATTTAATATTAAAGGAGTAAGTAATGGGAAGGTTTGTTGGGTGGTGAATTTCTTGTGTTTAGCGTCAGTTTCCATATTAACCCATAATGTGGGTGAGGGTGTAGAAAACTGTCCTGGTAAAGAATACTAGGGCAGGAGTGAAAGGAATAAACTCGGATGGAAACTTTGTAAACTGCCCTGAAGCCGGTGTGTGAGTTCTTGATTAGTTATTTTCACAACAATTTTACAATTTTATGAACCAAAATTGCTTTAAAAGGTGTGTGTGGGGGAAGAGTATTAACCAGAACAGAACTGCCTGTTTTTATTTTCATGTCTCAGGCTGGGTGCAGTGCTAAAGAAGGTAAACCTGTAATAAAAACTTGAAAAAGTAGATCCACCTGAACACTTTGTTATCAGCACCACCTTGGGTGATGAATAACCTGGGAATGCTCTTGTGTCCTCCTGTCGGAGGCTGGGACCTGGCAGGAGGCCCTGTCGGGGAGTTCTCAGCTCTTGGGTGCTTACGTGGGGTTTGTGGCCGTCGGTGTGCTCCTGGAAGTGCCGCGGCTGTCGGCGTGGTGTGACGCATCGGCCCTGACTGCGGTCATGCTGATTTCCAAAGAGTTTCCTTCCTGTACGTTGAAGGGCTGCGTGGTGCCCCCTTCCCTGCTGAGCAGAGCCTTTTGCTATTGTTGAGCCCTGTCCTTGTGCACGGATCTCCCTGGTTTGTAACCGCTGCTTTTTCCAATCCACAGCATCTCCACCTCTGGCCTGGTAAGAGTGGAAGGATGCAGATGTTGCTTCCGTGTTGGGCGATGCATTTGGGTTTTGCGTGCAGAATATGAAGGGTTATTTAGCCAAAGTCAGCTCCTTGGCGCTTCCTTCCAACCCGTTTCAGCCTGCTCCGTGGTCAGCCAGAACCAGTTGGGTTTGCTGCTGAGTGCCGGGTTCCCGACTGCTGCCCGTGTGCCATGACTCATGCGAATTCCTGCATGGAATGGGAAGTTCTGCTGGAGGGAGCATGTGTGCGTTCAAGGGGAGATCAAATTGCAGCGCCCTAATTACTCTGCGGACAATGGCTGATGAGTGTTGGCATTGTTTGCAGAATATTCAGGGTTTGTGCTCGGTGAGTCAGGGAGTGACACATGACAAGGTGAAAAGCCTCTTCGCTGTCCTTGTTCGTCACCTGGACGTAATTTCCAGCTCCCATTTGTGGAAATGAGCTGCTGAGTAAGAGTGTGGTCCTGGTACCAGTGAAAGGGTGTCTTCCAGCGTTGGCTTGTGTCTCGGCTCAGCTCTCTGCCTGAGGTGGAGCCACGGGGCTGAGCAGTGGTGTTGGTAAGGCCGGAGAGCGCAGACTGCTCCTTGCCGGCTGGGCTTGTGGCTTCCAGCACCCCTCGTGTCCCAAACGTGAAGGAATCGTGGAGTCTGAATGTCCTGGTCAAGTGTAACGAGAACACAGTTACTTGTCTTGTGTGTAGTTATGCAAAAACATGACTGGCTATGGCCTCACCTTCCTGTGCTCCTTCTTGTTGGGATTCATTTGGAGGATGTACGGCCACAACAAAAGCAGGAAGGGAAACGCTCCGGCTTTGTAATCGGTGACTTTGTGCAACTGTGCCACGTACATACAGACAGGTACCTATCACATGCCCTGTGTATGGCTTTTAGGTACCTTTTCAGGAATATGGCTATAAAGCAAGGATTTTAAAGGAAGTTATTTTTTAGGGTGCTCTTGCAGCAGGTGTGACTGTGTGGTGGGAGGAGGGATGGTGGCTGTGGGCCTGGGCCATGCTCTGGCCCTCAGGGGCCTTGCCGAGCTCTGCAGGGCCGGCTGCGGAAACCTGCCTCTGCCTAGCAGCAATGCTCCTGAGTGCCTTGTGTCAAGCCTTAACGTGCCCGTGTCTGGCACCTGTAGGGACAGATTTGTCTGAAAGTCCCATACCGCATGTGATTTGATCTTGTTGTTGTTGTTGTTGCCTTGTTTTTTAAGCCTTACATTCTGTTACCATCCTAACGCAGGGAGATACTTCAGCTCCGTTTCATTAGCATTGTGCCTGTTGGTTCAGTGCTGGTTGTTGGTTAAAGGAATTTGAGAAACTGGTGTGGGTGTTGGTAAGAATACTTAATTAAGTATCTCCAGAATACATCAAGCTCTCACTCTTCCTGTGAAACGACTTGCGGAGCACTAAGCCTTCCCTCTCGTCCTTCACTCCTCTTCCCTCCACACTCTGTTCTGATGCACATCCCTCTGATTCTTTTTGTTTATTTTTTGTTCCAAGAAGCTGGCTTTGGAAGGCCCTCTCAGTGGTTCTGGGGTTTTCTGGCCTCACGGTGTAGTTGTCAGCACGGCCTTTGTGGCTGGGAGGTTACTGTAAAACAGAACCTCGCTGTTTGCACTGCGTGATTGTCGGAGCGTGCTGGAAGCTCACGCAGAGAATATTTGTGGATCTTTTTCAAGCTGTTGGCCAAAGCGACAATTTGGATCCCAGAATTCCTGACTGTGAAGAACAGAGAGGACAGCAGCTTGCTTTTGTGATCGTCTTCCCAGCAAGCAGGGATTGGGGGGCTCAACAGATGTGATTTTGCAGGCTAGGTCAGAAGTCATTATTGATTAAAATATTACAAGGCCTGTTTCTCTAAGCTATGATGATGGGATGGCTGTAAACTGAGCTTGTAGGAGGGTGAAAACAGGTCCCACTTTCTGAATTTTGCTGTCTGAAGACTTGTGGTGATGGGGCTCTTTTGCTGGTGAGTGGGCAGCGGCACGGCTCTGGCTGCTGATCTGAGGCCAGGCTGGTGACCAGCTAACCTGGTGCCTGTAAATTCCCAGCAGGATGCTCTGTTTGGCTCTTTTCAGAAGGTAAAACGACTTCTACATGATCCAAACCTTAAGCATTGCTAAAGGAGCAAATGAAGCTAGAGTGCATCAGGGTGGCTCGGTTTCCCAGGGAGCACTGGAAGTGGCGTTGCCCTGAGATTACTTTTCCTATCCTTGCTTCCAGTCACTGCTCCTGAAAAACTGGTTTTTCATTTCTAATGGCAGCTATGACAGCTCTGGGAGCGAAACCAGAAATTATCATGCAGTCCTGGAATTCTTTCTCGAACTTATTTCCTTTAATGCCTATCTTTCCCCATGCTGTGGGGTCATGTACTTGGTTACAGCTGCAGAGTAATAATTCCACAAAAAGCTGTCAGTGATGGATTTAAATTTGAATGCGTAATGTAACATTTTTCTGAAAAGAAAAATAAAAATACTTTCTATTGTATTATCTGAATTCAAACAATGAATTTTACGGACTTTGGAGTAGGGTGTGTTTTAGAAAATTGTTAATCTGAGCTTTTGTCTTTTAAGACAAGCCCAGTGCCTCATGATTAACCTTGCAGTAGGAACTCCTTGGAGATGCTAGAATAGTAAGGAAGGGCGAGAAAAGGGTGTGGAAGGAGGTGGGAGAGAACTGCAAGTACTGTTGGCATTCAGAGAAGTTGCCAAATGGAAGAAAAATACATTTTTGTTCTGCTTTTGTTCTCTAAAAATGCAAAGGGTGGAGGGCGAGCAGTCAAGATGTGTAGGTGTTTAATTCCTTGTAGAGACAGTATTAAAGCCCTAAAATACCATACTAAATGCAAGCCGTCATAAAAAAATGTAATTATCTTTTTAAAAACAATCTCTTCAAGTAGTATACCAAAACTTACTTTGTGTAGGCTTTACAGAGGAGCCTTTCCATAATACTTATATATAAGAGATTTTGACAAAACTAATTCTCATAAGGACATCTGGGTGTCTGTAGCACAAATACAGAATAAGATGATGATAATCTGTCTTAAAGGACTTGGATGTGTGCTCTTGGAGGATGCTGGAGTGAAAGTGCCCAGGCTTAGCCCACTTGTGCCCAGGCACTTTTTTTGAGGACGGGAAGGAGAGGAGCCAAATATCTTCAGGCAGTCATCCAAGCAGCTATGGGTGCTGCTGTTTCCAGCACAGATGATGCTCATAGTGCCAGCTAATTAAACCGTGTGCAAGTGGGTTTGTTCTCACATACCCAGAGTGCAAAGAGCTGGTAATGCCCAGGTGGAAACGAGTCTCTTGGCATTTAGAGGTGACTCGTGGTGGTCTTGTCAATGGCAAAGAAGCTGAATGCTCTCTTGGGCCATACACTCTGGGTAAACTTCCAGTTTGCAGGGTTTCTGCAGGGTTTCTCTTCCCACCCTCTAAAGCACGTGCAAAAATTTGTTTTCATTGGGAAGTATATTAAAGAACTGATCTATAAAGGATGTCAGGAATGCTGATGTCCTTTCTTGTAAGGGGCTGGTCGTTGCCATAACAGTGTTTTGCTAATGCTATTGTTGCCAGAGAAACTATTTTCTAAAATGAGGAGGTCTTCTTGTTCCAATGACCTCAGGCTTAAAATATAGAGGGTTTTCCTTTTGTTTAAAGAAACTGATACACCCTTCTTCCCCTTTTGATGATTTCAATACAGTATTCTGGAAATACCCTTAATTCAGGGAAGCATGCAGAAATTATTTAGTGTTCTGCATCTGGTTTCTCTAGGTTCCTAAGCTCTGCTAATTATTAGTTATCTTTTAGCTTGTCAGGAGTGTCTAGAAAATTCTCTCAGAATAGGGAAAAAAACACCATAGTGAAGGGATTCTCTTTTTTACAATCTTTCTGTACCCTATTAAAGCATTGACATCTAAACAATCCACTTCTCCAAAGGCTGATGAATACTCAAACATTGCTCCTTTTGGTCTGAAGGGAAAGTGTTCTTGCATTGTGTGTTGTGTTGCCCGCAGAAATTGGCTTTTTGGTGAGATTTCTACCAAGAACGAGTTCCAGAGCTGTCATGATACTTTTCACCTTGACAATTTGCATTTACGAGAGCTGGAGAGTGAGGTCTGCCTTTGTAATATGTGTTTAGAGTTAAAAGGTCTTGGGATTGCTTTGGCTGCTGAACGTTGACTCTGGGAGGATTTTTATGCTCTTGTCACAAAGGGCTGTGCTTGTCCATGGCTGCTCGATACTGTGGGTTATCTGGGGATGGTATTTACTGGGTTATTTTCAGGGTTCTGTGCATCATCATCCAGCCTAGCGATAGGCTGCCGTGATTTGGCGAAGTAGAAGTGGTTTTTCCAACTTGTTGCAGAAGGACTTTCTGTTCCTGTTTCCCATTTGAAGTAGGAAGGAAGCTGGCAGCCCTGGGTTAGATTACTGACCTCCTGTCCAGTAAACTCGCTGCTTCCATTTGTGTTGGGCAGTAACGTTTCCTTCAGCAAACTCATCTGTAGATAGCATAACGCTACGTGTGGCTCACAAGGTGGCTGGTGGAGCCTTCAGGCTGCTGAACTGATGTACGTGATGGTCTGGTGCTGAAAGATGCTCCTCATCTGCCCCACACTCCTAAATTTGAACCTTTGGCAGCCCAGGTTTGCTGGCTAACACGAGGAGGAAATAGGGAAATACAACGGGAGTGAGCTGGAGTGGGCTCAGTAGGCTTGCCCTTTAGCATGACAGTGACCTGTAAACACCATTTCAACTGTACTCTGAAATCTTGACTATATTTGTTTAGTTATTCCTGGGGCAATCTCATGCGAGAGATCTCTGCCATAGCCAAGGCTTTGGTATGAGCTTAGAGTCTGAATTTTCAGGTGCTGTAAGGTGTAGGGGGCTTATTAACAAAGTAAGAGCTGCAGGGAAGCATTTTTTTCAAGATAGGAACATTCAGACAGCTAAATTATCACACTTCGGTGTTTTCTTAGTAGTATGTGTCACTGTAATATCAAGTACTTGGCCAATAATTATTTTGTCTCTGAGACTTAGGTCAGTAATTATTATTTTTAAATCTCTATTCCTCATCCAGCTGTATCAGGATTTTGGAAGAACACACTCCTATGTCTCCCTGCTACCTGAACCTTTTCTATGTGAATTTTCCCTGTGCTTTGGTGTCCTGTGAATTAATTGCATTGTGCCTTGCTGCCCTAAAACAGGATTTTTAATTGCATTTTTCTAGCCTTAATAACAAAACAAACAAACAAAACTTAAAAAAAAAAAAAAAAAAACACAGCATAAACATACAAGCTAAAGCTTTAAGCTGTAGGAAAAGATATGTTTTTGGATCACTGCTCTACCTATAAAATTAAGGCTTCTGAGACAGAAGCAACAGTGTAAGTACATAACACCATCTGCCCAGAAAACCTCACTTGTGGAACTTGGCTGTCTGTCTGTAACTTCTTTTTCCTTTATACAAGACAGCATTATGTCAGCGAGCACTGCCCAAGGAGAGGGAGGCTGCTCGGATTTCTGCATCTTTGTGCTGTGAATTTTTAGAAGCCTCGTTGAGTCCTTGGTTCAGGAAGGTGTGCACCTGAATTAAAGGCACAATGGCCCTTGGTAGTCGATGGGTGATCTCTGTACGGACGTTCAGGGGCACGGTCCAGCTGCTGTGATCGCTGGGGAACATTTCGGAGCTGGCGTGTCTGTGCTAGCCTCCCGGCAGGCTGTCTCCTGTGCCATGGGGCTGCTCTCATGGGTGGAGCTCACAGCTCAGCAGAGCTGTGTTGTTTTGTTTTTTTTTTTTCCCCTGTATGCATTGGCTAGAGGGGGATTGCAGAGTGCAGCAGACCTACAGCAAACAGCTCAGGCACTGTGGTGCTGCACAACCACAGCTGGTCACAACCATGTCCTTAACAGCTGAAAGCTTCCCCTCTGCCTCGCTTGGGTCTCGCACATGCTCCGGCTGTGGCTGTGTGGGATGTGGAGGTGATAGAGTTCAGCGTTTAGTGCTGTGACCAGTAATGCTGCTTTGATTTCATTTTTTTTTCCTCTAGTCAAGCACTTTGCAGCTATGAGTGCTTGTGTGACCAAGAGGAGCGCTGCAGGTGATGGGTTTGTTGGTCATCCTGGTGGGCATGAAAGGGCTGCTGTGGGCCAGCTGCTCGAGCAAGGGACTCGTAATGAACTGCTCCCCAAGAAAACCGTGCCTGACCTTCAGTAGGATTGAGTATATAAAATGTCTGGACTGCAGGACGGGGTCCTTCTGTTTCGTTTGGAGGTGAGAGGGAAAGCAGGAGCTAGAGTGTGTTCTCCCTGTCTGCTGTCACGAGCATGACTGTTGAGTTATCACCGTGTCGTAATCTCTCAGCTGCTGCTTCCAGCTTTGCTTTTCATCACCCTGCACCAAACTTCTCCAGTGTGAGCTGATGAGTCAAAGGTCTGAGTCCAAAACTAATGCACTGTGCTGCTGCTTAGAAACCTGCTTGGTGCTCAAAGTAAGCTAGTGTTGGGTATTTCTTAATCTTTAGTGAATAATGGCAGTTTTGCAAACGGGGCATCTTTGTAGCACTGTGTTGAGATACTGAGGCGTATCTAAAGGTGGGTTTTGAGGTGATACTAGAGGTGGGTTTATTATAGCTCCATAGCTACTCATTCTGTATGCATAAATGATCAATTGTAATTACCAGGAAGATACCAGTACCTCAGATAATTGTATTCATTTGGTTTCAAACTTCAAACCTGATGTAGATACGTGATTATCACCTCAGTTTGGATCCGTAAGCTTTTCTTTGTGGTTTCTGACACCGGCATTGCTGAGAACCACAAGAGCAGATCCTGCAGCAGTGTCTCAGAGCCAGTTTTGAGAGTGCAGTGACTTGTGTAGCAGCTGGGGAAGTCTGGTGGATTTTTTTTTCTACAGGCAAAGGTGCCAAGAGCTACTGACTGCACTCCTTGGTTTGGTGAGGGGTGTGTGTGTATGTGCCAATACATGCAGACACATACCCAGGGATGTTAGCACTCTGTGTAAGTGAGAGGAAGCTGCAGTTGTAGCAGTACTAGACTTTAATCGTAAGGATCTGCATGCAGGTAATTTACAGCTTCTGAAGGGACAGATTGCTGAGAACTGCGGCAGCTTTCCTGGACTGCTGTGTTGGGCACTGCCTGGTGTGCCTTGTACCAGGACTGAGGAGGAGTTGCTGCTAAACATCTTACTATTGTCCTCTTCAGGAATTCCTACATTGTTCCTCATAGTATTATTGTGGGAATAAAAGAGCTGGATGTTGATCATTTTTCTTATTCCTCCAGTGGCTTTATTGAAAAAGGTTGTAGGAGAGTTTCAGTTTTCATGTGATATTTTATTCTGCAGTTATATTCTTCTCAGTCTGTTTTTTTCCAACTTGCTGGTGTCTTATCGCTGCTGCTGAATGAAAACAGAATATTTTAGTCAGAAGCAATGTGGCGAATTTAATATTTTACTGTTGCACAGAACTGTTTTGAGACAGTTCATAGGGTTTTATTCATCTCCGTTCATCTGGGAGGGTGGCTCAAGCTGTGCTATTGGTAAGAGATCTTGTTTTGACTCCAGTGTTATTTATTAAGCAAGACTTAATTTCCTGACAGACATGATCTTTGCTTACTTTCTCAAAGAAATATGAAATGATACACTGCAAAATGATAAATGTGCCATTGTGAAAACTGCGGCGTGTTCTTCTCCATTTGTATAAAAACCCTGGGATTAATACAATGGAGACGAGCAGCAGTAAAATATTGTTCTGTCCGTTAGTCTTCCTATGTGCTTGAGATACCTGTTGGACAGAGCTTAGCCATGGGAATTTGCTGGTGATGTTTGCTGCCGAGGTCCCGTCCAACAGGGAGGAAGGGAGCCAGGAGCAGCGCTGTGCCGCACGAGCCCAGATTCTCCAGGGAGCGAGCTGCATGCAGGCGTATCCCCGAGTTGTTGGGACCCTCAGCATGGAATTGACCCTTGGATTTCATCCTCTATCCCCTTTTTCATCTTCCCCAGGCTACTGTGCCAAACTTCTTGTGAGAATCAACTTTCCCCTTGGCGTTTCAGTGCTCAGACAGTCCCTACCTGACTTCTTCCTTTTAAGAAAAAGGAAAGGAGAGATTTTAGGTGCTGGAACTTTTTTTTATCCCTTCCTGTTAAAGGAGCAGAGGGTGTCTTTGTGAACCGGGTGAGCTGATGTCCTTGGAATTAAGGCAAAAAAGGTTTAACCCAAGCACTGTTATTTGGGAGATGCTTGCCCTCCGGCAGGGAGGTTGTGGATCCCGAAGTGTAGTTAGCTGCTCACGTAGGGAGGCGTTGATTGAAGCCTGGAATTCCTTGTTTGCTTGCTGATTTTGTGCTGCTCTTAGGGTCTTTGTGCTCTTACTCAAAAAAAAAAAATAAATAAAATTGGTAGAAAAATCTGCTGTTTGGTAGATGTGAGCATTGTGACTACTTCTGGATCTCCCAAGCTTCCCATCGTATCGAACTCTGAGCTCTGTTCTCAAGGCAGCTTGCTCTCGGTTTTCTAGTATCAACACCCAAACCTGAAAGATGCATTAAAACCGAAGTAATGAGCGTCTGGGAACTTTATGGTAATGTTTTTCTTAAAGGTAGTTTTTCATAACTGTACTTTTGTTCTGAGCCATGATAAGGGCTGAACGCGCTTCAGATATTCAAAGCGCTCCGCGAGCTGCTGGCTTTGAAGCGCTGGCGTTTGATGTTCCCGTCTCTCCAGTTTGGGGCCTTTTGGTATTTGCTCTGAAAAATCCAAAGGAAGTTGTTTGTTTTTTTTCTCGTGCGAAGTCAGGGCTCCAGAAATGCTGACTCAGTGTGATGAAACAGCAGTAAAAATAATAATGAAAGAGAAATTCCCTCCCTCATTCCTTCGAGTGTTTTTCTTTCTACCAGTCTTATATCAACACAGTCCAGGGTCCTTAGGTGGAGGGTGTTTATCTGCGTTGGGTGTGGGAGCTATTGGGAGCAGAGAAACTTTTTGTTTTATTTTCATGTAGGAGTACTCTGCTTTTTTTTTTTTTTTTTTTTTTTTTTCTTTCCTGGAAATATGTTGTTGAATGGAGGTACTTTGAGTCTATAAATAAACTGTAATAGTGGGTCTAGGGCCTCTGTTCTCAAACCAGATCTGGCCTTTTCAACTTTTATTGAGGATATTTCTATTCCTGGGGGTGAAATGTAGTTCTGAAGTCTGCGCCTGTAGCCATGTGTGCATGCTGGAAGGAAATGCGTTTAAGACATAAACTGTTTTAGCCCCTTGGAGAAACTTGCTACATTTGCAGGAAGAAAAAAAAAACAAAAACATTTTCAGGCTTGTTTTTTTTTTATTTCTGACAGTCTGAGAAACAAAAGCCAGATTTTGAGTTTCCTGTTTGTGGCTATGTTGGTAACTGATGCTGTCAACTGGAAGTGCTTCCTGGATTTACAACAGAGAAATGAGGTCCCTCGTTATTTTTCTGCTGTATGAAGATACCAGGCTGACATCTCAGCTGGGTACTGAGGATGTCTAAAAAATCCCCGTAGTCAGTAGCCTGCTAATTGAGGCCAGAAAAGCATCACCTCTTATTCCCGTATGGAACATTTCTTTACAGAATATATACTATTTTTTTTTTTTTTTTTCTGATTAATAGTGTATAGCTCTGAAGTGGCTGGGCCAGTTTACTTTATACAAATGATATTTAGGTGCAGTCTGAGAGTGACCCAGGACCATGCAGGAGTTTGCTGTGAGTGAGTTTTGGTTGCTGATCTTCTGGTATTTTTTACGTCAATTTGTACGATGTGGTTACGCTCTGTTCCTTAGTGGTGCTACTTAAATGGTGTTATTCTCTGCAAAACACTGTGGTAAAAACACTGTTAAAGTCTCCTGGTAACACTTTCATTCATGTTATTGATTAAACAACATATTCACCCTTGTAATTCCTCAATGTTTGTGTTTAAATTTTTTTTAAAGGCCTCCAGCTACATAAGATACTTTAAAGGGAGCTGTAACTCCAAGTATGCAGCCCAGCTCTCAACGAAGGCCCCTGGAGCTGCTGTTTTCTGCACTTCGCTTGACTTCTAATAAAAGTTTGTGCCACTGAGCAGGCAGAGTCTTCCCGGGTCATCTCGTCTCCTTCTGTTCAGCCCACAGCTGGGGACGGGGAGGGATTGTGCCCGGCACGGGGCTCCGGAGCCGTGTTGCTGCAGTTGGTGCATTTGTGATAGCCATCCCTGAATATCTGGAACGTGGGCTGGACAACTCCGGCGTGTTTCTGTATTTTGGTTTCTAGTATTACATTACCAGGAAAGAATTTGGGAGGGAGGACTATTTTTACAATTGGCCTTAAACAGAGGATAAAGGAAACAGCGCAGATTCCAGCCTTCGGTGAAGTAACAGGAAGGGAAGCAATGAAAACCATAAACCGTGCTGAGTAACATTTCCTCTCTTCTGCTACGCCCCCCTATGGGTGACAGAGTCTTTATTGAGGCTGACAGCATTCCCAATAAAAGCTGCATTCCCTCCCTATAAGGAGCCTGCTGAATCGCTAACGCAAGTAAAGGGAGCAGGCTGGAGGGGAGCCAGTTGTTTGCAGCTTGCTGTCCCTTTTCCAAGAAATACTTCTGTTTGCTTTACTGAAATGTTGGCATTTTAAATAATGATTTTAATTTAGAGACGTTCAGCTGCTGTTCCAGAGGGTGTTAAAATCCATATCCTGATAGTGAGTATGTTTGGGATCCTGCTGAATTTCCTTCCAGCCTCCTTTCCCGTGGCACTTGGTGCTCAGCGGGGCGGCTGGGGCAGCTTGCAGCCACACAGCCTCCTGCCCTGTGAGCTGTTGTACCTGGGGTTTCTCTTGAACATCAGTGGAATGTCTTACAGCTGCTACCAGATGCTTTATCTGTCCTTTAAAAGGCAGAAATTTATTTTTTTTAAATATGTTGTCTGTGATACAAATGAATCTGTAACACCTTCAGAAAACACTAATGCTTTTGTTTGCTCCGAAGCATGTAAAATAAGCATCCTGGCAGCTGTCTTTTCATATAGAAGAGGTGTGGATGCAGCACCCCATCAGCCATGCCGTGTGCTTCAAGAAGCAGGCTGTTGTGTGAGCAGGGAGCCCTGGTGGCTCGGCCAGACTGGACATCAGGAGCCACAAGTGAGCCAAGCGTGCCTTCCTGCAGCAGGAGCTGAACGTGCTGCGGTGGCACAGAGGGATGGGTTTTGTGCCGTGCTGTGGGACAGGTCTGCGTGTGAGAGCTGTCAGTTTGGGACTTGCTGATCAAAGCATCAGGCATGAGAGCTGGAAGAAATCCACTGGATCACTGAGCCCTGGCCCTGCGGCAGTGCTGCGTGGTCCCGGTGTCCCCTTGCAAGTGACATGAAGCATGTAATGTGCAGGAGGGGTTGTGGAGGGATTTATGGCTTCCTTGGCTCCTTGATAGCTCAGTGTGACTGCTGAGGATGGCTCTTCGTGAGATTTATCAGAACTTGCAACAGTGAGGTCATTTTGGAACAATTTGCTCTGTTTTCCTTAGAAATAGAACAGATTTCCTGCTTCGTGTTTTAATGTAATCATGTGTTACTAGAACACCTGGCTGGGGTCACATCATTTAAAGCATCAGGTTTTCATTTTTATGTTTACTTTTGATGCAATAATTTTATTCTTATTCCAAAGTGCCCACTCTTAACGCTGCAGGAGAGTTTGTCTTGGAAGCTGTACTTCTGCCTTACAGCGAATAAATGTGGTTCATGCAAATTACAGTTGCTCTGGCTGTGTTTTTTTTTTTTTTTTTTTTATTGTTCAGAAAACTTTGTGCTCAGAACTCTGTAGTGGAGACCACCCTCTTTCCTCTGGATCTTCCATCCCAACTGCTGTAAAGCTGCTCCTGGGATTAAAGGGAAAAGACTGGGAGAGAAAAGGGTGAAACAGGGACGTGATGCAGACTGCTCAGGTGGCGGAGAGGCAGGGATACCCTCCTTGTTGGGGGCAGACATCAAACTGTTAAGAGTTAACTTGAATAAACTTCAAAGAAGGCTGTGTAAATCACTTTAGCTGTAGGATGCTGATAACCTATGTTTCAACAAGTTTCCTGGGTTCATAAAAATGCACACGGGCTGTTGTATGGCTGGTGTGGCGTGATGCTCCCAGCTGCACCTGGTGTGTGTGTGCTGTTGGACTTGTTTGGAAGAGCCCAGATCTTGGTTGTCCTTAAAACAAAATAAATAATAATAATAATAAAAATGCTGCTAACTGAACTAAAGATGATTGCTACTTCCCCAACACTACTGAGGTGATTTTTAGTCTCCTGAAGGCTTTTTGGCTGATTTTTAGAGGTGCATCTTGGCAACTAAGAAGCTGATGTTTTGACTGTCTTCCTAAAAATCTGAAGTATCAAATCACTTTCAAATAAAAGCATTCTGGGGTAAGCAGGTGATCGTAATAGCTACCTGGTTTGCTCTCATGTGATGAGTTTTTGATGCATGCTGCTGGTGATTCTGTAATTTTCCCTCGCAGTTCAGTTGTGGCATCTTGTAATTATTATGTGAGCAGGCATCTGGCGAGGAAAAGAAGTGGGCAGGTATTCAGGTGGCTCCCCTCAGTGCATTGGGATGAGGAAATTGCTTTAAAAGAAGGCTGATCTACACAACAACATGCTGCTGCTGCTGAAATCTCCCCATTTTTCTCTGGTTTAGCGGCCGGCTCAGCTTTGTGCCAGGAGGATGCATGTGTCGGGCGATAACAGCTGCTGCCAACAGAAGCTGGGTGATAGCAGTGCCCCCGGCAGGGCCTTCCCTTGATTTCTGCCCTCCTGCCTGGATGCTCGCTGTTCCCTACGCAGCCCAACGCTGCATGTGATGGGTGTGAAGACGCAGTGCCCTCTGCTCTGCAGGCGTAGCAGTCGTTTCGCCACTTCCTGGCTCTCCGGGCCTTCTCGTGGCTTTGCTCCTCGTGCTTTGCCTGGCGTCTGTCCGGCGGGTGGGTGTCTGTCCTGCTCCCAACGAGGGCACTGGGCTGCTGAGCTTGGTGCTGAGAGCAGGAGGTGAGGAAGATGAGTCCTGTGGGGCTGCTGTGCATGCAATGACCATGTCCCAGCTCCTCGCCTTCCCGTGGCTTGCTGAAGCTGTAATTTTAGCTGGGTGGACAGAAGCCATGAGCTGGCTCCTCCACCAATACACCAGGCAAGGTGTAGTTGTCTGCTGAACACTGAGGAGTGCATCTGGCTGTACTATGTCAAGGCAGATACCACGTTTTAGTTTTGGGGTGATAAAGGCTCTGAAAATAAAGATTACAAAATAATAATAAAACCCTTTGACCTCAGTCCCTAGATTTGTGCATCAATAATTTTTGTTAATAGCTTTTTTGTCCATAATTGCTTTTCAGATGAGTTTTAGCAGAAAGATGTGAAGAGATTGTATGGAATGGACCTGTAACTTCTCCAGCAGTACTTTGAGTTTTGCGCCTGTCCCATTTATTGTTGCACTTTGGTACCATCCTTTTTATGGCACTTTCTCTCCATAACGGATAGATATCTGCAGAAATAATCTCTGCCCTTTGTACTGTGGTTGTGTGCTTGTCTGGTGTTTGAAACCAGGGCCGCAGTGTAGATCAGAGGTTTAAAATAACCAGTTCTAATCCTATTTTTGGCTTTGTGAAGATGGATTTGGTGAAAGGAGCACTGCAGGCTGTGGTTGAGGATTTCTCGTGTGCAGTGCAGCCCGTGCAATGTCCATCTGGGTGTGCAAGGATATGAACCCTTCCTGGCATGTGGGCTCTCAAACACTGTGCTAGGGCTGTCATTAGAAGTGTTCACATTGATTGGAAAAGACTTCCAAGTATCATCCACTCCAACCTTTAACCTAGTGATGAAGTCCACCACCAATCCTTGCTACTAAGTTCTCCATCTACACGTGTCTGGAAGACCTCCAGGGATGGTGACCCAGCCGCTCCCCTGGGCAGCCTGTTCCAGTACCACACAACCCTTTCAGTAAGGGAATTTCTCCTAATATCCATGCTGCAACTTGAGGCCATTTCCCCACATCTTATCATTTGGTGCTTAGGAGAAGATCCCAATCCTCACCTCACTACAGCTTCCTTCAAAGTAATGGCAGAGTGCGGTAAGGTCTGCCCTGAGCCTCCTCTTCTCCAGGCTAAACAGCCCCAGCTCCCTCAGCCGCCCCTCATAAGACTTGTTTTCTGGACCCTTCACCAGCTTTGTTGCCCTTTGTTGGACGTGAAAATAATTAAAAGAGATGGGAGCAATGGAGGAAACCACTCCATGTGTGACTGGTGTGAAAGTTTCACATCATCTGGAAAAACAGAGCTGCGGGTAAACCTCCCTCGTTAGATTTTGCAGGGGTGTGCGAGGAGGAGGAAGAACTTCCCTGGCTGTCTGTGAAGGATCTTTTTTAACACAAGCAAATGAACAAAGCTTTATGTCAGTATGGCATTTAAAGCATGTTGCATGGGTGCACACTGCCGGAGCGGAGACAACCCAGAACCTGGGGGAGTTGTGCAGGTCTGGTGCTGCTGGCACCCAACAGAGCTGACGTTGGGGACAGCTCTTTCAAAATCCCTTGCTGATTTTGTTTTTTTTTTTTTCCATCTTTGCCGTGGACTGGATGCCCCTGAGATGAGAGATGCTTCCCAGACAGGGATCCCTTTATGCTGAGGCCACTTTGTGCTACGGTCAGGGCGTGCTGGACTAACCTGCTCTGTGGAGGTGTGGGGAATAATCCTCGAGGATGTGGTCAGTTTTTGTGTGTGCAGCCTGAACTTTGTTGTGAAACACGAATAGGAGCTTTTATTCCGCTTACAATGCTCTGTAACTCATGACAATAGGACTGCTAATGTAACGCATTCAAAAGACATCATTATAACTGTGTCTCAGCTAAATTATTCAGGAGGAGACGTAGGCAAGCATGTGTAGACACAACACGTAGGAAAGAGTGAAAAATTCCTCTTTGGTGGTTTGGTCATAACCCTGCTGCTGCCCGCGGCCGGGCCCTGAGGGAGCTGGAGCATCCTCGGCCGGGTGAGCAGGGCCCAGGTGGAGGAGAAGAAGCTGGCTGTGGGGTCACTCTCCCCTTTTTGTGTTCAGGCTTTAACTAGGAAGATGCTGCTAACTACTGGGGTGTTCTGGTCAGAGGGTACCTCTGCCACATCTCGGTGCAGGACGTTTTCTGACAGGGAACTCGGCGCGGCTCCTGCTCAACAGCTTGTCAGGGGCTCGAGCGGCCCTGGGGCTGCCTGCAGGCCCTGGTGGTCGTGTTTGGGTTCTCGTCCCAAGGAAGCATCGTGTTTGGGGTCTCACCTCAAGGAAGTGTCGTGTTTGGGATCTGCTTCGGGGATCTGTTTCGGAGCTGGCACTCTTGGGTGCTTCACTACGAAAATCGAGTATGCCCTAACTCACAGCTGAGGGTTAATACGAGACTGGGCGGTGTGAAACGGATGCTTTATAGATGGAGCATGAAACATTCAGGCCTTCTGTTTAATTTTCATGGGTTTGGTAATGACATTTAGAAAGGAAAAAAATCAGTTTTATTGGTTTTACATGGCCTGCAATTACATCTGACCTTTCCCTTGGTATAACAGTCTGTATCCGCTATATTTCTAAACATTGACTATTAAGCCAACGAACTTTTCTAAAGTAAATCTATTGTAAACTTTGAGGCTAGCATTCGTATTGATTTATCTTTTGTAAACACTGCATAAATGCAGCACTTGAAAATTCAGAGCATGTTTTCCGAGGCCAAGCTGGAGAGACTGCTGCGTGGCGTATAATGATTTTGTTGTGCATGTATTTAATGCTAACAGCCCACCTGTTCGGGATAGTAAATTAAGTGATGAATAGCCCTAGTGAGCTTTTTCTTAGCATGTGGTCTGCACCATCAGCACAGATATTTTTGTGACTAAAGAGAATTCTGTGTAGTGAGAAGTTTAAACAGCTGCTTCTCCTAGCTAATTGCCACTTCTAAATAAAGTCCAATCTTTAAAGTGAAATCATCTGCAAGTTTTAATATTGTTGCTTCAGAAAAGTTGTATTTTTCCACGGTTGCTATCGGGTGGCTCTGATCGATGCTGAGTCTTCATAGTAGGAGGTGGGGGACAAAGCTAACCCCACGCTGTCTTTACCGGAGTATTTTGGAGTCACTTCTAACACTAACTTCTAATTAAAGGCAGTAGGATGGAGCAGAGTTTGTAATGGGGATACCAGCTGGGTCTCAGATAGGAAAAATACTTCATGTCCACACCTAATGTTCTTATTATGAGAAGGGACTGTAGTTCTCTGCACTATGAATCGTAGTTAGACTACGTGGCATAGGTTTTCTCCAGTGTTCTTTGCTATTAGCGAGGTAGCTTTGCAAGATTGCCAATTTTTTCCCTATTTAGAAGAGTCATTAAAATATTTCAATGATTTTTGGCCCTGGAAGAATAGGATTGTGCTGTTTGGTTTACGCTATGTGTTGTTTGCTGCAGTCTCCATTCATATAAATCATTTTCAGAGAGGTTTCTGATAAGTCTGCTTCAGAATCTATTTTGGGTAACTCTTTATGTATCAGCTGAACTTTGCCCTTTTTGCTTCAGCAGCTTAAGAGTGAACAGGTTTCTCCAAGCCTGCACATGTTGCAGCCTAGCTTCTGATCTAGGCTTTGTTCCTCTCTAGAATTGTTTCGTAAGGCTGTGGAACATGTTTTGGGACCTTAGAAAGTAACGCAGAAGTGATTAGGTGCTGTGAATGAAGTTGCTCACGTCTTTTCTTTTTTCTTCTTGTGTTTTCTCTTTAGGACTTAAATACAATCTACTCTTTCCTTCATGGACTGGACATACTCTCACACTTCAGGGAACACCAGCTAAGGTAAAGTACAACGGAGCTAGGTAGTGTAACACAGGTAACAGCTCAGGTTTTCCTCAGCCTGCACTTCGGGGTGGCAGGACATTATCCAAGTCCATTGCTGAGCTAAGTCACTGCAGCAATGTGGCATTGAATCCAGACTAATTAGCTTTGCTAACAATGAAGGCAGGGCTTACTGCCATATGTCTGCAAAGGACTTTGTAGGAAGTACCCTGTGTTAACTGGATTGCAAATGCTTTTTAATGCCGCAGACACTCAGATGATCTCAGAACAAAAAATGGAAGGCCAACAAAGCACAAAAAGTGCGTTGGAAGTATTTTAGTTCCTTCAGTTCTGTTGCTATGGGTAATTCCAATGTGTAGGAGTGATTTAAGCACTTAGAGAACAAGTTGTATGTTATCTATTTGGGTAATGAAGAACACCGTAATAATTTGAATTTTATGGTTAAGCACATCCTTTGTTTAGAACAAAAAAGAGTTGAATTTGAGGTCTGAAAGCCTTAAAGTGATTCTGCTGAAATGTGATCGTTAATGGCTTACAATCTTTGGGGATTAAAATTGAAATTAAATTTCTTCTTCCTCAGAATAATGTCATCGAGTGCCCGCTACGAGAGGTACAAGGGCAACCAAGTTCTCTTTTGGTAAGTACATGTCACTGGTGGGAGTTCTCCAGCAGAAGTGTAAGCAAAACCACTGTTTTATGTGCTTTAATATCACTTAGTAATTGTAAATACAGGACTTTACAATGCTTAAGCTTGGCTAGACCAGTTAAAAGCTTTGACAAGAGGGGATTGTAATGGCAGTAAGGCACTGACAATTGAGAGGTGCCCACAAATTAACACCCAGCTCCACGGGCAGCAGAGGGATGTCTGTGCCCGCACCAGATAATTAAAAAAGCAATCAGTGCTGCCTCGGGAAGTGCCCGGGCGGCTGGTGGGAGCGGTGGCGATGGCTCAGTAGGTGGCACTCTTCCCCTGGCGCTGGCTGCCGAGCGCGAACCTGATGGCTTGCTAGCAGTGTCCTGCAGCAGAGCAGGAATGGGGCTCAAACATCCGTGTTTTTTAAGTTTAAATTACTAGAACTAGTATTTTAGCTTCTTTTTAGGTGCCTGGTGGGAGGCAAATACACTTGTTCCTCACATTTGAGCATTGGCTATGATGTATTTAACAACTCGCAGCTAATGCTAGCTTTCAGTGTGAAGCACGCCCTCCAGCACACCTGATCTCAGTTAAAGAGATGCCACGTACTGGTTCTCATGATGGGTGTGTGTGCCATAAACCTCTTCCAGCGCCAGGTCATGATGTAGGTGCAGAGTCGCATGCTATAAATGAAGGTGGCGTGAGGCTGTAGCTGAGAAGTGTCAGTGCAGTGCCCCATGAAAAGACAAAATCCCCTGCAGTAAAGCACAGCAGCATCTGTGCAGGTCTGCAGCTCGTGGCTGCAGGGTGCGAGGGTTGGCAGGTCCCCTGTCCCCCATCTAGGACCGAGGGATGCAGCAGGAGGCCACACTGCGTGGGCACACACTGCAGGTGTGGAGGAGAGCAAAGCAGGAACCAGATGTACGAATCCTGTGCTTTATCCACATGGCCTTACAGGTCAATTTAAAGTAACTGTCTGTGGTGACACACTAATGAACTTTTCCATGGAATGAAAACATTCCTGTGTTTGTACTTTATGTACACTTTCAGAGTAACTAAGTGTTCTCACTAAAATTTAACAGTTTTGTTTTGCTAAAAACTGACATTTATGTCACTTAGAAATCTAACTGTAAGGCATAAGAAACATTCTGGATGCAGATCTGTTCAGAAAATAAAAGTTAATTCCTGGTAGTGTTCCTTCAAATTTCTTAAATTTTTGGTCAGTGTACCAAATTAACAAGGTGGCAGGTCATTATTCTACTACAGCAATGTTTTTGATAATCTGTTGTTAAGTTGCTGAAGAGAGCAAGTAGATATCACTGATTTTTGGTACCTTTTCTTACAGCTCAGAAACTATTGCAAGATGCTGGTATATACTGCTGTCCGGTTCTGTGCTCATGAAGGACTCCATGTTTTTACCACCTTGCAGGTATATAAAATTGTTTATTATTATTGTTTAAAGTAATTCAAGATCTTATTTTAATTGAATGTTGATGTTGCTGTAACATTTTCCATTTCTTTCTTTTTTTTTTTTTCTAAAGTTGAATAGTGGAAAAAAGTGTTCTGCTAATTTAATTTAAATTCCCTTCCACTTTTCCTGCATGCAATACTGCACTTGATGACTTTTAAGTCTTGCTTGGCTGGATTTTTTGGTTTGAGACAATTTGTGTTAGGCTTTTTAACTTGGGGGCCCTTTATACAAAACAGCCACACAACAGGAGTTACCCAGAGTTCCTTGTCTGAAAAACACCACTGCAGATCACACAGCTTCTGCCCCTGCTTTGAGACTGTTTGTAATGGCATATGTGATTTTTTTGTATGAAGCAAGAGAATAGAGGCCAGTGGTGTTGGCTCCAGAGAGCATATGACAGAAATCTGACTGCATCGTACAGCTGAAGCACAGTGAGAGTTGTGACGTGCTTTAACTGAAGCATGATATTTGTCTTGAGCTGGACTTTGTGCTGTGATACTCTGCTTAACCTTGTACGTCACTCAGAATCTTCACTGTATCTCAAAGCTGCATGTTGCTTATTTGCATTCAAGCTGCACTTCTAGGCAAGACAGGAGTGTTTTTTGTTTTTTTTTTTAGTTGACTTACCTTGGTACCCAATTTTAGGCACATCTTCTTGAGATTAATAAAAAGTGTTGCTACCTCCATCAGACAAGAGAAAGGCTTTTTCTCCAGGACGGTGGTTCTGTGGTGGGCTCCATCTCCTGCGGGCACTGGGCAGCTCCACCTGCAGCCACGGCTGCTGGCGTGCTCGCCAGTGTGCTCTCATCTCCTGCGCCAGCCTCGCAGAAACAGAGAGCAGCAGGGGGAAAAACAGAGCTTTGGTGTGCTAAAGGGTTGGAGTAGAAATGCAGACGTGCACAAATAAATAACCTAAAATTATAGTTAACTAGTGAATAGTTAAGGTGGGCAAAAGGATGCTGAAACCAAACCTTTTTGTTTCACCCAATGCTTTTGACTCTGGCCTTGCCACCAGCAAACCAGTCCCAGTCCCCCTTGGCCCTCCCTGGGGCACAGATGGGGAAGGGGAAGTGCTGCTTGGACATGAAAACAGGGGAAGGAAGAGCACAGCTTGCTTTCTGCTTTGCTAAATTATATACTTGCGCTGCCCAACTTCAACTTACAACTTAAATAAAAATTAAATAACGAATCATTATAGTGCCATGTAACAGTGTGATAAAGTTTGGTTACTTTTCCTGGTCTAAATACCTCAAATTACTCTTTTGTAGTTGAGGGAACTGCAGTCACCAGTCCTTTATGGGTTATTTTCATATGAAGTAGGGCCTTGGATAATTTAGGAATGTTCTTTTCATAACTGTAATTAGCACTGTTTAATTACATTTAAAGTAACACTTATGCATTATTCCTTGTCCCAAACCAAATCATTCTGAAAGGAAGCTTAAATACGTGTCTGCAAGAAAACACAGCATTGCCTTCATTCTCATCCCCTCCGGTATTATAGGAAACACAAGTAACTTTTTTTGCTTGTTTGTTTCTGTTATTTTTTTCCTTTTGCTTAGCAGTGAGAGGGGAAAGATGAGTGTAAATGACCTGCAGTGTATCATTAGGTGTAAAGCATCTTGGAAATATTTTTTTATTCTTGAAAGTTTTTAATTCAAAATTGATAACATAGTAAAGATAATTCCCTAAATTGATTGTGGTGGGGCTGATGTGTGGTCTTCCCCCCTCTCACCTCAAATCTTCCTGTATTTTAGCATTGCTCTGTGCATCTTTGGATAAACTACTCGATGCTGTGCTCTTCATGCCTAAGGAGCATGTCATGCTACATAACCTGTCTGATCTTAGTGGCATAAACCGTATGGAAGAGAGAACTGTTTAGGATGCTGATTTATCTGTACTTTTTTAATCTTCCTACAACAGCAAAGTGATCAGAAGTGTAGGGAGTCAAAAGCAAAATCCTGCTTGAAGTGTTCTGAGGCTGCTGAGGGGAGTGGAGGCATCCTTCGAGCCAGGGCATTTTTGGTAGGCATCCTGAGTGGCTTCCAGCTCAGACACAGGCATCAGCTAAAGCCCAGCTATTGGATTTGTTGAACGTGGTATAAATGTGTCAACACGTGAGCAAGGGCGAGAGAGGTTAGAGATGGGTGTCATCTGCACTAAAGTGATGCAGGAGACTGATGATGGCTTTGAGACATCCCCGGGGAAAATGGGTGAGGACCGAAATAGAGCTCTTAACGTGAGGCAGGTTATAAATACCCGCGATGAGAATTTAGGCTTTATGGAGACTGCCTAGGGCTTTGAAAAGGTCACGAGCCTGGTTTGAATAATTCTCATTCTGGAGGAACTGGGTAGGCAGAGGCACTTTCTGTAACAGATAATAGTTAGCAAATGGATTCTAGTTTGAAACTCAATCCTTGTCTGTAGCTCATAACTTCCCTCCCTTCCAATTACGTTTGTAACATTGACACGGCAATTTCAATTTTATTTTTCCTCTGGAGCATTTGACAAACTTCATACTGAAGGAACTCCTCTGCGTTTCAGGGTTCTTTTGCTTGGAACGTCGGAACAATTTTTCATAAGCCTTAAGAAACAAGATACTGGTGTGTGTCAGTTAAAGGCATCGGATTTCCTGGGAAGAGGGGGTTTAAAGGCCCCTTTTTCTCATAGTTATTCTTTTCATCTGTTTTATTGGGTTATCATTCTTCAAAATCAGGGTTGTATTGTCAGTTAGCTGCTTGTTAACTTTTATTTAATAATATTTGAGAAACTGCTGGTAGAGTGGATTATCAGTGAGGTACTTGGGGTCTCCAAGTAGGACTGGAAGGGGATGATTGACCAGTTCCTGGTACCTTCTCGTAGCACTTGTCCCTGTTCTATAATGTACCCAGCAGTTACCTTGATGGATGGGAGGAGATTTTGGTAGACCATTGTTAGCTTAACCTAGCTAACACGCTGGTTAAGCTCCCCTGTTTTTCCATGCTTGGTTTTATCTAACATTTTTGGTTATTTCTGAGTCAGTAGAGCTCAGAAAAGCCTCCCTGTTCTGCAGATCTTTAAAAGGTAAGGTATGTAGGTTCAATCCTGCAAGAGGCACAGCCCAGGTGAGGCATAAGAAGGTGGCAGCCACTGCTTTATTGACTCGCTGTAGGCTCTTGAATGAGTAGGGGCATGTGCTTGAGAAAGGCTTTCTGTTCAACTTGGAAGAATTACTGTGCAAGTTGTAATTCAGAAATTGGCTTGAAAATTAGAGGACTAAGACCTGCATGCGGGTAGGATAAAATCTGTTAATTATTTTGACACTGATAATGATAATAAGAGAAGCTCTGTAAGTTATTTATTTTTACATAAGAAGCAGATCAATCATTAATACCAGGTACAAAGATGACAGAGCCTTGATTACCCTATTGCCTGGAGAACGGGTTTGTCAATAGATGTGGTACAGGAGGAAAAGAATATGCTTCTAACAAGAGAATGATGGCCAGAACAAAAGAACAGGAGTGGGGGGTTCTGTGCAAGGAAAATCATGTCAGCAAGCTAGAGTTTTTGTGTTAACCTTGCTTGTTAATCAAGATAATTCATTTGAGCAGGGTATTTGAAGGAGATTACTCACAGCAAGATTAGCCATAGGAAATGTATCAAGGACCTGGAGGAACTTTTGAAGCCAATTATGTGGATGACAGCCTCCTACAGCTGTGAGAATTGAACCTTGAAGAGAGAAAGACAAAGTCTTGAAACATTCAAGATGTTATTGAAAACAAACACTTCTCTTTTCCCGGCCTTCCCAAGAAATTTATGAACAGCCTTTCTGAAACCACACAAGTGGAGTAAATCAGTGTTGTTGTCCTAAATCCAGGTAGTGCATTTGTTGGTTAAAAACAAGTGTTTTTTTTTTTTCTTTTTCCCAAACCTAATTAATTTTTAAACAGGATTGCTTTGGAAAGGTGATGGTTCAAGGATGCCTAGCAAAAGGAGGTTGAAGCAGATGGATTTTTAAGGAGATGAAGTAGCTGGCGTTTGGAGCAAGCGGGCCACAGACAGTGAGTTAAGAGCTCAGGAGAGGGCTGGCTGGCTGCTCTGGGCCCTCCTGCAGCCAGCAGGGAGGTGTCAGCAGCATCTGAGAAACTCGGAGCTGCCTGGAGGTCACCCGGCGGAGCTGAGACCAGGGCAGGGACACGCTCGTGGCCGGACTCGTGCTCCGCTCGTGGTGCGGTGTCTCCTCCCGGGAGCTGTGGATGTGCCAGGGACTCAGCAAGCCACTGCTTTTTTTTTCTTCTGGGGTAAAATTAGAAGACACAAATGCTTGAATCAAGAGAAATTGTCATAATGAAAGAGGAACTCAGGCTTTGCCTTATGAATAGTGGCTTGGGTTGAAATTATTTTGGCTTATTTTTTTATGAAGTTAATATTTGCAGATAACAATATTTTAATAAACAGTCACTGCAAGTTGCAAAATAAACTTTTTCAGACTCTTTATGTGACAATACCAGCAGCACAGAGAATTCTGTGATTTTACAGCACCATCAGTGCTGGTGAATAGGAATAGAGGATCAAGGACTTGCAACTTGCACATCTTAGGTTGCTTGGGTTTTAGAAGTCTTAACTTCTGAGGTGTGTAACTTGCTTTCAGATGTATTATACCTCAAATGTATCATCTAAAACCAATCGGTTTTACCTGTAAAACCTGTATTACTATTATTTATGCCTTTCAGTGAAAAAGTAAGAAGCTCAGAGCTCCAGTGTTGCCAGCTTCTGACAAGGAAACGTATTTTGGCATTTTTCTGCCACCGGTCCTTCCTTCCAGGCTTCCTGCTCAGGGTGTGCCTGCTGTGTCCACGCTCTGGCTGTGGCTGTAGGTGAGGGGCTGGGGGCACGTGTCCTGCTCTCTGAAGCACACGCCTCTTGCTGGAGGTGCTGCTCTCGTTACAGACCAAGGAGAGCACGTGCTGCATCTCTTCAGGCATGGAGTAATCTTCTGCAAAAGCCACAAAAGTATGTAGTGCAGAAGGACTACGTTCAGACCTGTCAACAGCTAAACGATCCCATAGTCTTGTCCCCCACTGCAGCTGCTTTCTTTCATTTTATTCATAGTTTCTTCCAGCAGGTGCTCTGTGGAGGTTTCACAGAGTGCTGGAGATGATAGTTGCACCACAGAAATGTTTTTATTTTTTTTTATTTTTTAATACCCAAACTTTTAAATACCAAGAGATGTGGAAGTGGAAGCAAAGAGTAATGTGCAACATTTTAATATCCAAAATATATTTTTATCAACTCTATCTAGTCACATGGCCTGGGATAGTTGCAAAGCTTCTCAGAAAGTGGTAGGTAAGATACTGGCTGCCTCAGAGCCTCACCATGTTCAGAGTACGAGGTAATTAGGACAGACATCTTGAGCTCGCAGCCTGCATATCGCGTGGTGTGTTCTACAGCCTCCAAAATCATTCCCAATTAAAACTTCAGCAAGCTTAAGAGAGAAACCTGCTAAATGTTGCTGTTGTTGACAGCTAATGCAGGAATGCTTTTTGATGACTGAGCATTAATTGAAGTCGGTATTTTGCATCCACCACACATCTTGTGGTTTCAGGTTTCCTTTAGACCATTTTCTGATGAAGTTAAGTATTGTAATATTTTTATAATTAAGTTACTTTGAAATGCTCAGGACTTGCACAGCATATGGTATCTCTGAAAACCCTGCACCTACATTTGCCAATTTAAAAAGCAGTAGCACAAATGAGGAAAACACACTTGTGTTAACCCTTTATTGACTTTGAATTATCCATTAAAAGAGGAGGATTTCAATCCCTATGTTGTTGTTTCATTTTTCTTTTTCCCCATTTGGAAAAAGTACAGACGATAAGAAATCTGTTTCTGTAATGAAACTTTTGAGCCATGCTCCTGTAACTTTTTTCCCCATCTACTTAATTTATCAAACCGAGGGCATTTGGGGCTGTTCCTTGGTTGGAAACCAAGGGGCAGTGCTGACAGCTCATTGCTGCGGAGTGTCAATGGGATCCCTGCCCAGTACAGCCCTGCCTGCAGCAAGCCTCTGCTGCAGCACAGCCTCGTGGGTGGCTCTTGACCTGAGAAACACCGAGGGAAAGTAAGCCTTCCCTGCAGATGCCCCAAAAAACAGTAATTCCCGTGAGGATTAGTGTCTGACACCACAACCGCAGGATGAGACGGGAGGATTCTGCCTCCTCTGTGCAAACACCGCAGCTCTGCTACTGCTGACCTTAAGGCTTGGCAGGTTCTCCCCTCTTTTAGGATTTCCTGGCCAATGACAAGGAAATTAAGCTTAAAATTGCTGCGTGAGAGTATTTAAATTGGGGTTCAATAATGCAAATGGTTGTTCCACGCCACTTGCAGTACATTGTGTAGGGCATGCAGCAGTGACTGGGGAAGTTGATGGGGGATTTGCTGTGGGGCTGAGCAGCAGCTACCTTGCAGGAGCTGTCCTGGACGTTGGCTGGAACAGCTGCCTTGCATAGAGACACTCTGAGGAGAGGAAAAATGAAATGCTTTTCAAATCAAGAATCGGCTCTGACTTGAGAAAAAGCATTTCTATTTCTACATATTAAAAAAAAAAAACACAACAAAAACCCCAACCCAGACAATGCTTCCTTTTCTTATGCAACTCGTCTCTTCCTGGCCAAAGCGTGTGCTCGGTGAGAAATGTTTGTGCCTTGCAGAAACCCAGCCAGGTTGCGGAGCGAGATGACTTGACGCGCGAGGTCGCTGGGTTCTCTTTGCAGTGGCAAAAAGTACAATTTGTCTTCTCGCTGTGTTCCCGAAAGCTGTTTGACAGGCAGTCTGAGAGGAGAATATTCAGAAAAACAAAATATCTGCAGAAAATGGCAAACACGTTTCTTGGCATAGCTCTGCCCTGGTGTATCAGTGTCCTAGCCCAGTCCTACACCTAATACAGCACGGAGCATTTGTTGCTGCAGGTGACTTTATTGAAAATCACCAATAATTGCATGCAGTATTAATACCAACTCAAACAGCTGGGATAATTTAGGATTTTCTACTTCCTGGACAATACAGAACAAATTTCCAAGTGCCTGACATCTCTGTATCGAAGGCTTTGATATGTGAAAGATCTGAAAACATTGTTTCAGGATGCAGCAGAATACTTTAAGTCTGAAGATGCCTGCTAATTAGTGTTCAAACAAATAATACAGCATTCAGTCTCAGTCTCCATCTGTGTTTGTAGGCTGAAAACTCGTCAGGACAGGCTGTGTTTTTACCCTTAAAGTGTCTTCTGTATTTTGAGCATTTTGTAATGAAAAACCATAAGTAATGAATAACTCCAGTGTACTGAAGTCGAGCAATTTTCAAGTCAAATGTGGTTACTGCTCCTTAAACTTGTGAGTCTTGAAATTGCAGATGTTTCAGCACCAAATACTCAGGTCACTTAACAGCTGGATATTAAGCGGTTTTAGACCTTTTTTCCCTAGAAAACTAAGTATTTTTGTACAACCTATTTAAAGAAATACTTTGTTATATTCAAAATACATCGTTTTGTAGGGTTTTGGGGTAGGTTGTTGTGTTAAAACAAGGCATGTTATAACAGCTCTTGTGCCTTAAGGAAGCTTTGAAGCATCCTTGTTGTGAATTGTAAGGTTGTGTTAAAATGCCAGTGCTCCTGGGAGTGGGCACGAGACTGAAAATCAGCGTTCTCCAGTAGCAAAGGCTGAGCAGATGCTCAAGTGCTTGCACGTTTAGGATTGTAGAGTTGAGCATCAGGCACGGATGGCTTTATCTGTATTCTTATCTGTATTAGCAAGTCATGCAGCGGAGAAGGGACAGCTGAACAGGGTGCAACAGCTGATGCTAAGAGCCGTGTTATTCAGTGTGCTGGGCTCATATGTTTCGGTAGCTCCGGTCTGATCCCATGGCCTGAACGCCCATTAGTGGTTGAAGCATGATACCCTGCCAGTTGAACTTGCGTTCCTTTCTCCTGTGATGCCATTGCTTAAGCATTTTTAATTATGAATAGCAGTGAATCAGGAGGAAAACAAGGTTTCTTGTAAATGAGGCACACATAAATCAGGCATAAACAAAGCTGCCTTTGATATGTGGAAGACGTTTTTCCTATGACCGTGTTGCAAGCCAGTGAGTGAGTGTCTGAGAATTAATGATGCAGATGTAATAGATGAATATTAAGTGACAGGAGCATACAATAAGATTATAAATAAAAACTGTGATGTAACTTACACGACTGACTTTTTGCACTTCTGACAGTGGGAAGCTATAGAATCACATTTAAATTTAAGAATCCATAAAAATACATTTGGTTAAATATTTTTATAATATTTTAAAAAATAATTTATTATTTTATTAAAAAATTAATAATCAGGCCATTAAAAGTTTTAATAGTTTGGTGTATGTGTTTTGATATAGGTATTTACTGTATTGTAACTAAGGCTTGATTTCAATTGGTTTCATGTTTTCTTCCACTTTGACTGTTTGTGTATGTCAGGGCTTAGTTTCTGTTTATTCCAAACATTTTGCTGTGTAATTACATAAGACAAGTAGGAATGAACATTATTCTTGAGCATTGTTTAAAATCAGCAGATAGTGAAATAACTTCTCTGTCACTTAAGAGGTTTGCTGACATCGCTTTCATACTAGTCAAGATATGGAATAAGTAATTTAGAAAGTTAAAATCCATGTTTCCGAAATGTGTTGGTTATGTTCATTCCAGAGTGTTAAAAACTGGTATTTTTAAAACCTGGTGATAATGGCTGGGGAAAAACCATCGCCATGCCTCCTCTTGCTGAGAGCTGTGTTGCGGTGCAATCAATAAAGCATCACATGATGCGCACTTGGAAGTAATTAAACTTGACCTATTGACTTGTAAATATGAGTAGTTTGTTCTTTAGGATTAGAAGGGTGGGTTTTGTCGTTGGAACATAATCCTTTTCTGAGTGTCCAGTTGTTGTAAAGTGCTTGATGGGCCAGAAATGATAGTGCCAAGAGCTTGACCTTTGATCTGAGCAGTGCTCTTTTTCCTATATCGTTTTTGTGTACTCTCATTACTTAATTAACAAATGATGCAACAGAAACAGAAGGGAGTTTGACAGTACCTGAATTTCATGGATGTGTTTATGTAAAATAAACTGCAACCCTTCCCAAAGTAATCTGACAAAGTGTTTTGTATACAATAAAAATGCTTTGCTTGAAGAATATTCGTTGGAAAACTGTCTGAACTGCTAGGAATGTGAAAAAAGTAGTAATCAGTTTTGTGATAAAACTGATAATTATTAAAAATACAGAACGCAAATCTTCTGGTTGCATGCAGTCCTCAGATTTTTGTTTGAAGAACTGTTGCCTCAAATTTCTATTGTACGGAGTAAAACTAAAGCTGTAACTTTTTTTCAATGCAAATGTGATACTTGTGGGAGATAGTTTTCACTTTTTTTTTTTTTTTTGTGGAGAAATAATAACATGAGTTTTGATATACAGCAAATACTCAAAAACTGTCATGCTTGTATCATGTCTGTGTAGGAAAAGCAAGAATGAAGTCATGAAAAATTCCCCTCCCAGCTGCTTGCTGTAGGCACGTAGCACATACCAAGCTTCAATGTGGAACTTGTGCTCCTCTGGCCTTCTGCAGCAAGGGGCAAGAAAATTCCAGTTGTCACTTATGACTTCATAGCAGTCATTTCATTTAGGGATTTTTTTTTTTTTTTCAGTAGACCATTAATAAAATCAAAACTTGACAGCTTAAACTGCTGTGCTCCTGCTAATTGCAGTGCTCTGTCCTGACAGCTGTTAGGATTACACTGATAATTTATTTGCTGGAATAACACGAAGCTTCGCTTGAATGACTTCACAGTTTAGTTCCACGGCTTAACTTCCTTTCCTGAAATTGCATGCATCCTAGAAAAGTTTTTGTATGATCCCGTAATGTAAAGCTTAGAAGCATAAGTCTTTTAAGTTTTCTGCACAGTGATAATGTTTCAGGGGATATTTTCTGTACCGATGACTGTGTAACTCAAATGCTTGATGTGGCTGAAATTTCAGATGAACTTCCCAAAAGTAACCTTAGTAAGAACTGGTGGAGCCGATCTGCTTGTTAGGATTTGTCTCCAGATTTGTTTTAGCCTTGTTTTAATTCAAACATTAATCTCTACTTCAAGTTAACTGGATCTTCAGTTATTTCTTCTGATAAGTGTTAAATGTTGATGGCTGTTGACAGCCTGAGTTCCTAACACAGCAGCTCTAACTACAGAACTGCTAACCCGATTGGGATGCTGCTAATCAAGTATTTTTATCTAACTTGAAGTCTGCATGGGATAGCTTTCGTTTGAGCAAGTCTGTGTCGGGTAGGTCAAGCATACCTAGCTCGAGCTGATAGCTCTGTAATGAAGACAAACTGGCTGAGTACGTGATGCCAGATGCTATTACAGCCACGAATTATGTGAGTTAAGAGGCTTTTGGTCTGTGCCCCCAGTACTACCCCAGCAGCATCCAGCTGGTACCAGCTCCTTTTTCTGCTGGTTCCAGCACCTCCGTGTCTGCCAGCATCGTGCCTTCTCCAGAGCTGATTCTCCTGAAGCCTCCGCTCATAGCCAAAGCAATTCCTTGGCTTCTCTTTTTAATCAAATGTCTCGTTTACAGACAAGACTGAGGAACACCCATCGCATGGTTATAGTCTTGCGGCAGGGGCACTGCGTGGTGGTCTTCAGGTGTCCTGATGGTAGCAACTTTTTGGAGTGATCAGCTGAAGCATATTGCACTGCTTTTAGCCTCTCTCCTTAGTTGCTTTATTACACTGTCCATCACATTGTGGCATTTATTCTTTTTGTATTTCTTAAACCCATCATGATGGTTCAAGAAGCAATATGAGTGTGGAGGTCACAGGTTGAGGCTTGGACCTGAGCACAGGCTCTGTCCTGTTTGCTGGGAGGTTGAAGAGGGGGGTGTGGAATTGAGGGAGCTGTGATTAAAGATGCTTTGTGCTTCTGAGTTCTTCAGTTTTATAGATATTTGTTTTTACAAGGCCTGTTTAATGCTTAATTAACATTTACTAATGTGTTCCTGTCAACACTGAAATGCATGGTGAGTGGTTCTGTGTATCTCCAGTAATAATGATCTTATGAAAGAATGTTCTTTATATTTGGGCTTACATAACAGGCTGTGATGAGAGATACTGAGGAAATTAAAAAATATATATTATAATGGTACTATACTGTTAGAATTTTTCATGCAGTAATTTCATCATTTTTTCAATTAGTGTAAGGTGCACCATTGCCAGATCATTTTATAATGAAAAGGTAAAACAGGCTGTTTGTCTCATTTTGTCTCATTCCTTTTCTTTTTTTCCATCCCTCTCTAGTTTTGGCAAGCAGTCTGGAGGAAAACGAGGATGCGAATGTATCATACTGGAGCCTTCAGAAATGATTGTGGTAAGGCAAATTTTTCAAATGTATTTAAATGTATTGCTGGTTTCAGCAAATTCTTTCTGTGTCTTAAAGCAGGAAGCTTATTGTAAAGTGTTCTAAAAAATTGCAGTAAAATTGCCTTGATTTCAATTATACCTAGGGCTGCTATCGTAACAGCAATAGCTATGTACATTTAATCTGGATGGGTAAATGATGGTGATGATTAGGATGATTGTGTCATTCTTCCTAAAATTATGTTTACTTGAGTTCCAAAAGCTTACCAGTTATGTCTGACTTGAGCATTCCTGAATCAGGCAACAATAATCTATCTTGAATATTTTATTTCTGTCCCCACTCCACCCATTTCATTGCTTTTTACTGGCCAGGCCAACAGTACCGTGTCTGGAAGGAAAAGCACTCTTAGTCCCAGCTTTGCAGTTCCACACAGTGTGAAGTCTTCTGGGTACGAGGAGAAGGAATGTAGGAGTGCTTAGCCAAGCTTGGAGGAGAAGGCTTTCAGTTTAGTTGTCATCAACCTTTTTTGCATCCAGCTTGCTTTTTGCTGCTCCAGAATCCTTATGAACACTGCCAAGTTTGTACGTACTTACAGGTTCAGTTCTTGGGTTGATGTATGCATGCTCCTGGCAGAGGGAATGTTAGGATTGCTCATCTGTGGTGCAGACCCGCCTTGTACCCTAGCAGTGTGGCTGGGATGCAGGAAGGTCTCCTTCACCTTTGAGTTTGAGATGCTGGAACAAAGACGCGTGTTGCACCGAGGGGCCGTGTGTCTGTAAGCAGGCTGAGATCTTCAGGCTGCTACTGATTTAGCTCCCTTAGGCCTGGGTATGATGACATTAAAACTAATATTTATCAATGTGTTACTCACTGAGTATGTCAATATTCAGCTTCTATGAGAAATTTGGTTCTCACAGTATTCTTAAATCCGTGGACGTCACGGATGTGCTGTACGGGGAGCTCTTGGTGCCCTTTGGGCCTTTCCATCTGCGCAGTGTCAGTCTGATCCTGCTCGAAGGCCTCGATAGCATCAGCAATGTTCTTTGCTGCAGACAGCGGTAAGCTGCAGCCTGCCACCTCGCAAAGCTAGCACAGGTGAGAGTGCAAGTAGCCTCTTTCAGTCTTCTGAAGTGAAATTGTCACTTGTTTATTGAAATTAGCCAGCCTGGTCTGGGACCAACTTATGCCTTGAGGGGTGCCAGAGAACTGCGTGGATGCGATCTGTGCAGCCATGCTGTGTGAATGCCCCGGGCACTTGGGTTCCTTGCTGCCTCTTTGCTTTCTTGCCTGATAAGAGCAGCAGCCGAGGACTTGGTGTGTTGAGCACACGGATGTCTGCTGCCACTGGTGAGCACAGTCCCACACCTCGGTGCTCTTCACCTGCCCCCTGGGAATGCTGCATGTCTGTGGGCCTTCAGGCTGGGGCAGCCGACAGGAATTTGGTCTGTTTCTAAACAAATCAACAGCTCAGACTAATTTCACTAACAAACGAGTTGCACAACTCTTTGCTTACAGAACTGGTGCTCCAGAGGTTAATCGAGCTGGTGTGCTGCTTCCTGCGAAAATCCTGTAGACTGTGGTGCAAGTGCTGTTTGAAGTGGGGAGTCTGCAGCACGGAAAGTATGTCGCTGCTCCCAGGGCTGCCCAGTGACTCACCCGCCTGCTGCAAGTGGAGTTGCTGGTTTACATGAAATATTTTCCATGGGCAAAATATATATTACTGCTATTGTTGTATTTAAAGAGAAAAAAAAAATCCAAACAAAACCCCAACCAATGGAGGAAAAAAAAACAAAAACACAAACAAACATGAGGATGCACGTAAAAGAATAGCTTCTATAGAGAGCATGCTACTGGAAAGAAAATGACCTTATTAAAGTATTTTAATGAAGAATTTGGAGAGTTTTCTGTGTGTAGCTCGGGGAGCTAGAAATGCAATGAGTTTTTTCAGAGGAGTGCCCTGTCATGGTCATGGAGAAGCCGGTGTTGTCCATGTCAGCATTGCCAAATGCTGCCAGTTGTTCCTGGAGAGAAATGCACAACCTGGACAACTGTCCTCTCTCAAAACTCTTTCTTGCATTTTCTGTAACTGTAGTTAAATTCCAGTGAGATTATAGAGACACTTGAAATCCTTTCACCTTAAATCCTTTTCTGGAACTTAGCACATTTTTCTGTAGGAAAATCAGTGAACCAGAAGCCTGTAGTCATTCATATTTTATAGGTAAATCTAGCTAAAGGTACTAATAACTTCCAGGTTTCTATGTAGCCCTTCCAATGGGGTGAGAAAAGAGCATCAGCGTGGTGGCACGCACCTTGCTAATGGTCTGCACCGACAGAAAACGCGCTTGAGTTTCATTTCCCAGATCAATTCTTATTACTTTCTCCTAATTCTTTGTATTTTGCAAGGAGTTTTTCCTTTTTAATATGCATTACACCTCAAACTGTATGTTGCATAACAAATATTTATCTTCAAGCAAAAGCAGCAGCAGTTTAACGTACCTAAAGAATGCCGTTCTCTGCTTTTGCTGCTGACTGATTTTTCTTTTTCTTCTTTCTTTCTAGAATGTAAATCAGTTGGAATGGGAATCCTTTGGGAACTGACCCATTTTAAAGGCCATAAAATGTGGTCATCTTAAGTTAATGAGGATAACAGATAGTGTGTGAATAGGCATTGTAGCTCATATTTTGGAGGCTGAACAATCTATTGAATTAATAATGGGGCCATTTATCACTTAAGAAAATGGCCCAGAATTGCAGCATATTTCCATGTCCTGAAGTCTCCCTTCTGTTGTTCTTTCGTGTCTTCATTTTCTTCTTTAGTTTCGAATGTAAGATTTCAGAAGAGCAGCATGATATTTGGAGGTAAAATTATTTCAGTGCTAGCACCGACTGTGGAGTGAAGTTGAGGATAATCACGCAATCCTCCTTGATTTTTCTTTTTTTTTTCATGGCAGCATGCGTTGTGGCTGAAGCTGTTTGCGTGGAAGTATCCTGCAGCTGCCAGACTTCAAGGATAATGAAACAACACCCTTGATTAGAAACTAGCCAGTTAGCGTGCTGTTCCAGACACTTTATTACGTGATGGAAATGAAATAATACCCAGAAGTGTGCTCGGGCAGCAGCCATCGGTGCCATGGGCCTTCATGCTGCCCATGTCCCTGGGCTCCAGCACTGGGTCCCCAGCTCACAGCACCCACAGAGATGCAGAACTCCTCCGTAGGAGTCGTCATCCCTCTCAGGGCAGTGTGAGGAGGTTGGGTGTGAACTCTACCAGCAGAATATTTTGGTTTTAAGCAGGTGAAGGCATGGCCGAGTGATGCGCAGTACACAGGAGCCCTGCAGTGCCTGATGCCGGTGCTGGTCACGTGCAGCAGACCAGCACCAGCTGTGTGCACGCTTACAGGTCACAAATATAAACAGTCTGGTGGTTGGCTGGGCTCAAAATGCTGATTTTGCTGCTGGTACTAAATTGGAAGCTATGTGGTGTCAAGGTCTTTCCTGGTGCTCTGATTTTTGTTTTGTTTTTGTCGGTTACGGCCGTGGTATTAACCGAAGGAAGCAGGTGGTCTCAGTTCTGAGTTTCCACTGGCAGTTGGTTGTTTTGCCCTTATGCTAACAAATCACGTATTTATGTTCGCTTCTTGGCTTTCAGTTAGAACTAAGGAAGAAAAATAGCTTCATCTTGCAGTAAGTGTTCCCTTTAGTCTTAAAAATACTTAGTTTGGGGCTTTAATGTAATAAAGGTCTGCAGTGTTGGGCTGGTTGTTGTCCTGCTGCTTCGGGAAGCCTCCGCTGCCCATGTCAGCGTGCTGTGCTGGAGGAGGACCTGCTTTGGTCGGCATGATCCTGGAAGACTGAACCCAGAAGAAAAGGGAAGTGATGTGTTTATTGAAGTAGTTTGTGTAGCACATACAAAATTTGGAACAAAATCAACACGGTTTTGGTTACTTATTAGAGTAACTGTAAGAAACCAAACTTCTTTACTTTGGGAAGCCTTCTGCGTAATTTGAGCAATGGTATTGCTGACTAGAAATCTGTATTTTCTGCTACGTGAAGAAGGGCTGCAGTACCCACAGTCACAACGCTTTTTTTGAAGGTGCTAGAGGGCCTGTGTAAAGCTGTGTTGTCTGCCTGTGTGCCTTGCTTTTTTTCACTTTTTTTGCTTTTTGATAAAATGTGGTGTGAAGCTAGGTGTGTTTTTTTTTTTTTTTTTTTTTTTTTTTAAACCAGTGTATCTTTATATTATGTTGTTAGTGTATATTTTTTTCTGGAATTAAAAATAACCCATGAAGTAAGCCCTGTCACTTGCACCTTCCTTTGACCTGACATAGACCTGGCTGTTTGAAAAAAGCAACGTGCAAAGTAGAGGTGATGTTGCTTAGGTGAATGGTTCAGATATTTTCAGTTACTATCTGTTAATTATTTCTAATTTTCGTTCCTTTATACCTTTTGAATTTTAATTGAGCTAATTTACAAGTGTGCAAAGGGAGGGCTGCATAAGCCAACATGAAGGTTCTCCTTTTCCAGTGCTAACATCTTACGCTTAGGAAAGCACGTTACAAAAAAAATAAAATCATTTAAGCCAGTAGAAACTTCTACAGAGTAACTGTATTGTAGAGGAGCTTCTTGCCTCGCTGCAGCCCATTTGCATGCATGTCTGTTCTGTTTCCTGCTAGGATGTATTTTTCCAAAACATCAGAAGGAAATGAGGAGGGATGGGACTGCTTTTTATAGAAAAAAGGAATTGTAACTAGTAAGATAAAAAGCTCCCATGTTGGCTTTTACTAAGGAGATAAATTTACCTTATTTTTAATGTTTAGTCACAAATAAAATTTATCATCAAGATATGAATGAAGATCCAGTTTATTCTTTGTAATCTGTTGGAAGTGATTAGAAATGAGTATGGCATAGGCAAAGTAGGACTGAGGGCTATTTCCAAAACAACAGTAAAACCACACAGAACAACAACAAACGCTTGGAATGTTTTAAGTTTTTATCTGTGATTGGTACTAAAATTAAGTTACATTTGGAAAAAATACCAATAAAAATAGAATGGCAGTCAGTGGCTTTAAGCAGATTGTAAATACACAAACGATTTAACTTCTGTGTTGAAGACATCCTTGAAGTAAGCAACGTGTATAACTCAGGTTGTATAATATGTGTGGGTGCACAAGAGTTTCTGCTGGTGAGTGACATTGTTCAGAGGATACGTGTACTTTTTTTTTTTTTTTTTAAACTGTTTCCTGGAAGGAAACTGTGGCCTCCGGCTCATTGTAATAACGTCGCTCTGAGACATGCAGCACTGGTTCTTCAAAGTGTCTGCAGTCGTTTTCTTGAGAAAAGTTTTAACTGTTCCGAACTTATGTTAGTTCCTTCCTCATGAGCTTGCTACGACTCCATCGGCTCTCAGTGCTATGGAAGAACTGGATGTTTAACCAGGAGCCTGAACGTGTGTTTCAGGTGGAGAACTCCAAAGACAATGAGGAAAACATCCTGCAAAGAGAAGTCCCGCTCAGGCAGTCCCGTCGAAGGTTTAGGAAGATCAACCAGAGGGGCGAGCGCCAGACCATCACGGACAACGTGGATGCCAGCAGCTACATCTCGGTGAGTCTGGTCTCCATCGGCAGGAGCTGGTGCTCAGCGTTGTGCTGTTGGGTTTCCGTGCACTGAGGGAAGCTGGTGAGATGAGATGGGTCGTGTTTGTTAATGCTTTTCTCTTGTTGGGGAATAGTTGAGTACTTTGGATTTGAGCACTCCAGGTGGTAGCTGAAGATTCAGGCACTAGTTTGAAGAGTTTATTTGCTTTCTGGGTTTTCTGTTAAGTGTTGCAAATAAATCTTAATGTTTCTGCTGGATAGAGAAATGGTTGTTCTTGCTTTTTGCTGGCTGTAACTGGAGTTCCTCTGGTAAGATAGAGCAGCTGGTGGTTTTCTTTTTGTCCCTGATAAATTTAGGCTATGTTTTGAGGTGAGTCAATCACAAATGCAGTTCAATAAAGTAATAACACTATTGTGATACTCTGTCACATTTACGTGATGAAAAATAGCATAATGGTAATTCAGGCATCAAACAGAGTAATGGCAACTCGTTTGCTACTTTAAAAAAAAAAACAACACACCATCACAGACTACATAATCTGTTCTGTGTGAAGGCACGTACAGCTGTGGTTTCGAGGTCACAATGCTTTTATGAAGGTTTCTCTTCACCATTATTTTTTCACGTACAAGCTTCCTGCTACTAGCAGGATTTATATGTGATCTAGACAAATCATTTCATTGGAAATAATTGTTCTGGATACTTTGATTTTCTTTGAGGACAATGCTAAAATTGAAATTCACAGACCTTGATTAGTCTTCAAACACAAAAAAAAAAACCAAACACCTCAGTTTCTCACCCTTTCTCCTGTCTTCCTGTTCATCTCCCTTTGTGGTGCAAAACCTTTCTTAGTTGTTAAAATTTAAAATATCTGAAGTGTGCAGTTAGCTAGAAACTTAAGACATCTTTTCTGTTTTGGAATAAACTGCTGTTTTTTTTTTTTTTTTTGCATGTTGCTAGCTGTTGTAATGCAGGTGGGTGATTTTTAAACTTTCCACAGCTTTAGCTTTTCTGTGGGTAAAGGTTAGTTTGGCATTTGTCAGCTAAGCAGAAAAGCTCACGTTGCTGCGACAGGAAAAAGAATATGCTACTTGAAGTTTAACATCCTCTGCCATCTCATTTCAAGAACTGTTGCATGTTTTTTATCACTGCTAATTAATCTGAATTATATTGATGAAATGAGATGTTGAATCCTCAGGTTCTGGGCTGAACGACTTACATAAGGCTTTATTAGGACTTGAGTTTGATCTGTATGTGAAAATCTCCCTCTTTTTTCAAGTCGCTGCTTGGTGTTTCTGTAACATTGAATAAACACACAAAAAATAATTGTTAGGCTTAAGTGCCAGGAGGAGGAGAACCTCAGGAGCAGCTGACGCTGATGCTTGCTGTGCTGCTTGCCTGGAAGGGTGCATGAGAAGGGACTCGTCTGAGAACTACAAAATTACACGCTTCCTTAAATGATTTCAGAGACTGTCAGTTATTGATGCAAGGAGTCAGTGTGCTGCTCTTGCAGGATTGTGATTAGTCAACAAATGATGACCTTTTTAGGGTTCTTCTTTGTGTTGATTTATTTCTTATGTTAACAACCACGTGGAGTACGTGTCTGTCTTTGCACATACAGTTTCTTGTTGCAAATCTGGTGGCTTCATCAGATTTAAAAAATATATATTTTGATCACTGTTTGATGGGAAACGTTATAAACTTCATAAAGCAGCAGCATATTCCTAAATCTGATTTTGTCACTTGATTAGGAATATATAAAAGAGTCCTGTTAACACTGCTAGGTGTTTTCCTGGATGACTGAGTGCTAAGTGGCAGGAAACCACCTTTCTGAAACAAAATCTGCTAGCTGTTGGGTTTCAGCAGCCTGCGTTGAAATACCAAGCCTTGCTTTCTAGCCTATAAACTCCTAATTGGAAAGTGTCATAGTCACAGCACTTGGTGTAGCGAAAAGTAATTTGTAACTCAACAGATGACTAAGAAATCAAACCCAGCTGCCTGTTTGACAAGTAAACAAAACAAAGGATGCCTGTATTTTTTTCCATATTCTGTTTTAATCTGTTAAAATAATGTTTATTTCCTGAGCTGTATGGTTTGTTCTGTGCCTGGGTTTAACTCTTACCTATAGGAGTCTGCTAATACGTGTCCACTGGTTCCCACTGATTTTGAAGAGCAGGGTTTATAAGGTAACCGTGTGTTCCAACCTGTTGGAGTATGGGCAGGGTGAGGAGGAGGGTTTTTGAATAAAACGCCTATTTGACAAGAACTTACAATAACATTTCTGCCAGAGTGGGGAAACTGTTTACAAACTTGCCAGCACATTTCCTCTCTGGCATAATACTAATGAATAAATGCAGCATTTTATTTCACTCTCCAGCCTGTTGCTGAATGCTCTTTGACAGATGCTGAATGTGGCTTGATGGACCTTTTGTGAGCCCTGCTTGATCAGAGAGCTTGGTACTTCATGCACAGTCCGCAAGGAGTTTGTGTGGGCTATAATGCTAGTGGTATAATGCTACAGAGTACACAACATGCTGCTGGTTAAGTTTTGAAGCTCCTAATTGCTCAAGCACAGGTGGTTTTCTGCTTTCTGAAGAAAACACAGATCCTATAGGTATTGATGGTTGGTGTTGCTTTATCCCAGCTCAGAATTTTTCCTCTGACAATTAAAAGCAAATACAAGAAATCTTCTGTTTAGGGGGAATTATCTATGCAATCTCCAGTAACTCCTTTAACTGTAGATCTCTGCTCACTAAATATAGTACGGTTAATATTTATAAAAACAAGGATTCACCTTTATCATAAAACATTACCCATTAGTTTGTGACATGAGCTTGCATTGACTTCTTGCATGGAGCTCTCTACTGCTGCTTGTTGGAATGAGTTCTGTAGAAATCCCTGTGGTTGGCCATGAGATAAATATTTGTGTGTGCGGATTCTTCAATATTTTCAATTATTAATACCATATTTGAAGCTTTTTCTCCTATGCGTCTTACTTAAGTGAAAGAGCCCTGATACTCAGTTTAATTGTATATCTTTAGGGTATTTGACATTCAAATAAGTATCTTTTTTTTTTTTTTTTTAATTTTGCTTGAATGACAGCTGACTCAATATTAAAAGTTGATTATCTGGTTAGTTTCTTTGGAGTTATTCTTCAGACTCCTTTACTGTGTTTTTATGGTTCATAGAACTATAGTGTTTCACAACAACACTGGTTGCCTCCTGAATAAGTTTTTAAAAGTTTTTTTTTTTTTTTTTTTTCTTGCAGGAAAATACAGCAAATGTACATTAACAATATGCTTTCTTCTCATTCAAACTGAACAGGTTTATATTTCTGCTTCTATCTTTAAAGTGCATAATGGCATGAATTTCTTCTTACAATATGCATGCAAATGATGCTCAACCTGCTCTCATTAAGCAGGTGAACTGGCCGAGGGCTGGTTTCTGCTCTCAGGGGTTCCCAGTATCTGTGACAGGGTTTTTCCTGCTACTGCATTGCCAGCAATGCCCTGGGGATAAAAGTGAGTTTGGTGAAAGGCTTCCCAAGTGCCTTTCCCAGGACATGAAATAGCACTGCTGCCTGCGGTGATGGCAGCAGCGGCTGTCTACTCGAGGCTGCCTGAGCATCCGCTGCGGTGACGTGGGATCTCTTTGCCCCCATCTATTTTGCTTTCGTCACTCGATGAGCATCCGCATGTTGTAGGTCACCGTGGGTGACGTCCTCGCTGTGGGGTAAAGAGAGGTTGGGATAGAATCACAGAATGGTTTGAGTTGGAAGGCACCTTAAAGATTATCTCATTCTAACCCCCTACTATGGGCAGGGCCACCTCCCACTAGAAGGTGTCTGCCAGCTGCAGTCAACTGGAGAAAAGTCCTGTCAGAGTTAGTGAATTAGATATAACGTGCCATTGGTCTTAATAATGCCTGCTCTTTCTTTTGATTATTTGTTAGTGTGGTTGCATATCTTCTTGGAGATAGGCAGTCTTTGTGCATATGACTGTCTGCAACATAGATAAGAATCCAGACAGTAACCAGGGTCATGCAGCGGGGCATTATCACAGCTATGATGAATATTTAGTCACTCCTACTTCTGAGTCTAGCTCTCAAGCCAATAAATAATGTAACTGTATTTTTTCATTGCAAAAGAAAAAGAAGTAATTCTGATCATCTTTGTTCAGCTCTGTTCCAAACTTCAGTGAACCTACAGCAGGTACACAATAACCTACAGCCAGACTAAAAACAGACGACTTTTTACATTAACAGTTCTAGGAAGAAATGTTTAATGTTAGCTCTGGTGATGTTTAGAAGTTCAATTGCTTTTTTCATCTTGGATCAAATATTGAGAATGTAAAGATAAATATTTGAAACATTTACTATTACAAAATAAAACCTGAGTTACAGTAAATTCTGTGTTTATATTTCTTGCAGTGAGCAAAACCAAATGGGGTTTAACAATTTGATACAAAGTTCTCCCTGACCATCAAACCTGTAAACTTGTATCTTTTAAGAGTTTAAAATCTTTGCACACATTTCTGACAGTTTCTCTTCTCTGATTTTTGAGAAGAATATTTGTATTTCTAAAAATAGTGCATAAAAGATGTAATACACATTTCCATTGAGTTGCGACCACAATATGATTTATTTTTTTCATCCTAGAACAAAATAAATTACTATAAAACTTTTATTAATAATTCCCTTTCTCACACATGCAAACTTACATTTTTTTTTAAACTCTTACAAGAGGACGATGAGGTTTAAGAGATTTATTATAATACTAAGTTTTGAGGACACTATCTTAATACCTCATCATGTAAAATTTTTCCAGGAACCTTGTGGAAGCATTTATCTTCAGAGCAGCCTGTCACCCGAGGACTGCTTGAGTGGCAAGTTTCTTGTTCTGTGATCATTACTTAATGTAATCCTGTCAGAGGCTGTGGTTAGTATAGGGTATCTCACAATTGTGTAGGGGGTTAAGCACGTTTTTATGTGTTGCAGCAAGCCCATTAGGTTCTTTCCCATTACTGATCCTTTCCCTTTTAAATGCTATGGGTGTTTTATAATCTATTTTTAACTGCCAGGTAGATTTGCTGAAATAGTACCTTTTATTGATCTAAACCAACTAATACTGATGTACAGCATGCCCCCAGATGCCTTTTGTTAAGCCTTGATGCAGCATCAGCTACCATCCGTTCACTTGGAACATCAGTAGTTAATTTCTGTGGGGCTGGGGCTAATCTGCAAGTGGCTGAAATCACTTCTGGACCTGTTTTAGAGCTGGGTGATGATTCCAGCTCATTGTTTTTTTAATGTGTTTTTATCCCCTCCCACTTCCTCTTTTTGTCACTTTTTTTGTTGTTGTTCGACAACTTGGGCTTTATTATCTAACGAGTCGGAAAGAAACTTCAATCCTGCCAAAATCCACGAGTCTTGCTGTGTACCCGCTGGGTACCGAACCCCCTGCAGCTGGCAGCTTCTCTGGAGGTGTCGTGCAATGCACGGAGATCATGCAGGTTCCTTCTTCCTGCTCCTTCCTACAATGGAGGGTTTTCTCTCTTCCAGTTTGTCTTACATTTTCGGTGGTGTATGTCATATCCCAGCTCAGTGTGTGCGGGTGCTCCCTGAGCCAGGCCGGTCATGGCCTCTGTGAGAACCTCGCCCCTGTAGCCGCTGCCGGCAGCCCCGCTGCGCTCCTGCCATTTTGTGTTCCTCTTCCTCCAGCGACAAAAAGAAGCTGTGGCCGCAGCTTGCTCACTTCTGTAGCAGCCTGCTCTGGCTTCGTGGTGGCCCACATCTAAATAAAGCTGTCTGCTCGGCTGTGTGTCACTGCTCAGGGCAGGCCTGTGGGGCTATGGCCACGGCATGGGGCTAGGAGGGGACGAGGCCCAGCTTTCTGGGAAGGGGGATCGGTGCTGCTCTGGGGGTGAGGCTGTAAATGATGTCTGAGAGGAGCATCTCTGAGGTGCAGGGACATCAGGGCAGCCTCCTCCCCAGCCCACTGAATCCAGAATCACGTGTGGATTCTGCCGGCTCGTGGTGTCGGCCCTGTTACTGCCCAGGGCTCCTTGTGTGCCCATCACCGGTTGTGGCGGTCATTACAAAAACTCCGGCCCTCGTGAGCCCTGTGTGCAAATGTTTCCTGGTAATTTCCACAGGCCACTGGTGGTTCCCCAACCAGATAACGAGTATCTGTAGGTTTCTGAAGAATAATGACTGATGTGCTATGCACGAAATAAGTAAAAACATACTAAAAGTATTGCCTTTCTGTTAAAATCTGTGTTCTCAAGTTATTTCTTTAAAGAACATATGCAGTATATAAACCCCAATTTATCCGTACTGAGGTGGATTTGTAATTATTCAAAACATATTCAGGAGTTTCCCTGAAGATGTTACAGCCGTGACAACCAGATTATACAGAAACTGTGAATTACAGAAATCACCTCAGTTCTGAGGTGACACATGCAGCTGCGAACAGCACTGAAGAGCGCTGCAAAAATGAAACTAGCTTAGACCGAAACGTTGGAGGGTTTATTTTAGGCAAGCACCTGTATTTTCTCAGGTCTGGCTGGGTTGCTGGCGGTGGTGTGCAGCATGTCTTGCTGTGAGCCAGGATGTTGCAGGACAGACAGACAGCTTTGTGGTTTTCCACACCGAGAGCCTTGCTTCTTGAACAAGATACTTAAAATTGATAGGGAAACTGATCCTGAGCACAGCCCGTCCTCAGGGAAACCTCCCCATGCCTTTGTTTGGGATGGAAGCAGGGAGCTGCTTGGACCTTGCCCTAAGCTGGGGCTGGGATTTGCTGTTGTGCCTGGTTATGTTCCATGGCAGCTTGTGGCTGAAGAATCTTTAAATATATCAATGAATAAAAATAAAATCTAGATATCTTGCAAATTAGCACACACAACAAATAAAACGTAATGTAATTACTGAAGTGCTCTCCACACGGTAATCAGTTATCTGTTTCTTTCTTATCCTTTCACCACATAGACAAATTTACACCATCACAGAAATTAACTTAGTTCCTTGGAAAATGCCTGAGAAAATATTTTATGTAGCATGTTCAGAGAGTTAATCTCTGTTTTGATGGACCCTAAGGGGTTGGGTGGCAGTTCCAAAGTCATTAATTCTTTATAAGCAGCCTGTTATGCAAAATAGATTGAGAATGATGTGCAAGTGTTGTGGCCACTGCTCATAGCTGTGTAATGTCATTCTGGTGCTTAATGGCAGAAAGCAGCGCTATGTACCTGATAAGGCATTGTCAGGGACTTCCAAACCTTTTGTGTGTGAGTTGCAGTGCTGTCAGATCTTTCTTTTTAACATTACTTTATTATTTCAGTGTTTTGAAATGACAAGCGAGTGGTGTCTTGTAGAAACTGATGGGGGAGTAGGCAGCAAGCTGGTAGCCTGCGTGCAGATGGATGGGAGCAGGCACGAATCTTTGTTTCCTGCCGTCCACCTGGGCTGTTTCTGTTCAGTGTGCTGTAATGTAGTAAGCAGCCTGCTTATGCGCTCATTTATAGCCAAGTCAGCCTTTCACTTGCTTGTGGGCTTATGCCTTGGAGAGGAACAGCTTTGTGAAAAGTCATTTTATATTTTATCCTGAAGAGTTGGGAGTTGGAGCTGCTGGGCTGAACATCACGTACACTAAAGGACTCCGTTAAAGCACTGTGATACTGTTGTCTTCATCTTTGTTAAGTTAAAATGTTCTTCTAATTTAGAATATGGAAATTTACGTCAACTTACAAATGTTCTGCGGAAGCTTTCTGGCCCAAAGCTGGGGACTTGAGAATATTCGGAACAATTTTCAGTTAAAATCATCATCAGAAAATGTCGGTCCATAGTGCAAGCATTTGGATACCGTTTTCCTTGAAAAACTTGGCATGCAACCACTGTCTGTATGAGAGAACAGCTAGAAGAATCTGTCTGGTTTTGGCTTAGAACTGACTGCTATTTCTAATGACTCTTAACAGCATTTGTAATTCTGCATTTGATATGTAGAAACTTTTGTTAATGGGGAAATATTTGACAGATGAAATAATTGAAATAGCTGATTAAATGAAGTCTCTGACTAAATGGGTCAATCAGGGTAGCTTTAATTCCTTCTTGGAACTTTGTTCTTGCAAGTCAGAGTTGCCTTCTATTGCTGACTGTTAAAGCTTTTATGTTTTCTTGTTTGTTTGAGGTATTGAAGCCTCAACAAACTAGACCCTTATATTGCTTTTATGATTTTGATTTTGTGCCCTTTAAAATTTGTTTAACAGCAGTGATGAAATGCACGGTGGTTTATCAACTTGCAGTGGAGGTATGTCCTCTGGCCAAGCCCTTGCTGTATCTGCTAAGATCAGTTTCGTGGATTTGGTGAGAATAGCTGGGATTCTGCTGCTGCTTTGTTCTCAGTGGCAGAAGGGAGCCTGAATGATGCTAAGGAAAAATTTCCACAAGCGTAGCCAGCTTTCATGGAATCACAGAATGGCTCGGGTTGGAAGAGACCTTACAGATCACCCAATTCCAACCCCGTAGATGAGGTTGCCCAGGGCCCCGTCCAGCCTGGCCTTGAACACCTCCAGGGATGGGGCACCCACAGCTTCTCTGAGCAGCCTGGTCAGTGCCTCACCACCCTCTGAGTGAAGAATTTCCTCCCAGCCTCTAATCTAAATCTCCCCTCTTTTAGTTTAAAACCATCCCCCCTTGTCCTGTCGTTATCTGACTGAGCTTTCCCTTTGTGAAGGCAATAAATAGGGGCTGAATCATGCCAGGTAGTGAGAAAGCTTGGAAATCACTGTGCTGTGAAGCAATTCGTGTGGTAAAGGGTCTGGGCTGTGCTTCCCCTACATGGTGGGTTTTGGGAGGGCCGGATTGCAGACGGGTCCATGCTTGGTGCTCTGGGGAACACCACGCTGGCCCAGCCCCAGGCCAGGAACCCCGATATTCCCCCTGCCTGGGGTCAGCTGGAGCCCAGGAGCAGCTGGTGATGGAGGCTGCATGCAGAGAGCACCACGCTGCCTCCAGACACAGCGCTGCCCCTGGCTAGAAGTGTCTGTGAGGTGCCGTGCCCGAGATAACATTCACGTCACATGCAATCTGCAGGCCGGGTTCCCTGTCGGCTAAGAAATGAAAGCTGACTGTTTAAAATCAGCCTCATGTAGAGAGAGATCCCCAAATTTCTCTGATAGTGGTAGGAGGAGTCAAACCCTTCCTGCCCTCTCCTGCTCTCAGGCCTTCGGTTTGGTGTTAATCCTCCAGAAAAATGACAGAAAAAACATTGGAAGTGGCGTTTTAATGATTATAACCTCATCTGTGGAGTTAATGCATTGTTCTCAAGGTCATTTAATCAGAAGGCTTTTCCTTATGGGAGAGGTGCTGGTACCTCGTGGTCTGAATCGCCTTAACCAGATCATTTAACTTCAGATGTAGTTTTAGAAATGTGGGAAGAAAAAATGATACTTCATGTTTGATTTCATATCAACTGCAAAACGTAGGTGACTTCCAGGATAAAAACGAGCATATACGTTGGTGGGATTTTCAGTTTCCAAATCTGAAACCCTGTCCGGCGTCCCAGTAAGGTGTCAGCTGAACAAACACGATGTGTTCAGGCCGGTGTTAGGTTTGGGCTCTGATTTCGGTTTTGAGGCTAGATGAAGGGAATGTTTTAATGAGCAAAACTGCAAAAGCGCTTGTGAAGTTTTGGTGCAGGATCTTAGAGATTTTGTGCTTGTGGTATCTCTGGGCGGCTCAGCCCCACAAACCGACCCATCTGCTTTCGGGGTTGGTGTCCACTCGTTCTCACCACCAGGGAATTTTGGGCTGTGTACCTTCCCCAACCTCCCCACCCCCTGCCGAAATGAGGTGTCAGGAAGGAAGGGGGGGTGAGCGTGATATGAATCACCTCTGCTCAAACCCTAGCAAGGAACTTTTTGTTTGAGTCTGTGGCGGAGGGGGCTTCCCCCCTCTCTACGTGCTGGCATTGTCCTCGCTTGCTATGCTGATCATGCCGCCTGGCTCTGCGGAGCCTGCACGAGCAGAGATCTGCAGGGGAGAGCTGTAATTTATAAACATATTTAAGAAAGTATTATAAAACGTATAAATCTGAATTTCTGCAAATAGGAGATGACCTTTCCATGCTTAACACAACAGCTGAAAAAGGATGGCCGGGGTGGTACGACGGCGATGGAGAAATTGAATCCATGGTGCCTTTTTATTGTTCCTTCTGTATTGCTGGCTCTATATTTAGAAGCTTACATCACTTTAGTTATGATGACAGTCTCTCCTCCCGCTCCGCTCCCTCCCTCTCCCCCTCCCTCCTTCCCCTAGGATGGATCGGGTTTTCATACCACTTATGAATCCTACAGATCTTTCAGCAGGATTTTTCTACGGCGTGTTCATAAGTGCTGCTGCGGAAAGTGATGTACAGAAGGAAGCGGTTGCAGCACGTAATGTCACCCTGAAGGAGGAATGGAGCTCGCAGCGCCGCTCTCGCTGCCTCCATTTGTGTAAAAGGGTCAAGAACAGGGTGGAGAGCTGTATTTTTTTTTTTTTTTCATATTAATTTTTTCCTTTAAACAGGAATTCCTGAGAAGCCCTACCGAGGGGCTAACCTTGCCACAAAGTACAGTGATTCATTTAAGATGCTGAAGTTAAATGGTGGGGAAAAATCAGAGAAGCATGCCAGTGACACTAAATCAAGCAAGCTTTGCCAGCATAGCATGGGGACGCATCCAGCTTATGCCGCAGCTGGCACTGCGCACAGAGCTCCCCGCTCGCCATCGCCTGCCTTTCCAGAGAGATTTAAAGTGCTCAAATATATTGGAATAACCTCTTGATGCAGGTGCCACTAATGCCTAAAATATTTCTGCATTAGGCTGCTGTGTTTGGCAATTCCCGCTCGCAAAAACTGTCCCAGAATGAATTATTTTAGCCTGAAACATCTTTGCCTGAGCGTGCAGGGTGACAGATTGCTTTCCAAGCAGCTGGGCTCCCTCCCCAGCCCCCTCCGCGGGCGCTGCTCTCGCCGCTGCCCTCGGAAAGGGGGGGAAGAGGTGGGGGAGCAGACGGGGGGCCTGCTGCTGCTGGGGGACACGTGGGGACCGGGGACGGCGTCCCAGCAAGGCGGCTCGCTCGGAGGACAAAGGGACAGAAGTCAGCAAGGTTTCTGGCACGCCGGCAGCCTGCGCATCCCCAGCCAGCCCAGCGATGGCTCTCGGATCACCGCTCGCCTTCGCCACGGGCTTGTGTGTTGTGCTTGATCAGGGCCAAGTGCCGTTCGAGGGGTGTCTGCTGCTGCCAGCCACGAGCACGTCCTGATTTGTGGGACTTCAGTTTGTGGTCTTTTTAAATGAGAGGGGGCTCTAATCCTGTTTCACCGACCGTGAGTTTGAATTACGGAAGGCCTTCCTGCCCTTCTGAAACCAGCCCCTTTTGCAGTGACTTAGCCTTGTTAGACAATTGGAACATGCAGGTTTATCTAACAGTCGGGAGGATTCAGCTAGTATTATGGGAGGATAAAGGGAATGTGATGCATAGAAACATATGGAGTGATGCTTCAAGCGTGAAAAGAAACCAGTGTTAAGAGACAAAGACCTTGTTTAATTCGGAGACTGCATACCAAAGATTTTTTTCCCTTAAGATTCTCTGAAAACCTGGAATCCTGCTTCAAACGAGAAAGGCGATTTACTGCCTGTGCTTCTGCCTGTTCCTCACAAGCATTTTGACTGCGATCGCCATGGAGCAGGCTTTGTATCTGCTTTTTCCCACCTCCAAGTTCCTTTAGGTCTGAGATTTATCATTTAGCAGCTCCTATGTACATAACCACAGCGCGTCGCGCTGCGGGCGACCGGGGGCTGCGGGGACGCGTGCATTCAAACCCAGAAATTAGTGGGGGGATGCCCCAAAAGCTCCAGCCTGGAATTAGGTCAGGTTTTCCCCGGCGCGGGCGGGCTGGGCTGCGCAGGAGCTGGCTGCATCCCCGGGGACGCAGCCGCCGCGCTCATTGGCGGCGCGGGCAGAGGGATGATGTCATCCTCACTTAAAGGCAAAACTAGAAGGAAATAGAATTTTGTTCCCATTATTGAGCTCGTGTTTACAGTAGTTGTAAAAGATGGCATCCACGCCAAAACCTTTGGTGGATTGAATTTCATGCACAATGCAGTGGGTTTAAAATGCAGCCGGGAGATGAATATCTGCCCGGGTTAGTTCAGGGGGGAGAGTTTGTGTGCTATCGGTGTGCGTGCAGGCAGGGAGAGGTTTCCTTTGGCTGTTTTTTTTCTCTTTTTTTTCCTTGATATAAATTGTGATGGTGGTAACTATAATAATGCAGGTAACGCTGCATGGAAGTATTTGGACATTTCTTGCTACTGAAAATTTGTCAGCGTGGCTTTATATTTGATGCTTAAGATGCTTTTGATTTAGGAAAAAATGTGAATTATTAGGACAGATGCGATACAGTTGTATGTGAGTTGAAGCTGATGGCTGGGCTATTGTTTAGTATCGAAGGAGCAGTAAAGGAAACAGCTATTTACATAGCTGGTGTAATGCCTTTCAGAAGCTAAAGGAATTATCTGAAAATCTTTCAGCTTTTAAAAACAGCCATTGGCTTTGCAAATTTTGCAAGAGCAGAACTGAAGTTCGATTTTTCCTTTATGTTTTGGTATAAATTAAACCCCGTTAGTTTATGAATCCTGGCTGCATCCATCACCGTTTTCGTTGCTGGGCAGTGGTTAGGTGAATTCAGACAGCAGTGCTAATTTTTGTCCTTTAAGGCAGCTCCGGAAGGTGCCAGGGGAGGGGTTTCCCTTGGGCTAAGGCCCAGCTCTGGTCATAACTTGGGTCGTACGCCTGGAAGAATTCAACTGCTGGCTGCCTGCTGAATGCAGCCTTTGGTTTGGGACGGGGTGGGGTGTCCTGGTGCTGGAACTTGGCTTCTGAAGTGTGGGGATCTTCTTCCACGCGTCCGTCTGTTGGAACAGCTTTCTGTGGATCGCCTCCAATGGTCCAACTCAGTATTCAGGAGCAAGCAAACAACACCAGAAAAAGGATTTTTGACCCTTGCTGCCACCAGGCCACTCTCTGAAGACCCTCTTCTGCGTGGAAGGTATGGCCTTCGAGCTCGCATTCAGTTTTGGAGAATTAACCTCGAGCCTGATGCAAACGGGGAATAAGAAGAAGTGGCGATGAAAATTCTTTCCAAAGAGAAGAAAACGGAAACAGTGAGTGCCCCTTCTTGCAGGTGAAGTAAACGATCCTGAGAACTAAATACTGGCTTTGGCAGAGCCAGCACCCTCTGCTCCTGTCCTCTCCCGTCCTCCCCTCCCCTCGCGCAGCAGCAGCAGACATTTGCCTTCTAGGAATTGAAAGCATCGCGGCAGCCCCAGCTCAAAGGTGTGGGATCTCGTAGGTGCTTCCTCGGAGCAGCTCTCCAGCAGGCTGGGCTGCCATCCAAGGCACTGAGCTGCTGACAAATATTTCAGTTTTTAGTGGCAAAAAGAAATGATCAAACTAAATTGAGTACTGCAGAATTAAGGCAGTTCTGTTACAAACGGAATTGGTCTTGATTGGAAGAAAGCAAACCTAACTTTTAACATGTTTCAAGCCCGCTAAAAATTATGAATATTAGAAACATCACCTTTCAAAGAGGAATTTCCTTCTCATCCTAGATAAAGATCTGCTGATGGGTGGATAGGATGAGATAGAAATGTTGAGATTCCTGTATGACATGTATATAAAAGCAGAAATTGTTTGATTATGGGTGTATCTGTGCATGCATGCACACATGTGAGTGTCTGCAGATTTTTTTTCTACCTTTCCTTATTTCTAAATTTGGATGCAAAGATGAGAAATGATTCACCTAAATGCTGTTGAAAGCCTTAATAGATGTATGAGCTTCAGGGTTTTTGAGCTGTTTTAGAGAAAAAAAAATATTCAGGGCTGCAGCATATGCATTTGTAGATCCTAAAACGATATAAAATGTAACGTAGAGCAGGGGTGTTTTGCTGAGCAGTTGCTGTACCGATATGTGTGTTTATATTAGGTCAATAAAGATGCTCTGCTGGCTGCATCTGCAGATACAGTAGCCAATTGATCTAATGCAGTTTCTAAAGGCTTTCTATACAGGTGATGTCATCCTTTTAGCTCGGTTCCCCTCCCACTCTCTTTCCTCCTTATTAGATATTTCATCTTGCTGCGGAGCATCCAATCGATGGGAGCTTCTCCTGAGGGAGCTGCTGAGAAGCAAGCAAAGATAGTAGGAATTAGGACTCCAGCAGTCAGTCTTGCTGTAGCCATGGACGTACTGTTTTGTCGTGCATTACAGAAGTGTTTTAATTGGAAAAGCTAGGCGTGGATTAACCGTAGTATCTGGCTGATGCATTAGAATACTAAGCAACACTGCGGAGTTGTAAACTGCATTAAAAAAAAAGAGGAGGGGGGGTAAAAGAGAAAAGGGTTTGTATTGCAGAGGCTTTTAATACATTCCACAGTGCAAACCTGTTAGAGCATATATCCTGGAGCTACAGTCTGGACACTAATTCAATTTTGCAGTTATGATGGACAAGAGTATAAAGAAGAAACTTTAATATCCAGGGCGTGGGATTCCCGAATTGCCTAGGATGCTGAAGAACCTTTGCAAATTTCGATCTACAATATGAATGTGAAGTTTCCGAAAAGTGAACCTGAAGATAAGCCACTCTTAATGCATTTCAGTGAAGAGAAAAAAGGAATTTGAAGAATTCTTATCTCACCTTTTTATGTATTGTTGCTCTAACCTGCAATTCTAATCCATTTCAGAATTAATTCAATCTTAGCAGCACTTTTTGGGTACGCGCCTCGTGCCTGGGGGAACCTATGGATATTTGTATTTGAAAAGCTAGGAAACATTTTGACTTGAATTTATGTGCTTGTTAAAACTGGAACATTTTTATAGGAATTGCTGCTGCTGCTAACTCACTGCAACACTGAAAACTACTCTGACACAGGAGAAGCTGTAATCGAATTCAGTGTGAAATTCAAGCCTGACAAGTTGCATACTTGTATATTTGCTGCTTTGGTTTATGATTTTTAAAGAGAATCCAGAGAGGATTTTACTAAATATTTTTCGTCTGAGACTTTTATTTGAGAAAGGAAACTTTTTTTTCTCAGCCTAAGAAATGGCTTTTCTCGTTCGATGTTATGCCAACTGCCTGCAACCGTGGGCCTCCAAAGTAAGTACGATTTTGTCTGTGATGCATTTCTCTGAAATGTATTGACAGCCGTGGTGCTGTCTGTGCAAATGCTCACTTCTCCAAAGCCGAGTGCTGCTCGGGTGAAATGCTGGGCTCTGGCTGGGCATGGACTGTTCTGGCAGAATGATTTCTGAACGGGAAGGGGGGACCTTGAAATCTTGAAATTGTTTTATACGCTAAGAGCTTACAGATTAACAGGAAGTATAAAAATGCCATTTTGTTACAAAATGATGTAAAGCTTGCTTTTTAGCCTATTAATATATAAACAAGTATGATGCAAGTATAACATTTTTATGACTGTCTGTCGTTATTGCTAACTTGAAAATATTGATATACAAACCCACCGATGTTCTGATTTTTCAAGCTGTATGAGACTGTACTGCCTGCTTCCTTTGTGCATCGTTATGGAATCGGTTAATTATTTAGCCAAACTATGTAATTACAATTAGCTTTAAAGGACACGAATTATTTTGTCTGTTTGAAGATGCAATATTTTTGTGAAGCTGGGGAGGGAATAGTGTTTCTTTTAAAGAAGGTAATGAAATCTAGAACGTTCGAGCAAACCAACCTACTGAGATAAAAGCCTTTAAATTCAGAATTTATATATAAATATACTGTTTGTCAGACTCCTGCAATTTGGTATGCTTTCTCAGAAAATTACTGGAGTGACTGGTGTTTTATTAAGACTGCTCCCAGTACAATAACCCAAGACACAAGAATTGACTTACAAAGCTGAGGCCAGTCAAATATACCTTTTCTCCTACAGTTTTCGTATTTATGTTGCAGAAGCTCCTGCAGGCTAGAACAAGGGTTGTGCAACTTTCTTGTGTGTTAAAGCCAGCAGTGCTCGAAGGCAGTGGGTTGAGATCATGAGATGCAGCAGTGACTTTGGAGCAAGAAATCTTGCTCTTGACTTCGGTCCCAAAAGTTTGAGGACCCTTCAGTTTTAGGGACCAAGCGACGGGGCAGCCTGGAGAGGCACAAGACAGAAGTCAAGATGGGTGCTTGGAGTCCATGGGCATAAGGGGCTTTCCCTGCTTATTTTTTTTACATTTGACGATGTAAATGGAAGCTCACTGTTTCAGGGCAGAGGGGTGGGAAATGCTGGGATTTAGGGTTTCCAATTGCAGTTGCCACCATTAATATCTGGATAGGGGTCCAGGTTTGTGGCCCATCTCGGCTGTTGTGTGTGTTTCAGCAGCCAAAGCCGAGGGGAGCAGCGGGGACTCAGAAGGCAGAGGGACCTGGTGTGCTTGTGATGGCTCCGAGCCTCAGTGGTCACGTTGGCAGATTTTGGCCTGTTTGTGTCATCGTTTGAGTCTCCAGTGTACGTGTGGGTTCCTTTACTTCCTTCCCAGTCTGTAGACATTAAATATGAAGGGATTGGTTTCCTGAAGCTCGTCTAGCCCGCACCGCCCTTGTGGAGGAGGTCTGGACGTGTAATATTGCTTAAAAACTGGGAATGCTTAGTCACGTTTGTGCTTCAGCTGAGGCTGCTCTTTCAGGAGAGTTTGGGCCTAAGTGAGAAACCACAAGAAAAGAAACCCTGTGGTCAAACAAGGGTTGGTGGAGGGTGGGAAATAACAATAATTGGAAGGGCTTTTGACCCCTGTGTCAGCACTGAGGACAATACCCAGTGGATTGCTGCCATTTCTTCTCGCATTTGCTATTCAAAAATGAAATTCTATAAAACGTGGGAGAGAAAGATGTATGTATGGTTGGTTTTGTTCATTTCTTTTTCTTTCTTTCTTTCTTTCTTTCTTTTGGCTGATGCAAACTTATTAACTGGTTTAGCATCCCAGTCCACGGATAAAAGTTGTTTACCTTTGAAACCAACACAGGAAAACCACTTACTGCCCTGTTCTGCAAAACCATACAAAGCTCCCCAAAATTCCTGCAACCCCCCAAAATAACTTTTAGAACTCATCAGTTCTTGAAGCTCTGCAACTCTGAAAAGTAGTATGCTAGGATTAAACACACTGATTATCTGAGCTATATCTGAGTTCATTCAGTTTAGTTTTTGTCTAAGCTTTTTTCCAGAAATCTGTTTCTGTGATGGGTGCTTTATAATAATACATATTTTAGTAAAATAACTGACTTCAGAAATTCTAAAATATGCAAGCTTGTAACTTTAAACCTGAAAATGTCAAGTAGTTTATAATCCCATTCTGTAGCTGGAACTGTTTCTTGCTGTAGAGCAGTGACCATCTGATCTTCCATTTGTTTTCTCAGTGATTAAATTCCCAACTCCATAGACTTGCATAAGTACCTGTCCCAGATTATTTTTTTAATTGAGTTGCCTTTAAAGTGAGGTATAAGACAGCAGTTTGAAAACGGGCTGTTGACTCAGTTGTAATTGTAGCTGTTCTGAATGTGCCAGTAGCATTACGTCTGTTTAATCAGAGCAAAGTGAAATCACACTCCTTGTGACTAATCTGAAAGGCAAGCTTTGGTGAAGGTGCATAAAGGAGAACACGGGGATCAGTTTTTATGGCTACCCAGAAGTGCAGAACTGCCTTTTGGAGATGGCACCCCTGGGAAGAGGAGCTCTGGGGACATGGGGTCTCCATGCCTGCTAGCGTTGTGTGCCCTGCTGAGAGTGGGGGCTGTGCCTTTTGGCTTCCAAAAGTAAAAGAGGTGCAGTAGACATCTGTCAAATAACCAATGCAGTCTATTCTCATGCAGAACATGCTGCTAAGAGGAGATAAACTGAGACAGAAAACTTTGAGGAGGATCGATTTCTGCAGTGCACCTGAAGGTTGGTTGCTGAGCCATCCAGCCCTGTTGGGCAGAGCCTCGTGGAGGTAAACGGTATTTCTCAGGGCTGTGCTGGTACTTGGAAAGGTGTCCAACAACAATCATTGTCTGCTGCAGGAAGGTGTTGGCTGTTCCTTCTGTTGGTTGTCTGGAGGTACCAAGTGCAGGAGCAGAGCCCCACGTTGGAAGTGCATCGTGAGAAATGTCTCTGCCCTAGGGACCGTGTGCTCCCTGGGGTGATAGGCTGTAGAAGATGAAACGCAGAGATGCAGGCATCCTTTGGCAAAGGTGGTGAATGGGATGAGCAGTGAGGAGTGTGGCAAAGCTGCCCCAGCTGTCAAGCCACTGTGACTTTGGAGGGACATAAAGGAAAGCAGAGGACTGCTTCCACAGACAGCATACTTGCACATGAGGCACTCAGCTTATGCTGAGAGGGATTCCTATGATACAAACACGTTATTTTAATGCAAACAAATTATTTCAAATGCATATCCACAAGATTTTGATTGTCTTTATAATTCTGATCGTAACTTTCTCAGTGGCTGTTGACTATAAGGCACTCTCTGATATGAAACTCTTAAACACAGACCTGTTATGAAGTTGGCATTAAAGAGTTCTAAGCTTAAGGGTTTGGATGTGCAGGGTTCTCCAGCGACAGGAATTTCATGCACAGCCTAAAATTCCCAAGGCTAGAACGCATACATAGCAACCCTATTTGTGTGTCAGGAGGTCTGATGGGGAAAATAGGAAGTGATCAGATAATGTGTCTGTGCAGGATATTTAAGAAGGGATGCTTTTTGAGATAATGTGCTTTTTACAGAAAAGGAGTTTTGACTTAACTTCTCAGCTTCTAAAGTGTTGGATTTTGAAGGGAAACAGTTTCATTTAAGTTCCCAGGTGCACATTAAAATTGTCTAACAACAGTAGACAGCAGCTTATTTTCTCCTTTGTCTGGGTTATCTAGGCTTCCGAGTTCTCTTTTCTCTGTTCAAATAAAATCTGTTAATGCTAAACATAAAAACAAAAGGCAAATTTGCTCCCTAGAAGTTTGCGCTGAGGTTAGAGCAGAAAACTTGAAGTCATTTTGCAGTCCCATTCCTATTTCTGCTGCTGTCTTGCAGGGATGTGATGCAAGCTTTAGTTAACCATAAATAAAAGCAGCCTAACATCATCTTCCGACTTCAAAGGGCATCAGTTTGATCTCTGAGATCCTGAGCTGAAACCTTCACGCAATTAAAGATTATTTTCAGCTCATCAGAAGAAGAACAGAGCTTGGATAGCGGCTCCTTGATTTGATTCGATGTCATCCTCATCTCTGCTAATGCACTCATGTGAAACGTAGCCCTGGTAGCATGAATTTTAAACATTTTCGGTGCAAACAGAGTAACTGACCCTTTGCTTTGTTTTTTTCAGTTGATTTTGACAGCATCTTTCTCTACCTCTTGACCTCGCCTCTCCCCCTGCGCCTCCTCTGTGCCCGCAGCTCCCAGCTCAGCTTTCAGTGGTGCTGAGCCCAAACTGTCACTAGGGTAGGTGGCACCCATGGGTGCTTGTCACCCCGCTGCCCGAGCTCCAGGGCACGGGCACACAGCCTCTGACAGCCCTGTGAGCTCAACTCTTCAATCACTGATGGTTCTCTCACCTCCTAGCTGCTTGGTTTGTACGGTTTGGTCCCATTTTGAGGTTTTTGGAGTTCTGGCCAGCTCCTCAAAACATTTATGGCCTCTCCTTTTCCATATTTCCTGGTCTTTTCCCTCTCCACCCCCTGCAATGGCAGGATCACCTCGTTTTTGTGCTGTAACTGATCTGCAGGAGCACAGCCTCTGGTTACTCATGGTGCAATCTGAGAGCTGAGTGCTCGGAGAGACCTTCGAGGACCTGGGCTAATGCTTGGCCATCCATTACACTTAGATGTTTAGCTTTGCTTTCTAAAACAACTTGCGTGATATTTTAGGTAAAACTTTTTTCGTGCACTTCTTGCTTGACAATTTATGAAGACTAAAAAAAAAAAAAAAAAAGGTTTAATATGAGCAGTGTGGCCACTTACTCTAAAAACTCGAATTTTCTCATACTCCAGTGTACAATAAGTTCGATGTTAAATGCAAGCACACATCTTCCTACTTTCAACAGAAACAGCCTTTTCCTGAAGGATTGTTTTTATCGGAAATTGGCTCTTAATATGCAAACAAACATCTATCTTTTCATTTATTTCCTCCTGGGCTTTGTTTGTTTTAAACCGGCTTTGTTGCAGTGCTGCGTGCAGCCAGAAGCTCACTCGGGACCACCCCGTTGTGCTCCTCTCGCTTCCACGAATGTCTTTCTGTACGAATGCAGGGACGATGGGGACAGAAGGTTGGTGCTCCTTTGTTTTCCAGAGGGGCTGGGGGCCAGGTTAGTGAGGGATGCAGCCCCCAGCTGGAGCTGAATTGGCACATCCATGCCAATGGCACCCAGCCCCGGGGTGCGCGAGGAGGGAGCATCCTCTCACTGGTATTTTATACCAATCAGTGTATATAGGAGTTCATAAATTATTAGGTGAAGACGAAGCTCCATGGAGGTGTGGAGCTCCGTGTGCCCTGCAGAACCATCTCAGGATGCTCCCCAGATGTTGGGGCTTCCATGGCTCTGTCGGGTTCCTCGCACAGCTCATCGCAGTGCTGGCTGCTGCCCCAGCTCCTCTGCAGTAGTTATCCAGCCAACGCTGCTCTTAGTCCTGTGATGAGTTATCAGCGGCAAGAACAAACAGCAGAATTTGAACTCGAGCACTGAAAACGTCTTTTTGAGCTCTTATTGTAACATTTTCATAATACCAGGGCATAATTCTTGGCGTTTTACAAATGTTACATTGTGATTAGGCCAGAAAAGAGTTGCTCTGTATTAATTGGTGGTTGTAAAAACTGCAGCTTGTGTTTACATGTTGGGTGTTCCCAGTATTATGGGGTTTCATCGACGCTTTTTTCATACCAACGAGCATCTTCACAGCCAAAGCCCCCCCTTCTCCAAAGCCGAGATGTTTTTGTGTCAGATGCCGAGCGTTATCGTGAGTTAAAGTGGAGCAGTGATCTATAATTTAAACATATGAAAACCAAATTAAAATTGCATTACGTATGTAGTTTAAGGCAACACCAGAATTTACTTTGAAATTCTGTCCTCACGTCACCTTATTGTTACTAAGGAAACAAAATACTTTTCTACTTCTGAGGATTTTGTTTTCTCCGCACGGGATGTGCCATAAGGACCAAGAAGTTCTTGGCTGCTGGGGGCATAGAGCAGCCTCTAGGGGGTTGTATTTTTTTAGTGTATTTTTTTGGTTTTTTGATTTTCTTTTGTAAGCCTGGGGATGTTTTAGGAAGACTACAAGGAATGCTTTTCAAGGCACTGCAAGGCTGTCGTGAACGGTGTTGGCTTGGTCGCTGTTTCTTTGAGATGCTTCTGGGTAGTGCTTGGAGTGAGTACACACCGCAGCTAATGAGCTGAAACAAGGGCTGAAAAAAATCTGTCATCAAAAAAAAGTGCATCCTGCGTGCGTTTTACAAAGGGGAGCTCGGAAGCTGGGAGAGGCACCATTTTTCTTAGCGTGATGTTATTGAAGGTTGTGGGATTTCAGCTGAACCTGTTGGGCAAATATTTGATCCATCAGCTGGTGATTGGCACCCCCTGAGCTGAGCTCTTGGCCGGGCGGCTGTCACTCATGGACAAGGCTGGATGCTTCGGGAGGTTAACTTCAGGACCGATTATTGCCTTCGTGGAGCCAATAAATAAATAAAAATCAGTGCAGCTCTTTAGAAAATCATTGCTGCTCTTTAGAAATCTAAAGAAATCTGCTTTTGTGCCACTGGCGGAACAGCTGTGGTCTTTGAGGAGATGCTTTTGTTTGCATTAAGTAAGTCGGTGAGTGATGTCAGCATCCGTAATTCAGCCGGGCTCGTCTTGCCCTCAGAGGAGCAACTTTCTCCTCTCCCATTAGCACAGCTCTGCATATGTTTTATGCTTACACATGTCTAAACTGGAGCAGAACTGTGGCTTCTATGCAAAAAGTGAGCGCAGAAACCAGAGTTAACTTATGCAGATAAAGCCCTAGAAAAAAAGGGCTAATGAAAATACTGGAAAATAACTTCAGTGATCGGTTTCTCATGATTTCACTCGTGGGCTATATGAGATTTGTCATACTGGTGATAAGGAAAAAATTGAGTGTGTTTGTTTTTCCCTTCAGATGGAATAAATGGGATGGATGAGAACAAAAGTGGTGTATGGAGAGGTTTGCTTGGCAAGAGGCTGACTGCACATGTGTGTGAGTGAACATCGGTGTTTTTGGGGTAGTCTGGTGTAGAAAGAAAGAACAGCACTAACTAAAGAAATACATTAACTGGTGAAAAATGAGCTAGCTGGTTATTGAATTGCAGGCACCAAGTGAGACCAGCAAAATACCTGGCAATAAAATGCTAGAAAACAAGGTGTGCTACTGATGGTAGAGCTAACAAGGCATCTGAACAGAGAAATCACAGAGGTACCTGTGCCGACAGAGCACAGAAATCCAGAGCAGTGCTCCGGTGCTGGCCAGAGCCAGTCAGCTGCTGCTTCAAAGCTGGTACGGAGCAAGGGAAGCTGAAGGCCAGTTCCAGGGAGTTTTTTCTGCACAGAGCCTATTTCACGTGGTCGAGTCTTTGATCACAAGGTATTTAAAATAACCAGCTTTGGGTTGTGATAACCATGATGTGGGAAGAACCCAACTCATCGCATCAGTGGCTCTTGTCACAGTTTTTCTGCAGTAGTTATTTAGCCAAGGCTGCTCTTAAGTCTTGTTATGCCTTAGCTTTCAGTGGTGAAAACAAATGGCAAACTTCGGTGATGGGGATCCAAAGACTTAACGTGCAAATGGGAATGAAAGTGAAGAAATGTGGGCAGAATATTTCGTTCTAATGGTAACGAAAGACTTTGAATCAAGGACATCAGTGAAAAAAAGGCATGCGAAGGGATGGAAGGAGGCTTTTTTTAACTGGCAGGTCGTAACAGCCTGAACTTTCTGCATCAGCCAAGAAAGGGAAATCGCTGCCCTTGAAGCACTTGGCTGTGATGGAGCTCAAGTGGGAGCATTTCCTAAATCTCAGGGGTTACCAAGTGCGATCACAGTTAATGCCCTAAGGGTGTGTTAATGGGTTCCAACTTAAAACAGTGAAAACCTTTCAATGGAAAATCACAAACGATAACCAAAATAATAAATGTGTGCCTTAAAATTGGGATTGCTAGGCAGCGTAGGGGTGCAGGGCAGAGGTGGGCACAGAAGCACACACAGGGTGATGCGTGCGATGCGGGGCTGCAATGCTTGTCTTGGGCTGTTCGTTGGGAATCAGCCCCCTGTTTCTGGATATTCCTCGTGCTGGCAACGTTTCAGGGAACTTCAGAAAAAGAAAATAAGGTATAAGGTTACTGACAGCCTGTGAAACCAAGGACAGAAGATTTGCTTACGCAGCCTGTAAAAGGACAGCGTGTTCCCTCTGCGTCTGAGGCTGGTGCTTCTCCTGTGTCCAGCCGAGATCGATCCGTGGTGAGCTCAGAGACAGCGACCTCGGAGAACTGGTGAAACACTTTGCTCTCAAGGAGTATCAAATAAAGGGCAAGCTGAAACTTTTGCTTCCTTACTGTCCGTTTTTCTTCCAGTATTTTCCATTTTTAATGGATGCTACACAGCAGGAGAGTTGCACAGACTCTGCTTCCTGCACCAGTTCTTTTCTGGTGGTGAGTCCTTTGGTCAGGATGTTTCTGAACACATTTAATAAACATGCCACTTAACGCAGGATGAAGCATGATGGATGAGGCTTCTTTTACATGTAACAAAAGGTAATTCATAGGTCCTTTGCCCTTCTTTTCAAGGCTATTGTGCCATTTTTTGTATACACCCTTCCAACCTGTGTTTTAAGGTTATTCAAACTATTTCAGGAGATGCTGTTACTTATTTTCAAAACTTGCAGAGCAAACTCACAGAAGCAGCTTTTCAGTAGGAAAGGTACCAGCAAATTGACATCAGCCCCCCAGGAACTGCAGCATGCAGAGCATGGAGCCCTGCGCTGGAGGAGGCTCTCAGTCCCTTCCCTGTAAAGAATGGGGAACAGAGGGACAAAACTCTCACTTCACCCTCTTACGTGTGTTAACTTCTGCCCAATAGTAACTTATGAATTATGTGTCTGCTTTCTCTCTGTATAAACTCTTCAATGACTTTTCTATAGCCCTAATTTTTAGGCAGAGCCCTCCTTGGGAGCACGTAAAGGGAAGTTTATCCTCAGGCTACCATTCATCTTCAGTGCGCTTCTGAAGAGCGGATTGGTGGCCATCTCATAAAAGATCCCATAATTTGCTCTGTTGTACAGGGCATGTGCGGTCTTAAAATCTGCCATACCAAAATTAGCTTTTAATTTAATTCCCGAGTATTCTGTGTGACTTCACTGCTGAGAGTAAATGGTGTTTACGTAGGAAGTGAATGTCACTGCAGACGCACTCCACTCAGGGCTGGAGAAGTGGTCTGCTAGCTTGGGAAATACAGCGTACGTCGGAATTTGTTCTCAATTAATTTCAAAATTACAGACATAAGACTTGAGAAAGTTGGCAGATGACTTGTATAGCCTGTGCGACCATAGGTATGGATATAAATATTAATGTGAAACTAAATTAATTATAAAGACTCATTTAGAGAATGAACGTTAGTTGGAAATCCCTGTTCAAACACAGGCGTCCCAGGAGCGTGGCAGTTTTTGCTTTCCTGCCTTCATCTTTGGCTATCAGACCCCTCAGACTGGATGTCTGGAAAACGAGATACTTTCAAATGTGATGGAGGGAGATGCAGCTCAGTACGGCACTGGGTAGCTGGAAAACGAGGTGGAAATTTGTACGTGTAAAAATTCAGTGTCGTCAAATTGCTGCAAAGCATTTGGTGGCAGTGGGGGAAAAGTACTGTGCCTTTGTAAAGCTGGGGTGGTATTACTTCTGTCAGAACTAATTCTTTTTGTCTTTTCACAAGATAGAGCTGTAACCTCTTAGTTTTGGAAAATCTGGAATTGAATTGGTATGAGGGTTTCAGCTCAGTCATATATTTTTAATTTGTGGTTCTTTTTAGGGTAGTACTTCTCCATTCCTAGAAGTTGAACAAGAAACAGAGAAGCAACATTTTTCTAGGTATAGAACCAGCAATTAAAGCACACTTCTTGCTTTGTAGTTTTTATGTTGAAATTATTATTGTTTTACTTTGGCAAAGTAAGCTCAAGTAAACTTTTCAGGAAGATGCACAAAGTAAAAACTTGGATGTGACAACTACTTAATCGTTTGACAGTGGCCTAATTCTTAATAAAAACTAATTACTGGAGCTGACAGTATTGTACCATAATATGTGCAGTACATACACCCCAGAACAGCCAAAGACTTGTAACATTTTAGGAGGTTTCTATGTGATTCAGCCTTTCTGCTGAGAAGTTTGTTCAAGAAAGATGCAGAAGAGGATGCGTGCCTTGTGTGTGTGCTGCTAAGTGCACAAGGTGTGCTACAGAGTATTGCTGCCATTTAAAGTGCAATTGTAGACATAACTAGTCTGTCACACAAAATAATGCAGGGATTTTTGCAATGTCTGTATATATACACGCATGTTATATGGTCTCAATGGCTCTTCTCCTTCCATTGCTGACAAATGTTGCCTCTTCTGTTAGCTCTTTGTCAGAGTAATACATAGGGCTAAATGAATCTTACAGATGAAAGCCCCAGTTCATACACAGAGCAATGGCATGAAGCATTTCAACTTTGAGATGGGATGGAAATGGGTTGTTTTAATGGTAAGACCAGAATTATCCACTGTCCTGCGATGTACAGAACACTTCGTGTCGTTGATTGTGTAAAAACCTGAAACCAAGTCCAATGAACACGCTGCTTCTCCACGTAGGTTATTTGCCTTCCTGCTCTTGTGTCGTCTGCAGTCAGCAGCTGGTAGATTTTGAGAAGTCTAAGGGATATTTTGGGTGGGGAAAGGAGGTGCCAACACTTTTTTTTTTTTTTTTCCCTAAGGAGTTCCCTGGTAGTGAATGTAATACTGCGAAAGCCTCTCTGTAAAAACACAGCCGGTGAGTCTTTGCTGGGTGGTGCCTGCTGTACAGGAAGGAATATGCAATTTTCTCTAATGTCTGGTGTCTGGTTGGGGTGTGTAGGCGTGATTCCATGTTGTGTGAGGTAGGTGACTCCATTTCTAGCCAAAGCACAGCGTCTCCGGGCCTGGCTGCTGCAACAGCACCGTGGCTCTTGGCTGGGGGCTGTCGGGAACCTCAGCAGTCCTGGGAGGAATCATCACGTACCAAACGAGCCTCTGCCCTCGTCATCAAACGAGGCTGAGGAAGTTGATAATTTGATATTAGATCAAGATGTCCTGCCTTGCCTGTTTAAACATAGGAAGTATACTTTTGGAAGTATGCCTTGTTGAGAAGCAAGAAGCCCCCCGAACCTTCACCCTCGGGCATGGTGTGGGGTCGCTGCGGTCCGTGGGGGGCTCCTTACCTCTTCTCTCTTTCATACTGCTTACAGTGAACAAAGTGATTGAAATGCAGCACGTGTTTTGAGTGGTTTATTAGGAGATGAATAATTTTGAAGCAGATTACGAGATACATAAGGTTGTTCTTGTGGGGGATTTTCCTTCTTGAACAGCCAGTAACTTCGTCCAAATTGTTCACGACTGGTGTTTATAGCTTTTATGCTGTGTTACTAGGTTCTCACTTATTCTTTCATTCTTCTTTAATTTTCAACCATTTCAGCTTGATTTTAGCAAACCTGTACAGGTCCACATAGCTCTGTGCCAGTCCCCCAGCATCACACATGGCACCGTGGAGCCGTTCCTCCGGGACACCTCGCAGAGTGGTGGGCGCTGTCGGGTCCCTGTCCCCTCCTGGTTCCTCCCTTCCCATTTCAATCGTGCGTCTCCCCATGCAGCCTCCTGGGGTTTTGCCCATTGCCCTTGACATCAGTGGGTTTCTCTGCCAGCAGCTCAGGTTCGGGTTCCAGGCTGTAATTTCTTGGGGGAGAAGGCTGGTGGGGATTGTTATTAGCTCAAGTGGTATGTGAATAATCTGTTTTCTAAACCATTGTTCATGAGAGTTTCACGGATATTCAGGGTTTTCCTGCCCGTGGGTGCTGTGGCACACGGCTAGCCAGAAGCTACTGGGAATATGTACACATCACTTCCAAAAGTTTCTAATGTGGACATAGGTGAACATTGCTGTTTTGACCTTGTTTCCATAACACACAATTTTTCAAGTTACTGATGCATTTGGAATAAGCTCCTAAGCTTCTCCCACGTGGAGATCATAGTTGTATAAACGAATGCTTTTTGCTGGTAGTTCAGGCAATTTTAAAGCACTTCAAGCAACTTCATTGCCACATCCACGAGTCCTGCCCGTGCCCGCTGTCCTGTTGGTACAAACACATCTGATCCCCCTATTGCTGCTTAGCGAGCTCTGAAGGAAAGAACAATCGGTTTGGGTAATAAAAATGACATACAAAAGACAGAAGCTGTGATTTATTTTGGGAGATTGAGTAGAGTGGCAAGCAGCACTTTAAAGGTCACTTGTCTCAAATAAACCTTATATCTCTCTCCGATTTAAAGAGATATTGCAGCCTTTCCTTACATTAACCTGCACGAAATGTCTTTTACAGTCACATTGCGACGTCCAGCAGGAGCATCACAGGAGGCCGTGTGCTGTGTGAGCAATGGGAATTGATGGCAGTGCTGGCCAGGGGAATGGAGATCAGTTATAAGTGATTAATGCCTTGATTAGAAATACTCCTTGGGGAATGGTGCTGGTGGTTCGAGCTAGGCTTCAGTGTGTATTTATGAAAAGTACAGACAAATTCCACACAGAACTCCCTTCCGATTGTGAGAGCTGCATTTTGCAGTCGCTCTCAGCCTTGCTGTATAAAGCAGCCTTTGTCGCAAGGATCTTAGATGGTGCACAGAGAACACAAACTGCTGGGGTAGTGCTGCTTGAGCCGTATTGAAAGTTTGTAAATCATTAGGAATCTGGATAGATAGTTTAATTTAAACTGTCTGGTGTCAAGTGGTGCTACCAGAGCCTGCCCATGGCTGGACAGGCCGCCGGCAGAAGCTGCTCTCTGGGCGGCTGTTGGAGCAGGGAGATGGAGAGGACGGAGACCCCGGAGGAGCACACAGCAAAACTGCGGTCACGTTGAGGTAGGGGCAGTGAATCCACCCAGGCTGATTTGTTCCACCACTTCCTAAAACTCTTGGGTTTCTCATTCACACCAACCTCCAGCACGGCGGTGCCTGCCAGCAGCCCTGGCTTGCTGCTGCCTTTCCTCCTCGCTGGCAAGCAACGCGCTGACCTTGCTCGTGGGCGCTTTGCATCCTTCCAGGCCAGCAGCCGGCCTCCAGCAGCAGCAGGGCAGCGTCTGCCCGTGGCATGAGTGGAGGCAGTGTCCTGGGGAGCAGCCTCTGCTCACCCTGTGGGCATCAGCTAAAGCACCAAGGAGACCTTGGAGAGCTTTGGGGAGGCAGCGTAACGCCTGCTGCTGCCCACCCGTCAGCAAGAGATGGATGGCGCTTTTCTGCATGTGCCACAAAAACGTGTAGTGTAAGAAGTACTCCCCTGAATTTCAGGTGAAGCCAGCTGGCACTCCCTGCTAAAATTAATTCTCAGCTTGTCCTGCTTCGTTTCTGTGCTGCTGCTGGTCGCTGGAGGGGTCACATCGTGGCGTACGTCAGCTCCTCCTGCGTGTGCTGGCGTGGTGGTGCTCCTTGCCCCGCTGCACTGGGTTTCGTCAGCTGAGCACCGTGACCTTTTTTCTGTTCTCGAGTCCTGAAAATAGATTTTTTCAGTCTCTAAAACTTTTTGGTGGCTAAACATAGTCTTCAAAGTGTTGTGTTTCCTTTGTGCTTGGATGAAGTTCGCTGCTTTGTATCTACTGCTTGGAGTGGGTTTTTGTTTTGTTTTTAAATGGAGTTTATAAAGGTCTAGCTGTGTTTTTCAAACCTTTTAAACAGATTTATCCTTTTCCAAATACACATGGACATAAAAGTACTAATTTGAAGGACAAATATATTGCACTTTTTGAAATTAAGATGCATTCAAAACAGGACTGTTGTAGATATTAGCATATTGAAAACTAGCTTTGTAGTCTTCTTGTGTCTTCAGGTTTGAGTGACGATTGGCATTGGGAATGTACTAGGGAATGACAGTTGTCACAACATCCCCCATGGTCTTCATCACAATTTTGAAAATCAAAATTATGGTTTGTGTGTCGGAGGACTCACAGCCTTTTGGGCTGAGACCTACAGCACCAGTCATGGTTCCAAAAAAATCTATGAACAAGTGTTTAATAAAGTGCTCCTCTTACTTAAAAATCACCATTTATAAGGATGACATTGGGTCAACAACAATTGCACAATATTGTCCTTTAATTAGTAGAACTGAATATTTTATCTAGAGGCTGACTCTTCTGTGTGGAATTTCGTTTGTTTTACAGAAGCAGCCTTTTCCCTTTGATCATGATAGTTGATGCTGCCAGAATAATTCAGATTTTTTTTCTGTATAAGAACGTTTTTTTAAAGCAATACAATATAAAAAGTTCTGTTCATTCAGTTGAGCATGAACCAAATAATGTATATGTATACAATGCAATGTGTCTACATATTTATATACATGTTGATTTATGGATAGATAAAATAGAAGCACTGTTGAATTTGCATGTACCAGAAATACATAATATCCCTGCTTTGTAGTCGTCGTCATGAAAAAAAAAAAAAAGGCAGTTTATAGACCAAAACTTTGTTTTAGATTACTTAACTCTTTTGTTGTATATTGATGTTTTCTAAGGCTATTCTTGAATTAAAGGCTTGAATTTGTGAACAGGTATCCTTCTTCATGTTGGATTGCAGGATAAGCTAATGGTAAAGTTGTAAGCTGTTTGGCTGGCATTGTCTCATGTTTATCTTACGGGCTGTTAATTCTGTCAGTGTGTATCAGTGAGCTGTAAAGAAACTAGACCTTCATTTTATAGAAAGATGAATCATTATCAGTTATATAAGACAAGAAGTATGATTGGCCAAGCTTAGTCTAAATTACCATTTTCTCAAAATACATGTCAACGTACAAGTGAATATTCAAATAGGTAACAAATGTTTTATGGATAACTTTGTCAACAAATCTGATTTATGTGTCTTTTTTCTTTTTTTCCCTTTCCTTTTTTCCCCCAAATCCATTTTACTTGCAGCTTCCAGCTGATCTTACCAAGATGCATCTTACAGACAATCCTCATCCTCAGGTGACTCATGTCCCTTCAAGCCAGTCTGGATGTAGCATTGCCAGTGATTCTGGGAGCAGCAGCCTGTCTGATATCTATCAGGTAAAATTGCATTTGTTTCTTATTTTTCCTTCTCCTCCCCCAGCTGAAAATTGCATTTTGCCTTTCCTAATTGCTCTGGGTAACATTTTGTGCTGCTGTGGTGTCAGCTGTTTATCAGAAAACACGAGGTCAGGCTTCCACTTCCTAAGTTTGTTTGTTATTTTTGCTGTTGGCTGGCAGAATTTTGTCAGAAGTCTGTCAGAAGCTGTTGCACAGAATTTGTAAAAGTGTATCTGTAATGCTACGTGCATATTCTGCTTCTGATGGCAATTCATTCCTTGTTTTTCCTCGCTGTGAGTTTTGTTAGCACTGAGCTAGGTGGCGGTGACCAGAAGAGGGTGGCAATTACACTATTTGCAGGTGAACATCAGTGTCAGTGTTTTACTTCATTATAGTTCTATTAAATGCTGGTTAATCACAGCTTATACAGATAATAAATTATAATGCAAAATGAGCGGAGTTGCAATACAGAATGCGATAAAATAAATGTAGTAAATCCTTATACCATTTAGCATTGGACTTACGCATGGAAAGAATTTGTTTCCAGTTCATTTCTTGCCTTATCACATGTAGCAAAGACTTAGGGTTTGGTTTTGACTAGTCATGTTAATATTGAGAATGTCTTATTCCTATTAATTTTTTTTTTTTTTTTTTCTGGAAGGAAGGAAATTGGTGTTAAACATTCTGTAAGCAAAACAGTGGCTGCTTATCTGCCGCTCCCCTCCCTGCTGCTGCTGCACACGCCTGTGTCGCTGGGGCGAGGTGGCACCTCCCCGGCTGTGAGAGGTGAAATGCTGCACAGGGAGGTGCTTTTCACATCTTTATATACCAACAAGTGTGCTGTTGCTCTTAAAAGTCACATTCAACGATATGTGCTGGACTATGGAACAAATTTCATGAAACTGTTTGTGCCTGTCAAATACCTCCTTCCTTGATTGTGTTTGTTGTCAATGAGATGTCCTGTCCTGCAAACAGAAGCATGGCCATAAACGTGCTCTCTGCACCAACTGATTGTAGAAATTCCAGTGTTGCTTGTTGTGAATAGAAGTTGAGGAAAATTCAGAGATAACTTAGGTGCATTGTCTATAAAAGAACAAGAGCTACTGCCTCGTGTCAAATCGCAGAGCTGGGTTCATGGGGGTCTTTCATTCTGGTTGATGAGGGTGGTCATCTTGGGTTTGTCTTGGTAACCGCACAACCATTCCACTTTTAAGTTGAAATCTAACTACAATATCAAATCTGTAGCAACTATTTAGCATTATGTAGGTGTAACTGGACCTTAGACACCCATTCCCTTTTCCTGGGTACCGTCTTGGGTCTTTCCTCACCAGAAACAGCGACTGGGGAGGTATTTTATTTACAGCAAAGTGTTGATAGTTAACTTTAAAGATCAAACATTAGAAGCAAAAATCCTTTTACAGCATTAAGTAGGACTAAAATATAGAGAGACTAGACTGTTAATCTGTTATCCTTAGATTTGCTCACTGCCAGCTGGGGCAGCAATAGCTTGCATCATAGATGATGGTTTCAAAATGCACCCTTGATTTCTGAGTGGCAGAGTTGGAAGATTTTGTTCTACATCTTGAATTTTGTTTTCCCTTGGAATCAAGTCTGTTGACTCAAAATAATTAGTCAAAATCAACAGAACTAATCTGGATGTTGTACCCTAACATCTATATATTGAGGTTGATAGGCGATTTTCCTGACCATCTTCTGTCTGCCTGTCTACCTGAGTGGTTTGGAAAGATTGTTGTAAGTGAAAAGCACTTGAAATATATTATTAATGAGGAAAATATCATTCCAGTAATGAGTGAATACTCTTATCATGTGTGGTTAAATGCATTTGAAACGTTGCATGCCTACTTTTCAAAAAATGCCAAAAGATCATGATTGTTAAACAAATAAGAATTACATAAATAAAAGAAATAATGGAGCAGCATATTTATCTGCCCTATGACATGAACAGTGGTGAAATGTATTTTTGTCCCTGGAGGAGTTAGAAATTAGTTAATGTGAAAATGAGTGCAGATTTTCTGGAAGGAGTGAGGACCTTTCAGTAGGAATCTCCTTTTCAATGACATTCGCCCATCTAATTTTGCAGCTCGTAGGGAACACGGATCTCTGTAAGCTCTGGTGACAATTCTGAGTCAGTCTGAGGCAGGTCATCACTGTCAGACTCACGTGAGATCTTCCAAGATGATCACAGCAATCCGTGAGCTAGCTGCAGTGTCATTAATTTCTAAATACAGCACTGGAGAATCAAGCATTTGATAAGCACTGTGGATGAAGATAAGACGTGCAATGGGCATGTCATAGCAGGGATGCTGGGGGAGAGAAAAAGCTCTGTTTTCCCCCTGTTGAGTTTTTAAAGCATTTTTCGTATCTTGTCTTACGTGTAATGTGCAAATAGTAAGCTGTCCAAGAATGCTGGGTATTTCACCACGATTTATTGCAGTAACTTTAAGAGTTAGTTTGGGATTAGTCCCCTATTGTTTGTTACCCACTTTTAACTGCATGATGTGTGATAAAGTCATGGCACAGCATTTAATTCAGCATGATGTGGAATGACACATCAATAGAGGCAGATTTTGAAATCAGAAGGAAGGATTAAAAAAATAAATAAATTCCCTCCAGGATTCATTTTGGTATTACGAAGGTGGAGAAGCTCCCTGATACTCTCTACAGTTTGTAGTGTACTGGCTTAGTAGCTGAAAATATTTTTGGTATCTTAAAATACAGCTTGTCATAAACTGGAAAATGTTGCTTTGCTTTTGCAGTCAGTTTCGTATCTATTGCATGCCAAACTCTCTAGGACTATCATTAGTGTCAGCAAAGGAACAGTATTTTTTGAATAATATTTATTAATGTAGTCTTGATGTGACCTTTTGAATTAATGACATCTTAACGTTAATTTTTACAGTAAATAGTGCAACCATAATTCCAGAATAGGAAACTGATTGGAGCCAAAGAATGAAACATTTTTTATTGAGATTTGGAAAGGTTTTCAGCTCATCTGTGTACACTTTATTCATTGATAGTGTTGAAATGAGGTTTCACTTGTTCCAGCTGCATCTCAGTTCAGGAAGTTAAACAGGAAATGAATGTAAAGCTGAAGGTGAGATCGGCAGAAAACAAGTTCTTGCCCGTAAGCACTGCTGTGAACATATTGTGTTAAACCCTCAGTTGCTTATGAAAATAAATTTATGAGGATATTTTCTCCCTTCTCCTGTACCATTACTGCTCCCAGTTGAAGCCTTCGGTCTTTATGTGGCAAAATGTCCAAATGTGTACATTGCAAATTCCAACTTGCTTGGAATACTGCAAAGCAGCTTTTTTTGGTCAGACTGCAGACCATTGGTTGTATGTATATATATGTGTATGTATATTTAAAAATTTTCTCCTACAATTTTTATAAAAGCTTAAATTTAATTTGCACATATATATATATATATATATATTTTTTTTTTTTTCCTTCAACTCATTTCTGACAATGTCTGACCTAGCTTCCAAACTAGGTGTTTAGACAGAATTAGGGGAGGCTGTGTGGTTGTGCATGTAACAGTTGAAATGAGGGATTATAACTTCTACAAACAGCCCCTTTGACTTGTAATAGATATCCTCAGGGAAAAGTCATCCTGCAGGTACTGCACAGAGCAAACACTTTCCTTTACTCTTTCATGGAGCAGGCTTTAAGAAGACTGGCAATGGTAACGTATGTTGTTCAGATCATATTGCTAGATGTTGGTGGGCATGGTCTCCCTTACAGCATAATAAATTCGTTGCCTTTATCGATGGCTTGCAAAGCTGTTCTCCTGCTGACTGACAAATTCTCATCTATTTTGCCTTATCTGTTTAGTTCTGCCAGTGGTCTGCATAGTGGTTCTTTTCTCTCTCTTTTTCTGTCATCTCCCATTTGTCACTTTGGCAATATATATTACTTGTGGGCAGCACCGTTATTGCCCAGCAATAATTCTGGCTGTGGTTAAGGATTTGATATTAAAATGGATTATCTATAAAATATGCATCAGGGAGTGTCCTTTACTAAGGATTTTTCTGTCAATTCTGTAAAACGTCTTGGACACTTTTCCCATGAAAGAATTGATGTGAAGGGAAGGAAAGGGGGGAAAAACAACAACAAGGAAACAGGCTCTTAATAGCAGGCTGTGTCAGGAGTCGTGAGCATTAAAATATTGTATCATACGGACTTATTACAGAACAGGAAATCCTTCATGTGTTGCATTTAATACTTTTGTCTGTCAGTGCATGTTTCTGACACTGTAGTGGAATACGAGTCATTATCACCAAAACATTTTGAAGGCTGCTTCTTATGTTTTTAGCTCCCAAACCAGTGTATTGTGGCTGTTTAGATGAAGAAATGCTAGAAAAGTCCTTGAATAAAATGCCGTGCTGATCATGTGCTGCCAAGGCTCTCCAAGCACAATTTGCACTTCGGCTTAATTCCAAAGCTGTTAATGTGAGCTATATAAGCCAGTGAAGTGATGTAGCGTAAAAAATAAAAATAAAAAAAAATTAACCCTATTTATTGTTACCCTACTCTGAATGAAATAGTTATGTTAAATCATGTAATCCTTTTTTTATTAGGTTTGATGGATAATTATTGAAACAAGGACATGCTCAAAGATCTAATGGTATATCTAAAAACTCAATATTTTTCTGCCTAGAAAAGAAGGCAGTGCTGCTCCATCTGTCCAAGTACTGGGACTTGCATTAGGAGAGCAGCGTGGAGCGTGTAGGAAGATGGAGGCAGTGCTGTCTGCTGGATTTAATCAGACAGCGTTGGTTTTGATGATGCCACTCAGTCTTCCCAAGCAGTTACCAGTGCTTCAGCACTCCAGCTACTTATGTCATGTCTAGAGCTTCAAGTGGTAGGCACGAGCCAGGATTAGTAACTGTCACTGAGTTATTGATGAAATAGCTCTAACTTGAGGAGAGCAAAGAGTCTTTTATCTCTGTTTTAATATTCAGCCATTAAAATGGGCTCTCAGTGGTCTTGGTTGTGCCAAATGGAGCACAGACTTGCAACAGCTCCGGTTTGTGGTGTAGTCGTTTGCTGATAGCTCTCTCTCCAGCCATTCTCCTGAAGTGGTTGGAAGTGAAATGTTTTAGGTACGTCAGGGAATTGGTGTTAATGAACGATGCTCTGACTCTTTTGTGGGGGAAGGTTCTAGTGGGACTCTGCCCCTAGTTGTAAAAATGACTGGCAATCAAGTAGATGGGCATAGATACTCCGAGTTTTGTCTTCTCAAATCTGTGCCTCTGCAAATATACCAAAATTGAATATAAATGTTCAGGATACATGGTAATACTGATGGCACCTTAAAAAATAAAATGATAGAAGCTAGTGTTTAAAAGATACATGTCCAACTAATGCCAGAGGGAATTTGTTTATAAAAAGTTTTAAAATAGGTGTCCACTGATCAATTTTGTGCAAGGATTCTGTCAGCGTCATATTTGCTGTGGGTTATGTGTTGCTTCATTGGCCTCTTCCAGGCTTTTGTTATTCAATAGATGGATATTTTGTGTGTTAGTGTGAGAGATTACATTTAGCACTAAAATTCAACATGCGTATATCAATCAATAATAACAATAAATAAGAAAAAGTTTAGGGGTGTAGCTCTCATTGCCAAAAGAATATCTGAATTGCCACAGTGACAACAAGCAAGTTATAAAAATACTTGGTGATCTTGTGATGGAAACTTTAGCACTGTACATGCTAGCATGCCTTCTCCAACCCAGCCCTTTTTTAAGAGGTCTTGCGAACATGCAGAATATTTAACACATTAGTTTATCATCAGTGTAAATGTGTTCGCTTAATAATAATAATGAAAAAAGCAATTTCTGCAAGTCTGTTTGTAATTGCCTTATACTTCTAAGTGACACATCTTGTTCAAATTTTTGAATTTGAACAGAAAAATGAATTGCATGCTGGCTTAAATTAAACAGAAGTGATTGAAGAAGTATTCTGTGGAAATTGAAATTTTGAAACTACTTTTTTTTTCTTCCTTGCCTTCCATCTGTTTTGGAAGGCTATTTTCATTCCATTACATCATTTAAACTTTACATGAAAAAATACTGCAAACGATTCTTGTGTGATGCTGCTTTTTGATGCCAGTATTGCTTTATCTTATACTGTTGCTTCATGTGTCTGCTCAGCATGATGTCTATATTGCCATCTATTGATGACAGCAGAAATGTGTCTACAGACATTGGGTAACCAGCGTTGTTGCTGAATTATATGATTATTTGGTCAATATTAACTCCTGAATTTTGAAAAAAACACTTGCTCTCATGAATTCACAACAAAGACCAAATGCTATAAAGTGAGAGTCAGCCAACAGAGATGGGAGTAGTAATCCTTACTTCCTTGTTTTTTTCATATTTATATTCTCCACCTGACATACTTACTATATGCCAGGATGAAAGTCCATGTTACAATATGGAAATGAGTAATCGATCAAATCCCTTTAATTTCATCCACTCACCCTGGGTTATTTTTCCTCCGTGTGACACTGTTGGTATCGATGGGCTTACATTGCCTGTAGTTCCTTGGGAGCGTCATAAGGAAAGGGAGCAAATGCCCAATATGTTCATTTTTTCAGAACTTGCGATCCTAATTCCTGTAGCATGGTGTTGCTCTTTGCCAATGGTATATATTTATACTCTCGTGTATAAATTAACTCTTAACTGTAGATTTTGCTGTAACCTGTTCTTGTCAGTGTTCAGAAAGGGAACTATTACAGTTTCTAGTTTAACTTTTGTTGGTCATAGATTATTTTTTTTTTGTAGTACTTGCTACCTAAAATAAGACCATAAATTATTAAACTGAAGACATTGAACTCTTTGTCTGATGGATGTCTTCTCTTTAGGCTACAGAAAGTGAGATGGGAGATGTTGATTTAACGGGTCTTCCAGAAGCACCTGTAGACTCTGAAGATGAAGAAGAAGAAGAAGATGAAGATATTGACAGAACTTCAGATCCACTTCTAGGGCGAGACGTTGTACGAGAGTGCCTTGAGAAAGAGCCTGCAGATAAAACTGATGATGATATTGGTGAGGAAAAAAAAAATAGATCTTTTTATAAAACTATATCATACATCATCAGTGAGAGAAGCATGTATGTAAACTGCTCAGTGAGTTGCTGTTAAACGTATATCTTCGTAATTACAGATGATGCCTTTCAGACATCACTTTGTTCTAGTGATACTGTTAATTAAATGATTTTCCTCTTACTATCCAAGAGAGTATTTGTTCTGAGAAGCTAAGTATTTAAAAAAAACAAAACAAAAAAAACCCAACACAGTCTTTGAGACTCGTAAGATGTTAAGTATTATAGTCATTTTACCAGCTGATACAAGAGTAGCAGTGTAATTTTGGCTGCCTGTAACTATAGAGTTAATCAGTGAATGTCAAAGAGAATGTACTAGTTAGATAAGCTTAATTGTAAACTGCAAAACACTTGAAATGAAATTAATTTATTGCAGCGTCCAACTAGAAATGGATGTTAGTTTAGTGGTAAAATTTGGGTTATGCTATACTTCTGATTATTTCTCTAAACTCTGGAAAAGCATTTCATGCTCTTAACAAGCTTATAATTAGTGTACTGAAAGGATATTTTTGTTCTCCTAAATGTTTGTAGTTGAAGTGCTTTTACACTTAGCTAGATTGCTGCCCTAAGAGTCGAGCAGTGCCTGATCAGGACTGCCGAGCCAACAAAACACATACTGGGCTCGTTCAGCTGCAGGCACTAAAAGGGATTGTAATACCACTGAGCAATTCCTTCCGTGAATTAAACTGAGGTTTAATATACCGGTGGGAGGGTAGGGTATCTAAGGAGCCCCAGGGCCTTGCAGTCTTCATACCAATGTTTCCTTTGCCTAACAGAGCAATTATTGGAATTTATGCATCAACTCCCGGCCTTTGCGAACATGACAATGTCTGTAAGAAGAGAACTTTGCTCAGTGATGATATTTGAAGTAGTAGAGCAAGCAGGAGCCATCATACTTGAAGATGGACAAGAAGTAAGTAACTGAAGTAACTGCACACAGTATGATTTGAGCACCAAAATTTGAAGATCAGTGAGGGCACCTGGGTGAGAGGGCTGGGAGATGTTCTCTGCACCACTCCCACACCTGAAGGCTAGGGAATCTTTCTCTTACCGTGACTCACTACCAAAATCCTCATACCTTAGTCCATCACTTAGTAACATGCAGGCTGAATCTTACAGTCTTCCCTGTTCAGGACTTCAGCATGGTTGAGATGGTCAAAACAAGCAGAGTTCTATAGCGTTCGCTGTGGATTATCAGTTTAAGTGCTAATATCTAAAAGAGTTTGTTTATAGGGGTTTTACCTGTAGCACAGAAGAATGCATCATTCCCATTGGTAAAATAACTCTTTAGTTATAACATAGGATTTTTTTACATGCTAACATAGAGATGTATCCTTGAACAATGTATGACCTTAATATCTAAACAAATCAGATCTAACAAATTATGACCTTAATGTCTAAATTAGAAGCAGTTTCCCTACACATTCAGATGTTCAAATAAGTGGTCAGGCTCCCAGTGTAGGTGTTCTGAATCGTTACCTTGAAGCCTTTCTCTGTCCTTTGTTCAAGAAACCTGGAATGTCTGTAGCAGTTCATCACTCCACGAGGACTGTGTGGACTCTAATCTCAGTTAGTGACCAAGTGGGCATGTGGGGGAAGTGTTCATGCTCACTAAATAGTATAAATATACTGTAGCAATTAGCACACTAATTAAAAAGCAATCTATTCATCAGCATTGCTCCCTACTGAATTAATACTGAAACGAATGAAGAATGCTTTTCAGCATTCGTGTTTCACTCAGCTTTATTGCTTGCCTTACAGTGCACATTTCTAGTGAATTAAACGTTGCAAAGCTGTGGTGGCAACAAACTGGAGACTGCAAGAATAAGGCTTTCTGAGATAGGAGTGTTGGAACAGCTTATGAAAGCTGTTGAATGAGCTCCACTTTTAAAATTTGCTTTTTTACTCCCTCTAGCTTGATTCCTGGTATGTTATTTTAAACGGCACAGTGGAGATCAGCTATCCTGATGGGAAGAGTGAGAGTCTCTGTATGGGAAATAGTTTTGGGATTACTCCCTCTCTGGAGAAACAGTACATGAATGGAGTGGTCAGAACCAAAGTAGATGATTGTCAGGTAAGATCACAATTCTGTACAACTACCTCATATTTTTAAACGTCTAACAAAAGAAAGCAGACTAGTTGTATCTCAAGGCATGATCTTTATTCAGGAGCAGAAAAAAGGATGTTGGTATTTGATGGGTCACGAGCTCTGCTGCTGTTAGATTAGTTGTACCCTCTTTCAGTAGCTGAGATTTATTTCACACTGCTATTGTGTGAGAAACAGGAACTTCTGCTTTGTGCTGCAATGTAAGCGTAGTCCACCCTAGTCATGCTGTGTATGTGATTGACATGCAGTAAGAACAGATAAGCAGAAAATAGACTTTTCCACTTGCAGATTGTGTTCCCTTTATGTTTAACCTTTTGAGAACAACCTTTTGGAAGTGTAAGATGGTGACCAGTTCCATTGTCTTCTAATTACAACTTTCTCGTGTAATTGAGCAGAACAGACTGGGGCTGGTAACAAATGCTGTGCTATGGTGTTTGCATCAAAGCAGCCCAGACATGGGGCAGGGGGATACATTCATGTTTTAAATATTTGTTAACAATCATGTGTTGCCTGGGGGCAGTTTGTGTGTATAGCCCAGCAAGACTACTGGAGAATTCTGAACCACGTGGAAAAAAACACTCACAAAGTCGAGGAAGAAGGAGAAATTGTTATGGTAAAGGAGCACAGGGAGCTGGACCGCAGTGGAACCAGAAAAGGACACATAGTTATCAAGGTGAATTTCTTCCCATGCTTTCTGTTAATCTATTAAACCTTTATTAATAAATACAATTTCGATTTTAAACTAGAACACATGTTCAGTTTTGTCTGTCTGAAGTCAAAGATTTAATTCAAATGAATTTATATTACTCTACAAATCTACTTCCATCTCCCTTTTAATACAGCTAAACCTGTTCAGCACATAGATTGAGTTTTGTTTTGGGAGCACTCCTTGTGTATCCTTACATACTGTTTTTTTGGGTTTTTTTTTGTAGTTTGGAAGAAGAACTTAAAAATTATTATAAACAAAGTTATGGGATGTTACTGATTCTTCTGGCCCGTTATTAGCTATGCAAAATATTTGGTCTGGGAGACGCTTAAAGACTTGGTTTAAATATATTAGTGGCTTTTTTTTCCTTCATTTTTTTTTAAACTGAAAATTGAAAAAGGCGTATACTGCTCACATGGTATTATGCTGAGGTACTCTCTAGAGAGAGGTAGTGATGGGAGATATCAGCTGTATTTGCATTTAATTTTTAAGGCAACACCTGAGCGACTCATCATGCACTTAATAGAAGAACATTCTATCGTGGATCCAACTTACATTGAAGATTTCCTTCTAACGTACAGAACATTTCTAACAAGCCCCTTGGAAGTTGGAAATAAACTGTTGGAGTGGTTCACGGTGGACAGCCTCAGGGATAAGGTTGGTTTGAGACTAGAGATTAATATTTGTAGTGAAAATTTTCTCCAAAGCAATTCGTTTTTGTAACGCTAGTGTTATACTGCAGCTATTTTTAAATGAACTAATTTAAAACCAAGTGTTTTTTAGTAATATCAAGGAATAATCCTGTACTCTCCAAAGTTAGGTTTGTCACTGCTTTTCTTCTGCAGAATGGTAAATACTATTTTCTATTTAATTTTAAGATGTAAATGCCAGTCTGTCTGAAGTCCTTTTCCACCAGCAATTCACAGAAATTGTGTTCGTGATCTATTGGACTTACCACTTCTGTTCTCACAGCAGCATTATGCTTGTCTTCCATAATTTTCTTCTGTAGAGCTTTTCAGTGTATTGAGCCCATTTTATTAGAGCAGCTTATTACAAAGTGTACTTGAAGTAAACTGTGCTCAAGACAGATGAAGATGATAAAAACACTTCTGTAAATAGAACCAGGTTCAGCTCTGTGCAGCTGTACACACATGGAAAATACACCTAGCTTGGAACTTGTATTCATGTCCTATTTGTTGAAAACCATGGCAGTAAAATTCTGAGCCAGCAGTTTTATATGTTCTAGATTTGAGCTGAAAGAAACTCAAACTATCACAACAGCACTATTTTTTTTATGGTGGGGAAAATTTGCTGGGATCCTTTACTATGGTTACTGCTTCTCCCCTTTTTCCATGCTGCACACGTTAGCAACTGCTGTTTTTTAAGAACAGGATTTTAAAGAAGGAAAGTAAAGAAAACTGTCTTAGCAAATAAAAGAGGAAGTTGCTTATTTTTAGAAGAGAAGCTGCTACAGATTAACTTTTTTAAAAATAGAATGGATGGATAAAATAGTTGCCAGACTGTCTTTATCATGAATGGTGGTAACTCTGTAGCACACAAAAAAGCAACCCAAACATTTAACTTAAAAAATCAAAAGAAAGGTCTTTTGTTTGTTTTACTATTACAGTATACATCCTAGAAACTTCCTAGGAGAGGAGGCAATTAGGATTCTTTAAAAAAAATACATTTAATAAATGGCATAAAGAAGAGATAACGGAAGATAAATTCGTGCACCAGTAAGTACTAGGTGATGTAATCAGCTAGATACAAAAATGTTTGTTCCTTAGTTCTTCATTTGACTCCACAACTAAAGGAAATCAGGAAATGATTTCAAGTGCAAATGGTTTCTGCTTCTGTTAACGGATGCATTAATCTGTCATATGTTATTCTGTCATGTCCTTGTATTCTTCTTTGCTTATAGATTAAATCCTATAGGAGAAAAAAAAAAACACAAAAACAAAATAAAAAAACAAAAACCACAAATACCTTTATGCATACTTTTTTTCAGGTTACCAGAGTGGTCTTACTGTGGGTGAACAACCATTTTAATGACTTTGAAGGTGACCCTGCTATGACTCGATTTCTGGAAGAATTTGAGAAGAACTTAGAAAATACGGTAGGAGCAAAAAAGAATGACTGTCACACTTTCTGCATTATGCATTTTCATTTTCCAGTATGTTACCAGGGATTAACACGTTGTAGTCTATAAGAAAGCAGTTAATAGGTGGCTTTTAACATGTGCGTATTTGTTCTTAAATATAAATTTAGGTACAAAGCTCATATAAAATAGTACATATGGCAGTCATTGATGCATCTTTGTCCTCTTTTGCAGTAATGCAAAGTTTATTTAGTAAGATTTGGAAATGTAGGATCATAATTTCTTTTTCTGGCACTTTTTATTTTTTTAAACAACTGTTTCTCCATTTCTAATAAAAGAAACGTTACAATCAGTTTTATGTCTTCTGTGTTACAGAAAATGAAAGGACATCTCAGATTGCTGAATATTGCTTGTGCTGCCAAGGCAAAATGGAGACAAATTACCTTGCAAAAGCCTTCTAGAGACTCACCTCTCTTTTTTAGCCTCCTTGGAGGAAGTGACAAGGGTTTCGGTATTTTTGTAGAGACCGTGGAAACGGGCAGTAAAGCAGCAGAAGCTGGACTTAAGCGTGGTGATCAGGTAAAAAGAGCAAAGCTAATTTTAAGCATCCACCTTTTGATTTAAAAAGAAAAAATCTGGTTCAAATGACTGTAAAAAGTATTAAAAAACAAACAAACAACACCACCACCAACAAAAAACCTCTCTCTATACATCACACTATTTTGATACCACAGTTCAGCTCTAGGTTTGCATGTTAAGTATGTATTTCTGTCAAATAGTTCTTGAAATATTTCAAAAACAGAATGGGAAAAGAAACCACATTGTGGTTGTTTTAGGAAACTTTCTTAAAGGAGATGTAGTTAGGTTGAAGCCATCAAATTGGTTGGCTGGTTTGTCATCTAGCATACAGCATCACAGTTTGAGGCTGGTGGAGCCTCGGGGCCCAGCAGCTGCAGGTCTGCCCTTTGGTTGTAATATCAGGTCTGCAGCTGGTGATCCAATCAGTTGGTGATCCACTGCTTTTGTTAGAGTTGCAGTTCCTAACTGCACAAATGTTGTGCCTATCGCAGAAGATAAATTTGGTTACAGTAGTTGACAAGTGGTGATGGAGGTCCTGGCTTCTTTACAGGATGCAGCTTTACTGAAGTGATCCAAATAGTGATTTTACAAGGAATATTTTCATGCTGCAACTACTGTAAATACAATATGATAACCTCTGGAAAGTTTTTAATGTGCTTGTGTTATCACATTTATATTTGTAACTGTTGTAAAATAACTCTGTTATAAACAGCTGTTGTAATAGTTCATTTTGTATTTCTTCTTAAAGATAATGGAAGTGAATGGACAGAACTTTGAGAATATTACATTTGTGAAAGCTCTGGAAATCTTGAGGAACAATACTCATCTCTCCATTACCGTAAAAACAAACATTTTTGGTGAGTAGACTTTACATGTTTCTCTGTGTATGTGGCTAAAAATTCCAGTCCTTCTGGCTTTAGAAATGCAGTAGGATTTCACCTTTCTTCTAACTTGCTCTAGAAGTGAAAGAGTGTGCAGGAGTCCCCTCATTGTGCCTCCGTTTGCTCTGATACATTTTTATGTGCCAAGGACTTGCACATTGGGTGGCGCAAGGCCAGCATAGCCAGCTCTCCGCGCCCTGAGAAATCCTCAAATGACTGCTTAAGCGGCTTTAGTGTCCCTTCATGTGATATGGCTGACGCAGAGCCAAGGGATCTGGGCCAAAATATTTTGCCAAGAAACAGCAAAAATGTAAAACTGGATTTTCATAAAACTTTTTATAATGGTTGTAAGAACGGTAGGACAAATTGCCTTGATATCTAAAATCGATAAGGGAATATAAAAAGTGGTATGGCATATAAATGTTAGCTTTTAATTGTCAGTGTGAGTATAAACATATTAAACCTCTTTTAAAATCTCAGTCAAACCATCTGTTCTTTTTCCATAATCCTGTTCAGGAAACAGAATAACCATAGCTACAGAAAGAACGAGACTGTATGTACAAGACAGATTCTTCCTCTGTAGTTGTTGTATCTGAGAGCTAATGATGGTTTCCTTCTCTTATTTCCTTCTCTTCTTTTCTTCCTGTGGTCACCTGCCCTTGTTCCGTATGGATTTTTTTTCCTTTTATGATTTTCTGTTTATCTCTGTGCAGGTAAAAAGTTTTAAGATCTTAGCAGTTGCTTATTATCATAATTCTAAAAAAGCATAAAACTACTGTAATCAGTGGTCTAGTCTAATATGAAACAACATAAAATAAAGCATTACTGCAACCAAGGCAGTGATACACATGTAGTTAGGTGAAAGTGGATTTTAACTTCTTCTGCTAGCTGATTAAACTTTGAGATGATTTCTCTGATATGTTTTAATGAATTCACGTCTCGAAGCTCTTTTTTCAACTGCAATACTTACTATTCTGTCCTTTTGGTGCTAACAATGAGCAATCACCATTCTTATATGTGAATTTATATAGTGAAGACTTGTAGCCATAAATTGAGTTATGTAATAGAAATAAGCAATTTGACTACGAGTATAGCTAAAGGCCCATTTTTTGCCTTGTTCCTAGGGACCATCTTGGATATCAGCTCTGTACAGCCCTGCATTTTCCCAGTACCATGATTTCAACAGAAAATAACAAATTTCTGACAAAGACTTTAAAACAAACAAAACATTATGCATTAGTAAACCAATTTGAACAGTTTGTTTTTACCGTTTATTTATGGGAAGAAACACAAATAACAAAGACTGTTTTTTTCCATATAATTCTATCCTCTAGGAATGTCAGTAATAGACTGGCTCAGCTTGATAAATGCAATAGGAAATTTGATGCGCCTTATGTATTACTTAAAACAAAAAGGTGTGTGTGTGGGGAAAACATCAGTCCATCTTGAAGTTATTCTTGAGGAAGCGTCTGCATTCTTTTACCTAAAGATGCAGACAAAAAAATCAATAAATGCATGGAGCTGATTGATGTGAACGGAGTGGTTCCTTGTTATTGATCTAATTGCCTTACTGAAGGGTAGAATAGCTCTTAAATTTGCTGTGGTATGTGCTAATTTCAAAAGTAGCTGGGAGAATCCTGCTATGCAGAGTGGTTCATGATTTTGATTAAACAGTTAGGGTTACACTGTCTGCCAAGGAACTCCAGAGCAAAACTTAAATGGGAAGAAAGCCACACCCTTAGAATCAAAACTAAATGTAATACAGAGCCTGGCTTGGCAATACATTACGTTTTTGGTTTTGGACTCTTTGGTTCACTTTTTCTGTGGGTATGTGGTTTGAGGGGAAAGAAGCATGTAATGTGAAAGTTTAAGTGTGCAAAGGTAAATCACAATGTTTGTATCTCTTCTTACAGTGTTTAAAGAGCTGCTCTGCAGGATAGGGCAAGAGAAGAATGGAATTCCACATATTCCAAAAATTGCAGAAAAGAAAAACAACCGTTATTCCATCCCAGATATGCCTGGAGATGTGGAACAGATGTTTCCCCGCGAAAAGGGAAACAAAAAAATGAAAGCAAACACCGTATCTGGTGGGAGAAACAGAATCAGGAAAATTTTAGACAAGACTCGATTCAGCATCTTGCCTCCAAAACTGTTCAGGTGTGTCAAACTCTTCTGGTCAAATGGTAATTTTTCCTTAATAAAGCTGTGTACTATCTTCAGTCATGTCCACACTGCTTTTCTTATATTTTAAATGCAGCAAACCTAAACTATAGCTGCAGAACAAGGCCAAAATATCTTCTGTCCCAGTGAATGCTTTCAGATCTGCTTTTCTCTCTCTGTGGTTCAAAAGCCCATCTACGATGTGTAATTAAAACACGACAGCCGTTATTTTTTCCAAGATTCATTCATCCCAAGATGAATATAAGGATCTCCACACACCTAATGGACACAAACCTGTTTTGCAGTGACGGTAGCGTGAGCCAGTCGCAGGATGACAGCATTGTTGGGACTCGGCAGTGCCGGCACAGCCTGGCCATCATGCCTATTCCAGGCACGCTCTCATCCAGTAGCCCCGACCTGTTGCAGCCTACAACTAGCATCCTGGATTTCTCTAATCCTTCAGGTAAAACAGCAGTGTTAACTTGATTTATAGGATAATTACAAGGCAGCTGGTTTGGGGGTGGAGTTGCATCTTTTTACCAGCTTCAAACACGCTTAGTGCAGTTACCTCTTTATCTTGTGACCCTAACAGGTCCAAACTGGTGATTCACTGAACATGCAAACTGCCCGAAGCCCTCTTGCCTGCTTTTTTGTAATGTGAAGCCTAGGTTCTTTTTACAAAGAAGTGCATTTTGCCACCTATAAGTATCTTTGGTTTACCAGAGCTCTGGTGGAAGTAGGTTGTCTTCCTCTGTACCTATCTTGTTTTATTTTTGCCCAATGTCAGTAGGTCTGGTGACTTCTCCATCCATCTTCTTTGAATATTTATTTCAAGCAGCATGGCAGGTAGAACAGAACTGTGGTGCTAACACAGCATAAGTAATTCTCCATATTTTACAGACATTAAGTTCATTCAGTTGTCTGTCTGAAAAACTGACAAGTGTTTTGAGGTTTGTAGTGTGGGCTTCCATTGCTGGTACTTGTAGGAACACAGTTTATGGGGTGGCTGCAGGAGGTATTTGTTATATGCAGCTGCCTGTAAACATGTAAAGTCAGAATCATGTTTCCCTATTTCAGATGTAAGTTCTGTGCATAATTATATATTTTGTAAAGTGCCTTCTGGCTACGACTTATGTTTATGTAAACTTGCAGATTTCCCCTTTAAAAGGGACAAATATGTCCTATCAAATGCATAAATATCCATAGCAAATAAGTTCCTTTTCTTCCTGCAAATCCAGTTTCTTGCTGTCTGCATGAGTGAGCTACTCATTTGTTCCCTAAGAATCTTCCTTTAATGCTATACAAGTTACTGCGCAATACAAGCTATGGATAACTGGTCCTTACCTTTATATCAAGTTTCCTATAACAAGTATACAGTCCTTTTTGAACGGCAGAGAAAACCAAATTATTTCTGACCATGTAATGCATACTTGATAAGTTCTGTAAACATTTCAGTCTTGATTTGGTGTTGACACACTTTTTTTCTTTTTTTCTGCCTGCAGCTGTTGGGTTTTACTGTAAGTATCCTGATGTATGGCATCCTAAAGACCTTAATATTGCATGGCTTGCCTAGTAGACCTAACATGTTGCATTGATGTAGTTATACTCTCAGGACATTAGGTAGTCATGTGCCCTGTAGCCTTCCCTTTAATAAAAGGAGTCAATAGGCTCACCTTTTGGGCACTGTAATCTCACATCAGGCTGCTGGACTGAGGCTGCATTTTATTCCCATTTCTGCCACTGACCCACTGAATGACCTTTGGCAGATTACCTTGCTGGGACCTTGCTTTACAAGAATGAAATTGCTTACATCCCTTTTATAGAAATGGAAGTTTTGGATGATAATGTAGCTTGAGGTTTAGTTTGTTGTTTTGTTGGACTCTGTATAGCTAAAACTTTTTGCATGCAAACTGGAAATGTGTTTTGTATTGTAGCCATGACTTGAATCACGTGTAGAAAAGTAAGTTTTACTAATATTTACCTGCTTAAAAGAAAAGACCCTAAAGATGGGCATGTGATTGTCGTACGAGTTTCTATGACCTGGTACTTAAAAGTTACTCTGTGTTTTGGTTGCATGGCGATTTCTTTTTTTTGTTGTTTCTTTTTCCAAATTACGTATTGTGTTTCAGTTTTGGCTTTAAACTTGAGTGTGTTCTGATTTTTAGGTATGTTAATACCATGGTATATATGCTTTAGCTCTTCTGTTAATTTGTGATAGTTTTTACGAGTGCAGGCATTTCCCAAATCATTCAGTTTATCACTCACCACTTTCACTCTGAAATGAGCGCATAACACTTATTTTCCTCTTTTATTGTCCCCATTCATGTCAGCTAGCCCCAAATCATTAATGTGACCATTCTGGTATGACCGTATGTGGTAGTCATCATAAGGAATCAGTAGAATTAGTTTTCAGTCAGATTTTTTTTCAGTGTAAAGCTTGACACCAGTGCAGGACAGTGTGCCCCGGGGTGCTGGTTCCCTCGAGCAGGGGCTGCCTTCCCATCGCCTTCCCCAAGGCATCTGGTACCCTGCCTGGCTAGCCACAGTCTGTGGGCATGGCACTTACCACTGAGGTTATTAAAGGCTGGTCAAATAACAGGGAGAGAAGGAAGGGCTGTTATTACAGCAAAGACCTCTACAATAGCCCAGGGCATCTCTGATACGGGACTTAATGACACGTTCACCTGAGACATAGATTTTTTGAATAGCTGCAAGCTTGGAGGATGTGGCTGAGGGCTTGGTGAGCGCCTTCCTCCTTTTCAGTTCTGCAGAAAACCCATGAATGTCTAGTTGTCGGATTTTACGGAGGGAAAAAAATGTGTTCCCATGAGCTTTTACTTACCGTGCACCCTGACTTTTGACAACTTGTTTTCCCCCTATCAGCTGGACTTTGAGAATCAAGTCTTCTGTAATAACTCTAATGGAGATAACTATCTCCAAGCACCAAGTTGTAAACTAAATGTGTGTTTCTTTAGATATTTGTTTCCTGATGTAGGATGCCCCAGATAAAGCTGTTCTCCGATGCATTTATAATTCATAAAATGTGTTATAAATAAGCACGCTAGCAAAAGAATTAACTGCTGGCAGCAGCTTAGTTTAGTTTCTTCAGGTTGAGAGAGCAAGTTTGCAGCTGGATGCAGAAGCAACCAAATCTTCTTTCTCCTCCATGTTCCCTTGCCCACAGCTCACATGTGTGTGCTCGATGGCTTCCCAGTCACGGGAGGAGCACTCGGGGCACTCGTGTCAGTCCTGGATCACACAAAGACAAAAGAGCCAGAAAGGAAAAAGGCTTCCAAATTTTTTGACACGCTGGGAAGGACAGTGTACAGGACAGTAATACGCTATGTAGATGTTTTGTGCTTTGTGGTAATAAGCTAATATGTAAGTTGACTTGTGGAATTGCAGAGAGGAGAAGTCCTCTTTTTCCATTCAAATTTTGTTGAACAGAGTGTTTATTTAAATGAATATTTATCAAGCAATAGAGAAAATGACCTTTTGTCTTTTCACAGGAACAGTGGTTCATATGTTAAACGCGCTTTTCTGTTATTTTAGATATTCCAGACCAAGTAATAAGAGTTTTCAAGGCAGATCAGCAGAGCTGTTACATTATCATCAGCAAAGACACTACAGCGAAGGAGGTTGTGAGTCACGCCGTGCACGAATTCAACTTGACAGGAGCCCCGGAGACTTATTCCCTCTGCGAAGTGTCCGTCAGCCCTGAGGGAGTCATCAAACAGCGGAGACTTCCAGATCAATTCTCAAAATTAGCCGACAGGATTCAACTCAATGGACGGTAAAGGCACCCTTGTTTTGATTTCAGTTTGGATTTATTTGACTTTGCCTTTTAGGATTGAAACATCCAAAAGAAACATTGGGGAAGAATGTTTTAATGAACAGTGTTTTAATGAAAATAGGCAAGTATCTATTAAGAACAGACAAGTAAATGTCAGTAACTTACTCTCCCTTCATCTCTTTCATTCCTGTTTCACCTTCCTTCTTATGCAAAAACCCCTCCCTGACTTTACAGCAAGCTCTCTTGATGACAAGTAAGGTCAGCAGGTTAGGAAAACATATTTAGTGGCTTACGATTAAAAAGAAAAAACTTGTATTTCTTCTGACTCTTCCCATGTGTACCTCAGGATTAAAGCATACAATTAATTTCTCAATGATGTCATGTTGCAATGAACTGATACTAACCTGAGATAAATTCTTCCATTTTTGTGTAAACTGTTATGAAAGTTTTCAGAAATGTAAAGTGCTCCAGCTTTATCTGATGTCCTGATCCATACCAGAAAAAGGTTTACTACAGTAAAAAAAAATCTTTAGTTGTCTTTGCTAGGCAACAGAGAGATTTATGAGGAATAAACTTCTGTGCGTCTGAAAGTGAACTGCTTTGGACCATGCAAATGAATTTTCCAGCTACATTTTCATTTCCTGAATACTGTGAGCTTCATGTAAATATTAATATGTCACACAAATTTATGTGAGAAACCACACTGTAATTTGTGTAAGAAGTGGAGAAATACATTAATGAGAGATTTCTCAAGACTAACATGCATTTAAAATGTTATTTTACTGCTAAATTTACAAATGGAAAAGTAACTGACCTTTTTCTGAAGGTGAAAACTGCAGCATGTTACTGAATACGGTATAGAAAACGTTAGCAAGGAAATAGGCTAAAACAGCTTTCGAAGTGCTGGAGAATGAGGTTTTTACCTCAGAAATGGTGGTGTTTTATAAAAGCTAAAGTATAAAGGTTGTGCTGCCCCTTTCTGCCTCTGTCTTTGCCTCTTATTCTCAAATGTCAGCGAGGTGGAAATGCTCTCACGTGAACACCTCTGTCAGTAATATCCAGGCTGATTGCTATGCTTCAGTGTCTTTGTGCTCACAAATCCTCTGAAGAGTCTCTCTAACATTTTGTTGCAATTCATTTGTTCATAGCTATTACCTAAAAAACAATATGGAGACCGAGACTTTATGCTCAGATGAGGATGCTCAAGAGCTATTGAGAGAGAGTCAAATCTCCCTCCTCCAGCTCAGCACCATCGAGGTCGCCACTCAGCTCTCCATGAGAGACTTTGAATTATTTCGTAACATCGAGCCTACGGAATACATCGATGACCTCTATAAGCTGGACTCCAAAACAGGGAATGCTCACCTGAAGCAGTTTGAGGATGTCATAAATCAAGAGACATTCTGGGTTGCCATGGAAATTTTAGCAGAGCCCAACCAACTCAAACGAATGAAGATTATTAAGCATTTCATTAAAATCGCCCTCCACTGTCGAGAATGCAAGAACTTCAATTCCATGTTTGCAGTTATAAGGTAAAGTACTTCCCATTTGTCAGATCTGATTTCTGGTGTCAAAAGCAATTTTGTTGATCTAAATAGAAAAAAAAAAAAAGTGTATCTTGACCATATTACTGATGGTGCTGGGTAGTTTTTGAAAGAACTGCCAAGCTTTTCAAAATGCTCGAACAAAAAGATGTATTGTCACTGTGTTCTTCTCCTTCCTCAACCTCCGAAGGTCAGGCTCACTGCAGTGGCTCACATGACTGTCTCTTCTAAAACTATCACATAGCAGGGAAAGAGAAGATTTGGACAAAAATGCTGTTTGAGGAACTTCAGGAACCTGCTTGAAAGTTGCTGCCATTTTCTATGATTCTGACGCTCAATTTCCCTTTTTTTCTCATTGTTACTTTTCAGTGTGCACTGAGTCATATCTGCAATGATGAGATTTATTTTATTTCTTCCTTTCATTGTAAGGACTTCCTCAAATCAGTCTTGTTTTAGTTTAAATTTCTTTCTCATTCTTTCCAGTCATCTGCTTGCTTCTCTATTTTTTCTCTTCATTTGCACGCTTAGACTTTCTCTTCTGATTTATGCTAGCTGCTGCTGCTTTGACTTTAACAGCATGAGTCCAGCATTTCCTTTATTTGCAATTATGTGACAGCCAGATTGTATTTAAAAAAAAGAAAAGAAAAGCACTGTGATTCATCAGACAGAGATCTGGATTCATGCTGTATCCCAGCACCAGTGCAATCTTTGCAAATACCATTTTATAATATCTTCTTCCATGTCTAGCCAGTGTAATGAATGATACTAGTTTAGTTATACAGTAAAGAATTAATAAATTCCCTTAAAAGGTACTGCACAAGCAACCAGGAGGGCTGTGGCTACTCATTACATGGTGGATGCAAACGTGGATACTGAGTGCAATTTCTGTTCCCTGCTTCCTAAGCTCTCGTGGTTTATTGTACGTGGCGAAATGGCTGTTCTTACTCCTGAGTTCAGCCTCACGATGCCGTGACTGAAGTGGTCTTTGGTCAAAAAACAGCAAATGGATTAGCTTTTTGTTTTGCCCATGTTTCCAGAGGAATATGTTTCTGTTAGCATTTGCCATAGAGATTCTCTTTCCTGCTTTGCATTTCATGTTAATGCGATGCCATGTGTTTTGTGAAATGGGAAGATACTGTCTTAATAAGTAAGAGGAGCTGTGGGGGGCACATGGTAGATTTTTCATGTGAGAGAAGGCTTTGTGACTTTACAATAGCACGGGGAGAACTCTATGAAAAAAAAATAAATCACAAAATAAGTTTTTGAAGCCTTCGAAATGAGAAAAAAGAATCTCAAAACAGTAAATTCAATATTTGTATGATTCTAGGTTTGATAATGAATGCTGGAGACTATCACTTCCCAATGCTGCAGCCACAGGGACTTTGCAATCATTACCAAATTTCTTGGGCATAGTTTGTAACAAATTATGCTGGGGTGGATGTAGTGTTTTTTATTGCATCAAGCGAATTGTGGATGTTATTACTTCATCAGAATTAAAAGCAGCAGATGAGCTACACTTTGTTATCATGCCCTCAGTCAGTGCTTATTTATAAATGCTCCAAACATTCTCCTCTTAAATCTTTCCACTTCTGCTTGGGATAAGCCATGCGTTGTTTCCACTTGCTACAGCAGCCATGTATTCACCTCATTAATTTTTCACCCTTTTTGTCCTTATTGAAGTATAGGTTTACAGGAGAGAAGTGGTTCTTAAATTAACTGGGCATTGGTGCTGTGTTATAGAGGGGTTGTTTTGGCAGGCTGACTTGAAAGTCGTACTTTGTGCATAAGGAACAGTCACACTTTTTACAGTTCTCTTTTTTGCTTGCTCACAAGAGCGAGCAGCAGTGTTTTTGTGATGAACTTGCAACCTGGCATCCACCCAGCTTTCAGTTAACCTTGTGAAAACTGTTTTTAATCTCTAAAAAAGCCCCCCCAAACCCTTTGCTTCCTTACCAAAGGGAATGAATGATTCCACTGCCAGCTAATAACGAAATGTGTCTGCCTTGCAGCGGGTTAAATCTAGCTCCAGTAGCTCGTCTCAGAGGTACTTGGGAAAAGTTACCGAGCAAGTATGAAAAGCACCTCAGAGACCTTCAAGATCTTTTTGATCCATCTCGAAACATGGCAAAATACCGCAACATCCTTAGCAGTCAGAGCATGCAGCCTCCAATTATTCCACTCTTCCCTGTTGTCAAGAAGGATATCACATTTCTACATGAAGGTAATGTCAAACATGGAGAAATAATAAACCAGGCATTGAATGCGTTTTAGCCCTTTCTTCAGTGCTCCCTGATTCAACAGATGCCTAAAAGAAAGGTGCCGTTGGTAAGGTGCTTTTGATGCATCCCTTTAAGGATTAAAATGCAATATAACTCTGAATGCATAATAGAAGTGACTGATCCCAGATAAAAATTAAAATTGTGTGTTTTTAAAATTTGGAAAGCAATGCTAAATCACTGTCATAAAGTTTAGGATGAAGGAGTTGGTGAGTATGCTGACTAGTAATTACCCTACCAAAGAAATGTATTTCTCTTACAAAAACTTGTTGCTGCAGTGTTTCTAGGTTTTCATTCTATGTTGTGGCTTTCAGACAGCTACAATGATATAACACCTCCTACTCTTGCTTTCAGCATTTTCAAGGGGTTTTGTTTAAACATTTCATTTTTGCTCCTTACACTGAGTTCTGTTCATAATTGGTTAAGGTGAAGCATTCCCCACTATACCATATTCTTGGTGTGGATCTTTCAGAACTATTTGAACTAATTGTATAAAGTGAATGCTGTTGATGTCAGTTTTATTTATATGATATTAACGTCTAAGTCAATGAATTTGGGCATAGTTCTTGTGGTCCTCTTTCCTCCCACTAATACATGTTAATTAGAAATAGATTAGCAAAAGCAATGCTGGATAGTGTGAGTGGGCCTGACTGTCATTTGTGTGTTGCCAAAGTTTCTTGTTTTCTTGCTATTTTGACTAAAGCAGTCTCGTTGGCAGGGAGGGAGGAAGACTAATGTGGGGTACTAGAAACACATTGCCCATAAAAAAAAAAAAAAAAAAAGAAAAGTGTTCTTACTCTTTGTGTGTGTGTGTTTCAATTATGCAGGAAATGATTCTAAAGTGGACGGCCTGGTAAATTTCGAGAAACTCAGGATGATTGCCAAAGAAATCCGCCAAGTTGTCAGAATGACCTCAGCAAACATGGATCCGGCCGTAATGTTCAGACAAAGGTGTGCAATTTAGAAAGCTAGTAGGACTGAAGGTGTCTCAGAGTGGGTAGGGATCTGGGTTTGTGTGTGCATCGCTCTGTTAGTATTTCATTGTGTAACATACCATTGACATTGACCATCAGAACCAAAATCTATCAAAATATAGCTGATAGATGCTCCGAGGAGTTACTTTTAATGACTGCTAAAACAATTTGCTTTCATAAAGCAAAGGAGAAAAGGCTCAATAAAATATTAATCAGTAGAATTTAGGGAGAGGTGTAGTATCAGATGAAAATAATATATAAACAAAACACATAAATCACCCATATATAAATCTGAGTGTTGCTTTTTTAAAAAACAAGAGAAACTTCACTGTTAAAAAAAAATAATTTAAAAAAAAGTAACTTATTTATTCTAAGCACAGCTTGCTCCACCTACATAATGCTTCGTATCTTCAGGCTGTAAGCAGGTGGAGAGTGTTTTCTTAATTTTTCCTTTTTTTCCTGATTCGTGATATCATCAGCCTCTGTGTTAACAAACTGCAGAGTAAAAGCACCACGACTTCTAATCTGATGTTGATTAGCTCTAGATTATATTTAGTGGAACTAAGTAATTTCCTGGATCTGTTTTGCTTCCTCCTGGCTGAAGTAAAAGCACCAGCGGCCCCATCGTGTCTGCGAGGATCCTGATGCCACCTCTGTGGCCTCAGTGTGCAGCCCAAATAGGGAGCAGGGGACAGTGAATCGCTGCAGTTTCTCCTTGGAAAAATGTCAGGATAACCTTTCAAGTTGCTTGTTAGCCTCTTAGCATGTCTGCACTGGAGACAGAGGCTGTTTCTCTGCGGTCTTGTAATGGTCAGGATTCCCAGATGATAATGAATCCCGCTTGGTTTTTGTTTTCAGGGCTGGCTATAGGCAGACAAGAATTTTGATTAAAATTGGTCAGATGGAAGTATGAGACAAAAATAACGGATCCCTTGTTAACATTTTTAAGGATGGATTCCCTTCAAAGCAGGGGGTCACCTTCATGCTCTTGTACTTGAACTACCCAAACTTCCCTTTTAACATAAAATTATAAAGTTCCTTATCAGTAAATTACGGTTGCTTTTTAGAAAACTTGATGTTCACAAGTGAAATTTATCTATAAATAGACTTCCCCGATGCTCTTTCCATCTTCTGAGGCCTAATGAAATCTAATCATTAGCTGAATTTACTAGTAAATAAATAGTTACCCTTTAGTGTCTTTCTTCAGAATTACAGAAGACATTTTAATGACCATAATTTAAAATGTACACACTGACATAAAATGCATACGCATCTAATATTAGCGATAGTGCCAGAGATTAAAAGAAAATAATTCCATGTTTTCATCATTTATATTCATTTTCATTGCCTCTGGTGTTTGATCTATCAGTTTGTGTTATGAAGCACCAACAAATGTTTTTGAAGAAGATGAAAAATGAACAAGAAAAGATGTTTGTTAGTGGTAACATGAGACTTGCTAACAAGTTCATTACCAATTAATATAGAGCATCTAGTTTTTCAGCGGGTATTTGGCAAACAGCTTGTTTTCCAGCAAGCAATCAAGAGAAAATAACATCATAAACTCGAATGCTGATGATTTCTCATACATTTACTGTGGTCCTAATGCATATAATAAGTTAATGCAATTGCATTTTCTACAGTATGAATAAGTTAAAAAGCCTTTGCTTGCTCCATCAAAATTGAGTTTGTCTTACGGGACATACTTAACAAGAATATTTAACTTGCGTTTGGTTTTTAAATTCAGAGCTTAAATTTAAAAATAAACAAAAAACTGATAGATGTTCTTCCATGTTGAAGTGTTTGAACGAGTCCTGTCCTTGCATTCCATAAAAACATTGTGTTGTTGTGTGAGAAGAATTTGCTGTATAGAGATCTTTTCTTTTCTGTTCTTTCCTGTCTACATCTTTCTTCCTGACTCTCAACTGTTTTATTTTTTTCCTGTGCTTTTCTGTTCAAATACATGCTTCAATGTATATGGCTCTTGCTTACAGGAAGAAGAGGTGGAGAAGTTTGGGGTAAGTGTAGAGATGAATGCAACTAAGATAAATAAAGATTATGCAACTCTTAACATACTGCATCCTCCTCGTTAGTGCATGCACCTGAAATACAGCATGCATTTTATTAACCCTGCAATACATATATTTTGGAAAACAGGAATAAGGGAGTTATAGTCAATTTTATACTGCAGCTATAAAGATTCTGAGTTGCTTCTGTGTGCTGGATAAGTCCTTTGCGTTTTGGCTTACTGCATAAAGAAAAAAAGCTGCTGTGCAGTTATACTGGAAGGCGAACTATTTTTGGAAATAAATAACGTGGTCTTTACATGTAAAAAAGTTTTAAGCCATTACGCACTTTAAACTGTAAAGATGCATTGAATTGTGATAATATATAAATTCCCCTTCTGAAGTTTGAGTCTGAGCTCCAAATTATTTGTTTTTTAGTATATATACAATGTATTTCACACTTCATACACCAGAATCCTCACTGAAGTTTTACTTGTGCGAGGACTGACTGTCGAAATGGCTACAAATGAGATTAACAAGGTTGGCTAATGAAGTAGCTGACTCTTCCACGTAACAAGTGATTTTAAGATGACATGGTAGCAATATTTTGTGTGTTCTTATGTGTTTTTTGCACATGACTTATCTGTGTTCCTCAGCCTATGTGCCTTTGCACACTCTGCTACTTGACTTATTATGGGCATCTGGTTTAAAGCCAGCTCTGCTTTAGTCTGCCAGCATTTTGCAGGAGGACGGATGCAGGAATGCTCCCGGTGGTTTGCTCTTGCTGCAAGTGCCTTGCAAGCTGCAGAGGGAGCTTAGCGTGGCAGAGCCATCATCAGCAGCAAGCACCCAGGCTCAGATTTACCCTGCCAGCAGTGAGGGCGACAGCAGCATCATCTGCACTAGGTGGACAGGGGAGAGCAGGCTGGGATGCCAGTCCCTGAAGCGAGCTCAGCATCCTGTAGATGCCCCCAAGGGGGAGCTGGGCTAGCAGCAGTCAGTGGTCAGTGATCACCTGCACCCAGTGCAGCTCTCAAAGAGAGTGCCTGGACCCCCTGAGCACCCCGTCCTGCTGTCACTGCCTTTCTTCCCAGCAGTGTGGTTGGTGATCTGTAGCCTTTGAACACAAATCAGTAACAAGAAATGATTTTTAAGGAAAATGAAATTAAATTGACTCAAAAAGTCAAGTCTAGACTTAAAAGAAACTGTGCACATATGAAATTAAAGATTACATAATCGTTAACAGAAAGATAATTTATATTACTATAGAACAGGTAATAGTTTGGGTTTTACCTGTAGTGGAGATCAGTGACTCCTTGCTTCAAATAGGTGTTAACAGTCCATCGTGCCATCTGTTGCTCTTCACCTGTTATAGTCTTAGCTTTTTATTTAATTAAGCGATACGTTTCCACTCTGGTTTTTAAGCTTATATTTTCTTTTAGTTTAAGTAATTAAACATCTTAGAAAATATTGCAGGCAGGTGTCTTCCACCATTTCTTTGTTTTTAAACTCGGTGTGTTTGATTCTTCAGGCATCTTCAAACAATATGTTTAATTCTGACTCTGAGCTATTACAGCTCTTCTGTGCTGGAGTTTGTTTAGTCTGCCACTTATGGGTCTGTAAATGCACCCAAGGTTTTGATAAGTAACCTTACTAAGAATTTAGCCCTTGAAAATGAAGTTAATTCTGTTATCTCTATTTATTAAAAAAAATAAAAATAAAATTGGTTAGGACGTGGCTGTATGACTTTTAAAGTCAAAGCAGAGTTGATGTGTATATTTAACTAAATCAAGGTCAATTGTTTGGTCACTGATTCAGTGTGAACAGGAGTGACAGCCATGAATAGTAATTGATGTGCATTAATGATTTAGTTAACTGATTTATTTTTGCTTCAGTTGCTAATAGAATTGGCAGCTCAGAATTAGGCGTATTCAGGAGCTTTGTCTTTCATAAATGTGAGTCTATACATGTCTGAGTATATGTATGTCATCATTGCCTTCCTGACCTCTGTTGGGATCCGATTTTTAATGAGCTGCTCTTCTGTGGAGTTTTTACTTAATTGGAGAAATAAATTAAGCGCACAACAAAATGTACTTTGCATATTTAACACAGTTTTTCCCTTATTTAAGCATAGTCCGAAGCTCAGTTTTCTAAGAGGATTACAGTAGTCACTCTCTTCTGTAGTCAGCTGGATTGTAAGAAGTTTCTGGCATAAGCCTGAAGCATACAGTGGGTACCAGCTTCCTTAAACCAACAAAGTTATCAAATTTATCCACTAATACTGTCTGCAGAAATAGCGTGGGGTTTGCAGAACAAGCCATGATTCATTAGCTGAGCAAAATGGGAACTTTACACAGTGTCGCGCCTCGTTCTTGCTAGTTCCACACTTTCATGTGCAGTCCTTTCCTAGGCTCCAGTTGCTGCTATCAGTTTTACCAGAACATTTTAAGACAACTGTTGTTTTAATGCTGTTCATCTTTTTAACTCATTTGCATCAGCATGCACTAGCCCTAACTGAAGATTATTAATCTGCTTTGGGGTGTGCTACTTAAGCTCCTCGTTGCTGTCGAGAGCCAAAAATTGACCGCTTTGCTCTTTTCTTTTCTAGGTCTCTGAGCCAGGGCAGCACGAACTCGAACATGCTGGATGTGCAGGGAGGCGCTCACAAGAAGCGGGCCCGGCGCAGCTCACTGCTCAACGCCAAGAAGCTGTACGAGGACGCCCAGATGGCGAGGAAGGTGAAGCAGTACTTGTCCAACCTGAATGTGGAGACAGACGAAGAAAAGATCCAAATTCTGTCACTGCAGTGTGAACCCGCATATAGCACTCGTAAGTACGGTTATATGTAAGGGTAGATTAACACCAAATTGGTGAAAATGTTGTTCCTTCCCTAGAAAGACCCATTTAAGATCTTTCTCTTCTCCCTTCAAGAAAAATTGCTCTAGGAAATAACTTGTTTGTCAATTCATATCTTAACTAATGTGGTTTCAGCAAGCCAGCATTTATATTCTGATCTTGGTTGAGTTCAGAAAACTTCAATGATTTTTTTTATTTTGACCTTTAGTTCTTAAACTCCGTGTCTTTTTAGCAGTCTGGAAGGGAATTCAATAGTACATTAGCTATATTCTTGCCCTGCTGTCCTTGTACAGAATTAGGAAGGATAAAAGTAACGTTTACCATATGAACAGCAAGAAAATGAAAAGAGACAAAATCAATATAAACTGCAATGACTTACAGCTTAGAATAAACAAAGATTGCTGAGAAGCAGAAGTCAAGTCAATATTGACTGATGGGATTGACATGGCTTGACAGTCAAAAATAGAGGACTACAGCAGGACAGTTTTCATAATTTGAAGTCCTGTGCAACTGTCCAACTAAAACTATTATCTGCTCTCTTACACAATGCAGTGACTTCTTATTTCAAATTGAGAAGAGGTAATTTCATTTTATTTTGGTTCTGAGAGATTTTCAAATGCCCCAACCATGGAGTTGTCTCAAAATAGAACAGTAGTAACCCTGCTAATCAAAATAATGTTTCATGCTTGTCTGATGTACAAACACAGCATTTTAAGTCGTTTTTGTCCTCAAATACCATTTTATCTGTGATGAGATAAGTTAAGATCATGAATAGATGATGACATCTTGAAGATAAGATTTTGGGTCCTTTCCATTATTCAATATTAGGAGTGCAAATCCCTGTTATTTCCCAAAGTGCCTTCCTATTCATTTCTTCTTAAATAGCAGTGATATAGGAAAAGGCCATACTTAGTTCCCTTTTTGAAAATGTTAAATCGTGTTTTCACACGGATTTTATGCTTGAGGTCACAGGAAATCACAGGTAGCTCTGAATAGGAAGATGCAAGGCATCTGTATGCTGATAGAGGTATGCTTCCAGTGCTCTGTTCGGCTGTGTAGGTAATGGAAGATATGTAATGGTGGTTTTATGCACTCTTTTTTTCCTCCTGTAGAAAAAACAAAGCATGCCAGGATGAATTCTTAATAGATGATATATGTGAATACATAACAGGTGGTTGTATTGTGCCCAGGAGACGAATATAAATGTTATGAGGTTATTTTTCAATTCTTTTAAATTAGGCACATATGATTTAAATAAATATTGTTTGAACAGTGCTAGTCATAGACATTTGGAAGTTAAAATCTGGGAATATATATTGACTGTTTTACTCCCAGCAGTTAAGCAAATCAAGTCCTTTTTTTCTTAAGCTTCAAAAAAGGAAAATGAAGGCTAAATGGACTTGCAAATAAATATAGAAGAATGGCATATTATCAAAATATATCATAAATAAAGGAAAAAAAAGGTTGAGATCATAGTCATAATTTGCAGAGCTAGCAGAAAGAATGGGAAATGAATGCGGAGCACAGGGGAGCATCTCCTTATGGTTTTTGTTCCAGTGGAGCCGGAGCAATATAATGTTCCAGGGGAAGGTGCTCTGCACATGGTGCATTTGCCCACGTTACGTATATAAATTTTAATGGGGTAGATTTGAGTCAGGGATCCTGGTACGTAGTTTTGCAGATGGTTTTTGTGCAGATAACTTTTTCTGCTCATGTTCAGACAAGTAGGAGGTACAGCTGCCCGCTCGTATCTCAGAAGTGAAATTCTCCTACCTTTGCTAGCAGGAACAATGAGCAGGGGTTAATCTGCAATCCACACATTTCCAAGGTAATTTAAGGGAAGTCAGATGGTCTTAACTTCTGAGTTTATTAATTGCTGCGTAATTAAGGTAGAAACTGAATCCGTTCCCTGCGTTGCAAATCAATTGTGCCACCTAGTGAACGGTTTGATGCTGGATGCAAAGCAACCTCTCCTTCTCTCTTCTGTGGCATAATATAATTTTGAAAGAGATGTTGCTGTTAAGTTTTTGTGCCCTATGTACAAGCATTTAAAATATGGAATATAATTGTAGTAGAACTAAATAACTTTTTTTTGTTCTAGATAAAGTACTTGTATGACACTTCAAAAAGTTTAGTTTTTTAGTTTATTTTTTTAATGTCATTTTATGCACCTGTCTCTTCAGTGCAACAAGCTAGGAATGTTTGGAATAAAAAACATTTTGAATGTTCAATCTGCTTCGTACCATGGTTGCTTTTGACTGTTTGTACTTAGAATGACTGTAATAATCCTGCCGTTCAAAGTGCAAGATATTTATGTCCAGTTTTTCCATAACAGTGACCAAGAATTTAAGTGAGAGAAGAGGGGCGAAATCCTCCGAAATGTCTCCAGTACCCATGAGATCAATCGGCCAAACCACTAAAGCACATCAGCATCAGCAGAACAGAATGAGTCAAGTTCTTCAGGTTCCAACTGTGAACTTATATCCCAGTAGAAAGAAGGGACTGACAAAGGATCATGTCACATTCAGTGAGTATCTTCAGCTATCTGGAGCTGTTTGTAGCTGGGTGGATTATCTGAGACCTCTTTATGCATGTATCTCAGTTAGTCATTCAAGAAAATGACTTAGACTTCTAACTAAAGTGATCTTACTATGTCTCTTGAGCAGGCCAGATGTACAGGATTAAGTCTGTTGCTCTGTATTCCCAGATTCTAAGGAGATCTTGCTGCAGCTGAGTAGAATTGCATAGTTTGTTTATTTTCATGACAAAATGAATTATGATACTTCTCAATGAAATCATTGGAACAAATCAAACACATTTAATATTTTAAGCTCTGGAACACAGTTATAACAACCTTATTGTCAAAAGGAGAAACACTTGTTACTAGTTGTTCCTAGTGAACATTACATTTCTTTTGTTTCTACATTTACCAATTGCAAAGTAGTATTATGCATTAAAATGCTTTTGGTGTATTTGCATAACTGTTGGGTCATTTAAAAGGTAAGGTTATTTTAAATGGGTTATTAAATAAAATTAGTTGCAGTTAATAAACGATAGGAAAAGATTCTATGATACACTGAGCATCAATGTTCACTAAAATAGTTTTAGAATAAAGTCTTGCAGCATATGTGTTATAACAGTGGTTGTAGTTACTGTTTATTCTCAATTCTCCTCTTGAAAGCCTGTGCATCTTGATATATTCCAGAAGCTTTTTTGAGAGGTATTTCTTCACTCCCTTATGTTCAGTGTTAATACAACAAACTGAGAAATGTAATGAACTCTTTACCACTGTCCTGTGCAAGATGGCAAAAGATACTGAATTATCAGTTTGCTAATTACTGTGGTAAACTGATTTTGCTAATTGTGCTGTGTTCTGTATAGTGCCTGCAATTACTGATTTAAGAACTCCTGATTCAGAAGATCTTGAATGCATTTGTTGGCTATGATGAAAATTGTTTTTAGCGCTGTCCGAACAGTGTCAAGGGCAAGGTTTTCCTCCAAGCTTTGTGCTTTATACAGTTCTTAGTCCTTTGTCAAACCTACAACCAGAGTATCTGTGGGGATGGTTCCAGTTGTGGATGTTTCAACGCATTTCAGTTGAGCAGCTGGCAATAGTAGCATCAGTGGCCATGGCGTGCAGAATTCATCCAAGCATCTGCTCCCGTATTTGTTGAATTCTTCAGTGATTGTTCAATATGATGTTTTTGTGGCCACAGATATTGCTAACTTGAAAAAAGAATAATATGTAGTAAATGATCGCATTGTTGTTGTAGGTACAGGCTCTCCACAGAAGTCATTAAGCTTGTCTGAGGAAGTAAGTACTAAGAAGCAGACAGAAGACACTATGTCCATGGCATCTTCTTTGCACTCCAGCCCACCAGCTTCCCCTCAGGGCTCTCCACGCAAAGGTACGTGTGCTTCATCAGTGCTCACAGTGTGCAGTGTCTGTGTGAGCAGCTTGTGCCAGTGCTCTACAAAAAACAGGGTAACAGTGTGAGGAACATTCTTTGGTAATTACATGTAAGAGAGATGGTAATTAAGTTATTTCATATCAAGAATAGAACCATGCATTCCTGTCAATTAATAATAGACGTTCTTTTCCAATGTGTTTATGTTTTAGCCTTAAAAGTGACCTAATGTGTAAGGAGTGGAATAATTAATTTCATTAAAATAGCTTAAGTGCTTCTGACAGAATTCCCTATAGGTCTTCGGTGCTTTGACACCCACCAGTGCATCATTCCGGATCTAGGTGACCACTAAGGTTAACGTGATTCGCAGACTTGGGGATTTCCTGAAGACAGTGGGGTTGCACACAAACTGCAGCTGTTGTGACATCTTACATTTTTGCCTAAGGTAGCTGGAATATCGGGTGATTAGCTGGAGCTGGCAATAAAATACTGCTGTAATTCTCCACAACAGATGGTTTTGATAGCTACAAAAGAAGTGCATTCATCCAAATCCCAGGGTTGTTATTCATATTTTTGTTCTTATGCACAGGGCTTTGTATATATCCCTGTCTATCATGATGCCCCAAGAATCCCTTTTTCTGATATCTTCATCTTAAAAGACCTGCATCACTTCATCGTTAGTCAAGCTTGGATGGGAATTCATTTGAAATCTCTTAACACCACTTTCTAGGCAGCCAGTGTGGTCAGTGTTGAACAGTGTAAGGCATTTCTCCATCCCTGCTGCGCTGCTTTTGACTCACTGACAGCCCAGAGCCGCTGGGTTGGCATGGCATGGCATGGTGACTTGCTGCATCTTCTCACCTGTTGCAGTGTGAGATCGTGCTGGCCCATCCACTTTGGCTGTCACAAGATCTGTTTCCCGTAGGAGAATGTCACTTGTTTTACTTAAACACAGCGTATGTACAAGAGCCGTAACTCCTTGGATTGCCAAACCTGGTTCCACTGAGATTCCACTTCTCTTGTATTTCTCTTATAAACATGTTATGTTTGCTGACTTTCTTTGTAAATAATGTTTTATTTCTTTGGGGATTATTTCATTAATTCAACTTGCTTTTGGCCTATTTTTAGCACTGAATTAATTTGATTAAGGTAATCCGTATCCTGTTGTGTGCGTACTGTTAACGGCTTATTGAACTAAAATTAGGTGCTTCACAGACAGCTGGAAGACATAATTTTAGGCATGAACACAGTTCACTAAATCTTCAATTTAATTTTCTTTTAAGTTGTACCCAAGTCACGTGCAAATAAGACCGAAGAATTATTTTTTAAATCAACGCATTGCTTTTGCTGTTACTTACCGAGATCTGTCTGTGTGCACTTCATTGTAGTTGGTAACATCCAGAGGTCGGATAACTGCAGTCAGATGAATCTGTCTGGGTCTTCCTCATCCCTCGCCAGTGAAACCAGCAACAAGAACAGCGGACAGCGCAGCTACGGAATAGGTGGGGCTTACTTACAAAAGAAAATTCAGATGATTGTCAAAGCAAGAGGCAGTTCTGACGTAAGTGAAAAGGCAGAAAGAAAGGATGAGAGTGAAAAGGCAGAAGCTGAGCGTGAGCGCAGGAGAGAGAAGGGACTGCTGTTTGGAAGACTTAGGGAAAGAAGCTTCTCCAGGGAAAGAACAGCCTTTACTGCAAAAAGGGAAACAGAGCACATTCAAGCTTCAGAAAGCAGCAAAAAACAAAAGGACAGAGACAGTGATGCTCTGAACACAGCAAGTATCTATAGCAACAGCAATCTACTGACATGTGACTGTCTACAGATGGGGCCTAGAAGGAGAAGGAAGACTCTGTGATGTATTTTTAGAAGAAAGACTATGATGTCCATTCCATATCAGATACGCTCATGTAACCCAAGTTATGTTAGCATTATGCAGTTGCATACAGGCTCGTTAAAATATGTTTATTTTTTTAATGTACTTCCGTTCACCTTTTCAAAAATAGAAGGTATTTGTGTCAGTATAACTAATCACCCTTACAGTGTAGTAAAAGAAATAATGTGAAGTTCAGAAAATCAAGGAACAGGTACAGTGAGTTCTGTTGTTTAGTGTTTTGCAAATGCCAGTGAAACAGAAAGTTCTGTAATGTTCTTTACATTTGACTCAAAGTAGTCCTTTGTACTATGTAAAACAGATGATCACTTCCAGCGTTGGTGGGGTTTGTGTATATTTGCATTGGCCACATCTTATTCTGCTAAGTTTTCCAGCCTGGCAAAGATTTGCATTTAGGCTGTTTATGTATGTGTGCCGTTATTTAATGACTCAGCTTTCAGATAGTGCTCATCTGTTTAACAAGGAGGAGACCTTTTGTTCTACAGATCTTTGAGGTACTTGAAGAACAGTGTCTTAAAAGGGACACAGTGAGAACGTTTCTTAACTGTAGTACAGTGGTGTTAATTTTAGAGAGCAAAATAAAGAATATGAGGTATTATTACCAAAGGAAAGGAAACTAAAATTTGACATTAAAAACATTAGTCTTAAATTTGTTGTTATTCATAAATTTGTCAGTTCTCTAGTTGGATAATATTGATGATATTTAATGCTCATATAGCTCACAATTGTACAGCAATAAGTAAGCTTAAACTGTGAAATCTCTCAAACTCTGAGCTGTATGCTCAGTGGCATGTATGCCAGTGGCTCTAGATGCCTTGTTATACGATCTGTGTTGTTTTTTGTGGACTTGATGGCATCAGTCTTCCATATTAGTTTGTGTGAACCACTGTCATGATTTTTAATTGCCTGATCACTTCATATTTTCACCTAATTGATGTGAATATATGACAGTTCAGCTCAAAGGCACAGGTAGGTAAAAATGAAGTGAAAAATTGAGCAATTGGCAGGAAACCGGGTAACACAAAATCCTAATCTGAGGACTATGTCAACTATGTATTGATATGGTCTCCTGTAAAGAAGGCAGGCAATGTTTTGATTAGTTTACATACGCTCATTTAACTATACATGCAGCAGTTGTTGATGCAGTATTTTCAAATAAAGGTTCTAACTTTGTAATTTTATGCACGTAATGTAAGGCATATCGCAGTCCGTTTCTCAGTGAAGGCAGGATAAGGCAGGTTTGTATAACTTGACATGCAGTGGATTTGCTATAGAGAAACTCAGTGGGAACTTTAAGGAAAAAATATTTAAATGCAAACAAAAAACAACAGACAACAAAATAACAAAAAAGAACACAACAAAACAGTTATTAATCCAGGACCTGTTGCCCTCAAACAAATGGGAACAACCCGCAGCTGTGGGACAGAGTTATGTGAGGCAAAATATTTTTAAAACAAGCAAAGCAAATGGCTTTACCAGACACCTCCTGAATTTGTTGCCTGACGATACAGCAGGACGAGCTTCAGCAGGGTCAGTCCCTAAACCTGAAGGCCCTCAGAGCTTGGTTGCCCTCAGACCAGCACAGAGGCATTTTGCCAAATTCAGGGCGTTTCAGTTCTATCCCTCATTCTCTGAGGTCATCACAAGATTTAATCAAGTTGTCCGTACTGAGTGCTTTTTCTAATATGGTCTAGGAACAGGTATCCCAATCTGAGTCACCTTAGTTGTGCCAGCAGAAGAGTATACAGGATACCTGTAACCAGAGCCCATAAAGACCCCAAGACCCCACTATAGCAGCATTTTTCAGGTCTACTACAGGTACTAGTGGAAAGTATTGCATATATGGGCCTATACACATTATTTGTATTTGAAACAAGTTATTTGAGGGCAAAGCCAAGCAGAAAAAAAGTGTGGTATGTTTTGCTCTGAAACTGGTGAGGTCTTCAGCTGTTTCCCTTCTGCGTGAGGAGTGCTGGTGTCTGGTCCGGCTCCTGCCAAAGTTGCGTTTCCCACTTTTGCTTCCTGATCTGTTAATTCTGGAACGGATAATAAAACTGAAATGGACCATATGGCTTATCCCTGAGTGCTAATAGCTCACTTTTACCTCAGTCAGCATCTCCTCAGCCTCTGCCAAAATCTTTTTTTGAGTCTCTCATGACTGTAGGCCAGAGGAAGCTGTGGGAATGCACGGCTTTTATAGTAGGGGACTGAGCGCTTGTAAGATTGGAGAGATCTGATCTATCCACCCACTGTGCATGCTGCAAGTGCTGATCCTGTTGACGTTGGTTTCGCCATATGGTCTGGATGGCTGTGGAGTTGCAGCTAGGTTACCGGGGGCACTCGGCTTGAGTTAATAAATTGCAGTACTAGATGCTGGCAGATGCTAAAAGCTTTAGTACTATAAAAACTTCACTGGGCTGATTGCAAGTAGGATTTGGTATTATCTTTAAATATCCATGATACGTGTGTTAATGCTCCACTGACATACCCAGTGAACTCTTTGACGTTCTCCTCTCCTCTCCCGTAGGCTACGCCCTCATACCTTCCACGAAATCCGATAACTTCTCGGACTCCAGTCACAGCGAGATTTCGTCCCGCTCCAGCATCGTGAGCAACTGCTCGGTGGACTCGATGTCGGCAGCGCTGCAGGACGAGAGGGGCCTGTCCCAGTCGCTGACGGTGGTGGACGCCGCGGGGGCGGACAGGAAGGAGCACCCGCAGCCGCTGACGGACTACGGCCAGCCCTGCCCCGGGTGAGACGAGCTGCGTCGGGCTGGACGTGGTCCTGTGGTGTAAGAGAGGGGAGTGAAGGTTTTGGCAGGGTGCAGTTACAAACTCTGAGCTGTTAGAAGCCGGAGTGTTGGCTGCTTTGCATGGGAAATGCACGTTTTCCCATGAAACTTGCGGTATTACGTTCATAAACAACAGCTTGCGCACATCACTGGGCTTCAGGTGGATGTCTCTTGTAGGAAACTGAAAACATATTAAAAGCTAGTCTGATATTTAACAAATCACTTGCTGTGAGGTACCAAGAGAGCAGAACAAGAACAGGATGATACCAACAGTATCTCAGTCAGCAGTACCAGTCACTTAACGTACTCTAATATGATTTTTAAGGATTTTTTATTATTATTTTTTGCCTAGGCAGAGTGGAAGCTTGCTGCCACTGTCTTCCTGAGAGTTTGCACATGCGGTGTTGTTACCTTAGTGCAATGAGAATGCATCCTGATGCACCCCTTAAAAATGGAAGCTTTTTGCTTTTGTTTTACTACATTTTAAGCTTTGATCCACAGAATTTAATATGTGGAAATCTCCTTGGGATAGCGTGTTCTGTCCTCAGATGTTGCAGATTCAAGTGAATGAGAGATTCTCCTCACATTTCTAGTCTTTACAGGTCATTTTAAAAGCAGTCTAATCCTTTTATAACCGAACACTATAAGGAGCTGTGTGTTGTTTCTGTATAATTGATTTTAATACACCAGCATTCTGCAGAGTTCTCTCCCCTGTGAAGAGACCTTAGTGTATGTTTTGCCAGGGTGATACAGCCTTTAAGAAATTGTTTTGGTTTATCCCGTTGTGCTAAAATGGGCATTAAAAGGTGTGCTTCATAACCTAAAGTAATTCCCTTTTCTACAAGGCATAACAGATGCTGAGTGTAGGCAGAGCTCAGTGTGCTGAGCGAAATGCCCCTTGCACTGGGTCACTGGCACCTTGCCTTCAGGATGTGCAAAGCTGCCTTCAGAACTGAAGTGCAGCACCAAGGATGTTGCTGCTTTACAAACTGGGTTCTGTTTGCAAATCAAAGGCAGATTGTTCAAGGTTTGTGGTTGCTCTTCAATGCTTTAGTTTCAAGGGGTTGTGGAGGTAAGAAAACAGGTTTTATGCTAGAATTTAAAAAATAGAAAAGCAAGGGGGAAAAACAAGTTGTTTGCACGTATCTAAGAAACGTTCTTCTATCTCCCAGTGTGTCAATAAATGGGAGAGGTGAAGTGTTGGATTTTCGTGTTGTGCTTTCATGCATTTGTTAACATAACCTGAAATAGTTAAGAGACTTGAATAATGTCTAGTGCTTGTAATTTATTGTTTTCTAAACTTGTGCAAACTGGGCTTTATTTTTTCTTAATTATGTATTGACAATGACTAGAGCTTCAAGCAGCCATTTTTTAACAAGAAATTTAGTTTTTGAGCTTTCAGAATTTCTGCCATTCCAGATCCCTTCCACAAGTGTCACTTATGCCCAGTATTTCCAAATGTTACTCAAATAAAACTACCTCACTGACTTGCTTTGATCAAAGGTGTTTTTTATTCTGAACCCAAGTATATTATTTTGTTTTTGTTTTACAAGTACAGAGAAAAAGTAGTGGTGTGGAACTACGGTGTAATTACTCCCCTGCTTTCTATCAAGTGCTGTCTTGCTGTAGTTGATAGAGGAAAGCTGCTGTGGACCAGGCTTTTAGGAGTCTGGGGTCAAGCCTCTTAGGTGTGTTGCAGACTTGTTCCTTCTTCCAAAGCAGAGCTGCCCTCCCACAGCATGCACTAATGAGCCAGGAACAAACCAGTATCTCTTTGCTGGGCTTGTATGTGTCCTGGCTTTGCTGCATACCTGTTATAAAACCAGAGCTTCGTTGCCTCTAAAACCAGGTAATTGTCTCTGCGTACACCACTGCTGTTTTAAAAGCTAATGAGTTTCTGATTCCTGTTGTTTCCAACTGCAGCTGGTCAATCACAAGGCCTGCTCTGATCAGAGGGATGGCTTTCACCTCGTCCATGAGCAACGAGGAGATCTCCCACGACCACATCACAGTAGAGGCAGCAGACAGTGGCCGGGGAAGCTGGACTTCATGCTCAAGTAGCTCTCATGACAACTTCCAGAATATCCCAAACCAGAAGAGCTGGGATCTTCTGAATTCCTACCGCCACACCCAGCTGGACGGACCTATAGCCGAAGTTGATCCCACAAACTGTTACTCAGAGGAGGCTTATTTATATTCCGAAGCCTTTTCCAAAAACAACAGGCAGTCGAAAGCCAGCGTGGAGCACGATCAGTCTCGGCAGAGCTGGGCCTCCTCGAGCTCTCTGTCGGACACGTATGAGACAAACTATGGGACGATTAAGCGCAGGGGGCTGGAGAACTCTACGTCAGAGCAGACGGAGGTTTTGGACTCTAAACCAGGCACTGACACAACTTACAAAACTGTTACTTCGAGTACAGAAAAAGGCCTGATAGGTAAGCCAAGCCAAAGGCTTGTGGAAGCTTCTACATCTGTTTTGCATTTTGATATTAAGTTGTTAAGAAATGACATCAGCAGATCTGGGGGCTGGATTGCATGTTAAATTCAGCTTTACATGTGGTGTTAATCAGAGCGCTACTCAGAGAGTGTGTTTTCAAACCACCTTCTCTTGCATTAGGAAAATTGAAATAATAAAACAGCACACTTCCCAGTCGCTTTATGGGTCTGCAGGAGAACTGTCCTCGTGAAAATGTCAGACAGTTCCTCTCTGTAGTAAGACCTTTTATTTTTGGGGGTATTTTTGGAAGCCCTCATCACTGTAGACTTTCCTGTGTTAAAGAGCAATGAGCACAGCTCCTCAAAGAGTCCTTACAATACAGACTTTCCATGATCCTAAGAGAGAAGAGTGTGATTGCTGAGTGGTACAAAGCACCTCCACCTCTGGAGCTGGGGCACGTTTCATCCACAGGACTCCTGTGCCCAGAGGCTCAAGGGAAAAGCAGATTCACTTCCTACCATTGCTATGTTAAACTGCCATTTATTTGGGTACACAGCTGAGATTTGGCTATGTACAAAAGGAGAAAATATTACAAAATGTCTTTCCAAAATGTGCAGTTTTACCAAGCAAGATGTTCTTCCACTGTCCTAGTGAGTTTAGCTGCCAAAACAAAGGGAACTGGGTTACAACAAGATAAAACATGGAGTGCAAAGCTCTCTAAACCCTAAGCCAAGAGTGCAGCTGAAATGCAATTTAATTACTGCCTAGATTGCTGGAGGGTTTGTGTTATCAAAGGTAATTGCCTGAACAAACATTGCACACAGGGTGGAGGTCTTGGATTGCATTCCTCCTCCTTGGCTTTGCAAAGAAAGGCAGCGTGGTGGAGCCTTGCAGCAGGCTGGCCCAGAGCTTTCTCCTGTGCATGGACTTTGCTCTTGTCGCCTTGCAGAACTGCTCCTGAGCTGCTGAGCTATCTTAGGGCATGGCATGGCAGCTATTCAGGCCATGCTGTCCTTGCTCACGGCTGTGTCTCTTGGTTTTAACTCCGAATACTGCACCGTGTAGCTTGTCTCCTTGATGCAGTCATAGCAGGCTGCTGAGAAACTCAGCCCTGTGCTCCTGTAGAGCATGCATATACCTACTTAAACAGAGACCTGATACAGGTGGATATGATTTCTGGTTTGCAAATGCTAATCTGATAGCTATGCATCATCATCCAATATGCCAAAGATATTTTTGCTTTATTTCACCATTTGCTTATTCTGTACAGACAGCTTGTTACTAGAGCCTGTAATGACTGCATGCATTCACAATATTGTAAACAAAACAAGAATCTTCAGTTCGTTTGCTTAATGAGAGCTGGTGTTGAATAGTCCCCCCAAAGAACTGGCACATACGTTCTTGCCTGAAACCTCTGAAACAGAGCTGGAAAGCCACTGCCCACACACTGCTGCCAGAATGTGGTCTTGGCAGAGCAGCCAGCGTGCTGACTGCTTGCATGCCTCTGCGTTGTGCAGCACCCAGCTTTTACTTAGAGTAGACATCAAAATTCCTGCTTCTGCCTCTTAGGTTTCCCTGAACCACTGTGTGGAATTTCACCGTAGTTTCTTTATAAAGTGAATTCTCGGAGAAGGTGATCAGCTGCTTTGGAAGGGGTCCGTGATAGACTTAGTTTTGCATCTCCAGTAGGTTTTGCTTAAAAGATGAGGAACATGGACCATAACATTTTTGTTCTAATTGCTTAAATTTAGTTGTAATTATTGAATGATTTTTCTTAGCAGTTCCTAATGTTGTAACAGATTTCCCAAGTAATAATCTAAGCTTCAGCTGATTACATTCTGCACTCCAGTGTTTCACCTGGTGATACCACACATGGAGAAGGAAATTTTTTTGTATTTCTGGGAGCGTATAGGCAGCAGGAGAACGTTTGAGAGTCTGTTTTGTTTAAAGATGAAAGACTCCAGTTTTTATTTTTTTTTTAAAGGAGGGAATATTTTAATAGGAACAGGAGAGGATTAAGGAGTTGCAGGAAGAAGACTTGCAGCCAGCAATGCAGCTCCTTGTGAAGGGGCTTTTTAATCCCCAGGAGCTGGGGGTGGATGCCAGACACTACGGACACTTAGTGCTGTGGACTTTAAGTGCTATTAGGATGTTTTATTTTGATAACATTTGTAAAATATCATAAAGAGCTTTGCAACAATGCACATTATTCCAACTTTAATTATTACAGCAGACTATTTATTAGCTCTAGGAAACAGATGTAGCTTTCTCCTTTGAAGGAGAATGCCTACCCCTGTCAGTACTACTTCCAGACCAAAGAGGGGCTTGCTAGGAGGACCAGCCACTCCCCATCCCTCCAGGGGGAGCAAAGCCTCCTTCACCTCCCATTTATTTCGTAGGGACCCAGTCCAATGCTAGTTACCTGAAAATGGTTTCTGCAAACCAGTAGCATAAATCTCTGCCTCTACCCACATATATTAGTTAAAACTCATGCTACATGAATTCAGTTTTGTTTATTTTACTATAATCCAAGCATGAAGGTAAAAGCCATGAGGTATAAACCAACTCGTTCCTGTTACTAACACCCAGAATCTCACATATCCCCAACACGCAAAGTACAGCTTTATTTCCATTCTTTCACTTTGTTGTAAGATAAGAAAATATTACAGTTGATGAAATAATTGAAACTAAAGAACGCGAGCTGATTTAAATGCATCCATAAGAAGAATGCAAATGCACCGAACTAACAGATTTTTAAATTATCCTACCTTTGAAACTATCCTGTTGCAACACGCACATGGAAAAAGCCTAATTTAACATGCATATGAGCCCCTAAACTGGGGGTGGGTGGGAGGGGAGGTAATTTACTAAGTTAAGTTTTTGTTGTTCAGAGCCAGTGGGATCTGAACGAGCAGTGAATGGGGAAGGAAGGTAGAAGATGAATTATGTGGGATGGACATTACAATTAAATACCATTGTTGGTAGTCTGTTTGACTGCAAAAGGTGTAACGGAGCCTTTCCAAAGGCTTTTGTTTCCATGACTATTCCTGGTTATTCATCACTTGTAAATAGAGAACTTAATTTAAGATATAGGTTAAAATAATTTAAAGTATGTATATGATAAGCCATTATTTCCAGCTAGAAAATTCAAACTAATGAATGCAGACTGTATAGAGTGCCTCATAGGAGGAGTTTCACATGATTCTATTTTTTCTCTTCCTATAGCACAGCTGATTTGATAGCTTATTACACATCAGTTAATACACTGATATTTTATCATAATGAATTTCTGTTAAGCCGCTGACCTGGCTTTTGGTTGAAGTCAACCTGCACTCCTAACTACCAGCTACTAGCATGCTGTGCAAAATAACTTTGGGCTACTTGCCTTAATTTCATATGTTTCAGTTTCCCAGCCTGTGAAAGGGTTACAGCAGGCTGTAGTACTGTCAGGCTGGCTCTCCCTTTGCACCTTAAAGCTCTTCAGCACCCTGTGGAGGAGCGGTGCTGCAGGAGCAGGGAGCAGGAGGAGCGCTGTAACTGCAGGCTGCATGCAGAGGTGGTTACAGCCCTGCTCTGCCCCGCTGGCATCCTGCCCGATGAGCTCCCTGGTTCTGTTCTGACTTCTCGAAATAAGTACAAAGCGTAAATGAAAGCATCAATATCTGCTGCTGTCGTTATAACTAGTGTTTCTGCATTTGCGTTTTGTTATCAGTTTCTGTTTTGCCATTGTAGCATTTCATGATTTTTTAATGTTTTGTTTGCTTTGTTTTCTCCTTTAACATTTCCATTGCTTATTTCTCGTGCCAGTGTACTGTGTCACCTCACCTAAGAAGGACGATAGGTATAGGGAGCCTCCGCCCACCCCTCCGGGATATATGGGGATTTCTTTAGCGGACATAAAGGAAGGATCGCCCCACCACCCACACCTAAAACCTCCCGACTATAGTGTGGCAGTGCAGAGGTCAAAGATGCTGCCCAGTGACCTCTCTAGACTTTCATCAGCATCTCTCAGTAGCGAACCGGTGGCCTGTATTTCATCGAAGATGCCTCAGTGGCATAGTCGGCAGCCGTCCAACCCTAAACTAGCAGATATGACTGACGCAGATAGTGAAGAGGATGGTAGGTGCAACATCTGGCTCGGTAGATGTTAAGTGAACCGCCGTGTAAATCTGGTCTGTGTGTACCTCACGATGATGTTCTGGGCTTTCTCGTAGCTGTTCTTTGAGACTGAATCTTTATCGATCTCTAAATATACCAATATGTTTGTATGTGTGTATATGCATGCATATATGTGGTGGGTATGTATCTGTGTGTATATACACACATGTTTAAAAAAAAATCTTCCATTTAGGAAAAACATCTCGACACCAAACAATTGATATATATGAGACCTTCAAAATCCAATGAGATGCTTAAGAACATGTAGATGTTCTTTTTTCTTTAAAATGTGTTTCCTTTTAGTGGTGGTGATGACTTTAAGGGACACTGTCAGGCTATAAATTGCATGCAGACAAGCTCCAACCTGCCTAGGTTAAATAATTGACATCCCACTGTTTTAGGATGGCACTGGGATGGTGACCCAAATCGATTCTTTTGAATTCAGATTTGATTGTGTTTTGTACGATTCTCAACTTGTCTCACCTTTGTATTCTAACATGCTGGCACTCTAAGCTGCATTAATCCTCAACAGCAATTTCTGGAGAGTGAGTTTAAAATCATTGCAGAAAATAGCAGTATTTTTTTTTTTTTCTGAAAAGTGTATTTAACAAAACCTGACTACAGCCCACCTTGGCCTGCCAGTGTCTCTTCTGGTTGAAGTCTCCCCGATCTTGTTTGAAGCAAGAGCTGATGCTACCAAGCACAGCGTTTATCTGGTGATCAAAATGCAAGAGATTCCTAAGCCTGCTTTCATACTGTGTCAAAACCAACTTGAAGTGAGAGGAATTACCACCTAATTGTTTATCTGCTGATTTGCTTTTAATACTTACACACTGATGTGATCTCTCTGCACCCTTTCTAATGAACTAATTTTTTATTAGGATGTTGTGGTCGTTTCTTTCAACCTGTCTGACTCAAAATGAGAGTGGAATCTAGATTAAAACAATTTCTGATGCAAAATAGTCCTATCTTGGCCCTCCATAACATGTAAACAGTGTTTAACATATATATTATTACTGCAATTCCCATTTAGGGTAAAACTTTTTAAATTGCCCAGCATCAATTCGGTCGTGATATTAAATGTTTTTGATGTAAAAATGAGGAAGTAATTGCTTCAAACATTGTAATCCAAACTTTTCTAAACTAAATTTAACCATGCACTTTTAGATGCACTTCTCTTACTGTTTTTAAAGTGTCTGGTTAATTTTACTTGGAAAGCCTTTACAGTGATCACTGCATGTTGGGAAATAGTGTACTGGCTTTTCTCCCAAAGTCAGTAGCTTTGGGGATATTGGGGGTTGCATGCTAATATTTTTTGGAGGATATGGGATTTTCTGTTTTGTAATACATGTTTATTATGTGACTAATCCCTCAGACTGCTTGAGGATTTGTTAAATGGCGATACTTCATGTGTTGTGGTCACTTGTTAAGGCAGCAAAAGCATCGCGGTGAAGCAGTGAAGTCTTAACAGAACCGCTCTAGTCAGATAACCGGGGATGTTCTGTTCTGTCTGCAGCCAAGGCAGGGGGCCGATGGAATAATTTGCTGTTTTTTCTTCTTTTGCAGAAGATGAACAAGTATCAGCAGTCTAACCATCGGGCTATCTCTGTAAACCACTTCAGAACATGAGGGACGTGGGAAGAAGGACCACGCGACTCTGTTAGCGAACGCTAACACCTTGCTGCTGCTAACCTCAGTCATTGTGTTTGCCTCTGTCACGGACAAGATCAAACTGGTCGGGTCATGGATCTCGACCTTCCTTCAGTCTACCACAGCCTACAAAACTCTTTCTGCCTGTGAAAACAGCAAACCATTTTCAAGGAGTGTGCTGACTACCTGGGTACTGACGTTGGTATCCTGAGATGGACCAGGCTTTGTGCGCTGGGGAGGACTGGTTGTCACAGCCACTTGAAAATTGGAAGCGTTCTTCTGTATGATACCATATAATCCTTGGTAGTTTTCCATTGTCATTATTTTCTACGTGACCATTACATAAATCGGAGAGTGTTATTTTATGAACTTAAAAAAAAAAAAAAAAAAAGAAAAAAAAATCAAAGTTTCAGCAAAATGGAAGGACATTACTGCAGTATCTGAAAATAATTTATTAATTTAAATTTTTTTGATGGGAATTTCCTTCGTGTTGGGAGTGCTCTGGTTGGCTAATACAGAGATTAAATCAATGTGGTAGTAAATTAGCTAAAGGTAAACCACTGTGCTCTCAAAATAAACACGGAGAACTAGAGGCCTACCAAAGGGGACATTATCAGGTGCAGAAATCCGTAGGTTTTAGAATGGTTTGGGGTATGTACTAAATGTAAATACAGCTAAAGCCTTGCAAAGTGCGTGTCAGCCATGGGAGCACTGCCATCTGCTGGTCCTGCCTGCAACGAACACAACAAAACCCCTCAGCCCTTCAAGTATTTGGGGGAAATTTTTAGCTGCCCGCCAACTAAGGAAATAGTTGGCATTCCCCTCCCTTATTTAAATAATCTTTTTGAAATGTGGAAGCTTTAGCTCACAGGGAGCTATTAGGTGAGTCTGAAGCTTTTCCAAGAGCTTTAACCAGGTTTTGCCCTGCAGAGTTCAGCATATAAAGTGTGCTGCTGTAATCCAAGACTGAATTGTTTGTTGTGGGTTTTAAGATCATCCCACGTGTTCTGGCCTTTTACCAGAGTTGCAGAGGATTTAGGTGCAAAGGTTCTCTTCCTCCTCCCCCCCAGTCACGTTAAAATTTGTGAAACTGAGCATTAAATGGCATAGTGCTCAGATGCGAGTATAATGCCTTTTATGATGGGCTGTGTTCATCTGGAGAATAGAGATGATCTCAAAGCATATTGTTTAAAAACTTAGCTAAAAATCTTGGTGGCGCTGATGTTGATGAGATTTGACTTACATACCGCCAGTATTAACGCGCAGTCCTCTAGTTTGACTACGGTCGAGTAAATTGCTTCTTTGATTTTGCTTAGCCAACCAGAGTGCACAGGGGTAAAACTGGAAATACCTGCATTTTCTTTCTTTCTTCGAGCACATGATGCCCCATTCTAGTGTTAAATTGGACATGAATGTGTGAATAATATATATTTAAACATTTAATTGTAAATCTTTGTTGTGATGTTTACAGCCTAAGCTAGAAAGAAGATGTTTGTCATTTTTACAGTGCCTCAAAAATTATTTCTATATCCATAGTTGTGAAGAGCTTTAAGATTTTTTTTGTGTGTGTGCAGGGGGGTGCAAGGTGAATGCAACATTTTCAGAAAACGACACAAGTACCAAAAACAACCCAAAGCCTTTGATGTGCTTTCCCCATAGCAACTTGGGACTGATACTACCAGGTGAATGTGCATGACCACGCCTGTGTCTGCGCCCGTAACTGTGCCAGACGGAATATTGCCGCGGGGCTGGAGGTTTCCCCCCGTGGTTGTTCTTCTGGAGACGTCGGGCGGTCAGGAACAGCAGCGCCGAGGAAGGGATGCCTAACGCACAGCTGCGTGGTTGGCTGTGTTAGCTTTTGGCACAAGCATCTGAGGAGCAAGTCGTTGGAAAACGATATTAAAAATTAGTTGAGGTATATCATAATAAAACGCATTTTGCTTTTTCGAGGCCTTAATGAATATAATGAACCTGCACAGGCCTTAATGAATAAGAATTAATGTAAGTGTCAAAGCAATGCAGGGCAGAGTGATTATTTTCAGCACATATAACGTTGATAATGTAACTGTTAAATTGATATTTTGTGGGATATAAATCCAAGTCCTAGCAATCCCACTGCAAGCTGTAGTTGCTTGTTAACTTCTCCGTGGAGTGCGCAATATGCTTCGTGTTTCATCCGAAATCACGCGTCGTGTGCCAGGTGAATTGGCTCATGCAGTTTCCATGACCTCGGATGTTGAGCTGCCGTTTATTTCAGCCTGTTGAACAAAAGTTCAGGGGATAAAGGGCTGTGGTCCAAGCGGCTTCCCTTTCCCCAGAGAGCCTGGCAGTGCTCTCTGCGACGCTGCGGGGAGCTCCTGGTCCTCGGCGGGAGCGGGGCCGGGGCCGCCTCTGGCAGCCAGCGAGAGCAGGTGAATAAATCACCCATTGAACCTTGGTGTTTGCACATCAACAGCCTCAGTCTATTCTGCGGGACTTTTCAGGATGCTGGAAAGTTCTTAAAGTGAGTGAAATTCTTGCTAATCATATTTTCCTAATATCCAATACAGCTAGTGTAAATAAGTCATGCTTAAACTATTGACAAATGAGCTCCTTCTTCTGCTTCTCCTGACTTGCACAGTGTGGCTTGCTTCTGCTTGTCCTTGCTGTGATTTTTTTTCGTTTGTTTGTTTTAAAATCAACCGATCACATTGATCGGGGCCGATAGCCAAATGTAGTGTGTCTGGTATGGATTTGAAGAGACATTATCCCTTTTTTTTTTTTTTCGTAACTAAAATGGAAATAAGACCGTGGTCAGGACCTGTTGTATACTGCTTTATTCAAGTGACGTCTTCTGGGTCGCAGACTCCTGGCTTAGTACCTTTGCCAGCTTCCTTTAAGCCCAGCTCTGACTTCAGATGATCAGCTGAAATGCCGACTGTCACCTTCTTCCACTGCCAGACCTCCGTTTGCTTGCTTTTCTGCTGTTTGGTTGCTCGTGGCTTGTGGGTGAAAGACTTATTTCGGCTATTTGTGATTTGAACATACAGTATTACATTATGCTTTATAAATCCTAATCTTCCAAGCAAATCACAGAAAGAGCAAAGCAATTTTGAAAACTTTAATTGGCCTCTGCAGGTGCAGAAAGGGGAAAATCAGATAACCGAGCCCCTGAGCGCAGGTGACATCCCCCATGGATACAAAGCATGGGATGGAAATGTGCAGGTATTTGCAGTGCTCATCTCTGCACATTTGGGACAGGGTGGGCTCAGGGCTGGCTGCGTGCTGCTTCCCAGCTCGTTTGGCTCGTCAGTGCCCAGATTTGTAGCCCAGAGGAGCGGCGCTGTGCTGGGAGGCGTTTAGACGCGAGGCCCCGGTGGTTGCCCAGGGTGTCCCCAAGGGGGTCCCTTTCCCCAGGGGCTGAGCCTGTCATCTCCCGAGTCACTTGATTGCAGGCAACAGTGGAAACGTGAAACTGGCATTTAAGTTTTTATAAAACATTTGATTTTCTTTTTTTTCAAGAATAAGCTTCCCACTGCCTTTGCAAAAACAGAAGAAAAAAGGGATACTCTCTCTTTAGAAAAGCTTTACACATTATATTTTAGGATGCTTGTATAGAGGGCAATCTACCTTGAATTCCCAATCCCGCCTTTGCTTACGTTGTGCTTTTTATTGTTTTATCTTTATTTTTGATATACCTGGAATGCAGTTTAGCTTGGTATTAATTAAATTCTAAATATGTGAGCATATTGGCAAAACTGCACAGATGTAATGATATTCCAATAGCAATTGTACTGCACAAGTCAGTGATTGTAAAGTATTCTGTAACAAGCAATGTTTGTCTCCTATTTTTTGATACCTCTTACACTTATGTCTTTTAGAAAGACAGTGCCTCTGTATGCTTTTTGTATTTTTACTGAGTGATTGTAAATATTTGTTATATTTTTGGTTAAGAGAATGTTTAAAAGTACTGTTTATTATCCAATCTATTAATATGTTGGAATCAATAAACAATCTACATACATTAAGAGTTTCCAGCAGGTCTTTTTTGGCAGCTGATGATGTGGAGCCATGAAGCACCTGGGGAGCATCACTTGCCCTGGGCTCGCCGAGGAGCAGCCACCACGGGATTTTGTCCTCCAGTGAGTGCTGGCCCCCAGGTTTTAGCTCTGCCTCCCCATTTTCAGAGTGTGCATGGGGGCAGTGGCTGGAAGCACATCCCGTGTACATGGGGCTGTGCCTGGCAGTGCCAGCGTCCCCTCCTGTCCCATGGGAGCACAGGTGGGATGCCACAGGAGGGACATTTTGGGGATTTTGGAGCTCTGCAGCCCTGGTAAGAGGTTCTGCTCACAGGGCTGGGTCTCACATCCCTCCTTTTTCCCCGGACCCCCTGCTGCCACCCTGTCAAGCCCCAAATGATGGGCGCAGCGCAAAGCCTGGTGCAGAACACTATGGGTCTACACAGCTCGCCTTGCAAACAGTTACACGAGCAGAATAAAAAGGTGTGGGCAGTGAAAAGGGGGGTTGGAAGCACAGAGATGAAAATACATTTCCCCCCTGAGCTGCTGGGGGTTCCCAGCCCAGCTCCCTCTGCAGCAGCTGGGTTTCCTCCCTACTTGCCCCCACGAGCCTTTACCCTGTAATTCCCATCCCATCCCATCCCTCTGTCCTCCTGTATCTCCCCATCCCATCCCTCTGTCCTCCAGCCGTGGGCACAGCACAGCTCGAAGCTCTCTTCCCGCGGGGCGGTGCAGCAGGAACACGAGCAAGCTCTTAGGGAAATCTGCAAAGGCAGCAGGTAGCACTCAGGTTTTATTGGAAAGCCTAATGCCATTACAGCCACGCTGAATGAGCAATTCATTTCGTAAAATCAAATTAAGACGCAGCAGTTTCATTAGTGAGCGCTCCTGTTTAATGAGTTATTTTGATTTCGCATTTTTCTTCTTTCTTTTAGTAGCTCTGAAAGAAAAAAGCAAGCCCCGGTGTTGTTGCCTTTTTGTCTAGAATCGCTTTGACCAGGTACGGTGGCAGAAGCAGAGGTGGGACGGCAAAAGGGATCCTGATCTGGGGCCTGATCCCTCTCCTGCCTCCTTCCAAGCCCAACACACAGCACGTGCTGTGCTGCATCTCTCGCCCCATCCTCACCATTCCCTTTCCAGGTCTTTCTATTAGACCTGCCCGACCCCAAGCACCTGCCGGAGCAGTGAGTAACTTCTTGCATTGATGGAGCTTTGTCTTTCATCTGCTCCATGCCTCCAGATCACCTGAAATAACAGCCACTGCCTCAAGCAGCTGCTGAACAAAACTTGAGTTTCATTCCCCAAGTGTCTTCAGCCGATGTATTTTCTAGTTTTCTGCTGGAGCACAACTATCAGTCCAATTTTACTGGGAAGAATTAGTAACTGCTTGTTACTTTGCAATAATGTCATGTATCATGTGCTTTAGGAAAAGCCAAGAATTGTCCCTCCGAAGTCAATATGAAAAGAGATTAATCCCCACTCATAGCACAAACGACGGCTCATTTGGCAGATGCTGCCTCCACGCAGACTGTTTTCTGTTTGCTTAAAGGAGGAAATTCCAATAAGGAAAGGAACATGGCTGGGGTAGGCCAGGCCAGGCTTGGTCAGAGGTTTTTAGCTTTTTGCCATTTAGTAAGGGAGAGAAATGTGCCAGAGTGGCAGTGCCTGAGCACAAGGAGCGCTACAACACATCGCTGCACCACACTCTTCCTCAGCATCTAATTCCTGTGATTTTGGGGCTGGGCAAAAAAAATGTTTCAGGTGACCTCGATTCAGGTGGAGCACTGACAGCTCACGATGCCATGACTTGTGGCATCAGCTTTTGTGGTTTGTCCCAGAATTCACAGTATTTTTAACTTTCCTGGAGGTACACGATTACATGAGCTGATCCCATTTCTTTTCTTTTTTTTTTTTTTTCTTTTTTTCTTTTGTAGCTGAGCTGACACTATTGGCAGTGCAGGAAGAAACAAGTTGTTTGCACGAGACGAATGTTAAGCAGGTCCAACAAACATCTCTGGTCGTTCCTCTGTATTCATCAGAGGAAGAGAGTAATTACCAGTACGCCAATTCTGTAAGTCAATCTTGGCTTGGGAGAGATGAAGAAAAATGGTAATAACTGAATTTCAACTGCAGATCTTGTTACATTTAACACTTATGAGCAGCCATAAAAATGAAGGTTGTAATTGTATGTGCAATTTCAAACCTCACAACGTAATTTTATATACTCAAACATCTGTTTTAGGATCATAGCTGACAGTGTCAGATAATTGGCTTTTTTTTAGACCTATCAGTTAGGCACCATCAAGTTTATTATAAATTCAAACTCAGCTATTAGTAAACATGACCCGTGTTAAACAAAGCCACAGGGCAATGGTCCTGGGGATGGTAGGAGCGTGAGACTTTAGGATCAGCCAAAGTCTGCCTTGCAGCAAGGATGATGCCTGTACCCAGCAAAAGTCATTGTCCGAGGCAGGTGCTGGTGTTGTCCCTGTCCTCTGGGCATTGCAGCTAATGGGTGTGGGGAAAGCCTGTGAAACAGGGAAAAACGGTCTGTGAGACTCCGTGACCTGCTGGCTCGGGACTGTGAGCACACCTGATCTCCATCTTCGGTGTCTTGTGTTTTGGGACAGGCACAGCACTAATGTCAGGGCGGATAAACAGCCAGCCCTTCCTGGTCTGCAGGATTTGCAGGCTGAGGACATGGGCTGGTACAACAGACAGCTGTCACATGCTGTCTGAAAGCGTGACTGAAGGAATGAATTTAGTTGTGAATGTCCTGGGTTTTCCTGTATGAATTTATCTATTAACTTCTATTAACCCAGCTATAGGGGAACGGGCTGGAAACCTGCGCCTCCCTTCATTGCTTTCTCTATTTTTATTTTCTGTACTGATAAAAAGCTACCAGAGAGGGAGGTCTTGTGCAGAGGGGAGATTCTGGGAGAAGCTGATGCCTTCTCCCTGGGGGTGTTGGCTGCACGTGGGTGCCTTGGTGTGCCACAGGACCCCTGGGCATGGGGGGTGCTTGCTCCTTCCCTGGCATCGCTCAGCACCTCACCGAGCAGCTGTGCTGCTTGCAAGGCACCTCGGCCGTTCGCCTTTGCCATCTGCAGAGGGAAGTAATTAGATTTAATAGAAGTCACCCTCGATTTTACAGCAGTGGTAATTAAATGTAATTGGAGATGTGACTTCTAAACAAGGCCGTATGTTTCTCCAACAATACGTTTGACATCAGAAAAAGCAAACAAGTAAGCAAGGACATGCAGAAGTGGGGTGTGGAGTGGAGGCGTTATTTTATCCTCTCTCTGTTGGGTTTGCTCAGCCATTTCATCGTGTGCTTGTGCCCAAGCTTAATTCAATACTGCCGGCCAGTAATGGGAAACCTGCTGGTGCTGGAGCACCTTCTGTACCATTAGCAAAGCAATGCTTTTAAAAATAACAGCAGTGATAGAAAGTAAGAACTTTCTTGGCTTTCTGCTGCCCTTTTGCTGCACGGGGCTGTTGCAGTGCCACTGCCCGGGGGGCAGGAGGAGGCAGCGGCTTCATCGCTGCCACGGAGCGACATTGCTGAGGGGCCTCTGCTGCTCCAAGAGCCCTCAGTGACATAAGCACGTACTGAAAGTACGTAATTGTCAGCCAATTATACATTCTAACCCTAAACAGCCACCCTTTTGTGGCAGTACAGTCTTCAGAAGTGGAGAAACCTGCTCAATTAGAAGTCAGCCAAGGGAAGTGATTAAACATGGCCCTGCTGCTCCTCCTGCGGCTGCCTCTGCTCCCCGTGTCCCCTGCCCTGTGGTGGGGCCTGCCGCTCCCCCGGGGCCTTGCTGAGCCACCACCAGGCCTGTGCAGGGACGGCGTAGTTTTGTCACCAGGCAAGCGATGTGTGGCCAGCCAGATCCCCTCGGATCGATAATTCCCTGACAGGCAGCCCTTGGAAATAGCGTGAAGGCCGACACGGTTGTTCCGCTTATTGCGAAGGATCGAAGGAACGCCGGGGTGTGGATCGCTGGGCTCTGGCAGCGTGGCGGCGCTGGGTGAATGTTAAGTGCTGCGGCTGAGTGGAGCCGCTTCTTCCCGCTGTGGCCTGGCAAAGATTTCTGTGCACGGCTGCTGATGGGCAAGGCGGAGTGCTGAGGGGCCCAGCTGTGCCATGGCCCTGTCCCTGTCCCCATCTGGCCACCCTCTAGCAAGGTCTTGTGCAGAGGCTTTCCCTCTGGGCTCAGTATCGCTTTCTCCTGCAGGAGAAAAAAAAAAAAATCACTTGAAGAAAAGCAGCCTCTTCTGGCTGTGGAGCCTTGCTCCACATATGTCTCAAGTGAAGCAGCAGTGCATAAGGTACAAATATACCTTAGATGCCAAGGGAGTACTAAATACACCAAGATTTTCCTGACAGAGCTCAGCTTTGGCAGGGGCAGGGAGGGGCGGCTGAGTTGTGCCAGTTTCTGGTGAGCCCGTAACGTGCTTAGCGAAGTTGTCAAGGGGAATTAGCGCCGTTCAGCATCACTCAACCGTCCTTAAATCCTGGTTCTGGTTCTCACAAAAATCAAGCACTGCAATGACAAAATAAAATCCACTTTGACACACTTCATGGTTTTAGGTCGTGTCCATCCCCCTCCTTCTCATTTGATTTTGTTGTCTCAATTTCAGACAGCAGCCAGGGAGGATGACGACCATGAACGGCATAGCAAAATGAGAGAGCCCTTTGCAGCTTGTCACGTGCAATATGAGGATTTTGGAACAGGGAGCACTAATCCCAAACTGACACGGCTTTGGTGTTAAAACTGGCCTGCCTCTTGGAAGGCTAAACTTGGAGTAAATGTTAACAAAATTTCAAGCTGCTCATCCGAATGCACTGTGTTGTCGCAGCTCCACATGCCTTGCATGGGTGCCTGCGCCTCTGTCCCCACGGTGTCTGTGGTACACCAGTGGGGCTGGGAGGCCTGGATGTTGTGGTGACATGGGAGAGGTGGCTTCTGCTGCTGCCAGCAGCCTTCCCACCGCAGGCCAATGCCAGCACTTCTGGGACATTTCCAAAAAGCACTTTGCCCTGGTCTCTGCCTATCTTTGATTTGACTGGCAGGATGGCAGTTTCTGCATCCCTGTCACTGCTTATCTGCATCCTAAGGCACTTTAGCACCTGTGGTCTGCAAGAACAGTCATGCCTGAGGATGGGAATTACAGTTCCTGAGGCCACTGGGATGTGTGGCTCAGAGGCTGCAAGGAACCAGAGCTGGGCTGGTGACCCTACTGCTCGTTCCCTGCTGCCGGTGCCAGTGGTCGCATGGGGGAAAGCTGCACATATGGGATTGGAATGTGGCAGAGGACCTCAGCATCTATTAAGGGTTTCTTTTCTATTCTTAGAGAAATAAGCCCTTGCAATCCTTTTACATTGCAACATCTTCTGTGAGCTGCAGGGAATTTGCTTGCCTTATGGACAGGATCCACACTAAGCTCCTTTTCCACGTCGGCTGATGTTTGCTGTGCATCAGAGCAATATTTGATCCCTATCTGGTTTTCTTTTCATCCCCCAGAAGACACACCTCCCACTCTCATGTTTATGAAATTCAAATGAGCAGAGAGTCAAACAGAAAGATCTTGTGGCATGAAGTTTGTGTAGAGCTTACGGGGGAGTTGTTTACCATTCTATTCCAGCTGCTGCATTTAATTCAGGGGAGCTTGTTTCCAAAAGCTGCCACTTCTAAAGGCTACTTAAGATCTTGGACATGTTCTACCCAAAGAACAAATAAACAGTGGAATATTTGAAATGGTTAAATTATTGATGCAGCTTGTTTTTTCTCTCTCTTTTTGCATTTTATTTTTTTTCTGGTTTCTGTTCTTTTAAAAGCTACCAGCATTTCTGAAGCTTCACATTGTTGTCTCTGGGAAGCAAATGCCTAGGGAGGAATTTTAATATTGCTTTTTCTAATTGCTAGGAAGTGAAGGTTAAGCAAGATAATCAGGCACTGGGTATTGCTGGCAGATGCCACTCATTACAGACACAGAAGTCTGGTATCAGTTGTGATACGGTTTAGTGTTGCAGCAGTAGTAAAACCGGCACAATGTCATTAGAGTCTTTATAGGACAAACATTTCAGAAGCTGGCTCTATATACCCGTGATGTCTGTGCAAACATTCTTGCTCGCTTTTAAAGCTTGAATAAAATCCTAGATGATTGCTAAGCTAGTCGTAATGTCTCCAAGGTCAGAGGAAACTCCCTGTGTGAGCTTATCTGTGTAAAAGGAAAAAGAAAACTCTCTACCAAACTAACCCTGGTGCCTAAAGAAACAGCATAATAAAAATCCGTGTAAAGAGGGAAGATTCAGATAGTTAAATTGTGAAGGACCACAATTTTTCCTCCATGGGATAGGAACTGCTAAACGCAGCTCTACAATGCTCAGCAGTTGAAATGACATTGGTAAATGTCTGTTGACTTCTTCCCTTGTTTTGGATTTAAGCTATATCTATGCATGATACAATCCATATTTATTTGGGGTGCTCTTGTGGCTTTTTAATAGATTTCATCTGCCTTTGGACAGAGGCTTTTCTTGGTGATGACTCTCCATCACCACTGTTAGCAGCCAGTGCTGACAGATCAAGATCTGGCTTTGTCCTGCTCTTGTAGCTGGAGGGGATTTTTGTAGCTTTGCAGGGCATTTTTGTTTGTTGGGATGCTTTGCCAATGTGCTGTGCACCTGTACAATGTCAAATACATATTGCCCACAGCAGCATTTAATAGACTTCCTGATGTCAATGTGAAGTCAATAACTCAAGATCTTAATTGCAGGACACGTCTGGATGCTGGCTCACCTACGATTTTTTCTGTGTCAAATAACTCCTGATCTTCGGAACAAAACTGGATTATTTTTTTTCTCTATGACCCTAGCAAACAAAAATAACGTAGTGAACTGCAGTGCTGTAGAATAATGTTCATTGGTCTGGAGAAAGTGCTCTAAGATGTCTCCTTTTCTCAGTGAGATAAACATTTACCAAATTCTTCAAATAAGTCGGATTTATAGAACAAAAAGGAAAGTATTTGAAGATTTCCATTTGTGAGACCAGAAAGGAAAAGGTGATGTATAGGCAGAAATATTGGTTAAAAGCTACAGTCACTCTTATGTCATGAAAGCAGAATATCTTGATCCTGTGCAGCTCTTTGGGAGTTTAACCTCTTCATGTTGTTGATTATTGAGCTCCTATTACCCTTAATCAGTCAGCAATTCAATGTAGAGCTGAGGCTCAGGTTCTCTTCCCTGGCTTTCAGAGCCCTGCACTGGAATTAACCCTGGCAATTTGTCAAGCCAGGCCTGAGAGTCAGGGATTTTGCCTCCTCCGTTTTTTGGGCAGGGGCAGCACGTGGCTGGAGGCTCGGCTGCTGTACCCCCCCGGGCAGGCAGCACCCCCAGCTGGGTGCCTGCAGGAGGAGTGGTGTGGGGCCACGGTCAGTGGGAGTGGGGGCTCTAAACCATGACTCAGGAACAGCCTAAAACAATCAGCAGGTGCAATTTCTTATAAAGAAAATTTGGTAAATTTGGTAAAGGCAGCCTGTTCTCAAAAGGAGGGAAATGGCTTTTATGGACGATCTTTTTAAGTCCCTGCAGATACTTTAATTAAAAAATAAGCAAAATTTGTTTTTTATTTCTAGGTGACCTATTCTCCTTTTTTTTTTTTTTTTTTTTTTTTTTTTTTTTTTTTTTGGTGTACTCAGTGAGACAACTGGCAATAGAATGGAAGCATTTCTTAAAAATGAAAAGAGGATATTAATTTTAAATTCACTTGCTTCTGTGCAAAACTTCTGTGCTGAAACAGTTGTAAAATAGCTGGAAATGCTGCTCAGAGACTTGCAGTGTTTGGTTTACAGCCGCAGTCTCGGCTAGGCAAGATCCTAGGGATATTCTTTGTTGATATTCTTTATTGTAATGCTTTTCAAACACCCAAAGAAATAAGTGTATAAGTAGTATTTGTGTAAGATGAATGTGTTGTTGTAGCTGAGCATGGCAGGGACAGTAAGAGCAGAGCGCTGACCTCCAGGATAAATGATCTTTCCTTTGCAGTATACTGAATCTGCAAATTATTGTGATTTTAGGGAAAATAAAACTTTCTGAGACAGCAAAGGCCAGCCCTGTATCTATCTGTTGAGCAGTGTTTCGGGTGTTTCAACAGCCACACTGTGGCATGGCCGCTTAGCCCAAAAGATGGCACTGTGCTTCTATTGCACTGTGAAGCAAATTTCCTCTCCAAACCAGACTCGCTCACTATCGAGTCTCTCTCAAAAACATTATTTTTCCAAGGCTTTACATACAGTAAAGTCCATTATTGTGAAGGCCAAATTGCTGCCAAAAAAGCCTTCAGCTAAAAAATATATATCTATAAACTAATAACACACCATTCTGATGAAAAATAACATGCAGGGAAGGAGTTTTTCTCAATTATTAATGGCCAATGTTTGTTATATTGTTGTGTTTAGTCCAGGAAGCCTTGATGGAGAGAGGCAGCTTTTCAACACGAACGGCACTTCAACGGGTGCTTTGTAAATGTTACAAAGACGAGCCCTGGGATATTTTAAAGCCCCGCTAATGGGAAGGAAGGGAACTGCATGCCGTGGAGACATGGGGCACATTTGGGGTACGCCCTGGTGAGAGCATCCCCAGCACAGCCCCACAAGCCCTTAGCATGAAGGAATTCAGGTTTTGGGCATGGTAGGTATTAGGTTTAAGCAGGGAGAAGGCTCTGTAAAGGGCCAACACCTTCCCCAGAGCCAGCACCGCTCCCGTGGTTCCTCGCCTCTGGTTATCCAGCTCCCAGCCGGATGAATTATTTAGGGTCAGAACAGGATTTAAGCACTCGATCATGGTGTGTTACCGTTGTCTGTGATGCTGCCCTTTGTCTGCCCTTCCCCTTCCCATGGAAGAAGCAGGATGTGGGGCCCTCCTCCCCACCACAGCTGTCCTGGAGGAGTCGTGTGGCTGAGTACCCCCATGAAACAAGTGTGTGCCCCAGAAACAAGGTCCTTTTGGAAGGCCATTTTAAGAAAGAGATGTAAAAAACTATTTTTTTTCCCCCACCAGACTGCCACGGACCAAAATATTGCATTTTCTGGCTGCCTGTTCCCACCTGGGACCCTGCCCAGAGGCCAGCTCCTGTGACAGAACAGACAGCAGCTGCCCTCACCAGTGGCTGGAGACCTTGGAAGACCAGCGATGGTTTTTGGAAGGCATCATGTTTCCCCATCCTGCTGCTCCTGTGGGCTTACTGCTTCAGGACAAGCACAGAGCTCTGCAGCTTTAGGAGACTTAAGATATGTTGGTGAAGGACTGGGGTGGTAAAGGTGTGTGGGTTTTGGGGAGAAGAAGCTGTGACACATTGCAGGTTTCCTCCAAAGCATCTGGGCTGGCCTTGCAGGGCTGTTGCACCCCCCTGCCCTGGCAGCTCACTGGGACAGCTGACAAAAGGGTTTCAGCCCAGGATCACGTCTCTGTCAGTGTCTGCAGCAACCCAAGAAATGGAAATTTAAAGCTGAAAGGGGGTGGAGGCACTGGGCTGAGGGATCTGAAGGCACTCCTATTCCCTGGTGAATTCACTTAGCCTGATTGCTTAATTGGAGGTGATAATGCAGCATTTTTTTTGATCTGGCAGCATGTATGCTGTGGTTTATGAAATTGGCTGAAAAGCTCAAGAATAGCTGAATACTGGATGAAAGACCCCAGAAAAGAAGACAGGAGGAGAACAAAGTTTATTTCATTAAGAAAATGCAAGTATAAAGGAATAGAGCTTTTCAGACCAGCCTCATTAGAAACCTAGACAAATTAGTGACATTATGGCTTATTAAATTTCATTCTGCCAAGGACAAAAAACCTTGTGACAGAAAGCTTACAATAGTGACAAAAATAAGTGCTAAGAAAAACTGTTTCCTCACTTAAATGCTACGCTTTAATATAACTCTGCAAAATGCTGCCCTTTAATATAACTCTGCAATCTCTTGGTTTTAGCTTTAAAAAGATGAGGCCATTTATTTAAACATAAATCAGGAAATGAACTGACTGTGTTTAGCACCTGAATAAGAATATTTCAAGATCTTGGGTGGCTGAATAACTTCAGAAAAATGCAACCAGCAAAAATGTTTTCCAAGGATATATTTGTGGGGAAGAGACTCACATGCAGACCTTTTATTATTTTTTTTTCTGAAAGCTAATTTGTAGTGGTACATGTGCAAGTGCATACATATTGATTTTATTAATGAAAATTAAGCATGTACAAATTTGCCTCAGTGGAGACTGCAGGGTAGAGAGAAGGAAGGTTAACCATACTTAGCATTTATATAGTTTTCTTCAGGATTCTCCGCACATCGCTGCTCCGCACCAGACCCTTGATTGGGATGCAGGGCTCCTCGCTGCCAGGCTTCTGTCTCTGGGCTGTGGCACACATTGTGAGAAAGATAAAACAGAAATAAAGATCTCTCGGCCAGCTGAAAGTAATGCAAACTCAGAGCCATTTGGCACCGGCCCTGGATTTAGGCACAGACGCGTTCTTGACAATTAGAGAAGGGAGCAGAGTCCTGGGCTGTGGATGCAGACACTTCCTGAGAGCGAGCCAGATATCACAAGGTTGCTCTTGGTCACATGAAGCAGGAAAAAAAGCCCAGTGTGGAATAAAGGAGATGCTGCTTGGTCTGTGCCCCAAAGTAACGGTAAATGTGCCAGCTCCCAAATCTGGATGCGAAGGGCTCCCTCAGCCTCTGCCTCACTGCTGCCCTGTGCCCTTGCTGCTGTCCTGCCCTACGGTGTCGTTGCACAGCCTTGCCTCTCCCTGAGCTGAGTTGGTGTTCTGAATGCAAGAGAGGCACTTCATTACTTTGAACTGATTTTGACTGACAACGTCCCACTGATGTGCTGGAGTGGAAAGGCAGTGGAAAGGCTTACAGCTTGTAGCTCAAACTCCATCCAAGCCAGTAACGGGACCACCACTCAATACCAAGGAGTTTCAGGGTCACTACACAGGTATGTATGTATTCCTTGACAAAGATTTGCCCAAGCTTCCTTTACAGCTGACACATGTGTGCAGCACCAGTGGGATTTTCAGGTCTCTTGCCCCGCTGGAGCCACCTCCTGCATCACACTGAGCCTGCGGGGGTGCCTGTGCCATGCGGTGAGGCCTGTGCCATGCATCTCTCCTGTAGAGATGATGGTGCTCCACTGGATATGTGCCACTCTCACATTTTTTCTCTTTGTCCACAGGCCACGCAGCTGCAGGACCTGCTCTGACACATGGATGGTGCTGGACATGCAGGTGATCTGGGCTGGGGGTGTCCTTGTGCAGGGGGCACACGGCTGTGAGCAGGGGGCCATGGCTGAGGGTGGGCTCAGCTCAGCGCCACTCCCCAGCCCATGCCCAGCTCCCTGGGCTCCATGGAAGTTTTGCTGCTGTCTTGAAGCCCCAACAAGAATCTTGCAGTGGCAGACAGAACCAGCCTAGCTCTCGCTCGCTTCAAATCCCTCGAGGTGCCAATCTGCATTTCCAGGCACCTACGTACCTCTGCACGTCTCCTTGTCGGGCTTTCTGAGCCGGGCACTGATGTGGCACATCAACCTTCAGATAAAACGGATGTTTCCAGATCAGAGCAGTTTCTGAAGTGAAAACCAGAACTTCTCAGAGCTGTGATGTGTTCATGCCAATGAGAAAGTAATTTCTGGAATTTTTTTTTTTTTTCTTTCCTATTGCATGCATTTTAAATGGCTTTTGTTGCAGTTGTTTCTTTCTTTTTTTTTTTTTTTTTTTTTTCATTTGCGCTAAAGTAAAAGGCAGGAGAAATTTCTATCAATGGTAACACACAAAACATATTGGGAATTGTTTGGGTCAAACAATTTTGCCCTTTTGTAAAATGATGCTTTAGGAATATTATCACATATATTGGTTATATTAGCAAGCTGTTTACCCAGGCAACTGAGAGGCAAGTGCATCCTGCCAGTTTCGCAGGAAGACAAAGACAGAGTGGAGAGTGTTTATACGATCCCGCATATAAATGACTTATTTATTTTGATAAGATTTTACAGAAATCCAAAGGAGAGATTTGCCATATAACTATAAAATGCTTATCAGTATGAAATAATGCCCACTTTCTGTGCCTTATGTGCTGAGCAGGTGCAGATACCTACCTGGGAAGGTGTCTTTGGTTACTACATTCTCTGTACACGTATTTTGATGATTTCAAAGGACTTGTCCCTTTTCTTCCCCATCAGCCCCACCAGAGGCAACAGCACCCACTGAGCAGGTCGCCTGCTCTGAATTTGTCTCTCAGTGCAGTTGCTTTGCCCTTGAGGTGGGACATGAGCATGGTGGAGCCCCCTGGGGCGCAGGGCTCGGCTCCAGTGAGCATCACAGTGCTGGGGCAGGGAGCTCTGCCCCGTGGTGGTTAGGGAGATCCGTGTGTGTTCCTAGGAGCAGCGCATCATGGGTTATTAGGTTTGCCTTTAAAAACAATAAAAATAAGTAAACAAGAGAGAGAGAGAGAAATAATCCCCCAAGAATGAAAAATTGCTTAGAATACTCTGTCAAAACAGCAGTGCTACAATGCCACTTCTGCAATTACAGGGATCGTGCATGCATGAGTGATGTGACTTTTACATATATGAGCAATGAGGAAAAGGTCCTTTAAAATACACTTTAGTTTTACTTTATAATTGTGTGGATCCAGGATGATGCATCACAGAGATATCACTATGCTGAAGTATGAAATTGTTTGAACATTTATTTTTATCTAGAAGCGGTGCCATGAGCAATGCTTCAGAATATTCTGAATTGACTAGAATTATATTAGTCATATCTTTATTATAAAGACAGTAATTTATTCAGTACATTTAGAAGGTTTTGATTTTCATCTCTGAAGAGCTGAAGGGTCAAAACATAAATTAGAGTAGCACATGGCAGTGCTGAAAATCCATGCTATTTAAGGACTAACAGTGCTAATATCTTTCAGAAAACTGCTAAAACATATTTTATGCAGTGGAGAATTTGTACACCTGGAAAAAAGTGATCATGCAGTAGGTGAGCAGCGTGGGGGAATTAAGTCATAAAACGGTAGCGATAAATGAAGGGTATGCACTATTTTAAAAGCAGTAATGGGAGCTGAACCCCAGTATGGCATCCCAAGTCCTCGTCACGGCAGGGACACTAGTGCTTTGTGCAGCCTCATCCAAAGAAGTCGGATGCAGTTTTTGCCTCTCTTGGCTTGTCTGCAAAAAATCCCACACTGAGGATTTTTAAGAGTTCCTATTTGCAAAGAACTTTGAATTCTTCATATGGAAGGTACTGAATAATGCAAACAATATCATTATTCTGCAAACCGCTGTGTAATAGCTGCAAATTGCCTCTTGTCTGGAGTGTAACAGACTGCACTTACCATTCACACCTGTCGACTGCTAACAGTGATCTTGAGGATCACTGTCCATAATAAAAATAATTAATCCCAGAGAAGAGGTATTCTAGGTAAGCCTGGATTTCTGGCATTGTACGCAGTGGCATAAAGACGTGATAGACTTTAATGTGGATTTTTTTTGTTGTTTCCACAAGAAGCAGGCTTGAAAATCTCACATGTTCACCATTTGGGCTCTTTAAAGCAGCCTGCGTAGTCAGTCCTGTGCGACATGGTCCCGAATTTAGTACAGCTCATAGTACAGCTCAGGTTTTGTTTTCTTGTACAGGGTTTTGGTGGTTTGGTGTATTTGAGGCTAGCACAGCCCATTTGGGTTCTCTCACTCAAAGTCACCGCTTTGTTTTTATTTTTAGCTTGCACAAGTACTATAAAATGCTAAACCAAAAGTTCAGACTAACAGGAGACTCATATGCAGAGGAGAATCACAGCACTGGTTTTTCAATTATTAACAGGGAATCTGGTATTTTGAGCAATAAGTGTGTAGGCTGGAAGCTTTCGTGGTTGTTTTGGAAAATTCAGCTGTTGCTCATGCCGGAGGAGGTGAAGCATCTTTCTCCGGATAACAGTCTCTTCCCACCCTGGCAGTTCTGAGAACTGCTTGCGAGCGTTACAGATTTTTCTCCAGTATTTTCACCTGTGCCAGAACCGCAGGCACTGAAGCGGATTCTGCTGCTAATTGCCTCCATGAATCTGGAGAGCGGTGCAGTGTGTGTTCATATTGGCTGTCCTCTTCTGGGCTCCGCTGACACAAGCGTGTGAAGACAAGGGCATCTCAAAAGCACAAATTGCTTACTGACAGTATTGGATTGCTTGGTAACCATTTGCTTAGGGCAATTACCACTAATTATTTAACGGAATTGGAAAAGCAGAAAAATAATCTATAAAGGGTACTAGGGACACATTACTGTGTGATAATGGGATTTTACAAGATAGACAAAAAATACCCAACTCTAAATGTGTCTGGGTAGATGCACAAAAAAAGAAAAAATATGCTTCTTTGCTAGGTGTGGTATTTTTCATGAAAGAACTAAAGACTAAACCACATCGTATCAAACATAAGATTAGGTTTTGGCTGATATTTATTTACAGAGTAAGGTCTTCTAGATAATTTAGAAATTACATAAAGTGCATCTAATTTTATTTCCCCAGCTACATGCACGAGGTTCTATCTAAGCTAAAATTAGCTATGTTTTTTTGTCTAGACCATCTGTAGATGTAATTTTATCATGCAGAGTACAAGCACACCCAGTCGTAGCACGTAATGACTCGAGACTCCCGTCCGCTCCGAGGGGAGAGGAAGGAGAAGTGCTCCCATCTCGGAGCTGTGGGATGGGTTTCCCTCCCCTCGCTCAGGGTTTCTGCTTTCTGTCCCAGCTCCCCTTCTGCTAAATGACCTAACCTGCAGTTGGGCTTATGGTGGATTGTCACCTTGTTTTGTTGCCCCTGCACCTTTCATCTGTGAAATGAGTGCAGTGAAACCTGTTCAGGTCACGTGGATGCTGTGAGGGTTATTAAACTAAAAGTGTTTTTGGACTGTCAGTTGGAAGAGCAAGCCCAAGTATTGACTAATGGTAGTTCTGGGCTTCACTCAACTTCTGTATTTAATTAAGATGGCAGCTTAATTTGGGACAAAGTTGTTTGATCATACAAAGCTCCTGGCACAGAAATGGGCAAGCTGGCTGGGATGCAGGCGGTGTGTGCTTGGTGGCTGAGCAATGTCCCCTTGGAGCAGGACGAGATGTGCCCATTGCTCGCTGGGCAGAGACTTCTGCCTGTCCCTGTGTGGGCTTTGGCATGGGATGCTCTCCTCTGCAGTCCTCGCCAACACGGCAATGTGGTATTTGCTGTGGGAGCTGTCTGTGTAGGAGTGATCTTGCACATTGTTCTCCTGGGTGTCCTTCTAGTTATGAGACAAGGGCTCTGCCCCAGGACTGACCTTGCTGCTTTTACTTTCGAGGAATGCCATATTCCAGGTAGCAGTGTGGTGTTAGCACCAAAACAGTATTTACGCCCTTGGATAAACAACCAAATTATTTGGATTTGATCTTGACTTGATTAATTCCTACGTCTTCTTTTGTCTTTTATTACTTTAATTACTTTAATTGCTGGTGCTCTAGAAACAATCCCTGGGCTGAAATGTGGCATGGAAGTATTGTGGGAGTTTGTTTACTAAAGCTCTGACCTGTTGGATATTTGTATGTGGGACGGGATCCAGAGAGTCTAGAAAGGATGAAGAGTAATAATAGTAATAACAATACATCAAGGTATAATGTTTTCTGCTGAAAGGTAGTCTAATTAGTACCACAAGTTTGTTAACAAGCTGTAATTGCAGCTTTTTTTGTTGTTCGTTATAAATAGAATTCTCATTCCAACAATTCACATTTGTTGGAGTCCATTAGGAGAAACAGAAAGCTGTCCTGGCGTAATCCTGTTGATACGGAACTGAATGGAACCGGGAGCTTTAATGCACACTGGAAACCCATCCTGCGTGGGGCTGTTTGATTTTTGCCAAGGCAGAAATGCCTCTCACAAGGGGTGTCTGTGGGCAAGGCTACCAGTTAGCAGCCCTTTCGCATCGTGCTGGCCAGGCTGTGCTTACTGAGCACTGCTTTTAATGCAGTTATAGATCCGGGCTGCTGCACCATCAGTGCTGGGAAAAAAAAATACTCTAATAATGTCTTCCATTGAAATGGAACTTCATTGCACCGATTCAATGTATAAGCTCTTCCTTATTGTTTAATCTAAGGAATTGCTCACCGGTAACAAGATTTTTAGTTGCATTTAAGTCATAATGTTATCCTTTTAATCACCTTTGTGTCTTGTGAATTGGATGCTGAGATGGTTTGGGCCTCTGGTGCCAGAGCAAAACCTAAGGTTCATGGCAGAGCTGGTGGAGCAGGCAGCAGGGCTGCATCGCTGTGTGCCACTGCAACTGCCTAAACACGGGAAGGAAGGAGAAAAAGAGCAATGCAATCAGCTGGTCTGAACAAGTGGCACCTCTCCTGTGGCTGTTATCTAAGAAAGATTGTTGGTTTGATGGAGAAGCTCTAGATAGAGGGATTTAATAATGCAAATTTGATATCTTGGTTTAAAAATCCTGTAATTACAGATTTAATCAATCTGTTGATGATATCGGATATTTCCTAGGTAGCACTGTTAGATGTTATACGTAGTCAGCCTATCGGCACAACGCTGCTGCGTGCTTCAGAAAGTTATGCAAAACAACAGCATGACCAAAATAAGAAAACTGAGATGTGAAAACACTGGGACTGGGCTCTGCTCCTTGAGAATGGGACTCTGAGATGGTTTTTATAACCTCCCGCTTCACTATCTTCATATTGACTCACATCATTATGCAAATGCCATAAATTGCAATAAAATCAATTAATGTGCTATCAAGTCTCATAAAAATATGCACTCATTAGTTTACTGCTGAGACAGTATTTCTGCTCTGCTTGCTTATGGCCAAGGCAAGGAGGGCTGTGCGTGGTGCCGGCTCTCGTCGTGGGAATAGCTGGGTCCCCTTCTTTCCGTAGCACAAGGGTGGCCAAGATCCCACTTGCATCCTTTGAGCTGGGCACAGACCAGCTGGGATGTAGTTTTGTGAAGATGCCTCGGGATCTGAGGGAAGGAGGGCAGTGGTGGTGTCCAGCCCTGCTCCAAAATCTAACCTCAGGGCCTGGAACAGCTGCCCGCAGGCTGCAGACAAGCCGTGGACGGCTGAAATTGGATAGAAAATGTAGGTGGAGAAGTAATTCATTACATAAACATTTCCTGGAGAATTGTAACCTGTGAAAGGCAAACTCTCTGCTTTGGTCTGTTCTTACCCCTTTTCTGTAGTACCTACATGTATATCATAGGGATCATGATTTATTGGCCTGGCAGTTCTTGTTCTCGCTGCCAGCCTGGCGAACGCAGGCTCTAGCCACAAACCCCTGCTACATGCCGTGGGGGGGGGGGGGATTACCTGCAACAGCCCTGTCATAGCTGCACAAAAATAGTGCAACAATTCGCTGCAGCTCTCTGCAGTGCAGGACTGGCTCCAGTTTTTGTGCAAAACAGATTTCTGTGGAACTGGCTGGTACCTGCGCTCAAAGGGATGTCTTGGCTAACTTGTACATTCAGTATTACCAGGAAAAAAATAAATAATGTGACTATCTTTTTGTCCTAACATTGCAAAAATAGAGAGATCTTCTCTTTAGGTCAAGTTATGTAGGAGATCCCACCAAAGAAGGGAAATAAATTAGATAAAGAGAGGTTTACATGAAATATGTGTCCTTAAGCCAGGAACTGAGTGATGTCTTTCCCAGAGTGTTAATTTTGAAAGAATTTTACATGAACACAATTTGATTTAATACTGGGATGTCTCCATTGTAGGATACTGCCTTGACTTTGGATTTAACAAGGTCTTAATGTGTATGTCCAAGGCTTGACCTGTCTGAAGGGTAGTTTAGGAGAAAGTGCAATTGCACTATAAATAATTCACTTCTGTGCCTTGGTTACCATTCACTGTAGCCCTTTTAATACCCCATAAACTCAAATGTACCATGCTGTTTCTCTCAGTTTCAAACTGCTCTCCCAGGGACAGAAAATGGAATAGCACCATCAGACCATATGCTGTGGAGACCAGAGAGCAGATGAAATTGCAGCGGTACTGACACGTGCTTGATTTTTCTAGCTGTAAAGTTCACGTGCTGAAATAGCTCCTTCCTTTGTCTCCGTGTAATATGCATCAAGAAGGTATTTAAGTGACAAGTCCTGTTTGGGACGCAATGTCACCTCAGGCTGCACAGTGCACTTGGGGTGTTGGGCTGAGCGCCCACCTAAATGGGCCACGCTTCCAAAAACAACGGTAGGTGTTGTTCTTGAGATGGTATGACATTTCCTCATCCTCTCTTTATTAAGTCAGTGGGGGGAAAATTGTGAGAGCATGACGCGCAGCCGTCCTTGGTAGAATAACTTCGGTGTGATTATTTCTGAAGAGCTGGCCCCACAGCTCCAGCAGAAGTCGATGGGAATGATGAGTGCTGAGTGATTTGGGGCCGGCACAAGACACAGCCCTATTTAACACACCACCTATGCCCTCACCAGTCCAAGCGGCCCTGTTAGGTGACAAAACTGTGGGGATTTTCGTTAAATCCACCTCACATGGAACAAGAAGGGAGAGCTCAAGCTCCGAGATGATATTTGCATAAGCCTCCTTTGCCCATCTATACTTGGGTTTGATTGAAAATTAAAGTGGGGTTCACCCCTACACTCCACAGAGCACCAAAGTTATCACTGTGACCTGGTTTCTTGCCGCTCCTTCTCCTCCCTCTCTTCACGTGCTTTAATGGACTTATTTCAGGCTTATGTCATTGTAAGTAAAAGGACTATCTGGCTCATGGGCACCTTGAATTTGTTGGCAAGGAATCCCAAATGAGTTTTTCCTGAGTTATAAAATGCACAGCACCCCTAAGGCTTCTGTCCCAGCTGGCAGGAGACCTGGAATCCCTGCTCTACCTTGTACATGCCTCCATTAAGCAGTGCAAAATTGGCCCATTTATAATTCATTTTAGTGTCTAAATCTCAGGATGATGTTGAAATGACTCAAGCTTCCTGGAAGACAGCCAGGAGTTGTCCTTCCCCTTTCTTGTTCCTCCAGAAGAAGTGTATTTTCAGCACAAAACTCAATTAGGATGGCAGAAGTACACTAGAGCCAGTGGGAACAAACGCTGCTCCTCGGCCACGACCTCATTCACGTGCTTTACATCTAGAGCTGGGCATGAGGAGAAGGCTTGAAGGATGAATCGTTAGCAGGTCCCCAAACCTTCCTAGCCTGGCCTCGTATCCCTAGCCCAATTACACAGTGGCCTCCCTTCTCTTAGTGCTTAATTAGTTCTTGTTTTCCCAGTGTCATAAGTTCTTAATTATTGCTGAAATGAGGTATGAGAGCCTGGCTCCACACATGCTGCGTACTCTGCAAATTCCAGTTTAAGCTGGAGAACATTTTCCCACCTCGGGGAGTTTCCACCCGCACCAGTGTCTTGGTTTTGGAATAATCTGGCTTTAAAGCTCCCCACTGCTGACTATTTTCCTTCCGACCACGCCAGTTCCCTCTGCTTCCTTTTGCCAGCAATGGAAATCCAATGTCTGTAACCTGGTGGCAACTCCTGTGACCTGGGCTGTGGCAGCAGGTGAGACCACTGAGCTAGGGGATGGATCCAGGAGAACTGGGCAGTTAGAAAGGGAAATGCATCTGTTTACAGACAGCCATGAGCCATGCTGCATGAGCAATCAAAGAACTAGTTCTACCCCTAGAAAACAGGGTCATTTGCTCCCCAGTGCTCCTCTGCATCTCCTCACAGGGTTATCTCCCAGCTGTTGGCCTCCTGGTGCTTGCAACGGAGTACCTAGGCTTTGGAGACAACCACCTGGGATGTCTGGTATCCCTACAAGGGACAGCTGAATTTTGCAGCACTGCCTTTCTTCTAACAACAGCACTACTTTTTATTCCTTTACTCGCTTTACGGTTGCTTTCCTTTAAGTTTTGGGGTCAATCAGGTCCCCGGTGTCCCCCGACCCAGCGTGCTTTCCTCCACCTGTGTCAGGAGCTGTGAATGTCACATCGTCTCAGTGCCAGGTGATAAATCACCTCTGCCTGCGGACCGCAGGGGTGGGGGAAGGCACGATTAATATCCTGTCGGTGCCGGCAGCAGGCTTTTGGCGTGCTTAAGGAAGGCAGCTTTGTAATGGCTTAATGCCCCCTTGCCCGTAAGCTTAACATCAGCCACACGCTTAATAAATTTGCTTTCTCACAGGGGGGGGCTGAGCACTGACTGAGCACTGGACTTTTCCAGGCTCTGTGCCTTTGCCAGCTCATCCTGTAATGCTGCAGAAAGTCATTTAAATGTCTCCAGTATGTAAGTTTACCCAACTGTAAAATTGGGTGTAATAAGACTTGCTTACTTTACGGCTAAGGTTTAATTCCATTTTGTTTGCTGTGTGGTGCCAGACCCCGTCTAGCAGGTGTAATGGGCGAGGTGTTGTACACGGGCAGCAGGGAGGGCTGTCCATTAGCAAAGACATTGTCATAAGAAAAACCCTGGAATGGAATACAGAAAGCAAACAGCAGCAGACAGACCCAGATAATTATCGCTCCCATCATGTAACCCTCCAGGGAACGAGGTGAAGGGGCTCGTGGGCAGTGCCTGTAGCAGAGGGATGAGCACCGCTGCCAGCTTCCAGCAAGCTTTGTAGGCTGGGTCCTGGGGAAGCCTCGCACACCCAGCACTTTGCCCTGTGCACTTCTGCAGGCACACACAGCGGGGTGAAGCCAAAACTGAGCAGCAGGTTGGGAAACCCTGCTGCTGCACGCTCGTCGAGACCCCGAGAAATGCCAGTAAGAGCAATACGCTTGTTTTAGCTCAGCTGCCCTCGGGCTGCTTTGTTATGCTGAACAGCCCCGTTGCGCAGAGCGTGTATTTTGTTTTAAGTGCACACATTTATCACCTTCACCGGTGATTTATAATATGAAGCAGATTGGAAGAATATGGGACGTGGTTTCTCCTGCCTGAAAGCTTTCTGTTTGTGTTTCTTTTTTCAGTGCTTGCACATGGTGGTGCGAGTCCCTGCCTACCTGGGGGAGAGGTGCTCCATCAGAGGTTGCCGGCCTTTATTAAACTCCTCTGTGTTGTGCTTGTGGCCTGAGGGCAGCTGAGCCGGGCCCTGTCTTGGTCTGCAAATGGAAAAAGTCACTGCCTGGAGGTGCTGAGAGTCTGAAAATGGGAGCAACTGGGTGATGAGGGATGCATGGCCCATATACAGGTGAGAATGGAGAAACGGCAGTCGCAGACAGATGCACTAGGTGCAATTTGGCCATGTCACTTCCAAACAGCATGTTCTCATTGCCTGTTTCCAGCCTGGATTTGATGCTGCTGTCACCACAGCACTGTGCAGCGTGGGGCTGGGGCCAGCATCACACCAGTCACCGACCAGCAGGGGTCTGCGGGGACTGGCAGTGCCTGTGGGCAGGGTGTCAGAGGCGAGACCCAAACTTTTATGCACTCTAAGTGTTAATGAACCTTGTAAGCAACTGCTCACTGAAGGGTATCAAGTCCCAGCTGTTCTCCCCTGGGAAGACAACCTGGCAGAAATTGCACACTATTTGCTGAAAGAATCTCTAGTTTCTGGAGCTGGTGCAGATACACAGGAGATGATTTAATCCGTGCTTGCAGAGGGATCGCTACCCTAGGGGGACAAGACTCCTTCCAACACATCTGTGCTTTCTTTATAAAAATACTCTTTTCCTTCCTTTTTTTTTTTTTTTTTTTTTTTTTTTTTGGTATTATTTTCTCCTTCAAACCCTCATGATACCTGGTCACTGGTACAATTTTTGATTTCCAGGTGAGAAACAGAAGGGAACAATTTTATCCAGAGCACCCACCAGAGAGGTGCTCTGTACGAATCGTCTGTGAGCCTTTACTAGGGCAGGGTCAGATTTCCAGCAGTGAGATCAGAGAACCTCAGGTGCATGGCTGGAGAAATTCAGTTTTTTTTCTGTCCCTTGATTTACTAGTGCTGACATAAACACCATAGCTGACATTTTTGAAGTGATCATAGAGAGCACTTGGAGCTGAGCGAAACTGAAGGGCAAGGACAACATCTGCATTCACCTCCTACCTGGCAAGGATGGCAAGTCCTAGGACAATGGCAAAAACAAAGCTGGAGGGACAGGGGTGAAACTTATAGGAAAAAAAAAAATCTATTTTGAACTTTATTGCTGAAGTGATAAGGCTAAGCAAGTTGTGCTGGGAACTGTTCTCACTTGCCCGTAGAAGTTGTTCATAAACTACAAATGACTTTAAAATCCATGTTGCTAGCCTATCTGCTTGCAGCTGTCCTGGTATCTGATGCCTCAGTTACCATGGACATCTTTATTTTGGATTGTGTTATAGGAAAGATATAGTGTTATCTTCTTACAAGCTACACATTAGTTTCACCCTCCAAGATAATAATTTCTTATGGTTCACTGTAATACTTAAAGCAAAAGGAATCATTTTAGTTCTCAGATGTAAAAATGTTGCAGCTTTATGTAACAAATTTTTGGCATTACAAAAGATCTACTATCATCAGTTATTTATTCACAGTTATGAATTGCATTCTTACATTGCATATTGCTATAAAAAGAGAAGATGCAACATTTCTTTCAGTTGTTGTTTTGTTTTAGTAAATTGAAAGCAGTGATTTAAGTTTCTGCATTCAGGTTTATTTCTGTCTCCCAGTGGAACAATATAATCAACAATACCTGCTATTGCTTTCATTTTTAAGAGAGGATGGATGAACCAGCTTTCCTGCGCATCCTGTATGAAGTTAAATTAAATACATATTTTGATTTTTTTTCCTATTTGGTAGCAAATGGATATTATTTAGAACCAGAATCAAAGATAATAAATCCTTCCAATGGTAAATTCCTTACTGTTCATATTCTCAGACAACATATTAATGAATGCCTTTTAGAGGAGGTGAATTCTAATTTTTCTCCCATGGATGAAGTGCCTCTGGACTGTTTGTGAAACTGAAAAGGAAACCCTAGTTGCATGAAATCTCGTGTAGTAACTGACTGGAGATCACAGAATGGGCTCGTACACATCTTGAGCACATTTGATAGCCCATATGTTTTAAGTTTGCTCATGTAACCATATGTTGAAAACTTCCCCAAATGCTACTTTTTCTTATTTTTGGCTGTTTTGAAGTTCTAAGAAAATGGCTGTCTGATGGTGCAACCCCAGCTTCTCCAGCCTGTGCCAAGCATATTGTAACCTGTTACTTGGTGGTGACCCGACACGCAAAGTGTAGGAGGGAACAGTAATAGCAGGGAAACTCGGCAAGTGACTGCCAGGAGAACGAAGAACAGTGTTTGGGAGATGCTCTGACTGTTGTTTTTAAGTGAATCAAGGCCTTCTGCTTATTTTCCTGTAGTTATCATTGTTTCTTTGCATTTTTCAAGCCACTCCAGATGGAAGAAGCTTTGCCAAGGGAGCCTGGCTTTGCCAGCACACCTCTGGTCAATGGAGTCAGAAAGGTTTTTCAAGTGGGCGACTCATACCAGCCATTCACTGAGTATGGAGCCTGGCTAAAAAGATTGGGTTATGGGGCTAATGCTGGCCCATAAGAATACCTGCCTCAATCGTCTGCTCCTTTGGTGTGTTCAGCCTTTTGGTTGTACCAGCGTCCTGGCAAGAAAGCAGAGACATTGAGGTGTGAGAGCAGCCTGCAGACATCAAGGCTGTCGGGAGTGGTGCTAGCACAGGTTGGTATGAAGCCAGGAGTTCATGGAAAAGTTTTTTTTTTTTTTTTTTTTTAATGCTTTTGTGATAACAATTCTCTATCAAGCCACTACAATGTAAAAAAGCCATACATAGTTGCTAAAGAAGCTGATGCATAACGACTCCAAATCCCAATGTCATCAGCTCCCGGCAACAGGAATTGCTCAATGTCTTAAAATAGCTGCTTGGGTAGTTCCCGTCATGCCCAAAGCTGTTGTCACCTCAAGGTCTTCTTGCTTGCATGGCAGTCCATCTGCTTCCCACCCATGCAGTTTATCAGCAGGGAGATACATTGCTGTTTCTGCAGGCAGCTAACTTCTCATCAATCACTGCTCAGCATCAGAAGAAATGGGGTGGAGCAGAGGCCCCTTGACTTTCCTTTGGTTTCTGGGCTGGTGGAAGAGAGAAAATGTTCCTGTAGCCGTAGCAGAACTGTGTGTTAGCTGTATGAATTCAAATGAATTTGTTTTGTTCACGCTTTCAAAGTTTTGCTTGTAACAAATATTCATGCAAATTTGCTCTCAATCCACAAAGACTTTTTGCTCTCAGATGATAATGTGGTATGTGGTTACTCTTCTGTAACTTAAGACCATAAATTTTGAGGAGTTTCATGATCATATGAATGAAAATGAAAATATTTGCTTAGATCTGATTCCCTAAAATAGCACATATTTGGTATTTACCTATTCTTTTTATTGTTACCATTTGTGTTTCCTTTCAACCCATCTCAGAGCAGACTGGGCCTGATTCTGTCCCACCAGGAGCCTGCTGCCGTATCACTTGGAGCAGATGTGGGACCAGCTCGGTGATTTTTTACATGAATGCAGAGGTTAGTACACACGGTTTTCAATCATCACCACATTCTTGGAACAGGCTAAAAACTTCCCATGCTGTGTTCACTAACCTCGAGCACTGGAAAGGCTCCCCTTTACACCCCTTCAAAGAACAGCAACCGAGATCTCTCTCTCCCAACTCTCTAGTTTTTGGTTTTGTTTCTTCAGACCGCCTCACGCTTCAGGAAATGTGTTTGTGCTATCAGGATAGCATTGTATTGAGTGTTAGATTTTTGTTTGCAAATGACCTGAAATGGCTTTTTACCAAAACTAAAATGACTTAAGAAACAACTAGAAAGAAAAAGTGAAATATATTATGATGCAGAACTGTAGCCTATCCAATAAATGTGGCTCTTTTCTCTTTCATTGGTAATAACTGCATAAGAATTTTATTTCAGAAAACAAACAAACAAACAAAAAAACAAGAGTCATTCTAGGGGTATATTTTAACAGATAACAAACTCTAATCTCAGGGGACAAAGTGTTGCAGATGATCAGCATACAACCCTGTTTCACATGCACACCACCACAACTTTCTTCTTCAGGGCTTGCTCATGCCTTTGCATGAATTAAGTCTGTTTCTGTAGGAATTAATAGTTTCTGAACCTCTTTTAAGGTTATTCTTTTTGAACAAAGGAGACATGATGTGAAACACGAATTACCAACGTTCTCTTCCAGAAGTGACATTCAGTGCTGAGCCTTGTTGTACCAACTGTGATGCACCTAGATAGAGAGGCAGTGCATGTGCTTGTGGTGGCTGTAAGGAGTAATAGATAAAGTTGAGTGAATTGCAGAGAATGGAAAGCATGTGTTTTCCTCTCCATTTTCTGCTCAAGAGTATGTTATATTCTTGTATCAGCTGGGAAATGCCATTCTCTTGATCTCTTCGTGCAAGCACTAAGCAACTTTCACTGAAACTGAAAGGCTGCGAACCAAAAGTGCACAAAGGAAATCATTTTCTGACCTGAAATATATTAGAATACGGAACACGGTGATACAAAATGTCTAATCCCTCTATCAGTGCTGAGTCCTTAGCCTAAATGCTAAGTGGGAATGCCATGGCATGGCATTTAGACTGAGGACTCAAACCTGATAGAGGGATTAGACATCTGATATGACAAAGAGAAATAGCTGGTGTTATTAGAGGTAACAGCAACAAAAAGTTTCTTCAGGAAGATTAAAAGCTCATACTTGTGAATTTCAACCAGCATTTCCCAAGCTCTGCAAGGCCCTCACCAGCTGCACGGAGGAGGCTCGGGAAGTGGCTATAGGTTCTTAGCTAGCAAAAGCTGGCTATAGGTTCTTCCTTTATAGGAAAGCAGGACCCTGAGTGAAAGCAGAGGCAAAATTAATGTGCACTTGGATGGATGGAGAGCTGGAGGCGATGCAGGGCACATTCTTCCCTTGCTGCTGCCACGGGTGAACAGCAGTGGCTGGAGCAGCTCGGTGTGTGCTGGGTTGGCTGCCCATCGTGTGTGTTCTGCTGGCTCAGGGGTAAGTCTCCTTCTCAGTCTCAGATCAGAGAGAAAAGTGTCTCCCCTGGTGGGAGAGGTTGTGCTGAGCATCACAGAAAGGAATAAATGCCTGTTGTTGTGCAGCTGCTGAGCAACACTCCGGGCCCTACACAGCATTTGGGTGAGAGCATCCTGCTGGATGGCAGCTTTGATTTTCCATTGTGGAGAGACATTGCAGCACAGCGGGAGCTCAGCCAGAGCCAGAGGCCATTCTGCAGCGTGTGCCTGGCATCGGGGCACCTTGCATGGGTGAGAGCTCTGCGGTACCCCTGCTCAAGCATCTGAGGTTTATTTGGCCACCTAGGAGCTCCGACTTCATGCACATCCTTGCCTCATCCCTGGGGAAGCTGGAGTGAAGCCACTTCGTGTCTCCAGCTCCATTTGCTCAGCCACAGGACGTACCTAGTACTGTTCTGAGGAGGTTAATACAGCATCAGGAGTAACTTCTGCACCGCTCTGTGAGGAGAGGTGCCATGCAAGTGCAAAGTATTTTTATTATAAAGCATTTGATAATAAAGTGTGCCCCTTGGAGGAGAAAATCCACGAATAACTCTGCAGTGGAGAGGGCACTCCATTTTGTATTGCAATCATTGCTCAGTGAATCCCCCAGAGAAATATTTGAAATGAGTGTGATATCTTCCAGGGAGATCAGTGTACTTCCAGAGGGATTTTGCTCAGAAACCTCTGAAGCTTCTGTTTCTATAGCTTTGATGGCTTATAGCCTTCTCTATTTCTATCATAATCCTTCATTAGGTTTTGCCAAACTGTTCCAATTGCTATAGCAACTCTAATGAAATCTTGCTCCCTAAATAGCCATGCCAATTTTATCAGGTCAAAATCTGCCCTTTAGAGCTAATTTGCTACCTTTTGACCATACTATTTTTCCTCTGAGCAGAGAATTTACAGTGAGAAGAAGTCCAGAATTATTAACCCAAATATTTTTTTTTCCTTAAACCAAAGGCTCTCGTTTAAAATCAAGCGTGTATTGGACTGCGTGTGCAAGAAAGGCACAAATCCTCTGGAGATAAGAGCTGAGGCCTGCTTCCTGTTCCCTCAAATGCTGCTGCTGGCTGACCTGTGTATTTGGAGCAAGATAATGGAAGTCCAGCATCATTACAAAACAGCACATGTAAGATTTTTTTCTTATGGCCTATAAATCCGGACAGAGTGCAGTGCATGTTTTACGATAACATTTCTGCTATCTCATTGCAAGGGGATCCATTCTGGCTTGCATTCAAGCCCCTGACAAGGCACTGTCCCATTGCAGCACTCATTTTCCCCTTTTTCATGGAAATCTAAGACTGCACTTGGCAGTGCCTTTGTTGGCATGTGAGTGTGTCTCTAAGTGAACTGTAATGTCTCTTTTGCCACTTTCCTTCTGGAATAATATCTTCAGTGCATGCAGGAAATTTTCTTCCATCAGCTGCTGGTGAATGAGTTCTTCAAGCTGGTTATTTTAAAATAATTTGTTTAACTGTGGGTTGGGAGGAATAGGATGAAAATGAAAGATCAGTGGCACGCTCTTCCCTGAGTTTTGGCTGGCCAGCCAAAGAGCGGAGGCAGATGTTCCCCAAGCAGGCAGAGATGGAATTATTCTCTTTGGCTGGACAAAGGGTTTTTTGCTAAATGAATGACTGAAGTCAAAGCTATATATGACAGTGCTCTAATCATAAAAACAGCATATTTCACAAGTTTCTAACTGAAAGTCAGAGAAAGGTTGAAAGAATTCAGAAGCTGAAATAGTCTGCCTAATGTGTATTAGGGTACTTTGAAAAGGTATTGTGAAACTTCCATTATATCTTCCTACATTTTACATGAACTGAGGCCTTCCTCTAGCCTAGCTTGTATATATTTCTCCACAAAGGAAATGAAAAAAACTTTTTCATTGCTATTGGAGAAACATGGTTAAAAAACCCCGAGATAGCGCTTATTTCCCCAAATCGGAGAATTGCCTAATAAGCACAAAGCTATGGAGTCTGGGCTAAATTAATATTTTCCTTTTGCTTGCAGGCCATCAGCAATTCCAGAATCTGAATTTCATTAGGGAACAGGATTTTTAAAGATATGTGAGGAGCAGAAAGAGGGTGATGCCTGAATTTCGTTAATACTCAGCGTGAGATGCAGCCTTGCTGTTCTCCACTGATTCACGTGCTGTGCCTGTTGCCCCTGTGCCTTGGCTGGTGTGGCTGCTATGTCACGGCTGCCCTGTGTCCTCTCTGCCCTGCATTAGGAGAGCTCTCTCAGCACGATGTTTTGGTTAGTTTTGATCACAACAGACTGTGCAAATGATCCAAGGCTCTTGGGGTGGTGCCATGCAAGTTAATGCTAAAACGGGACCAGAGCTCTGGTTTTATGCAACTCTGAGTTTGCAACAGCAATCACACCGTCTTTTACTTCTTTGCCTTCTCAGAGGATGGCATAATCTAAACATTGGGCCATGCTCTATAATGTCTCACCCTGTGCCCCCAGATAGCCACAGGCATTTTGGGAGGCAGGAGGAACATCCACTTTGTAGTTATAAAGCCTGATCATAAGGCAGCAGGATCCCTGCAGCATCCTGGCATCAGGGATCTTTCTCTGCTTGACTGGATGACACAGGTACTATTGTGCTTGAGAAACAGTGAGGTGTTGGCAACCTGATGGAAATGGGGAGTCTCTTGCTTCATTGCAAGGACAACCCCCAAACAGGTAACCCTGATAAAGCAGCTCTGGCACTGCTCTCACTTGCCTACAGCTGTTTCCAATTTCTTACACCATCCAATGAGATTTACACCCCCTGCCCACATAGTTGATATTTAAACAGCACCTCATTTTCCAAAGATAAAGATTTGTATCTCTTTAGATACATGTCATGTAAATCCCAAATAACCAAAATCTAATTTAAGTGGAGGCAGTGCATGTGCAGGAAGATGCAGGTAAGCCATCAGAGCTTACTGTGCAGGTAAGCTTTTTAGAAATCAACAACCTGAGAGTTGCTGAAAACAGCATTGTTTTACATTGCAGACCAGTAGCAACCTCATCAAATGAATCGGGCAGGCTGGAGGCAGGCGTGCTGCGATCTCTTCGAGAGACAGCAGCTGCAGAAAGAAAGGTCCGTAAGGCAAAGTCAGGAGGATAGCAGCTGAAATCAAAGCAGGGTCTGATTAAAGTGGGAATATTATGATGCTGGGGGAATATAAGATATAAGTATAGTAGATGACAGAGGGCTAAGGAAGATCTCCAGAAGCAATATACAGATTCAAATGGTGGTACTTCAGTGGCTGAAAAAAAAGGTTTGTGATGAAAGAAGAGGGGCTGGTTCCCAAGCAGAGCCCCCCAGCCACATTGTGGTGCAAATATTGGCTTGTTGAAAGCCAACCTTTGAAACTCTTCTCTGAAAAACTTGCTGTCCTAAATTCCTTTTCCCATACTCATGTGTTCAATTAAGTGTCTGTTCACTAAATATTTCATAATAATCTCATGTCACCTCAAAGTCTTGTAGGAATATGCTGGTACTTAGGAACTTTGCTTCCCTGTGTTACAGAATTTTGATTCCTTTTATAAGTTGCCTGAGCTCATTATGCATTTAATAAGCTGCTGCGGCTGGCCACATTGTCTCAATTCTCTGCAGTTAGCAAATGCTGCTTTGCTTTAGCTTCTGCTAATCATGACAACCAACCTACTCACATTACTTAAATCACTAATCCCATGAAATAGTATAGTGTCACTCTCTAAAGCAGATAACAAGAAAAAAAAATGATTTAAAATGTAATGTCAATCACAGAGAACAGTTATACTTTAAATGTTAGCTACAGGGGAAAAAAAAAAGCCAACCCCCCTCTCTTTTTTTGGTTGATAATATTAACTTTAGTTGGGAGTTCTCACAGAATGCTGTTTAATTCAACACGTACACTAAATTAAATTACCATTTACCTGTAAATCTGCTATTATGCTTAGTAATTAAAGCTTCCTCATCCTATGCCCATTTCAGTTGGAAAGAGGGAGAGAGATTTTTGATCTGTGAGTCAGAAAACAGTAACTTCTTCCTCCCGGCATTTTTTTTTTTTTTTTTTTTTTTTTTTGTGAAAGGTAATGTAGTGAACTTGAGAAGTTTTCAATATTGAAGATTTCTTTAAAATACATATTTTGCCAGCTAAAAGAATTCCTTGACTTTTTTTTTTTGTCAAACCCCATTTACATTTCAGCCCAGTTTATTTACCTAGAAACTTCCCCACATCTGTTCTGGGAAACTGGGGGGCTCACACTCTGGAAACTTGTTTTCTGGAAATAACTTCTGAAATTAGGAAAATATTGGCAGCCAAGAGGGTAATTCACATCCTCTGCACATCCTCTTTCCCTCCAAGACTCCTTGGGGATGTAAGAACTATCCGTGGGCAAAATTCTCATCCACAGCATTTCATGTTTAGTTTCTTTTTTCTTCTTAAGTGGCAGCAGCTGAGCACAGATGTCCAGATTGGCAACAATTATGAACCCAATTAACCCAGTTAATGGCACCACAGCCCTTTGCGAAGTGACAGATTATCGCAAGCAGACATGGTACAGCCACTCACCCCTATCGCATGCCCTTGTGTCACCGAGAAAATGAGTGGAGGTAGGAACCACCAAGTGATTAGCCGTTATAATATTGTTAATTAAGCACCCGTAGGAAGTTTGCCATAAAACTAAAACTAATCTTCTTAATCTGTTTTGTCTATCCCATGCTTGATGCTGTGTTATCAGATCACATAAAATAATCTTAGTCCAGTATCTGGGTAGTGACTTTAGAAGAAGCTGGAAACATGAGGCAGTCGGGGGGGAGATATTAGGGGATGTAACCCTGCCATGGAGTATTCACTGACGTGAGTGAGAGAATTGAATTCAGATCAAACAGCTCCTGAATTCCACCAGGATCACCCATTTCCAGTGACTGCACACAGTGAGTATTGTCAGCTGAAGCAGCCAGGAGCCTATCTCCATCCCTCTGGATTGCACATTTTGAGGTGTGCTAATTTGCAAATTTACAAATACAATATTGCAACCTGTTATTGCAAAACTGTCAGTGGTTTCTCAGCTTTGCAAAGATTTCACAAAGTGGGCGAAGGCAAATAGCTGATTTTTGGGTAGGTTGTCCTGCATTCCCTTCTATCTCTTCTTGTCTGGTTAACAAGCACCTTCTGGTTTTTATTGATGGATTCCATGCAAATTAACCAGCACTGAACTCCTGCCTCCCTGTTCATTAGTTCTCTTTGTCCCTCAATTAGACTGTTCTTTCTGTGTGGTGTCACAAGGCCCTTTTTGTAGATGGCCAAACCGAACAGCAGCATGCTCTGGTAAATTGCACAGCCAGGGCAGAGCTACTGCTGCAGAAAGAAATGCAAAAGCTGTGTTTCAGAAGAGATTTTTGAGGAAACTGCAGATAATATCCTGGACTGTGTTATCCATTGAGATTAAATTGAGCGTAATCCTATGCCTATCGCTACACTACTGAATGCATTTAACAGAAGAGATTTATTTCCCGTCCTATTATCCTTTCTTTCTTCTTTCCTCTCACACTCCAGGCTGCTTAAGAGTTCAGGTTTTATCAAAAAAATAAAATAGTTTAGCATGAAACTTCTGCACTTTTTGTCATCTCTGGGAGATTTCTGGAGTAATGTTCATTTATTTCAAGGCTTTCTTCCTCCCCTCTGCTATTATGATTCAGGACTTTGGGGATCCATTCTGTAGGCAGGCTTTAAAGGTTACTCCCTTTAGTACCTTAATACCTCTTATTCTAAGGTTATTCTGCCATTTTTTCCCTTAGAAGTCTTCAATTTTTGTTTTAAATGACAAATGTCTCTTCCAACCCTTTTGAAGATTGCTCCTCGTTTTGCAGCTTTTCCAGCTCTTTGTCTTAGCACATCATGTTTCTGACCACAAATAACTGCAACAGTTCTAAATTCTTTCTGCTGCTCTAGCAATTTACAGCCAGCAGTGAAGTGGTGTCTGCAAACAGGTAGGTCTTCCTGCGTGGTCTTCTGCGTTCAAGAATAAGCTTAGTCTTGAAACCATTCTTGATGTTTTGGATTCATTTTGAGGAATAACTGAGAAACTGAGCCTTGCCAGGACAATAGCTCTTGCTCTGTGAATTCTGAACCAGAATAGGTGGCATCATTTGGATGTTGAGCTGACAACTTTGTCTGATTCTCCACCTTTAGGACAGCAGGACCCCACCTCCTGCTGAGCTGAGATCTCTGTATCACTTATCACTGTGAAAAGGGCAGAATGTATTAAATTTAGTATTTAAATTCTCAATTTGTTGCTTAGTTACATATGTCATGAAGGAAAAGCAATAATGCCATGATTTATATAACTAACTGACAATCCAAATTTTAAGGTTTGAACAGTGAATATTCATACCATGTTTATGCAAGTGATTATCTACAGGGGGGAAATGTCAAGAATAAATTCAACATCTTCTCTTGAACATTAAGACAAATAAATGAAACTTGACAAATAAATTATTGGTTAGTCTGAGCACTTGACTGAATTTTACAATTATATCTGGGACTATGGTTGTGCGCGGGGTAACTCTTCTCTTTGCATGATATTTTATCACCTCAATGAAGGGTAGATTCTGCTCTCTACATTCTGTTGTAATGCACAGTGTACTTGAGCAAAGGTCTGTACAGACACAAAGTATGCTTCAGGAAGGTAAAAAATTAATTATTGAAGCATAAAGTCTTCAGTTCTCCAGGGAAGAATGAGAATACATTTCCCCTTGTCTGTACCCTGTGCAAAATACACCAGGGACAATAGGAGAGCCCTTTTTATTATTATTATTTTTATTATAGAAGAGTTTATATTTGGGAATCTGAAAAAGAAATGTCTTTGCCATAACAAATATACAACAGCATTTTCAAAGGGCTGTCTATTCTGAAATAAGGAGATTTGCAGAGTAAAGAATAAATGCATTTCTTCATTACTTCTGATGAAAAGGTACTAAGATTTTGGTTTTCCATTTATTGAGATAAATTCATCTTTTTTAGAAATAACCTATGAATGTGAAAGATTTATAAATTCCTCTAAAATACATACTTTCACATAATACGCAAGGCTCTGTGTTCTGAGTAGTGATCAGAGATAGGAGGTGAGCTGCTCGTTTGTATTTATTTTTGTACAAATATCCTTGTAGTAGTCCAAGAGTACTCCAGCATCTAACCAAGTTGATAGGAGCATTTCAGTATAGTCTATACCAGGTCTTCAAACTCTAAATATAGTACATATAACTTTGGATATTCACTCACTTCTTTTTATTAATTTTAATCTTTTCCTGTCCTGCGTGTTAGGAAGAGATTTGTGCTAATCTGACAAATGCTGAATGATCTAGTTTAAGTTGCTGGCTACTGTACTAATTTCTGGAAGGAAGACAAACCACATCAGCTTTGTTCTGTGATGGAAATAAACCTCTGTAATTTAAGCAAAGCCCCAGCACTTTTCTTGTGATTCTTCTGAGTTTATAAAGAAAACTACCCTGTTATCTGTCTCTTTATCCACATGGAAAGGAAAGGCAAAAGCTTTCTTTTCTCAGCTCTGTCTCTTTGAGCTGCTTCATGGAAGAGAATCGCTTTATTTAGATTTTTGCAGGATGCTGCCTTGAGTGGCTTTGTGCATGAGCTGAAATATATTTTTTTTCAGCCAAATTTCATTTCAACTAAGAGCCCTGCAACAAAACCCGGATCAAGGCTGGATAAAGTGGTGTTCCTACTTGCCACGAACAGGTGCAGCCTGAGACCCTGGGGGCAGCAGCTCTGTCCAGTCATTTGGAGGTCATGTGGAGGCCTAGACGCAAGTAGTATCAGGTTTTTTTTTTTTAGAAATCAGTGGTTGACTTGCCTGAAGAGTTAAGAGTCATTTGACCGTAATAATTGGACCTCATATTGACTTAGTGATGAACAGAACCCTGTCATGGGAACGTAAACAATCTGTGAGATAATTTGAACAGATGAGCTCCACCATGGCTCAGCAACAAGAAAATATACTTCACCTGTCAAGGTATACCTTTGCACAATTTATGAGCTGAGAGCATTCAGTGTGATGGAAGACAAACTTGTTAGGGAGCAATGATCTGACCTCCAAGAGCCAAAGGACCTGGGGTCAGTCTGTGCTGCTCAGCCAGGTGGACCTTGATTGTGATCCACACCTGGGCTGGAAGGGAACCAGGGGAAGGAGATGGACTTGTCCCTCTCTGCCCCAAAGGCCAGCTGGGGGGAAAGGAGGGGTTGCCCTTCAGCAATGGGAAATAGGGAGGTCAGACACCCTTCAGGCACTGTAGACTGTGGTAGAGAGAAGAACTTTGCTGTGTGCAGGGTTTGGGTGAACTTTGCGAGCTGACAGACTGCATTTTTAGGGAATCACAGAATTTTCTAGGTTGGAAGAGACCTCAAGGTCATCGAGTCCAACCTCCAACCTAACGCTAACAGCCCTCCACTAAACCATATCCCTAAGCTCTACATCTAAACGTCTTTTGAAGACTTCCAAGGATGGTGACTCCACCACTTCCCTGGGCAGCCTGTTCCAGTGCCTCACAACCCTTTCAGTGAAGAAGTTCTTCCTAACATCTAGCCTAAAACTCCCCTGGCTCAACTTAAACCCATTCCCCCTCGTCCTGTCACCAGGCACGTGGGAGAACAGGCCAACCCCCACCTCGCTACAGCCTCCCTTGAGGTACCTAAAAAGAGCGATAAGGTCGCCCCTGAGCCTCCTCTTCTCCAGGCTGAACAAGCCCAGCTCCCTCAGCCGAAGGGCATGGGAGAAGCCTGAACATCCTGCCCAGAGGGCTGCAGGCCCCCAGCCAGCTCTTAACTAAGCTGCTCCTTACATTTTGAGAGGTAAGAGACCCATTCAGCTCCCTTCTTTCTGAGGGATATCACTTGAGGCTTCAGATCAATGGTATTATGTCCCCAGCCCATCCTGGGAGGTTTCATTACACTCAACAGATTCCAGCTCACCAGCCTCAAGTTTAGAGTGAATGCACAAAGAAAATAAAAGTGTACCCAAACTTTGTAGTCTGTCCCTAAACCAGCTGAAGCAACTGTCTTGTAGAAGTGTTCTGGGCACAGTCTTTCAAATTTGTCCAGTGTCTCCATCCTCTCTTTTCTGTCTTCTCCCCAAATAGTTGTTCATAACATGGGCAGCACTCATTAAGCCTTGCTGTTGTGTAGCTGTCTGTGCACTCTGGATACAACAGGATGCTTGGGGCCAATGTGCTGCTGGGGGCAAGATATTGTTATCCTTGGGGAGCACTTAGAGTCCTAACTCATCATGCTGATTATTACTTCTTCAATTGGAAGTGAAAGACTGGACTGCTGTTGCTATACTTTTGTATGATGTTTTTTCCTATTTATTGTAGCAAAGATTGCTGTTATTCATAAGAGGTGAAAACTGGCCTTTCCTTGGGCACATCATTCAGTCCTTTAGCTGTGTGAATGCCACAGCCAAGAGAAGTTTGCCCACAGCAGAAGTTTGCCATCAGAAAGGGGCCAAGTACACACCTTCACTGCCAGGTGCAGACCACCTGTGCTACAGGAAATGTTCAGCTGTCTTCTCAATGCTTGACTCTGCCTGCTCACAGGCATCTCAGGGGCACTGTAAACTTGTGAGAAAAAAATCATACATCTTTCTATAGAGATGATGTCACCTGGATCCCAAGAAACTCAGGTTAAGCCAGTGTGCTAGGAACAGCACTTGTTTGTTGAGACAACAGAAATCACTCTGAAGGCAGAACTGTTGGAGCAGAAGCAGAGTAGAAATTCTTCAGGAAGAGAAATCAGAGATGAAAAAAGCTCCTTTATTTCCTTTATTTCACCTGTACTGCTGAAGGTGCACTGAGGAGCATGTTTTTGTGTTGCCAATAAAACTGCCCACCCAGGGAAGCAGTCTGACCATCTGCCTCCCCAATACACAACGATAAAACAGAAGACAAACAGTTTCAGTGTGTGAGTTCTGGAAGACAGATTGTCAATAGCCATTGCTGCCTTCAAAATGAGAGGTTCAAATGGGAGTAGATAATGGATTTAGTATGTAGTTAAAAGGCTTCTTCTGTGGCCCATTGTTATTGCAGGATAGAAATGTTCACGTTGGATGGCTAACACATCTCTTGTTCCATTTTTTCCATTAACCTTAAATATATTCAACAACACTAATTTCATTAGACATTTCTCAGGAATATCTCACTCATCACCAGGGCCTCTACTATCAAGGTAGTTAATTATCTGAGTGCAGGCCATTAATCTTAAATCCTTTTATGGTGTCTTGGATTCTTTACAAATATCTACAAAAGGTAACTATTACCCCAGTTTTATATTTTTGTGGATGTAGAAGGGCAAGCTGGACTAATGGACTGAATACAGAGTTAGAATAAATGGTGACTCTTCTGGATTGTTTGTATGCTGATTCTTCCTGGCCCATGTATTTCTGCTTGGGTGTTGGCACTGTAGGGATGCAGTACAGCAAGCACTGTTTCTGGGAGAAACTGGAGCTCTTTGCAGAATAACATACAGAATCCATTTGTGAGTGAGCATCAGCATCCTCAGAAGCTGTGACTTACCATCAATTGCAAGGTTGGTACCTCTCATACCAGCCTCTGCATTCTTCTCAAGAAAAAAATTAAAAATTCATCCATATCACCAGCTATCCTTTCTGTTCCATTCATTTATGTGCTGCTTCATTCTCTATGGGCTTGTAAAGGACATCCATTTCTTTGCATATCCTCATTTTCTGTCTCTGCTGCTCTCCCTGTTCCAGTGCTTCATTACCAGGGACTAAATTTATGTAAGGTATATTTAAAAGCTTAAACCTATTTTTAAGCAACTGACTAATTTTTTCCCTCCCCATACTGTGGTTAGGATATAGGTCTAGCTAAGTGATTAATCTGTCTTCTTGAATAATGCCAAAAACGTTGCACCAGCATGAGAGGATCTAACCTTTGAAAAATTCCCCCAGGAGCATCCATTTCTGATGGGGATTTTGCCGCCAGCCAGAGCAGTTAGTTAATAAAAAAAAGGGAAAGCCAATAACACTGCCAGAAATTTTTGCCATATAAAAGTCAGAGAATCAGTTAAAGGCTGTCAAATGTAACATACGATATTATTTAAGAAGAAGAATTCAAGATCCAAATGGGGCTTTTTGTCCCACAGATTGGGTCATGCGGAAGCAGCTGAGGAAATAGTGAGTCTTCAGGTGGATCTTCCAGAGGGACAGTGTTGGGGCAGACTTCTCAAAGCCATTAATTTTATCCTTTCAGGAGGATGAGTGAAGAGAAAATCATGAATCATAGAACGGTTTGCTGAATGAAAGACAGCAGAAGGGAGATTCCAGCTGGAGGATGGGGTGCCCATGGGGCATGTTTCAACCTTTGGTCTCCGAGGACCTCAAGATGTGGAAGCCTTTCCTTCCTGGTCAGCAACGTGGGCTGGGGACAACCAGAAGATATCAAGAAACTGGGTAGGAGCCCATCTGGCTGCCCACCTCATCTGGTTGCAGTGCTGAGACACCAGCACCATCAAAAGGAAATCTCAGATTTGCCCCAGTGCTTTTCCACCTTAACTGATGTTTTTTTTTCTGTCTCTTTCGAATGTTGTACACCAAAATCATCAGTTCAAATCATGCAGAAATTCGCAGTGCCTGAGAAGAATTAATTACACAGTCATCATGTTTCCATAAAACTACAGGCTATTTATTTATTTAAATATTTGTAGTGTTTGTTTCATGCAAATGATCACAACTCTGATTATCTTAGTACACAATGCAAATTCAACTCGCATCTAGTGGGACGATGTGCTGGTACAGCTGGTTGGAAGCCAGGCAGCTTAGAGAAATATTCATAAGGCATCCTGAGACTAAAAATGGCTTGGTGACCTCGGAAAGCTTTTTAGCAGCTTCTATTGAGTGAACAATTTGCTTGACAAATCCCATCCTCCTTATTGTGTGTGAATTATCCACCAAAAAAAGCTGCTGTTTTTAAGTATGGCTTCGTTTTAAATAATTCCTCAAAGCTGCACAGACTTTCTCAGGGATGTTTCGTTACCAGCCATTTCTGCAGGGGGGGGGGAAGCTGAGCTTCTGGTGACCCCCATTCCTCGGCAGAGCACACCGCTTGGAAACAAACTCCTGCTGCATATATTTGGATTCATCGCTTTGTTTGCACGGATGTTCAGCCCAAAATGTTGTTTCTTTGAGCTTATCTGTCACACAGTTTTGCCAGAAAGCTGGCAGATAATAAATGCTACAAAGCTGCAGATGGTGCAAATTAGTTTAACGCTTGTAACGAGTTCATTGGAGCTCAGCTTCCCCTTGGCTGTTCCAAAGTCCTCGTCAGCAGCAAGGAGTCCTCACCCCAGGCACTGTAATGGGTGCTGGGGTGCCAGAGCTTTCCCTGGGCTGGAAAGGGGCTCACCTATATGCATGTGGATGTGTCTTGAGCAATTTTGGCTATGTCTGCTGTGAGGTCTTGCTCTCTGTGCCCTGTCTGAGGTCTGCGGGGCTGCTGCCGGCCAGGGGGTTCTGTGCAGAGCCACGAGGCCTAGCAGGGGATGAGGGCTGTGGAGGAAAAGCACAAAACCTGCTCACGTTTTTGCTTATATAAGCTTGTGATCAGGCTTCAGCGATCATTTTAAAGCAAAATTGATTCTCATCCTGCTGTGTTACTGGTTTGCTTTTATTTTATTTTAATTTAATTTCCTTGGATTAAGGGCAGCGAAAGCACATTGAAGGCTGTTTCGGGTAGCGCTTGCTGCTTGTTCTGCCTCCTGCAAGGAGCAGTACTGCTGCACCACTGCAGAGGGACAGGCGGGCAGCAAAGACATCAATAACATAAAGCTCCATTCCTTATCATCCTTAATAGTGTTTTTGCTCAGTAAAACCAGTAGGTATTAGATTGTAGGTGGCCATCCATTCTTTTGACGGAGCAGGTTTTATTCCTGTAATCGTCTCACTGCCACAGGAGTGCCGATGGGTGAATACCAACTTTATTCTCCCTCATTACAGACAGGCAGGAAGGTCTGTGGCAAAACACCCAGCTGGAGAAGTGCTTTGGTGCTGAAGTATAGACCACCCCCTGGTGCCCATGCTCCTCAGCATCGTCCTGTGCAGCTCCCCTCCCTCTGCAGGCCTGCTATCCCTTTCACCTGGCCACTTGCTAGCTCTGTGAGTGAGCTGTGAAGTAAGGGAACATTTATCTTTGCAAACAAACTGAGATGAAGTCTTCCCCTTTAGAGCCCAGGGAATAGTTACTTTAATATTTGGCATTTTATATAGATAATCTGCCAGCAACAAAAGTGTGTTGCTATGTGCTGCACATATGTCTCGGCTTGTCTCCTTTAACCCTCTCACTGCAAGGGATCATTTGTATTATCAACAGGAAAACTCCCAGTTCCCTTTTCCCACTGGAAGGTTTCCAAGCTCTCTAATTAATGAACTTTTTTCCCTGTTACCCATCATGAGTTGTTCATCAGCTCCTGCCTGAACTGCAAAGTGATGTTGAACTGTCTCAGCGACTCACAGTCAGCATGCCCTTTCATCAGGGGAAATCTCTGAGTATTTACTTGCCTAGATGGTTTCCCTCATATGTAATTGTGGAGCTTTCTCTCCAAGGATTTAAAATACTTGTTGACATGGCAGGGAAGGCACACTCTGCTGCTCATCCTGGTGCTGTGTGCAGACTTTAGGGAATGATGTATTTCTCAGTATTCTAAACTTTCAAGTACTTTGATTTTAAAGCTCTTTGCACTAATAATATTTGTCTTATAATGCTGTATTAAAAGAAAAAAGAAAAAAAAAAAGTAAGGTTGAAATGCCATGCAGCTGCAAAAAGCTGTGCCTGGAAGATGCTCCATGATGCAGCCAAAATCCCTACTGTTCTTCATGGTATAAGGACATATAACTAAAATTTGAAGTGGCATATTGCATTAGATTTCCTTGAGATAAAAATCATACACTGCACTTTTCATGATATCTTTATTTCAGGAGCATTGGAATATCAACATATTACCACCTGTTGATAATCTGATAGAAAATATCCAACTTGCCTTGAGTGAGAAAATATTCAGTGCATAAAAATGTTACTATTTTCAGTAATCCCTGCTAAGGATGGAGACACCAATTCGCTTACTTTAAACTTGCCTTGCACCTTTTGACTGTAGAAAGGCTTTGCCAGAAGACCTGACAGGACTAATGCAAATTGCTTCAGAGGACCTATTTGCAATATTTTTAATTAAAATCAGGTGAGATCAAGACACTATGCTTCAAAGTATGCTGTACTATATTAGCTGTATTATCTTCTCAAATGAAAGCACATGAGAAGCATGAACCATATTTCATATATCCTCATTCTGGGGAAAAAAATACCAAACCTAATTACTGATAGCATTAAAAAATGTTTAATTTTTCTCACCTTGCCCAGTGTAAAAGTGCACTTTCTGACTTCAGTTTCAGCTCTCATTGTGTTGTTTCACACACTGCCCGTTACTCTTGGCTGGAGGGCATTTGCTCCCTGCACGAAGTGATTTGCCTCAGTGTGAGCTCAGGCTCACAGAGGTCTCCAGAGCATCTGCTGGCTCTGACCTGCTACCGGTAAGTGCTGTGTTTGATAAAGGGAGTGTGTGTGTTAAAACAGAGATTGCTTAAATGTTCAATCAGTACTCGCATTGGAGACAGGGCTGGAACCATGTCTGAAAATACATAAAATGTACCTTTATGTACATAGAGAATAATGCACAGGGATGCCTTTTTGCCACTATTCTTTGGGGCATTCTGGAAGCCAGGAAAGAGCAGCCCAGCACGGAGCAGGTCAGGCTGTGGTGGCTGCTTTTGCCTTGCAGTAAGGAGGTGGGGCAGGTCAGCACTGGGGAGGCAAAATGGGGTGGCTGGAGGCTGACTGTGTGCTGCGGCTGCACCAGGTCACAGCTGTCATCTGTGTGCCAGACTGTGGGAATTTTTCGATTCCTTCCAAAACGTCTGTGTGTGCAAATGACACTGCCTTTATCTCTCTTGGTGTTATAAGTGTTACTTCTTGGGGTACCTTTTGGTTTCAGCTGTATCTCTTCATTTCAGCAGAGAAACATATCCAGTTATGCAGAGGAACCCTCTGTTTCTCAAGCCTGCGTGGGTCCTGGAGAAGCTGCTGGGAATATCATATTCTCTTATAACATACAATTCATTTTTCTCTGAAAAGGTACCTATTTTAAAATCTGAATTAACATATGCTGTGCGGGCAGTGAGCAGAGAAGAAAATACTTTGGAAGCTCCTGCTTGGAGGCGTCCCTTCAAATTTGGGGCAGGGAGAACTTGCACCTGTACCTCCGCAGACACAGCATGAAGCCAGGTCAGAGCCTGGGGTCTTAGCTATGTAGAGTGCTTGCACTGAGCATTAGTTCAACCTAGCTCGCGTTAGTGAAGCCAGATGAGGAGACTGGTATTTCTGGAATGTTAAAATTTAATATTGAATTGCAAAGAAATGATATATTTAGATGTCATTTTTAATAGATCCGGAGGATTTGATCACCAAACTAAGATTTAGCACTTGTTGAATATACATTATTGTGGTTTCACCATTCCCCAGCTGAATTTCATAGATTGCTTGAGTATAACAAATACACCAGGAATATAAATGTATGTGCATGCATGCTCAGAGGCACACTCATGTGCATGTGCACACACACGCACACAGACCATGCATTGGCAGAGCCAGACTCAGGAAGCTGAAAACTACTGAACCAAATCAATAAGGAATTTAAACAGTTCCAATTATCATTCGCATTCCTTTGATTTACAGCCCATTAGTGGATACCAGTGAAGTAACAATTAGGTGTTAAGAGACTGAAGGCCAGGTTAATTTAGGAAGAAGTGGGTTGATTTTCCAGCTGAAGATATCAACAGAATCTCATTTCATTCAATTCAGACATTTCATTTTATTAGAGATATATTTGCTACGGTACATATCTTTGATTATCCCTATAAAAGCAACATTAGGGGCATTTGGCTGTTAATTCAGTAAGGAAAGATGCAGTTGAAAATACAACCCCGGAATGTCCTCTTTGAATTTTCTCATAGTTCTGAAATGGAAAATCCAGGGATACCAAGAAGATGATCCTGATGGCTACAAGGGATGCCCAAAATTACAACTGGTTGAGACAAACACTTGGGAAAAGTTTCAAGCCACGTGATTTGGTTTTAAGTGTCAGGAGGTCAAGTTTGGGGGATGAGGTGCAGTGCCTGGGTCTATATATTGTCAGGAGAGATACCGAGGTCTGGCTGCTGTCAGATATGGTATAAAGAAGAGAAATCCTGAATCTGATCTGTTTTGAGTTTCTGTGTGCTACTGCCACAGGAAGCAGTAGCAAAATGGTCACTGATGCACAGGACAGTGGTGTGCTTAGCAAAGGATGCAAGACTGTTCTGAGTGCTGCTGGAGGAGAGCCCCGGCCTCGCTGCACCCCCAGGACAGAGCAAGAAGGCCTGCTCCGACCCGTCACTGGGTCTCAGGCTGGGCTTTGGGGATGCCTCAGCAGGTCCGTGCTTCTATAGAGGCACTGGGCAAAGCAAGTAGCAAAGGAAGAGCTGTGTTGTTTTGGCTTTGGTGGCTGTCAGCGCTGGGTTATCTCTGCACAGACAAAACCACATCCCAAGGGGAAAAGACATTGCAGATCATGTGGCAAAGGATGGTGCCGAGCCTCATAAGGTCTTCATCTCCTGAAATATGTTTCTGTTTTACCGATTCCAGGCAGAAGCGTGCTGTGGCAGTCTCCTCTCTGACAGCATCATCTGCAGGTTAGTGTTTTGTCCTCGGTGTGTTTGTGTTGACTCTGCTGGCCTGGCTTGTTGCCTGAATTGAATTTCTTATCGTGTCTCCGTCTGCTGCCAGTAACAGATGATGATCACTATTCTTCAAAGCAGAGTATTGCATGGGGGGAAGACAGACACAACCGTGGTCTGTAAGAGTGCTATTGAAAGGGAGAAAAGGGGAGAGGGAGAAGAGGACAAGTCCAGGAGCTTGGGGAGTCTGATGTAAAATGCTGCAGGTAACATCAGCTCATTGGCAATGAATCTTTCCAACCAGCATGGCCAGTGCTGTGAGGAGCGAGGTAGCTGCTGTTTTCTTTAAAGCCAACTTCCAGCAGCCAGAGCCCTCTGCAGTGCAGTGGGAAGGAGCCTGCGGGGCGAGCAGGAGGTGCAGGATCCAACCTGGCCTGAACTGGGCAGTGCAGGCAGTGGAGCAGGCTCAAGTCCCCAGGCAAGCTGCAGCCCTCGGGTTCAGGGTAGGGATCAGCCCCTCTTGTCACTCCCAGCCCCCCGGGGCCAAGCAGTGGGAGATGTTCTCATACTTGTTTACTAAAAATGAGATTTTCATCTGACACTTATTTCAGCTGTTTGTTCTTGTTGTCCTTATTTTCATTAATGAGAACTCACATACAGGCCCATGCACAATTACTTACCGTGCTGAATCAAATGTGAAATGGTAACTTGGGAAGATAAAAGGCTTTCTAATGCTTTATCAGTTTCTCAAGCTAGCTATTCCTGTTTCTATCTTGAGCTTTAAATATTTGCATTACGATCCAGATTGCAAGTAACGGGTCTCAGAATAGCATATGAAACAGGAATTTTAAATGGAAATGTGGAATGGAAAATGTGGCATTCTGGAGCTGGGCTTATCTGAGCAAGCAGCAAACAAGCTGCAGTCTGCTAAAGCAGCTCCTGCTGCTCAAAAGGACATTCAGCAGGGCAAGGCGGCCGCTTTTTTCTGAACTTGAAAATGCTGCCTTGCTGCCATCTTCCTTTCATAATGTATTTTAATCAAGTCACAGGATGGAGAATTTCTTCTTTGCAGTCAATCCAAACCAGGAATCTATAATCTCATCCAGAATTACTTTATAAATAGGAACAATTTAATACTTGTATATAAATTTAAGTCCACTATGTGGTTTGGATTTAATATGAAATGTGTTTTCTCTGCACCTGGATGGAAGTACATAAATGAAAGCTGCAGGAATGATTCAATTTGTATTTTCCTGGTCCTGAAAGGTATGTTAGTCATGTTGATTGCTGATCTCAGGGAAGTCAATTAATGAAGTGTTTTCTCTCACATTTTCCATAAGTAGGTTGACATTAGTTGAAACAGGTACCCATGAGTAGAGTGGTATCATGTGTAATGGAGAAATAATTAAAGAACCAGCCATTTTGACTGGAATATGTACCTGTGAAAGAGGAGTAAAGCAGCTGCAGTTTCTGACCTTCATTTCCATCAGCTCTCCTGCTGGTGTGAGGAACATCTCAGAGAAACAATTTATGGTCAGTAGTGACAAAAAGAACCTTTTTTATTTGTACCCACTAAGTGTTTTCCTTCTTTAAGTCTGCTGATAATTGCTGCCGTGATTAGTTCATACTCTGCACTTCTGAAAGCAAACAGTAAATCTAAGAGAATGAGGGGTGAATTCATTTTGGCAACTGTTTACAAACATTCATTTCCTATGGAATGCCAACAGATAAATTACTGCAGACTTAGTCAGTCTGCATTTTCTGCAAGTCCCTTGGTTATTTCTTCCACAATTTAAGTGGCAGAGTTGGGAGCTTCAGTGTTGGTTTGGCAATGCATCCTCTGGAGGAATCGCTGCTGTGTCACCGCGCATGGCTTCAGTTCACAGCTCCAGCACAGGAGGTAACATCCCCGGGCTGTAGCTCACTGATGGCTCGTTATATTTTGGAAGGGATTCCACTCAAGAGACCATAGTTAAGATATACACTTCTTTTTAGATAGATAGGTAAACTTGTCAGACAGAGAGCAAACATAGTTATTTTGAAGGTAGTACATGATACATATATATATATTTTCTATTTTTAAAAGCACAGCTCAGACTACTACTTGCAAGAATGGGCTTCATCCTGCACTCTGGGTCACAGCATGTATTACTACATACTTCAGTAATTCAGGTACTCTGACTGCAAAGACCATAGCTTCAGGTTAAGCAGGCAGGAAGCCCAGTAAAAAAGGCAGGGTTTTGTGAAGAGCTGCTCCTTCCCTTTCATTTTGTGTATGCATACATATGCATATAATACAAATAAAGGATACAAGCTTTACCATATTATGTAGGCAAAGCTACATTTACATTCAATATGAATATAGTAAGAAAAAAATGGTATGCAGATCAAAATGAAAGTGAGAAGGGACCCTTCTTTTCATCCCAAATACCGTAGAAGTCTGAGGAGCTTTTTCAAGGTTATCACAGAATTACAGAATGGATGAGGTGGGAAGGGAGCTCTGAAGTACATTTGCTCCAACCCCCTGCCAAGCAAAGAAACCCAGCGCATGTTGCACAGGATCCCATCCAGGTGGACGTTGAATATCTCCACAGAAAGAGACTTCACAGCCTCTCTGGGCAACCTGTGCCAGTGCTCTGTCACCTTCCCAGTAAAGAAACATTTCCTCACATTCAGCTGGAACCTCCTGTGCTTCAGTCTGTGCCCGTTGCCTCTGGTCATGTCGCTGGGCACCACTGAAAAGAGCCCGGCCCCATGCTCTTGACACCCTCCCTTCAGATACTCGCACACGTAGATGAGATCCCCTCTCAGCCTCCTCTTCCCCAAGCAACCCTCTTCACATTTCATCAAGGCTTTACAAAATGGAGCAGGATTGAGGGCAGAGCTTTTGTTTCATGTCTTCTTCTTGTCTCTCTTCATCCTTGTTCATTCTCCAGCAGCCTATTCTCTGTTTAGCTTCCCTGAGCCATCAAAGAAAGAGCACGGACTACATCCCTAAAAGCAACTGAAACACACATTTAGGGAACTGCCCTGAGGGTAAAAGCATCCTAATCGAGGAGCTTACTTGAAGTTTAACTAGGTACTTGAAAAAATATACTTCTAGAGATGATAAATCAGTAATACTACCACTCATTATTTTTAATTTAGAGGACTTCACTTTAAAATTTAATTTAGAGTATTTAAAGAGGACTTCACCAATTTAGGTTTGAATTTAGAATGTTGTGTTAGACTTATAGTGTGCCAGATTTGAAGCTTTATTTTTATTTTATTTTATTTTATTTTATTTTATTTTATTTTATTTTATTTTATTTTATTTTATTTTTTATTCAGAGGAATTATTATAGAAGAACATTTTAAAACCATGTTTAAGATGCACTGTTGTTTTTTTCTTGCCAAAAACCTATGCTCATGGCTAGACCATTTCATTACCAGACCTATCTACATTTGCTTCCATTTGCCATGATTTTTGTTATGGGTTCTGCAGTGATAGATACATAAAAACACGAAACTGCAGATACATTCAAAGAACATTAATTCCCCAGTCAGTTAAACACGAAATAAAACAACAACAAACAGAAGCATATCTCTATAGCATTCTCTTTAACGGTTAGAAAATGGGGAAACTATTAATTGGATCAGATCATTTAGTGAGTTTTCTTGTTTAGAAAATAAGTAGTACAAGTTCCCCAGCCTTTTTTCTTTTTTTTTTCTTTTTTTTTTTTTTTTTTTAATGTCACTTCTGTTTATTATAATCATAACCATCAGACCAACAACATTTCCTTTTTGGCCTGGAAGTAAAATCTGTACATTTGTTTTCATCAGGAGCTTCGCATTGTTCTTGTCTGAAACAATGTGGCAAAACATCACAATTACACCGAGCAATCATTTCAAGTTTAGCCAATAATTAGGGACTGATTTATGGCAAAAATATCCACTTGGGAAACATGATAATAACCCATATATTTGTTTGGGTCAGGCAGCCATGTTACATCAAACACTAGATTTGTTATTCCATTTAAATAATTTTGAAATAATTAAGAATTGTGTCATGCATCTGACTGAGCAGATCTGAAGCACAAAATCATACATCTAAATTATGAACTGGATGGAGCATTGCTAGCGAGAGTGAGACATGAAATACTTGTCTCACTTCGTATCAAAAATGAGCGAATCTCTATTTTCTCCATTTGCCTACAGGGTTAGTCTCATGTAGGTATCACACCATGTGAGGGCATCCAGTCACGCTTGTGTCAGCTCCACAAGCACCGATTGTTAGGTAACAAGTCCCATGTAAGCTTATTTCTGTAATTTCCCTAGGCACAAGTAAAAGATGTCTGTGTTAAACTCAACAAAGCAGAATTTTGGAAAAAAAAAAAAAAAAAAAAGAGAGAGAAAAAGAGAAATAGTTTCTAGACACTCCAAAGCAATCTATTGGCTCAGAGCTTTAATTTGACATCAGTATAATGGCAGTAATTTGGAACTGCTCCCATATTTTCTTCTGTAATTTCCCCTTCCTCCTCAATATACACTGAATCATCATCAGATGTTTCTATAAAATATGTATTTTTTTCTGGGTTAAAGCCAATGAGCTGGAAGCAGTGATGACTTTTTTTTTTCCTGCACTGCCTTCAGTGGAATTTGCATCAGTAATGTTCGCGGCAGAGAGAATGTATAGGGCTCATGATGCTTTATTATTTAATTGCTGCTCAATGATCACAAAAATAATTGCAATGGAAGAATCAGGCATTTGCAAGGAAAAATATTACTTCTGGAATAAAAGAAATGTTGAGAGGGATGTGGTCATTTAAAAACTGGTAGTTTTGTACAGGATTTGGTAATTTCTCTAAGGACTGCGAATTATTAAAATTATCACTTGTAAGATGAATGAGTTGACAAGTGCCAGCAGTTGTGCTCTGATGCACATTGCATTGCCTTCAGATCTGCGGTGCGTGCATGGGTTTAACACACAAGGCATATCCGTGGAGCAGTCCCAAGGGCTGGGTCGCTATGACATGGGTATCTTTCTGCCTTGGAGTGAAAATCTGATTGATTTCATGAGCTGCCTTGATCATGATAGGTGATTCAGCCTGGTCTAACATCCAGAACCTTGCCCTGTTGTGTCGCTGGCTCTGAGTGGGCTTCCAGCTCAGCATCGCGTGCTGAAGTTCCGTATGGGGAATTTTTTGCAGCTTCTTTTGCAGTTTGGTGTTCAGGCTTTGAGGATGACATGAAAAAGGAGAAGAACGCGTAGTATCCCAGCAAGGTCAGTGGTGCTGCACATCGTATATCATCTTTGTAGAGTGCTTTGCATTTAGCAGCAACACTAAAGGTGCCTTTTGGTTACCCCCCAGACACCACAGGCATTTAATGGTCCCATCACTGGCACATGGTATGAAGGGGACATTTCCCTGTCTCTGTGAGTGCCTCTTGGCACACGGTGGTTGGTTCTCCTGGAGCTGTCGTGGGGCTGGCTGTCAGGACCCAGAAATAAAGCGTTGTAGGAAGGGAGTAGAAATGTGGCAGGCATAATGGCTTTTGATATCACTTTTATCCATCTGCATGTTTCAAGGGATTGTTTCTAAGGGCTAGAAGATTAGTCAAGCAGAGAGCCAGCCCCCAGCTTCATGCAAGCGGTTTCCATTTTTGCAAGGTTCAACAACCACCACAATCCCCATCAAGTGCCAGTGTCAAATATGCACATCAGCGGGGCATCAGGGCAGAAATGACGCGTGGGCTTTGCTGAAAGCATTTTGGGTGGTGGTGGATGCCGCTGGCTCTGCATCCCACACAACTCGAGGAGCTGCCGGCAGAGCTGCTAAGCCAGCACCACGTGCGTGCTGCTCCCTGTCTGGTGCACGGTGCAGTCATAAATCCTCCCCGGTAAGTGATTCAGGAAAGAACAAACACGTAAAATGAATCAAGCTGTGCGTGTCAGGCAGCGGCGTGTGCTGTTTGCTAGACTAAACAGTGGGGTAAGGCTCTTCAGGGGATAAATCCACTGCATCAGCCTGTGCTAATGCTACCTGCAGTGATATAAAACAGGAGATAAAAATGTGCTTGCTTTGCTTTAGGTAAAAAGCACATTCCTGTCTGATCTGCCGGCTTGTGTGTTCTTGGTCCAGGCTTTCCCAGAGACCTGTTGGCATCCACTCCTGTGTTCTCCACAAAAGCCTAGGGTGAAAATGCCTCTGGTCTGCTGCAATCTTCAACATAAGAGCTTTCAGTGCTCAGGACAGAATTCTATGCTCGAATTTTGATTTCCACAAGCAACACAAGTGGTATGACCTGCAGAGTCACATGCAAAACAAATCAGACAAACTGATTTCTCTTTTGAAGTTTGTAACGTATATTTTTATCCCCTTTTTGAAGGCACAGTGTTTTGTTTGTGGATCCGGCAGGAGGAGAGCATCTCCCCGGGAGCTGCAGCAACAGTGAGGGGCTGGAGGGCACCCAGCTCCCCTCAGCCTCAGCCCCAGGGCCTCTGTGGGACTGCCCACGCTGCTCTCCCTGCCCGCAGGATGGAGGCACGGCTTTTCTGCAGGCATCACGACAGGAGCTGGGCAGGATTTCTCTGTAGCGCACAGACCTTCTGACCGCAGTTTTATTTTCCTTTCATTCTCAAGTCGACCAGATTTACTGCTCGCAGAGTAAATATTGGTTCAACCCCCAAGGGTCGGCATCTAGCAAAATGAGTGGTGTTTGCCGAGGAGGTGATGGGGGGGCTGAGGAGTGGCAGACACTGAAGCAGCCGTTTTGAGACTGCTCCCAACTCCGGTATTTTGATTTTTTTTTTTTTCCCCAGTTTCTAGCAATACCACTTTTCTGCCACTCTGCCTCTCCAGAGTTTCTGCTGACAGGACAGAACTGCTGGTAGCAAACACATTATTCATTGTGATTGAGTGCCTAGTAATTACTTTATATATTTTTTCAATTCTCAAATTAAAACCATTTACTAGTAGGAACAGATGTTAAATTCAGGACTCTTGTTGATTGTTAGTGTGACACACACATGAAATGTTTTAAACTAGAAGGCTGATTGAATTTTAAATATGCTGATCACACTGGTGGAATTTAAAATAATTGAAACTGGGAATTACTGAAATGTTTCCAAGAAGAGATGACAGAGGTGGGGTTTGCTTTTCAAACCCATGATTGCACAAATCATGTTAAATTCTTAAGGGGAAATACAATAATTTTCTGTGTGTCGCAGAACCAACCATGGACTTGCATGGTACTTCGTGGTACTTTGGTACTTCAAAATGGCAGGAGAAAAGAACTTAAAGATGAACATAGAATCCATTTTCAAATCAATATCTTGAATACTACCTACACACTCTGTAGGAATGTGATTTTTTTTTTTTTTTTATTCAGTAAAATTATATTTTTCAGGGAATCCATCATTATTGCTTGCTGTGGGCTTAGTGCAATCCATCACAAAAGGTGCATCGTGTTCAAGGGGCCCGATCCCTCGCAGTTCTTTTGCCCGTCAAAAGCCCTGGCTCAATTTCCCCAGCTGGAGAAGGTGAGGTTTCACTCTGCAAGGGCTGGTTGTTAAAAATACGAGTACATTGTTCCAAACCACCCACCAGAGGATCAAACCCTCTGGACTGGATGTTCAGGCCACAAGGGCCGCCTATCATTGTTCAGGAAGAGTTTTATTTGACTTCTCTGGACAAATGTGTCTGTGCAGGTATTTTGCATAAGAACATAAAAAGCTCATCAATGTATTTATGAGAAAAAATGTTCATTTGAATACAACTAAAGATTTTGGACCATGTTTCCTAGTCACTCTATTTGAAGTGTCTCTGCTGGACAAGGGGTGGTTGGCTCCTTGGAGCCCGCTGTGGAGGCTGCCCCGAGCTTGCCCCGAAGTCACTGGGAGTCTGGCACAACATCTGCACTATCAGCTTAACCAGCCCATAAAATGGGTTATTTGCCAGCTGCACAAAGGTGTTCGGAGGCTTAATTACTGTTTGTTGAACTCTTTCCTATATTTGAATTAGAGATGATGCATGTCTTGTATATAGAGCTTCTTTTTTTTTTTCATAACCTGACTTTGTAGGATTTATTGCATACAATGAATGAAAATCTGAGTTTGGATCGTAATACAGTAACAATTACAATTAACCTCCACAACCTCCGCGTGACCCCCAGGTGTTGTGTTTAAATCACACTGCTTTTAATTAAGTTTAGCCGCCAAGTCCTGCTTGTTCTGAAACATTTCACTGGCACTTCCTCTGCGAGGCAATGCTTTAAAGCCTGAAATGTTGTGCCCACCTGATCCCACGTGAACTAATGCCAAAAGGTAACAATGCAGGGTGAGGAAATTCAGCCTGAAAAAGCAGTTTCAGAGCAGGCACAACTTTTATTTGCCACAAAACACTTTGTTATAGACGTACTTTCTTCTAACATCTGATACAATTTACAGACTTTCAGAGCTTGCTGAACTTCTCAAAATGAGAAAACTCCCACTGAGACAATAAATTGTTGTTGCACTGAATGATCCTCGACAAACTATTGTCACAATAAGTGCCACATTAAAGCAGCCTGGCACTGATACTGGAGAAAGTCTTATGACACACGGTGTCTTTTGGGGCTGTCATGGTTTATTATGTTCATGATCCATGGAGGAAAGGTTGCTAATAGCAGACATTGACCCACTGGTGGTAATTGCTGTGAAAACATTATTCAAGCTTATTAAGTTAATGACAGAAGGATGAGGCACTTCCTAAAAAGTTAGCATGGCATCACCAGAGATGCTTATTTATTTAACTGATTGATCATTTAAAGGTTTATAAAATGCCTTCTCTTTATGATAACACTGCATAATCGTGTACATAGGAATTAAACAATCCACAGAGCTGAGGCAGAACGGTTGTTGCAGATCTGATTTTCATGTAAAAAATCAAGACTTTTATAGGCTTATTTACATAACAAGTCATGGTCTAGTCTCCTTTACCAGTGTCAGCCTGCCATGGAGCTAGATTCAGCTGTAAATTTTTATGGTTTGGAGCCTGTGGAATATACAAAAATGGTCTGTATATTTTAGTGATCTGAAATACTTCTGTAGTGAAGAAAGGAGCATAGTTTTCTTCCAGCAGAATGAACATCTCTTCCCTAAAACTGTGATGCTTGTATTCTTTCCCAGGGCAAAGCTATGACTTTTCTCTTTCCAGTTAATGCCTGCAGGCTGCCTCCTCGGTATGTGCTCTTCTCCGTACCAGAAACAAATCTATTGCAAACCTCTGGGTCTGAGCATCCCTGATGGCCTGGAGCTGGGGGCAAGTATAACTCACACGGCTCTCTGACTGGTTAAACCAAAGTCGATGAAAAGCTGCTTATACAGACAAGTAGGATAGGTGTGCCTTCCAGATGGGAAAGTGCAGCAGAAGTAGTCAGACTGCTTCACAGGATAAATGTTCTAACAAGACAGTCTCTACCAGATCTGATGACAGTGATCTGTAAGGCAGACATTGCTGAGCCAGTGAGGAAATCAGAGCCTGCTAGTTATAAGCCAAAGCCAGGAGCTTGATGCAGTTCTGTCAGAGCAGAAGGAGAGGAGGTTAAGAGCAAAATGATGGCCAAGGCTGCTCTGCTGTCCTTTCTGGAACTGCCCCAGGTATTTCCTCCAGGCTCAGCCATCAGGCTCTCAGCTTTCCTCATTTTGCAGTGATTTGACTTGCAATCAAAGGACAGTTATAGCAATTTCATTCGTGTCATATTAAACTCGCTTGATTGTGACCAGAGAGCCCTAGGAATGGATTGATAGATTTTCAAGTTCAGAAGAGGCCATTCCTCATTTAACCTATGTCTCTTGCTACACAACCTCACACCTTTTAAATCTATTAATGTGCTTGGTAAACCTGAAAAAAAATGGGTAAACCAAATAGATCTTTTTCCTCTCCAGTCTTCACTGTCCTGTCTAGGGCAAATGGGCAGCAGCATTCCTGCTTCATGTTGTTTTGCAATTTATGACAGTTTTATATTTGCAACACATATCTAGCTGTTTAGAGAAGATGCTACATCTCTTGAAAAGTTTTCAGATACTGTGGGCAAAACTTAAATTTATGTCAATGTGCATTAAATCAGTCCTGCACCTTTTTTAGCAGTTACAACTTTGAACTTCTACATGAAATAGAAATGGTGACCCTTTACAGATAAAGTACATAAATAAACCTTTGCTTAAATGTCCTTTAGAGAAGTCAGTGCTTTATTGCAGAAAGTCACTAGTCACATTCCTCTCTCATATATTAGAAAAAAAGACAAAAACAGGTGTTTGCTCTGTATTTAATGGTTGGAAGAGAAGCGGAGTTTGCTACCTTAGTTTCCATCTTATTTTTAACCGAGTAATTCAAATCAGGGTGAAAAAAAAAGGAAAAGAAACAAAGCAACAACACAAAACAGAAGTTAACGTTTTGACATACCTCAGTTCTCACCACCTTCCCAGCATCTGTGCTACCTAATAAAAAAGCAATCAGATGGACGGATGAGTTTTCATGCCTCTTTTTGTTCCACAGACCGCAGGGGGCAACATCTGCTTCTCCTCGTTCTTTTCCCCCCTTGAACAGGAAATTAAATACAAATTACTAAATTAAAGCAATGGAAGGAATTAATTAAGAATAGGAAACTTCAGGCTTGAGGGTCTTCACCTCTGTTGTGCAGAAGGTTATGCTGATGGAGCAAGTGCAGTCCTGTTTGTGACCAGCCTGATACCCAGCACTGTGCCGGAGCACCCAGATGGGTGCACGTCCACGTTTCCAAGGCTATTTCAGCTCTGTCAGCTCCTATTGATCCACCTGTGTTTGATATTGCTATTGGTGGCTGAGCAGTGCCAGTCAGCTTCATTCCTGGCTTTGACAAGGCCGTGGTATGGCTGCAGCTTCCCTGGACAGTCCCTTGCGTGAATACTGATAGAGCACCATCAACTTAGGCAGGAGTCATTAAAAGGCGAGCTGAAATGTTAGTCATTCAAGTATTTTTCTATGTAGAGTTTGCAGTTCTGAACATCCCTGTGTGAACATCAGATTCTGATATTCTCAGCACACAAATCATCTTCCCAGATAGAAATTCAATACCTCTAGTCAGAGCTACCTGTTAAAACTTAGACAGTGGATTAAATATTTACTTGTTCCTTCTTGTGGCTCACCGGGAGAATTTCAAGAGGCACTAAACGCTGAGGGCAGCTGGGCTGCAGCAGGCAAACACTGGGGCTGGGGAAAAAACTGGGGCAGGCCGAGCCCCCACACCACCACAGCACATCCCTCGTGTGCTGCCTTCCCTGCACAGCACGGTGTGTGGACAAGGCCTTAGCGCTTCAGGGATCGTGTGGTTCTGAGTAGGAGTGGGCTGGCGTTTGAGCACGTAGTTGCACCTTGGGATAAAGTGTTTCAAATCAGAGCCTGAATAAGGTCTCCTACAGTTAAGTTTTATAGGCTTGAGATCTGAGCAGTGTGCTGGCAACTGAACTATTAATTTTGCTATTTAAAAATAAAATGAAATAAGATTCCAGTCTTTCCATACCTTTTTTCCCCGCATACTCTTAAGTGATATCCATCCAACCACTGAATATTTTGTTCTATTTTTTTTTTTTTCATCAGAGACTGCTGAGGCCACAATAATTCCATTTTTACTGTTGGTGCCCAGTTAATGTTTCCTTTTATCGCATTATTCATCCCACTCACTCGGCCTGAAATAAATACTTGATTGTCATGTAAACCACTCTTCAAATGCACTTCTGAACCACAAAGTTATAGTAAAAAGTAGAGTATAAAGTAGAGTATAGTGGCTTGTACACTATATTACAGCAATATTAGCCCAAATTACAAGATACAGTGGATGTTAATAAGGCTGGGCTTTCAATGGCAATCCACCTGAGTGATGCTTTTTTGTGTGACTTGTAAAGGTAGTTTATAAACACATCCAAGAACAGTTAAACAATTCATACACAATGATCTTATTTCACTCAGCCATATGGTCTTTATATGGTTCGCATCGTTTTTTCCATGTACAGTTTTTCCCTCTTGAATGGCTGCTTGCTCTAACAGCTGTGCAGTGTACAGAAAAGCCTGAAATCTGAAGCAAAAAGTGCCCTGGTCTTGCATTTGCAAATAGATATGAATTTATTGCAGGAGCAGGGTTTTGAGATTTTCAGGCTTCTCTGTGCTTTGAAAATGACTGGCAGAAGGTCAGTGAATGTATGGAGAGGTAACGTAAGAGAAGGCTGGCAGATTTGCTTTGCAGCTCACATACATTTTATGTATTATATTTCATAAAAGACAGAAAAAGGAACTTCAGTGCAATATACTTTGGAAGTTAATTGGACTAGACATCCAAGTCTTAAGTAAATCAGCTCTATATCATTTGACACACAACATTACTTCAATTAGTATGACTTTCACCATTACCTAGACAGAGGAAAAGATGTACCATGCTAATCAGGATATTAAAGTGACACTAGCATTTATATATTATGGATATTTACTTAGATGAATGCAAGATAAATGAGATTGGCCTAGAAATCTTTCTCAGCAGAGAAGATGTGGATTTCCACCTCCCCTTCCCCCCAGGAAATTCTTTCTTGTGCCTATTCCAGTTATCAAATTTTCAGTGTTTCTTACACTGATACCTTCTTCTGCCCACATGGCAGCTCATGCCACAGCTCGTGGCTCGTGCAGGGTTTTCTGCACATACAGAAACTGCAGGGAGCCTGCAGTCTTCTGAATGGCCCATGAATCTGAAAGCTATTTTGAGGCAGCTACTTTATGCATGTTTTTGTGCCAGTTGACCTAACCACAGATAATGGATCAAAATCTGGAGTGTGAAGCCACACATTGAGCCTAGTTCTCACTGTCAGAGCACTGTGATCACAGGGTCCCTAGGTTAATGTGTGGACTTTCAAAGCTGCGCATGCTAAAGGTCCAAAGTCTGTGCAGACATGCCTGTGCTTAGGGCTGTGGACATGCACCTTCTTTAATGCTCCCCAGGTGAGAGTCAGGGACATAGTATCTTTCCACCTCCTTATTTCTGGATCATGCAAGCAAAGCTTTGACATCCTTCCACAGCATGGAGGAACCTCAGTACAAAGGAAGGAAGGTATCTGCCGTACTCCAGAGGGAGTACAGATGTGAGCTTTTCTGAGAGGTTTGTTTGCTTGTTTTCTTGGAAAGGGGCACATTTTCAAGACTGGAAGAACAATGAGATCCAAAATTAAGCCTCTGTTTCCTGCAAGGCTGCAGCTCTTTGTGTCCTGCTCTCCTGGCCATCACAGGATGCTGCTTTGCATACAAGGGGCAGTTAAAGCCTGTGTAAAGCACCTCGTACAGTAACCTTGTGCTAGTATCACTGTCACGATCGTTTCTTGGCCGTCCATCACTCTGGTATCTCTGTGTCCTCAGGCAGAGCAAGTATTCCAGCAGCAAAGGAGCTTTGATTGCATCTTATCTGGGGCTCAGCAGGGAGGGCAGCTCCCCCGTAGCTCTTGCTGGCAGGGTGAATCAGCTGCCTTTGCTGGATTTTTCCAACACGTACAATGTCCCGGGAGGTGATTTTGTTTTTAAGTGATAGTGATGCAGTGATGTGTTGTCTCCAGTGTTGGTTTTGGTTTGTTTGTTTAAATTTTAAAATTAGTTTATTTCATGCAGTTCATATTTATTCTCCTCCAAACCTTAAATTTCTCAGGGAGAAGAAGTTGACAAAAGTTGAAGGTGGTGACAGAAACCATCCATACACTCAGTGATCCTCACTGGGACTTGTCCCAGACCCTATAAGGAGGAAGAGAGGGAATAAGAGAGTGACTTTTTCCAGGGAAAGCACACAAGCAATGGTCTTTCTGCCCAGCTGACCTGCTGTGGACATCCCCCAGTCTCGTCCCCATCAAGCACTTGTGCCGGGGGCTGGCTTTCTTTCCTACAAAGGCAGAAAAACTGATCACCAAACTGCTCCCCATCAGTACTGCCTTGTTGGCTTCTCCTTCAACAGAGAAAGTCAGCAAAAATCCAGTAGCAAGCAAGGCTTGTTTTCTTGGAGGGCGATGACCATTGACAGGGTTTGTATGTGTGACTGACATGGTAGATTAATTTTATAATAAAAAGGCAACTTTCACATAAATGTCATCAGGAGATATCTTTAGTGCCATGCTCATCTGCCCGAAGGGACGATGTGGTTTTCTATTACTGCTCAGATGCACAATAGCGTTTCTCGGCTGATTTAGTTTTGTTTTTTATATTGTGCTGCTGGTTCAATTACAAATACAGACAGGCTGTGCCATTGGCATTAAAGCGTCCATCCGCCAAAACACAGGTTCCTCTAATGTTCCAGCACTGAGGGCGCCTAAGAAATCAATGGTCGTTTTTGGAAATGTGGTAACATTGTACCTGAGGAATAGGTGGATATTTGGATTAACATTTTCCCTGAAATTCATTGTTTTGTCCCAGTATCTTTTCTAGCACATTCCAGGTCTGGCATAGGCACATAGCCTATGATTTCTGTATCAAGCGCATCCCTCTCTGTCACATCTATTTGCCTAATTGTACAAAGATTTGGAAAAAAATACAGTTCGCACACAGTCAGCTGGGGTATTTTAGATTTTTCAGGAGGCACGTTAGTCAAGGATTTTGCCCACATTGGGCAGGCTGTGGCCTGAGACTCTCCCTCTAAGTGCATCTCTGACTGCAAAGGGTGTTGTCAGAAAACAAAACAAAACCCTACAGATTTTTGACATCTTGATATTGTGACTTTAATGATGCCTTTTTAACACAGTGCCTGGCTTTGCCATGCCCTTGAATGCATGTGAGGTAAAAATAGTAAATATATATATATATATATATACACACACATATTTCCATGAGTGGAAGCGACCTAACTTCCACGTTCTGCCTTACTCTTTTTACTGATGTTATCTTGCCATGGGACTGGGGGGAATGCAAGAAGAGCCAAGTGCAAGTTGATTCTCCTGCTATCTTATTGTCTGCAGTACATAAATCTTGAAAAGTGTGCTTTGAATGGGAAAGGATACCAACTTAATGATACATTTACTCTAACTACTGCTGGGCATGCACAGAATCCTAATGTGTGCTGCAGACTCTTCATTGTAACAGATGTTGCTCTCTGCTTATAAAGTAAGTTTATTGCATTAGCTGTCTGTAAGCAGTTTACTCTCTAAAAGATTCATAAAGTAAATTAAAATTATCTAATTATTTGTTATCTAATTTAATAGAGGGGTAATCTTGATCTTCAGTTATTACACATATGTTTTGATATTACAAGCCAGTGTGCCAGAGGTCCCTTTCTGAGCCCTGAACATGACAAGAAGCTGGTTTTCACATCCAGGCACGTCCTTGTGGGATGCTGTTGGGTGTGTGCAGCGATGCTCTGTGGGTGCTCTCCCTGCCCTCCTGGCACCCACCCACCTCCTGCAGCTCTTGGCAGCTTGTTCTGGGGCCAGAGCCCAGCTCTGATGTGATGTCTCAGACATATCCCTTTGTCATGGAGACATCTTGGTGCAGAGCAAGCAGTTTGTAGGCTTAGCTAATGACCAGAACATAGTTTATTTGCTAATCCCTGGTTAACTCTCCTCTCCACACCTAATTGACCATTTTGCTTCCCAATCTGATAAAATGCCACCTCCTTCTTGCTCCCTGAGGTCCTGGCTTTTTGCTAACAGCTTTGACCTCAGCCTTGCAGGCTGTTGAGCTGGGGCAAAGGGGCTGCCTTCACCATTGGGGAAGGTGCTGCGAAATGTGCTGTGGCCCATCGCTGTGTGCTCCGTGTTCAGCCCAGGTGCGGGCGTGCTGGCATCGAGCAGAAAGCCTTACACACTTGACGGGAGAACGGGTGAGCCCTCCTTTTATTGTAGTGCTGATATCTACATTTTATCCTGTAATTTTCTGAGTCATTATAACAAATTGCTCATGCTGGTGTCACTCATTTCCCCACAGATCTCTTAACTCCCTAGTCAGCATGTAGCAAGCTGCAAATAGTATTTCAAAATGAAAAATCACAGGTGTTTTCTGGATGCCATCCAAAGGAAGGAGCACAGACATCAGGCAGAAATCAGACCACATGGAAAGATCCCCCTGAACGTCTCAGACAGTCAACAGATGGTAGCTGTGACACGAGGAGTCAACCTCCTCACCTGGGAAACTCATGGCCACAAGCAGCAGAAACATACACTTAAATAAAGTCTTCTTAAAAAAAACTATTAGTAAGGACAGGCTGAAGCAGTGGCAATGCCATATCACAGACTTCAGTGCTGTAGGGAGAACAGGGGACACTGTGTCCAGACTCCTCTAAGTGTAATGAAAATCCACATAATTTCAGGGAACCACTTGATTATATAACATATATACATAAGGAGCACAGCACTAAGGAAGTGATTTTAGCTGTCAGTCATCTTACCTTTGAACCTTCATTATGCCTTATATAAAACTTCTTTCTCGTTGGAGCTTCTCACTGTAGTTCTACCTCACAAGTGAGCAATGTGTGTGGGCTGTAGCTCCTATCAAAGCACAGTATGGGTACATATATAATTTTTTTTCCATTTTTTGCTCCTTTGTGCTCTTTTTGCTTTGGATAGCAGTGCCATATTGTTTTCCAGTGCAGGGTACGTATCTATATGTGCTCTGTTATTATTAGACCATGGTAATGACTTTTGCTGGCAGTGAATACAGGATCAGCCTGGGAAGAATCTTCTGAGATGATGCTCAGGCAGCCCAGATTAGCTTCTTGTGGAAGACATTACTTCTTTTCTGATGTTAGGTGCAGTTTAGCATGTTTATATTTTTGTGTTATGCAGAAAGGACTGTAATCAAGTAGTATCATTACCTTCACATAGTTAATATTTGTAGTGACTAGTTTATTCCATTCAGTCCCTGATTTGTTCAAGTTGTTGGGAAGTCTCATACCTTTTCCTTATCCCTCTCTCTACCTGACAATGACATTAATACCATTTGGAAAAGATGCCAGCATTTGGCAGGATTAGCTTAATACTGGACTTCATTTGAGAGTGTCTATTTCTGGTGATGGAGAAGGAAATAATAGCAGAAACAAGAAGGACATTACGTTAGGCTGTCTGCACAGAGTTACTCTGTGTTGGATCTGACACAGACTGAAATTCATTTCCAAGGCTCGAGATCGGAAGACTTGTGTAGGTACATGTTGATTAATCAGCCTCTCCTTTGCCAACAAGTTTGCTTGCAGAACAATGAAGACAGCACTTTGCATCACAAAACGTAGCAACTCATAAAAGCAAATGAAATTGCCAAATATATACAAAATATCAGAAATGTAGGCCATGGAAGATCTTTATTAGAAAAGTTGAAAAAAATTGAGTCAGTATTAATTTATGCTGATGTCCAGGATTTCCCCTTTGCTGCTGCTTTTTCTCTGCAGTGACTACAGTTGAATTCCTGAGATAGGTGTTAGCTGTGGAAAGACTCACAAGGTGGCTGAGCTTTAATACCTGAAGAAATACAGATCTGACAGCTGTAGGAGAATACTTTCTATTTGGCTTTGCAAAAAAAAGAGCTGAAGGAAAGCTATGGTGCTGGGTTTTAATGTACCATGTTGTTAGCGATAACTGCTTAATATTTTACTCATAGATTCCTTTGGGTTCACTTAAACAGCGGCCTTCCTAAGTACAGCAGAAAGAAGTGAAATGATAAATTAAGCTAGGTCAAAGAGGAGAAATTATTTTAAATGAATACAAACATCTAATTTATCTGGACTTTTAATGAATTGAAACGCCAGAGTTGCTAGAGATGACAGCATTGTAAATCCTATTTATCTTTACTAAAATTTCCCTACTTCTTCCCACTCCTCCGTGTGCTCGTACATCAAATCAATGTGGTGAGACTTGCTCTGCCGAGGTGGAACCAAAAGGCAGGGCTCCCAGTCCCATCCCACCCACAGGGCCACCCTTGGTAACACCTGAATGAGTCTGTAAGGGGATGGTGGGGACCAGAGCTGCTGGGCAGGGGAGGGAGCTGAGCTGCTCCTTGCTGGGACCGCAGTGACGGCTGTGTTAGCATCCAGCACCCCCTGGCATTTTTAATATCAAGTATTCCAGTTGTGTTGCAGAGGAATTGTGTCCAGTTACTTCAGGTCCTTCAGAGCACATCCACGTTTGCCACGGCGGGTTGCAAACCCCCAGCTTGGAGACCTTTCCATCAAAAACCAGAACAATTCTGGCCAAGTTAGGGGATGACAACTGGAGGGGTACTTGCTTTGCTGTGTGAAGGTTAAGAAGTTTGCAAGTTCAGTGAGAAAATTCTAATTATAAAACAAGTGGGAGAGGCTTTGACAGGCTGAGGAGCAGAGCACCCACAGGGCTGTGCTGCCCCACGTGTTGGCCTGTGCATGGGGCTGTAGGGAGGTGAATTGCAAAGCCAGGTTTAAACCCTCACCTGTTTTATTCTGCTACAAGGGGCAATGAAGCCCTTTTCTCTTGATCACTAATAAGCTCCTGTTTCCGTTCCTGTTGCTCATTACTTGCAGAATCCATCAGTCTGGGGGGATGCTGCCATTGCAGGTACAGGTTAGGCATTCCTGTATTGTAAATAAAATGCTAAATAACAGCAAATGTGCAAAAACAAAAGAGAGTCTGAGGGCGGGGGTGACAGCACAGACCAACTTAAATTATCTGCTTTCAGTGCTGTTTCCCAAAGGACTTTTTTCCCCCGGACTATAATGTCCCATGGGACAGTGCAGTAACAGCTGCTGAATCCCAAGGAGGCTGAAGAAAAAGGACATTGGCTGCAGCTCTGTCCTGCCCCAGCGTTGTTTAGAGGTGGTCTAATTCATCTGCAGCGACTTTATTGTAACAAATATTATTCAGAACAGAGTGATCACATTATATTTTAGAAGAAACGGACAGTCCAAGGAGAAACCTATTCACACTGTGTCACGGAGAGTAAGATGAAGGCTTTTATTTACTTGGAAGCCAGTCAGGGCATTAGTTCAGATAATAAGGGCTGGCTGGGAAAATGCACCCCTGGGGCCCAGACCATGAAGGCACGAGGCTCTCAGCGACTGCAGCCTTCTTTATGAGTCCCCTTCCCTTCCCTGGGAGAACAAATCTCCAAGGGTCAGACTTCCAAAACAATTTCTTGTGCATTTCTTTCTTTTGAGGTGATGGGCAATGCCTTTGGTCAAGCTCTCATTGGGTTACCTCAGCTCCTGTCTTCAGCTCCTGGGCTTTACATCTGCCATCGTCCTGCTTGTCCACGAGGTTTTCCATGAGTGGAGGAGCAGGGGTTAACCTCGGCATGCCTGGGGAGGAATTAGGGAAAGCACAGCATCAGAGGACACACGTGCGACATGGCAAGTTGAAAAGGAGGTGCAGTAGTGCAGTCTGTTCCTTGCTGCCATTTGGATGTGCCTCTGCAGGTGGCATTCCTGATGCCATGTCCTGGGAAGTCAAAATGCTTTACCTTGGGAGGGAGAAGACACAGGGAGCCATATCTGAAAGAGTCACTGAAGGAAGGAAGTGAAAGTAAAAGTTAGCACATCTGCTTTGCTGAGGAAACTTATAAAAAAATAAAGCAGTAAACACATTGCATAAGACTGAAAATGCTGGGAAATGTAATTATTACACCTCTTTATAATCTGTATATGCAGCACTTCCAGCTGCCATAGTAACTTCTGCATGTACTTATATTCATACCTGGCTATTTTTAACTAGCGATCCTGGACCAGAGGTGGTCGCTCAGATATTATGGCTAAGGGTAACCCCAAACTCTGCTGTACAGCCACAGTCCAGTCTTTACTTCTGGAATAAGACCAATAATTCATTGGTGGTTTTGTCAGCACAGGATTTTTTTTTTTTAATTATTATTATTATTCTTTTTTTGCACAGTCCTAGTAGGAACACTAACACGTGATGTAGGTGATTTCTGTGGTCAGTTAGCACATGGTGGGGGCTGCTGCCTTGCCCTGTCTCTTAACGATTAAATCATGTGATGATATAATGAAAAATGTAGTAAATAAAATAGGACAAATGATTAAATAGCTTAAAATTCACCTACTAAGGCATTAAAAAATAGTCTGTGAATATTTATTATGGGAATGATCTGTTTCATGATGATTTAAACACCTTCCTCGCTGAACTGATGCTACTTAGCCAAAGTATCTGTTACTGTAGGAAGATGAAATTGCATGCCCCGTGGGACAAGGCATCTTAAAAAAAGGGGGGGGGGGGGGAGCACAAATAGGTTAAATGTTTGTTCTTCCAGTTAATTACAGATTGGTGCTGCACCTGCTGAGTTTTCTGGTCAGAGCACTGTCCATATACTGAGTCGTGGGGGCATGGGGCACAGGGATGCAGCCCAGGAGGAGGACTTTTGCTTTGCACGTGAGCAGGGATTTACCCCGCCTGCAGTAACTTGTCTTCAATGGGAATTAAGCATATAAAGCCTTATATGCTGAGCTGAAGAGTAGTGATGGGATTGTTAGTCTACATAGCCATCTTCTGTATTTTATTTTATTTTATTTTATTTTATTTTATTTTATTTTATTTTATTTTATTTTATTTTATTTTATTTATTTTATTTTATTTTATTTTATTTATTTTATTTTATTTTATTTTATTTTATTTTATTTTATTTTATTTTATTTTATTTTATTTTATTTTATTTTATTTTATTTTATTTTATTTTATTCTGAAAATATAAATCGCATATACCTGGAATACTGGCAAATCCAGTATTTCTATTGATTGCTTCGTGCTCAGAAAGCTATTTCTCCTTCCAAATAGTTTTAAGCCAGTCGCCAGCCAGGGCTCAGCTTCTGTTTATTCTGGACTCCACACAGAAGAGGAAAGCTTGCCATGAAATACTGCCCAGAGAGGCAGGAGGTGGAAGGACATCTGCGCTTCGTGCACAGAGCAGTCGGCGGGGCAGGTGCCAATGCAGGAGCGAGCTCTGGTGCTGTCGCTGGTTCCCTGCTCCACTTTTTTCGTGTACCTGGAGCAGGGATGAGTGCTCCCAGGCAGTCCTGGTGCACATCAGCTGGGGGAGGAGGCCTGTCCCTGTTCCCTGGTGGCATCGCTTGCACCACCCCTGTGTGAGCCCAGGCAGTGAAGGGCTCGCAGGGACATTTCCCACTTCACCTGCGGTGCTTTGCTTTGCTGCCTGGGGGAACAGCTCTACGGGAAGCCCTGCGGGCTGGAAACCTCCACCCTGTGTTGAGTTTCATCCTGCAAAGCTTTGTTGTCTCCCCCAAGCCACTTGACACGTTGACTTAATTTAACCTCAGGAGCAAAAGTAAATAAGTAATGAGGAAAAGTGTGGTTTTCATTTATTTTTTTTGTTATTATTTTTTTTTCACATAAGTATGCTGGAAGCCACTCAGTGTGTCTGACCTGTTGAAGAATTATGGTAATGTTGTATTAGATTTTGTGCCATTTTTGGCTCCCCCTTCCACGTAGTGGGGCTGTGGTGACCGGCGCTGCCCTGTCCCTGCACCCGCAGCAGGATGACTGCCTCGCCCAGCACAGGGGTCCCTGGGGGTCCTGCAGAGCCAAGGATCCCTTATAACCATCTGCTGGCACTGCTTTCAACCCATTTGCTGAGCTGCAGCTTTCTCAGGCAGTCGCTGGTGTTAATCTCGTTATAGCACAGGTCTCCTCGCAGGTGAAGCCAGCCCTCCAGCCCAGTGCTCCAGCAATAGGAGGGGATGTCCTCAGCCAGGCACCTCTGTGCAGCTCAGAATTAACCGTGACATCTCCTAATACCTTCATACGACCTTCTCTTCTCCACATCTCCCAGCCAAAAGTGGTGGTGAAGTGCTGCTACTGCTGACAGTGACAGTGTCGGAGATGGGCACAATTATTTTGGGTGTTTCTTTTTCATTGATGTAGATCCAAAGCCCCCCCTTCTGAAGGCTGTTACATCAGGAGTGCCCTCTGCCTCCTGCAGCCTCCCAGACTACCTGGGGAAGCAGGGGAGGCAGCGATGGGCTGTGGTTTATCAGCATTCAGAGGATGCCATGGGCTGCCAAAGCCTCTGCTGGGGCAGCGATCACACAGCCCCAACACGGAGCCTCCCGTTTTCCTCCAGCTCTGCCCCTGGACACAACAGCTCGCCTTGAAGCTTTCTGAAGGAATTCATGAAGTTTGCCTAATGCACATTTTCCTTCTGCTGGAGTAAGGACTGGAAATCCTTGGAACACACCACGTTCACCGCGTTCACCCGGCCTGTACTGGGGCTGGACGACCTGGGCTTTTTTCTGGCACTGAGTTTTCAGCAAATTGCTGCCCCCCATCCTGTCCTGGCCTCCCAGGGAGGTTTTTGGAAGGACTGCAGGCCTGCCCCTCGGCCACGAGGCACTTGCCTGTGGGCTGAGCTCTTCTGCAGGCGTGTGGCATCCATCAGCCGCCTCCCTCCTCTCCTGCAGCACTGCGAATACATTACTTGCCCCTAGTGAGCATCTCCTTCCAGGCTTGCATTAACACCGTTGCCACCTCGACTCCTAATTTATTGGTCAGAGTGTGCTTTTCAACAATATTTACAGCCTGGCTTAATGGCGTGTCTGCATTTTGCTTGCTGCAGACGGTAATTCGGGGATTTGTTTGGCTGACTTAAAGAAACACTTTGAAACAGCTGCCAGTGGGTTAGGTTTTATTGCTGAAAGCATTTACATAAACACGAATTTAACACATTCTGTAGCCTCACTTGGTGCTTGTGAAGACAACCTCCGTACTGCCTTGGTGATGTTTGGGAGGGGTGTTTTTGACCCCAAGCCCCCTGCAGCTCCCCAGTCCTGCACCATATCCAGAGGTCAGGATATTGCTACCGTGGACATGGGACCCTGTGCCTGCCGTGCCACCACTGTCCTCAATCACACAGGGTGGTTGAAGCTGCAGCTCGATGTAAGCCTGCTCATAGAAAGGTGGTGAACAGCAGTCAGTGGGCTCTTGGGGCCAGGTTTTCCTTTTTATGCCATTTTTGATGTAATTCCAGGTAAGCACATCTACTAAGCACCTTTTTTTTTTTTTTTTTTTTTCCTTCTGGGACAATAACCTGGGGTGATGCATTTACCTGGTTTTGCTCAGAAGATGAAGATCCTGCAAAGTGGCTTTGCAGGACATCCAGGGAAAGTGAGAGAGAGCAGCAAGCGCTGGGAGTCCGCCTGCATCTGAATTTCAGAACTCAAAACTAGCACCTTCACTGCTGCCCTTCTTCCTCCCCCATTGCCGAAAACATCCCGCCTCCATTAAAATGCCCTCAGATGCGTCTGGGAAACAAGCTGCCAGATGTGCAAGGGGCTGAAGGTGTTGCTGGCACGCTCGCTGTTACTTGTGAGCGTTTTTCCCCCCTGGCAGTGTCGCACACGGCTGCAGGAGCCGCAGCTTCAGGGTGTTCATTAGCGCATCCCCGGCCCCGGAGCCCCCTGGGGCCTCTAAGAGGAGAAAACAAATGAAGCCGCGCTCGTTGACCGTAACACAAATTGACTGCTACTTGTGCTGATGTTTTCAACATAATTCATTTCGGCTCGAACGTGTTGACTATCTGCATAATTTCTCCTTGAATGGTTTTACTGCCATATGGGACACTGCGGACCTCGAGCAGCCGGCTCTGCCTGTAGCCCCTCCTTGCTTTAATCAGTCCCACGGAGCGCGTGGGGCCTGGCTGCCTGGGACTGAGCCCCAGGTTTCTTCAATCTCAGGTGTGATATTGCCCAGCTGGTGAGGATCAGGACCTCCAGGTGGTGACGGGGGCAGTGCTGCAGTGCTGCAGGGCTGCTGCGGCTCTGCAGAGCTTGGGGCAAGGCATGCAGAGCAGCCCCTGATGGTGAAATTTTTAGGGCACAGAGAGGATTTTAACCTCCAAAGAAGTCAGGCTGGGTGTTTTCACCAGCACTGACTTGAGCTTCTGAAGAAGAATAATATACAAGAAAAATGACCAGCTTAGCCTTGCTGCACAGGAAGACTTCAGAAATTCTTCAAAAAGCTCCTGTCTTTTACTACTCAGCCTTAATGCAAAGCATAACCTCTAGCAGCATTTGCTGCAGCTAATACTGTTGACAAGCCAGGATGTCTTTCACTGCAGACTTCATGTCTTAATTAAATGGAATTTGTTTCAGCAAATAATGCTTGTCAGAAGTGCTTTTTTTTTTTTTTTTTTCCTTTTTTTTTTTTTTTTCTTTTGCCTTAGGACTCTCACAAAGATGCTATTAGACATTTCGATAATCAGCCATCTGTGTCTCAGCCTTACAATAGGTCCAAGTGAAGGCAGACTAATTTTTCCCAGGCCAAACTTGTAATTATGAATTAAATACACAGGAATGTCAGGCCACTCTTAAATATAGGAACAGAGAGACATAGTACCTGAGCATGGGAAAAGCAGGAGCTCTCCTGTTCCAGCCCTTGACACCTCGAAAGCGCCCCTAAACTGCAGCTCCCACCCCGACCTCAGCTCTGCCCGCGATGCCGAGGACAAAGCTCCCGGAGCTGCGTGCACCAAGCCCCAGGGCTTACCCAGAAAATGGGTAACGGGATGGACACAGATGAATCAATCTGCAGGGGCTGCCCTGCTCCGTGCCCTGCACCATCCCAGGAGCTGCTGTAGGACCTCACAGGGCTCAGGCCGAGCTCCGCGGCGCTGATGGCAGCAGAGGACGCGCTGCGGTTCGGTCCCCAGGCCCTGGGCTCCTGTAGCTGCTTGACAGAAACTCATCCCTGGCGGTGACGGGTGGCAGATCCCACACGTGCCTCGTGTGTATGCACAGAAATTACAGTGCAGGGGCTGCTTCTTGAGGGCAGAGAGGAGCCGTGCTCATCACATGGCCTGCATTTTGACCATGCGTGTCGGTGTGCCTCTAAAAGCCACCGACTGCAGACTTAACACCCACTGTAGAAGGGAGGTCACCAATAATCCCAACAATGAAAGGATAAAACAGACAATGCCAGCATGAGTTTAAGTTTTATTATAAAATTTATGGAAAAAGAGCATTTCCAGTGTATCTAGAGAGAGCACTTTGTGGGATTCCCTTTTGCCCCTCCTCTTGCAGCCCAGGTGTTACTGGCACAGTGTCCGTGGTGCAGCACAACACAGCACAGCAAATACGAGAGTAGTTCAAATGCCACACAAGAATTCTGTGTTGGTACAAATCTCTACTAAAGTTAATGTATTAAAAATACTTTTATATATTTTACAAATAAGTGGGAAATTTCACGTGTACGAGCATTACAAGAGGAGATTTTTTTTTCAGGCTAAGCTATTTTTTTTCATCACACACTTTCCAGTGTATGCGTTCAGCACCGAATATTGTTATTACTCTGTTTTGAGACAAATGACCCTGATTTTTAGTGGGACTGAAAGGGAGGACGTGCTGTTGGTGTGTTGGAGCATTGCATGGGCAGCAGGGCATGAATCAGGCAGAGACTCCTCTTTTTTTTTTTTTTTTTTTTTTTTTTTTTTTTTTTTTTCCTTTTCTTTTTCTTTTCCTGAGCCACAGCTTTCCTATTTAATCACAAATTTTCATTAGTTTTCAGTGTTCTCAATGAAATCTGGGAAAGAAATAAGATGTTTGCCTTTTACTTGAAGAGAGGCACATAATTTGTTGGGTTGTTATTTCTGGCCACATGCTCAAATATTTGTCCATGGGGAAGGGGCAGGACAACTGTCCTGTGCTTGGGAGGGCTTTGTGCCTTCAGAAGTGGGACCTTAGTTTAGTTGGTACACTTCAGGGATGCGATTATTTTTCCCATGAGTGCACACAGGGCTTCCAGGAGATACTGCGTCCTTAAACCATAGTGTACTATTTTAAACTGTATTTAAACTGCACGATTATACAGCAATTGCTTTTCTTTCTAAAGCAAAAAAATATATATATATTCCTCTTTCCCCCCCTTCCCCTATCTGATATTCTGATGTATATACACTACATTGCTGATTTTTATTTTAATGCCAGACCCTTTAACTAATGCCACAGCAGGCTCAGGTGCACTTTTCCAGTCTTGCTGACCAAAATGTGAGAGGGCACGATGCGGGTCTCTGCTTCTTTGATGGTACAGCAATGCAGGGCACTGCTGTGCCTTCTGATCCATCATTTCTCCTGCACTGCTGGCTGACTTCACCCCTGAAGTTGTGTTTCATACAGCGCTGATTTCTTGCTTAGAAAGCTTGGGGGGTCAGAAAACTGCCGAGGGATACGGGGCCTCTCAGGGGCATTTTGGCTGTGCTCAGGAGGGGCAGGGATTATAACTGCATGAGGACTAACGGGATGATGCTCTGGGTGAAGACAACAGCCTGAAGCTGATCTGTTAGGTGGGGTATCTGCCGTTTCAGATCAGCCAGTTGAAGGCAGGTGATGCTACAGAGGGCAATTAATAAGCCAGAAGTAAGCCTCTACTTGTGGTCTGCCAGTATTCTCAACACCGCGTGTTAAAGTAACAGTTTTGGTGTCCCTGCATAAATAAGATGAGCCCAATGCAGCACTGCAAATACAGATCGATGTAATATATCAGACATACCTGACTGCCTGCACAACAGGCTGTGCGGGTCTGATGTCTAGCTCAGAAGCAGCTTACAGCACGCAGTGGTCTGGGGGATTGAAAGCAGGAACTAATGCAGATTTTTATTTTTCTTTCTTTATTTATAATAGAAATGACTAGCAGATGCTTTATTGCTCTCTCCTAGCTTGGTTGGACCTGCCAAAGGGAAGTGGGAGTCTGAGATGCTGGACCATGCTCAGGCCAGGCTTTGCAAGCCCTCCAAACAAATGCTGTGTGCAGAAGTTATGCTGCTCCCCGCATGTCAGCCCTTCTCCTCCTCCCCAAGTCAGTTAGCATCTGGTTTATCACGGCCTTAAATAAAACATTAAAACCTCTTCCCCTGCAGTACTCCTTGCAGTAAAAAATAAATAAAGCTCCTTTTCAGGTAACGCTCAGCTCCCTGCTCTGCCACGATTTCAGTGTACGAGCAGGAGGATGGTGCAAGGCCCTGGGGCCAGCTGCATGGAGCCGTGCATGGCATCACACACATGTGGCTGCGGGAGAAACCTTTGCTAATCTGGGAATTTGATTTTTACTTCTGGAAATGCCAGTGCTCTGACCTTCGTGTGTTGGGATGGGCGTCTTGTTTGATTTAGTGCTTGTCTTGTTTACTGGGCGCAGCTGGCTGGCTGCTCGCTGCTGTGCTCACTGCCTTTATCTGATGGCTTTGGACAAGTGTCAAAGGCACCACGGACTGCCAAGGGTGAGATGCTGAAGTGCTTAATTAAACAAGCCTCTAGGCAGTGGCAATTTGCACGGTAGAGGCACTGCAGCAGGGCTTTTTCTGTTTTGAAGTTAATATTGGGAACTGTTTAACAAAAATAATGGTGTTTTCTTCTTGTTGTTTTTTCTTGCTTTTTGTCTTGCAACTGCAAGCATTTAGAAAATATGACCCATACTCCCCTGCATTTCCCGAACTCTAAGACATAAGAAGAGAGCTGCAAGAACCTTTTTTACCTTTGTTTTTTGTGCCACTTGCATGAGTTTTCATCCCTTTTCAAGATGTTTCCTTTTTGTTACAATCAAGGACAAATAAAATTACTGAGAAGAAGGAAAGCGAAGGAAAGCAGAGCTTCTCTACAAGCCCGTCATGTCTGTGAGGACTAACATCACTCGGGTGCATCTCCCCACCAGGCTCTGCATATTTCAGTACAAACACAGTGCTGCAATGAAGAGCTATGGGCAGTGATTTGGCCAGTGCTGCGGCTGGGCTGGTCCTGCTCCAACCATCCTGCCCTGTCTACGTGTACTGGGTGGCCAGGGACTTGGGCAACCAGGGTATTTTGACAAATAAATCAGGCTGCACTGGCCAGCTGTCATTGCATGAGGAATGTATTCAAAAAAAATAAAGAAAATAAATAAAGAACATAAAAAGAGTTAATGGCTCTGTGTTTGCCCCTTAGTGGCACACAGTGCAGCTCAGTCCCACCACTCAGGCACCAGTCCCAAGCCAGGATCTTTGCATTTTTGGGGCATCCTGGCTTTCTCCACATGTAAGCAGAGGTGAAATACATCTGCCTGCCTGCCTGTCCTCTCTTTTCAGGGTCATGTGCAACATCCTTCCTATTTTTTTTATTTTATTTATTTTCAGAGATCATTATTAGAAAAGAACCAATCCTCTTGTTGCTGCCATTTGAAAAAGTTTGGCATTGCAGGTGTCTGGGTCTTCCTCGAGCAATCTACAGGTTGTCATTGGTGCTCGTATCCCCTGCATGCTGTGCTTGGCTGGGAGCTCATCCCATGCTCAGCACCAGGGAGAGGGTGGGCAGGGGAATGAGCTCCAGGAGCAAGTAGGTAAATATAAAGCTGACCTCTGCTGTGTTTTCCATAACCTAACTGCATTGCACATTTTTTTTGGGGGTGCATTCAAGAAAAAATGTGCAAAGCTGTGAGTCAGGCAGTAAGTGTAGTGTCAGATGTAACGCAGCACAGAAACCAGGTGCTGGCTGCTTGCCTTGCAGCACGCACTTTGTTTGAATGAGCAGGATTTACTCCGGATTTTCTAGGGGACAAATTATCCACGCGTGAGTTTTAGGATACACAGTAAGACGGGGAAATCCCTGGGGCCAAGTGGTCCAGTCCCAGTCCCAGGGGTTCAACGAAAACCAAGAACAGCTAAGAAAGTCCCCCTTTAAATGTTTGCTAAAAATAACGCCCTGAATGGGGGAGAGACAAAGGGGTGCTTAGAAAAAAGTATGCAGGCATCATGCCATGTCCACGTTGTTGATTAACCACTAGGTTGTACACTCATGTCAACTCTTTAATCTCCCCCAGCTCCAGTTCCTCCTTTTCCATCATTTTGGTGACCTGCTGTAAGGTCAGACAGGGAATTAGCTGTTATCTCCTTACAGAGCAGAGAGCTTGGCCTCCTGATCTGTTTTACACAGTACCTAGCACGCTGCTGGGCACTGCAGTAATTAAGACATAATCATGGTATAAATCAAGTAAATAAGTACTTGTCAACAGGTCATCAGGACTCCTGTGTCTCTCGGGCAAAGCCGTGTTCATGGGGGTCAACACAGCCCGACAGCCAAATCCTTTCCACGGGGGTGAAATGTCTTTCAGCAGCCCTAAAGGCCAAGTCCCTTTTGGCAGGGGCAGCTGAGCAGTCACCGATCCCAGGGGTGTGCCTACCTCTGCCCATGGAAGCCCTTTAGGAAATTGGGTTACTTCTGGTAGAGGTTAAAAAAATAATTGGTGTATTAAATGGTAAGAACAGGGTGTCGCAGATTCCAACGCAAGGCACTTGTGACTTTTCTCTCCAATTTACGGAGAGCTTCAAAATAGTCACTGGGCTCTATAGTGAGGTCAAGAAAAAAATAAAATTATTTAGACCATGGAAATATTAAGGGAAATATTAAGGGGAAACACTATTTGCATTACACTGCTATTGAGCCTCATCATTGAATGGAAAACGCATCTGATCTTGGGACCAGTCTCATTGTCAACCAGGAATCATTTTCTTCTGTGATCTGAGTGTCAGAATACCCAACGGATATGGAATAACTAAATGGTCATTACTTCACTTTAATTTAATTTCAATTAATCACTGTGATTAATTAATCAATTTATTAGGTAGGAATTAATTGTTAATTGGTGGAAAACACCAAGAGAGTGGGAAAGAAACTGCAAATAAGGCAATGCACCCTCCTTCTGACAGAGCTGGAAGGCAAAAAGGACTTTTTGACGACATTTTTTGAGTATATATAAAATCTCCATGTCATAACAAAAAATAAAATCAGAGTAACAAATGTGCAGCACTTTAATGTCAGAATTGACCATCATTGGAACTGTTCACAAGTAGTGTGGACAATCTAAGTTGTACTTCGTTTTCTAAGTATGATATATAGCCGTTAGGATAATTTAGAAAACACATCACCAGAACTTGGGCTGAAGGGGAAGAAAGGGAACATCTTTGAAAGGTCCAAGTGGGAGTTTTCAAGTGAACGCTATTCCAATAGTTTGCAACAAACAGGAAGAAGTGAGGTCTGTTACACATCTTTCACAGCCTATATATAAACCAGCCTCAAGAATATTTACCTGAACAGATATTTACATTTTTTTTTAAATATTCTTAAAAAAGTAATATTTGATCTATGACACAATGAACGTCTCTACAGGGAAACATAGGCATAATAAAATAGTCAAGAAGTCATAAAAGATAACACGAGAGCAGTGTTTGGCCTTAGTAAAACACATTTAGGATGACTGCAATGTATGGATACAGCTTCAATCAAGAAAGGAGTTGTGCATATTTAAAGGTACTTACAAAGCTGGTCTCCTCCTTTTCTTGACATGGGTATGTTTCCTAACCAGATGAGTACAAAATCATGGACACCATGCATTGCTAAAGGAAGGCTATGCCAATCTCTTTTATATGCCTGTGTTGCAATGATGGGATAGTCTCTTCTAACCCTTATGGCTCATAAGTGAAAACACATGTAGGTTTAAGCCTATGGGTGTTGAAGGGCAATTTAAAGGACTCCATGTTTAATGAATTCATAGGATTCATCTCCCGTTCTCGTCTGTCTGAACAGATTTTTATATATTCTCTATAGAACCGAAATGGTTTAAAATACTTCAGGTCTACAGCCATGCTAAAATGCTTCTCTTTTGGTTAAAGTTGAACATTTAAAGCAAAGATTACCACTGCTAGTCTGCATCCTTCTCATGTAAAAATCCCTCTGTGTGCATTGTGAAATGGGTGACTTCAAGCATCTGTCTTGGAAAATAATTACTGCGCCACTAAAATATCACTGGATGTGTGCAGCACTTCCTTCGTACAAACTCTGGGCACCAAGGTCGCTCTCGAAAGGAGCTGGGTCTTTCAAAAGGCCAATGTGTGGCTCTGAGGCAACAGATGTTTACCTTCAGAGAGAGCTTTCACCAACATCAAGCCCACATTTTCAAAGCAGCACGTGGGATCCACCTGCTCGCAGACATCTGTTCGCAGTGGCCGTGGTGCTCCCATGGCTTGCACCACTTCGCGAGCCATAGCTGCTCTTGCCCTGATTACTTCATGGTGATGAACACAGAAAGTTACAAAAAAAAAAAAGAAGAAAAAAGAAAAACAACTAAAAAAGTTTTTATATCTTTCCAAATGTGCAAATGGATCTATACTTTTATGAGAACTGAACTTAAATTTTTCAATGCCAGCTGTTGCATTCTAGGGTAATTCAGCTGGTTTTACAAGAATCTCTTTGCTCATAACTAAAAGATAATTGACTATAAAGAAGTGTACTAGAAATGGAGAGAAAAAAAAAAATACAAAGAAAAATTGTTTCCCAGAATGCCTGAAAATTAAGGCTACAACTAGAAAGTGAGTGAGTTTCCTATTTAAAATACCCTACGCCATTGTAGCCATTATTTCGTGAAGAACCCAGTGACTTCAGTACTACTAAATATTTAATGAGAGAAACCAACAGTTTCTAGAAGCGTTGCTGCCTCCTGTGGGAACAGCCATAACTAATTCTCTGCCCACTGAAGAGCAGATTTTGCATCCTGTGCCCAAGCTGACCGGACTCACAAGCTACTTAAGGACTAATGCCCCCCTTCTCCATAAATATTTTTACACAAACTCTGACCCCCCAGTGCTTTCTGGCTTTTATCCACTCTAATGGCCTGGATATTTCATGCCAAATTTCTCACATGCAATCATACACATATGCATTAGAAGAGGCAGGACTCATAACATTGCTTTCAGTAGTACCAGGAGCAAAATTAAGCACAGAAGAAAGCGAGCTGACAGTTACTATTTCTGTTATGCCTCCTTCTGAAATCACATCCGTGAATCCTCCCAAAGCCATCCTGCAGAGAAAACTGATCAGTTTTCATTAAATCGCTCTCCTAGGTTTCTGCAGTTTGAAAACTGCTCTCTGATGCTTATTTTCCCTCGTCATCCAAAGGTGAATTTTAACTGCAGTCATCAGGTGGGGCAGCCAGCACAGCGAGCGGGCAAGGCGTACGGAAAGAAAACGGATGGCTTGAACATAACATAAAAGCTCCTCAATACGGAAACTCAAAATCTGTTTTGTTCTACAGATTCGCTAGGTTTTGTGGCTTATGTGATATCTCAGTGGAGATATTATTCGCTTCCCAGCATTTTTCTCATAACCACAAATCATACCCCTAAATAAAAAATAACCCTTCAAAACCACTTCCTATTAGCAGAGCATACCTTATAAAACTTGCAAGTAGACCAGTGTTGTACCATGAAGCCTATACAGGGGGTTTTTGTTTTTTCATTTTTTTTTTCTTTACCAGTGTAAAAATATACAATGCTACTGCTCATTTGTTGCAGTGTAAAGGTCCAACTGGTACTTGCCTGCCTAAGGCTCTACTGCTATTGCTCTTCATACTTCTCCAACCCAGACCACTGTGTTACCCCTCCTTATACCCGAAACCTCACACCGTAATGTATTTTGCTTCCCATTTATAACAAACAATGAATCTTTAGCTGGTGTAATGAGATACTGTCCAAATAATCCACTGTCTTTCATAATTCTGTTGTGGCTGCTCCAGGGCCAGTCTTTGGATGTGATAGGGTCCTTTAAATTCTTCAGTACATTCATTTTCCCCGTTGACAGCTCTACAAAAAGCACATCTGTTTGCAAATGTGAAGTAGCATATATATAGTACTGATTGCCTTCAGTGAAAGAGGGCTGAAATGTCAGATCGGATACGTGTATGTTTGTTTGTAAGTCATAAATCAACTTGATCTCCCCCTGGACAGTTACAGCCTGGACTTTGATCCTGCCACTGTCTTCATCCGCGCTGACCAAGTAGCGTCCGTCCGGGGAGACGTGCGGGGTGCCCGACACGTCGCTGTTGGTGCCGATGACAGCGTCGGTAACGCTGTCGATCAGGAGCTGCGGCGAGGCAGCCCGCAGCCTGTTCCTCCTACACTGCACCAAGAAGTAGCCGCCCAGGTGGGTGTAGGCCATGGCCTGCGGCACGCAGCTGTAGTTTCTGAAGCTGATGGTCTTGACGTGGGTCACGGTTTCCAGGTCGATTTTGTGGACGGCGGATTTCGATTTGTTAAAGATGAAGCCGAATCTGAAATAGAAAACAGGACACTGAGGAGACATGACTCTGATGGTGTGCTTGAAAGAAGAGGAGAGTCATCAGAACTGGGAAACTGTCTTCTTAATTTTCTGTGCAATAACGCCGTGTGGTTTCTGCAAGAAACCTCTCTTGTTTTAGTGCTTCTAACATGCACTAAAAGGAGGAATACATTTCAGTGCAAATCAGCAACTGATCCTGGAAGCCTGGATATGTATTTGGGTATTTGATTCCAAGTCTTTTATTAGGAAGACCAATTTACAACAGGAATAGCAAGGCTTTTTTTTTTTTTCTTTTTTTTTTCCTTTGGTAGGTAAGCACATTGACCAGTTATGTATCGAATCTGTTCCAGTTCTAGGTAGAAGTAATTCATTAGATACTCAAGACTTCCTCGAAACATGAAAGTGTTCAACAGAGAGCATCTCCCTGTCAGGCTGGGGGCAGAGAGCACCTTTGAACTACGTTTATAACCACGGAGCGAACACCAACGTGCCCAAATTAGAGCATCTGAGGGCAGCTCTGACGTGTACTTTGTGCCTTTGGTGCCTGGGGACCACTGCAGGAGCTGCGAGGCCGAGGCATGGAGCAGGCTGTTTTAGGCACCGTCCTGCCAGCCCAGGAAAGGTGGAAACCATTTCTCAGGGCAGATAATGAGCAAGGGTGCGCTGCAGAAAAGTGGTCTTTGTTTTCATGCTCCAGAGAGGGCAGACAACAGTGAGCAGAGAATAAATGCTCTCTAAAAGATACATGCTGCAGCACACCTGACCTTTGCTGAAGACAAAAAAGGTCAAGAATGGCCAGAAAGGTTTCTGCTTAATTTGAGAGGGAGCCCATAGAAGCAGCCTGTTTGTGTTCCCCTGGATTCACAGGTCACTGGCACTGACTTACAAAAACTAATTTTACATCTTTTCATCCATTCAATGCGAAGAGAAGGAAATGAAGTGAGTGCTTAGTTTTGTATCTCTTCCCTAAAAGATGTAAAATTGCTTTTTGGAACATGGACGACTGTGCTTGCGTGCAGATAATAGATATTTTGCTTAAAACACTGGGTTTATTTTTTTATTCTTAATCCCTCTGTCAATGAGACACTCAGCAATGATTTCATTTCTAAAGAACGAGCCAATGTAGTGTATGATTCCATGAAAATCACTGGGCTAAGCCTTTCATTTTCCCATTACACTCACATCCATTAGAGACTTCACAAAATATCTGCAGTAGAGATTCGTAGTGCACTGTGTGTGGGGAAATTGGATATGACACTTGTATTTCTCCTGGATGAATGCATTTTAAGTACACTTTAAAAAATGCTTTCCCTTACAGCATTTTTTGAGACTTCCTTAATACTTGGCCAAATGCCTGAAGAAGTTAAAAATGGTTCTTATCATAAACTTTAATTTAAAAAAGTGGGTCAGAATGTGTTTTATGTGCACACAGCTGCAGAAGAGGCACAGTGCTTGCATGAAATCTGTGATCTGAAATCTCAACGAGAACCTTGCACTTAGAGAGTTTTTAATAGGCAGCAATCTACCCTGGGAACTAATAAAAATGGATACATTTCTAGATATCCATCTGAAATAACAGGCAGCTGAAATACATATGCAGGAACATTTGCATACAAATATTTTTTGGCTCTCAGAAGAGATTGCTTAAATATTCACCTTCCTGGGAAATGCTGGAATCGCCATTTATTGTTTCTGAGTGGAGAATTTAGAACATGATCCCGGTAAGTCTCATTAGACTGTGAGAAATTATTTTTTTGTGCTGAAGGTGAGAGAGAACTGACAAAGATCTGGCCCTGAACAAATGAAATAGGAAATTAGGCACAGCATTCTCTGCTTTGCACATGGAAAACTATAGGCAGTTGTCTACCTTTAATATTTTTCCTGGAAGATCATCTGTATGCAGCTGATTAATCACACTGAAACAAACAAACAAACAAATCTAAAAGAAAATAAACAAAAAAATGGTTCAATTTTCCTGTCTTTAAACCCAGACTGTACCTCCTCATCCCAGTCTTTAACGTTCAGCAGTCGTCTACCTCCTGGCACTACTCTTATTCATACCAATAGTTTGAAAGCAAACTGGAAAAGTGAGGTAGGGAAAAATTAAGAATGAAAGCCATGAAGTATGTCTTATTTTGTGCTTCAAGAAGCAAAGTTATTTATTTTGGATCAGATTCAACACATAATAATTTACTTGTGACCTCAGTGTTCCTTGCAGGGAATCTACACTTACTGTAAGGAGCTACATTATGATTTTTGGAGTGTTTAAGTTAGTTAAACTATATTGGTGACAGGAGATGATTAAGTAGTTGTTATGTTATAACATGGTAAGAACAGTATAAATTGCTTTGTAGTTATCATCAATTTTGATAACTTTAATGGGAGGCTTCCTGTTCCTGCTGGGAAGCAGTCAGTATTACTCCAAGTTATTAGTATGTAACTTATGCAATCTCATTAACCACTACATCACATTAACATTCAAAACTGATGGTTTGTAGAGGTGTTTTTTTTCTTCTTTTTAATGCGCAGTGCATATCATGTTTCTGCTCAAACCTTACACCTCACACACACATCTAATATTTGAATGGGTAAGGAGCTGGAAACATGTGGAAGGACCATGCTTTATGCTTCAGGCAGCATAAACTTTTACCACTTTTGGCAATAAATCCTTGATCCAAAAAGAGGTTTTGAGATGAGGAAGCCAGATTTTTGGCCACCAAATTCCCAGCACAAACAAGCCATGGCAGCATGTTGTGCTTTGCTAAGGACTGGCTGACCAAGCTGAAGTCTGAATGCCCGTGCAAGGGCTAAGGGAAGCTGAGGTTTGATTCTCACTGTTTCATTGATCTGATGAGTAACTATAAATAATTTGCTCAGGCATTTCTCCATTTCTTGCGTGAAAATGGAAACAAGAATACTTAGCTCAATCACAAATTCATTCATTAACATTTGTAAAGGGCTGTAAGATTATTAGACAGATCCTCACTAGAAATGAGCAGTACGGTCACTGTCAATATTCATTAAGAGGATTTCTTACCTGACGTGATTAATAATAAGATTTGTAGGTGGTATAAAAAAGTCATCCACTCCTTCAAACGGCGTGCGGATAACATGCTGATACTCCCCTGCACTCGCCTCTGGTATTACCTGCAATAAATACACACAAGGTTGTGTGCAAGAGAAGCAGAAAGGTAAATACAGATTACACAGTCATACACGGTGGCGAGTGGCTTTTCCCAAGGATGCAGTAGACTCAAATTGATTAACGACCTCAAAATACTGTTTGGTGTAGCTGCCTTGAAAAAGGTGTGCTAATAAATAGTATTTGAGGCTTGACATTTGTAAGGTAAGTACACAGCTCTACTTTCATAAGACGTTTATATTGCAAGAAAGAGCAGTCATGCGGGAGCTGAAATAGCATGACAACACTAAGACCACAATAATTTATTCCTTGCTGTCTAAAATAAACAGTTATTTCACGGTCATATTTATTAATCTCACTTAGGTGTGCAGTGATAATTTACCAGCTCGAAGGCTCAGACACTAACTCACAGCTCACAATTATCACTTTGAAGGAAAAGACCTGTTCATCCACCTACTGCACCATATAAGACTTGTGGGGGAGCAGAGCAAGTCCCTTTTGCTGTTCCCGCTGTGCCACCCCCTGGCACAGCCCACACCCCTGCTGCCACAGAAACTCTGCTCCCCCACTGCTCCGGACACGGAGAAGCAGAAGTTTTCACTAATGAAGTTAAATACTCAGATTATTTGCTTGGTTCAAGACGACTTTAGTCTATTCACTGGGATACTCTGCTCATGTAATGTGCAACAGTAGTTGCTCTGAGTTTATAGCTACATAATTCATTGCAGGAAATGCTAAAACCCTACAAGGCTCAGTTCCGATGGCCATTCTGACCATGCCATTTAGATTTCTTCCAATTATATTGCTCAAGAAAGATGCCTGTTCCCGCACAGTGCTTTCACAAGGCCAGTAATGGCTGAACAACAGCATCCCATTAGTCGGCTGCACGGGCTGTTTGATAAATCTCAGACTTCCACAGAACTAGTAGAAACTTAGGTCTACTTACACAGTAGCATTTTTATTAAAAAAGATATTTTATTGCACGACAGCGGCTAACAACTCCGGGTTTGAAGAACGAACTTCACCAGATTAGTTGCTGCTCACCTTCAGGGAAAGACAGTTGGAAAAAAAAGAAAAAGATCTGCTAATGCTGGTGCTAATCCCACTCTCCACATGTGTAACTGCACTTTATAAAGCTAACGGAAAGGACTATCTGAGAGCTGGAGCCTCATAACAAGTTTCCAGCTGTGCAGACGGTGTGTTCTTTTTAATAATCACATGCTTGAGCCATCTCTCCTTTAATTACAGAAACCTCTCACAGCTGGGTGGAGGAAATTAAGCTGGAAAGGGTAAAGAGAGCCCATTTTGTCTCCTTATACTCTGTTCAGGAAACTGTGCTAGTGCCTAGGTGATGCAAGCTGGTGGCACTGCCTCAGAAAACTTTGTTGATTTGCCCCCACTCTGTTTCTGCTGAAAATGCCTGTGTAGAACTGCAGGTTTGTTCCTCATTATAACTGAAAGCCTGCAGGTTTTGGACGCTACCTTGCACTGCACGGTGTGCTCATCCCACATTCAGGGGGCACTGCCTCCAGCAAAGCCTTGGGCAGCCTCACGACTGGTGTAGCCTACAGATGGGCAGGTTTTCAGGTCAGAAAGCACAGCCCCTCTTCTCCTCTGCCTCTCTCACTCTGTTTGGGAATGCTTTGATGTAGCTCCAGAAGCAAATTTTCTGGTAAAAAGATATTCACGAGTCTTCCATGGGTCCAGAAAGGTTGGGCAGCAGGTGCCACAAAATAACTACTGCAGAACGGAACGTCTGGATGGATCAAATCAGGTTTGGCGTCCACTTTGTCATATGACATACAGCAGCAGCAAAATGCCCCGTCAGATGCCTACACAAGAGAAGCTAGTTCCCCAGGGCAATCCAGAAAAGGAAGCTAATTTTGATGTCCAAGCTGATGTGCATTACTGTGCCCCGACAGCATTGTGCTGGTCAGAGCCACACTGAGTGTGAGCAGCTGCAGGGAGCTCACTGGCTCCGTTCCAGTGCAGTCACTGACACCCAACAGCAGAACATGTCCCCGAGGTTTTATTTTTGCTGATCATGCTTCTTTCATACCCTTGAGATTTTTTTTCTCTTTTATTTAAATCATAATACATAGTTTTCAGAAGCACTTAACAAACCCACCACCTTCTCTGTTAAAGATTTGCATTTTACTGTGATAAAAATTCTGCTGCATTATACTCCATCAACACTGAAAAAGAAAGCCGAAGGCTTGTGAGAGAGAAGTGAAAAAATAGATAAAGTTTAAGGAAAATAAGTAGCAACTTAGTGCAGAAAGTGACAGAAAACCTGGACTTCCACGTGAAAGACAAGAAGAGGTAAATGTCTTTACCAAAGCAGAGAACAGGGTGGTTTTGCTCTAACCTTATTGAGAGCGATAGGCTAGCAATCCTGAAATGAGTTACAAATCTTGAGGCACAGTGCAATGCATTCACCTTTCAATGTTCCTTTTCACACACAATGCACGCAAATTGTTTGCAGACAGAAAAAATTGCAGGTCTTCGTAATGTCTGAGAAGGGTGCACTGCACTTAGTCCTTACCCTGTGTTTTCCCTGAATGTGTGTTGCTCAACCTGACTTGCACCTCTGCTGAAATACTACCAATAGGCTAAAGAGTGACAGATTTCTGTGCAGAAAGTACGCTCTTTCAGGCTTCTTGGTACCCACTGCTTTTAGACCTCAATCAAGCTAAAAAGAAGCTGCACTCACGCTGGCTGCACAAATGACTTGGAGCATCGCATGCTCGTGCTGCTCGCAGTCTGCTGCCAGCCCGTGCTGGATGACTTTATGGCACTTGGCTCTGTCATCAGCCTTAAAACAAAATAGACCTTGGCAACAAAGCCATCCTGCTGCCAGCCCATGGCACAGTCATTGCTCAAAAACAAATTAAACAGCAGGAAAAATATGTGAGGATGGACGGAAGAGGGATGAATAAAACACACTAGATATGTAAATGAAAAAGCAGCTTTACATCCAGACCGTTAAAGGCTGTTAATTACCTGCAAGCAGCCAGTCAGCAGCTTGCTACTGAGGATGTCAAGCAAAGGAAGGGCAAGGGCTCGGGTGCAGAAGGGCTTACCTGCAGTGTTGGTGAGGATTTCCGCATGTCACCCCAGCTAAGCACCCACACTTGGTCATGGGATTTGTCATAATGCAACTTGGTTGGTAATGGGTCAACATCCAAGGACTTTAAAAAAAGAGACATACATATTTACACAGTCACATGTATTTCATTATGCACACAATACACATTACATTAGTTTACTGTAGACATTCCCATGTACCACCGTTTACGCTCATGTGTACAGCTTTGTACAATTACCTTCTCATCAACAGGGGGATCAGCAGCAGCACCAGCAATAGAAAATCTGGCTGCTCAGTTCCATTTTCTGGCTAGATGTCCCTCCAACTTCTGTTACTTACAGCAGATCAGGATCCACTCTCTGCCTGAACTATACCTGCGTCAGTTCACTCTTCCTAACCTACCTATAACCGAGGTCAGGGAGGAGCTCAGTAAGCATATATCAGAAATTAGTTCTAGCATTATTTTACCACGTTAGCTGCAAGCCCAGCTGCAGACACAGCCCTGAGATGATGACAGCCACCCCATAAAGGAATTTCTTCCTGCCAGTGAGATTTCAGAGCAGTGAATGACTGTGTGACCCCACGGGTGAAAGCAACACAGGCCAAACTTTTTAGTGATGTCAGCAGATCCACTGGGCAAAAATCTACGCTCATTTCCCTATATCAAAGTCTTTTTGAACTTTTGCCATCACTGAATGAAGATTTCCCTTTGTAGGTACCTGTATGGCTTTCTGAGTCTGGATATCAATTATCATTACTCTGTGCTGCTTAGGCTGTGTCACATAAATATACTTGTCTCTGACATTGACCGCTGAAGCCCAGAGGCAGGATTGAGTGCCTTCACCTTCCACTCTAGGACAGATCTCTTCCTGCGAAAAAAAAAAAAAAAAAAAAAAAGAGGAAAAGAGGATTAATTTCTACAAGTTCAGGGTCTGGAGCTCTAAGAAGGTTAGCTTTGAAAACCACAGAAAACAATTCCATAGGGATTCCATTAGGGTGAGGATTATTTTCTTTCTTTTCCTGGAAAACACGAAGTAATTATTTTATTTGGTACCACACAGCAGCTTGGCCCTACCCAGTGACATTAAACAGCTCGACCTCACCGGACAGGCTCCAGACTGCCCTCCTCATCCTCAGCAGTGTGCCAGGCACAGAGCAGCTCCTTGGCCTGGGCTCTGCTCAGCATCCACCCAAACCAAGGGGAGCAGGGAGGATCACCTGCCCTTCAGTTACACTGCTCAGCTACACCTCTAACAGCAAATGAGGACACTTCTGTTGTAGGAACCCTTATAAATTGTAGGCTGGTATCACTGTCTACATGGCAAACACTCAGGATGCTAAAAGAGAAAAGGGAGGAAAAAAAGTCAAACATCCCAATACCATGGCAAAGGGCACTACGATATCCATGGGAAACCCTCAGAGGTCTCTCTGAAAGGCAGCCAAATAATAACGATAAAAGTCCCTTTTATGCCCACCACTGTGCTGACATTATTTCTTTAAGGGCCTGCTCTCCTCTGTGATTTTCAAGCTGTTTCTCCAGAACCACCTCTTCAATATTTACAGCTCTTTGGAAAAGAAACACAAGATGTCTTTCTTTAAGTAGAAACAGCTGAAGTGTGGCTTAATATTATGTACAAACTAAGTTCTGTTAAAGTATTCCAGTAGATAAAAAAACACTACCAACCACAAATGTATGAGTTTTAGAAAACAATGAATACAGACTCACAGGAAGATCATGGCCCATGGTAGAAGTGCCTAACCCAGCCTGCTAGGCTCATGATCATGTTCTGTTTACCCTGTAAATCGGAATTTTCATAAAAGTAAATGAAGGAGTTAACAAAGCATTAACAAAGCATTTCTGGATGTATTTTAGGAGATGTAAGTTTTCTGAGTGTGTACATGATGTGTGCTATTGTAGTGGAGTACGTGACACAGGTCACAGAAAACACTGGCCTCTCAGAGCCTCCAGGCACACATTATCCCACCTGCTACACTGAGCTCCTGTGTACGAGCCAGTGCTTGAAATTCACTGACATGGCAACAAATTTTCCTTGTAATTTCCTACAGCAAGGATTAGGTAAACTTGGTGCTGGCAGTAAATGTCAGACAACAAGCAGGGATGGCGTGGGTCTCTGCTTCGGCAACAGGACCAGCACGGCACAACAAACCTCACTGCATCCTTATTTACCTCCCAGCTGTGGTTCAGTCTGGGAAATGTATCCAAGGTTTATCCCATGCATAGTTCCCTTAATTTTCAAGTGGAGATGATTAACCTCAAGGATGTCAAGCCCACCAAGTCACAACATAACTGTCAACCTTTGGTAGTAACAACCCTTGAAGAGATTAAGAGAAACTTTCCCAGCTGTCAGCTCTAGCTGCTGGGTTCAGGACTTACATAACTCGTGAAAATCCTCTCTTCGGGCCTGATGTGCCTGCGGATTTCACATTCATTTGGCTGAAGGACTGTGATCCCATCATCAGAAAAGACATAGAACATATTCCCAACACTCAGGCCTTGAAGGGGGATAAAGAAAAAGGAGGAGGATTTTTTATGCACATATCCATAGCTGTTAGGACTGTAAAAACTCGCCCACTTCCCCCCAACAAACAAAATCTGCCTTACATAAAGGTTGGTCATTTGGATGCAGTCAGTGCATTCACAAAATCAAATTTCATGTCACAACGAGGGCTTCAAGGAGTGAAGAGGTACAGACACATTCAAAAATGCATTGCCTTGGTGGCGGCAGTTGTACACCAGCATTGGTGTTCAGGTCTTGTGCTAACATACAAAGCAGGACTTGAGTTAAATAAGCCTCTGTGTGATTATTGTACCTCCTCAGACTATGGCTTTGGTTTGTTATGATTTCATTAAAAACAGTTTGCTAATAATTTGAGAACCGAGCGAGAAGCTTTAGTTTAAATTAATCTCAAAGCTGTCTTATTACAATAAACTTGACTTCTTGCAACTGTGACGCAAAATGAATGTGCTTAACAGCTGTCCACGAATGAAAATATATCCTCTATTTTCTTAAACTATCTGAATGAACTATAGCCACCAAAACAAATACATTTTTGAAATCTTGCAAACTGTAATTCACAAATGTGGAGTATTTCAGCATTGCAATAGCACTCATTTATCCACAACTGGGGCATTCCAGGAGATTCGGAAAACTAGCTGTCTGTCACTGCTTTGCTGTTAGAGCATTTTTTCTCATTTCTGTCATGCAGAAATGCCTTAAAACACTGATAATTTAGTTCCTCAGCTACATGCAGTTGCAGGAATAAGTAGCTCCGAGAAATGTTCAGGATCTTTTCAAACACTCCAGTTAGAAAGATCCAAGCATCATTTCAATTTTTTTTTTTTTTTTTTGTACCACCACCAATAAATGTTTGCAGTGACTACTGTCACCCCCAGTAATGCTGATGTGTACCTATCTGCCAATGATATGGTGATGTTGTAATTTGTAATTTGTTATTAATTATATTTTAACCATGGAGAAATAAGTTCCCAGTTCTACGGATCTCAACAATGTTCAGCATTACAATTCCTTTGGCTGCTCCTGTGGTGGCAGCTCTAAACCCTGCTCATGCCTACAAGGTTTCTCACATCTCAAGTGTTGGCATGACTGAGGCAAATCATCACAGGAAAACTTCATGATACAAATGTGTAATTTGGATGTTTTTTTTTTTTGTTTGTTTGTTTGTTTTTTTTAGAATTTAATTGAGTGTACAGTTTAATAAGGTTAGGAGGGTTTTTTGGAGCTAAAAAACCCTCTTCTTTTGCCAAATAAGTGGCTTCAGAGGACAAGTTCTCAGAATCAGGTGCTTGCTGAGTTAAACCTCTCTAAAAAAACAGAAATACCCCAGTCAGGGCATCAGGCAGGTACAGGAGCCAGGATCCTTAAATGTGATGCCACGGTGAGGGATCATGCATGTAGAAAAAAAGCTACTGAACTCCTATTGAAAACTGAGTTACTTTTTTAAGGACTATTTTTTTAAAGAATATATTGATAAAGCATTTCATTTGGGCATTTTGGGCCAAAATCTGCACTCACAGCATGCACACAGCTCCCACCTGCTTCGATGGGAGTTGGGTGAATGCACAGAGGGCAGAACTTGGCCCTGTCTGGAATGAGTGCACATTCATGAGGGAAGTTTTGCAATCCTAACACGTGAAGACAGGCAGGCAACAAACTACAACCATTGTGAAGATGCTTATCATTATTTTCATGCACAAAAGTAGTGTGAATTTATCTAAAACTCCACATACGAGTGTGTATTTCAGAATTAAGGCCTTAATTTGTCACAAGAATACTTTTCTAATCTAGACTTAGAGCAAGTGACTTGGCAAGTCCTACCACTTATTTTACAGTAAAACAACTGCAAGTTTTCCTGCTGACTGGTTAAAATATGACACAATTTACTAACAACACTGAGGTACACTGAAGGCGAGCTCTTTTCAGAGTTTATGAAATGAAATTAAAATGCTGTTGCAGTCAGTAATCTTCATACTGATTTTTAAACGAAGCAGGTGTTTTACTAGTCAGACTAGGCCTTTTACTGTGAGTTACAAAGTATTTGCCAAGTCTTGATTGGGGTACATATATAAACAAGCTCAGGGGAATTGGTAAAACAGACTCCGAGCTGGATTGTACTGCTGCTACTGCTTGCTCTGGGGAGTTATTCCAATACACAGGTGGGAAAGGGGAACTTTGCTCAGCTATAAGATTGATACTAGTGAGGCAAGTAATAGACTTGGAGCTAGAGGACTTATGACCAGGGCTCTTGTTGGCTTTTGCCATCCTCTCTAACTGAAGACAGGTTGGATGACACAACTAGTTCTAAATCTAAAGCCAACAGACCTCATTTGTCTGACAAAAAACTGTTATAACAAAAAGACCAGAGAATGGTGAGGGCCTTCTAAACGTAACCCATCACATCTGAACCATTCCAGATGATGCTGGCTCTACCACCCTTATTATTTTTTCATCAGCTGAAGAAATAAAGCATGGGCACTTGTTGACTCAAGACTGAAATTCAGGAGGGTAGCAGACGACAAGAGTTTTCTTTATTTGAGGAATATAGCCTCCACTGAGATGTACATCTGCATCGCTCCCCTTGGAGATCAAAGGGCAAATCTGTCACAGGGCAACACTCTTCTCTGAACCAATACGTGAATAATTTTCCTCAGTTTAATCTAAATGCTTGAAAGTATTTAAGAACTTACATAAGGTAACAAAAAGGCTTTCAACTTTTTAAGTGCATGGCTTTATATAACTGATGATTGCCTGATGGCAAGATATGTTCCCTTTATCCAGGAATAAAGAAAGCAGCATGCACTCTGAAAATGAACACTGGCATGAAAACAAATCTCTACTTTTGGGCTACTCATCATCTTCTCTGTACAAAGACTAAAAACTAGATTGCACGCTGAGTAAATATTGCACGTGCTTCCAGTCCCATGTTTACCTGGCTATGTGCATTCATTTCTGGAGGTTTTCCTTGTGTGTGGTCTGTGAAAGGTTTTGAGGGAAGACTGGTAGACTAACTTTCAAAATGATCGACTACTTGTGTTAAAACTGTGACTCACAGCAAAAGGTGGTTCTATGCAATATTCTGAATAGGATCCTACAAATAGCTTCAGTTGACACAGGCCTGGCGAGCGTGAGGATGTGATCATTTTGAAGGAGCGCAGGTCTACCAATCCAGTTGTTAATATTTCTACTTACACTTAAGTTTTCATTCTAACAGAATTAAGAGTTTATATTAAAACATAAAAACAAAAATACCATTCCCCTCTAAGAGCCTTCTCTGTGCCAAGATTTCACCTTGAGGTATGTTTACTGGATTCTTTGTCTCAAGTGAATGTGCTGAACAAATACTATAGAATGTAGACAAGGAATAAACCTACTCTAAAGATACTGACTTGCTTAGGAACATCAATAGTAAATCTGCTTTTACTGCCTGTGCTTTCCCTGTAAATTGCTCATACTTTTATTTAAAATGTGCAAGGTTGATAAGCAGTAAGTCCATATTGTTTAGCAGAATTATAATAAGACTTTCTGCAACCAACTTCTTAGTTGTTCTTTAAGTATTTCTATACATCTGGTAGGGTTATCCAAATACTTTCTTTAAAAAGGAGCATAAGAGATGCGGTATTAAATCATGTAGCATTATGCAGATGATGCTGGACTGATTAGATGCGCTAAAGATTTCATTTCCAAGCAGAAGGGAAATAGCAATTCTTAGTGCCCGTAATGCCATTTACAGGAACACTGGCAGTACAGAGACACTCTTCAAAGCCATGCACTTGGCACTTGTGGGTGGCATACAAACTCTGGAGAATTGTCATAGGTGGTCATGCCACATCTTATGACCTCCGACCAGCTGCATCTGGTGTGAGTACGTACCTGCAGCCAGCAGCAGGACCTCAGCTATAGACCTAGGCAGCACCAGTTACTAAAGGCTGGCACTTTCCTTCTGCCCCCCAAAATCCTTCAGGCTAATCCATGACAAAAGCTCCAAGCCAAGGGCACAAAGCACAGCTCTTGTTGTGGGTACCTGGGGGCACGACTTATGAAACAGGCTTTGCACAGAGACTTCCACGAGGCTGGAAGGGCAGCAAAGTCCCAGCTTCCTCGCGTGCAAGTGGCAAACTCAAGAACTGTCTTATGCCTGGACTTCTTGGACAATCCAAGAACCTTCTCCCAGGGAGTAGGATGCCCTGCTCTAGCAGTCTGAAGTGCCCAAAGGCAGGAGGCTCCTCACTGATGCTTCTGGGCACTGTACTTCAGGTGGCATATGGATGAGCTGCTTGAGAGCTTCTCACTGTGTGTTTTGGAAACAATTACAGCACCAGTGCATACAAAATCAAATCAATCTTGACTTCAAGTGCCTCCATAATATGTTTGAGTCAATTAGCTGTTTAAGGACGCTTTTCTCCTAATTTGGCTTCCAAGATACGCAGATGTTGACCTTGTGCAGGGCATACTATAAATTTGATCAAACTAGAGATCTTAACTGCCAATTAAAACAAGGAGAAATGGGGCAACCTTTACCCTGCATTGATTTAAAGGATAGAGGGAAGTAAAACTTGAGGGTGTTTTTTGCTTAACAGACAAGAACACGGTTTTTGTTGCTCACCTAGTAAACATCAATATGTGCTACTAAGGAGGAAGAGTTTAAATTGCTTGCTTAAAAATGCAGTGTATTGAATTTATGCCTTACATGTTCAATTATGGTAATTTGGGAGCACTTCTGACACTTGTGTATGTTAATGTAGCTTGGGAATCTCAGGCTACTTGCATTGGTGGCAGTTCATATAAAATTCCCATTTTTCTATATTTTATGGTCATCTATTATTCCATCATGGGAAAACGTAAGAAGTTATCAGTAGGATTTACTTCACTGGAGTGACACCTCTCATTTGAATACTTTAGCTTTTAAACTTCTGGTCTGTACTTAATCTGGTAACTGCAAAAGTTGACAGAGTTAGTGGCAAGTCAGTGCAGAATGGCCCATCATGGAATTACTAAAGCAGACAAGCACATTATCACTACAACGAAAGAACTTTACTGCAGTACCTTCCTCTCGCCACAGTATGTTTGCAACTGCAGCATCAGAAAATTGGGAAAGCCAGAAAATAATCAAGAAAAGGAAAAAAAAAAACAAAACAGTGTCAAAATTTTCATTGAAGCAAATAACTGAATTAATACGCATGTTTAAATGAGCTGTTTAACTTGTGAAAACTGTAACATTCATCCCAGTAAAGTAAAAATAAGGACAGATACATATTTCTAAACACATTTGCTCCTTTTAGAGACAATTCTGAAGCTATGACATGGGAAAAATCCTCACTGAAATGAGGACAACTTTAGCCTGTGCAAAGATCAAAGTCTTACAGAACAGAAGATGCTATCTTCAAATGTAGTTGTAGGCATGGTACAGGCTGTGGCTTTCTGTACAATTTCAGCTAGCAAACATGACATCTTTCAGAAGCCTGAGACTGGCAGTTATAGCAGCTATGCACTCAGCCAATTTTCTTCTTGGAATTTCATGCAAGAACTACATTTTCTGTTAATATTCAAACCCTCCTGGAAAGTACACCTATATTTGAATTTCTGTTTAAGATACGTCCAATTATTTATCAAAATACTGTAATTTTCCTTGCGTAAGTATTCTCGGGGAAAAGACTGATATTAATAAGAGTACATAAATCCATTTAATGAGGAAAAGAATATATTTTTCCAAAGAATTGCCATGAGAATGCATATTTATGGCCAACTTCTACATTAACAGCCAGAAAACAGCAAAATCACATTCACACCTAGACTTTTAGTATCACCGTGAACCCAGGCAATCTCCCAGGTAGTTAAGGCAGAAGAATTAGGAAGGATCAGGCTCTGTGAGCTTTTCCACAGAGGAAAATCATTAATTGTGTTTTGGGGACAGTATGGACAATGTAACGCTGCCACACTCCTATGGGAAATACACAATTGAGAGTTCCTGGGAAAACTTCTCTTTGAAGTAGAAGACTGTTTCATGCCAAGGGAAACCTATTTTATTAGTTAGCAATGTAATTACAGATAAAATAAACTCAGAATTAAATCAGAACATTTTCCAAACATCTAAGTATTTGAGAACTTTGATTGGTAACTGTCTTAAAAAAAAAAAAAAAAGTCTTGCACAGAAATCAATGAAATGTTTTTTCTGAAACCATAAATAATTCAACAAAAAATTAAGTTTTGGATTCTTAGATATCTGAAAAAAATTGCCAATTCTTTACTTTAGTAAAGGTGTTACCTATACCACATACCAGCATGATTCTTGAACATGAAAGGCCTCATCATTCTAGATGAATGGGTTTTATCTTCCCCACACAGTTCCAATCCTCTGATCAATGCACAGACAATGTTGTCATTACCTTATGAGCAGAAGTCCCACATAATGCATGCAATGGCCTAAACTATTAAACTGCATGTATGCCATCTCATTTTAAATATGCTTCAAAGAAACAAATTGTGTGAAAAATTCAGCTTACGGGTCTTTCTTGCTGAATCTTCTATGAAAAGTGAAGATATGTCCTCGTCCACTCCCACTTCATTTTTAGCAATGCAAGTGTAGGCACCAGTGTCTTCATACCGAACACTACTGATATGAAGTTCGCTTCCATTTGCTGTAAGGAAGACATCCACCCGTGAGCAGGGTTCCCCACTGCTGCTAACTGCTCCCCGCTGCCTCGGCCGCAATGTGAGGGATTCCCACTGCACAGCACTTCCCCGTACATAAATGGAGATATTTGGGCAATTCTCATGAGAGTTTTGTTTCTTTCCATGAGCACAAACAAACGCTGTGCCAGAACCAAACAAAGAGCAATCCCAAGTGCAAAGAATAAATGAAATTTCATTTAAGTCTTCTTGTTAATAAAAAGAATGCTTTGGCGGAGAAAAATACACATTGATTTTGGAAACACTTCTTCATAAGATCATGATGAAAAACTTGGGAGATGTCTCTCTGCAGTTCCTCCTATCCTTTTGCTTTCTGAAGTGGGACTGTTGTCTAAAACCTTTGGAAGATTTTGAGCCATTGCACCCAACCATGCAGGGGTGTCTGTGCTACCAGTGCTGGGGGAGGTCTGCGATGTACCACAGAACAATTGGGATGGTAGGGGGGAAGGTTTTAAATATTATTACACAGAAATTTGCAAAGAAATATTGTTGTCTTTCACTATGCCTGTTACATCCTTATTTGAAACATAAGGACCAACAAGAGCAAAGAGCCCAGTTCCCGCTGCAGAGGTGGGTGAGAAGACACAGGAACCACAGGCTGATTCCCAGTGGACTTGCACCCTGTGAAGTCCTTATACCCGAGAACTGATTTAATGCATCTCTCTTCTGATTTGCACAGATGTACACGAGAGGCAAGGCAGTGGAGAATCACGAACACCATCTTTTAGCAGAACACTGTTACCACTTATATCAATCGATACTGTATTACCCAAGAAATTCACTGGAGGAAAAGATAAAAAGCAAGAACAGGGGTTTTCTAACACGATTTCCAACAACCATGGCTTAGTGAAAGTACAAGAACTTCTAGTTTAAAGTACAAAATAATCCTCCTTAATCCCCGTCTACAATACTTTAATTAATCAAAATTCTGTTCTTACCTAGGAGCGTTAGCTGTTTGGATAATTTTGGCATGATATCAACACCGTTCTTTAGCCAGGTAATTCGGGGATTAGGGATGCCTTCGGCGTGACACTTGAGGCTTGCCGACACGCCAGGCTCCTGTGCCTGCGTTTCAGGGTAGACGCGAATCACCGGCGGCACTGCAGGGAACAAGGAGTTGGTGATGTTGAGCTCACCTGCCCGCTGCCAGCCTGCGCTGCAGAGAAGGTCTGATCCCAGAGCCGAGGGAATGAGCCGTGTCCTGGTTTTCAGTGTAAGCTACAGTGAAGATTTTTCTACAGCCCAACTTCGGGGCAGAAAACAGAAAATAATAAGAGAAAAGAATAAACTAATACGCCAATACCAGGGAGCAACCTGGAGATGGGATTTGGGACTTGGACCATTCCTGCTTTCTTTCATTAAGCGACTGATTGAACTTCAGGGAAGATGGATTAAAACCTAAGGAAGACACTCACATACTTAAAAAATAAAGTATAAATGCCACTGAATCTAGTAAGGGAGGAATTGAGTCCTTGCACATCATTTTCCTATTAGATGTACCATGTTATTCAACATTGTATTAATCAAATATACATAGGGAAATGGCCTATACATTTATTACCTCTTATTCTAAACAAATAAAGTGCTTTTTTTTTTTTTTTGCCTTTTTTTTTTTTTTTCCCTAGGTGGCTTTCAAAATGAGATTTACCATGTTTCAGGAAGATGTCTCTGAACTCTTTAATATACTAAATTGATAGAACAACTAATGATATTACCATTTCAGACAAGTTCATTGATTTTTAATCATGCTGCCTTCATTGCTCAAATCAACCAGACTTAACACTACCCACCAACTATTTCTTAACAATATTCTCACATACTTTAAAGAGGATTTGCAACATTGCTCATGTGGAGGAAAAACACACCAGCATCCCTCCTTCCTTTCACCTCATGGGACTTAATAAAAGGAAACATGAAGATATGCTTCACATCCAGACCAGCAATTCCGTCTTGAAAACGAAGGGACAGATTGTCTTCTTAGACATGAATGGGCTTTAAAATGCCTAAATGAGTCAATAACAAACTTCCACTGTAAATCACTGATTTAAAGTATCTAACCCCCTACTGTGTTTTTGTATAGTCCATCATTAGGCTCCAGGACTGGCAAAATTAAATGCACTCGACAGTTGCTTTAGAATAAAATGAAATCTGTATTTGCAGCTTGCCATATATCTATACATCCATACGGGGATAGTTTGAATAATTACAGTCACTAGCATATACTTTACATCTTTCTATTTCTATTTTTTTATGACCCTTACCAGAGAGAGATGTATTTTACTTCTGTCTAACCTACCAGCTGCTTAAAAAAGCACTGAGTCATCAGCTCTGGTTAATACTTGGAACGAAATCAGCCATGACAGAAAGCCCTCAAGTCTACTTGTTTTTATAGCTTTAAAAGAGAGAGATTGTTCAAGTGTAATTTGAGAGGAAATGCCTAGGGGCAACTGGAAAGAAAAAAAAAAAAAAAGTGGATGTTTAGCAAAGACATGTCTTTAAATTCCACTTCTACACTGGACATGTGAACTTATTTCTTCTTCTTCCACTTCCTTTACTTATGAAGAAAAGTGAATGTGTTGCAAGAAGCATGGCAGTGAGTAAAACACCACCTAAGAGCTTTTTAATCAGAAGGATACCAAAAAGACAAGGTTTGTTTTATTAAATTGAGTTTGCAATTTCTAAATAAAAGCACTTACTGTTTTTTTATCTTCTCTTCCTGCCATTACTGTCAGGGTTGATGCTCCTCCTGACTTCAGGAGGTGCCAGACCAAGTGGAAGAAGAGCAAAGGAAGCGATCTGCTGTTGGAAGCAGCCAGCAGCTGTCAGAGCCATTCCCTGAATTTAAGAGACAGTGTCCATGCAATTTGGGTGAATAAGACTGTGACTCAGGAGCTTCTGATTCCTTTTGTACCTTGGAAAATTAATTTCAATTTCTCTGCGTCAGTATCTCCAGGCACAGTAAGGCAAATGCAGTCATTTTTGTCCACTTTGATAGAATTTTATGAAGGTCCTGCACTCTGTGCTTGTTGCACATAAGATTAGTTTGCTACTAGCAACAGTTTTAAATGAAACAATTTAGGAACTGAGGTCTGTTGAAAGCCTACGTGATTTATTCAGATCCATAGACAAGAGGCGGTTTGTCTTCTCTAAGTGCACAGAAAACAATTTCACGAGATCCAAGCAGGTTAGATGCCCAAACCCTGTGAAGTCAACTGGCAGTTAGCATTCAGTGCTCCTGAATATTTTCCTAATTCTCCAGAAGGCAAATACCTGCTTCTTCCAGTTCACAAGCAGCACAGACCTGCTCTGCCTGGCTCCAGACCAGAGAGGGGGTCCCTGGAGCAGGATCAGGCCCTTCTCCAGTGCATCACAAACGGTCAAAGGCAGCAGAAAAATTCTGCTCCAAGCCCAGCAATGCCTCCTCACCCAGTGACTCTGAAGAGATACAGCTCTTCCCAGGCACCTACCACTTAATGCTCTCAAAATCGGCACTGGTTGATCAGATTTGCTTATAACAGCTTGCTGAAGGCTCTTCTGTTTGCACGGACACGCATGGCAGTGCTCCACTGCCTGCCGCAATGAAGGACCACCCCTCCCTGAACCACGGCCGTCCTTCACAAAGCAGGTTACACACATCTCTCTTTTCTTTTGCCAAATATCTGCATCTAAGAAATACACATGTATTTTCAGCTCTGCAGGAAACGTAACGGACTGATAATGCAAAAGGTAGCTTACTGCATCAATATTCTGCTTGAAAATTGGCTGAACTTGATATTACAGCAAGGTGCACGTATTTTCAGCAGTAATTAATGAGGAAAGTGTTTATTTTCACCTATAAAAATATGTGTTGCACCTTTGTTCTTGCTCTCTTTTTATTTTCCTGTTTCTTCCATTCGAAAACTTTTTATTTCTTCTCCCTTGTCTTACATAATTCATTGCACAGGTAAATTATTGCATGCAACTGCCTTGTGATAACAGCAAACTGCAGAATGCATTTTTATTGTCCTTGCTACAAATTAATACATTCCAAGTAAGCACATTTTACTTTAAACTTGCAAAGATTTCAGCTCCAGACTTTGGAATATATGGATTACCTTTTGCTATTTCCCTTGGTGAATATATATCATTACTAACCATTACTGTGCCTGCAGCCAAAGGCAATATAAAAAGGCTATTATCTTAAGCAAAGTTGAAAAAATAGAGGCATTCAAACAAGTAGGAGATTAGGTAGATTGCCTACTACTGCATACTGAATAGTACCTTACTTGTGAGTAGAGCAATTCATTACAGTAAAACAGCTCAGGTGATAAAGCACACGATGCGTACAGATGGCAGCATCAAGCCCTGAAGACATACATTGCCGCTACAGGACCTATATACTCCAGCAGTTATTTGAATTAACACATTAATCATTTACTTCAGATGGTTTAATCTTCCCATTTATGATTTGAAAGGAGTTTGCCGACCTGTCTGTTTTCTCTTGGAATGCCGCATGAACAAAACTTCTGTTTAAAACACCTCTCTGTTACTGGAAACCTCGTCCTATCGGACCTTCACCATTAGGATGACGATCGAATAGCTTTTTAAAACTCTTTACAAGAAATACGATATTCTGATTTATGCTGATGTTTTCCAGAGTGCAAGGACCAAGGAAAAGGATGCCTTACATTCAGCAGTCTCTCGATTTGCAAACTATCAATTTTCATAGTTGATTACAATTTTATGAGATTTTTTATTCTCAGAAATTCTTTTTTCCTCTTGAAAATGATAGATGGCTTTTCTTCCCTACAGTTAGTATATGCTGTACACATTTCCCAAGCAATATCATACATAGGAGAGAACATAATTTTCCTATTGTTTTTTGCTCCTCTCGATCAAAGACATAGCAGAAAATATGAATTTATCATTCCTAAACTTTGTGCTGCCTTTCAACACGTCCTTTTCTTCCAAAGGCATTAAGGGCCATGTGTACAAATACACTGACTTAAATTTTAATACTGCTGGGAATCATAAGGCTGATAAACCCAACCTAACGATTGCACATCATGTCATATGTGGGCGGCACGTCATGTTTGTTTTATGCTTCTTGTCCAGAAGATGTGACCCAGTGGTTTGGGGCATTCATGTGGTGGTCTTCACATTTCCTGCCTAACAGCACTCTCATTTCTCCTTGTCAATAAGAGCATCTGGATCCACCCACGTTATCTGTGATACTGGGAAACAGCAAGTTGTGGCAAGCCCTGATGAATACTGCACATGTAGGACTGCTTCCTGTACCACTATGCCAAAAGTTCAGGTAAATATTTCAGTGGAATCGTTCATTTTGTACAGGAGCACCAGGACAGTATTTTTTGCAACACCTTAATGGGAACTGAAAACCCCCAGAGGTTCACAGAGCCACATGCTCTAAGGCTGAAGCTCACTCCAGCACTGTGGTGCTCAGCAGTTGAGCAGAACAAACCTTTTTTTCCCCTTCAACCAAAAAAAAGTAAAATGCAAAGAGGGTGGATATGACCAGGATCGGATTATTTGAAGGAGAAAAAGGCAATAAAATGTTTTGTAGGGTAGACTGATGGACCTCAGTGGGAGCAATGAGTCAGGCCCCAGATGGTATGAAAAGGATCAGAAAACACTGGAAGAGTGACTGACACCCTTCCTAAAAGGAGGGATGTGCCCATACAGACAGAGAGCTTGGGAAGGATCAGGGATAAACCCTACTGCTTCCATTTGGTTCTCTCCCTACTTGTTCCCAATAGAGAAACTTGGGGTCTTGACTATTACAAAGAAAATATATATATTTTTTTGTAGAATAATAATAATAATAATAAAAACTGTCTTCAATATTAAAAAGAAAAGAAAAAAATTTACTTTTTTTTTTTTTTTTTGAGAATAATAAAATGAAACAAAGCAAAACTGTCTTTTTGATGTTAAAAGCGTATTATCCCCTCCCTGGAGGAGGCAGGCAAGCAGATACATCCCGGTTCTGGCTGACTTATTTCTGTCACATTCCCTTACAGTTGGAGTCTAATACAGAACAGCAACAGCAAAAAGCCCAAGCTGAAGATGGAGTTTTTCGTCTGATACAGACAGACACAGACAATCCCCAGCACTGAACAGAGCCAATGAACTGTACTTAGGTTCTCTGCATCTCCACTCAGCTCAGCTCAGCTTCTTCCCTCTACTCCTGTCAGGAGAAATTCCTCAATTTGTCCTTTATGGTTCTAAAAAGCAAGAAGGATTTTTGAGACACGCTCTGCCTTTGAAAAGCCAGGGTATGTCTGAGGGTAAGCAGCATCGTCCTGTCATCACTCTTCTTGTCCCAACATCAGTTGCTGGGGGAAGCAACTACGCAGGCAGAACAGGAGAGAATTTAATGATGTGGGCAGCCAGCCACATTAACAATTGCAAAACCCTGGTTTTGCAAAGCCTAATGGCTCATATGGGAACATTAGATGCTGTAGGACAAAGATTTCTAGATCCTACAGTGTTTTCTAGCAAGTCCAGGCTGAAATCAGAATGCATGGCATTTTGCAGTATTTAAAGACTACATAGCAACTTTAAAAAGACAACACTTTTTTTTTCTTTTTCTTTTGTATCACAGAGTTATTGTATTAACTAGAAATATCACATATAGCTGTGGTATGAAACTTCTATTAAAAAAATAAAGTGATTTTCTCAAGAAGTTAAATCTAAGAGGCAGGCATGAGTACGCTCCAGCTTTGCAGCTTGAATCCAGCCCTCCCCACACTCCAGCTAGCTTTCCTCTCATTCCAGTTTTAGTTTCAAAGCCTTTGGGCCTTAAATTCTCAGTGATGATACAGTCTACATCGTCGCCTGCCAGCTAAACTCCATTCAGCTCTCAGAATATATCACATAATATACACGGGATTAAGTTGTTAGCTTGCTTTTCTTTCAACTGCCGTTCATCAAACAAATGGCACTTTGAGGAAGGAAACCTATTTTCCCAGCTGCAGCACGCACAATCTAGTTATCCATATTGCTGAAACTTTGCAGTTTACTATCTCAAAAGATGACAAATTGTTATGCAGAAACATTAAGTTGGTTTTCATTCAAATCAACTGGATGCTCTGTGCTCTCCCCTGCGCACTCGCTGCGGGTGGGGGGCACTTAGGCACATCCCAGGGACCTGAGCTGCCATCAAACCTGAGTCCCACGTCCACTGTGGTGCCCCTTAAAGTGCATAATTATCCCTTTTTACTGTTTGTCTACATGTCAGTCTCTTTTAGCCTGGGTGGAGCTGTGTGCTCTTACCAGCTGATAAGGTCTCCTTGGCAGAGGTCTGTGCACATCTACAGGGAGAACGAAATAATAATTTTCCTAATAATGCATCTCCGGTAATAAAGTTGTTGAATTTTCTTGTAAAACGCAGTATGTTCAGGCCAGAATACTGCAATATCTATTCATGAAGGTGTCCCCTGTTACAGAGGTACTGCTGGTTGTGTCAGCACACCGGGTTCAAAGAGACCTGCAGCACAGGAGGATGGGGAGCACAGCTGGTGCAGAGGGAATTGGACAGGGAGCAGTATCGATTTGGAAAAGGATTTACATTTTTTTTCAAGTGCCTGAAGTAAAGATAGATTTGGATGTGCAGCAGAGTTGGATTCTCCACGGGCTTGTCCCTCAAGCTCCCATTCTCACCCCAGCAAAGGGGCGTGAGCTTGCTGCCATTTGGTGTCCGGTTCGCACAGGAGGAATTGACGGTGCCAGATACAAAGTGGGAAAATCAATCATGTCCAGAGGGTTGGGATTATCTGCTCCTTTTAAACAATGTGGGCAGCGAGGTGCCTTTTGAGACACACACATCTATCTCCTCAGCCCCTCTGATGCTCCTGGCTCAAAGCCCCCAGTGCTCCATATGGCACAGAACGCCAGTTTAAGCTAAGGTCATCTCCAACTATATCTGACTGAGTTGGAGGTCAAAGGAAAGATAGTGAACGCCAGAATAAAAGTTCCACCAGGCTCAAACGTGGTCCAGGGACGCAGGTGAATGAGGATGCTGGAATATGGCCCGGGTGATTCTCTCACTCGTAAAACAGTTTGCCCTCATTTTGCAAGCCAGTGGGCCATATCTGCAAGCTGATGTAAATGGCCCTCAGTCGAACCAAGCTGTCTAGAGCCAGGTAATAATCTGGTATATAGCTACAAGTTGGATAGCTAGTTTTGGAAACACAGCGCTGTATTTAAATATCCTGGGCTGTTTCATGCAACAGAAATTATTTTCTGGAAGATGAAATTATCGAAGCAACAATTCTGTTGACAAAAGTAGTCATTAGTTTAAGAGAGGCTCTGAAACACTGCTTGTTGCTCTCTGGAAACTGTAAAACAAGCTGTCAATATCTGCTAAAGCCCAGGTAATTATACATATGTCCCCCTGTGCTACATTTTTTGATTGCCTGTGTGATGGCACGAGTGAGAAGCCACTAGCTGCGTTTGCTCTCACACAAAGCCAATTTGGTGCTAGCTTTTCCTGTCTTTGTGCGAATGAGATTAGCACGCAACTTTGCTTACAGGAACATTTTCAGTGGATTGTCATATATGCCATTTACTAACCATTCACCTGAAGGATGTGGGTCTGATACAGCTCTTCATAGCCGTAGGCATGACAGGTGTAATTGCCCATGTGAATAGTCGTTACCTTGGTGATGTAGAGGGAATCGTCTTCTCCAAAATCCTGCATGTAACAAAAGACAGGAAAGGAGCCTTATTATTTAGTAAAAATATTTTAAACACCACATGAAGGGAGGTCACCTGTTCAGTGGTTTTGATAGTATCACAGCTTGGGAACACAGCTTGAATTTTGAGCAGCGAGTTTTGAAGTTCATAAATCAACACGCAGGAGAAAACGAGCGGCAATTTCAGAGCAAGGCAAAGTAACTCATCTGAGAATACGAACTTTTGTGCTGGTTGTTAACAAGGTGCTCTTTGCACATAAAAAGATGGCAATCTCCAGCTGTTTAATTTATGGGGAAATTTAATATCTACCCATTAACCTCAGCTGCCTAAAACATTAACTTCTGGGTGGGTTCAAGTTTCCTTTATCTATGCTGCTTCTTAGAAAACGCGCGGTAACCTTGAGACTTGACGAGAAAACTGAAACTGTCAGCAAAGACAACATCCTCGGCAGGAGACAGGGAAGAAGACAAAAAGCTTTCTTTTAAGGAAATTTACTTCAAATCAGCCTGCTTTGATCTGTAGCTGGTTGACGAGGATCTTTCTTTTTCCCCCCTTCATTTATTTACCCATATCTGCTCCTGCATGACACTTTTTGATTATAGGCGGGGAGGATGTAAGTTGTTAGTGGGGTTTTGGCACTGAATATTTTGCACAACTGCTCTGTTTAGAAATATATTTCAAATTCCAGTTAACAGAAGCGCAGCACTGGTGGGTATACAAAGCAGCTTTTCTTGTTACCCCATTAACATTCAGACTTCTGCAGCTCCAAAATGTTTACACTTCTGTGCAAACCCGGAAGGATACATTTAAAAAAGCAGTTAATGAGCTTAAAGTATGTTTTTTCCTTAATTAGCTCCATGTGTGAAGCATGTTAAATCAAATTCTTTGCAGAATTTCACTGCAAAAATATGGTAAAAATCAATTTATGATCAGGGTGGCAGGAAGCCAGTGCAACAGGGTGAGTGTTGGAGATGCAGGAAGGCAGAGTTGTGCTGCTCGTGAAAGCTGAAAACTCCCAGCCAACATCTTCCACCGTGACGTGACCGAACTGATCAGGACGGACAGCATGAAACAGGAATGCAAACCTGCTCTGCTGGCTGAGACCCAGCACCTTGGGTCCCCATTTCTATGTGATGGAGAAAGGGAACCTGTGCCCAGGTTCACAGATCACAAACGAGACTTGTTTGATTATTGAAAAGTTTTTTTCTGAAACAAAACCATTTGGGGCGCCTTATACCTCACACTTTCTGCCTCTTCAGGGTGCACCTGCTTTGCAGTTTGGAGCTCTCCTTTCCAACCAGGACACTGAGGACGTTTCTGAGGGAAGCTGTGATCCTGCCGCAGACTTGCAAAGCCAGCTGGCAGCCCCGAAGGAAAAGTACAAAGCGGCCCATCTTCTGCAGGATGGGATTGATCTGGCACTGCTTCTGCTGGCTCTTGAATCTTCTCCTATAACTTGTGTCTGGCACCAGAGGAACCTCTTCATGCCTCTTGTCTCCTTGACAGGCCAGCGCCGTCAGGGCAATGAGAAGTTTGGGGACTTTCCTATTTTTAGACATGTTAGATGGGCAGACTGAGAGTAAGCCCTGAGGAATAGAGTTTACAGGCAGGACAACAGGTTCACTCTTCCCAAAGCACAAACTTTGACCCAAGAGGGACAGAAATAACCAACTGGTATCCGCTATCTGCTACCCTGTTGCTCTGACAGCACAACAAAGCACAAATGTGTACAATTACCAATGAGAGTAAATCCACAGATGTTCCTGAAATTCATTATCTGTCATCAAAAGCATCTCAGTGGCAGGCAGACCGAGCATCTAGACTGTGGGATGAGCTGGTTAAACTAAACAATCCATTATTGCAAATATCTACTCAAAAATTCCCATTCAAGCATTTGCCTTATTTTCTGGTCAGCTAGATCGTTCCTGCTGGAAAGCAAAGACGCGTGAATGACTGCAAATAGCAGAGATATCACCCCTGTTCAAATGGTATTTACATGAGATGGAGAAAACGCTTGCAGTGGAGGGGACTTAATAACAGTTTTTAAAGTTAATCCCAAAGCAACTCAAACTGAGTTTAGATCAATAAAAGCAGGATGGCTACTTTTATGGAATGATTTATAAGGAGATGTGGAAAAACAGGACAATAAAATCTTTTCTGTTTTAAGTGTGTTGCTTCCTTTAAGTTATCTCAGAAAAAATATTATGAATGCTTGGTTTGTGCTCTGTAATTGTCTTTTTATGGACAATCTGTTTTTTCCAATGCATACAAATGTATTAATATAAGTAAAGACCCTTGCAAAAACAAACTGATGCAAGATTGCAGTATTACTCTCTTCCTCTCCAAATGCATTTTTCTTGTAAAGAGAAGCTTTTATTGGCAAAAGCATGGTTTATGACTTTTAAAAACTATTTTCTGACTTCCAGCACTTAAAAAAAGGTTATCAAATATGATTTAGGCAACGCTATCATTTACGTCAGGCACAGAAGGAAAATATCGGCCCCGTATTAGCACTTGCACACACACAGTAAATTCACACTGAGTACAACATTATTAAGAATCACCGGCACTAGAGGTGGGATGGAAAAAGTGGTTATTAAATTCAGGTTCAATACTTATCCCTTTGTTGCTACAAAAGGAATACTGAATTCTGTAACAAATTAATGACTCTTCCTGCGCGTTTATTTATTGCAGCTTACAGTTTCTCTTTGTGTTTCCCTGTGGATATAATTAGTGCATTAGGGTTTCACGGCTACATTTTATATATATGCACGCATTCTTATGCACAAACACCTCCCATATATATCTTATAAAGGCACACCGGGGAGTGTTGTAACACCCCAAGCCCTAAAGCATGAGGACAGGGAAGCCGTCAGTTCCCCAGGAGCCTCCTTCAATCCTTTGTTTCTCACCTCTGGGGGTCCCACAGCAGGCAGGGGCCACCCCATGCGGGCAGTGGGCACCCTGGTGCTCCTGGGGGATATTTGGGTGCATCTCCTGCTGCTGTGCAAGCTCATGGGGCCAGCTAGCACTGGCAGGGCGCTCAGCAGCTGTCTCAGCATGCGGGGAAGTGGTCCTCAGCTGGGAGTAGCACAGCGGAGCTAGAGGCAATTTTACCAAGCTGAGAAGGTTGTGCAGGTCTGTGAGGACTTTTCTCCCCTCAGAAACATACACTGTGCAAGTGAGAGCTCTTTGAATAAAAGTTCTCAGAAACTGCTTAGCATGAAACATTTTTAGAGTCATGTTATGAACTTGCTCCATTCATCCATCCATCCATCCATCCATCCATCCATCCATCCATCCATCCATCCATCCATCCATCCATCCATCCATCCAAACACACTCACGTAAACTTCCCTGGGGAGAACTGGCAGGGGAAAGTATGGGCAGGCCGTAGGGAATGGGAAGAATTCATATTTAACAAGGGCAATGGAAACATTTTTGTGTGCTTCGACGTTTTCAGATGGCTTTTGCTTGCAAAGGCAGGTTTCCAAGTCACTACAAGCCTGAAAACAGTCAAAAGGAACCATAAACATCTATAAAAATGATGTACCGTGCAATTTTTCTCTCCCTAGAGCTACCACACCTTTCAAAGCCGAGTATCTCAGCGCTGCCCAGGAGTCGCAGCGCTGTGCACCCCTGGGAGCTGGGACTGCCCTACACCTAACCCCAACATGCAAAACGATGAACTGTGGAGAGATCTTTATGCATAGTATCACGGCAAAGGATTAGGAGCCAGGAGAAAGGCAAAGAAGTCACTTCTGGGGCATGTTTTCCCTCCTTTAATGCTGAAGGTGAATTTTCTTGTGAAGGGGAAGAAACAGAAATGATGAAAATGTATGAACAAGAGACAGATACCCTTCTAAGAGCTACAACCAGCCGAGCCTTGCATCAAAGCAGCCAGATAAGGATAAGGTGTTCATCACCTCTGTTTTATGAATTTCATTATAAAATAACACTACATGTTCTGTTTTTTAAAAAAAAAATATATCAAAAAAAAAAATCAGCAAGCTGTGCTTATAATTTCTCATAATTGATAAGGTCAACTAGTGACAGATGATAAATTGACTTCTCCAGCAGTTTGTCTCATGTTTTCTCTCCCTTTTTGGAATAAAAAGTTCTCTGCCCTTCATGAGTTTCTTTTATGTCTTGCAGCTACCCTTCAAATAAAGGACTGATTAAGTGATCTTAGGATATGTTTGAACTTTTCGAGATTAAAAAAAGCCACATCATCCTGCATTTTAAATTGATAACCGCTCAGTAATCTAACAAAAAAAAAAGTCACCACTGCACACACTCCATTTCAAAAAATAACAAAGCAGATCCTAGAAAATGGATATGTACTTTTTTCTATTGTATTTCCTTTCCATCACTACTGATTACCCAAGGCATCGGTCTCTCCAAACAGAAGATTTTTCATATTTATTTATCCCATTCCTCCCTTCTAATGCATTCCCTGGTCATGCAATCTGCTGCAGCTCGGAGACACCGCGCTTAGAAATGTGTAAAACATTGCATATTGCTTGTAAATCTAGTTCCCATTCTGTCTCAAGTGAAATCCAATATGCAACTGTAACGCCACAAATCTCCTGCCCTGACACCTGGGGACACGGAGAGCAGAGAGGGAGCGAACACGGAGCTGGGCCTGCCGAGCCCCGCGGCTGCCTGGGGAGCACGGGAGGTGCTGGAGGGTGCTGCCACTGGCATCTGCATTTTTGCCCTTTTCTGACTCTTTTTCAAGAGGTCTTAACGGGTCTTGGGGTTGTTCCAACACAGAGGGGAAACGTATATAAAACACTTGAAAATTTTGGCAAAGAGGAAGTGCTGTTTTCCAGGAAATCTTAGTTTAAAGAGGAATTGGCATAGAGTAGATTCAGGTTTCTTACTTTTTTAGGGTAACTTCCATTTTTTTGAAGGAAAAAAACACACACGCACAAAAAAAAGAAAACAACAACAACAAAAAAAAAACCAACACAACAAAACTTGCTTTACAGCTATACTTGGTCAGAAGGAACAAAACCTGACGAGCTCCCCTGCTCTCCAGCTGTCCCCAAGCCCTGACGCACAGCAGACAGCAGCACGGCACCACAGGGTGGATATGCCCTGCAGAGCAACCGCTGCCCACCCCATGGGGTTTTAAACATACACGGTGTCCACCCACCCCAATCACACACCAAATGCACCCGATAAATTTGAAACCGGACAGCACCTTATAGACATTGAACACCTTTTCAAACATTTTCCCCATCAGACTCTTCTGGGAGAGTCCCAGAGACGGCTGACATTCCCTCACCAAATCGACTTCTAAGTATTTATATTGGAAGGAAAGGCAGAAGAAACAGCTCGCTGACTGATCTATCCTCTTAGGAGAATCCCACTGTTTGCTCATATTTCTTCTTAAATAATTTGTACTTTTCTTTCCCTTTTAAATACCTCTCTTCCAGCACTTCCCACTCAGCCCAAGGAAGCCGGGAGCCTTCCCCATGCACTTTTGGTACGTGCTTCAGCCAAAACCAGTTCCTGGCACTGGGGCTCACTGGTGGCACTGGTTTTCCACTAGAGGGAAATCAACGCCGTCACAATTTCATAACAGACAACACAGTGATGAAAATCTGTTAACCAGTTCACTTTAAAAAAGCCTGCCTGATGCTCAGAGTCTTGCTCTGACAATGTTTACAGGACTTCAAAACAAAATGTACCCAAGCATTTAATGAGATGATTATTATGCAAAATCTACAACAATGGCTATCACTTTGAAAGTGATTTCTCCACACTAATCAAATGTCTCTGATCTTTTTTACAATAGATTCATGAGTGATTCATATAAAAATAATAAAAACTAAATTAGTCATGGGCTCTTAAATCACTTTCTTTGGTGCTCTTAATAATTCATTTCCAGAGACAAGCTGAGAACTTATGCTTCATTAATATTATTTGTTCTTGGCTTTACACATGCTATCTTATACTTTAGTAATCTACACGGAGAAAAATTCAGCCTTAAGCATATGCAAGAAAACTATTGCAAACACAGCCTGATGGGGTATTAATTTATCTGTTCTTGTTTTTCTGCTCAAAGAATTTAGAACATAAGACTTTGCTGGAGAGCCAAAAAAGTTTTTGGCGTGAATATATGGAAACGGTCTTTTAAAATAGTCGTATGATTATAGTACAGATAAAAATGGATGTATTTTATATCCTGAGAAACTCATGAGTCAGTATGATGAGGAAAATCCACAGTAGGTCTTCCTGCTGGAGCTGTTGGTGGAAGGGAGGAACGAGCATCCCAGGGATTCAGTGAAATGTTTCTATTAATTGGATCCACTGGACATTTCAGAGAAAAGCAAAGATTATGACTGAACAGGTAAGTAACAATCTTGGGAGAAATTGATATTCATAAACTCCAGCTTTCTCCTTACAGTACCAAGGCAGGGATTCGTGGATTTTGGTCAGTGATTCCACCAGTCAGGGCAGGTACTGGAGAGTACAAGAGATATCGAAGAGCCCTGATTCTTCTCACTCTCAAATTTCCTCTAAAGCATGTTTGTAAGCATGCCAGCCTAGTTACCTCAATACTTCACAGCAGATGGTTTTAATAGGCTCAATCCTTTTTTCCTTCTCATTTTTAGAAGATTCACGCTGTATTTATAGTTCTCCTTTTCTGTTATAACACCCAGACTGAGCGTACGCAACGCATCTAGAGGAGAACGAGATCTGACATCTCACATTTCACAGGGTTTGTGACCTACACGCCTGTAAAAAATGCAAGCAAAACAAAACCACCCCAGGCTGTGAAGGGTAACGTCTTCCTCCACAAAAATATGAAGTTTAGGAAAATGAAGCCTTATACACGACTGGGTATTTAGGACCAGGTGATCAGCCGTATAGTCTCCATTAAAGTATTGATGCATTTGCAGAGATCACCTACAGACTTTGGACTGTGACCCAAAATAAGCTATTCCACTGAAGGCACCTGGTGCATACCAGTTCTGTAGTCTTTACTATAGAAAAGTGAGAGATTATATATTCCAAACATACTGTCAGCATTAATTTTCCACTTAACCTCTATTTTAGAGCCTGCAAAAACCTAAGATATTATAAACACTGTGCAATTTCTTAAACTTTGATTTGAAGGAGAAAAACTTGGCTTTAAATACGCAACTTCCTGTAATTTACTCACATCACTGTATTAGTGCAGCATCTAGGATGACACAGGGTTTGATCATTTTAATAGCTTCATTTCTATTAGCAGGATATTAAATGGGGTTATTCACACCTGATCTTTTTGTGATCTTTTTATTATTTAACAATGGAACTACATTAAAAGCACTAACAGGAATTTATCTCCTTCAGGCAGCCTGTTCTAATGAGAACCCTAATCCAGGTGACTCGTACTTGTAAGATTGGCCATTTTTCTTGGTCTCCAAATATTACACATGGAAAATGGACGTTAACATGAATATGGAGTTGGACTCGATGGTCCTTATGGGTCCCTTCCAGTTTCTATGATTCTATGTATGAAAGGTGCATCGAAGCAGCTAGGCACAGATCTTGCATGAGCCATGAGATACACAAGGAGACAAATCTTCCTGGGCATGCAGGGAGATGTGGATTATGAGCAATAAACGATTTAGAGAAGTCTATGTCCCCACGGGTTGACTTGTGCGAGCTCCATATGCTTTGTGCACCATGGACCTGACTGCTCTCTGCTGCACAGGTTTGCAGATTGGGATTCAGCTGGAGCAAGGCACACGGATCTGTATGAGGAGGCGGAGAACCTGTTTTGAAAAGAGAATCACTGCTTTTCCTCTAAGCAGTGAATTACGTCTCTGAGTTAAGCCTATGTATCTCAGGTGTCTCTGAGGTCCTGGGTGATGACAGGAACTGCAGCAGCAAAATCCACACTGTTTTCATGCTGCATTAACAGAGGCTGGATGGCTGAAGGTGAGAGCAAAGGTCTCTCTAATATTCTCTGCTCATGATCTTCTAGATCCCTGTTATATCCCACATTATCTACCTATTTTTCAGTTGGAATCCTGCTTTATTTAATCTCTCTGTTCAGAGCTGCTTCTGTATATACCTCATCTTTGTTCCCCTTCTTTGCTTCTATTATAACCTTGTTGAGATGGGACGACTGGGACTGCACATAATATTCACCATGATGTGTATCAGGGATATCCTCTGGCACAATAGTGTTGTCTGCTTAGTTCTCTGATACTTTCCCAAAAAGCCCAACTGTCTTATTTGTTAGAGATATTTCATCATCCAGCACGGTCCTCCCCAGGCTGAGTCATGCCCCCATACCCATGTTTTTCACAGTTGATTAATAAAAATAGCCTCTATAATAGAAAACTGAATATGCATGAAGTTGATACGAGGGAGAAGCATTCAAGACTTACTTGAGAATTTGGCATGGGGACTTCTTACTGAGCGTTTCTCATTGCACTTTCTGCAAGATGAGCTAACTGAGGCACACAGCTGGCAACAGTACATTAAATAATAAAGCAAATGATAAGCTGCATTTTGTTAGCCCCCGGGAGTATGCTTTTTAAGCACAATTATTGATTTTTCATCAAACAAAGAGAATGACAAGCAATGAACTAGCTGCAAAGCACTCTCACTTCCCTACCTTCATTCACTGGTGTGCTTTTCACAGGATGGGAGCTGGCTGTGGAGTCTTGCATTTGCTCCTAGACGAGTTTGTAATTTTTTATTTTTATTTTTGGAGAGAAAGGGCATATGATCCTAACTGGCATCCACAGAAATGAAGAAACCTATACTTTAATGATGTGTAATGAAAAGCATATTTTTGAATTAACGATCTAATGCAGATTTGAGCTCCACTGTACAGATTACTATGAAAGGAATAATGAAACATACTCATGAATATATGTTATAGCTACCTGCATTATACTTGGTAATTCACCAAATTCTTATCTACTTAAATTCTGCAACATTTGTTTTTGTATGATAATATTCTTTTATCTGTTGTTTGTGTATGTTTTCATCATGCTTCTGTAGAATCAGCTTTTGTTTACAAATTTTGTTTATAAATTTATGTATTTTTGTCTAGAGATGATGTCAAATCATGTGAAACAATACTCTATAAATACTGTCTAAACACATTTGACTCCATGAGGAGTGTTTTATATTTTGAAATTGAGGAATGCTTTCATAATCACAGATTTGGTTAAACATACTGCTTGTTCCCAGGAGGCAGAAGTATATTATTTTGAAAGATGACATAGTTTAACCACTTTGCTATTTGTAGTCAAACATCAGTTTATAGTTACAATTATAGTACAATCTCACCTGGTTCAGCTACATCGCAGTTATTTTCTTCATGAGAAAAGTTGATGTGACTTTTTTAAAGTACAGCACCAAAGGCACTTAAAATGGAAAAATAATCTGGATGGGTAATGTATGGATAAAAATATCTTTATGCTAAAAGCAATCTTAAACGTTTGCAAGAAAAATCATTTAATTACATGTACCATTAAGATGGCTCTTTTGTAATAGCTATGTGACAACTCATTAATGCATTTCTTCACAGACAAATTATTAATATGTAGCTTATGAAAGCTTCTGATTAAAAGAGCAATGGAAAGTTACTAATATTTTGTTGCCAATCAAGATATCTCATAAAATTGATTTAAGTAAAGCACATAAACAACCAGGCTTTATAGTAATCTTCAGCCTCTCAGTTCTGTGTATATTTAGGATTATCTAGGTTTTTGTTGACTTTGTCACTTCTAGTATTAATTTGGAATACTGTCAACCTTCTCATAGCACTTTTGTCAAGAATCTGGAGAGAATAAAGCCACAAAGGACTTCTCAGTGGTTCCTTTCCTCTGCTGCACTCACACCTTCTTAGAAGAATTCTGTTTTATTTTATTTATTTATTTTTTTCAGAGTTGGGTTTATATTTTCATCTGATTTCCCGAATTAGCATTTAGAAGAGAAGCAGTTTAATTGAAATATAATACAAGGATTTTTCCAAGTGTGTGAATATCCTGTAGGTTTGTATGTGATTACCACTGTGCCAGGAGCAGGGAGGATTTTCTTGAAGTTAAAAAGGTACAATTAATCTCCTGTTGCACTTCCAATTAGCCAAATTGCTAAGCTTATTGTGAAAAGCAGAAATGCAATTGAGTTTCTGCTTGAGGCATACTAAAAGAAAACTGAAGTAATTTAATTAACCGACTTCAAGTATATTAAGGAGCACACTGCCTTTACTTTCCTGCTGTCAGTGCCTTTAAGTAGATTATTGTTTAATGTGAGTTTCTGCACCCACAAGAGGCTGCCACCCATCCTGACCTGTGCCAATGAATGTGTGTGGCTGTACTTATTTCCACATCACAAACCTCAGAGCAAATGTTGTGGCTCCGTCCTTGCTACACACAAGAATCAACCCCAAGCAGAGGCATGTTCCCACTTTGAAGGCTCCTAACAAGTGCTGCAGACGTGCAGGTGCCCCTCCTTGGTAGCCAGAGAGAGGACACACCTGAGCTTGAGTCCTACAGGGAAATAAAGAACCACAATCCCCAAATTGCATCACCTCAAATAACTCGACCAGCATACAGATGGTGGTGATATATAAGGAACATAAAAAGCTTTACAGTTTAATTAAAGATGGAAAAGGTGCTGAGGTGTTTATTAGATAAAAAAAATGTTGATGTGCAATAGCACCAGGTGTTATATGACAAGGTGAAAGAGATCATAAACTGACACATGAAACATTAAAATTGAGGCATAAATCCTGGTTTTCCTCTTTGTAAGTCTCAAAGTGCTCTTCTGATATATTATCAGCGAAACTAGTTCAAACAGACCAAAAAGTGATGGGATATATATATATATATATATATATTTACTGCTGAGTTCTGTGGGACTGTCCAAGGTGTGAGTAATCATTCAGGATCCAGTTATATACAAGGACATAACTTTTTCTCTTAACATTGAATAACAAATGCAAAAGAGAATTACTTGTACGTAAACCAGAAATCCACCTGGGCCAGCACTAAATTCAGGAGGAACTAGGACCTGAAAATCTACTGCTCACGATCCTAACTAAAACAGTTGGAGTTACAAACGAAGCCTCAGAGCCGCGTGCTGCCCTTCAGGGATGTGTTTGTGCTCCAATTCCCAGATTGTCATTTTGTGTTCCAGTCACACATCAACTACTGATGCTCCTTTAAGATCAATGTGGTCATAAACAGAATTTCATAAAGATGATACAAATGTGTGAAATTTTCATTATTTTCTGGTTAAAAAATTCTGTTACTGCTCTTTCAGATTTCAGACCTGATGACTCTCCACAGCTCCAGCCCTATCTGGGACCCAGGGACAAACCTGAGCCTATAAATACAGCGTCTCAGATCGACCGAGTGAACAACACTGCTGAAAGAAAAGGCCTTTTCTAGACTCTGATCACACAAAGCTGTTGAATTTACTTATTATAGATTAAACTAAGCACGCTGGCAGCATGTGTAATCTTTACTCAGCTTAATCTGTGTCGAAGAATAGATCTGTTTTGAAGAATGTCTGAACAGGACAGTAAGCTGTCAGGTCACCCATCTGCATGTTTCCCTCTGCCACTCTCCCACTACAGCAGGGAATGCCTGATTTTGCGCATCGTATCTTGGCTGGTTTCCATGCATTCAGAGTGACCTCAAAGTCATTATTCTAACCCTGGCACTGACAGATAGCTATAAGAAATCTGGTCAGGTACACAAGCTGTGGGCTGCCTGGGCAATCCTGTGCATCCTTGTTACTGTTCCTTTCTAGACCTGTACCAATTCTGTAGCAGCTCGTTTACTGGTTTCACGTTGGATTTCAATGTCATGCTCCAAATGGCAACATAAAGTGCATTTGAAAAAGGTAATCCTTGCTTTGATGAAAAAAAATGAAGTTTAGATTGCTACAGTTACTGAATTTGTGTGTACAGTAGTCACCTATACACAGTGTGCACTATTTTCCTACTAAAGCAGAGTTAACAAATAATGCACTAAGTTGCAGTGCATATTTCTGTCTTGTATGCTCTAATTTTCATGTATTAATGCAGAAGAGTAAAACAAAGACTTTTCACATTTCAGCAGTCCTGAATACACAACAATTTAGGGAGCTACAGTATTGACTGTAACAACTCCGAACTGAGTGGTTATCAAATTAACAAGAGCTGAACAAAAATATAAATCAACTCTTTCTGTAGTGTAATTAAAATAAAAACTGATTTACTGTGTACTTTAATGCAAAGAGAAATGAAATACAGACCATATTTTTTACACTACTTTCCACTCTCTCCATAATTAAATGTTATTAAATAAATGAGTAAGTTTATATGATTATTCAGGTATTGTCTTTACTACAAACTATGGCTCATACATCAGACCAGTGCTGCGAATTAAAAAAGAGATTCATCTCCCTTCCTGTGAAGGTACCACCACACCCTGCTGAATTATCCCATATTTTAAACTGCTCATCAGAAATACTAGCTGATAAGTGAGAGCTGAGAACAGACTGAAAGGCAAGTGGAAGAGGAGGACAGAGATTTATTTGATTTAGATAGAGGAGAGATTTCACTGCCAGCCATAAATGTGTTGTTTCATGCTCTTGATGAACCTGGTTCTTTTACTAGGAATGAGGCACCTGAGATGTTAATGGTTTGGAGAGCTCCTTTCCCCAGTTTTGGGGCTGCTGTCTGTGGACCTTTGGTTGCACCAAACTGATCAAGCAACAAAGGATGAAGTATCAGTGCTAGGCAAATGCTGGGTTATTGCAGTACTGAGTTTTAATTTCGCAATAACATATTCCAAGCACCCAAGCTCTCAGCTGTTTTGCTTTTATTCCTTCGACATTCACATAAAAACAAAATTATCATGCCAGCTTCCAGTTTTCCACAATAATAATAATGAGATAAAACTTGTTCCCTTAAAACTATCATCTGTTAAATGAAGTCGTATCCAAGCCCTAAAACCAGTAATGGAGGACTTACGTTGATATCCTCTAGGTCGAGGAAGTTGAGGATGATGCCGTTGCGTTTCCAGATGATGGGGGGCCGCAGCGCCCCACGGATGCCGCACGTCAGAATGGTGCTCAGGCCAACCGTGATGGTGGTAACGCTGATTTTCTGGTCCTCCGGCAGGCTAAGCCGAACCACCTCTGCAAAGGCAACAAAACAGGAATAATACGAAATAGTACCATTTTTATCATTTCGAGTTACAGCTCGGGATGTGATTTTGCCTGAAGAGTTAACAGCTTTGGTGGGAAAATCCTGCACCCTGTGCAGTCTCCACTATGTAAACGCACCGAATAAAAATAAAAACCAACGTCCACTTTTGCAAAGATCCCTTTCCATCCTTTCATACGCTCTACTTGAAAAATTGCTTTAACAACTCTCGAGTAGCAATTCTGTTAAATTTGTTTGCTAAAATATTTGGTCCCTTTCAGTAGCCTTGGGCAGCCCGGTAGGACTCACTTCAAGGCACCTATCTATCAAGTGCCTATAGACACCTCGTTCAAAACTGGCTCATACAGCAGTACCCAAACAGCTCAGCATCCTTTCTCCTCCAGCTTCCACCCAAGCTAGAAGTCAATGCCATGTGCCACAACCCATACTCACTACTGGAGGTCTGAGGCTGACTTTGGGCTGCAAAGATCAATACAACATTGCACGTCGTGTCTGCCAGCCGTTAGCTGTTCTCCTACTTAATATTCCCAATGCCACTTTAGAAACAGCACAAGGTGTTGAAAATAAACAGTCGCTATAGTATTGATAAAGGATTGATTGAAAATAGGCATGTTCGACCAACCTATGGCTATTATTTGGGCTGTGGTGGTTCCTTGCATGGAACAAGAAGAGGGTCTGATGCAGGCCATCAAACGATTTCTGCCCCTGAAATGTTAAAATCTAAAAGGAGTAATAGAGGAGGACTGGGAAGAGGAGAACATCACCTGGCCAAGAGAGACACATCATTAAACATCGCCCTGGGGAGCTGCTGGACGAGGAGGCCCCAGACTGCAGCCAGAGGGGGTTAAAACACCCCGACACCTTCATCCACCTGCCTGCAGCACGTAAAAACATATAGGTACTAATAACACTGCTATTTTCTGCATAAAAGAAATCTCCTTTTTATGAATAAAATATTTGGAGTATACTTGACAGGATACAAAACTGATAATTACAAAAATATGTAGCATGGAGTAGGGCTAATGAGGACCATCTTTTCTTGAGGAGAAATGAAATAGAGGGTCATTCATTTACAAGAATTGTTTTTTCATCTTACTGCTGCTTTCCTCAATTCCCCGTGCTGTTTCTCACACTGCCTGGCACATGCTGGGCTCCCATCAGCTCCCTCTTCAGCAACTTTTTTTGAGTGTTTTGTTACGGGAGAATTTAAGGCTTCCCTCCATCCTCCAAGTGATAACTAAGAGGCTTTGATTTTTCATTTAAAAAGCACAGTAATGAAAAATGTATTTACTTTTACTTAAGAAGACACCTTGTGTAGTTGCCACTCTTAGATGAACTGTATCAGGACAAGAGGTGACTTTTTACAATAAAGAACGTATTTAGTGTAGATTACTTTAATAAAAACACACTCCTCTCCTGAACATTGTGTTTGAAGGCATCTTATGACTAGCACATTAAGTTCCAAAAGTCTTTCTATTAGCAAAGGATTATTTTGTGTTGTTTTAGCCATAGCTTTATTGCTACACTAGAAAAGATTCATTTATGCAACCAGATGCCTTGGGATGGAAACAGAGATGCCCTGGGAGGATACAAGGGCTGTGCTCTTCTGTTTAAAAACACAAATCTTATTAAAAAAATCAGAATCTTGTACTTAAGCTATAGACCTCAAACACACTGATGCTAATTGGACTATGTGTACGAATTATTCAAGTCACCATAATGATTTTGTGTAGAATCCTCTAGATTACGTATTGAACTGCGCATTTTAGTTTTTAAAAATCTTTACGAGATAAAAGGATTTTTACTACACCCATAAAACCGAATAGAACAAATGGGTAATATTCACAAAGCGTGCTCACTTGCAGAACACAGGTTGGAATGGAATTTGATCCTAAAACTGAGCAATTTTGAGTTCATTTGGAAATTCTGCAGGATGGTGCATATACAATACTTTTGTATATATTCAATAGATTCAACCAGTATCAATCCTAGCTTCTCATATTTATCAAGTCACATCAAACCCAGTAGTCTGCTTTGGGATTTCAGTAGAAGCAAATTCTCATCCCAGTCCAATGAGAAAGACAAAAGGGGTGTCACCAACCGATCTGCCACCAAGAGGGGAACGGGATGCTATCACTTTTGACTTGATCAAGACAGGGGTAATGCCTTTCTAATAATCACCTTTAAGAAGAAACAGATGTAACTGTGTTTCCGTGCATCAGAGGTCCTGAAATAATCTTTCATCAGGTATTTTGCAAAATACAGAACTAAATCAAGGTCAACAAAAGGTGGCCAGGACACTGCAAACTCTTTGGTGATGGCAGCAGCCCAGTCCTGAAACCTGTGCAGCTCCAGGGACAAGGCAGTGCCATTGTCAGCCTTCTCCGACCAGGGGGATGCATGTCCTGGCCAGGGACAGAAGGTGATGAGGAGGAAGGATCGCTCTGTCCTGCTTCTTCTGCCTTTTCTCTCTGCTGTTAAATTCAGCCCCAGAGAGGCCACGAAGCAGCAGGGACTTTGAACTGCCCCAGGTGCTGCTATTCTGATGTTCTTACGTTAAATCTCTTGCAATACCAAGTCCCACGGTGACATATGGAAGATCGTGAAGTCTTACTAATTCCTTTTCTTGTTAAAAATGTCAAGATATTGTCGAACATTTTCTTCTGCTCCTCCTCCTCTCCAATTTTGCTTCTTAAGGTGCTAAGGCAGGAGTTGCACTGCACCTTTGCAAGCTCTGCATACTAATGCGAGCAGGTATTACTTGTTGTGCTGTTTTATCATGGAAATCTTTTCTCTGCTGTCATTTGCAGCCCGCCAAAGGCAATCATAATTTCACAATGAAGACATGTATAATTGAGGTCATTATAGGGAGCAACCTGGAATGAGCATCTATGGAGAAAAACTCATTGATTTAGCGTGGCGTAGAGATAATTTACATAGTAAATGTCAGTTGCCTGCCTGCCTTTGCTCATGCTATACTACGCAGAAAAAGATTTCACTTTTTTTTTTTTTTTAAGTGTTTCATATCATTAATTAGATCTTTTCACTTAAATCTAAAGAAAATATATTTTTAATACATCGTTACCACCTTTAATCGTTGTTACATTTGTTCACAGATGTCTTGTCCTGCTAAAACAGAATACGGGACAAATGACTTTATTGCTTAGATTTTGCTGAGGGGACAAGGAAATAATTTTTAATACTATAACTAGCTGTTAGGTGGTGTACAAAGCACCAAAAAATAGCACTGTTTGAAGCAGTGAATGAAAGAACTTACTCCAAAGAAAGTCTCAAGCACAGATTCTCTCTCACCCCCAAATTAACTCTCCTGAGCAGAGACCTTTTGCTTGTGAACTGAAGCATGGACAGTGCAGCCCTAAATACATCGTGTTTCTCCAGCAATGGTACAAGTCAGGATTGATTTAATGGCATGCAAACTTCTGCCTCCCCTCAATTCCCCAAGTCCTGCAGCTGTGTTTAGGCGCTGCATTGCATTAGTAATTCTGTTTATTGTCTTGTGGCCCAATATTGCAGCCCGAAGGTCAATGGTGATTTTAGCATTTGTTTCAATAGGCAGAAGTCTTCTCTATCTGAGTACACTCTCAGGTGAGGAGCTGACTGAATCAAAAAAATCAAAACAATTAATGGATAAGAGGATAAAGCACAATACACCTTTTTTTTTTTTTTTTTTTTTTTTTTTCCCCCAAATAATTTTGATGAGAAGTATTTGGCTTTGCATAGAGAGGGGAGATCAGTTTTAGACTTTCTTAAAACTGAGCTAATTGCAGCTAATGGATTTTAAAATGTGTTGCATGGGAGATGCATTATAAACACACAGATGTACATGAGATTTATCCAGCCAAAAAGACTCCAGCTCGGGGTGATACTGTTTGGGATGGGATGTGGTCAACTAATTAGTCACTGCAGAAATTAAGGGCAGTTCACAGTGGGCCTGAATCAGGAAAGCACTGCATAACACACTCATAAATTACTCATATTAGCATTAGTGATTTAGTTTCTACCCAGTCCATAGACTGAAGAAACGAATTAATAAAACTGTCACCACACAAATCACCCTGGGTTCGTGTGCCTGTGCAAACCCATCACACCGGCCGTTCTCAGGACTAGCTCCAGAAGAAATGTTGCCATGTTAACACAGTTTGCTGGTTATTAAGGTTTGACAAGCCAGTCTTCTCCAGCAGTATTTACGGCCTTCTCACCTTTCCGCAGTCAGTGAAGAATTATCCATCACTCAACCCCAGAAGAGAACTCCATTTTCTGAACACCAGCCTTGGATTACAGGAAAGCCAGTCATGCTACTCAAATGTTTATGTTATTAATTAACAACATTAGAGCCGTTAATGAACGTGATTAAAGTTGTTCACAATTAATTAACCCAGAGAATTCCTACAGCTCCCACGTTAGTTCAGAGCAGGTGATGGGGATGAGTCTTGGCTTTATAACCTGTGAGAAGCAGCCCCATGAGCTGGCTCTGCCTCTGGTGGGAGCCCTGCTATGGGATGCTTCAAGAGTTTGGTTTCCCAGGAAAAGAGGTACCACAATGCAGCCTTCCTCTAAGGCTTATACACTTAATTAATGTGAATACTAAAATGATTTCCAAAGCTAAGGAGAAATGTTCATACCTCAGCTTTATTTTGTAACTGTAATAATTCAAGTTCTTAATGTAATTTATAAATCCTCAGGACCTTGGGCATGCTACTTCAGGAAGTATTTTATTGTAAATTCTCCACTAAATTAGTAATGCTGTTTTCTAAGTCATAAAAAGGCATAATTATATGGCTTGCAGCATGAAAGAATTAAGTTCTTCGAGCCCTCTTCTGTCATTACTCATGAAGGCCACAGGCTAGGACTCCCTGAGGCAGGTCCCAACCTGGCAGTGAAAGCCTAAAACCTGTCTTGTTACAGAACTCAGCATAAATACATGCAAATCTTCAGCCATCTCCAGCCCTGGTGCTGGAGGACAAGACCCTGTCTCACATCCCTGTCAAGGTTGGACAACTTTTCTAGCCTGTGTGAGTCTGAACTGGTGAAGGGTGAGCTGTGTTCCCAGTCGTTGCATTTGAGAGCTACCAAGGGTGTTTCTTGCCCAGCCCTGGGAGAAGGAATTCAGAGCATTCCCTCAAACCATCATGCATATTGAAAAAATAAAAACAAAAAAAGCTCAGCTTTGACATATGAATTTGTATCGAGCACATTTGCAGAGCTAGTAAGCTTGCAAAAAATCCTTCTTACTGACTTTGAACCAAACGCAGTTTCTTTGCATGCTGTACTCTAAAGATCAAATTCTTTTCTTTCTGAAGAAAGGAAACAACACGCTTCCCACTGTAAAATCCCATCCCTGCCCTCCTGTTACTAATCAGAGAACATTCAGTTTGTGCAGAAAGGGATAATTCATTCATTCTTGAAAGTACATGAATAAATATAAGTTGCTCAGTGCTTAATTATCTAATCTCCTGAGGGTGATAAGTGATAGATTCATTATGTAAATAGTCATAAGTAGTCTATTTTAGAGAATAGTTTACATAAATGCATTTGTTTTTATTTTAAATTCCTATTTCCCACAGATTGAGAGCAATGTTGATATGATTAATTTTTGATAAAACATTCCCATGTTGTGTCAACAATGTCCTGCCTACACTGTAACAGCCTTGCATTTTCCCAGTCAATTTATTAATTTGAAAAGCAAAATTGCTAATGGTCTAATAGGCTCTCATAATTACTTCTGGTAGTCATGACTGTTAAACACTTGACTCAAAAGATTTGCTTATCTTTTTAAGAAGAGTCAAAAATACACAAGAGTTTCCTGCGCTACCTCTCTCCAAATAACTACCGAGGAGAAGTATTAAAATTTTCCACTGAATGCACAGGAAAAAGGAACATTATGGTTTGGGGATGGGGAGGAGTTTCAGCTGCTTTCTGTAGTTTTGCACTCTCTACTCTGCCTTTCTGGAATTGAAAGAAATAATTAGTAGCATCAGTGGTTTTACCACCACAGAAGCAATAGCTGTTTTCTTTTCTTTTCTTTTCTTTTTCTTTTGAAGTATCAGCATTTTTAGGAGCTTAAAAGTTTTTTTCCAGTTCTTGATAGATTTCTTAGACTCAAAATAGGGGATTTTTTAGAGTGGGCAGGTTCTTTCAAACCAATGAAACTTTTGAGAGCAGCTGCTATCTGTATTTAAAGCATGGTGTTTCAGAGGTCCAAAAACATATGAAACTACTAAACTTTCTTTTTTTGAACTTCTATAAGTTACAGTAGCTGAACTGATTTATACCTGATTTAAGGCAGAAAAAGATAGCTTCTGGTAGAGGATATGGCATGCCAAGTTTCTCCCTGGAGTGAATTTTTATGGCTGCTCTATAAACCCCCAGGGTTTATCATGGAAATGCTGTCAGACCATTAAGTACAGCATGACTTGTGGGAACCACCACTGTAATGTGTACGTAAATTACTTTGGAAATAGAGACGAGTCAGGCCACAGGGTATTTGGGGTTCAAGAAGCATTCACATGTAGTTTAAAACCACTGAGACATCAGAAATGGCTGCAGTGAACAGCTCCAATCTTGCACTCTCCATTCATTTCGCTTTGAGTTTGGGGCCAGCAATATGCAATGAATGTGATAAACTGAAAAATGCATGAACCAGGAAACAAGGAGCCCAGAAAAAAGGCTCATACTTCTTCTAAGCCCTAGATTAAGGGTTTCTAAAAAAATCCCAAGCATTTAAAATGAGGTGTATTTATTTCTTTCATATTCCCATATTTACTGCGTTCATAAACAACCAAATCAGCGATACCACACATCTCAAGTTGTAAATAAGCATTAGTAATACTTTTCATGGTGCTTTCATTGCTTGTTGTATGGATGACTGCAAATTTAGCTGTGGTGATTATATGGGTTTTGTATTTTTTCTGACTGCAGCTACGCTCAGGATACTTAAGAAATGCACAGACTCTGCTCTTCCAGGCTCATGCCATCCCAACTCGAGCTATTTCATCCCTCTCCTTCTGCTTCCACCCCAGCCACTGCCCATTTGGGTTCTGCCTCATTAAAGTCAGAGTCCACTCTCTCCCCTGGGGCTTCTGGTGATTTTCCTCACAAACAGCGTCCCAGCTCCCAGGTCAGCGGAATAAAACCTGAGCACATTTCATTCCTAAATTAGGGTTACATAAGTAGGGGGAAAACGATGCAATCAGAAGTGAGTGATGAGAAGGCAGAGCCACCTATTTCTGCCATGCACCCCGGGTGGATGAGGGACTTGCACCGTGATGTATGGAAATGCCACCACCCAGGCTGCAGAGCAGAATTAGTGACATGAAGACTCAACTGCTCTGGGCTGAGCTGAATGTGGGTCTTGAGGAAGCATTTCTCCATGTTGCGGTGTTGGTGTTGCCAGTTCCAACTTGGAGAGTGAGGCTCCAGACTGATTTGATGTGATTTGACATATAGCTCTGCAGCTGGCATGAACGGTGCAAATACGGCTGTGAGGATCTTCCACCACCTCCCTGCCCATCCTTCCAGGGACATGGTAATTTCCCCTGGTGCTTGGGTGTTTTCACCAGGATCCTTGCTGAACCTTAGTGCACAAAACCAGCTTCTGCCTTCCCCCTGTGCTCTCCTTCACCCCTGCAGAAAGCTGCTCAGTGGCCAAGAAAGCAGCTGGCAGTGCTGTGCAGAAAGGAAGGCTGGGGGAACAGGGCCCTTCAAGTTCTGAATGTCTGCTTTGTCTGAGCTATTTGCTTATTTCTCTGTTAAGGAGGTATTTTCCTTTTGTGCTAAACGTGACCAAGGAGCTCCTGGTTGCTGCAAGGCTCCTTGTTGGCTCTGCAGCTCCGGTGAAATGGGTACGGAGCGCTGGGAGGGCTCGGCCCGGCCAAGCAAGGGTACAGCAAGGTTGTGCAGCAGCAGCACTCACCCAGATAACATCTCGTATTTTAAAAATAAATCAGCTGATAAAAATTTCTGCATCAGCGCTCCCATATATGTCCTTCCCATACTGCAAATGCAAAGTTTAGGAGAAAGTCAGAAATGCGAAGATGGGACAGCAGCTATTTGGAAAGAGGCAGGTAATTAATTAACACTCCCTTCTGGTGAGGAGGGGGAACGAAACCAAAGAGCAAAGACCAGCACCTGAAGAAAATCCCCTGCTTCATGTTATCAGCACATCTTCTGTTGCAGGCAGGTTTTCTCTCGGTTAAGCCCTTCCAAGCCAGATCTCCTGCAGTTCAGAGGCTTTTAACAACCGCGCGGAAAGGGCTGGGCCATTCACCGGCGCTCCTGCGTGAGGCCTGGCGGGCAGCGGGGACTTTCTACACAATTTTGAATCAGCATTTCAAAGCTCGGCGTTTCTGTGGGTTTAGGCTCCACAGGGAATTACAGGACGGACAACAAAAGGCTGAGAAGGGACCGGCAGGGAAGTGGTAAGTACAGGCTTCCCAGAGCTGCTGTGGCCGAGTGGAAACCTCTGCAGAGAGCTTCAGAGATGGGGACGAGAGTGGGAAAGCAGAGTCCTTCCCAGAAAGGGAGTGCCCCCTGCTCTGCCTCAGTTTCCCCCATGGAACAACCCTCTCTGAGCCACCCTACAACTAACCCGTTTGAAAAGGCTTCTCCACGACCGTGGTGACAGAAGCCACACAAACACCCGCAAGCATGTCGTGTCTGTGGATTTCTCATTAAAAATCCTCAGAGGTTCACAGATAAAATCCACACATAAAACTGAAATTTAATTACACAAAAGTACTTTGAAGCAGAGATTTGCAGTAACTGCTGTGGGAAACTTAAATTCCAGTACCACGAGAATGATAAATGTTGTATCACTGAAAGTAACAGGAAAAACAAATCATCTAAGCTATCATATTAAAAGGCATATTGAAAAGCGAGATATGCCAGCAAAACCCAGTGTGGCCAGTCATTCTTTGCGTACCGACCAACGTTAGCATCTCGAAACTTTTAAATCTTCAAAGCAGGATGATTTATGGCAGCTGTTCCTTATCACTCAGGCTTGGAAGTGCTGTGGCACCAGAGCAGCCGGGCTGTGAGGGGAACACGGCCGGGCTGCGCCATGGGGCCGGGCCCTCCTCAGCCCTGTCAGCACCCGCTGCTTTAGAGCGGACTAGGCTTATTTAGAAAGCAGTTATTCAATATTTTGTTATCTTATATCCCCAACCTTATTTTCAACTATTCATCCTTTGCTCTGACAGCTGAAATGATTTGTTTGTCTGTGGATTTTCCTGTAACACCCTTCACTGTTAAATTCACTTCAGAAATGCTCATGAGCACCTCTGGTGTGTTTGAGCCACCAGGCCTGCTCCTGCCCCTTCCCCGCTGACCACACCAGCCTGAGGTAAATGTGGCTTTAGTCATCTGTTCCAAACCGATGGTATATAAAAAATGGGCACGTTTCCATTCCTCCTTCCTATTTTTGAGTTGTTCCCTTCTCAGCTTCTACCAACCGTGTCTCACGGTCTCTGTACGTGCTGTGAAGTGGCTCTGTGCTGCCTCCCTGTACAGGTACTGTACCACAGAGGCTTCCCTTGTAGTCACTGAATATCATCTTGGATATCACCATTTTGGTGCCAGTTGCTAAATACTGACCTTTCAGGCTGCTTGCAGCAGGTACATGCCTTCTTTACATGTAATGGTCACAAACTTGAATCAGCTTGATAAACTCAACCTTTGAGGAATGCATGTTGCGTTATATATAATTAATTATTTCTGGTTAAGTCTCTAACATAAATACAAACACAATCATTAAACATATATTTCATTTACAGCAGCCTAGAAGAAACTGAGTGGACCAAGTGAAAGCTTGTTTAATGCTAAATTATTTGCCAGCGTAGCAGCCATATGCCAAGTGCCACAAATAACAATATTCATCACATCAAGTGTCTGGGGATACTTTCTTTTAAGATCTTTAGCACAGCACTCATCACGAATATCATCAACCAGATGCTCTGTTTTTCCAAGACACAATTCACTCCTAATGTGAAGAAAAAAACAAACCCACTTGGAGTGTGTTTTGTCCCTGAAAGATGGCAGTACGACTGTGACAGGCTCAGCCAGTGGATCTGCTCACTGCTCAGAAGGCTGCAACTCATTGCTAGGGAACAAATCTTACCGATGTAGTGACTTGAACTCTTACTACGGAGTTACTGACTGAATTGGGATGGCTTGTTTGCACCTGGCCTGTCTGGGAAGGGCTCGTCCTGACACTCAGATTGCAAACCCACGTGCTGCTGTTTACAAAACATGTAAACACCATTTTTTCCATCACATTGTGCACACAGGTACACGCAGTCCTCGACCTCTCTGCACAGTGGCTAGGTTGCCATGTCAGAGTGCTGAAGTAACCAACAGAAAACACTTAGAGGGAAAGAGGTCTTGGCCTGGCAATGGGGAAACACAATCACAGAAGTGGTTAAAGCGGTGTCCTTCTTTTATCTGTTTTTCCCCAAGCAGCAGCCTTCCTTGCCAGTTCTAGCCAGTCAGTATGAGTATTAACAAGATCTGTGGTTGGTTTGTACTCGTCAGTATATATTATCCATTGTGTACATCGTGGCTTTGATAATGAAATGATTTTCACAAACATAACATGACGTTCACTCACTAAGATACAACACATACCTGCAGGGCATTTGGTGAAAAGCTTTCTGCAGTACTTTAATTGATGTATAGTCCTCTGCAGCTTATATTCATTCAAAGCCATCTCAATCCTACATTTTTAATTGGCTCAACTATGTTACTATTAATTTGGGTAAACAATTAATGTTAATTTACAGAGCTATCAGTCAGTTAGTCCTAATGCTGTTGCAGCAGTAGACTTGATGTCTGACAAGGTTTGGTTTAGATTTGTCACGTACTAGTGAGGCACAGCATACCAAAAGGGCCCAGCTACGATCAGGGATTCCTGTTGCAAAGCTTTGTTCAAACGTAAACTAAAAGCAGCTTATGCCCTAGAGAGCTGCAATGGAAATATGCAATAATGACAGGAGACAGCACGGGAAACCAAGGCACGGTTAAACAAAATGACTCGTGTCAAGCACTGCCAGACACGTCTCCACACTTCTGGGCAATACTGCTAAAAACCACCAAAACATCATAAATTACTGATGTGAAGGATTGTTCCTCTCTTGTCCCTGAATTCTGGTGCTTGCAGTACGGTGCCTGACTCCACTACAGGTACTTGGGATTTCTCTGGCTCTGGCAAGTCCCCAGCTCCATGAGTGAGTGTTTCTGGCAGTCATTAATCCTAGGTGGAGGGGATTTAACAAGCATTAGCTAAATTATCCTATTTGAGCCAGGTGACATGAATGCTCTTTCATTTGTCTTACAGTTATGCTTTGTCTTTTGCCAAACCTCTAATTTCTGTCTTTTCTACAATTTTTCCCTTCCCTTCACTAAGGCTACATCAAGCAATGCAGCACAATGCCAACACTGGGGGAACTGAGAGGATTAGCTCTGATACTATAAAAAAGGGCACCCCACAAGTGAAAATCAGGGCATCATAGAATGATTTGTGTTGGAAGGGACCTTTAAAGATTATCTAGTCCAATACCCCTGCCATGGGCAAGGACATCTTTCACTAGATCAGGTTGTTCAAAATGCCTCCAGCTAGTGCCAAAGTCAGAAGATGCTGCTCTTTGAGTCCAGGTCAGATAAAAGAGGACAGCAAATGTCCACCCCCTTTTTAAGGTGCTCAACGCTGCCGCAAGCAAGGCAAATCTCACCTCCCAGCACCATCAACAAAAACTTTTCAGTAAAACCTCTTCAGACCCTCTGCAGAGCAGTGGCTGGTTGGCCCATTGCGAGGGCTGTGGGCAATGCTGGATGAACTTTGCTGGATAGGTGGGAGCAGAGGTACAGGTCAGGCCCTCTGAAATCATCCCTGCTCTTCTGCCTTTGGCTGCCCTCCTGCTGCAAGCTTCCAACTGTACCTGACCACGAAGTACAGCAACAGTGTCCCAGGGTGCACACCAAGGACTGACTTGCACAGGCACCCTCGTTCTTTGTCCCAAATTAAAGCACGTCTATGCCCGTAATTTTAACCCACACCCTCCGAAGCCATAGTGATTTCATTATACTCCATGCACTGCAAATCATTAACTCTCAGTATAAATCAAGAACCATGCTTATTTAAGAAACGTCAAGGATGAAGTACTGAAGTCAGGGACATATTGTGAAAAAAGGCTCTTAATGATTCAGAGTAATATATTTCAGATGTTAGAGCAAACAAAGCATTCATAAACCACTGCAGAACTGCTCCTTTCAAACTGAATGGAGCCTTTATTCCCAAGCTACAGATAATAGTGATTGAAGGAAGGAGAAAAGCCAAGGACATTAAACCAGGTAAATCAGTGCTCCCCAATATTTTCAAGCAAGGCAGCACAGAAATATTTCATGTTGATCTCCTCTAATACATTCCACTGCCTACTGCAGTGTGGAAACTTGCTTAAACTATTTTTTTTCTAGCTTCTTCACTTAGCAGTACCTGAGGGCAGGAAGGGCTCATCAAAATTTATACCACACATTTAAGGAAAAGGCACACTTGTCTCCTGTAGGGTTACAAAGGTTGGGAGGTAAAAGTCATGAGATCCCTTCTTCCGAGCGTCCCATTAATATATAGCTCAAGGGCTCTGCACGGCAGCCGTGTCCGTCCTTGTCTTTGCATGTCCCTGAACACCACCACCCCGGGGAGGACCCTGACTGTCACACCCACCACTGCACCAGAGGAACAGCCTGCGTGGGATGGTCTCTTGTGAGCACAGTCTCAGGAAGATTTTAGGTCTGAAGTGTCCTCCCACCAGGACTATGAGGACCGTATTACTGAGGCTTCTTACAGTTTGCTGCAGCTTGCGGTGGGAGATCCAAACCTGCACTTATTCTTGAGGCATGAAATGCAGCAAATGTCCAAGATCTCAAAAGGGTATTAACGACTGAAGAGGATGTGAGCGGTTTATGTAGGATGACTAATACAGAACGGGAGACACTGGCATTCGTCCAGGGTGTCAAGGTTGACAACAACCCTTCTATTACAAAAAAAAATGTTATGGGTGAATCTGAAATGACTACAGATGGTCAGGTGTTGATTTTGCATGTCCTTTGAAAGACAGTACTGTCAGCAAAACAGTGCCTTCTAACCAAATTTTGAAGTGCAATACTCTGTCAGCAGGAAGAGTGTTGGCTCTTTAACTGACTCATCAAAACAATGTTCTTTTAGTTTCCTCTGGTGACTTTCCATTCAAGTGCTGCTCTGCTGCTGGTTCTCCAGGACGAGAATATCTGCACAATTCAGATTTTTTTTTTTTTTAATTTTTCTATTTTTTTCTCCCCAACAATATTCCTCTATGGAAAGAATGTAAAAAAATCTTTTCCTTACAGATGGTGAGCTGAAGCAGAGGTTGTTTAGCTGCAGTTACACAGCCTATCTGAACCAGAACCAGACACACGCCTGATTTCCCAAGGTTACTCCCCCAGCCTCTCCGAGATTACTTTATAATCCCATTATGGGTGGAATTGCTACGTACACACAGCTCCCTTCTTGGAGTGCTCTTCTTAAAATGTGAGCAAGGTTCGAGTCTGCAGCGGATGTTATGTCCTGTTTTGACCTTGGCTTATGCAAAAGTTTTCAGAAGGGCAGAAGGGGAACAGTTACCATCACACCTAAAAAACAGCCTCAGAGGCAACTGGGGGCAGGACTCAAATATGTGACCAATGAACTAATAGCCTGGCACTACAAGAAATGTCATCAAAAGACTTTCTGCGTCCTCATGCTGTTATTTCGCACTATAAATCAGCATTGCCGGAGTATTTTCATCTTTGCTTGGCCTTCGCATGTGCTCTGAAGCCCCATGCCACCTTCTGTGCCTATCTCATCCACTTCAGCCAAAGCTTTTCTTCACCCCCCATTTGTGATGGAGATGACACAGGGCCCTACAGGCTGGGCGCTTCTTGCTCTGCTCCCCCCAGGCTCCCCCAGCCTCATCAGCCTGATGTCACTGTCACATTTATCACGGGGAGACGCACGCAAACAGAAAACACAATGGGCTAACTCATTTATTTCCACTTGTTATTGATAACCTTTCATGACTTTCATAACTCCGCCTCGCTCCAGCACTCATGAGTTATGAGGTCATCTGTAACTCAGGGAAATAAATGAAGTTTCCCATCAGTCTATTGTATATGCCCATTTATTACCTTTTTATTACCAACCTTTAAAGTTTTATCCCCTAGTATCTTGTTTTACAGTGGCATAACATTCAGATGCAGGCATGTATATGAATCAGGCCAAAACAGTTCCCTTTGGTTGGGTTTCACTGGAGGAAGAGTTATGCTGATCCACGGGCAGCAGCACCAGCATTTTTTTCGGAGCCATCAGACCCTGTTCGAGCCTCCAGAACCAAACTGTGCCCGTGCTCAGCATCATCTGTTTGTACTAACCGAGGCACAGTGTTTTCTTCTGCCTAACTCACGCTAAGATCATTTCTGGACTAAGGTTTGCCATAGAAATGAGGAGACATATCGCACAAATCGTTCATTTGAAGGTTTAGAGGTGTTTGAGGGCTAGCTGCTGAAGGAGAGGATGGCTGCACAGAGCTGCGTACAACAGGTTGAATAATGATCCTTTAAAAAGCTCCTGCTGCAGCATTGCTGTGCAAGCGCAGAGCTTCCTAACAGAATCATTTTTGTCTTTGACCCGTCAGTAAAATGCCAGAAGAATAAATCAGACGGTACAGTAATCCTCAAGGTAATGCTTAGTTTCTCTGGCTGTATTTGTCTCAGGAGCTCCTGCGCTGCCGAGGCTTTAATGACCGCTTCTGCAGGACACCGCAGCCTATTCGCACGCCTTCACGGCCACGCCACGACTCCCCTGGGCTCCTCGGCTCCACAAACCACCAAACGAACCACAGCCAGCGCTGGCTGTCACAGCCCCTCCTCGGGAGCAGGAGGGAGGAAGGAGGGAATGCATTTGCTAGCTAAGGGCAAGCTCCTTTGAAAATTCTGGGCTACAAACTCCCAAATGGGAGTATTTTGAAGTCGGGGCAAGCACAGAAAATCCCTTCTTTGTGCAACAGAAAATCACAAAGGTCAAGCTTCCCTAAGCCTAGTAGCAAAGGAAAGCAGGAGGAAGGTTAGAGCTGTTTTCCAGAAGTTTTGCATGACACAAGAGACCGCAGTTGCAGAAATCAGCTGCTGATCAGCGTAGACAAACACGAAATAATTAGCCCATGAGCACAGCACCTACCAAGGGAGCAGCTGCTAATTGCTACAGTCATGTGCTACGCTTAATGGGACATCAACATCGATTTACTAATTTATTTATTTTGACCTGAAACTTTTGAGGCCATCATTTTCTGTAAGAAAATCAAAGCAAAGCTATTACTGAACGAGAAAACAAGCTAAGTGTTGCGACTTCTCTTCTTGCTCGCTGTTCCTGGGTGGCTTTGGCAAGGAGCAAAGTGTCAGCGCCCTCTGAGACTGATTCTGCAGCCCCAGAGCTGGCCCAAGAACTGAGAGGTTCAGGGTAGGGCCTCAATAAAGTCCTCACTAACGTAAAAGGACAACATCCGGATCACCCATGGAAGCTTTCACGATGTCAAAGGATTGGAGACCTGGTAATACTGATATATTGCCATACTTATAAAGAGGAAGAGAGTGCTATAATAAGGAAATATGGGCAGACTGGAGAACTCGGAGCCACTTCATAAAAGAAAATGAAGAGATCTTCCACAATGTTTTTTCAGGCGCTTCAGTGAAGTCAAGAATATGAAGGGAGCACTGGCTGGTTGCTGAAGAGAAAGCTAGAAAATAAATTGAAAGGACGTGGAAATTGTTTTCTCAGTGGGAATCTGGGCTGAATTCCATAGCTCATGGCACCATTTCCATTGACTTTGTAGAAAGTCAGTTTGCTCTAAAAAACAAATGTAAATGACCTTCTCCAGAACCAGAGGAAGGTTCCCCCTCCCTGGATGGCAGGGAAGTCCAGGAACAGCAGTCAATGCTGACGGGCTCCTTGCATGCAGCTCAGGAGAGGGGGCAGGGGACTGTGGGGTCTGGAGATGTGAAGTACAGTCAGAATTGAAAACTGGAGGATTTTGTGCTAAGCAAGCCACTGCAACAAAGTTATGTTTCACCAACTTGTCCTTATGTAATAAATAACAAATTCACTTACACAATGAATCTGAAAGAATGCTGAGTATTACCTGTTAAGGCTCCGTGCAGTTCATTCCCTGTTGAACGGATTAGATAAATTAAGGGAAATCCAGGGCTTGTGCCAACCTTGACCTAAGGCTGGGAGCCGATCCTACAAAAAGAGCAGCAGACCTACACGCCCCTTCCTGAGAGGATGCTCAAGGCCCCCTAAATCTGTCCTGGAGAAGGGATACCATCTGCTTAAATACCCACTGCCCCTGGGAGCAGAGATGAGGAGTATGACCCTCTGCTCTTCATATAACATGTTCCCATTGAAGATTGAGCTGGGTTTTATTTGTAACAGGAAAAGCCTTTACCTAAGTGCCCTTTCTTTCCATAATTCTTCCTTGTTTTGTGAATCCTCTCCAGTAACATTTCCCTGTAAGCCCTGCTAAGAAGTTGGGTCTAGAGCAGCTGAGCTGCAGAGCGTACAGCCTGCAGAAGACTTTATTGGCAGCAGGGCAGAAGACTTTTACAATCCTTTACAGGTGAATGGGGAAAACTCAATAATGTTCACTATCATTATTGAGTATAGTTATTAGCTTTGAACATTTCCTAAAATAAGCCTGTCATTAAGACAAACGTCTTGTTAATGGTAGGAATTTCCCAGCTGAAGCATTAAAAAAACTGCAGTGCCTGCATCATTAGCTGCCTCAGAAAGCTCCTCGGCTGTCCTCTGCTCCACGTCACGACGGCCAGTGCCACCTTCTGCTCCTCCTTCTGTGCCACCTCCACCCCGGAGCCTTTCACACAGTGCCTCCTGCTCTCTGCAAAGCCCTTCGGGGCTCCGTCAGGTGCTGGCCCTTTCCTTCTGCATTGCAGAGGAAGGGAGCAGCTACACTAACACGGGGTGGAGGAGAAGAGTGTGGCAAGGCAAGAGGAAAGGCCGCCGTGCCATACCCTACAGCACGTGGCACAGAGGATGGCTACCCACCGTGACGCACTTGCATCACCTTTCTGTAACTAAAAGCATGTTTTCCATTACAAAACGCAATAAAAGAAAATAAATATTTTATAAGCCTAAGGGATGCTGACGGGTTTTTTTCTCTCCCTCAGTAGAGTGAAAGCAGCTTTAGCTCCGTTTCAGAAGTTAATATTGTCAGTATCAGCACACGCTGTCCACAGACCCGGTTTCATACCAAGTGGTTCCCAGTACCACCTGTACTGTGGGAACAGTTAATTTTAGGGACAGACTATGATTTAAGTGTTAAACATTTTATGTTCATAAGTCCTGATTCCTGCCTTCCAAGGTCTGATTTTTAACCTTACCTCGATAATCCAACTTTTGATCGTGACAAAGGTGTCTCTGAGACTCTGTGCTGTTAATGGCACCTGAAGCCAGCAAAAATCATCTTGCACTTGAACTGACCTTGGCAAAGGGACTTCTATTGACAAAAGTGAGTTTCCAAGGTTCTTCTCAAAATAATAGAAATACATCTTCCGTAATGTAATTTGAGAACTAGCTACTGGGCTGAGGGCAGTTTTGATTTTATTGATATTAGTTTAGTGAACACTGTATATTGTAAAACTGATAGAGTGGGAAAATGGCTTCAGTAGATATCAAATTTGATGGAGCTGGTAGCTGGCTGCAAATGTAAGTATGGGAACTATCACCTAAGGAGGTACTCAGTATTTCATTGGGGATATTTTAATGTTTCATATTCAGAATAACCTAAAACAGTGGCCCTGAAAACAATAAAATATGCTTGTATAAAACTGCCATTTATGTGCAGTTACACTTCATTATCCCTGTAATCTAACATGGTGGCTCAAAAAGGAGAACATGAACATTTTCTGAGTGATTTAGCAGGATGCTTTAATGATGTATTGAAAATGAACATTGACCCTATGTAATAGGTGCTAAACTGACACTCTTAAAGCACTCCATCCGTTTCACTTAGACTGACTATCCTTCTTAAATCATCAGTGTGTCATTTTTATGATGCAGATCCATCTATTGAGACTATAGGACTGTGAAATGTCGTAAAAAAAAAGCAATAAGAAAAAAAAATTAAGTTGCAGGTGGCGAGTATTAGCATTTCAAAAATGTTCTGTTGCATTACCCTATTATTCCATCTCTGTCAAGGGGCAACAAGATTCGATTCTCACCTTAAAGAGTCGGTGCTGCTGAATGCATTAGCTCAGTGTGCGAGGAAGGCTTGTGCCAGCTGAAGGGCATTTCACAATAACAGCAAAATATATTTAGGACTAAATTTGATAGGACACGAGGGTCAGCCTCCTCCTCAGATGACAAAGCCATGATTGCTTCTTTTCTTCTCTGTTGCGTTCCTTGGCTCCCAGGCTTTTCACAAATTAAAGTGTTGAAACTTTTTGCCCACCAGAGAAGCTGAAATAAAAAGGACGGTGGCAAGGGAGTTAATTGTAACCCTAAAAGGTCAGGGTCTCTGCTTCTCTGCTTGGCAGGGTTCGGCTGAATGGTTATGCAATGCAGGCTGAGGACGTTTTGTTATGGAAAACAGCACCAAAGTGGTTCCCCCCAGCTTATTTCCAACCCTTGAGCTTTATGCTGAAGTGAAATTATAAACCAAGTTAAAACCCCTGAAATCACCGCAGGGCAGAGAAACTTCCTGTGCATGATGTCAAGGATTTTTAGTACTGTTTAAGGGCGTATGTGAGGCTCTAAGTGGAGCTATAATTAAAAATTGTAATTATTCATAATGATTTCCTAGAGAGGAGCAGGCTGGCACTTCAATGGTACGATGCCATCAGATGTTCAGATTTTTGGGGCCTCAAGGATTCATCCTGGCTCTCACTGAAACTGGCTGCCACCAATGGATTTTTCTACCAAAACATACTTTTGGAGACCAAAGAGACTGATTCAATTATGTAGTGAAATAGCTCAGGAAATCTGAACCTGTAGCATCCATTTCTTAGACCCAGGGAAGAAGTGGTAAGAGGATCTTAGCAGCAAGCCTAACCTGCCTGGGTCTGTAGAGGAACAGAAATTCCCCCACAGGACCCCAAAGCCTGATTAAACCACGATACTATTGTTTTAGGGAGTGCAATGACCCAAATAATTTTAAAGACTCCTAACAGATTTTGACTCTCAGCTCCCAAAGAAAATAAAAACTAAATCTTTTGAATCCTTTGCAGGTGGCGTAGAAATAATCGCTATGCAGTTTTAAATCCCAGCATGGGACACGGACACATGGACATGACGATGGATATATTTTGAATCTTGTTACTGAAAGCAGCTGAGCAATTCTAACCACAGTTTCCAGAAAGCAAATAAAACAGACCAACTCATTTCAGCAGCTCCTGGCGCAGAGCATCGCAGCTCCAATGGTTCAGTTTGGCAAGGGCAGAGGATCTGGAAACAAAATCTCTCTTGGCTCCTGCAACCCACTGCTCTCCCCACAGCACAGCCAGCCTCCTGCTGCCCTTCCCTTCCAGCTTGGTTTAAACACCAGCAGCCTGTCTTCAGGGATTTAAATTTAGGGTTCAAAGCTTGCTGGAGATCAGGGGGTTGTTATTACTGCTTGCAATGCAATTTATTTTAATTCTTCCTAACTGGCATATGATGATTTTCAAGTTCTCACATTGGCAGCTTCTGTAGCCGTCTTTCAGATGTCCAAGTGTATGAATGTGTGAACTCGTGTACACACAGATGCACACACAGTTATACATCCCCAAAGCACACTTCAGTATATGCACTTCTAATAGACATCCTCCCAAACCCATTTCATTTCCAAATGGAAATGCACAGGAAATACTTTTTCTTTGACAAGCCTGACATTTGTGCAGCAAGTGAATTGGGAATGACTCACCCCTACAGTAAGGAATTTGCAAAACATATTCTAACTGTTTACTATAGCAAACAGGTTAAATTATGGCTGCATTTTATCTTTCCGTTCACAGAAGGCTGGCTTTTTCTTCACAGGCATTCATCGAACGGGATTCTGTCTGTACCATTTTCCCCTGTGACTGGTAGCAGGAGCCTTCAGTCAGCACTTTCCCTCCTGGAATAGGTTTTTATTTCAATGGCTTCTGGAGTATGTGTTACTCAGTAATAAATAAGCACTAACCAAGCTGGGACGATTAAAGATCAATTAAGGCTTAATACATTTTATACCAGATCGTGGCAATAGAAGGTGGTTGTGCTGCTCAGCCTGGGGCTGCACCTCTTGGCACTGGCAAAAGCTGGAAGATGGACAATTCCACTGCTTTTCCTGGGTCACTCGGCGGAGGCTGATCTGTTCAGATACAGGGTGGAGAGAAAAAGGAAAGGAGGAAGGGGTAGCCTGGGAAGGGGCTGTGATTCACAGTGCTGTGTTATCAACAGGGTGTTTTTTGTTGTTCATGCGTTTCCTAAGGGATGCAGTTGTGCCCTGTACTGAAGCCAGGCAGGATGGTCCATATCAGGTCTGAGATATAAAATATTATATATTTTGTATTTGACTTTGCAGTCTGTTGCACTTCAGCTACCAAACAACCTGCTGAGTTACCTAAGTCGACCCATGTGCTGCGGGCTGGGCTGCTGCTCTTCCTACCTGTAGCTCTCGCAGCAAGTGCTTCGCCTGCCAGCAATTAACGTGATGGGTGATGGAGCTGTGCGAGTTAGACGGAAGCGTAGGATGGGTCTAATTAAGTGATTCATCAAATCTCCAGGGCAAACAAAAGGCATTTCCATCACACTGTTGTAGCATGAGCAGTATTTGGAGTCAAGCCGCTCCCTATCTACGCGTCCTGCGCTGGTCTTCCCAGCGCTTCAGCAGCGTGCTGAGGACACGTCCGTATGAGTACAAACAAACAGGCTGAACAAAGCCACCAGCAGAAAGCCTCTCACTTGCTCCGATGGATTTTGGCTCTGATGCCGAGTACCCAGTCCCATCCCGAAGGAAACAGGGAATGAACAAAGGTTTTTCCACGCGATCATTACCTATATATTCTGCTGGATGTATGCAAAGTGTTTTAGAGCTTACGCTTGCACTTAAGGTAGCCCCTGACACTGCTGTTGTGAAAAAAAAACAAACATTTAAAGCTGACACAAACAGCCTTCAAGCACACATCAGAGAGGAACTTTATGACACTGCAGAGCCAAACAACATCAAATTACCTACCCCTTTTTGAGAATCAATGAGACACATATACATTAGTTGCCTTTTACCCAGCACTTAAAACCTGAGCCAATGGAAATGCTAAATATCTTTTAATCATCCTAATATTCTTATTATTCTAATATATTACTGGGATATTAGATTGCGATTCAATTAAAAAATGTCATCTGCAGGTAATTTATTCCGTGCTCATTATTAATGGAATACTGTAGCCTGGTTGGCATTTTCATATAATAATACAACTCACTGTAATCCAGAAAAATATAAACTATATTTTATCCCTTATCAGCCATTGGAAGGCTGACTCGTGCAAAGATCTTGCTCTGCATTTTCTCCATCCTCTGCTGGGGGGAGATCTAAATACCCTTTTTTTTTTGGTCTGTTCTTGTGAAATGCCCATCAGCATCGCTGCGTTGGGTGATGTTCCCCGGCCTCCATCAGTGCAGAAGCAGCGTGGTTTGTGGTTGATCCCTCCTTGGTCCACTTGCATCCCTAAAGACCCCAGAGAATGGCAGCATGTGTAGGCGATAAGAAGAATATTAGGATGATTAAAAGGTATTTAAATATTAAATGCTTAAAACCAGTGATGGATAAAAGGCCTTCAGCAAGTTATTCCAAGATTTCCAAAAGCATTCTGGGGGCACGCTGAGCTCAGGGGCAAAGTCTAAACTGAAGATTGGCGCTTGCTAGGGGAAGTCTGCTGATCTGGCCCTGCAACGACAAGCTGCACCAGCAAATCTGCTGTGTCCACGTGCCATTTATAGGGGCGGAAAATGAGCTTTGCCGATACAGCTTATACCAGCCCTTGCTGAAATACCTATCCCGGCAAAAAAAAACTGATTTGCTGAGCCCAACGCATCTGCAGCAGGGTTATTCCAGGTGAAAACCATGTCGGACAGCCTTCGCCCCCCGCCCCGACTGGCATCGCTCTGTGAACGTTTGCAGAGCAGCAGGGCCGGGCAGTGCCCGCAGTAAATCTGCTCTTTAGAGCCACAAACCGAAGCCCAGCGAGCGCCCATCCCGTCGGGGAAGCTGTAAACCTGGTGCTGTGCCCAGGTGCCCGTCCCAAGCCCAGCAAGTCCAGGTGCCCCTGGGCAAGGTAGGAGGCTCTCGAGGAGGCAAGGAAAGCGGTGTTTGCAGGTCTGATATCTTTGGTGGCGTGTCCCAAACCACGCCACCCCTGGTGGATGATGCCTGGTGGCACAATGCCCTGCCTCTCCTCCATCAGCAAGTGGCACCGAGACAAAGCACAGGCTGGGCTCGCCGCCCGCCCCACCGATCACTTCAGCACAGCTGAGGTTCAATTTGTTAAAGCACAGTCTTGGGTATTTTGTTTGCCTCTGGTTATTTAGGCTGAAATAAATCAACAAACAAATCAAACTCTGCTCCATAAATCTCTGGAAATATTTAAACCGTACTTGCTCCTGTGACTCCTTCCCAGCTGAGCATCACTCAAGTGCTCTGCTCCCTCCTGCCATCTCCCTCTGGATCCAGAGACAGACGCAGGGGTGCCACGTTGGGAGGCTGTGTTCTGATCCCAGGTAAATGCTCAGCCGGGTGCTGAACATGGAAGGATTTAAGGCGTACATTTTAATGTCTTTCTGAATCGAGGCCAGACGCTTTTTCCCTGGGTTGTCCCCAAAATAAACGGCTGATCAAACTCCCGCTTTGAACTTACACGAGACTCCCCGACCGCACTGCTGATGTCTTCTGAAGAGATAACTGCGTGCTTCCTTCTGTGCAGGGGCAGACACGGCACGGCACAGTGAGTCTTGCTGCATGCACACAGCCACGGAGGGACACCACGGGGTGCACCTGCGATGACACGCGGCACGGGGCTGCAGCGAGCCGCATGCCCTTGCTGGGGTCCTCACTGATCAGAACAAAAAATAATCAAACACGGTTGCTGTGCCCAAATAACTGCATGACCGTCTCGTGCACGGAGGCAACGCAGTGGTCCCGGACTGTCCCTCACCCCCGTGGGGACGCACGGCTCCGTCCTGCACTCGCTGGGCAGAGCGGGGCCGCTCGCACAGCTTGAGCACGCGCTTCCCATTTTGAACTGCAGAAGCACACTTCATGGTAATTTGCATCAGAAATTAAAAAATGCATTTTAATGAGTTTCCTTTAGCTGGCATCTTGCAGGTGTCAAGAGAGAGCCACATGGATTGATCACAGAAGCACTGCTTCTGCTGGTGGGGTTTAGATGCGAGGTTAACTAGCCCCCCCCATTGCTGTGGGGACTGAGGGCTGATAGATTTCTCCGCTCTTTCCTAATTAGAGGCAGATAATCACTGTGACAGTGATAAATGTCATTGCACACAGTAAATTTAATATTACAAATATTATTGTGTGGCTTTTACTGCTGTGTCAAAGCCCTCTGAAACAAATTCAAGACTTAAGATTACGAAGGAAGGTTTTAAAAAATTTTCTTGTAAAAACCCATACAAAACCCGGACAAGGTTACTTCAAGGCTCAGAGATCTAATTAGCAGACTGCTGCTCAAGCAGAGCATTCCTCTAACTTTCTGGTTATGGCTCCTGCATAGTGTTTAAATCCCAGCAATATATGTAAAGCAGCAATTCAGCATTAATGCCCTGCTGGATATTACAGCTTTGTTTTCATTTAGTTTGCACAAGTGCTGAGAAACCCCAAATCCAGGAATGAATGTTTCAGATTACTTGGTAGGTAAATGAAAGATTTTGGACTTCTTCCTAATTGCACTGCCTTGAAGAAAACGGTACTATAACAAAAAGGGACCCAAGATCCTATAGCATGTGAGAATAACACTGATGCTGCACCACTGTGCTGGCAACTTCACGCCTCGGGAAGGATGTGGACATCTCCTCCAGACACAAAACTGACAGCAGAGAAAGAAAAACCCTCTCTATATGTACCCTAGGGCACAAAAAGCCAGTTGTAGACTTGTGCAGCCCAAGAAAGACTGGCCAATGTGCGAACCAGGGCAAAATGCAGCAAACTCCAAACTAATTGCAAGGGAGCATCACCCAGGTGAGGCACAGAGTGGATGGGAAAGGTCGCTGCAGGCAACCCACGATGGACAAGAAAGGAAGGCAGACATCTCAAAATCCTTTCTAGCACATCAAAGACACAGCAGAAGATGTGGATTTTTTGTAGGAGTACACTGGGTCCCTACCAGCACACACCCAAACTGACATGGCAGTGATCTGTAATATTTGTTTACTATTTAGCACTAGAATTCCCAAACTATTAAAATTAAGGTTTGCCTCTAAATTTGGGCAACTTCACTTCTACAAAACCTCTTACTGTTTGATGTTCCCAGGTCAGACGCTCACACTTAATTGTCCTAAGTGTTTTCTAGCAAAATCATTAAGTAACAGCCGAGTACCAAGGGAGCCGTTTACCTCTCCCTGCAATCTCGTGCCATCCCTTAGAGCACCGGCAACAGAGAGGGAAACTTCCTCACTCTCCTCAGACTTTGCAAATGCTGAACGCGATTTTGATTTCATAGACCTCGAGCAGCTCATTTCCTGTGCCCGCGACGTCCTCCTGTGTCAGCAGGAGATCCTTGAAGACATCTAATGCAGGATCAATAGGAAAACCACATAAAATCTTAATGCTAATTTCCTTTCTCTCCGTAGTTACATTATTAGTGTCACACTTTTCGGAAATGACCATACATGATACTCGAACGGACAAGCAATACGGTAATGAAAATAAATTAACAGCTCCGTGTGTGGCTCTAATAGCTTAGAACAGCCTCATTTTGAGTTATGACAACATCATCTAGATAACAACCGAGCAGTTTTGTCTAAGTGCAGGCCCTGCATTAGGCCAAGGCAAGGACCAGGTCTATCTTCCTTAGTGCTCGTCTCTTTTCAGTTGTGGTGCATCATCATTCCCCACTGCTGGGTTTCCACCCCAGCTAGCCAGAGGCCACCCATGAGAGTCACAGTTTGCATTTAAAGGTCTAACAAAGTTCCCAAATAAATCATGCCCATATAAAACCTACCAAAAAGTACGGTGCCACTTCTGGAACGGCAGACAGCAGTGCAAACGAAGCTGCACATCTTTAACTCAGGCATACATTTGCAGGGTAATTACGTGGCAGGAACTCTAATGTAATTAAAAATAATGCAATATAAATTGTTGTGGAAATTTAATCTTTTATGCATGCCTTATTCCTTACTCCACTGGAAGTGGGATTATTTTGATTCAGATCGAGGTGGCAGGAGGTTTGCAAATAAGCCCAAATACTCAGCGCTGGTATTTCATTAAATAGCACGATACAGAAATACTACTTTGGGACTATTAATAGTGTTGAAACAATCACGTTAATGTTGGTATTGCATTAAAATTTTCTCAATTGCATCAACACCTTCAAGGTTGTCTGTGGGTTTATCTTACTTTTTTTTTTCTTCTTTTTAATCTACAGCTCTGTCACAAGGCAGACAGCACACGTGACTCTGCTACATCAATGCCAAGCGCAGAAAAATGCTGCAAAGGTCATGTCGGATGGAGCCTCCCTGCAAAATGGATGCAGGATGGCACAGGACCAGCCTGAGCCTGCTCTGGACTTCTCAGCATGGAGGGTAATTTTTTATCCAGTCACCTATAGTGGCCAAAGCTGTCTCATGCTTACACCATCTATACTGGTTTAAAGATGATTGATACTGCTCCAACTTACTTCTTCTCCAACTTTGCTAGCTCACATCAATATGATTCTTCTATGCTTGTGTATCTCCATCATTCATTTCAAATATGCCCATATACACAGCGCAGCAAAACCTCCCAGCACACACAGACAACATACAAAGTCTATCAGTTCTGTCTGTAGGCAAAATTCAAAGTCTTGTTCTTTATTTTCTTTGCATTCAGAAGTATGAAAATGAGTCCTTTGTGCCCATTCCCCTCCAGTGACCTGTCAGAGGAGAAGGATATTCTCCTTCTCCTGGCAGGTCATCCCGTCTGTCTCTGGAATAACTGTACTATGTCCTTCAGACACGTGTGTCCCTCCCAGCCTGCTGTCTGTGAATGGAATTCCAGTTGGAAGCATGACTGCTGTATTTCAAGAATTTCTTCCCTGTTTTATGTTGGAGGTGTTTATAGTGTCTCCCATTCCACCTAATGAAAATGCCAAAAAGCTCGCCTGATCCCATCCTGGGTTAATGACAAATTTCAACAAACGTCTCCTGTTCTGTTACATTACCATTAAACATCTCATGCTTATGCCCTAAACTCTACTGGTACTAAAAAGTAGCATTAGTGAAAGGCTAGAGAAAGCTTTCCAGGGAAACTGCAAGGCTTCCAAAGATTTTCTCCCAGTGGTCTTCCCAGAGACGCTCACCACAGACAGCAGAAAAAGCAGGACCGGACAGACCAGGATATCAATTACAGCCACGACTTCCATCACAAAGCTGCATCAGGGCACGACATAAATAGCAAGAGAAAAAATAACATGCCCAGATGTAATTTGAAAAAGTTCGGCTGCCGTGAGCCCTGTTTTACCCAGTGACCCAAGGGGACTGGAAGAGCTTTATGAACTTCAGGGAGGGACCTCATGGGGCTGGAAGAGGGGGCTGGCAGGAACCCCGTGAAGTCTGACCAAGAGCAATGCCCACGATGGGCAATAAGATGTTAATTCCTGCAGGATGGAAAGCTCCAGTTTCCTCAGACCACGGATTATGCCATCTTTTGATGGCCTCAGGAAGGCATGGCTTAGGTAAAGAGTCCGGGCAGCTGCTGGCTGGCTCCAAGACCTCGCTTTGCCCTTCCCACAAGCATCCTGCCTGTGCCATCACTTCATCCAAAGAGCTATGCTTTTGTCTGAACTTGTAGTGAGCTGATTTGGCAAAAAACGAGAGGATGTCTATCTGTCTGCATGTGTTTCAGACGTGCATTAAATTTCCCATCAGTGACTCCATCCATCTTCCACTCACTGTGGAGCTGTGTGGATTGTTTACAGATAAACGAGAATGAAATGTAAACTCCCTTCAGATGAGTAAGATATACAGGCCGTGTCACTGGGGCTCCACAACACACATTTATATAAAACAATAGCCTATGCATGCATGGAAGAGCAGCTATTTCTATTTTGTGGTGACACTTATTCCTGCCTGATATAGAAGTATCATTACAGCAGGCCCCAGCTGGAATTGTTCATAAAGTGCAGGATTTTATTTCAAGTGCACCAGTCTAATTTCAGAGATGTACACACGAGTATATGAATTTCTGCAGAGATACAACGTTAGTCTGATGATAGTGTATTTTATTAAAGAGAGCCTCTAAAATAGCAATTTCATTATTTCCATTTCTGCAGGAGCGGTAACAAATTTTATCCATTTGGCTCGAATCAGTCAGTTGATCTGGAGATTTCTGCCAGCTGAAGAACCGGGGGAAAAATGAAGATGTGCATCGTGGCCTCACCTGCTGCCCTGCGAGCTCTGCGCCTGCCCCAGCCGTGCACACAGGGGCACAGGCAGCTGTGGGTGCTCTGGGTTTCAGGATTTAGTGCTGGGAAGTCCTAAAAACTGGAAGAGGCCAGGCCTGGAGAGGTGCACGTCAACTTTCCAGAGATACAACCTCTGCGCTGGAAAATGGTTTTCTTCTTCTTCTGGTGGAGAAAGCTGGGGATGTCAGTTTTTTTTTACCTTCTATACTCTCAGATAAAATGATTCTTTTCAGCAAAACAGGTATGAGTGGCAAAACTGGGGCTTTTCCAGAATATCTTCTCTCGTGACAGAGAATAAATAATAAAATGTAATGATGAGGCACTGCTTTATAGGCCCACTCGATGTGCCCAAGTCCTGTCCTTTGCCTTTCCTGCTGTCACAAAGCTTTGGCCGGTGCTGACGCTCCCTTTAGGTAAGAAGATTTTTAGGCTTTCCAGTAGAGGTCAATGCACTGAGCACAGCCAAAATCATCAGCAGCCACATTCGTCTCAGAACTTCAGGAGAAAGACAGGCAGGGTGCTAAATAACCAAACTGCCATCTTTCCGCTCTCACTGTTGCAAATTGAGAGCTTTCCAAAGACAGCCCCATTATTAATGCCATAAATCTGTTATACTTTTTATTCAAACATGCAGACAGGGATCCACGACCCTTGTGACAGGTAATTTACTTTAAGGGACTTACAGAAGAAACCTTGTAAATCAGTTTGCCATTTTTTAGAAGGTAAAACTCTCAGCCTGAGATGAAATAATTTAAATTATCTTTCTTTCTATATATCTGAGACTGGGGAAGAACCGTGGGTTTAAAAAGTGCATTAAGATTTTATTAGTACCTGAAACACTGGGAGAGTCAGCTGCTGGGTCTTAGCCGACTGCTTCCTCTGCTTTGTGAAAAAGATATCTGAAATAATTTATCACCTGTAAAGCTTCCACCAAGCATTTGTTCTCATTGATCCTTTCCATGCACAAATGAAAAACAAAGATGTGAAAGCATTTTTCTGACACACGCATTTTTTCTTTGTGATCACCGAACAAAGAACTCTAATTTCTCTTTTCAGTCTGCAGAACAAAACCTCCAAATGCCTGGATTTCACGTTCAAAGGCAGCACTGCCCCTTATTATGTACCGGGACCAGCTGCATCACCTCTGCCAGTCTCCAGGTTTGTACTCCCAGGATGTACATTTGATTTGCAAATTCAGCCAGAGAATGGCATTCGTACACTCACGCTTTTTGGGTCTGTCTGCAGGTGTAATGCAGCAGCAGATCGGTGTATTAAGTCACGGAGACGCCACCTGCACGGGACATGTCTTGAAAAAAACAAAAAGAAGCTCACGTGCTTCCATTCAGAATTTTAAACCAGCATGGTCTGATCTTGCTTTTGTTCTAGATTTGGTTATTTATTCTCAGACTGTCTTTTTCGAACCTGGATTTTTAAAGATTTGGACAAACATCTCAAAGAGACCCCAAAACTAAACCCAGGCTTCCCAGAAAGCAAGAGTAGAGGGCAAAGTTGGTCAGGAACAGTACAACAGATATTTTTGTCCAGGGCAGAAACATACCCAGGATACGACAACTCTTGGTAATCTTTGGTAATCTTTTTCCTTTAACTGAATCGTGAGCACAAGCAGCAGCAATGACTCTAATTTGAGTAGAAAAGTAACAATATAAGCTAATTTGTGAAAGACTTCTCCTTAATTCCACAGGTTTAACATATGTACTACGATACAAACTGCAGGAGTCTATAAACTGCCTTGGGCTTTGTGGAGCCTCCATATGCTCCATCAGTAATTATTTCTGTCCTAAAATATTTATTGTGCCAGACTCTTACACTGGCCGAACAACAGAAAGCATCAGATAGCAGGAGCCAAATTCTTGGTTTGCTGCTCTGCTCGGGGCTCCCCTTGATGGTGGAAGTTGTCCCCAGGCCACCTGTGCCCGGCGGCTGGCAGGGGGCTGCAGCCCGGCCGCTCGCCTCCCGCCCCACTCCGAGCGTGCCAACGGCTCGTGGCAGCAAAATGCCGAGCTGCACGCACAGCAGATGCCTTTTACAAAGAGGTTTATTAAAGCAGATTTTGCAAAAGGTGAGAACAGACTTGAATACAGATGGGAAATCTCCAGTCTGCGCTAAGCGTGCAGGAGGGAGCGGGGAGGCGCGCAAAATTATGCCAAGGAAGGTCATAACGGATCAGGCTTCTCCCTTTCGGTTGACTTACACGAAAATTACGCTGCAGATTGCACTGTAGAAGCCACCAAAGTGCTCAACAGCTCGAAATCCACCTGTACCCAACCCTGCCTCAGGCCTCCAACACTAAATAGCCCATGGGGAGTGGAGACCCCATCACCGACCACCAGACAGAGATACCTGCACTGGTGATGAATGTTTAATGACAGCGAGGATGAGGGCTCAGCACTTCATTGACATCCAGAGCTGATGCTGAAGCTGGAAATAGAAACTTCTCCGTGGCTACCACGAGAGGGGATGCTAAAGGAAGAGGCACCAGAGGAAGGCGCCGTGCGCTCGCCCTCCTGCAGCACACCCCAGGTAGGTGCAGGGGGCTGAGGTCCCAGCTCAGCACCACCAGCGTGGCAGGGGGCAGCTCTAACACACGGAGCACGCCAGGTATCTGCAGTGACTACAGATTTCCTCAAATGGGTTTCAACAAGGTATGGCCCTCAGCAGCTCCCAAGCACACCGCCAGCCATCGCAAGTTCAGTACAAAGCATCTTAGACGAGGTCATGATGGGCCATCCTTTTTTTTCCTGGTACACCTGGATCTTACCCAGACAAACGCAAGGCATCTCACAGTAAACAAGAACAACTTTCTTTTCATTAATTAATTTTTGCATGTTCAAATTCCAAATGCAGAAGTGAAACCTCTCCGAACTCGGCGCATGCCAGCTACCGACTTTGCTCTCTGCAGTGTCATTTTGCATTCATGAAATAAATGAAATATGTAATTGGAAAACTTGAAATGAATTTTAAGCCCATTAGCAACAGAATAATATTTACCCCAAATGGCAATGTTTCTCATGAGATAAGAAAAATACACAGAGTCCTACAGCAGTTGTACCAGCCTAGAATGAATTAGGAGTGAGAAAACAGCTGTGGGTTATGTCGCAGGATCCCAGCATCAGGGCTTGCATGAGAAGGAGAAAAGAGCTTGCAATCCATATCGAGCACATAATTCTTACCAAGTAAAACAATTTCTGCTACAATTTTTACAGCGGTGAATTTATGAAATGATAATGCGGCTGGGCAGCCAGGGAGCAGTTCAGAGCAGCAGTTTCACTTGCACGGCTCCTGCTCCTGCAGCACCACGTGTTTTTAGTGGAGTGCATGTTCTATAGACATTGCAAGGTAAACATCCGCCTTTGTGTGGAAGGTTTCAACACAACATCTTGGAATAACATGGAAGATCGCTGTATTAAGGTTATGAATGCTTCGAAAATGCAACTGTACATTATACATGCATATACAGGTGTGAAGCATAGATACTTTGCTGCAGCTGGCTGTAAGGAGTCCTCGGTGTTAACTCAGGCACCCAGGATCCCACCACTCGCCACTTCTATTGCTGAACACTCAGCACAACGCAATGAATCTGTTTGCTGATTCAAGGGAAAAGAGACTTAAACCATTTATTTTATTTTTTTTCCATCCCAGGAATTTAACCTAATCTCTTTGGGATTATATTTTCCTCATCCCTTGCTCAGCACTGCACTGGATATTACTGTATAATATGACAAAAAAAACCAACACTGACATTTACGCAAACGTCTGAAATACAGCCCTGTGATCGTTCACCAATTATAGGCTGCTCTCAGCACCAGGTACAAAATCTGATGATGTTTCTCCCCAAAGCAGAGGATCTCTGCATGCTACCTATTACAGGATGTCAGGCAACACCTCTTCTAAGACCTCAGTCCCGCGTTCAATCTCCTACTGAAAGCCACAGGCTGCAGTTCTCTGAAAGCAACCAAAGTGCCACTGTATAAATATCCTCATTTGCCAACAAAGAAGTCTTCTGCAAATGTACTGTAAAGCACTACGTGGCTCCCTTTGCAGGTCCCAGCGACACACGCAGATGTACTGCTGAGTCCTTTAATTGATGCACAGAGCATCCCACTTCGCTCCTTCCCCTCGTCCTCGTAAATCCCTCTTCAATTTGTGAAGAATATGTTCCTGCTGGGACCTCCGCTAACCACCTTTTCTTATTCTTACAAGATTTCTCATGCTATGGAAGCTACTGCCACAGCATTTATCTTTCACAATCATTAAAGAGTAAAAAAGGATTGTGTCATGTCGAATGAGCTCGGATTTGAATCTTTATCTGATTTTCAGGCCTGATGTATGAATCCTTCTAAGTTTCCTTTCCTGTAGCTTCACAGTCAGGTTCTTTCATGTAAAATATTTGCAAAAGAACCCCACATGTTGCTCACAAAATATTATCTTCCACTGAATCAAGGCATTATAATAAGCCTAGCGGTGTGCATTGTACAGTGGATGTGATCACCCAACTCTGAAATAGTTTCCATTGATGTCGTACTCAGCGGGACCTAACAATCCCACTGCAAATCAGGTAATTTGTTTTAAAATATTACCAGTTAAGTACTGAGATGTTTTCTTTAATGGTCCAGAGTCTGACCTAAGCTGGGAAGAGAGTGAATATCTTTGCACTTACCGGGAAAACTGGCACCACCTGACTCGTGCTGGGAGTAGAGCAGGGCACGTTTTAATATCTGCCTGCAAGCATATCCCTACTCACACAACGAAGGGGACAGTCCTTGCACGAGCTTCTAAAAATTATGTGGAAGGGTAAGTCAGATGCAGCTAATTCAAATAAATGTGAATTATGCTGCAGATCCAAGCAACACGAGCTCCTCCGAGGGATGCTCAGCATCTCAGAAGCAACCACAAACGGCACCCACACACGGAGCCAACGGGGATCCCTGGCTCTGCCCCGGAGAATTACTGCAGGGACTTGATACCTACGTACAAACTTGTTCTGTATAAATTAAGTCTCATCTAACTATACCATTGGCCTTCCAGATTGACAAGAAGTTTGGTTGTTTGGGATGAGGCATAGAAATGAGGAGGTGTGAATTGTATGTTTGGATTAAGAGGAATGGGTATCAGGAGCAGGCAAAGGTTAATGCAAGACATTCATAAAAATAAAGGGTTCCTTTTAATTAAAAATATATTTCAACTTTTAAATTACGTCTATGCTTTATGGGTGATAGGCAATGATGTGTGCTCATCTTAATACACTTTCGGCAATAAAACGGAAGGGAGGAACACACACGCTCCAGGACTGTATCTGGATTTCCAAAATTTGAGACTGAGTTATATGATTAGAGCAATCAGCTCTTTCCTGGAGGGACAGAAGCGTTCTGGTAAACTACAGCTGACACGTATAATGAACAATTCAATTTTGTGGAGATTCAATAAACGATAATCTGAAGGGTAAAGTTCCCTGTTGCTGACAGCTGCCAGGTGAGGAAGGGGATTTGTTTTTATTAAAGACAGAGAAAGAACCAAGAGGTTTGTATTCACAGGGATCTAAGCAAATACACGCTGACAAATTCAACATTCCGCATGGTTTTTGATAATCTCTGAGTATAATTTTGGCCATTTTTTCCCCTGAAAGTTTATAAAACAACCTTGTTGTGGACATCAACGAGCTGCTGTGCACAACAGATCTCACGGCTTTGCGTATGGAGGATGGCTTGGACCTGTTGTATTTAATGCTGTCTTTAAACGAATCTGTTGGCATTTCCACGTAGCTAATTCCATTCCTAGCCTACCAGATTTTAAGGATGACTTTTAAACAACCAGGAAATACATGCTAGCAGTGGTCATCCCACCACTGCCTTGATGGAGCTGTCCTCCTGTCCTCTCCTTACAGCCCCAGAGCACCCAAAGCTGCCGGGCGCACACCTGCAGCAGGGAGCCACGGACCTCTGAGCTCTGCTGCTGCCAATCCACAGCAAAAACATAAAATACCGTGTGATGGACAACTCTGAACTGTATTATGTCGTTATTCATGCAAGTCTGTGACAAATATGTTAACTCCTGTAAAGATCCATAAATAACTGTGCCACGCTCTAAGTACAGACCATGCTCCAAATATCTACCTTGTCTGCTAATTTATACTCCTAACAGATTTGCTTTGTTTCATTGTTAAGTCCACAACTAGAATGATTGAAAACTGCATTAGAAAGTACACTGACTTCTTCCTGTTTAATAACCCCATAATGTTTATAAAAAAAAATCTTAAAAAATATAGGAGTTATTCTAACAGTTCTCCAGCAAAGATTGCCTTTGCACCAAACATAAAGTAGGCAAAACAAACAAACAAATGAAAAACACAAAAAAAAACACATTGCTTTGAAACTAATAACGTATAATGCTTGGAAACTGGCACTTTACCCTTTTACTCAAAATATTGCTGGACACCTGGAAGTTATTAGATACAGTAATCATTTCTACTTTGCCTCCAGTCTACATTTTTCCTCTGGGTCACTCATGAAACATTTTTAATCCTATAAAAAAAAAAAAGAAATCTAATTCAGAAAGTATTGATTCCAGGTATCTTTTTATCTTTCTGACTTCAAACTCCCTCTCGGCTGGCTCCGTTGCCTGCATTACTCCGGTGTACGTGCAGGTGCACAGCATGATCTCATATGCACAAAACTTTGCCATTACCTTTTTTATTTTTACGACCATAAAAAATAAACCTGGCTGAAACGTCACCCCCTCAGACCAACGTGTAGGTGACATTTCTCAGCCACAGCAACATCTGAAAGCAGGTGGGAGGTGCAATGAAGTCCTAGGACACTTCTGCCACATTAACAAAGACCACGAACGATGACGTTGGCCTTGCATAAGCTGTGGCTGCCCTAAGAGGTGTTGATTTGGGTTTCTCCCACTGACACCAGTTTTTCCTTAATGGTGACAATGTTTCCAGTCCATAAGACTGAGAGGCAATAGATTGTCTTCGGGATGAATGGAAAGCTCAGGTAGTTCCTGACTGACTGCAAATATTACAAGTCTCGTACATCTCTTCACAGTCCAGGTATAAATTATGGCTACTTGGCCACATTCCAGCCTAGTTAATTACAATCTCACATAAAATAATATCCTGTCTAATTTAATTGGAGGGTGACATAATAGGGGATTTATATTAATCAGAAAATTCCTGAATAACAATTCATTTAAGAAGCAATTTCATTATGGATTTCTATGTATTAGTGGAAATTTTCATTAGAAATATAAGCTATAACCCTCACCTTATTATATTTTTGCAGCGATCTGTCTAAGGGTTTTATATGATTGGCATCACTGTGGTATCTGAGTATCTTCTATGTGAAATCAATAGCAATATCAAAGCCCATAACTTGATAATGAAGTTTCCAAAATGAGAATAGAGCTGAAATCCCTTCTCTTACACCTTTATTCTCCTATGTTTTCATTTTAATTTCAGGGTTTTGCTTGTGTAGAGGTTTGGTGTTTTTTTGTTGCTGTTGGCCTTTACAACCATGCAAACACTTGCAGAAGAGCTTGCAGAACCCGAGGCCAGCCCTGACACCTGGAATGAGGCAGGACTTTGGTCACAGAGCTTTTTTCCAGGCAGATCAAATCCTTCAGCAGCACCCAAATCACTGTCGAAAGCACCAAGCCTGAAGGAGAAGGACAAATATTGATGGCACAACACTGAAAAATAGTTCAGAACAGCAACGAATAAATCCTGGGACAGGCTGCATGGCCGCACTGCCTGTAACAGCTGCTCGGTGGCTGTGGGTGCTTTCCCTTTTTTATTTATTTTTTATTTCAAAGGAAACTCAGGGCACAGCAGCCCTATACACCAGAAGAGTTCCACTGATGTTACTCATGGTTTACAGGGATCTACTCAGGGGCCCCATGATTTCAGGGCCAATAAATGCACTCCCCTTTCCCACGTCGCTTTGCATTAAACACCTCGAAGGTAGCACTGCCAGCTGAAAGCTGATGCTCTTTGCTCTCGAGGTGGCAGGGATGGGTGTCAGCCTCCTACCTGGGGGGAACGTGGGCCAGGACATCACGGCTGAGCCCTGACCTTGCTCCTCTGGGAGGCTGCAGCCTCCTCCCAGCATCACGGTAACTGGTGCCCGAGCTCCTGCCTTCCACCCTGCTGCTGGGCTGCCTTGAATACATTTCATGCATTTAACACCCAAAACCAAGCCATAATCTTAATGTCCTTGAGGGCATTATAATTCAACACTGTGGGTTAAGAGGCACCCGGTGGTCCGAGGCAGCTCTGTTCCCTGCTGTGCCTGGCACTGCGTGTGGCGTCCAGCCTGAACTGTGCGTGAGCCGCAAGCTGGGCAATAAAACCCCAGGATTTGTGTGGCTCATATAAATAAATGCAACCCAGAAGAAGTTTCTGGCCCAGACAGTAATGTAACCGCTACGAGAAGTTTACAGCTGGACCAAAGCGGGGTGACAGCGGTAGCGAGGCAGAGCGTGCTGGGGGTGGCACGTCTCCCAGCCCGGACACACGTCCTCCCTTTTTCTTTAATGCTGGGAAAATAAATCTCATTGTAGCAAGAAGCTTGGATCATTTCCTCACTGAGGGCAGACGCTTCTTTGACTACGCTGACTGCTACTCGCAGCAATAATGCCTTAAATCTCCTTGGGCAGGGCTTGATGGCACGGCAATAAAAGTGTCTGCGCCCTGTTTATACCCCAGCTTCTGCTCCTGTGGCGGTGCTGAACACCGTGGCCGATCCTCCTAGCATGGAAACACCCTTGCTGTCATCACTGCCGGCTGGTGGTTTCTCACCTCCTGCTTGTTATTCTCACTTGCTGGAAAATCAGACTCTGGGTCCGGCTGCTGGCCTCCAGAGGGTGCACAGCCGCCAGCAGCACTGCGGTCACTGCTCCTCCTTTTCCACAGAGTGCTTTTCCAAAAGGTCAAAGCCATTGGAAAACTTGTTTGAGTGATTGGCATGAAGCAACATTTCCCCTTGCACTGATAGCAATAAATACAGAGATAAGAGATCTGCTGCCAAGGACCTGGGACTAGAAACTAAACCTCAATATCCAGGCAACGCTGTAAAACAACAAAGAATAGGATGAAAAAGGCAAAATCACTGCTGATCAGTGCTTAATCATCCTTAATCACTGCTTGGTCAAGGATGAGGCCGTATATCCTAGCTGATAACATCGGATGAACCATCCCAGCACAGAGGGAAAGGTGTTGGGTGCTGCAGGAGGTCTGGGGTTGTGTTGGATTTCAGCTTCCATGTGCAACTCACCCTTTGCATTTACAACATGTGCAAGGGAGCGGGACACAGCAGCTCCCCTGAAACCAGCAGGGTGTCCCCCAGAGTCACAGGTTTCGCACCGAGCAGCCCATGCGCCCCCAGGGGCCTTCAGACCACGGCTCTCCAGCAAAGACTCCTGAACATCGTTTCTCCATCTTGATTACACAGCTCAAATGCACATCTCATTTACGTCAAGTGAGATAAGGGGATTCTGGCCCACAGGGAGCGCAGAGCCCTAATTTCATTTCATTTAGCCCCCAGGCACAGGACTTCTCTTTCTGCTGAATTATTACTGGATAGCATTAAGATGTATGGCCTGCCAAATATGTTTAAATGACTTTTTGGTCCCCATCATCACCGTGAGAAAGCTAACAAGATCTGTCCAATCCATCTGAATAGAGACGGGAAGGAGGTGGGAGGCGATGGCAGTAGTTAATGAAGCAGGAAAGAACCAAGCCTTTCAAAAGAGAGGAGAGATACTAAATAAGTAAATATAAAACACTAACAATGCTGTGACTGCCTATCCATATTTTCAGAGTATACATGTTCAAAACAGCTCCACGCATTTCTTCTCCCTGCTTTCCAGGCAGGGGGAGCAATCTCTAATGGAGCTGTACGCTGAAGTACCAGTAAAAACTAATTCCAAGAAATAAAAATCCCCCCAAAAAACTGCATAGACCCATAGGTTCATTTCGGACATGTGATGGATAACCTGGCAAAACGAGTCCTGCCTGGGGACACAGTGTGCCCACAACACACCCTACAGGCTTTCAGCTCCGTGTTGGCTCCTTAAAGTAGGACACCCAAGCACAACCAACAGGTATACATGGATACTTTACTTCTGATAAAATTCATTTCTTGTGTAATGAGTAAGTACCACAAATTCTAGATGGGAAAGCTGCTACAGTTTTAAAAGTGATAATGGACAAAGGCAAACAAGTGAGAGCAAATAGAAATTTCTTAAAATCTACCATTGTTGGAAGTCCTGCAAGTAATATAATTAAGTAATAGAGAAAACACCATCTGATTTCAACATGGGACTGAGCTTCAGGCACTTTACACACCCACTGTGTGCATTCTTTACCAAAGCACTGGCAGAGACCCAATCAAGAAAAGTAAGCGTATGTGAAACACACGTGAAAGTGGAAAACCACAGAGAGGTGTTGTACCAGGAATGACGGGTAGTGTGGGGAGGAATACTTGACTTCAAGCTGCCTAAATACCCCCCACACTCCTACTGAAGTTTCATATTAAGCAAGAAATGGGAAATATGAACTGTATCATCATCATTTCAACTACTTATGGCAGCCAGAATAAATCTGAGCGGTTCAGGGAACCACCCAGATCTCCAACTTTCTTTTCTGCTTGAGAAAACGCAGACAATGCGGGAACTGTGACTGCATTGTTCCACAGCGGTGGCAGCGAACAAACTGAAATTACTCAAAACTTTGTCAGCTTTCAAGAATATGTGAGAGTATCTAATTGCAATGTATGTTTTTTTCTTAAAACAGCAATACCCAAAGTCAATATATTTTCCCAGGTCCAAGTATTGTGCATCTGCATGAGCTTACCAGGACACAGTCCTTGCCCCCAGCAGCAAGAACTGCGGTGGGACAGACCTTGCCATGTTGTAAGAGGCACCAATGTGACATAACTCTGTTTTGACTACACTGCTGCTGTGTTTGAGTAGAGGAAAAATATGGAAAACATCTCTGGAAAAAGAAAATAGTCTGAATTGCATTTTTATGCAAATAAAGTAAAGATAAATTCTACGTCTCCTCAATATATTTCTACTTGCCCATAGACGCAATAAAAAGAAGCCTATTGAAAGCTTTTCATCCCTCCGAGAGAGTCTACAGGAAAAATGAGTGCCCCGCACAAACCTAAGCAGTCAATTTGTTAAGCAACCACGGTGGCTCCCTCCGCTTGGAGCACCGGAGCAATGCCACCAGGAGCTGCGTACTGCCGTGGGAGCTGCATTAGGATTAATTATTTCGTGTCGGGATGTCTGGATGGAAGGACGGCAACCAAATGAAATGGCATTTTCTCTGGTGTTGGCCAGCAAGGAAGCTGCTTAGGCTATTGGCTTCTGTAAGCCAACAGGCAGCTTAAAGGCAGATCAGTCAAGCTGCCTGTCATTGTGCCATGCGCTGATTTAACCTCATTGAATCCAAATGCTCAAAGATTAGCAAGGCAGAGATGAAAGGTTTGGAATGGGCACGGTGAGACACGTTTAAACTGGCTGGGTGAATCGCTTGAACTGTTATTTTTTAAAATCTTTCATGAAATGAAAACAGACGAGCAGTAGATGTTCTCTGATTAACCAGTCTGTCCTACCGGGTGAAGTAAAACATCGTTCACAGCTCTGTCGCTGCTGTTACTGGTATTGCAAACGAACATAATAAGGCAGGAACTTTTTACCAGGCACCAGCCCAAGAAGGGTTGGTTGACTTTGGTGTCTAAGGTGATGTGAGGAGCTCCCAAGGATGCTTTCTGCCTGTGGGAAGCTTAGCACGGCCTTTCCCCTTTGTGCTGCCCCATGGCTCCAGGCAGTGAGCTTGTTCTCCCTCAGCTGAGACACAAAGAGGGTTTTATTATTTTTAATTTTTATTTGTAAATAAAATTTGGTATATTTAAAACTTTTGCCTCTCATCAACTAGATATGTCCAACAATTCTGGGGGAGGTGGGAAGGAGATATAAGCAAACAGATACCTGCCAGGTGCATACAGACAATTAAAACTGAAATATTGCCATTAGATCCCAGCCTGAATCCTTCCAGACAGCCTGGCAGGTTCGAGATGTGGGCTCCTCCCTGCCCTCCTGGAGGACAGCTTGCTCACAAAAACATCTTTTCATATACTCTTATTTACTGTTTTCAGGCTGGTAATATGATGGGAGAAGACCCGTTGTTTTTACTGCTGTGACAAGGTTAGTGATTTAAAGGCACATTGCTGCTTTTTTAAAAAAATCCCCTACAAGGGAACTGACAGGTGGTTCACTTCTATAAATTCAGGTTCACTGATTTAAGGACATAGCCTCGGAGCACAGATGGCACTGCCTTCCCTTCCTTATTGTTTCCTGCGAGATAAGTTATTTCTCTGGGAGGCAGTCAGGCTGGACATCCCGTGCTCCGCAGGGCAGAGTTACAGAGCGCAGCCACAGAGATTGGTTTGTTAAAGAATCCTTTCTTGCCAATTTCTTCATCTTCTCCTGCCACCATTAGAGCAGATTTAGCTACAGAAGAGCCTAATACAAATGTTCCCACACAGACACAAATACTACTTTGCAACGGCCCGGGGGGAACCAGTTCACTTTTCAATGGCTTCAGTCAAGCACCAGCAGAGCTCAGACCAGGTCCCTGCAGCAGAGCACTGAGCAGTTTGGCTCTGGCCCAAGCTGGTCCTGCCCAGCGATGGAAACCAGGCACGGTTCCGTTCTCTTTCTGGCAAAAGGGAGGCTGTGAGAGACACCACTTACAGCTACACATCGGTTTTAAAAATCCACAGCGTGATCCTGTACCCTCTCTGTAAATCACTCCTCGATATCACAGTCAGCTCAGCTTTCATCTTACCATGCTCCCCGTGGGTGATGCACCAGGGTGACCGTCCCAGGCTGTGCTCCTCACACTGCAGAGAGAGATAAATAGCAGCTGGTGGCAGCGAGCCCCCTGCCCCAGCTCAAACAGCCACCTCATCAGGTGGTGACAAGAGAGCAGCACGGCAAGGTCACGCTCTGGGGAAAAGTCACTCGGAGGTATGCTGAAAATGAAGGAAAGTTTTCTTCAAAAGTTTCTGTTTGAACTAGAAGGCACTTGGGCTTTTCCTAAGAGGAAAAGAAATGGAGCGTGCAGCATGGAAACCTTTGCAGCAGCAAGAAATGGTGTTATTGTAACAGAATTTGTGCATTTGCAATGGACACAGTTGGCATTGAGGATCTGTCATCGTGGAAGGAGCACCCGGACCAAGGCAGGCTCCGTGCACAGCTACCGGAGCCCTTCGGGCAGCAGCTGATGGGTGAGACCTCACCAGCCAATTTCAAAACCAACGTGTGTGCTGCAGGTGGCTTCTCTCAATGTAATTGCCAAGAGCCAAGCACCTCTGCGGGATGGAAAAAGAAGAAAAAAAGAAAAAAAGGAAAAAAAAAAAAAAAGGCAAACAATATTAGAAAACAAAACTAAACCAGCTTCCATTAGGCCTGCACAGCACACAGAACCCTTTCCTCCAAACAGCACCTGATACGCAATGCAAAACAGAACGAGAAAGGCAGAGGGAAAGCCAGAGGAAGACCCAAATTGCAGTTAATTTGCTCTCACTCTGCAGAATCCAGCTCTTCATTTCTATTTCACCAATAATTTTATCAATAATTCTTTGTTGTATCACATTTCTTAGAGCTAGAATAGCAGAAACAGTTTCTTCACCTGCAATTGACTACACAAGTGAAATGAGAACCTGCTCAAGTTACAGCCACCTGGACGTTTTCAGTATTAACATGAGAGTCAACACACCAAGACCCAGGAAGACCCAAAACCCCAGGAATTTGCCTGTTTTCCCACATGCCTGGGGACTGGCCACACTGGCAGCAAACCAGCAGGGTCTGCACCCAGTCCTGAGTCCCACTCGTGAGACATCACAAATACAACACAAGAGAAGAGGGACTTGAAAGTCATCAGCCACGTCCCCACCAAAAGAAACTCCATCTACTCACAATTCAAGTCAAATATTTTTCACTCCTGTGAAATGCAAACCTCCTGTGAGGAACTATCACAGAGAACTATGACAGAGAGGTCGTCAGGCCTGTTGCTGCGTGTGGTAAAAAACATGCTGGAAAAGTGTAAACAGAAGGACGAAGACCAATGATTTTCTTGGGTAGTGTAATAAAAAATTCCCAGTCATAATTTGCAGGCAATTTTAAAAATTAAGTCTTAATAACTGAAAGAAATTGCTGGATAGCTACTATGTATGTCTTACTACTGCCAGCACTTCTTTAAACTCATTTTGATGTGTTTGCTCTACAAACTCAGACTCTAACCAATTTCTTCAGATGGCGGATAAAATCCAAGGAAATTTCCTGTCATTTTGATTTAACTAAAACCCTGTGATCTGACGAGGCTGTGATGTTGACACAGTCGCACTGTTTGAGCATACGAAATTGCGAATACATTTTCTAAAATATGGCTCAATCTCCCCATCACCTCGTAGAGGCCTGCTCCAGGAGACGCCTCTCCCGCAGTGGCTGCCCCACTGGGAGACGGCTCGGCCATTTTGTGGAGCAGGCAGGAGAAATGGGTCAATAGGAGGCTTTTTAGCACCTGAGACCGTGAGTATTTATAGCTGGGTGTGCCCTGACACAGCAGCAATTCCACTGGAATTACATGAGTTTTTTAAAGAAATGATTAAAGCTACAGGTGTGTGCTAGGGGAACTAGATAGCCAGCGGTCACACCAGCTTAAACCCGGAATAGACAAAGAGCGTTTGTGTATGTAGAAGTTGCATTTCAGATATTAACGTGGCATAATGAATAACAGATTCACAAGAAATAACACAAAGTCCACCATCACCGGGTGTGCAAGAGACCAAGCGCTTGGGGTGTCAGCTGGGGGGAGCGGCGCAGCCTTCGGGTAACCGGGGGCTCACCCAGGCTCCCAACCCTGCCGACTAATTAATTAACACTTCAGCACGGCCAAACCATCTCCCTTCCTTCGCCTGGCTATTAGGTAATACTTCACAAGGTAGTTTGAAGAGAAACTATTATTTGGCTACTTGCAGAGCCCAGCACCGGCTATCTCCACCGCGTTGAACCAAATCTTTTGTTTTGAGAGACTTGACAGGGTTATCATCTGACAGCTTCTGAACCAACACGAAATTGGCTGGGCCTCTCAATCTAGCTCCTATGGGGCATCATCCACAAAAACTAATAACAACAATACTAATAACAGAAGGAAACCCAAAGTCCTGACAAGAAGCGTGACTGCTTCATCAGATATTTCAACCTCTTCCATGAGCAACTTGTATTTAGCCCTCGAAGTAAATTATACAGTGCACTGACAGACACATAATGAAATTGCCTTGCCACTGGCCCTTTTGGTTTCTTCAAAGTTTCTTTTATTATAGGAAATTAGTGGATCAATTAACGCTTATTGACGCACTTATTATTTCATATTTCATCTGATGCAAGATCTGCAACTTAGCTACCACCTGGGAGGATTAAAGCAAGAGTTCGGTGCGATGCAGTGCCAAGTCCCTCAGCTCTCCCGCCCTTCCCTCTTGCTTTCTCCTTAAAGGAAATTACAGCTGCCACGGCTTCCCTTGCCTGAAGTTTAACGAAAGGAAAGCTGATCAACGATCGCTTGGAGCTGCCCGTCTTCTCCCATGAGTCAAAAGAAGGAAGCTAACCTGCCACTCTTTCTTATTTTTTAAAGCTCTTGTATGCGTGATGCCTATTGCAGGGAAAATCTTTTATTCCCCAATGTCCCCTGTTAAAGACCTCTTACAGAAAAGGAATCCAACAGTTCATTACTTCTATCTGCTCAACATACTTTTGACATAATTGTATTAGTGCCTACTTGCAGAGCTTGAAAAGTGAAATCTGAAAAGCAGCTTTTTGCCATCGGTTTATTTATTTGCAGAAGCCCCGCTCGTGCACTAGAATACAAACCATGTTATTTGCAGTTCATATAATTTGTTTAATGCATGATGTTCAAGAGGCCACCCGTGCTAATGCATCAAAGGAATAAGCGAGTTACTCTCCCGCTGCATTTAAGGAGAAAACTACTCTCTGAGCCAAATCCCTCCTGTTGATGCACTTGGCTTTCACCTAACTCGAGTCAGCGAGGGGGCACGGAAAGGGAAATGCCAGAGGGGAGAGGCTGGGGCTGCGAGGGGCCCCCCAGTGAAGCTGCTCTGCTGATGCCAACTGCATTTCTGTTCTCACCAAAAGCTATTCGACTTGGTAGGTGCCCATGCACCACGGCAAGATGAATGCATGTTATGTCCATTATAAGTCGCTTTCATCTTCCATTCAGCTGCAGCAGTTGGACGTCAATGCATTAATTACAATCCACGGGGCCTGTTCATCACATTACACTGAAGTATTCAATAAATACAGATTAACACACTGGAGCCCTTCCATGAACATGTCTTGCCTAACTTGGAGTGAATGGGTTCATAAAAATACATCTTAAAACATAATAAGGAGGAAAATGGCAATTCTGTAGCAAATTTAGCCTAATATACATCTTATATTTTAGCAGATGATTGGTTAGTAAATTGCATTAAAAGCAGAACAACTCTATTAGCTGTGCCAGAAGATGCATTACACCTCCCAGCAGGCTCCAAACTGTTCCACCTAGGAGAGACACGTGTGTTTTTGGTACTTTATATTGCACTGTCAGACTAATGGCGAAACAAAACCAATAATAATTAGCGTTAAAGTAAGTAGAGATGTGCTCTCTAGAACAGTCACATGCCCATTTTGTATCTCCTTAAGCCCATAAAGTACCATGTGGGCTCATCTCTGAGGCAGGAGATGATTTAGGTGACTACCACAGTGTTACATGAATTAAAGGCGTACAGTGCAGACTTCTACTACAGGAGAATCTGGCACACTGCTCTTTCTTGATAAAATAAAACACAACAGCCTCCGACACCAGTAATGACCAAAGGCAACCGGGCACCACCACAGCTTCTGAAACAATTTTGCCTTCAGGGCCTAGAGGAGTCTAAATCCAACCTAGCGATGCCCACAAATCAGCTACAGGTGTCAGGGTTGCCATGTTCTTGTTCAGGGCTTTAGGGCAGAAAAAGCAGCGTTCACCTCCTGGGTGGGATGGGAAGGGCCACGCAACCCACACCAACCAAGAGGTCTTCAGTGTGCAACCCCAGCCTTTCTCTGCAGGGCTTGCATGCTACAGAAAAGCACATTACCCTTCCCTAGGATAGTACAGAAATGAGATTTGTTATTTTTGATGCACCAGGACCTCCTGGTGTAAGTTAAGAGAGGATGAACAAGTTGGCAGACATCGACCTGGGAAGGCTGCCTCCTGTCCTCCTAACCAGGCCCTGCGGGTGGCTCGTTTTCAACCTAATTGCTATAAACAGCAGGAAATGATAACTTTACACGGGGACTTGTACTCACAAACAAGCAGATCCATCCTCAAGAGGAACCCTTCCCTGGGCACGTAAAACAGCAGCTTCTGGGGACACAGCGTGGCGTTCACCAGTCTCATCATACAAGCACTAGCAAATGTTTTTCCTTCAGCCACTGATTTTATTAAGAGCATTCGAGAGGTCTGTGCTAATGGAGATAGATTAGATAACCAGAACAATATTAAGACTGGACAGGCAGTAGCAGTGCTGGTTTTCCTCTCATCAGATTGCTCCAGGCTCAGTACACAGCTCCTGAATTTTCATGGCAGAAATGATTTTTTTTTCCCCACCAGGCAAAGGGCGCCTCAGATCAATAGCCTCAGGGAGGTGAGCGGAATATAAAAGGGAGACACTCGTGCAGCAATACTTTTAGGATTCTGACTGCAAGAGCTATCAAATAAGAGCCACCTGGTTGTATATTCAAAATATGCATATGACACCTTTTGGTGTAAAAGGAAACACTGCAGTGGCATTGCCTGAACTCAGCCAGTGCTATGGCAGGACTAGTAATGACTCCTGGGTTTTCACAGACCAGGGTCTAATATGCTTTCTTTTTTTCTTTTTTTTTTTTTTCTTTTTTTTTCTTTTTTTAATGTTTCCATGCATGAACAGCAGTAAGGCAACCAGGCTGCAGGCATAGCTTCAGCCAAGGGGGGTTTGATGGACGACTCCGTGGTAGCATCAAACACTGTGCAAAGACGTATTTTCTCCACAATTAAAATGAAGCATGAATGACATGGAGAATCAGGTCACAGAGCCAGACAGGAGAACAAAAACACAGGAACAGACACTCTGGACAGCGTCTTGCAGGAACACTTCAAAATCAGCCCGTACCTGAAAGCAATTTCAGCAGCAGCTCTATCAGACCGGAGCCCTGCACTGAACCTACAGAAAATCAGGCTGTGGGAAAACCTTGTGAAATACAGTTTGTGTTAGAATACATCCTGAAAGTGTATTTAGAAAGTTACCTCAGTCTTTCAAGCTCTCCTGTGTTCCATTTAATTTCATATTTAAAAAGTACCTATAGATTTTGTAATCACAGGGTGAGGATATTTTTACTCTCCTTTTTCACCCTGCTCCTTTTTTGGTGCTTTGCTTTGCAATTAATGTCATTCCCACTCCCGTATGTGCTCCCTTCTGTCCCCCTCCATACTCCATCACCACTCCAGCAGTTTTCTGGGGCTGTGATAAACAGCTCTGCAAAGCTGGTGCTCTGTGTTTCTGGTCACTGAGCAGGCAATTGCTCCAAATGCCCTTCAGTGTCCAGCGGGGTATCTGTGACCTTTTTCTAACACTTTAGTCAGGTTTTATGATGAACAGGATGACAAATACAAAGAAACAAGCCACAGACTGGCATATACTTAGCAGTTTGTTTTTTTTTTCCTTGGTAAATCACAGCCACGGATTCCTGCTACAAGCAGCAAGTTTCTAATAATACTGCCGGGATGCCTGTGCTCTGCTGGAGGATGCAGGATCTGAGCGTGGCTCAAAGTGAGAGTTCAGTGGGGCTGCGCTTACTGGTCTGCAGAAACAGAAACAAAAACTCTGCAGATGTACCTTATACACTGCAGAGGGGAAAATCTCAGGGCAGAGCGATGCTTTGGAGGCCTGAGCTCAGTCGTTTATTTCTATTGACAGCTCCTGATGTTCTTCCTGAAGTTTTGACCATCCAGAAACTTGAGAATGAGCTTTTTATGATGGTGCTAAAGACAGACATTGGCAACAGCTGAGCCTCACCTCAAATCTTGATGCCACTGAAGCATCTTCAAAGCTTTTTACTTTTTTTCTATAGGTTAGTGTCTTAAGAAAAAAAAAGAAAGAAAGAAAGAAAAAAGAAATAAAACACTTCTTTTTGGAAGTATTAAAGCAGAACCATCCTTTGAGTTCAGCTCATTCACTTTCCTACTGCTGTTTTTTTTTTTTTCAGTTTCTATCTGGACATCCTGGATTTGTCAAGGAGATTTTCTCCTGTGAAGAACATGAAATAAAAACATCTCAGCTGTGGCTCTAGATAAATTGTATCATTGCACTGGGGATATGTACTGTACTTGGTAATTTTCTGATGGCTGCTCTGGCATTTTGATTAAAAAATTAGCACTGTAGCTCTGCAGTGTTATACAGTGTCAATAAAGTATGTGCTAAATGAACTAGGAACTGGTTGACGGACAATCTCAAAAAGCAGTTCTCACCGGGGAGCTCTCTAACAGGGCTGCTACTGGTGGCACTGCACAGAGAGTCATGCACAGCCTGAATCTGTCCAACATCTCTGTGAGGTCTGGAACGAGCACAGGCATCCCAGCTGAAATTACAGACACCAGGCACTGATAAGAGAGGCCAGCAGAAGACAGGACTGATGCACAGGGCTTCCAGGGTTTGCCAGTAAGCTGGGCCCATGAACAGTAATTACAACCACATATGCAGTTATATGACCATGTGTCCAAGAGCAAGGAATGCAGGACACTACTGTAACATGGAAACCAGATGATAAAACTAATCTTTAGCAGGGAAAAGTGCAAGAAAGTGACACACAAATGGCCAAATACCAGTGTGATCCCTGCCTGGACAGGAGAGGTCACCCTCAGCATCGACGTTGGTGATACTCAACCTAAACGCACCACGAGCTGCCTAAAACAAATCCATGAGCCAAGGTGGGGCAGCTGCTGTCCACACATCTGAGGCAGATGACAGATGCACTTCTTCTGATATATTAAGGAACATTTTTGGACTTCAAAGCTATGAATCTGCTAAACACGTTGGGGAAGAAAAGATGAAGAGCATGTGGATGGAGAAGCAATTCAAAGCATCCATGAGATGCCTGGAAGGGAAAACAGAACATACATAGTAGTGTTTCTTAGATGAAGGAAGATTTCAGAAGATAAATATAGCTTTACCAATTACTGATTACAATTTCCCTTATATTTAGGGAAAAGAAAAAAAAAAAAAAAGCAACTACAGATTTTTGCTTCATGACTTTGCTTCATTTGCTTCCCAAATTCCTTGGAAAGACATTTACTGAAAAAAATAAAAGGAACTACAATGCAGAAAGTTTAGGTCTGATTTTTCTGCTTTTGCCAGAACAGAACGAAGCCATAGGAAAGCCTACAGCTCTACCCTCTCAGCTAATTGAAAATGCAAATTATAATTTATAGATCCCTACCTACGTGACCTGAAGGTGCGTATGTCAGTCTGAAGGACTGCCAGTCATTTTATGATCCCACCGACATTTCTGTTTGCTGTTCACTGACGTAATTTCGTGTCTGCAAGCAACTGAGGATACTGTTATTTGTGTATGTGAGATTGCTTCAGTGAACGTTGCTGGTATGGATCAAATAATTTTTTGAGGAATGGTATTTGCCTGCTTTTATGCACCACTGAGTCACTCATAAATACTTATAAATATTAAGATATTCTGCTCCTGCAAGAGTGTGTAGACATTTGATATGGTTTGTACTACATCACCTCAGAAGCACTACTCCACATCGCAAAGTCTTGCATTTGAAACCAAGATTAACAAATCAATGCACCCTGAAGAGCACGTTAAAATCACCATTGTATTCTAGTGAGTTTTCTTTGCAATTCGCAGAGGATAGGTTTCCAATAACAACTTGTAATTAGTTCATTTTCTCTGATTTCAGTCGTTATATATTAAGCCCATTGACATTTTCCAGATGGTATCTTTCAGAATAACAGGTATTTGAAAAACTACTAGAGTTTGGCAATTCACATTTGAGTGCACTGCTACCCGCGTGCAACCGAGACATGCGTCTGCAGAGAAGGAAACAGCAAAACAGGCATCAGATCATCATTTTCAGGAAAGAAACTGGATAGCAACTCTTGACAACAAACAAAATCATTTCAACCACCTATCTTTGCCATTAATCCTATCAAAATTTTAACTCTGGACACTCTGTTAACTCAAATCCTCATGTAAAAATGTATAGACTCAGCAGACTACCAAACTGAACAGCAAACACGTTTGGATGAATTAATCCGTGGTCTCAACATGCAAACATTTCCCTTCTTGGCCTGAGGCAAAACCAGGTCCCTCTTTCCAATGGTAAACATGCATCCACGTGGAACGTATTTTTCTTGATCTGAGCATTCTTAGTGTTTTTCCCCAGAACCATATTTTAGTTTAGGAAGCATTCTTGCTTAGATTACGTTTGTCTTTATTTTTAACACTTTTTTTTTTCTTTTTTTTTTTCTCTGAGATAAACCTTTTACTTTGTTCAAAACGAAGCAGAAGCACTGAGAATACACAAGATGCTACAGAAAATCCCAACTCTTAACAGCTGTTTTTGGAACCACAAACAGTGCAGGACAATGTGCTGGAGCCCAGCGATACATTTTAGACTTGGAGCTCAGAGCTGAAGGCTTTCACAGTGAGGAGAGCTTTAAAAAGAAAAAGAATTTACTTTTTTCTTTTTTTTTTTTTTCCCTTTGAATGTTTCTTTGATATCAAGGAAAACAACAGGAGTGAAAATCAAAGCAATAAAGGTTTCTTCATTCACAAATTACCTCCCCACTGAAATCGAGTGAGGATGAACTCACTCAGAGTCCCCAGCTAAGTGTCCCAGCAGTCAAAATATCATTTCCAGGTGCACCAGGATCATGTCTAGTGCTAAAGTCAGGCATCTTGAACTCCGCTCAGGAGCAAGGCAAGGAGTTTGTTGCTTCTGAAGATTTAAAAAGCCCACAAAGACCTCTGAGAGCTCAAGCGCCTGCCTGCAGCTCAGCCCTGGGCTGGAACACAGGCATCGGAGCACACACAGCCCCCAGCGCTGATTCCTGTATCTCCACTTTATAAAGTGCCCGTGTCTCCCTACAACACAATGCTGCCAGTTCGGTCCTAATAAAGCCTAAAAAACCAGTGCAGGATCCCAGCTTGGCTGCAGAAACACAGTTACTAAATGATGCTGCAGTGACGTGAATGCCTGCTGGTGTTTCCCATCATCTTTCTCTGCTCAGCCACTCTGCCTCTGCTGCAGAAATCTAGCTGAACAGTTTCAAATCTCTGCTTTTTGCTTGATTTTTAACTTTTAGTTTTGTTTTTGCTATAAGAATGCGCTATTAAATTAATTATTCCAGAAAACACCCAAAATGTCGCCTTTATGCACGGCAACACGGCTGCACGGGACTCCTCGAGGCAGGCTGGAACCGCTTGCTTTGGCCAGCTGAAGGAAACCTCATTTCTTTCCCGAGCACTTCACATCACCTCTAACATTGCCTCAAACCGAAAGCAGAGGCCAGCGCTCCCCTGCTCGCTGAGGTGTGTTTGAAGTTTGGGTATCACATAGCTCACAGGAGAAACAAATCAATGCCGGTAAGCTAATGAATTATTTCCAACTTTGTACCAAGATCTGCAGCAACATGAAAGAAAAATTACATAGCGAGGAGATTACAGCTGGGGAGGCTGAGCGTGGTGCACAAATTGTCAATATTTTAGGACTGTGATTTGATCCCGGAGATAACTGTTGCTACAACATTGCTAAAGAGAAGACCTCAAGCAAAACATTTTATCTCACAATATAGTTGTCCGATATAATTAACCAAGCTTGACCAATCTGGCTGGAAGATAGCAGCAACCAATGCCCAACCCTACGTGCCGCACCAACGGGGAGACCACGTCTGTAAAACACGCAAGTAAATGGTTCATCTGGAAACGGAATTTACAGATGCAATTGCAGCCGAACACCTGGGTTTCCAGTCCTACGTGGCATACATATATTATGGACATATTTCCAAATGTGTGCATTCATTTTCATCAAACGCAATTTATTTACATCTTTCCTTAAGATGGGATTTCTATCACGAATAGCAACGCTTCTGAATGTTTCCTCTGTGACTCCACCAAGTCGCTCACCCCCATGCCCCAGGCCCTGCTGCCCTTCCCCATGGCAGAGCTCTGCCAGCATCGATCTCGGTGCTTTGGTGACGATTACAAAGCTCTATCCATGAGTAGTTTCCAGCGAAACAGAAATATCAGAAATATACCCTGCAAAAATAAATCTCCTTTATATTCTGCACTTCTGACGAGGCTCAGGAGGATGCCTGGAGGAGTCGGGAGCGAACGGCTCCTCTCACCGCGCGGTCTTATTGCCTGATGGGGAATAGAGCTACGGGAGGTTTTAGGACCTACGGGAAGTTTTAGGGCCTGCAGGAGGTTTTAGGACCTGCAGGAAGTTTTAGGACCACTGCGCTAAGTCTGGAGCCAGGCTCACTGCTGCTTCTCTGCAGCACCGGCAATGATTTATCCAACAACCATGCCCAGCCCAGGCTCCCGATTCATTTCTTTGTTCAAATTCACCCATGGTGCATTTTTTTGATAAATTTCAAGGAGTTAAAAAAGGAAAATCTGAACTAAAGCAGAACCAGGGAAGAACACAAACTTCTTGTAAAAAGTTTAACAGCACAGGAATGGCCAATGTGAGAAAATTTAAGCGCGAGAAGAGCACACAGCTCCTGCAACCACTTCTGCATTCTTTCCTGCAGGAAATTCTCCTCTTTTAAACTCCATTTGTGTTTGTCAGATAATGACGTATCTCATCAATAGCAACATACCCCCCCTTTGTAGAGAAACAGCAATTTTCTCTCTACACGTAATGGATATGTATAACTGGTTGGGAAATGTAACGGGATGGAAAAATAGTGATTTAGTATTTTTATTTCAAACTGTCTTTTTTTTTTTTTCTTTTTTTTTTTTTTTTTTGTCCAGACAGGACATCTGAGACCTCAAAATGTCAGTGCAGAGCCACTGGAAAGTGTACGATACCGCCCAAGAGCCACACTCTGAAAACGTGTGAGGCACGCAAGGCGACCTCGGCAAGCTGTGACTGCTTGGGGATGTGGGAATTATCTTGTAATTTCTAATCTGACCCAGTGAAATACCCCTGATCTTCTACACAACCTCAGTCAAAAACCTTTCTAAACCCAGCATGACCTACTGGAAACAGCTGCCACAGGGTAGCACGGGCGCTTGCAAAAAGCCTTTTTTTCTCCTTTCTGAAGTACAGTGAATTGTGAAGGCTGGATGTTGGTCAGGAGAGTGCTCTAATTGGCAATGAGCTGGAATTTAAGGGGATTTTATCACAGGCTTAATAACTTACTAGCTAAACAATGTTGACAAGATAAAGCCATTTTGATGGAATGCATGTTTTCCCTCTCTTCGACATATTTGTGTTACAAATGGACCTGTCCACATCGATGATAATATAGATCTAGAAGGTTACACCGATTTTTTTTTTCCAGCTAGGCTTTCACATCTGCCAACCTGCTACTTTCCCATTAGGGAAGACAACAGGAAAGCCAAAAGTGACATGCCTAATTCTAATGACCTCCAGTCAGATACGGTTCCAGAAGTTATATCTAAAAATCACTCATCTGAGCATATTTAAAACAGGACTCAGCTGGGTGATGTGCTTGCCAATTTACTCAACTATCTCCATGTTGATTAATTAGATGCATCCTCTGCGTTAGTACTTATGAAAACTAAGCTTATTTATTACTCATTTATTGAATCTTTCTTTTGACAACATAAAGGAAAGATAACAGACAAGTACCCTTACTGGTACTCTCTCTGGTTTTGAAAATCTTGACATCATCATCTTAAAAACAAATTACTTTTCATTATGGCCCTAAGCCTTCTTATCTAATACAATTTACTAATGAGAAATTAGAAGACACCTAAAGTTTGTTCTTTCCAGAGCTGCCAGGAGAACATTTGAATTGTCTCAGATGTTACTCATGCATGATTAAGATGATTTGAAAAGCGATACTTTAATCCTGGGCTAACAGATATTTCTATTCATCCCCATACACAAAAGCAAATTTCTAAACATTGTGTTCTTGGGATGCAGGGATAAAAGAACTTTCAGAAAAACAGAAGAAAGATGATGCCTTAGATAGGGTTTGGAGGAGGGCCGCTATTTCTGTCCATAATCTGAAGCTGTGCATTAAGATGTATATACCATTGGTTAGCACGATTAGAAATTACTACTAAAAACAGCATCTATTAGAAGTAGTACTTGGAATGGTGAAACCAGATTTCAAAAAAAGTAAGAGACTGGATTTTTCTCACCCACACAGTTTTCATGCCCTTACAGCTGATTAACATGGCTGGGGATCCAACTCACCCTTTAGACCTGCTTGGATAGACGATGTGTTGAAAGAAAGCAAAAGAGAGACACGGAGTGAGAAATTACAATTTTGTGGCTCTGTAAGTTACAGAAAGGCCACGAGTCTCTTCAAAATGAAATGCAACGTCCAAAGTATCACATGAATGACAAATTGGAAAGCTCTTTACATTATCAAGGTCATCTTCAAACCTTTCAAACGCTGCAACACTACACTGGAGCACAGTATGCTGAAACACACGTTAACAGAGTTTTAGAGAGGATAAATTAGATCGAGACTTTCTAATGTCGCTGAATTCTTGTAGTTAGGTTCCTCAGCTTGCTGAGCAGCAATCCCAGTAGCCTGCTGCTAGCGTGCAAAAATAAGTGATTTGGGTGAATTTCAAGCAACAAAAGGATGACCCTAATGGGCAACAAATATGAAAAATGTGTGGTATGCTGTACTTCTAAACTACTGTTGCAAGCTGAAGGCTGCCTTATAATGAAGCACAGAGTTAATACACATATTTTAAAGATGTTTTTCCTAGGTAGTGTAATAAAGTAAAAAAAAAAAAAAATAGACCAGGCATTGAAGTTCACTTACAGAGTCTGCAAAGTTTCTAAAGTTACAAGCAATGCACTTCACTTCTAAATTAAAAGCTGATGACCATTAGCTGCTCTGGATAAAAACATGGATTCTAGGAAATAGAAAATGGAGAAGTAAGTCCAATTTTCAGCATCTTTTCATATACAAAATTGTTTTGGTAGACAGTCATTCCACTTTTTTTGTTGTTGTTGTTGTTACCGTATTTTTGCAGTTTATTGATTGCTGTCTCTGTTCATTGGTTAATATTTTGCACCTGTCTTATTTTCATTGCCTACTTAAAATTCACTGAACCAAAAACACATGCAGATGACTACTCCTGGAGTTTAGTTACGAGTTGCTGTGACTTTGAGAACCCATTGATCCAAATATGCTCCCAAATAACTGCATGTCAGGCCTTTATAGCTGGGTTAATTCACTTTATAGCTTTCTTAATGTATGAGATTTTATGTTTTACTGTATATCTCCTGATTTGAATATGCTGTGTTGAATCAAATGCATATGTGGTTCAAACAGGTCCAAGGTGACAACTGGGGCTAATTTTAAAGCATTTTACACATTATTATACGAAGTTTGGTGTTTTTTTTTTTTTTTCCTTAATGAAAAGCCAGGAGTGAGGAAAACAGAAACAATTCACTTTAGAAAAGAGGGTATTTGGAAAAAATAGAGATTGTGCATTAACATCACAGCTTGCCAAAAAGCATCAACGAGGAATTTGCTGGTGTGCTGCACGTGGGATTCCTGCACGCACTGAGCTGCCTTCACTGAGCAAGAACCAGAGCAGGGTGCCCTGGTTTAGAAAATGAAATTAAGAGGTACTGAAATTACTTTGGCTTTAAAATGTCATATGCAGAGTTTTGAGAATCCAACTTAAAAGTAACGAGTTTATTATCAGCCTTTTGCCCACACTGAACAGTTCAATGGTTGAAATCCTGTTTTCATTTAAAGAGCATTAATAATATCTTTGATAAACCACGCACAAATACTCTGTAGCTCACCAGCCTGATTGGTGCAAAACAAACAAACAAAAACTACTTTTTTTTTTCTTTCTTTTTAGTATTCCAAAGTGAAAAGCGTCAATAAAATTTCACCTGTCATTCAGGTGAAGGAGACAACGGGGGACTTTTCCAGGGAAGAGGGAAGGATTTCATCTAACGCTTAATTTAGAACACAGCTTTATGAAGATAAATGGGATAACACAAGCACTTATTGTTTGACACTGTCTAAGTAGCTCAGTGATCTAGGTATGTTTGCAAATGGTGATGAGCTATCTACTAACATCATGCTTGCTCCTTCACTTACTAACATGGAAACAAAATATAGAAACATAATATTCAGTTAAATACCTTCCCCACAGCAAGCTAACACACACTGCAAGACATTTGCATGGGTTTCAATAAGAGAAAGAATAAAGTAATTTCCTATGTGTATTCTTTCCTCAGGATTAATTCAGAACCACATATTTGGGTCTACAGACCCAGCCTCTTCATCGACATCTCTCCATTGCCACTGACTGGAAGCCAACACCAGGAAGCACAACAAAAACCACGAGATAAAAGTAAGTCCCCCACACTTTTACCAACCTCCTAGTTCATGCACATCATTTGGAGCACAATAACCTTCAGAAACAAGCCTTTCAAAGTAATTTCCATGCCATTAAATACAAAAAGGGACTATTTTTGCTGACCACATCTGGGCAGACAACACTGGCCCCACAGATATTCACATGCTTTCAGTACTGAGGACAGACAAAAGCATCAGGACTTACGGAAGGCTGTATAGAGCTCCTGCAGGGTTAAGCGCCCGTCATTGTTATAATCATCAAACCGGAGGAGGTCTTCTAGCGTACAATCCAATAAATCATCGTCCAGATCCTCCTGCTCCATTAGCTGTGGCAAAGAAAATATGAAATCTTCATGTAAAGTAAAGCTACAGACTGGGGGGCCTGGATCACCCAGGAGATTTTGCATTAAATGACCCATGGATAAATACCTCCCCCTCAGAGGGGCACTGAGACCTGCTCTTTCTCAGAGGATGGTAATAACTTGGGTCCCAACACCATAAAACCCTCCAACTTGGAGCTCTGACTTGGCACAAACTTGGCTTTGGCCGCCAGCTGCTGGCACAGGCTCACAAGTCCTCTGAAGGCCTCAAAGCATCAGAGGCTTTGGAAACCAGCCACGTTCGTAACTCACCAGATTAGGACAAGGTTTACAGGGCAAAGAGAAGAAAGAAACTCAACAAGTGCTGCTGAATATTCATACTGCCACCTCCCAACACAGCACTAACAAGCAACCAGTGGGAAGAGGTTATGTATTGGCTTTGTATTAGGATACAACTGCTAAGAGCCTCGTCCTGCAGCAGCACAGAAACACGTTTTCACTTTGCCAACGCACAGGAACATGAATATTCAACAGGGAAAAATCTGCATCTGATCTTCCTCTCTCCTCTGTAGGTAAGGACAAAATTGTACTCCTTGCCTTTAGGACTAGAGCGGGCAAGAGTTGATGGTGTACTCAAAAATAATGTGTTTCTTCAGCCCCTGACAGTTTGTTTCTTATATATTTTAAACATTTCATACATTCCACGTGAAAAATGAAGAGAGCTTTAAAAGTCATACATCCAAGTTAGCAAACTGCTAAACTCAGACCTAAGCATAATGAAAATGATGGCTTCTCTGAATTTATTGTGGAACATGAAGAAAACACCTGAAATATTGCATCTTCCAGGCAGGAAGGATTTTGCTGTAGTCCAGAGACTCTTTTATTTACTATTCTAGTCTTGGCCTATTATATTGGAGCAATTTAAAGTAATAATGCTAAAAAAATGACCCTTCACCTAAGCAGTAAAAATGTTCAATGAAAGTGAGATCAACCATAACTTCCAAGATCAATCTTCTAAAGATGAAAATTTCCCTTTGTCTACCTTTGTATTGAAAATTGATTAACTTTTCATAAGACTGACAAGTTTTTTTACTAGTCCTTTTGATTTAACATTGATGGACAAAAAAAAAAAAAAAAAAAACAACCACAAGACATTTCAGCTCTAACATATTCATTAGATTTTATGAATCTGACTTTAAAATGCATTAAAAGTTTTAAATGGAAATAACATTCCCATTACCAGCACTGTTAATAGCCCTGCATACCAACGGCTGCAGGACTACGTGGGCACTTCACACTGCTGGGTCCTGAGGGAAATGGCTCGATAGGGTCTGTTGGCAGCAAGGAGGCAAATCAGGCTCTAAATAGAAGGAACGGACCATCTGCCGTCACCTTTTTGCTCAAAGAAATTATGCTGTGGAAAATAAACAAATGGGCAAAGATCCTCACCACGTGCTGGTGCTAGAGGCTGCCCTGGTACCAGACTGCCCTTGCCGCAGGGACTCTGCTTCCAGTTTCTCCCCTGGGACAAATCCCTCTGCACCAAGCTGCCTAAAAATCCCCTTTCAGGCTTTAAAAATTACTCTTCTTCTTTTTTTTTTTTTTTTTTTTTTTTTTTTTTTTTTTTTTCTGCAGCAGTGCAGGTTACTTGCCTCAGGTTTTTCCTTGCAGACAAGGTTATGGTGCTCAAGAGACTATTTTTCTTTTAAATAAAACAAAGAAAATGCTCGGCAACAGCTCATCCAGCAGCCAGGGATCACAGTGGCTCCCTCTGCACCATGTCCATTTTACCTGCCTCTATCCATGGGCAATAAAAACCCCATCCTTGGAGGAACTTTAAAGTCGCAAAGAGGCTCAGATTAAAAGAGCCAGCACAAATCACTCACAAATCTACCTGACAAGGCAAGACGTTTTCTGTTGAGATGGTAACATGGAAAATTAAAAATTGCTTATTACCTAAAAAAATCCCTTGGAAACTGAGCGAATAAACTGGTCAGGTAAGAGTGTGTGGAAATCGTTTTGACGCTAGAGGTACCAAGAAGAAACGCAGAATGACATGCTACGTGTGAACTGTGAATATCACTGGCACAAGAGCTCCAGAGCTGCCCGCAGATGAGTCCTGAGCTTACTCTAGACCTGGCCATGCTCCAGCAGAAGGGCTCAAGATCAGTGCAGCTCAGCTCGGGATTAAGAGCTTCCACAGCTTGTCAGTGCTTTGCATTGCCTGGCATTATTTTGGCCTTTGAGAGGTGATTACACAGGTGTGAGCCGTTGTGTACACATGGAAGGCGTGCAGCTGAGAGGGCTCCTAGCTAAGGGCTCGACTTGGTTTAGTCCATTAAATTGCAGAAGGCTACAGAGGTGCAAACACGTTTACTGATTCTGATGACATAGAAGAGGAATAAAAAGAAAAAAAACAAAAAACTAGCCAAGGTCTACACTTGCTTGTGTGAGAGGGACCTGGACTCCAAGCACATCGGCAAGTGAAGCCCACAGTAACTTTGCGGTAGACCTTGAATCGCTGAGTTCTCCTCCTTTAAAATGCAGGTCATTCTTTCCTCCTAATGGCAATGGCTTGCAGGCTGCCAAACCTCTATTTCCATGCAAGCTGAGTTTAATATCCTGACAGAATAAGTTTCTTGTAAAAAGGGGAAAAAATTGGAGAGTAGAACAGACACTTAGATGTAGCTATGCAAAAGCTGGCTTTGAATTCAGATAGAAGTGTTTTCTTATACCTACCATGTCTTTATAAAAAATCACTGAATACAGATGAAGTATTGTATATATTCATAGCTCAGATCTAAGGGAATTTACGCTGACACTTTGCATTGTGCAGACAGGATTGTGCATCATGTCAACAGCGTCAGGATTAAAATTCAGAGCAAACTGTTCTCCTCGGAGAGGAGGGGGCTTACTTCTGCCCTGCTTGCTCACAGCTCGCATCTGCATGCCGGGGCTGCAGCACACTTCACGTTTGCTGCGAGAAGCAGGTGCAGGTGGGATGCTCCTGCAGAGGGTGAAGGGCTGCCCTGCGACCTGGAGTCATTTCCAAATGACTCTGGAAAGAAGCTTGCTTCTCATGGAAGACAATGAAATGGTAAATACGTTCAGGTAACATTCTAATCGGGGATTTTTTTTGCTGATTTTGAGGTTGGTAGTTTTTAACTGAGCCAAACTGATGGACTTCCCAAGGCCCACAGAACTGCCATTCATCAACCCTGATCTCCCCATGGCTCCTCCAAGTTTTGTCACATCCAGTGTTACCAAAACTGACCGAACACCCTGCAGGCAACCACACACAGCTTCACTCCTGTTGCTTCTCCTCAAGACAACATCCACGTGTGGAGCATCGGAGCACTCGGGTGGGCAGCAAACACAAGCTCATGCCATGTCCTGCTGCTCTGGCTGCCCCTGCCCACAGTTTGCACGAGAGCTGCGTGCTCAGGCCAAGCTCACAGTGTGGTCTGAAGAAATTGAAGCCGGGACAGGACAGGTCCTGTGCTGCTGCCTTACGTGTTGAGGCATAGAAGCAGCAAGAAACCAACAGAATGCAGAACCGAGATGCCAATATGCACATTTTCCCACTTCTGGCATAATGCTTTTTCTCTTATTTATAGGACTCTTTTCTCATGTTTTCACATGGAAAAAAGAAAGCTGAGGACACAAAGTGATCAGTTCAACTGCTTGTGCTGATTCACTTTAACAATTAGATGAATTCCAAGAGCACAGCAGGCCCATGATTAGAAATAACAGTCTCTTCAAGCTTTCACCTTTTCAAATGTTATTAGGATCAGCTAATCGACATTTCAGTATCTTCCTTGGCATCCTGGGAAAATAAACCTGTTAAAAATGTTCTGAAGATACTGTCGCGTTACTACATGCTAACACACAGCCCAGAAGGCAGGAAGAAGAAGAAGGAAGAGATTTCTTCCTAACTTTATACACATCCAAAAACAATAAAATTAATTCTTGCCAAGCCAGCTACCTGGAAATACTTCAGAAGATGACTGTTAGCAGTGAGGATTATTATCTATTTTCAGGAGCCAGGATGGGGCTGGAAAGCTGCCATGGTTTTGTTTGTAGAGGAGCTTTAAGTGTTTGAGACACCACCATCTCCCCAGAGACGCGGAAAGGCTCGCAGGCTGCTGCAGGTTTTCTTCCCCTACCTGCTGCTGGACAGACAGATACAAACGACCGCTCTCACCAGAGCTCCTCTGCGCTACGCTCAACTCACATTTTGAATGAAAAACGCAATCCGCTTCATAACTCCCTTTTCATTGAACAACAGACCCACCTGAGCCAGCTCCGAGCTGCTGAGACGCCCGTCACCATTTACATCCAAGTGCTTGAACAGCTCTTCAACTAGGAAGCGCTTCTGGGCTGCTCTGTCTGTGGCCAGGCTGCTCGGGGGGCTCCGGCGACGAGCCTGCAGGTCGAGGAGGATGCTTTTGAGCCGGCTGTAGTTCGCCATTGTACACGTGTCACCTAAAAGATAAGAGTGCATTATAGGACCGTGTACATTCACCTTCATCTTTTGAAAGGACTGAACTTCTAAAGGGAAAAATAAGGCACAGCCAAAGACAGGCTGTCTGCATATATGGCACAGCTCAGATCTGTGATTTAGCAGCTCCTGTAGTCATCACCTTTTGTAATAGCTGACAGATTTTCTAAATCCTGCTGTCAGAGAAGCTCTCCAGCATGTTACTTTCCAGATTATAAGGCTTTGGTTACAGACGTCCATATTTGGCTTTGTAATCTCCACCCAAATTAAATCTGCTCTACATTTTTCTAAAGATTAAGTAAATTAATCTATTCTGTGATTAAAAAGTAAATAAAATAAAAATACAAAATTCTGAGAAACAAATGGCACCCAAGTGTAACCCCATGCAAAACATGGGACCAACCTATGAAAACCAGAAGGATTTGGGGTCAACGAGGCATGAAACCCATAGCGACACTAAATACTTCATCTCACTCTCAAGTTTTTAGAAGAAGAGGAATCCTTAAACCCAGCACAAGGTGGTAAGATGGCCACAGGGAGGACAGCAAGGAACAGAGCTGCAGGGAGCCCTGGTACCTGGGCTGTGACCGCTGCCTGCAGCACCACAAAGCACACGCGCTGCCCTGCTGCAGGCTGACATGAATGCCTTCCTCAGCCCCTGACCAGGGAAAACGACATTATCGGTGAAAAGCCCTCAAGTCACTCACTCTGAAGTGACACCTGCTTGGCTGGAGGAATCAGACTGAACCTTCGTGACCCTGAAAGCTGCTCCTGCTGTGCTTGCGGCCGCCAGCTCTTCGGTGGCTCTTATCTGGGGAATGCCTCGCTCTGATTTACAGGCATCCTCCTAGGGAAGAAACATATCCACCTGCCTGACGTGGTGTTGCTGCCCTTTTCTGCTCAACTGCTGTCTAGCAAAGCTCGGCAGAATGAAGCACGGGCACTTCCTTTTTGGTGCAATTCTGTTTCAGTGTAAACTACACCAGCTTGTTCCTGGCAGACTCTGGGAGCAGGAATCAGCATCCCCATGATCCAGCTGCCCCGTGCTGTGGGCAACAACCATCACCCACCAGCAGTGCCCACACATCCACTGCTCCCGCTAGATGCCCTTTCCTCCAGGCCCTTAATCTCTGCACTGGTGCTTTTGAAACAACTTTTGTATTTCAACTCCCACCTCTGACCCTGCTGGATTAAATCTCTGAGGTCTCTGCTCAGTTTAAGGGACGAAGCTCTTGAAGATCAGTTCCCCAAAGGCTTCAAACGTTATTCCTCTGAAAAATAACAGCAGACTGTGATACTAATCGCTCGTTTTCCTGTCCTTTCATTGCTGAGCTGCATCATTTTTGGTCCTCTGGTCCCGCTCCAACTGAAACCCAATTAAAATTCCAGGTGGGAGGCATTTCTCCGACCGCAGACCTGTCCGCTGTCAAGATTTTTTTCGCCCTTCCTATTTTGTGCTCACGACTTCAAAACCACCGTGACTGGAGAAGGTGAGGGAGGTCAGAGGGGCTGGGCACGCACACCCTGCTCGGGTCAGCGCCCCACTGCTACGAGCCGTGGCTGAGCCCAGGCTCATTTCCCATCCTGAGCTCAGGCCCTTCTAGCACAGAGAGCGCCTCGCTGCTCAGGGATACGAGCAGCCCCATTTCTTTTCCTTCTCTCTTAAACAACCTCCAAGGAGCTTTTGGCTCTAGGAACGTGGGACCAGTCTCATCTCATGGAAAAAAATGAGGTTACTCGGCTACTCAGCTGCTATTAGTCTTGTTTATTAGTTCTGTTCCCTGATACCCCCCCCCCAACATCAGGCCATTTGATGGCTACTCTGAAAGTAGCACGAAGAAATTTCTTTCTTCCAATCACGTTTTATTTAAGAGAAAAATTGATTGCTGCTTCCAGTGTAATGATGCAATTTTGCAATCCTGTCATAAATACAGATTTAGCTACTTCAGAACGAGAGGCTTTTTTTCTGAGATGGAGTTTTCCTTTCTCTCTAGTCAAATCTTAATCCCAGAGACGTATGTAAGGCTAATGAAGACAGGGAAATCGTTCAATTTGCCTCCCCCTCTGTTTCTGCTCTGTGGTTTCCCTCCGTGAGCACAGGCACAGCTCCAGGCAGGTCCCTGGTGACACCCCGGCACCCTGACCCATGGCCTCCGTCCCTCCTCAGCGCGGGCGCCCGGCCCTGATACCTTCCCTTGCATTTCTTGTTTCTTCATCCTATCACATTTTGCCAGCAGCATATGACAAAGCAGTTCTTTCTTTCTTTGTAGCCTTCAGACCCTTTATTTTCTGCAGTCTTTTTTTTATTTCCCCCACATAACCGTGGCCTGGGCAGCACTTCCCATCCAGTCAATCTTTCTCCCTTGCTGGCCTTCTGACCCACCTCCACCCTGACCCTCTTTCTGACCACAAAAGGCAGAACTGGGAAAGGACCCAAGTACTTCCGAAGCCCCCTCATCTCTTCTAACACCCTTTCTTCTCACTTTATTAAGTTTATATTCGCAAACTCCCCAGCTAACCACAGCAGACATGGTATCTGCCAGGAGCAGAGCACAAACACCACAGCTCCTGGCACACGGGGCCTGACGGACGCACACTGTGGTGTGAGCCCGGAGACAGCCATCTCCTTCACCTCCTTACAACCCTCCATGGTTTTCCATGCTCTGAAAACAAAGCCATAAAACTGCTCCTCTCAGGATCACATGGGCTCCCCCCGCTGCAGGACAGCCCAGGGCAGGCGCCCAGCTGGGGACTTCCAGGCCGCACTGCAGCCTCCAGGAAAATAAAATGGGAAAAAAGTGAAAGAAAGCAAACTAGGGGAGGAGGACAGAGCTGCACAGAGGACAGGAGGACACAGCAGCACATCCCAAATCCTGCTCTACACTTGCTCAGAGGACTTCTTTCCCCACTACCCCCACGTATGCTGTCACGGCCCAGCCACCCAGCGCAGCCCCATCCCAAGGGGCAGGGTAACACCACCCCACCGCATACACAACAAGGGAAACCACCAGTAAAACAACTACATCTTCCATTTAAAAAAACAATTCAGTTTCTCGTTTGTTAGCACAGGCCACAGTCGGGAGGTCAGAAGATGTGCACTGCCCCTGCTCGGGCTGCTCCAAAACCTCATTACCTCCCCTTCCCTCTGGAGAAAACGACACTCCTCAGCCCCGCTGGAAGCAGGTCCCTTGGCATCTCTTAACAGCACGAATGTGACAGACTCGACGGGTCTCACACCTCTGACAATTGTCCCCTGACATCTGAGGCTTGCAGTGACGCAGAAGCAGCCGTTCCAGAACAAGGCAGGTGCGGCCACTCGGCAGTGGGCAAATAATGAGAAAAAGCCCCAAAGGTCTGGCCTAGGGGTGTGAGAGCAGTAATTGGTGCCTGTTTGGGGAACTAAAAGATTGATAAGAAAATGCACTCAAACTGTTATATTAAAGTGCATGTGCATATAAATATATAATGTATATATTTAATCTCATGTAGTAAAAAAAAAAACACAGTGGGGAAAAACACTTCTGGAGGCACCCTTGAAAGATTTTACCTGCCCCTGCTCTCCGCCGGGGAAGGGAGGAGAGGCATTTAGGCAACTCGAAGCATTTGGCAAGCCAATGCCAAGGCCAGCTAGGCCCTCCTGTTGTGTCCTCCTCCTCCTTTACCAGACATTATTCTTTCATCTTTTAACCCAGCTACCTCCCCTATGGAGACTGCTTCCAGCCCTGTGGTGCTGGATGTACAGGTCCTGCACAGGATGGCTCTGTGGTTTCACTCCTTCTCCTACCCTCCCATCTCCTGCTGTCAGTGACACTTGTAATCTTCTTACACTGTGCCTGGGATTCACCAGCTTTATCAACTAAATACTCTCTCCTTAGGTTTCTGGCAGCACTGCTGTCTATGTTTGCTGTTCATTCAGGTACTATAGCCACAGCTGTTAAACAAAAAAATCACAGAAAAATCATCTTTATGCCCTCTCACTTATTCCCATTCTTGTATCGGCTTCGCTAAGTGCCTCCAGCAGCTTCCTTTACAACCTGAGCTCATCATTAGCAGTTTATCTCATCTCGGACTGCCCTCATTGCTAGGTGTTGTTGATGGATGCTTCTCGGTGGGGTTTCCTTGTTAGCACATCCCAGGGACTTGGGTTCTGCTTGCAGTTGTAGCCACACAGACACCAGAAGGGTGAGCTTTGTGTTTCGAGAGCTGGCTCAATTGGAGCTGGGGCTCCTGGCCTGACACCACCTGGTGGCCTCCACTGCTCTTCTGAGAGGGGTTCCCAAGGACTTCATCCCTGCTCCATTTCTGAGCACTAGAGATGCTGCTGTGTGTGTTTCAAGCACCCATGCTGTACCACTGCCAGCTGCCTGTCCATGCTGACCTACACCACCTCCATTGCCCAGCTGAGAAGCGAGGCACAGAGAGCTGAAAGCTTGGATTTGGGACAGGCTGAAAACTGCCTTTCTGTCCTCCATGGCCTACACAAGGTCCCTACATACATGGTCATCTTTCTCGACTACTTTATATCAGGACTGGTTAGAAAAAAAAGTCACACATTGCTTGTCTGTGTTAACCATGACCCCGCTATGATTTATTCTGCTGACTCCAGGAGAAGAGGAGAGCTAAGGGCATACTGTAGACACTTGACATAAAAACTAAAAAGCTGATCTGCTAGCACAGGCTTATTTTTTATTTTTTTAATTGACTTTATTAACAGCATGTAATACCAGTATCTTTGCATTCTAGCTTATGAATTTACTTTAAATTAAAAGAAAAAAAAAGCCACCTTCCCCATTTCAAGAGACTCTGTATCACTTCTGTCGATGGCTACTCCACTTTTTGAACAAGAACCTGATTTGACAGCGATGCTTTGTACAACAAACACAAGCCTTCCCCAGGAAAAGCTGCATGCCTTTTGTCCAGAGGTAGGATGCCCTGGGCAGGGATGCCTTTGTTCCCAGCACACTGCTGGAGGTCAGCCTGTATCCCTCCTGTGAGCCTGACATCCCGCTTTGTAGCCCTGAAAGGAAAACGCTGGTGACTTTCAAACAAACCTCGCACAAGGTGCAGCTCCCTCCTGTGCTCTCGGGATGAAACTTCAATATACTTGCCAAGCTCAAAAGACAAGGGTTTCTGGCAAATATTTATAGAAATAGACCATTAAATCGTCCAGAAGCAGTCCACAGTGGCTCTCCATCTCCTCAGAGGGAGCTGAAAGTGGGGACCGCAGGGCAATGCCCGTGGGCAGGGATGTCAGTGATTCCCCCTTCCATGCCCGGGAGCCTTCTGAAGAAACAAGGGCTTTTTATCTGTTTACAGCACTTTCAAAACCAGTGAAGCCTGGCACTGTTTGTATTGAAAAAGGAAGGAATGACAGGCAAAGAAAAACAGCACGACAGAAGAAAAGTAAAAGAAAAAGCCAGTGCATTAGGGTCTGATTGCTAAAGTGTGGCCAATAACTGTCACATTTACATGCTCTGCTCACTCCGAGCAATTCTGTTCCTTGCTCTGTTTTGCAGCAGCTACGTAATTCATCCTGTTTAGCACTTCTGCATGCTTTGGCAGATAAAATATTGATCAGCCTGCCAAGAAACACCGAGTGCCATTCTGTTTTCATGTCAGAACTTGGTAATGAACTACATTTATCAAGACCATCCTCTCTGTGAAAGGTCAGTGGTGAATGTGGCTAAACTGTGATGACAGATCATTAATCCAGTTCCCTCAATAATTGCCCTCTTTAAGAATTTTACTCCTGGTTTCCGTGAATTGCAGCAGGTTTTACAGTAGGATCCCTGACCAATCTTCAATCCGCTCCTGAGCCAAGGCAGATAACAGAGAAGCAGCAAGGCTGGGGATTAACCATCCTTCAAAGGAACGCAGTTAAAATAAAAATGAAAATCAGGTAAGGAAACACAGAGCTTTCTCTGATGGGTAAACTTCTCTGGCTGTAAACCAGTATTTTGCAAGGTGCCTTACAGGGCAATGATTGCAAGAAGCATCCATGCTTCTTTAAATATCAAAAATGAAACGGTAACACCTCACAGAGCACCAACCTCATAGTCCCTGGTATGTAGCTAACCTAACAGCAGGGGTGAACCTAAACACCTACAGGAGTCTTCGGAGGATTTGAGCCCCACAGGTAAGTGGAGCTGGTTTTGAGGACAACCACATACGGCAGCTGGAACCTGCAGCTTTCCATAAAACCCAAGGCAGAAGCGGAGCAGTGGATCCAGGCTAAGCACAGTTGTGCCTATACGCACAAAAACATACACCTGGAGATTGAGACTTCTGTCCCTCCAAAGCCCCCAGGGGAGGTTCTCTCCAGCCCTGGGCAGAAGCAGCCCAGGGAGTACAACAATAACCCAGCAGAAAATCCCACCACCCAAAGTGACCTCCAGCAGCACTAATTTTCAAGGCAACCCTTCACCAGCACCAATGCAGTAATAAAGAGCAGCTTGGAGCAGGCTGAAGAGTGTCATTTCTAAGGCGGGAGGCACCGGGGTGTCATTTTATTTGACAGTTCCTCTTCGACCGTGCTAGCTATTTTCGGCTGTTCCTATGGCACCTTGCTAGCACTAAGAAGAAATTTAGTGCAGGATACAGGAGCACAAAGCTTTGTTTTCTCAGCTGTTTCCATGGGGCAGAAGAGAGATGGTTACCAAAAATAACATTCCTGGGCAAAATAAAAGGGATTTGAGAAAGGTTTTTGTTGTTGTTGTTGTTTTTTCCTCCAAACAGCCCGTCCTTTTGTATGCTTTATCCAGGCTTTATGTGGCATTGTTAGAAGCATCAGAAAAGGACTGAACCAAAGTGTTGTGGGATACAAATTTATTTATGAGCATAGCTCCTTAATTCTTGTGCCATTTACAGCTAAATTGCCTATCAGCAACGGCCCATTTTCATGCATACAAAATGAAAGCGTTTGCATGCCTAAACTGAGAAAATGTGGTCCCAAAACCTCAGACTGCCGAATCTGAGGAAGATGATTACGTGAACTCTTTGCAGCCCTAATCCACAGCCTTGTGGCATGTCTGACCTGACAGAGCAGATACATACAGGGACAGGAAAATTAAAGATGACTTCAGTTCTTCAGGGGTCTCCTTACAAATCCCCACTCCTCCATGCAAATTTTCTGTCTGTCTCTTTCTATTCATCTTCCTCTTTAATTGCTCTTTTTTTTTTGCACAGGCATGGTGATACTGGATGGACTTGCCTCCTGCTTTCTGTGCATGGTTAGAAAGGAGGAAAAAACTTTGCTCTTCCCATTAAGGCACATGGACAGATCCCCCGTCTGAGTGCTCTGCCTGCAGACACAGCAGCTCCCTGTGGTTAAGGAGCACATCAGGAGAGCTCTGTGAAATTCAGACACTGCCTGCAATGTAGAGACATCCGTGAGCTCTGAACCCTCCCCGCTCTGATTCTCATAGGCTGGAAGTCCTAGGTTTGAGTATGGCCATTTAGGATGAATAAAAATTAACCCGAATTTTAATCTCTCAGAAGTCCTATCGCCTGTTTGACGTCTCATCATTCAGAGGACGCTTCCCATAAAGCACCAGGCAGGGCCCTGCATCCCTTATACCACACGTAACTTCACGATAACATTCCTGTGACACCTGGTGACACCCAGCGAGCATCCTGCTGCCCCCAAACAGTGCCAGTGACCACGACCTGTACTATCACCACGCACAGAGTGAGCTGAATGCCGTAGATGTGACTTTTTGGCAAAGCTGGTGAATTGCACCGTGCTCCCGTCGCAGCGCTACCTGCCCGTCTGCTCTACACACTGCTGAACCCTCCAAGCCTGAGGAGCTGCTTTACTCCTGTCTGGAATTTACAAGCTAAGTGAAACTCTACCAAAGTTCCCACAAAGAGGAGCAGATGTTTAACATCATGCAAATTCATGAACATTAGCAATCCTTCAGCTGCTACTGCTGAAAAAATTCAATTAACAATAAAAGCCCAAGCTAACTTGCTTATCTTAGGGATGTGTTTCAGTTAATAAGATGTACATTTATCAGATATCCATATATAATTTAGCAGCAACTGGGAGCTCATTGAATATATCACAGAAATGGAATGGGATATATACTACAAAGTAGATACTGTTAAAATCAGACATTTACAACCTGGAAGAGTTAAAACTTGCCTCTGCATATATTTATTTCAATATTTCATTTTACAACAAGAAAAAGCACCCATCTACCTCTCCGCGAGCTTTTAAACTGTATTAAAATCTTCCAGCATCAAGACATAAACTTGCTGCTCTATAAACAAAAACCCAGCTCCTACCTGAAACCATTACCTTCCACACCGCCTAAGCCTGAACGAGCACACACCCCGCTCCCAGACACAGGGAGAGATGGACGGATTTGCAGCCTTCTTAGGAAGTCCAAGAGCCACGTTATTAGTCACCTCCTGCTGAGTATTGACTGTTCTTTTCTTGTTAAAAATTAAAGATGTTTGTCAAAGCACACAGAAGGAGCAATGCTGTGAGTATCAAAGCACACGAACGGGAAACGCAGTCAAGGCAAACAGCTCGCAGGTAACCCCTGTGCTGTGCATCCAAACTATTTGGTGAGCACAAACACAGTAACAGGAATCGGGAGTGCATTATACATGATTCACAAACAGAAAACGGGCTTTGTCCGATGATTAATTCATCCACAACACAGCCCGCTCTGCTATAAATCCACCACTGCAGAGACACGATCCTACCTGCACACACGCACAGCCCTGGGTCTGCTGAGCGCTCTCTCCACATCACAACATCTCCAGACTCTGTAGTTTTCCTTTATGAAAACTATTAAGCTAAATTAGACGTGCTGCATCCGAAGCTGCAGGTGGGGCGGGGGGAGCAGGAGAGGCAGAGATGCCACACGCAGCTGCTTTACACAGGAAAATGAGCTGAAAGAATGCCTCGCTACTTAAGATCCCAACCAAAACAAACTCGTGGCGTAATGAATTGATGCAATTATTGAGAAACGCTGCACTGAAGTAGCCTGGGAAGGTAGCAAGGTTTTTGTGCAGGCTGAGGGAAAAAGATGAAGAAAATAAGTCAGGAGAGGTGCCTGGGGCTGGCACCCCGGGCACTACGAGGGAGCTGCATCTCTCCTGTGGGGGCCTGGGGCTCTCGTGGTCTGACAAACCAGAGATCTCTCCCGTTATCACACTTCACAATACGAAAACCCAAACATGAACAGCTTAAAGTAACAACAAATGTCCTCATGCTTTTGCTGTAAGCATGGCTGGGCCAAAGAGAGATTTCTTCCCATGGAGAAACCCTTCTGAGAAGGCTCCCATCAGCATTTCTGTTCTTTCGTGTCCATGCAGAGGCTGAGACAAGGCTCTTGCCAAGCATGCAGAGGGCTCCTGGCACAGTGTGAGAGCCTCCAAGTGCTACCGAAACACAAACTATGCAAATAAATGTGGCCAAACAGATCTGCTGGGGCCCTGCTAACTACAGACACAGCAACATCAGATGTTGTTGTCAGCAGAGGATTACGGCTTCAAGTGCAGAGGAAAGCAAAGCAGGAGCTAGACAAAAAGAGCTATCATCCTTGGTTTGATGAACATGGTCCGGAAACAAGAGACAAGGGAAAAAAACATCAGCAAGAAAGAAGAGGAAGACTTGTTTTAAAGCCAACAAATTCTTTTGCAATGCATCTGCTTGTAAACACCGGCGTATGCCCGCTGCTGTGCTTCAGTTTCAATTCTTGCACCTGAAAGTGCTGTTTTTTAAATGAAGGGAACTGACCTGTTAATTAAATGTTAATAACTGCGGAGAAGTACTTTATTTATGTGGAAGCTTTATGAAAAAATAAAAATTAAGATTAAAAAAAATATCTCCAGCCATTTGAAGCACCCGAGGACAAAATCCACGACACATTCACTTGCCATGTTGAGCTAGAACAAGTTAATGTTCGTACAGCCATGATCAGGATGATTGATTAGCTATGCTCACTCTGCATTTCAGTGGAGTCCCACAAGGAAGAGCTTGGTCCGTGAGCCCGAGTGACCAGAAAGCCGTGGCCACCTTCCTACTGCAGCCAGCGAGCAATCCTAAATTTCTGTAAGGAAAACCTCATCACAGCTGTACCCCAGACACCCTGTAACTCCCATTAACCAAACCAAACAGGCTCTTGTTAAATAAGTGTTACGTCTGCTCTGTGCGTCTTCTTCAGCTGATGATGCTCCACAACCTGCCGCCTGACATTTTCCAGCCCTCTGCCTCACTCCTATTAGAGGAAGCAAAATTGGCTGGATCCCTCTGGGATGTAACCAATGCTCACTTTTTTATGGCTGACTGGCACATCTATCAAATTCTTCAAGACAGCAAAGGTATTATTTGGAAGCTTTAATAAACCTTAAAACCCTCTGGCACTAATGTAAATTTTACTGATGCTGTTGTGCTATGAAACATTTACCTTTCTAAACAATTCAGCGGCTTCTGCTGTCAGAAGGAGCACTTCCCATCACTCTGCATTAGGGATCCCACAGATCTGTCACCCTGGCTGTGGTATTTTGCTTCTTACAGCCTGGTTTCTTGTTTGTACCTCGATGTGTGCATGGAAAAGTGACCAGAGATGAAGGCTACTGCAGGCCACCTTTCATGGAGTCAGGAATTTAGGGTGATTTTTTTTCTTGGATATTTGTTCCCTCCATCCCTTCTAGGGGACATTCTTGTTTCTGTCATGAGACTGCAGGATCTGACTGCTCGTCCTCCATCACACCGACTTTTTAAGCAATTCTGAGCCAGCCAGTGCCTGTGGTTACCTCGTTTCTCTCAGCAATATCCCCACGTGGAAGGTGTTTGACATCGACTGCTGCCCCTGCAGGCAGGGAGAGCAGAGGGTAAGCACACATGCTGGTGACCAGTTCTCACAGCATCCTCAGTTTAACTGCAATAAACACCGTAATCCTCCCCAAAACGTGTGTTCCTGCAGTCTCATAATCAAGAGCATTCAGAGAAACCTGCCACAGAACTGCTGCTGATCTTATGCACTTCCCCACCTTGCACTTCCCCGCTTGAACTGCGAAGTCTCTGAGATGCTCTGGCTAAGCACTGAAGGACAGTATGATTACAGGAAGCACAACTATTTATTATTGTTAAGAATGTGTGTAATGGGCTGATAATAACTTGCTGTGCCTGTTGTTCAGCATGTCATTAGGAGACCTCCAAGGCATCTCATTAGTAGATTGTAACATACACCCTAAAGGGCATTATGGCAATTATAAAATGTTAACTTCTAAAGAGGAAAACATGCACAAGGAGGGAAAAAGTATTTCTAAGGGAAAAAAAAATAAAAATAAAAAAGAATAAGAAATTTCACATAAAACTCTTAAATTGACCCAGCAACAACAGATTAAAGGGTAACCATTACAGTATGTAAATGCATGTGTGAGAGCCCAGTTCCTCCTCCAGGATTTTATAAGGTCAAAACTACTCCACTGCAGTAGTTAACAAGGGTTTCCAAATTTAAGCTGGATTCCAAAAGCTGGATTTTTGTTATCATAACCATGCTGCTCACTACACGCCACCCCAGAAATCAGGAATGCAGTAGAGCCTCCTGCGATGGATACTCAGAATTTTCCACTCAATTATGGAAGTTCCTGAATCGGTGAAGTGTTAAATCAGATCTTCGTGTGACAAACGGTGCAAACGAGGAGTCTGCTAGCACACCAGTTCGGCCAATTGACCAGAATGATCAGCCCAGCTCCACACGAGCACACCGTGACCTGTCCCCACCAAGGCAGCCCTACAGCTCTCACTAATCCCTGCATTAACTTACCATAAAAAACACAGCGCCACGCAGCTCCCCCTGCCCTGCTCCCCCACTGGAGCCCAGACAACAGAAACAATTCGATTTTTATTTCTAGTTTAAATTTGGGCACGAAGAGTAAATAGATCAAGAAACAGAATGAATAAGTAAAAGTTCACAGATGCACCGAGCTGAATTTGGGGGATGGCTTCTCTCCTGCTTCTGCATGGGACTTTTTTTTTCTTCCTCTTAAGCGCCGTAATGATGGATGATGAATGGGACGGTCATCTAAGCACTGGAAGTGCTTTGCTGCTGACAAGGCAAATAACCCTTCAATGGTTCAGGGTACCAATTCCGGAGTAGATCTGCTGGAGGCCTGTCAAGATAACAACATCCCTACACCGAACCGTCGGCAGTGGGATTTTTCATTATGTATGTCACTAAAGTACGGGAGGAAGCTTCTTACTGTAAAAATAAGGGGATGAAAACATGTTTTTCCTGAAGATTTTCAGCATCAAGAGTGGCAGATATTCCAGGGTAAAGCACGAATGACAAATCGCTAAGTTGTGATCTGCAAAAGCACCGCACCGAGCGTCTGCTGGGAGGGAATTAACACAACTTAAGGGCTGCGACGCCAGGAGCGACGGCCCCGAGGGAGCTGCCTGCAGCAGTTTCGTGCTGCTGTTTCTGTCCCCATCCCACAAAGCTTCAGCTTGTGCTCTGCCTAAACAGGCTCTTCAGCCCCAAAGGGGCTCCCCAAGTTTCCCTATGGGAAACCCCAATTACGGTCGTGCTGCAGAGGACGGAGGCACCACGGCCCTGTCCTTGATGCCTGCTGCATGCCGACAGCCACCAGGAAAGGGAGGAGAAGGAAAGCCCGTCACCAGGCTCTGCCAAAAGAGGTCAGGCCATTTACAGGATAGTCTTCCAAATGTAATTGCTTCCAAATCGATTGGCACCTTAACACCCTCCTGCCCAAAGGGCACCGCAGCCAATACATCTGGCTGTGGCGGTGAACTTGTTTCATACACCGGGAATTTTTTAAATTTCCATCTCTGTCCCCTATTTATAGCTCTCAGTATTTATTTCAAGTGCAGTAAACAGAACACGAGTGACAGGTACAAGTGACATACCCCTCAGCTCCCCGGGGAGCTGCTGTCTGAGGGACTGACACACCTCCAGGGCCTTACGCACGGTAACGGCACGGCGCCGCGGGGGCCTGGGTTTGTTCCCAGACAGCCTTCACTCCCACAGAGATCTACATCCCACCTCTGTGTCCAGACAGCACAGGTCACAAATGAAATTCAAAGCCCTGAAAAGGTTAAAACTGTGAGGTTTCGTACAGTGGGGTGAATAAAATTCAGTATCACAGTGGAGAAGGATGTTACAACGTCGTACATATTTAGTGGCAGTAAAATGCCAGCTCAAGCTTCTCCAAGCAAGTAAAATATCCTCAAGTTCTGGTCTTTTTTTTTTTTTTTTTTCTTTTAATGTAGTAGCAGCCAAAGATCTGAAAACTTTTAGAACTAATATTCTAAATTTTTATGCTTCACATGCTAGGATTTGTAATAGTCACAAAATGTTTTGAGTTGCAGTCAGTCAAGAAGGAAATATGTCTACGGCTGTCAAATAAATTTATTTTGAGCTGTGAAAAAAAAAAAAAAAAAGAAAGATATTGCTATCTCATGTAAGGTAGCATCCTGTTGTCCCACAGATACCAGCCAAAGTCCATTGGCCTAACCTCAGCGATCTGCCAAGTTGAACCATATAGAAAACGTGACAGTTGCATTCATGAGTAGATTTGTAGCAACAATATAACCCTGACACACTTCTAAAGAATGAAATCTAAAAAGATTGCGTATCTGGATCTCTGCTAAAGGGGACTGAAGGGCAGCAGCCACTCAGCCTGCACAGCCTGAAATGTCTGTATTGCACAGACATATGGAGAAACTATGGAAATGCACTTGAACACAGTTGTTTCCTTGCAAATCACTGTGCCCAGCATTTCTCATCTCCTATATCTTCATGGAAAACACAACGTATGCCAAGAACCTGAACAAAGCAGCAAACATCAGCAGAGCAACATTTTTTATGATACTCATTAAATTTTGATCAACCTTTCCTATGACATACGAAGACTCTTCTCTGGCTAACTTCACCACTCCCTAGGTCACCATTTTTTCATGTTTTTAAGATCTGTCATTCAGTGCCTTTGTCTTCAAGTTCACTCACTGAAACTTATGTTCAAGTACTCACAATTAGAAATCACAGCCAAACAGTTCAAGTTCCTCCAGACACTATCACATTTAATCGCAACCATTTACGTAAAGGGGAAGAATGATTCACCCCACTACAGAGTAAAACTCTGTGGTCCTTTCTGAACAGAAAGTCAAGTACGATAGCCATGGATGACCATTTCAGCCTCACAAACCATCAGATTATGGATCTGTGCATCACACAACAGGAGAGTGGGGCTGGGCCTGAGCTGTCTGTGCCTGTGGGCACCCCGATGCTCCTTGCTTGGGTCTTAACAGGTAAAAGGAGGTGGCCCAGGCAGCAGCACGAGTGGCTTGCTGAAGGTGCCTCCCTCAGTCCTGGGGGACAGAGAAAGCCCAGACAGCTTGTACAGATCAGATCTCTAGCTTGTCAACACTTATCACCAGGCAAAATGAATCTTATTCTATGGATCAGAGCAGGTCTGATCTGCACTCAAGTCAGCAAGGAACCATTAGGCAATGCTGGTCCCCACAGCTTCTTTATGAAAAATGTTAATGGCCTTGGTGATGCAGGTCCACGAGAACCTTTTCCTTACCCCATTTTCCTTCCAACAGCCTCTTTTCCCGTTTCCTCCATACATTTGGTTTGTAGGAAGCTGTTACAGGAAGCCTCAAGCCATGGACACCAGCCCAGGTTTATGAAACGTGCCTTCGCCCAGGAAAGCAGCACACAGCCCGATCCTGCCACGCACAGCATCCCCGCAACGCATCGCCAGCATCTGCTGCCCTGGGAGCCTTGTGGCACACTGTCATAACTGCTTTCTTGGAGACATCCAAACATCAAAACAGTTCCTCTGCTTCTAGTCAGTAAGTTTTACCAAAAAAATTAAATCTTCATGTCAGGTAGAAGATCTCCATGGTCTGTTAAGTTAAAAGACATTTTAAGAAAGCTAAGGCTGAACTTTACAGAAACAGTACTAGAAGCCAAAGAGGCTCTGAAATCAGTTTGTTTTCTCAAGTTTAATTTATTAACTCTTCAAAGGACCTTGAAAAAAGCCTTGTCAGAGAGGGGCATGCACCCAGAACATGCATTTTCCATGGATATATATGAAGTGAAAAAAGAAAAACATTACTAAGAGGCCATTTGATTAATGCCACGTTCCCTGGTACCTCACTTCCCACATGCTCACCTCGCTGTTACAATGCGAGGAAAGGATGCCACAAAGACCAGGGAGGAACCCAAGATAACACACGAATAGTGCAGCTCAATGTGATGGTAACAGCGTGTTTAAAACCACACCTGGCAGAAGCATTTGCAGATGGGACGGCTTTAAGTCATAAAAGGAATGACTGCAGCTATAGCATTCCCTTCAAAGGCTGAAATGCTGGAAACCTGCAGTTACAGGAGCCTCGGAGATAAGAATGGTGACAGATTACAGCCCCTGCTAAGGAAGGATGCCACCAGCACCCTCCTCCATCATTCTGCCTTGATGGCACTGCTGTAACAGTGCCAGAGCTTGCAGAGATTGCAGTAAAATACAAAATGGGAACGGTCCACAACATCATGGCAAAATTCCTAACACTACTGTCCTTTTCGTGTTTATGTTGATATGATCATGAGATGTTATTAATGAAGCCAATGTCTGAGCTTCAGCTTCAGCAGCTATTGCATATCTCCACCCCAGCTTTTCTAACAGCCGCCGACTATCTCTGAGCTTGGAAATATCTCAAATTTGCACCAAAGGCCTTTGGGAGGCAGAGTGGGGAGGAGGGGCTGGGGCCAACGTTTAATTGTACTTTTTACAAGCTGCTGCTAAAATTTCTGCCTAATTACACAATCATGGCCATGAATATCACTACTCAAAAACCCCACCGCCTGCGTCTGTAGGAGAGGAAAGTCACTCCTCCCCTGGGGAGCAGACGTTATCAGCACATCCTCATCTGCATACAAAATCCTCAAATCGCCTCAAATCATGCAGATTGGAAAACACTACGAGCTGCCTTTACGAGACTTTAGCTAAAGGTTTTGATGACTACTAAACTTACGAAAATGAAATAAAGAGCTGCATCTGTTGTGAACCGGGAAAACAGACTGATCTGTACTGGTGAGATTACTTTTACTCCTTACAATTTCAGGAGTGGAGCTTACTTAAAGGCACTCAAACACGTATTGTGGTTAAGGCTACGAGGACACTAGATCACAGAATTCCTCCTGCCTATTAAGGGCCAGAAACAGTTTAGGGAGCATCAATTTGTGACCTACAAAACTTGGAAATGTTTTAGTCTGAACCCTCCTGAACACGGTGGCAGCATCTCTCAAAACTCAGCCAGCTCAGCAGGGCGTGCCTATCGTGTTAATATATTTACACCACCAAACACACAAGGATATGGTGCAGTAACAACGTGGGCCAGCCTCTCAGCAGGCCTGAGATACGAGGGCACAGAGGAGCTGTTTGCTGGCTAATTCAGTGCTGGCATCCTCATCGCCATAAATTGTGCTCTGAACTGCATTAGCTGGCTGCTGTGTCCCTACCAGGTCCGAAGCTTTGGATATATATCTGCTGCTGCAGTGAACGTCCCCTGCATGGGGAAGTTTAAACTCTCAGAAAAATAAATTTTAAAGTAAAAGAAATAAAAATCCTAGGAATGGAGCTGCACTGCAAGTTGGTAAGTTTGTCCTCCCTTAATTACAGAATCACGGAATGGTTTGGGTTGGAAAGGACCTCAAATATCACCTAATTCCAACCTCCTGCCATGGGCAGGGACATCTCCCACTAGACCAGGCTGCTCAAAGCGCCACCCAACCAATCTTTGCTATTTTGTCAGTCTGCAAAGGTATTTGTTGTATTAGTATTTGTTGTAGCAAAAAGAGAGGCACTTAAGGAGTTAAAGCCATCAGCTTTCAAAACATCCCTTGCGCCTGTGTTGGACTTGCTTATTTTCCTTTCTTTCCCTTTCTTTTCTATAGATGGTGGGGACCGTCTATCCCCATCTTCCTGGGGACCCATCCCTTTTCAGCTCACCCACACAGGTAGCTGCAGTCGGGCCATGGAGAGCTGGTCCAGCACCACCCTCCTGGCCTTGCAGCCATCAACACGAGTGCCTGCAACGCCTGGCAGCGACTGCACCTTGGCAGGAGGACTGTTTACATGTGGACACTCGTTATACTACTGCAGAGCAGAAAGAACTTTCCTTTCATTAAAATATGTAATTAAGTGTTCTTTCTAAGCTTCGGAAAAAATCCTATCTTCTTTCAGATTAAGAGTCTTTGTTTCCTTGACTGGGATCATAAAGTAAGTCTTCTGGCAACTTCCCATCACATTCATACATCAGTTGTTAAAAATATCTTGAAAAACACAAAATGTAATGAATCGCATCTGGAGCCAATTTGGACGCGTATTTGTTTTCTAAACAGTACGAAATTCAAACCTGGATCTTGAAACGATAATATAAGCACATTAAATTTTGACAGAAATAATGAGAAGTGGCCTTACTCGTATCATGTGTTCAGCCTATGTGTTCTAACCAAATTAATCATGATTAGAACTCCTAAATAACTTACTGGAGCTAACATCACAAACTCAAACCTAAACTAAAACTACACAAAAAGGCGAAGTGCTCCACGGACTAGCTACCCAGCCTGCCAGGCAGCAGTGCCAGGAGGAGGTGTCCTTCAGTACCCAGCCAAGTGATGGTTACTTGGGCCAGACAGGCAACAGGCTGCATTTCTGTAAAACCTAGAGGTTACCGATTCTTCTTTAGTGCAATTATTCAGACATAAACACTCTGGCCTGTAAAATCTACCCCATGCTTGCCGTTCATACGCTGTATCTGTTATTGAAGCCTGGGCTCTATTTATGTCATCCTCAAGCTTCACAAGTGAAGTACTCATTTATTTCATCCTGAGCGCAACGCAAAGGTTCTAGCTCAGTGGAGCGACCCCTGTCAGCTTTACCATTCCCTTTTCTGATGCTCAAGTGAGCAAGACCTCCGTAACAGCCTAACTTTCCCCAGCACTGCATAAACCAGGCTCAGGCACTGCAGAGGTACGACTGGTACCATGATGTGGCACTGGGACCCACCACCACCTTCACACCTGGGTCACAGCCACTGCTGCCCTCCTCTTCAGCCTCTGGCAACCTCCAATTCACCAGGATTTTCTCAGGAAGCCGCCCTTGGGTTCAGGTGATCTAAATATGATTTTCCGGGGAGCCAAAGGATGCCATTCATCAGCTGAGCCAAGCCTGGCTGCTCAGGAGAAAGGCACGATGTTGCTAGATGTTTTTTGCAGGTACTGGAGATGTGGGAAGCCTAAAACAAGTCAAAGTACCACCCACATAAAAAACAAAACGAAACACAAAACCACCACCAACAACCGAAAAACAAGCCACAAGCTATCTGTGGCTCTTAAGAGCTTCAAAGCCAAGCCGGGTGCCAACCACCTACAGGTGCAGCCTTCTCTCTCCTCCTCCCCTGACTGCATGGGGCTGAATGAGAGGTAAAAATCAAAGTGACTCAGAAATTTGCAATTTCATCTGCAAAAACACAACAAGCAGAGATAAATCAACAATATCCTCCAGGAGGGTACGTTGCAGATAAGACAACAAGGTTTTGGAGAAGTTGCTAAAAATGACGGTGAGTAGGTGAAGTTTTCTGTATGACTCCGCACCTTGAATACCCACGGAGGCAGCCCAAACACAGCCTGGGTACAGCTGAGCTGCAAACCTGGGCACCTCTGAATGAAACCACCGGGACTGCCAGAGGAGGTCTGCATCTCACACAGTGCAGGAGCAGCAGGCTAAAATGTAAAATAATCACACAGACACAAGAAAGCAGCAATGAAACACACCAGGAGACACCCCTGAGCTCTGCACAAAGTGCCCTGTGAAGCCGCATGCAGCCTAATGTGCTTCCAGAAGTAAACACTTGTCTTTCTGCACTAATGATCCCGAGTAACGAGTGATTAGGCACTTCCTATTAATGCCAGCCGGCTCTTTCTGTCACTTCATGATACGCCTGGTTTCCCAGCACGACTGCAGCTCCACGCATCCCCTCCGAGTGGTTCATTTTGGGCTGAGACTATGGGAAGAAACACGACAGAAGCAGCTGATGTTGTCAGCAGCACTCTGAGTTGGCTGGACACCACCCTCAGAGCTTTATCCCATTGCTCACAAATAAAAAAAATAAATTATTTTCTAAATAAATAGCTAAAGTGGGATGAAATATACATCTCTCTGGGGCTCACATTTTTGAAACCTTGATGATATCTTCCATAAGGGCAAATGATTTTTTCATTAATAGGAAGTGAAGATAATATCTTCATTTCCAGAGACAGTGACATCCTCAATGTCATTCATAACCAGAAATTAAAACCAAGGTAACTCAGGTACTTGTAGTGCTGTGCTGAATAAAGGACAGCCATGCTATTTCAAGTGCCTGTGCATTTTACAGAACCATTTTAAGAACATCGCCTTCATCTCTCCCTCCTCCGCCCCCTACGTTTTGGGAGCACGCTCTGCACTCCCTGGTTCTCGTTGCTCTTTGGCATTTTCCCATGACATAGAAGGCTTTGGTGGAATCAGAAACATCACGAGGGTGACATTTGGAAATCTGTTGCCGCCAGACATGGTCAGCCTGGTGGTTTCCCTGTGGCCGAGTTTTCTGGTCCTGCAGAATTCCTCAGGGCACCCGCAGCCGGGGACAGGCACTGGCTCCAGCAGGGCTTTGAGGCTGTGCTAGGGAATACTTGCTGGTAAGAATAATCCCCTAAAACATGGCAAGACTCCAACGCGACAGGGGAAATTGTGTAGCTGGAAGAGAGGCCACATGCAATCACCCACATTAATAACTGCTGACAATCTGTCCCGGTAAGTTTCAGGGGGGAAACCAAGTTTTCCATGCTTCAGGAAGAGCAACAAACCCTTCTTCTGGCAACGTAATTAATTGGAGAGTTAATAATATTATCAAGGAGTAAAAACAATGGGTCTGCCTTCGTGGCTGAATGAAGACAATGCCTCGTTGAAGCCCACGCTCTCTCTGAACTGCATTTCTGGGGTGACAGCTCGTGCTGAGACAGGACATGAGACCCATCCATTCCCAAGCCATTCCAATCCCAAAGGCCAGCAATGCCAGCTAAAAAGTGTTACCAAGGAAAGGCAGCAGGAAGAATTAGACAGGATCAGAAATTTCAGAACAAATGTCTGCCCAAAGCAGGGAGATGCCCGAAGCAGAGCTGCCCCTCCAGCCTGCCCAACCTGGACCCGCCGTGCTGCAGGCACTGCGAGCTGGCTCTCCAGTCCTGTCACTTCTGGGTTACCATATTTCAAAGACAGACGACAAAACTGAAGTAAAATGGCCTGCATGCACTGCCCACAGATATAACTGCCTTTAAGTTAAAGACGTGGTTTGTATCGATTCCGCGGCAACTTTCTCCCTGACATTAACAGGAGCTCTGCACGCCCGTCTCACGGGGACCAGAGGATCATCTGTGCCCTTTTCATTTGGATAGGTCTTTATTCAATTAGACCTACGAGCCTGGGAACAACCTTTTTCATTTGGTAATACGCTGAAAAGAGAGTATTTGATCTGACGTAGATTTTGAATAGAGCAGAGCAGCAGGCAGGAATTACGTCTTAATTGCAGCATCTCTCAGATGCGCTGCAAGACAAATCTTTGCTACTAAAAGGTTTATTTTCGTTGGCTGTCTTGAGAGGACTCATTATAAGTGATCACCAGATGTCACCAATTCTACATAAACATGCAACAGAAAAGAAACATTTTTCCAGAAAAAATAAACAACCTACTACAACCATCAGCTGTAGTGCAGCAAGAGATGTAAATATAAACACATAAATCTAACTACACCATTCCTCAGGTTTCCCAGTTGCAGTAGAGCTTCCCTGTCTCTGTGATTTATCTGAAACCCCACCCACTGAAATATGAATGATGTACTCTGTGTCAGCACTAATGACAAGGACTTATGAATAGAAACCATATTTCAGCCCAGCCTCTGGGAGGACCAGCAGCTGGGCAGCACAAACCAGAGCTGGGTGTCAGCACACGGCTCCAGCCCCCGGCAGCCAAAGCTGAGCCTCCGTCCGCTGGAATGGGGCCACACGCCTTCAGCCCTCTTTAAAGAAAATGTCCAAGAGCAGGGTCAAGAAATGATGGCAAACAAGCTTGTCACACAGAGCTGCGTGTTTTACCAGGGGGATGCCCTGGGATGAAGGTATGTCACGCCGCTGCAAGCTAAAGGCAATGTTTTCTGCCCTGCAAACTCTCCCACGTGTGCTCAACTCTGCAGCCCTGGTGAGATCTGCGGCTCTCACATCACCGGAGGCTGAACTCCTCTCTGCCAGGCTGAAGACCGGGGGGCATTTGCTATTGCTAATTTTCACAGAGAAATTCAATCAAAGAGACTTCCTAACGTAAACAATACACTGAAGTTGCCGTAACGCCTTCCACGTTTTCAGTAGCATCTCTCTCAAATCAAATTTGGTCACTTTGCTTCCATTATTAACCCAGAGAAGCGTTTGAATGACTGCCATCCAGAACATATCGGGACACATCTCGCTCATCCTTCGCACGCAGGGAAGCTGCGGGGATGCGATCTGGTGCTCCGAGCATCGGATCTGCTTCCACCTCTGGGCTGCTTTGGAAGAAAAATATTCTGTGCACAGCCTGGGCATTGCTGCTTGCAGATCTGTCAGTTATATTTATTTTGCAAGCAGTTTAAGACGTGACGTGAACAGAATTGTTGGGAAGATCTTACTACAAGCGATCGGTGCTGTAAGAAGCACCCAGCACCTCTGCCTTCCTCGCCGCCCCTGGTCAGGCTCCCAGTGCCCACAGTGAGAACCCCAACCACCACCGGGATCCCCAAGGGTGTTGTTCCAACACGTGGCACCTTGCCCCTCGGGCATGCCTACACTGCCCATTGGAAGGGTAAAAGATATGCCAGTTTGGGCTGAGAAAGCATTAATGCATCTGCAAAGGTCTGGGAATTGCCATTAGGACCATCATTGTATTTGAACACTGCCCTGCGACCAACCTCCTCCCAAATAATTACATGTTAAAGGAGGCTAACTTGGAATAAGCCTACACAACCAACTGGCAAAGCGTTGTTATCCCAAGGCTTACAGGGAGATCAGGAATTACGACTGCCCCACCTGAGCTCATGATGCTGAGCACACCGCAGGGGCCGTGCCGCAGCCCGAGCATCACTGCCAGCCTCAGCTCTGCTCCTGCCCCGGCACAGGGAAACGCACGGCAAATTGTTTTAGCTTAGCCTCTGACCCACGGATGATATTTTTTGGTAACAACTGGTTCTCAGAAGAATGAGGGAAAAAAAATGCTTTCAGCTGGGGGATATGAGCAATTAAAGCGGAATCCATTAAAATGACAAGGCGTTAGATGGAGTGCGCGACCTCGTAAAGTTACGTTGTATTAAGAATATATTTGGCTATTTCTGCACGGGAGCCCGGTCTGAAGAGAAAGATTTATCTATTTAATATTAAGGGATTTCTGCAGACACAATGGTTAAAAGCAGCTACTTAAAAATGTAAATTTGAGTACAAGATCCAAACATGCTCTACACAAATGCACATATTTGCATTTCATTCTCTACGTTATATTTACATCCACTTTTTCATGTACTTATTGCAGTGCAATTTGTGAAAGCCTCGACAATTAAGGCTTAATCCAACCATAATAAAATGCAATAGCATTTATATAAAAAGCAAAAATTAAATCCCGACTTCAACAGAAGTCGTATTAGGCCCCCAAAGCCTAAGCACAATGAAAAATCGGCATCATTACAGCACATAAAAACATATTTATTCACATCGCCTCACTCCCCTCTTCCTCCGTGGTATGTTTAAAATTCACAATCACAACCAGCACCTGTGATTCCTACAAGGGTTATATATAAAATGTTGGGTGCTATCCATTTATGTGAGCAATAGATGATAGGCATAGACAAGCCAGCACCGCTCCGATGGATTTTGCTGCAGTGAGCCTGGCAAGGAGCTTTGCTTGCAGCCAAGTCTTCAACTATTCCTTAAATCACAGACTGGATTTCCTTTTGCTCAGGAGTCCACACAGCTCTATTGTTAAGCTTCCTCAGGAGAAGTAAAAAAAGCACAGACCAAAACACTAGTGTCTTGAGTTTAAGAAAAAAGGAAAAGAAAAAAAAAACAAACTATCTTAACTTCCAGAAGGCATCCTGCTGGCTGCACGCTGCGCTTTCTAAGACTCACCAGAAGTCGTATCAGACAGCCTCTGCTCCTCCAAAGCCATTTCATGGCCCATTCCTGTCTGCTGAGCTGGTACACAGAGACAGGCACTCACTCTGCCCCTCGCCATCTCTGCAAGCTCCAACAACACAACCGAGTCCCCTCCTGCATTAATGAAACAACTTGAGGCCGTAATTACAACCAGGGGGGACCATTTCTTTAGGGGTGGCAGCTTCACAGGCAAAAATGCCTGGGATAAAGTGGAAACAACGCTCTGCATCACCTGCTCCTTCTGGTATGTGAAGCAATGCCTGTATAATGTTTCTGGAAGTCATCGGGATGTACAAGCAGACCCTGCAGGACCGACGTGCAGCTGCACGTAACTCACCTTGCATGCCTTGTCTGCACTGCCATGCTTTCCGACCTGAAAAGTTTGTGAGAGTAGGCACAAGGTTATAGTGCTTATGGATGTCCCCAGCAGATGGTGGGAATTTGGGAAAACCGCCAGGATTTTGTTTTTGAAAGCTGGAGACTAAAGCTTCAGAAAATAGCTATTAGCATCTTAATTCGCAACTGTTGCATAAAGGACTTACACAAAAGGTACATAAAAGGCGGCTGTTCAAGCAAGCAAGCTTTTTAACTCATGAAGGAAACCGTTTGCTCTTTGAGATAATAAACAAGACGCTTTGAGCAGCAAGTTTTGCAGGGTTAAGTTGCAGCGAGCACTGCTGCTTTCAGATATTTCTCCAGCAGCATAAAAGGAGCCTGCCCACCTCTCCCCCCACCCCAGCCCACAAAACAGGGAAATTTCACGTTTTGCCCCAAGCACAGCCTTCATGCCAGAGGTGCCCTGAAGCTCCCACTCAGCTGGGGACGTCAGAGCTCCTCCAGCAACAAACAAGATGCCGAGAACTGACCAGCAGCAAGGCAGGCAGAGAAACGAGGGGATGGGGAAAAGCGGGCGAGGAGGGAGCAGGGAAAGCACGAGGTTTGCATAGTGAGCAGCACTCGCAGCATCCCACCTGCCTGCCAAGCTGCTCAATACTTGCCACCTGTCCTCTTACGTAAAGCTCTTCCAGCTTCACAACAGCTTGAGAATGAGGCTGGAAGGCCCAGCTCTAAATCAGCGCTCACACCGACACGCCATATGCTGGTCTGCTCTTAGGTAGCCACCAGAAGTGTTAACAGAGATTATTTAAAAATGATTACAGTTTATTCATGCTGAGAATCCCTTCTTGCACCAAGACTCAAAACACCTATGCGCAGATTTATTTTTTTTTTTTTATAAACTGCATTTTTTTCCCACAAATTCTCAGTTTTCCGTTATGCTCTTTAAATACTTTAATTTTTATTTTGTTTTAGAATGACAGGCTTGATTATTGAGGCATTAATTTACAGTGATGTTTTAAGGGGGAAATTACTTCAGGAAAATAAAATTAGAAGGCATGAGTTACTCTCCTTCATAAAATTTTTCATTTTTTTATAGCTTGAAAGGGATTTAATACTTTATTGAAATTCTGAACATCAGTACTTCACCTGAACAGTCTCCCAGCAGTAAATTCCCCTAAATGTTCCCCATTTAGTTAAGGATTAAAACCTTCTCTTGCAGCAATAAGTAACTACAGCTCACCGATGAAGACCCTGTATCAGCTCTTATCGATCTGTGCTGGACTACTTTAATAATTTGTATGCTAATGTACAGCACTCAGAGAGTTCAGCGTTTTCATTAAAAAATTATTAAAAAGTGAGGAAGACAATCTGGAAAGATAGACTGAGCAGCTCCAAAAAAAGCCAAGATGCAATCCCCAGCAGTAAAAGGAGGCAGAGGAGACTTACGGAGGTGGCTGAGGACCTGGGACAAGGATGTCCCACGTGGGGAGCATCTCCTTCCAGACTGCCCCAGGACACACAGCGGGAAGACGTGGGAAGAAATCAGAAATGGAGCTCTGGGACACATCAACAAAGACAGCACAGCCTTCTTGGAGGGAGTTTTGTCACATGAATGCAGGAGAGTCTGCCAAACACGCAGACAAGCAGTGCTGGCGAAGGTCTGCAGCAAGGAGCAGCTTTCCCTGGGGTAAAGAGGGACAAGGACACGTTCCTGCTGTGCACAGTGGGACCTCACCTGGTTCATCCTTGTACCCTGCACTGTAGGGCAACAGTATGTGAAAGTGCCAGAGGGAAGCTGAAACTCTTTTTCTTTTTTTTCTTGTTATTACTGCAGATTTAATCACATATCGCTGAACTTTGTAATATCTGAAGCGATAAAACTTATTGAAGAGAGTTCAGCTGAAGGACTATAAATACCTAAATTAATTTTTCATACTCAGAAGATACCCAGACAAGCTTCATAATCTGAGAATTCCCTATTCGAGAGCTCTCTGTGGACTTTTTTTCCTACCCCCTGCACGGTAATATTAACACCCAGATGCGTGCAGTTAACTGACTGTGCCCCGTGGGAGGCTGCAGGTGCAACCACAGCTGCTCCCGGCACACCACCGGGGGGGCTGCTGCTCTCTGCCCCTCTCCCTTCCTCCAGTTTGCCCCACACTGGACATCCCTGCCTGGCAGCTGCTGGGATGGGACACTGCTTGCTCTGAGGAAGCCACAGGACGGGGTGTGGGGACACCGTGCTGCTGGGACCATGCTGTTTGGTGGCAGTCTGCTCAAAGACCTGAGGCTCACAAGCCACCTCTGCGACATCCCTCATGCCAGCCTCCAAAAATCCTTGACTCACTATCCCCTGTTTCATGTAGATTTTCTGTGGGATCAGCAAAACTCCTCCTGTGGGGCGTTCAAGGTCTTTCTAAAACCCAGAATAACTCTGAAGGGTGACTCTGTGCTGGAATGGAAACCTCTTTCCCCTGCAGAAAGATCCTTTTGCAGAAGACTCGTGAGTCTGATGGGAAAGAGGACTACTGGGAGCCCATGAGGAGCCACGGGTTTTGCCTATGCAGGAACTGCTGAGAAGAGCCCTTGAACAGAAAAACATAAATCACCCTTTAAGGGAAAAAAAAAAAAAAAAAAAAAAAAAAAAGAGAATGTCAATTCTCCTCTCTGTTTAACACCAACAAAATCTATTTTTCCATTTATCCGCACCTTTTGTTGTATTGATCAGCAGCACAAAGTGAAGACGGTGGCAAAGTGTCTTTACAGAGCACGGGTGCAGGGAGGTACAACGCGGTGTCACCGCATTGGCAAAAGCCTGTGCAGGTCCCCTGTCACTCTCACCACTCCCCAGTGCTGTAAAGATTTAGGGACACTTCACGGTACTATCAAACCCAAAAAGGGATTTCAGTTTCTACTGGTTACAGCTGCCACATTCCCAGGTACAGTTTCTCATGTTGATTATAAACAATTTTCATTATTGAGCTCGTGTTTTCCTGACCAAAGATAACTGCAAGCTGCCAGCAGAAATATAATTGCAATAAACCACCGGCTAATATCTTACTTAGTTGCGTTTTGTTACGGAGCATTCAGGGTGTTTTTCCTCCTACTGTAACAAATATCAAACCAAATGCAATAATAAAAGCAAAATTAAGACCAGCATTTTCTGAAGTACTCAGGTGTTTCTTCTCTCCACATTATTTACCATTGATCTCAGAGTAGAAGATCTGTGTCAATGTTAAGTGCTTTTTAAAACCTTTAAATGTCAAAGATTAATGCAAGTGCTAACAGGTACCTCAGAAATATGCATAACTTCATATGGCAAGCCCTGCCTTTATGTGCTATAAAAACTATTTCATATAAAACTCTTTCTTGCTTGCTCAATATCTGAAATATCTCAACAGGGATAAAGCTCACGTTGGCTCTGCTTTAGACAATACCTACTCAATATCTAATTCAGCCTAAGTTGGAACATTATTTCTACAACATTTTAAAGTATTTTCTTCAACACGCTAAGCTAGATGTTTTTTGTCTTCCTCAGAGCAATATTTATTTTTAGATTTTCCAACGCTTATCATTCAGAAGTCACAGCAATCTACAAACGTTATCCAAAAAAGAAAAACCAAAACATACAAGTATATATTTAAAAAAAAAAATAAGGAGAGAAATTTTATGCTCCCAGATCAAAACATTTCTTGAAGCACTTTGGCAGATGCAGCTTTAGGCTGCTTTGTGATCAAATGAACATTATGAGATGAAGTTAACAAAATGTCAGTAAATAGGTTAAAGATCTATCTGGAGATACAGTAATTCCACCTGATTACTTTGAAATGTCAGAGGTCTTCCCGCTCCTTGTGAGGGATGACGGCTTTTTCTGGAGTCATTCTTAGGAGTACGGAGAGAAGACTTGGGGGTTCCAGACAGCTGGGTTTTCTCTCAGACATGCACTTTTGGCATAACTCTTAGTATTTTAGGTACGTTATTGTCAGGAAAAATAAGTTATTCTACTCCATTCCTAGAGCTTTGCTTACCAAAGATAAGACAGCACAGATCAGATGCCATTACAAACTCACTCCACTCTCATGACCCTACCAGCATCAAACAGGACAAGGAGTACTTCTTAAACACTTCTTCAATTCTTGATCTGTTTTGAAGCCTCCAAAACAAAGGAGAGTGCAAGAAAGCGTAAAGGAGACAAATGTGACCTCTGCTGATCCAGAGCATGTGCTCTGCAGCAGGACTGAAAGGAAGAAAAACCTGAGCTGTGTGCCTGTTTATGTAACATGAGGAAAAACACATTCACCCAACGCAAAAAAAAAAAAAAAACTGCTGTCAATCTAAGAAAGTGCCAAAAGCCAAAAAGCCAAAAGTTTGGGAGCTGCCCAAACTCCCACCAGGCCAAGAGGAGGCTGCAGCAGCGTTGCCCCTGCAAATAGAAATGAAGCTGTTCAGTTTGGCTTTACCAGAGCCCAAGGAACTGGCTGTAACTGATGAGCCCCAAGCTGCCACCTGTCCACCTTCCTAAAGTGATCTCAAGGAACCTGTGCTCTGATTTGCGCCGACTCATTATGTAAAATAAAACCTCGCTGAAAGCCAGTGTGGGGCCACAAAATGCCTGCAATTATCTCTCAGTTCTGTTCCAGCACGAGTGCAGCAAAATCTCCTGGGTTCGGAGGAGCTGGGATTTTTGTCTTAATAGTGCTTTACTTCCTCGACACCGCACTGCTTCAGCAAGATTTTCTGCAGCTCTGTTCAGCTCTAACAAGCTCTTTTACCATTAAAACAAAACAAAATGTGCCTGAGAGTACTAAACTTGTTCCACAAGGCCCTGTTTTACTGTGATGCCAGGAGTGACAACGCCAAATTACGAGCCCAAGACAGATGTGTCCAGATGTGCTGGGCACGGAGCTCCGGCCTGGCGCTACCTGAGGCCTTGCTGCCATTAGTGAAAATTTCTTCATTCTTATGAATAATTTCCTCAGGAAACCAGCCACATCTCCCACAAGCAGGGTGAAGGATGAATTCTGATGAAAACCACAGTGTGGAATAAATGGGAAAGTAACAGGAAGTCGGGGATGGAGAGGTGCCAGGCTGTGACCGCGGGCCCTCACCACAGGCCCGGCTGAGCTGGGTCTCCATGCGAGGCTCCAGCTCCCTGCGGTGTCAGAAACCCAAAGATGCTCAATGGCTTCGGCACCCTGATGCTTTGGTAGCCCCGACTGCTGTATTCTTGGGGAACAGGGACAGCTGGGCAGGCATTCAGGGCAATGGGTTCCCCCCTCAAGCACAAATACTTCAACATTGGCCCTATTAAAACAGCCCCGGGGCAGTTTTCTTTTAGACCATTTTACGGCTCAGGCCAGAGGAACGCAGCAGAAGACAGAGCCCAGCAAAACCCATCACGTGGCAAGTGAGGCCCAAAGCAAAGATCTCTTTTTACTTCTAAATCTTTCCCTCACTAAATCCTGAGCACAGCTCTGATCCAAAAAAAACCAACAAACTATCAGATGTTCCTGCAGGCCCACAGGTGACTTGCTTTGTGCAGCCAGTTCCCCTGCAAGGCACCCAGGTGCTGTGCCGAGGGACCACTACAGGCAGCTGGTGCTGCTGTCTGTCAGTCTTTAGTAAACTTTACTCATGGGCAGGCTCTGGGAATCACATTTCCTAACGAGACTTGCTTTAATTGGCTATGCTGGTCCTCCCAGTGGAGCACCAAGACAGGGCTTCCACAGCAAGGAACTGCACAAACTGAGTTAAACCCCACTTTGTGCAGATAGGCAGCAACGTTTGCTTAGTGCCAACACTCCTGTTAGTAAACCAATTTGCTAAAATATTCATGAATAGCAAACTAAAGAGCCACAGATACAGCCAAAGTACTTCCATATAAAAAATAAAATATTCGCCGCAAATGTTTTTGTGGTATTTACTCTAGATTTACTGGGGGAAATCAACAAAACCGTAAGAATGCCAAAAACCTCTGTGGAGGGAGCTGCTGTGCCAGGCTGGTAAAGAGGCAATGATGCTGCTAAGGCAAAGTGTTGTCCCAGCTCTAACGGCAAAGCAAAAGCTCTGTTTGGATGTGCTCAGGTTCCTTCCCTTGAGCCATTCTGAGCAGGATAAATAAAGTCCCGCTAACACCTCAGTTAGTCCTCTGAAATCATTTCAAAAATAAAATTCCTCGCGTTATTCCTGGCCGACAGCTGCATTCGCTAATTCTCCTCACCTGGATTACCAGTGGGGCAGGAGCAAAGCGGGCATGCAGGAAACAGGAAAACTCTGAGCCAGACCCTGAAACAAGACTGCAGTCATTGTGGGAAGAGAGAAAACATCACACTTTTACAAGGTGAACCTCTTGCAGGTGAACCTTTGTTTAGCCCATCAGGCTATTCTGATTGAAAGCAACCCTCACTGGAAAGGAAAACACGGAGCTTCCTTTTGTTTGGACTCTTCATGCCAACAGGCTTTCTACTATGAAGGTTACATTTAAGTACAAGTGTGAGTGAGCAAGTTTCTCGCTCCACATTGTACAGTTCTTCCTCCTACCTCTGAAATTTTAACTGAAAGAGGAAAAAAAAGAATGAGCTGTTTCTCTCCATCTCACACTTTTATTACAGCAAGGATTTTTTTTGTTCAGCAAGACTGTTACAAGACAAGGATGCTGCAAGTGCCTTTGCAAAACTGCAGTATTCTCTTTCTTGTCCAAAACCTCCACATGGAGCAACATTTTGGGCAAGTGCAGCAGCTTAAATCCTGGGTTTAAACCTGCTGCTCTGAGCACCATGGACAGTGCAACTCCACGCTTACAGACATCTTGGACCACAGCCACATGTCTGCTGGCTGGTACTCGTTGCATCCCCACTCAAGAACAGCGATTCAGTAGCCCCCGACAGCCCATGCCTCTCCTTCACCCCTCCAAACGTACTGGAAAAACTGCACACACCTTAGGATTTTTAAGGGATTCTTAGAGAGATTGGGATGATTTAACAAGAGCTCCGATAGTCACTTCCATGACCTTGAGAAAGTTACTGATTCTCTTCTGGACCGCAATTCCTTCTCTATAACACAAGGATTACTATTTTCCTGGCACGCAGGACTGTTGCAAGGTCTGATTCACTAATCTTTGTCAAGCATTCTGACTCAGGTTGTTTTTTTCCCCCAAAATATAGGAAAAAAAAAGTTCCTTCTCAAAGACTCGCTAGCAGAGTCCGAATCTGCAGACCATTAGCTCAGCACGTTGAGTTTTAGCATTCACGGGAACAGGTCCTTTTCCCAACGAGGAGGGAAGGCAGACAACCTTACCGCCAGCACTTTGTGTGCCTCCTACTCGAATACTGTTTCACTACAATATGCAAAAAAGCAGCCTGAGAATTACAAAGGGCTTTATCGGTGCCTCCTGCTGCGCAGCTCCAGCAGGGTGCTCACTTGAAGTAGCATTGCTCTGACTTCACGACACCTCCTGTAGGTTCCTCCCTCTCAAGCATATTAGCAAAAAGTGTTTGTTAAATCACGGAGCTGAGACAGGAAGGGGAGTGAACTCCAACAGAAGCTGTATGGGTTTTTTCCTTGCAGTCACTTAATTGAATCCGTGGCATCGGGTCTGTCAGGATCCCCCAGCATCTGAAATTCCAATTTGTTCCAAAGATTTTTATATTGAGCACCCAGTAAAAATTTGCATTTGTGCTGAATACCTTTTAATCAACTACTCCGAAATGTCAGTCCTTTTTATCTTTAAAGCACTTCTAAATCTCCTCTCCTGAGTCTCCCCTAATTCTAAACTTCATTTTATATATTCATTTTCCTTGAGTCAGTTTTCAGCAGCCTTTATTGCAACCTAATCGCCTTAAGTTTGAACGCTCATCTCTACCTTTTAATCTTTTCAGATTTCTTTTCAAAGTGATCTCTTGGTCTCTTTTTCTCTCTTTCTGTTAAGGCTTCACCTGGCCTCCATTTCAGCACAGAGCCTGGCCCAGAAGCACACCAGCAGTGGCCTGGCCACTTCCACCACAATCCTTGGAGGGAACTTCAGCAACAGGAGTAACAAAACGAGCCAGAGCAATGACCAGGGCCCAGCAGAGTTTTATAGAATAAAAGTCCATTCCAGGGAGGACTCACACACACACATCAGCCTTTCACTCCAATGATGCTCTACAGAAACACGACCTTTTTCAGGAATCGCTGCTCACTGCACCTCTGCCTCCAGATTAACATCAGTTTTCCATACAATGAACATGATCATTTACCTAGTGTTTTATCCCAGAAAGAACATCTTAACACAAAAGCCAGCAAAATCATCCTACACCTCTTCCAAAGAAGCAGGACAACCAACCCGGCTGGCTGTGAGCATCTGTCAGGCTGTGCATTGTTCCTCTGTCAGCCGCAGTGAACTCTGCATGGTGTGTGCACCATCGTCAAGTGATTTACTTGTTTCACTAAGAGGAATAATTTAAAATCCACCTGCCACCGCTTCGCTGAAAATTAATAGGTGCTTGTAACAACAATAGGTACACGAAGAAATCTCAGCAAGCTGTTTGATCAGAAATTCAACTGAACAAAACTTTAATCTAAATATCCCTTCTCTGGGAGAGGATTTGAGTAGGATTTCTGATGCAAAACCGAGTGTGGCCACGGAGCACCCAAAATTAGGTTTGATCCGCACCTGCAGTACCGCCCTGGTGATGAGCTGCCCTCCCTGCCAGCAACCCTTGGGAAATGCACTCTGAAGTCTGCAGCCAGACACAGCTCTGTTTTCTTAACATTTGACACATGAGCAATTTTCCAAGTTACTGAGGAAGCAACATGGGAATCAAAACTGGAACTGTAAGGGGAAAAATAACGCTATTGCTGTAGTAGGGTTGGTGCAACGGGGATGGTCTAAGAGCTAAAACGTGCACAGGGTTTACAGGGAAAGGCAGTATCTTTTAATAGATGAACTTAACATTTGGGACAAAAGGCAGGTGAAATTCTGAGTGCACAACTTCTTCTCAGGAGCACGGGAGATTCAGCAATCCAGAGGCTCAGTAAATGCATCACTTCTTAATCCTTTCTTCATCCTATCATGCCCCACTTTTCCAGCATTTCTCCATTTTCTCCCTACCCAGAAATGAGCAGTTTGGAAAATTGCCAATGGAATGGTGAGAGCTAATATTAAAGTTCAACAACAGCAAGAAAGCAAAGATTTTCTGTAACGTTTCCTACTCTTTAATATTTAACTGTGCTTTAAGCACCCCAATTCATGGAAAATAGTTAATATTAACCTGGTTTGTAGAGAAGAAAACTGAGGTGGACACAGTCCAGAATGCCATCATACCACTAGAAGCATACAACAGATACAAACAATAGAGAAGGACAGGTAAAAATGAAGGAAACATCCCCGAAACATCCCCTGACGTACTGAGGGTTGCAGTTGGTAGTGCAAAAGTTGACACAGGACTCCAATGGGTAAGTGCAAGCCACATCCCTGGGTCTCCTCCCACATCCTTTACTTCGATTCTCCATCCTCTTCCTCCCTTGCTTTCATTTCCCATCTCAACTGCTAAGGCTATGCAGTGACCAAGAGTCTTTTAAAATGAAAATGTATGGAAAATCTTAAAAAGACTTGAACATCCTCCTACAAGATTAGTGTTACCAAAGCCAGGAGCTGCCTCGTGTTCGCATCCTCACATCAATCAATACAACTTCCACGAGTTACCCCAAAGATGGATGCGGTCTGTTTGTCAGGAATTAAGCTGTCAATCACATTTCGAAGGATTCAACCTGACAAGCCAGGTAAAATTGATCATTCCTCAAAAGTCTCGGTGGAGAGAGCTGAAAAAGCAGCATGGGAATAACACAAAATCCTTTTGGTATATGGAATTCTGAAGTACTCAGAGCATTAAGAACTGTATCAGCTCTAGTGAGAGCAAACACCTCTATTACATATAGCACTTACCTTTCTTTACAACACGTAAAACCCCAAATATGTTGGCATTGGGTGCTGAAAACCTCATTGCAGGCAGGTCCTGCACGTTGGAGACCCCGGCCTCCCACTAGAGGCATTCCTTTTACACCTCCCAGTGGCTCTACATCCACCTCGCTGCCACCAAAGCAGCCTGTCAGCAGCACTGCGGGTTTAAATCAGCAAATATTAATTGTCAGCTGGGAAATCTGCCATGAGTTCCCCCAGACTTTTCCAGCTGGAAAGCCACGGAGCGCTAAACGGAGCAGACTTCTCCGCGGCCCGCAGTCCTACCTGCAATTCTGTCTGCTTTACAACCACTAAATGAGAAAAAACATTCAACACCTTCTCTGAGATGTTTTGAAATGCTATTTTCTCGAACAAATTACTTCGGCAAGTAACAAAGCAGAGAACAAACACATGGACAATAAATAAAGCACCACAGAAATGAAGCACCAGCACCTGAGGCTGGATTCAGAACTACTGGAGCTTGCTGCGCTCGTTCTTTGCATGAGGTATCAGCCTGTTTTTTTACCCCTCCAAGTTTGTAATTACCTGTTTTTTTAAAAAAAAAAACATCTAAGTACTGAAAGTTTTCTGTCAACATGCAGAAGATGATCGTTTTCTATAATTGGAAAAAAAACACTTCTTGAGAACCGGAGGAAAGACATAGGAGAGGTAGGAAGTGAAAGATGCCACGAGCACAACGTAACCGTATGGCTGCGGGATGGTCCAGGCTGGAAGGGGCCTCGACACCGAGCCCTTCAGGGCCACATCCTGCTCTGGCAGGCTCTGATGGAGGTCACACAGCCTCCCAGGGCCACCCGTCCCTCTGTCTTCAGGGAAAACCCTCTCCACACACCCAGGCTGAACCTCCCCTCTCAGCCGTTCTCCTGGTTTTCCACGCTGGTTTCTTTCAATTTTCCACCCCAAATCTCTACAAAAATATGATTTATTATGGGCCATAAGCTGACCTAGTGTGAGAAGGAAAATTACCAATATTTGCCTAAAGAAAAAAGGTATGTGTTTTAAATAATAGGGCTCCAAATTATTGAAAAAATTACTACTGACATTCTGGGAGAGCTAGGAGCAAGAAAGAACAGGACCAGAATACCAGAGCACAGATGTGATTTTCTAATGCCGCATCTTTCCACATAAACCTCTGTCAGGTCTCATAAAATTAGAGATTTAGTAGAAGATGGACTGAACAAAAAATAAATGAAATGAGTAAGGTAAGCAGCACAGGTACAGGGCTTTTCCACGATGTAAAGTTCAGGAATTTGGTCAATTGCTCTGCACAGAAATCACGCCACAGCTCCAAACTAAATCTGAGCAGCAGCAGTACAAAGCCACGCGAAATCCCAGCCAGAAAAGTGGAGCTTTTTGTGAAAAACACAAAACACCTGGATAAAGAGAGTTTGTCAGAGCTGGAGAAAATACAGAATGGGCCTGGGCAATAATGCAGCTGCTCTTCCCCTAACAGGGGCTTGACTGACAGCAGGGCACTTCAGGACTGCTGTTCTAGAAGAAGATGGGGAGGAGGAAAAAAGAAAGAGAGGGGAGAAAAATAATATTAAAAAAATACTACTAAACATTCTGAATATGGAAAACATAGCACTAAACAGAGATTTTTTTTTTTTTCCTAGTGTATTTACACTGCTAGGGAAGTAAATTGTTCCTGTGTTTCTGGAGACAGAGGAGGGAAGGGAAGAAAATCTGTACTGAGTGGTGTGTGTGCAGCTTTTGCTGGCCAAACATAATGAGAGAAAAATGAGTGAAGAGACTGAGTGGGTGTAAAAAGTCAAAAGGAGAGGAAAATGAATAGAAGTGGAAATAAAGGAACTGCTGCTATAGAAAAGTGAAGTGTAGTCCAAATCACTGTGCTAAAATGATACAGCAGCATTATGCGAGGCATTTCAAATAGGAACATATCCAGGCCAACTGCTCATTTTGGACATCTGTGGGACAATTGTCATCATGAGCACAGATATCTTTCTGGCTTTCAGTTACTGGAGTGCTCTTGGGGAAGAGGAACTTATTTCTTCTCCTCTTTGGCAAAGAGGAAAAGATTTTTATCCTTCTGCATTTTGTTACCCAGTCAAAGTCTCCAAGCACTTAAACCAAACGACTACAGAAACTCCAAAAACAGTAAAAACATATTAAAAACAAGCCAATAAAACACACAACAACAAGTATGAAGTAGAGAAATCTCAAACAGAAACTCTTCCTACAGGAAAACCAAGCTATGTTTCATCCTGGTGAAGACAACCAGATCAAGGAGAGTTTCACCAGTTCTGTGTAGGAGTGACATTTCTCCTGAGACCTCTGGATGCAGGATTTCTGCTTTTCAATATTTTCCTTTGGGTTCCAAGCTCCTAAGGTATAAGGTATAAGGTTTCCTACCTATTTATCCATTGTTTTGTTGACTGAGAAAAAGGGAGCGTGTTTGTATTTCCATTTTTCTTTTCACTACTGGGCAGCACCAGGCAGTTGTGCTGCCCAAACAATCCTTTCCCAAATGACCGATCCCAAATGAAACCAAGCTCTTTGCTTTCCTCTTCATTGTCAGCTTACTGTGGGTAGACCTAGCTCGGTCACAAGGAGGGAATCGGGGTCATTTTGTCTCTGCTGTACTTGAAGGCCACCCACTTTTTGACTGGTAACTGGGCAAACTGGCAGAGCACACGGATGCTGTGTGTGGTCACTTGGATACTTCAGGGCAAGGCTTTAAATTGTAATGGAAGAAGGCAGCTGGGACAATAAAACAGGAGGGAGCCCACTCATCAGCCTAATTACACTCAAATAATTAAACCGTCTACTTGACAGAAAATGTTTAGAAAGCACGTGCCTACCGATATACACCCAAAGTCCAGGTGAAACAATATTTTTTGCACCTTTAAGATTTTTCTCTAGTTGCAAAGTCTTACACCTTATGTTATACTTACAATGCTACTGTATAAATCTCTAGATTAATAGCTTAATATCAATTTCTGTATAAAAAAAAAAAAAAGAAAAAGAAATCATTCTTGATTTACAAGCAGGAGAGTAAAGTACAGTGAAACGAGAGGACACACAGAAGGTTACCTGGGAACCACATCAGCAACGAGAGCTGAAGCCAAATATTCCTCAGTCCCATTCTGTCTGATTATTCGCCCCTTAAACTTTTTCCCTACATTTTATCTCTACAGACAGTGGTGGAAAGTACTTTATTTACTCATGCAGGGCGAGAAGAGAGTTCACTTCTTTCTTCCCTTCCATAAAGCTTTTATTTTGCTGAAAAGCAGATTTAGGCAGTGCCCCATTGCAAGAGTTTAAGGGTTACTTTAAAGTGGGACACGAAACCACTGCTTTCTGACATCATTTCATGGTGCGTTCAGGAAGGTATTGAAGCATGACATTGTATCATTAGGTATAATACAGCCATTCCAGAGGCACTGATTACTGCAATGAGAACTCATTTTCTTTAACAGCATATGTGATAAGGAATGAATAAAAACGCAGAAACATCACTGTAAAAAGGTAAGGCTACGTACAGGACTGAAAAAACTGCCTGTACACCCCTTTTTGGGAGGCAGGGAAAGGAAACCTGTGGCACCACGTGGGATCTGGGGGACTGGTGAGCAGCTGTGAGGTTAAGACCTGAATTTTCCCCTCCCAACCTCTCCAGGACATTTCCCGTGCTGCAGTCCCACCTGCCTCCTCCTCAGGGACAAGGCAGCTCCCAGCCATTTCCATGCCCAGATCCAACTCGATACCCAGAGGCAGAGGTGCCAGCAGCAGAAGCAAGGCACAAGCAACCTTTGCTGATGCTCCTTTTTAAAGCAAACCCAACACCAAAGCCCAACCTCTTCACCTGGACCTGCTCACATTCTGTCCCTGCAAACATGCCTTTAAGTGATCCATCTCCACGACTAACATACCAGGTCTTCAAGGCACAAGAACAGTAATGTGCTCCTAGCTACAAAGGGTATCGCACGAGGATATGTCAAAAAGGCTCTTTAAAAGGACCCCTGTGTCTGAAACAGGCTCCTCTAGCACCATGCACTTGCAAGCATTAGTAAATGAGCGCCCGTGATGGATAGCTGTGCATACAGCCCAACTCCTCAGGGGCTGAAGTACCCATTGAGCTGGAGATAAAGGAATTATTTTCATATTTGATCACGTAAATGTCACCGGAGATATTTGCAGCAACCCACTCTAATCTTCCTGTAGGTATATGGAGTTATATTTGACAATGGGTTTTCAAGATACACTCTAGTGAAGCCTTTGTAAGACCTCTCATTAGAAATAAAATAATTTAACGACTTCTTCCACTCCCTGGCATTATATCACACGCTCCTGTTACTGCAGCCCCACTTGATTTGTGACAGGCTGGTACACAGCCTGCAGGAAATGAAAGGAAAAGACACAGGTCTCCATCCCAACAGTGATTTGGTGCAATGATGATAACAAAATTTCCTATCGTACTCAACACACAGCTGACGATGTGTGCATCCTGCTGGTAACCAGAACTGCCTTGAACATCATCACAGCTGAGCCACCCTCACACCTGAATGCCCATCAGACTTGGGCCTCGCTGCACAAGAGAAGAGGCAATACAGGAATATGAGACTTCCCCTGCCCATGAAGCCCAAGTCCGTACCTCTCCTCCTGCATGTGGCCTCCAGGCACAGTCCTCACAACCACACTGCTTCCCACGATGGGCATCACAGAACCAGCAAATCCAAAGCAAGGTTTGAATTTTTAGATAGAAACACCCAATTTATTCTTCGCAGAAGCCCATATTGCTGTGAGCTAACTCTCAGCAGTAAGCCAGTGAATTTGGCAGAGTAAAGGAATACCTATTTTTACCTATACGCTACATACACATTTATGTGGCGATAAAGTTTATCCAAAGATTGCGTAAGTTCTGGAAAAAATCTTGAAAAATAGCAAGCATTTTGGAAGAGCTGCACGATAAGCGTTGTTCTGGACACAGGCATTTAAGCAACGAACTGACTCGCTCCTTCTTTTCCGCAGTAACACAACTCCAGCACCTTTATCACTTCTTTGCCTCTCGTTCTTCTGTTCTGATGGCACGCTTTCCAATCGTCTTACTTTGTCTCAACAGCTTTTCTCCTTTGCCTGTGTCATTTGCCTAAGCAGGCTGAAATGCAATTTTCAGCTGTGGTGCCTTTTAGGAAATGCTGACCCAAGGAGCTGATTGCTCCCAAAACATCCCCAGCATATCCACCTACTAAATTTGTTGTGAACCCCACTACCAGAGCTTGTAGAGCAGCTGGTGAACCGTACTGCTGTGCTAATTGAGACTGAGCTTCCGCATTCAGTTTTAGGAGAGAATTAATTTTTTTTTCCTCATTTGCCCAACAAACTTTTTAAATACCACGTACTTTTTTCAGAATGCCTCCGTCTTGTTCAGAGCCTTACCAAATGAATCAACTCGTAAAAAGTTATTACACTGGAAGCTGTAAGCACTGAACAGCATAACTGCAGCGCGCACAATACACACAGTGCTGTTAATTATTTACTGGATCGCAGTTTGATTACAGTTTGGGTGATGACACCCAGAGACTTAAGAGCTGCATAAAACATGGTTATGTTCTACAGAGTCCCAGAATAAACCATCCTTTAAAAATTAATCTCTTAGAAATAAAGCATATTATTCAGCCATTTATCAGGATTATGGTAAGATGAGTGATGGGAGTTCTGCAGAAGTATTCATTTTTAATGCTGCCCTACCTTTGAAGAAACAGTCCTTGCTGTGGATAATGTAGATTTTCTTCCTCTGCAGACACGAGGCTCGATGCAGTTGACAGTGATTTTCATAAAACTTGCCATCAGATCCACACACGGGCATGTAGCTGGACTTGCAGTCTTCCACACACCTGCACTCAGGCTGGTTGGTGTCCTTGTTCACAACGCACTTGCTCCCCCGGCCGCAGTACTTCTTCTCGCATGATGCGTGCAGCCCATCCTCACCGTAAAGCACTGGCAAGAAGAGAAAAAGTCAGCGTTAGCACTATTTACCTAACAGACCATGTTCGTCTGCTGTGGTGAGTGGCACAACAATTCCAAGAGCAGGAGCTAAAAGGTTTCCAAGGCTAAAAGCACATCTCTTTGAACAGCAGCACAACGGCAACCTGGAGTGTCTTCACATCTCCCAGCCCTGAGTCATCGAAATATCAGCCATGTGCTGGAAGTGCTTTCCTGAAAAGTGGTGGACACGGGGCCACTTCTGCTTTCAGGCTTTTGCAAAACCAGACCCTAAAATAAAACCCAAAGAGGGAATTTCAGTGCGTAACGTTTGGGCATGACTTGCATCCAGAAAGCAATGCTGAAGTCAACATTTTGGCAGACGCAAAACCCATGAGGAGCTTCTTTCCCTGTGGCAAGTGCCCAAGTGCCAGCCCTCCAGCTTCTGTAGCCACAGCTGTATCGGGAGTCCAGGTACCACCTTGTGAGCCAGAAGCAGAACGTCCCTAGGGCTAAAATTCACACGGATTTCAGTGGAAGTTAAGGCAGATAGTTACGGAGAAATAGCCCCCAAGAAGCATGGAAAACAAAAGAGCCCCCCAAGAAAGAGTGTCACTGAAGTCAAGGGAATATTATAGGAAAACACTTCTCAACGTAAAAGTGACCATCAGTATTTATCCCTACACTCTGAAAACTGACATATAAAGAGATAATTTATTTTAAAAATGCATTGGATAAAATATTCGGAATATTCCTGTACTATCTGCTTTTTGATACAACTGAAAGGCTGACGGAAGTGCCCCAGCACTACAACATTTTCTGCTTCGGAAGTTTCCCCACTTAATGGCTTACAACAGAGCATCACCATAATTCAGACAGACCAGGGTACTTCCAGACAAGCCACTGCTCAGAGAAATGATTCACATTATACTCAATAAAGAGACTTTCAGGAAATTAGATGATTCTATGCTAATTGGAGTACACAATGTTGAGAATTACAAAGGGATGCTGCAAAAGGCGTAATTAAAGCAGGAATAAACACTCAGCAGCGCACAGCAGCCTCCGGCTGTGCCCACACCAGTGGCTCAGTCTGGACCAGCACGGCAGTTGTGAAGCAAACCCACTGCCTGGATTTATCCCTTGCAGCTTTGGCTGTTGGGGAGGTTTTGGTGTGTGCTGTGTGCCCTGTGCTTCACAGTGCTCCAGGCGTGCTGCAGCATCCAACGGGACAAGGCCTGCAGAGACCACAGCACCCTCCAAAACACAGCCAGTGCTCTTCCCTTCAATAGTTTTTCAAGGAGCAGAACTCTTTAACCTAGGAGAACAGAGCAAATCTTACCTAGACCTCCCCATTACACGTAACAGATGTGAGGAGTATCAGCACTAGCTACTTCAACCTCCTGGCCCATTTTTACTGTGCAAAATTCCCTGCTAACAGCCACGTAGTCCTTGTTTGCCCAAGCACTTCATGCCACTATGAAATGTCCCAGCACTGAATCCACTTTTCACCTACTACCAACCAAGGGGTTAAAGCACGTTCATAAAGACGAGCAAAAGTCTCTACAAAACCCCATTTGTCTCGGTTCCCCTTAAGCCTGTGTTTTTATCACTGCAAATCTGAAAGGGGAAAAAAAATCTGGTGTTGGAGGATTAACTATTTGACTCAATAACTCATTAAAATTCCTCCAACCTTGGCAAGCTGAGAAATATTGACTTTTCCTGACTCATAATAAACTAGAAGGTCAAAGCACCTCCGACAAGTGTAAAAAGTACAGTCCCTGGCAGGAGTATCTGAATATGCTTTATTTAATTTACTTATTGTTCCAGAGTTTCTGAAAACCGTCCTGAAGAATACAAATGTTGTGACTTCTGGGAGCCCTCACTGCCAAGGTCAGCTGCACTCCCTGCCCCTGCTGAGATGAGAGCAGCACGAGGGCCCGGGGCTCGAGGAAACCCCAGGTGAGCATCCTGCTCCTCTGGGTGGTGGGACCTGCACCCATAGGTGCTTGGCTCGTCCACCACACCACGTGCTTTGACACTTCCCTTGATGATGCTTAAAATCAAGATTTAGGAGGTATTATTGCCTCTAGAAATGTAACTCAGATAAAACTACAGCAAAGCCCTTCCTAAGCTGTCCCAGTCACTAAAAATTGACCTCACGGACCCAGCACCAGCTGAGGACCTCACCAAGCATCTCACCAAAGGTTTTCTCCCTCCTCGGGCACGGTAGCTGCATCCTGCCCAAGCAGCTACCCCAGGCACCACCAGCAGCAAAATCCTCCTGGAGCCTCGAGCACTTTCTGTATGTTGATTTTTAATACAACCTTAGTTACTGAAAACAAGCACTACTCCTACTGCAATGGAAATTTAATTTTTTTTTAATGATACATCAAACGTTTGATTAACCACCGGCTTCTCAAACAGACAAAATACTCTGGCTTTCCTATTACCGTCCTGGTTACTATGGAGAAGCCACAAAAAGCCTGCTTGCTTTTATGCCTCGCTCGTTTTGCTCACAGTTTGGTTTCTTCTGCGTTCCCAGATGGAGAACTCCTGTCTGAGCACCCGTGAGTCGCTGAGGGGAGCAAGGAGAAAACCCTGCAAAGAGCTGAAAGGTTTGCACATTCAGTAATCCTGATGGCCAAGCCCACTGAAATGGAAGCGTGCCGCCCCTCGCTGCTTTTCTGCCACGTTATGAGAAGTGACTGCTTTCCCCGCTCTTACAAGGATTATTAAAACCAGAAATGGGAAAGGTAATCAAGTGAAACTACCAGCTAAGTGCTCGCGGAATTTATGAGCCCCACTGTACGGCACAAGAAAAATATAATTTATTTAATTTATTAGTTGCAAAGAAAGTCATTTACTTAGGTTAAAAATTGATCATCTTGCAAAACAAGCCACTTTTCAACACTAATTAAGTTTACCCAACATGGCTAGTGACTGAATTGTTACATTACATTAAAGTCAGCTTGATGGAGAGAGGAAGCCCATTTGCGCACATCCACAAACACATTTTGTGCCTCAAACTGGTTTCTGGCTGCCCCTGAGAAATTTGGAATTCCAGCCGAAAACCAACAAAATCTTGGCACAGGCAGTAGAATAACTGAGTTCGGGAATTTCACAAAGCTGGCTCATCTAAAAGCAAGACTTGAATAAGGAAATGAAGATGTTATTGCCATGCTTAGACACTGGAGAACACGCACCCACCCTGCTCATTAATTCATAAAGACTGAGACCTTGTCTGCCTTTTACATGCCACTAAATACGTTACAGATCAGACTTGAGCTATCAGATAATTTTTTTTGCTCCCTGTTCCTTAATTCAGCAAAACTCCCCAAGAGTTCAGGGAGGGCTGGGTCAGTGACAGGCGCTGACTTCAATTCAGACCAAAGAGCCAAACCCATCACACGCACAGCGAAACCAAACCCCAAGCAGCTCTATCATATGGCTATCATAAAAAGTTGCTTAGACGCTGCAGAAATGTAAATTACTACATTTACATTTAAAAAGCCCGTTTGCCTTCAAGTACCAGTAAGCTCCTGCAGGCAGCCGGACATCCAATCCTCTTGCTGAAGGAAAAAAGTTGAGACTTCACATCAGGACCAGAGCCAGAGATGGAAGCTTTAACTACGGGAAACTGGAGACTGGGATATCTAAAACTGGAAGCTTCTGCTCCATACCCTTCAAAGGCAATGCTGCACCTTACAAACATTGTAAAACAATAAAACAAAACCCTTTATAAGATTACAAAAATATCCAGTCTCCCAACATTTTTGCTTCCACGAAGGAAAGCAGTGAGACAACGGGGAAGGAGCTATTTACTCCTCCCACATCCCGACATCAGTGTTCAAACATTTCCCTTTGCTATGCTAAATAACCTCCTGTGCTCTAAAATGTCACACCTGAAGGCACTATTTACTGCTGAAAAATGTGCATTGCTGGTACATGCAGGCGTGTATACATAAACTGCACACATACCCAGGTGGATTTGCTCATGCATTACACACGCCTACTTACACGCACAGTTATGCACGTATAACACTGTCTAGACACTTCCCATACACTTGACTTGCCACAGCTTCACTTTTGCTGATAACACAAAGTCAGATGCTGCAGCACGAGCCCTTAAACCTTCCCTTCCCAGCACATATTTAATATACACCTTGAGTAACTCATGGCTTGAAGTAACAGAAGTTCAGCTGCGTGACTGCTGCACCTGGCTCCTGTGCTGGGAGCAAACGCGTGTGCTGTGCATATTGTTAGGAGAGCAATAAAATGAGAAAAGAAACATAAAGCAAGAATTTCATAATAATCTACTCTACGCGTTTCTTGGTTTTTCATTGCATGCCTGTTATGAAAATGTAGAAGCAGAGAAGCCGCAGTGAGTCACCTGGTGTGGGGGCACGGCCACAGCGCAGTCATCACCTCAAAACCAACACAAACACCTAAAGGAAAGGCAGGCTCTGAACAGGAGCACTGCGACAAGGAGTCACCGTGCTGACAGCACCGCCAAGGGAACTGCTTAATCTGAGTCTGCAGTTTAACATCAACCCAAGTTCAGTAACAACGTGCAGTTATTCTGCAAATAACAGGAGGAAGCGCTCAAAATCATGAGTTTCTTTATTAATATATATGTTCGAAAATTAGGGTTAGTGTTACTTTCTATCTGTCAGACCTACAAAGTCAATTAGAGGTGATACCACGGAAAGGCACTTGAAGATTTCCAGTAACTACACTACGCCTAGTTAATTAGCCGATATTTTGCCCTACATCAAATCCATTTAACCATGATGAGATCATGATTAAATAATATTTTTGGATGGTATCATGGTGTATGAAGAGTATTAACATGAAAAAAGAGGCAAGACGTGTAAAAATCAAAAGATCCCATCTGTGTGAAGCACATACACAGATTTCTGAGGAAGAAATAGCAGCTGACATGAGACCACATATATTTATATCTTGCCATGAAACGCAACCATGCGCAATTTGCTTGATTGTCCTCATCCTGGAAGAGCTGCTGAAGAGGCGATTCATAAAATTGTTCTTTATCATGATTTTTAGCTGAAGTTCTCCATTATGGGTACTTCATGCTGAAGGCACTGTGATTCCATTATCCCTGTGCAAGAGGTACAGAGGCATCCCCAGATCTGCTGCCAGCAGGATCCCACAGCCTCGATGTTTCCTTGGCACCCGTACACTAAATGTGAACACCCTAGAAAATTTGGGTAGCACGTACTAACATGTGCACATGTGTATTTTGCTTGATCACGCCTTTAATTATCTCGGTGCTGCACAGTGTGAAGAGTGCAGGAACTTTCCAGTATCAGACGTGGAGGGCACAGATCACGTTAATACTTTGGTTTCTTTGGCAAAATTGCGTGTCAGAAGACTACACTCCTCTGATGGAAGGCAATGAAATCCCCACAGGTCACTGCTCAAAATCACTCCTGTTGCCTTTAATCTTTCCCATCAATCTTCCGCCTGCCCCACTCCTTCACTCCAGCTCTCAGGACCCGCCTCGCTCCTCTTGTTTGCGGCTGTCTTTTATCCTCTGACCAGCACAGCAAGCCCCCGCGCTCCACGGGCTGCTGTAGAAGATATGAGAAATCAATAAGTGTCGTGCATCCTTCTGCTCATCCTCCAACCAAGTTCTTGTGGCTGAAACTGCGAGAAGGTTTGAGTCCAATCATGAAATAACTACAGGTGACTCGCGTGTTTTCCTGGCGATCTCCCGAATTGTATTACCAACGGAGTTGCCAGAGGCAAGCTGAACAAACAAGATGCTTCCAGATGTCTGTGTTACTAAGCTTTAAATCCATCCATGCACGTTACCTTCTGTTTATTCCCATTTCCCTCTCCTTACACACCACCCGAGGCTTCCCCCCGGGCAGCCTGCCCTGCACTGCTCACCTCTCCTATGGTTCTTCTGCACTCAGGAGTCACAACCTGGGGGAGCCACAGGTCCTCCCGCAGCTTGTTGCGAGGCAGCAGTCTCTCACTTAAAGCTTTTCTAACATTTTACTCCAAAACTTTAAAAATTTGACCCTCACCTCATCCACTTCTACTTGGAGGAGGATAAAATTCAGAAGCCAAGCATATTGGCCATGCTGCAGCATAAAGGGCATGGATAGATGCGTGCTTGGCCATTGCTCATAGCACCAATTTAAAAATCACAGGACACCTTGCTCTTGACCCATCGCTAATATTATAAAAAAATTCCAAGTTTCCCTCTAAGGCGTATCCTAAAGTCTCACAGAAATCTATTTTCTTTCTTTCTTTTTTTTTTTTTTTTTTTGACTTATTACCTCCCAATAAGACCATTCACTGGAAAAGCACTGTTTTGTTTATTGTATGCTTATTTTGCCTTATATATGCACAAAGCAGATGTTAGCTCACATTGGATACAACGATTTGTTTTCCAGTTTCCTATTTGTATTCTGTCAGTGCATCAATTTCTCAGGCTCACTGAGAAAAAAGAACAAAACCAAGAAGCCAGCTCATTGTGTTTGCCTCAAAAAAGAACAGTTTTCTTTTATTTTATTTTTGGTTGCAAGAGGAACAGACAAAGGGCTTCTGCAATTAATGCTCATTGAGCTTATTATGTTATTCCTTAATTCTGCTCTTAGTATAAATCGTGAGGCTGGCACCAAAGCACACAACTGCCACTGCAGGTTTCAACGTGATGGATTACAGGGACATCACGGTGTCATCGCAGCAGTACCTGTGTCAGCACCACCACGAACGTTCCCTTTTCTTTAGGGTATGTTTTGTGCGTTTGAGCCTTACAAATGAAGTTTCTTTCTTGAAAAACATTCTGCATGCTGTATGGAAACACGGCCCAATAATGTAGGTCAGAGCAACCACAGCCTTTCACCTGCCCCGCTCGCTGCCCGGCGGCTGGCACAGGTACAACCTAAAATGCCACGATTTTTACCAGGTCTTCCCCTAACTTCCATATTCCAGCTTGCTATCAGTGTTATTTGGAGGTACTTTGTGACTTAGAATGGGCTTTATTCAGCTCCACCAGGAGAAGTGTTTAACTCTGCAAACACCCCAGGGCAAATATGCAAAATGTGAAAATCCGAGCGCTCCGTTAATGGGGACTGGGAGAGGAGGAGGGACAGCAATTTTCAGGGACAGATGTTTCTAGAGGGAGGCTATCAATAGCTGCACACAGATCCCTGCTACCTGTCATCTAGTACAATGCACCACAGAAAGCAGCTGCAGGGAAATGAGGGGCTGGATTCCTGAAACGTTTTGAGGGCGCCTATTTCTGAGCACTGATGGTGTTCTGTAAAACTTGCTGTGTGCTTGAAAGATACGGAGCAAAAAGGGAAAAAGTGTTAAAGCCATTTAGCTGTAATGGAGTTAGTGTTAGTGCAGGTGTTTTTTATTTATTTATTTTTTTTTTAATTCTCCTCGAGGTGTAACACGTGTTTGACTCAGGGCTACTTGACTTGATTGAGGAGGCAGCGCCGGCACCGGGATCAGCATTCCTCTGTCACACCTACATCAGCATAAGCGTCCTGCTGGAAACTGTTGAGGTTGCACGGTGCCTTTTCACATTTTTTTCTCCCCAAGACATTTCATTTATGTTTTCCTGACTGGATGTCTTAGAACCTCATATATTACGAGCATAAGAGCGTTCCCACACAGCACAAGTGTGAGACCGGAGCCAAACGGGGCCATTAGGGCAGAACTGCAGCCACACTGGGACACAGGGTATGGACATTGTTACAGATCAGTTCTGAGCTGCTTCACAAAGGGAAATAACTGGTGGAGGGACCCTCTTCCTGGCCCCACGCATCCCCTTCTCATGGCTAAAGGGTCATGGAAATCCAGGCAATAAGAGAACTGCAGCACGCAAATGAGTGCAGGAGGCAAAAGCCCCAGAAGGAGCCTGCAGCGATGGTTCAGCAGCGTCCCAGCTGCCACCCTCACTCCGACTCCTTCCTCTCCACTGCTCTACGATGAAAACATGAGGAAAAAGTGAAGCCCTGGGGAACATCAGCTCCAAGCGGCTGGCCAGCACAGTGTAACAAAGCCCAGCTGCTGTCTACAACCCCACTGTGGTCTCCAAGGGCACGGCAGATGGCCTGCAGATGATCCGTACTCAGAGTATTTTGCATCTTCTCAAAGTAAGGCTTTACCCAAAGTTTTCCCTGTGTGCATGCTGGAAGGCTTGATGGGGTGATTTCCTTCTAGGTTAGGGGAGGATGCAGCGTATCACATCCAGGGAGACCGCTGTCCTTAGGGAAACTTTCCTGCTGGAATGGCTTCAGAGAGATTCCAGAGGAGGTCAGTGGGACAGTTGGATAAATCAGCGAGCATTTTCCACTCACCAGCCGTGCTGGCACAAGAAAAGCAAGCAGGGCAGCACCAAGGGACTCCCACCACAAGCCTCCATACCCTGGCACCAACTTGACCACGTTCCCGTTTCAGCAGCTTCAAGGAAACTCGAACAATCTCATGGAAGCATTTTAAAAAGAAATCCGCACGCGTACATACAGATATATTTTACAGTGAATAACCACTGCAGACCCCCAGCAGCTGGACCCACACACCACTCAACCTTGCCTCTGCCAGCTCTGGCTCATGCACAGCTGAAATGGTTTCCTCAGTTGCTCTAAAACCCAAGAGAAACCTCGAGCACCCAAGAGCGCAGACCCACCCTCGTCCACACATCCTCCAAGCTCGCAGTGAGATCTTTCCTCTTCACCCTCTGCGCCAGGAGCCTCGCTGCCAAAACCCTGCATGGAACAAAATTAAATTTGCCGCACAAATGGGAGCCGTGGGAGCGCTGCCCGACTGCCTGCACCGAGCGGGGATGCTCAGAGGACGAGGGCATCGCAGGCCTGGTGCACGTCGCCGCCAGCACGGGCAGGATGCAGCCATCCAGCAGCAGGACGTGCAGGCTGCGAGCCAGGGCTGCATGGAGCCAGCCAGCTCCTGCCAAACGCCTCAGTGCTTGAAATCCCTCCCAGCTTTCCGAGCCCAAAGGGAAGCTTTCTAAACTAGCCAGTTGCCAGAAAGAAGGGCGAACTGAAAAATCAGGACTGCCTTTACAATTAGCGAGAACAAGGGATGTCTTCATTTTTTTATTTATTTTTTTTAAATGAATTATTGAACATTTCTCAGATAAGGTTTTATAAAGCTACCAGGAACAAACCGCACTCAATTTCAATTGATAACAAAACAAACCCGAAACGACATCTGCCAGCAGGAGAGCCACAAAAGACAAACACAGGCATTTCATTGAGATTGCAAATAAAGCTCAGATGAACACGTTACTGCCCACGCTGGGGACGTGCTTAGCAGCTCACCGGCTGCACAAACCCTGCTGGCGGTGGGCTGAGGGTGTTCCCAGGGAGAAATTCAGACGTGGTGTCCAGATGTGGGCACTGCCAGGCAGAGCCAGCCAGCTTCGATTGGGATGTCACCAAAACACGCACACACAGACCAGGACACGGTCCCCAACCTCCCCAGCTACAGACGTTGCTCTGGCAACTCCCTGTCCTCCAGTGCAGGAGCCAGCAGTGCCTTCAAGCCTTAATTCGGGGCTGGTCAGCATGAGTGAGCAGTAAATGCTCCTTGAGCTCGAAGCCAGCCTGAAACATTGCCACGGCACAGCCCGAATCGATAGCCATTTGCATTCCCCTTCCCGTTCTGTTATCTTTAATGAAGTTCTTTTCCCAGCCCAAGAAATACGGAGAGAAACTCTTTTCTAGGCAACACCACGCGGCTGTTCCGCACCTAATGCTAATTCTTGCAGCTCTCTACTGGTTTCGTTCCCTGTTTATGTCTGTGCTGTTGTTGTATTCCAGCACTCCTCTATTTTGTGTGCAGACCTTTTTATTTCACTGCCTGCTCCATTCAGGGCCGGTGTTAATTCACAGAAACCATCTCTTTTGGGACAAAACCTTGACATTTTGGCCGCTCATTAAATGCTTCTCAGACCAAACAGCGTGTAGTTAATAAGAAGTCTTTCAAGGCTTCGTCCCCGAGGCGCGGCTGTTACTCAGCCCTCCTTCCAAGGGATTTTACTTTCTCATCAATACAGGAAATTACCCCAAGGCTGTACTTGAGGATTTCTCTCTTTCTTGAGATAGTTTGATGCCCACAGAGTGCTAACTGTGCTACTGAATACCAGATCTCTTCTCCCTCTTCTCAAAATAAAGGTACCCATTACCCTCGCCAGTGCTGCCACATCACCCACTGCCAGCATCCCTGTCTCAGGCAGTGGGCTGCTATTCACCCCATTTCTCTACAAATTGAAAATATCTTGAAGTTTCTAGAAATTTCTCTGTGAAGTCCTCACCCTACTCCAGCATCTTCTGATACTCATTTGTGTGTCAGCCATACACATTTATATCCATAACTTCCAACTTGTTCTGACAGATCAGATATAAAAAAAAACTGTACGAAGTGGATAGAAACATATGCATCAAAATCTTAAGCTCCTAACTTGAACAAGAGACATCTTTTGTAACCCCATTTACCCTCCAGCAGTTACTCCCCCACCTGCGTGTCCTACAGAGGACAGAAGAATTGATGCCATTTCTGATGGACTGCTGGCCTTTTACTCTCCCCACCTTCACTTCCATGCCAAAGGAAGCCACGTAGCAAGCACCTACCTGATGGAGCAGTTACAGCCCACTGAAAAGATAACACAATCAAATAAAACCTACTAAAACGTTATTTTGAAAGTGAAAAGCTTTTAAGCTCCACGTACTGTTAGAACTGACTCAAGGTATCCACACAGAACGTTAACACCGGAACGCCACCATTAGCTACTTTATTTTTTTATTCTGGGAACGAGGAAAGTCACCCCTTCCTCAGGCTGAGACACAGCATAGAATAATCCAGAAAAGGTGAAAAAATATATAAAAATGCCAGTAACAAATTAAGGGTTTCTGCAGTGAGTGCTTCTTGTTTCAAATATCCTAAACTTAATGCGAATCTTGTTAATTCGCACAGCTGGAGATCTGGTCTGGGAAATATTACAACTATTGAAGAGCTGGACTCAGTGATGTGAGATGCAACCATCTCCCTAAATCTCCATCCCTCCTCCATCTGCAAACAGCAGCAATGCAAATAACAGCAAAAAGAGGGGGCCCTCAGCTGTCTGACCCTCGTGGGGGTCCCTGCGAGGCATCGCCCCATAGCCCAGGGGGAGGGCACGGCCCCCCCACGAGCTGTGCCCCACGCACAGCACCAGGGAGCTCAGCGGGGATGCCCAGTGGCACAGGAGCAATGCTTGTTCGTTCATTCACCTGGGGAAAGCGTGCCAAAAGCTGAACCTGACTTGGTCTGTATAAGATAGGAGTACGTGTATTCACTGCCCTCCCTTTGAAAGTGCTCTGCACAGAGAATAAAAACAACCACAACTGATAAAATCAACAAAACATCGCTTCTCCTCCACAGCAAAGGCACTGAATGGAAACAGGGTCACGCTTAATAGTGGAAGAGGAAAAGCTTGGGATAAAAGGCAGAAATAAGCCACAATCATCAGTTATCAACATCAGAGTATATTGGGCTAAAGCAGCATTAGCAGACTTCTTATTCTTTTAAGATGGGTAATGGAATAAAATCTATTTCAGTGCAGGGCACATCTCCCCTGTTAAGCTGATCCACACCAATACAATAGAGGCCTGACCACACAAATTGAGAAAAACAAGGCGTGCTGAGATGCCCGCGAGGCCAGGCTGTGTGTATTTCTGCACGTAGGTCAGATCAGGGCCACGAAGCCCACAGAAAACCAGGGCTGCCAGGTTAAAGCAGGCAAAGGATGCCCAGCACGGAGCACACCGTGCAAAAGGACAGGCCTTGCATTCAAATCTGAGGCTGGAATTGGGCTTTCCGATCAGTTTACAGTTCAAATTAATCCCCCTTTTTTTTTTTTCCATTAAAAAAAAAAAAAAAAAGAAACTTCATTATTCATTTTCAAATTGAGGGACAAAGCAGCAGCTCCCTGGGCTGCCCTCCCAGCCCCTGCCGTTGCAGCTTGCTCCTTTGGATGAGCACGAGCAGCTCCCAGACAGCTTTGGAGGCAAGACGCAGAGATGAATTGGATCAAAAAAGGCAAGAAGAAGGGCAATGTTTTGTACAGTACCTTGGGAGTACTGACCAGAACGGAAAAAAGAAATGAGAGTCACTACATTGGGCTCCACAGCGAGAACAAGTGCTCAGAAACAACAGCTTTTACTGATTTACCTGAAGTTACAGCCATTTCCAGTGCTACTTTTAGCAATGTCAATAGAAAAACAGTCTTGCCAGTTTATCTATGAAAAGGAAAAAGTCTGAGAAACTAAAATAATCTCAAGAAAATGCAATTTTCAAAAGGGCTGTATATTAATCACAAAAGGAGCAGAGCCAAGCAAACGCTGACCACCCCGTGCTGAAGACGACCCTTTTCCCTGCACCGACAGAGCTCAAACGATGACTGGATTGGGCAAATGCAAAGGCCTGGGGATAAGTTCACTTTAAAAAAAACCTTTGCTTTAGAGAGAAAAATCGTGCTTGTTCACCACCAGTGCAGTCCTCGCATCACGCCCATTGCTCCCAGAAAGGCAGAGCTGGCCTCAGCTCACCTCTTGCTCCCTGTGCTGCCCCACAGGGAGGAGAGGAATTGCTTCAACCCACCCTAATGGGCCAACACCCCCAGAAGGCAGCAGCCAGCTGCTATCGTGTGCTGGTGGCAAATAGGATTACTGGCAGTGCTGAAAAGTGAAGTCCTCAGCTCAACATCACACTGGGGACAGCAGCTGCTTTCCAGCCCCGCACTGCAAATGCCACCTTGCTGCGGCTTTCTGTACTAATGGGGCCGATTTTCTCTATAGGGAAGAAAAAGGCAGGGAGAAAATTCAATTTTCAGGCTTCCGAGTTCCCTGTCGATGCACATGTGCTCCACCGCCCCGCTCCCATTACCACCCAGCATGGGGAGGTTGGAACAACTTCACGGCTGCTACAAGCTGGGATCATCCAACAGGCAGAGCAAGCGTTTAAAAAAAAAGTTTTATTTCATTTGAAGGTTTTCTGCACTAAATAATACAGCACGGATTTGACTTAAAAACTGTATTTCAACAGAAATATTTGTTGCCAGCCGAAGGACAGAGCAGAGCCCCCATTGCCGCTTGTAATCCTCGCTGACACCAACGGGAGCTGCATGTGCAGAGCAGGTCCCTGCGGGGGTCCTGGGGGTGATTTACTGACTCCAGCACAACCGAGACTAAATGGCTGCCTCCAGGTCAGTCAGGTGGAAGAACAAGCAGTGCTCATTCCAGGGGAAAAAAGGTCTGAAAGAGTCAATGAAAAGAAATCCCCCCAGGTGCCGCCATGACATGGAGTGAATGAGCAGCTTGTAAAGAGGGGAAAAGGGAAAAGTCTGGCGGAAAAAGGGAGAGAAAAACAGACTGTTCTCAGTGTGAGATGGCAGGAGGAACCCCAAACTGAAATCAAGTTTCTCAAAAGTTCACATTAAAGTTGGAACTGTCTCAACAGCACCCACCTCGGTGGATAAAATGCACAAAACCTAAAAACCACAAACCCTCTTCCTGCATAAATGCCCTTCCATTAGGAGCAGGGCTCGGTTTTCCAGGAACAGAGTTTGTGGGGGTGGAAAAAAAGATCATTTCTCTTCTTTAGCACCCTGAAAATCTGAGGCAGGTCCCCTGTCAGAAGCTCAATAGTCCCGAGCTGGCACGGGCAGGTTTGTGGGGTGCTGCAGAGGGGGCTCCATGGGGCTGCAGAAGCTGCCTGAGCTGTGCTCTCCCACTGCATTTGTTGTGCACACCTCTGCTGGCAATTTAAATTGATTTCATCCTGAAATATTGCTGTGGGATTAGATAGCATCACGTGGGGCGCAGATGTATTTAACACAACTGGTAGCAGATACATAATTATTAAACAGGAGGACGGGAGAATGAAAGGCTCCTCAATCGATGCTCGTGCTTACAGCAAATAGAATATTTTGAAGGGACAAGAACAGATCTAGTTCCTTCTTCCCACCTTGCCCAGCACAACTGCTTCACGCACTCAAACCAAGTAACAGACGCCTGACAGTCTTTGAAGGCACAAAGTGGGATACGGCAAAGAAAGCTGCTAACACCGAGCTTTGTACTGCACGGTCCAAAGGGAGTCCACGGCGGGGACAAGGCAGAATGCATTAAATCTCAATTAGATCATAGTACACAACAAAGCACAGAGCATTATCATCAGATTTGCTCACCCAAGGATTAAGTGGTTTCCTTCGGAGAGGTCTGTGCCTGCAAAGCGTCTGGGGGACCGAGCGGCTCTGCGGCGGCGAGCTGCCACTGCTCTGCTGCTTTTTAATGAATTGCACCCATTAAATGCATCTCAAAACACGGGATTTTACATGTGTGCAGGGCAGGCTGCAGGCTGTGAAGAGATGTAACTCAATATTGTGGAATTGCTGAGTGTTTTTAGCCGATATATCTTACTGGGGCCCATCCAGATATGCCCGAAAGTCCAAAAAAAAGCAATGTAGAACAAAATAAAACAGAAAATAAAGCTTTGGACATGTACTTAAAAAAATAAAAATAAGGTAATAGTCCAGTCATTTTAAAGTGCAGTGATTTGGGCAGTAAGGGACATGGTTTGGTGACAGGACTCAGCAGGTCAGGGTGTTGGTTGGACTCGATGATCCTAAAGGTCTCTTCCACCCTGCGTGATTCTGTGATTCCACTATTACGGAGTCATTATTTGCAAACGTGTTTGTTATACAATACTTAGCATTAATAAGGCCTGATAATTACACACGCAAACAGCTTATCCCTGCATTACAAACACAACCGGCTGATGTGCATTCAGCAGCAGGCACGCAGCCAGGTGCAGGCAGCAGCACCCAGACTGAGCACCTGGGGTCCCATCCTGACACAGGACGTCCCTCCTGCTGGGACAGGACCAGCAGCAGGATTTATCCGGCCACCTGGAAGCTTTTTCATCCCATCCCCATCTCCTCTGAGCCCAAGGGTCACTTGGATACAACTGCACAGCCCAAACTTTTCTCTATTAGCTGCTGTTTTGTTCCTTCAGCAACACTCACCACAATACCCGACCTTCCCAATTTCTTCCCCCACGTCATTTCCACAGCCCTTACCTCTGCTGCCTCCGCTCTGAGCACAACTTTTGTCTCAGATCTTCCAACGCTGGGCATTTGGTATGCTATCAGCAGGAGCAGACTTCACCCAGCCAGCCCATTGTGCCTGGTTTGTGCTTCGCTCCCAAAGAACAGTTAATGAAGTGCAAAACTTCAGGGCTGTTTGATTAAAGGGCTAATGCTTGTGAAATCAATATGCTGCAGAGAGGCTGGCTTCACGCGGGAGCGCTAACGAAGTACACAGAATCCCCCCGGCCGGGTGGCTACTTCGAAGCTGTTCACAGAAACCTTTACATCCAAGCCCAGGGTGCTGCGCAGCTCGCAGATACCAACATCACAGGCAGCGCCAACTCCCGACAGCAACAGACAGGGAAAAATTAAAAAAAATCCTAAGTTTTATACAGAATTCAAATGCAACAGGAGTGCAGACACTTCTGCTGCGTGTCTGTAGCTGGTGTCTGTAATTTACCAACACCTGCTGTTGATACACCCTAAAACACACATTATTCAATAAATGCTGCAGAAATTATCCGAGAAGTGGCAGCGCCTTGACTCGCTTCTGCAACAGCGCTGTGACACCTGCACGCTGCATTGACACCCTTTAAAGATTTTACTCCTCAGATGAACAGTGTCAGTAACCAAAATTGTGGCAAGACCAGCAACTTTAGCAGGATCCCCAGTAGCTTCCGAGTGTACCTTTTTATGTTGCACCAGAAAAGGAAGCAGCCAGGTACAATACATCGCAGCCAGGATTTGTGAGATGTTCATACAACTGATTTCAATACATTTTTGGACTGCAGAGGCAATGCAACCTGTTTCAGCTCAGTGTTAGTAACAGGGATGCAGCCTGCTCAAACGGCCCCAGAGCAGAGCTCACCGAGCACCACACGAGTCCTCTCCTGCATTTCCCCTCCGTGCCCTGTGCCCAGGGGTCCCCATGGCTGCTTCCCAGTCCCTGGGGCAGCCCCGTGTCCCAGAACAGTGCTGACACCACCACCACCACCCTGGCTACAGCAAAGGGAAGCGAGCTGCTCACACACAGCTGAGTATTGTGTAGTGGTGGTGTCCCCCAAACCCGTTACCTCCCGACACGAGAGCACGACTGGCACAATTCCCAGCTACGTGCGTGGCTTGACGAATGCACTCCACTGCCATGAGTACGGGCTCAGAAACTTCAAAGAAGACCAATCACAACGTTTTCATTAAAAACCCAAGCTCTATCACCCCAGAACGAAGCCTGAAAGACAGCCTCTGATCTCCACAACAGAGGGCTGTCTTGAAAAAGGCCATCACGCCGGCTTTTGCTTTCAGAAACCCACCTGGGACACGCAGCCCACAGCTACGAGCCCTTCCAGCCTGGAGCTCTTTTGCCCAGACGTGGCAGCAAAGCGTTCCCTGCCCCAAGGAAAGCAGCACCTGGCCCAAAAATAGCTCGAGTTGTCAGTGTTCAGCCTCCCTTAATGGTTAGGATACAAGCTGTATGGTCAGAGCCCAAATTCTATTATGCATCCCCTGACTGCGCACACTGAGATTATGACTGCTCAGTGCACTCGGCATACAGATGCTCACAAGGGAACACTAAAAGCAAATTCTGGCCCTGTCTATCATCCATAATTCAAGAGAAATCAGGGTTAAAAAAAGTGCATGAGCAATTGACATAATTTATATGCTGCAAGCGGGAGAGTTGGCAGTCTCTCGCATCATAAAGTTTAAATAACGGTAGTTTAACACCAGATGTACCCGCAGCTGTCCTGAGCGCGATGCTATTAGCTCCGTGACGGCGTGAAGCCATCCCTTCCTGAGATCAGCACCCCAGCCTTGCACCAGCAGCCCACTTCAGGGAGGTTTCTCCAGGAGCAACTGGCCAAGCACACGCTACACGGTACTACCAGCGTGAAAAAAAATACGAAGAACTTGAAAAGTTTTGCGATGCAATCGATTATGAGAGGTGCTACCTTTAAAATTAAAGGAGTGGAGAAAGGGAGAAGATATTGGCACCTTCTCTGAAAACGCAGCCAGTCTGGCAATGGCACGAGGTTTTGGAGATGCTGCTCTGCATCTTGATCAATACGGTGACATTTACCTTTGGAGAACACGCTGTCTTCCTCTTGTATACTAACAACAAATATTCTTCTTTCCACTGACTTTCACACATGGGATTATCAAATTAATGCAGCATGTGCGCGCGCTGAGGGTTATTAATTGATTGTTCAATCTAAACCAGCTTTTAGTCAATGCATCTTATTGAAGCCTTGCAGGAGCAAGAGAAACCTGGAACGGCGACTGCATCCTCCACCCAGCCTCAGGTTCACCCACAGGGTGTATTTTCAGGAGGAAACCACAACTCCCCAGTCCCGAAGCACTGCACAAACCCAACAGCAGGGCCAGGTGCAGCGAACAGGACTACCAGGAGCTGCACCTGTAAATTAGCTTTTTCAACTAATTTGCAGTGGGAGTGAGGAGGCAGAGAACAATTTGTCACAGACTGACTCTAAGGAGGCAGAACATAAACTGATACCATCCACAATTACTAAATTAAATTTGATGAGTGCCAAACCCAGAAAGCTGAAGCGGAGCCTGCAGTCTGGCCACGGCTCCTCCTCTTCAGCCAAAGCCTTTCTGCAAGAGGCCATGGATTCTGCAGAAAGCATGAGAAGAACTTGAAGGCAGAGCTCCCTAAAGAGAGGGAGCTGATGAAAATCACCATCATCCTCTTGGTTTCACGCCACGCCACGCACATTGGGGTGCCATCACTCACCACCAGGCCAAGTGCCACTTTCCTGCAGTCAGCACTAACACCAGGCTGACAGGGTTTGTGCTTCCTGCATTTGCGCTCAGCAGGAAGCAGAGCTGGGCTGTGTTTAAATAAAGAGAGAGGCAGCATCAGCACAGAGCACGAACCTCTGGTTAAAAAGTCCCTTTCCTACCTCCCGTGTGCAGATTCAGCACCTCCGTGGTGTAACAACGACGAGACGCTTCCCGACGTGCTCTTGAAACACAAAACTCGGTGAGCACACAGCAACAAGAAAGGTGGGATTGGTTTTGCTGATCCAGCTAACAAGATCCAGGCAGAATCAGTATGACAGCAGGTGGGGGTAACGCAGACTAAGCTGCTCCCTTCGCTTTCATTGAACACAAACCCCAGTTTCCCACCCCGTTGCTCCTGATGCCAGCAGCACCAGCACTTCGCAGTTTCACTGCCCCCATGCAGCTGGGTCTCCCTCCCAGGTGAGCTGAGCAACGTGTCCCACACCACCTAAAGGAAGAAAGGGCCCGAGTTGCTTTGTGGGCTGTTTCCACTCTTTCTTTTCCTTAGGTCATGATTCCTGCAGAGCACATTGTCTAGACAAACTGCTCCCTTTCCCCCTCCAGGTGCACCCAGGAGCACACTTGTGCGAGGAGAATAAAAGGCTCACGTTTGAAACACGGCAGCGAGCGTCCCGTTTACCACCACCACATGAACCGAGCACTTCACGTGGGATTTACAGCACAAATCTTTCTACCACAGGAGGTGAGGAGAGAGATCTGCAAAGAAGGCAGAACAGAATTTAAGTTTGTTTATGATAGATATGCTTTTTTTTTTTTTCTCCAGTAACCAGAGAAGAATTTAAATGAGGCATTTCCAGCACTTCCCTGCACACTTGAAACTCCCCGCACCCATGAAGCTCAGGGAAACCTCAGGACTATGCTTTTCCTTGGCTCACAATACAGCATCCCTGCTGTCACCTTACCCCGACAGAGTTAGAATTACTGGCACATCTGGAACCAACGAGCATTTGGAGCAAATTAATAAGATGAGCAACTTGATCCAATCTCTCCCTCTAGGCTAGATACCCTGCAGCTTCCTGAACAGTGAAAACAAAACAAAACACCCCCACATGCTCCAACCTGAACAACCGAACGCAGGACTTCCACAGCTGCCTTTCTGCACCAAAGGGCATCTCTGCGTGAAGTCTTTTAAATATTCCTCAGCTCATTCTCTGCTGAAGGGTCCCTCCTGCAGGGACCAGCAGCACTTTTGCCCAAGTCGTCTCACAGCCCCATGAATAAGCACGGTGATGGATGCCCCACAACAAACAAAAGACTTAAGAAAAACTTATCAGGAAAGTTTGATATCAGGGTCAGCGTAAGCAGTGGGGTGAGCAGGGAAAGCCCAGCACGGGGCTGATACGGCTGCAAGGGTCCCTCGGGCAGCTACAGGTGGCTCTGAGCTATCCCACATCGCATTCAGGAGAACACAAAGCATCCCTGCTGCAGGACCATTTCTTTACTGACCACACCAAGTCAGAGATACTCCTTGAAGCATTCTGGTCACTCTAGGACGTCCACCTCTGCCCGCTGGTCTGCCTCCTGCTCCTTCTTCCCCATCCTCTTCCAAACTGACTCCATATGGCCGTGCTGAGGAGCAGCAAGCCCAAAGTGATCAGGACTGAAGGAGCTCCCCACCCCTGCCCCAACGAGCAGCACCAGATGCGGTGCGTTAACGAGACTTAACCTGGCTCCTCCTGCTCCCACCCACACCTGAGCCCCATCCTGTGCGCCCAGAGATCTGCCTCCCCAGGAGGTTACATGGCAGAAATCAATCTCTCACTTCAAACGAAGCACAAAGCCCACAAAATACGAAACTTTGGATGTGTCAAGTTTACCCTTTTTAAATCCGAAACATTTTAAGGACAGAGACTGTACTGATGAGACCTTTCCTACTCGCGTGCTGCCTGCAGAACCACGCGGTGAAAGTTTTCCCTTGCAGCAAGTTTTGCATCTAAACCACCTCAAACTGCTAGAAGTGCTGCTTCACGTGTGCTTCATGTGTGCCCAACGAACCCTGGCACAGCCCCTGCCCCGTGCCTGGGGATATCAGCAGCAGAAAGGAGCAAAGCTCACAGAGGACAAATTTTACAGCGTGACAAAGCACAGTAAAATCATCCAGACTCAACCAGAGGAAACGTTACATCCAGTAACCAGAGCTCTGATTGCTCAGGACCACGTTTAATACCTCCGCTCATCTGTAGCTGCATTTTGCCCCACAGACATTACTGGATTTAATGAGCAGAGCCAAAGCACTGCTTGGTGTGAGCATGGATGAAGGCGCTGCATTTCACAGCTAACAGTGAAAGGTGAACTAAAAATCCCCCCTTTATTTCTGGAAGCATCATCAGGGTCCCACCCTGTATCTCCTGAAATCAGTGGGAGCTTTGCTATTAGTGTCTGTGAGAACAGGAACTCCTAGCTGTGTTTATTCCCTCCAATCCACCAAGCTATATTTAAATCCCTTCCCTCAATAGGAAGGAACTTAACCAACCTGGAAAACAACAAATCAATGCTACTTGCATTGTTTTTCATGTCTGACTACACCATTAATGCTGTGTCAGACACCATCAGCGTCAAGAGAGGCATCAGCCTTTGCTGAAACTGTACCATTTTCTGAATGAAAAAGGAACAGAGATGAGAGGGATGAGAAAAATTATGACTTTCCCGGGACATTTTTGTGCAGAACCTGCCCATGCCAGCAGCACGGTGCTCGCCCTGGCTCCAGGGTGAACTTGTTTGCAACATTAAGAAAAACACAACTGCACTTACTTGCACGCTCCCAAAACACACAGGTTTTTATGCAGATCTGCATTTTCCGTATGCATTTAGTTGCATTTTAAGCTGCTTTTAATTCCAGATGCTGCACGGTCACATGCTGGCCACTGCTGGGCTCGCTGGGAGCCCTGCAAGCCGAAGGCTCATGGCAGTGTCACCGCCAAGGGCTTGGCAGAGAGCACACCACAGAAGCCAGGTGAGCAGAAAGATTTAATTCATTGCTGCTGAATACAAAATGGGTATAGAAAAGGAGAAAACGTATAGAGATATATGCAAAGAGAGTTGAGTTAGGGAAAGACTCCCAAACCAGTGCTTTTGGTTAGCAAACCTCATCCCGCTGAATTCAGAGAAGCCTTCTCGTGCTCCCATATGCAGACACAACTAACCCTGTCACCGGAGAGGGGTAATCTTGTCAGGCTAGCCCTGTAATTCCTCCCCATAATACTGCTTGAAAGCAAAATCAACGTTTCATGATAAAACGGGGACAAATGCTCCAAAATGCTCTTCTGATCCAGGAGCTCATCCTGCCACACCGTATGATTTCCGATTGCAGAGCATTATCCTTAATACCATGGTGGTGAAATAGGCACTCTCAGAACAATATTTTTCCGTGACCTGGTGATGCTGCCCTTCAATATTTCCTCAGATTTGCTCTGTCTCTCCGAGTCGTTCTGACACTTCCCTAACACCGTGCGGCTGCGCCCACACGCACGGGCTGCAGAACAGCAGCACTGCTCAGGCTGCTGGAGGAAATAACATCCAAGCCCAGCAGGGACCAAACCCCAGCCCAGGTCCACGTCCATCTCCCGAGACGTGCCCAGCCCCAAGGAGTGCCTTGAGCACACCAAGCCCTAAACATGCAGCTTGTGTTGTGTGTGTCCTCAGATACAGAAAACACAACGTTCTCCAGTGTTACGGGTACAGGTAGCAATTCGCTGGTTTTGCTTCCCCAGACACTACACTTCAAATATTTCTACTTGTGGTGGTTTTACATCTTCTCCCATAAAAATTTGGAAGGACTATGGTAGAATATGGGGAAAAAATAAAAAATAAATTCCTCACTTTATCCCCTTTTCCAAGAGGGAACTTAAATATATTTTACTACCAGAAGTTTGTACAGCTAAGAATACCTCACAAATGTTGAAAAGACGGTTCTCAAAAAGCACTGAACACTGCATAAGACAATAAAAAGGCAGCGGAGATTTGCAGACCAAGTCTGTCTGTCACCCTTCGATTAAAATATAAACCCACAGTAATGTATTCTCCCTGTTAGCTCTCCTAAAGCATCAAGCAGGGTATGCTGAAAGCGACTGTGGAGAGAGAAGGGGCCTCCCTACCTTTAAATACAACAGAGACATTTGCTCAAGGAGAGGAGAGCTCCTGGCTCTTCCTTGCACATCGTGGACTTTAAAGAAGCTGCAGTTTAACAAGCCACTGAGGAATACAATAAATTCTCTGAAGAAACCCAAAGAGTCTTCAGGATCCCAGCCATAAATAAAAGTTCTGGGAGATGTCGTTTTGCGTCCTCGCACACGAGCAGCCCCCATTCATCTGCGTCACTTCGGCTGCCTGCTAACGGGAGCCCCCCAGCCGAAACAGGGTGTCCCTCGCCCAAGTGGGACAGGGAAAAAGTGACAATGGGGACCCCGCAGGACGCGCAGCGGGTGGTGCTGAGCTGCACAGCAGTGCCTCTGCTCACGCTCATTGCTTGGCTTGGAGCGGGGCCGTGCTGGCAGCAACGCTTGCATTCACACAGCCTCGTAAGCTGCCAATGCCCAGCTCGTGCAGACAACTGGGAACGCGTTTCAGACTGGTTAACTTTTAATCAAGTCCTCCTCTGAAGCTCTGCAGCACAGTTGCATTACAATCGGTTTACGGAATATCAAAGCCCTCCATCTGAGCTGGATTATTGCAGGACTGAGACCAGGCATTTCAGTAATTAATTTATTTTGGGGTGGCATTGTTTACTTCTGCAAATTTGAGATGCTGTTTTTCCCATCAGCTATGGTTTTGGAGCTAGGAAGCATAGCTTGAGCGTATTAAAGCATTCTTCATCTGTTCACATGCAGTACCAAAATTCTTTGAAATATTCAAAGTTTAAGCAATTGATTTTACTTCTGGCAAGTCTCAGCTGTGGGTAGCTTTGCTGAGAGTGTAGCCTTGCACTCTGAAGTAACTGCTTCTTATCTACCTGATTTATTTACAGAAGAACGAACAAACTTCCATTAATATAGATCTGAAGTCTGGAAGACAGAGCAGTCGGTACAGAGTAGGGAAAGAGGAGTAAAGAGTGAGAAACTTTTGTGATGGAGAATCCCAGCTTCCACTGCTTTGCTTTGCACTGTGCCAGGAACACATAGGACAGGGGATGCAAAATGCTGATACCCATCTCCTTGTCTTATTTGTGGTCTGTTTCTTGCATGTCCATGGATTTCATATTGGGTTCATCGATGGAAAACCATAAAGGAATTTACCACCACACTCCTTCAAAATGCCACTGCAATACTAGCTGTCCCTGCTAATGTAAGCGCTGTGCAATAGGTTTTAGGAACATTACCCTTCTTGCAGAGAAGTTTCTTAAAGCAGCCCAGGTGAGCAAATCCTTCTAAACCCTTCACATTTTCCTGCCACATCACCCAAACTGTTGTATGGAATTGGCGTATGCTGTAAAAAAGTGGAGGAGAAAGAAGCTGACACCAGCAAGGAGCGATGGTGTTTCGAGGAAGCAGATTCACCTGCTGGCTTTGTGCACAAATCCCCCACCAAAATGCAATGCTTAATAGCGAGCGGCACAGCGATGAGGTTAGAAATCCCAACCAGAAGCCTTACACGTGGATTACTTCCCCCCCATCCCAAACTATTATAACACACAGACTTTGTGCACCTTTTCCATGCTGAAACAGGAAAAACAGCAAAGACCATAAGCAAACTGAAACGCTGTGCTGGCCAGCTGAGGGCCAGATCACCATCCGTCGTTTTCCATTAAAGCCGTAAGCCTCAGCTCTCTCCAAAGACGTTTTCCTGCTTTCCAGTTCCTCTGCCCAGTGCTGGTAGGTGTCACACAGCTGACACTGCTGGATCCTGGCACTGCAGGGTGAGGCAGAAGAATTAAACCTTTTGCAAAAGGCAGGCACAGCAGCGGGGGCTGCCCAGGCAGTGCCATCGGTCTCATCCTGCAAGCACGCCGGGCTGCAGTGGCTGTGACCATGCTGCCAACCATGGAAACGTTCAGAATAGGAATCACAGCAAAAAATTAACTGATGTATTAATAATTTTTAGACAGGCCTTCAGAAGCAAAAATGGTAATTGTGCTTTTTCTTTTACTTAACAATAGAGTTCCAGGACATAAGAGACAGCAGTGTTCATATTTATGACACCTTAAGCAGAACCTAGAGGTTTCCTGCCTGTCTCTTACAGCTTCAGTTTAACTCAGCCTCTTATAACCTATTAGCATGAAAATGACAGTCAAGCCAACCCCAGCTCAGGTGCCTTTTCAGGAGACAATTTCCTTTCAGGTTGCAGAGATACCATTCACATCAAGTCAGGCTATGAAAAAAAAAAAAAACAAGTCACCAGTAGAAGTGGTGACTCCTAGAACTTATCAAAACACTTGTGTGCTTTTCAAAGTGCACTTTGAATGCAAGTAACACTCCTCTCTTTCAATGAGACACATCGAAGTATACACTGAAGAATACAAAGAAAAGCCCTTGGCCTGATGCTGCTGCTCTCCACGAGACAGGAGTTTGCATGTGCCAGGAGCTGCCCACAAGCAAAAATGTTGTTCACAGAGCTACTGCAAGGTGCGGGGCAGCAGGGATTTTTTATCTCCTGAAAGGGTTTTAAATCAGGATAGTCCTCAAATGTTGATGGGTATGAATGTTCCTCGTTGCTAGCACAGACTGGTTCTACAACAGGGGCTGAACTTGCAGGATGAGAATTTAATCTGGTCCTGAATCAACTCCAGCAGTGGGAGCATCAGCTAACATGCCAATAACATCTGCTTCTTTGGGAATCTACAACTTCAGGAAATAATGCATTCACCCCACTTCTCCAGATCCCCTTCTTCTCGGTTGAACTGAAGTGACAAATTACATCCAAAAAGGGAACTTTAATGAACAGAAGTGAACTTCTAATGAAGGCAGTATCGATAAAACGTCAAGCACAGGGGCTCTGCTCCCAACTCATTTAAATAGACGAGGAGGGAGACACACGAGTAGTTGCCTGCCTGGCAGGGTCCTGCACGCCTTATGTCCAAAAAAATAGAGAGAACAGAAAGGATGAGTCCAGTCCCCACAGAGCATAAAATAGAAATAACAGAAAAAAACATGGTCAAACCATGCAAATGCAGCAGTGCTGCTCTGTGTCATTCCAAGCGCCATTTATGCTGTTACGCACGGGGACCTGCAGTGAAGGATTTTCGTGTACTTTTATCACAAAGCACACTTCGAGAGACAAGGCTTTTAATGGCCTCTGGTTTCACCTGCCTGCGCGGTGTACTTGGTGTTCTAACCTCCACTCCTCTCCACCTCGCTGTGTGGAGAATGTGCTCCAAACGCACAAAGCCGGCACTCACCGACGGGCTCAGTTCAGGGCTCTGACATCTCCCGTGAACGCCAATTCCTACTACCTGTTCAGTATGCAGTAAGAAATCTGGGGGTTTGATGGTGTGAACATGACTGCTGACCAGACACAGGCTTCTCATACATTAAGCACTGGTCTAGAGTGAAAAGCAGCAGAGAAGCCTCAAGGCGCTGTTCGTGTTGTGCCAGGCAGGTGCGTTCAGAGTCGGACTCAGTCGTGTGTCCTGAGCAGCTCCCCCATGGTGACACCACGAGCAACAGGGTACCAGCAGCTTGTCTGATGGAAAACTGGAATCCAAGCATGATCAACTAGATTGCCCTTGAAAAATAATTAAAAAAAAAAAAAAAAAAGGATACAAAAAGGGTGAGGGAATCTAAATGGGGCTACAGAACAGCAGTTCAGCAGTTTCACGTGGTAGGGACAAGAAATACACTCTCTACTGCAGCACAGCAGGACACAGCCTTCAGTAAAATTCAGCCACTGGGCTGATTTTATTGACTATTCAAAATCTTGTCTCTGGCAGACACTGCATCCTAGACAAGGTCTCATCCCCATTACAAAGGCAGAATCGCCCCCTTTTCTGGATCTAGCAATTTCGACATAAAGCAGGAGACTGGAATAGAACAATAGCAGCAGATCAATTAACATGTGTTTTGACATTTTTACTGAAAATACCAAAAAGAGAAAAGAAACAATCCACAGAAAAGGATTCACTACTACCAAGATCAGAACAGTTTGACATCTGTGACAACGCACTCGTCAATCCCTCAGATACAAACGGTGTTCCCATCTCATGGAGTTGTGGGGATCCGCCAGCTTTCTCTTTTCTTGCTGTGTTCTGACTGAAAGTAAGGACAACAGCCCTGACTGAGAGGCAAGATATTATGGCACTTGGATGTCCTTGAATCAATTTGAAAGCATTCACAGAGGTACTGCAACATTTATCAAAAGGACACTGTTATAGATGCATTTTAGAGTCTTAACTATTTGGTCTGCCAACACATTAATTTTCTGTTTTCGTTGGCAATGTTGTGATGTTTACAACACTTCTTCATTCAGTTTAATTAAATGTCTCCCATCATATTTACTCCAATCACACCTTATTTAGAGATCAGAGAATAAATAGTTGAGTTTTGTTATTTATGATGATGTTTAGTTTTACTATAACCTCATCATATGATGTATTTTACAGCCTTCTGTCTTACAAATGATTGAACGTAACTGCTGCAGTATTATAGATCAAGTAAAATTAATATCCCCTTTTATTTTGGATCCTTTTTATTAACCATCATGTTTTAAAGTTATAATCAAGCCGCCATACAAATGCAAAACTTACCCTGACTTTAATCACCTGTTCTGTGCTTAAAGAAAAAAAAAAAGCTGGTCTTGATCAAGAGAAGCACACCTAAGCATCTAAATGAGAAGTCTCTTTGTATGCACAGCACTGTCAGGCTGAGTTTCAAGAAGGATATTACGAGTGTAAATCTGCCTCCAGCCTGCATGTGTTCGGCTCTGATGGGAAGGAGGATGGAGGAGCAGTCCCTGGGCAGCACCAGGACTGCCCGCCATCCTCCAGCCACCACGGCCGTGCCCTCCCTGCCACATCAGGGCAGTGCCTTGCTTCCCTCTGCTCTCATACACAAACCATGACACTTGTATTTGAATCACCTGAGAAAAAGAATGAGAAAAAATGCCTGCAGAAGAGGTCCAAAAAGCCTGGACAACACTACACGGAGCACAGCACTGCTCTGCTCTTTCCCCTTCCCTCCGTTTCCTCTGCTGACCCTCGCCCTGCACGGTGTCACTGAGGGCACTGCCTTGCAAGGTCTGCTTCAACGTCTGCTTCTCCTCTGATGCAGCACAGAGACTGCACTGACTGGCTGATGTGCTCACTTGATGTTGCTACTGGTTTCCAAAGTCATTATTTAAATTTCCAGCAACACCCTCGCTCCTTCCGCGAGGCGTTCAGATGCTCGGAGGAGCTGAAGCCATTGATTTCAAATGCTCTTGATGGAAATCAAGAGCAAAGAGAGAGGCATAACAGGAGTTCCTCTGTTTCAAGTAGTGCTATCATGGAATCACTTCACACAGTGTATGCACTCCTACATTTCTAACTTTGAAATGATTTGAAAGGGATTCTGGAGAAGTGAATGGGCTCCATGTGGAGCTGCAGAGCTGGGCACTGCGAGGGGAGGAAGCCCCAGCCCATGGGGCTCTGCCAGGAGAGGTGACACGGGGACATCGCTGCCAGCAACTGCTCAGGGCTGGATGCCCAGCTCCATATGGCATAAGGTCCCCTGAAGGAGGGATCACAGCGCAATCAGGCTGAGCAACGGTGCCAGCCCATTAAAAAAACAAAGAGCATCTCAAACCCTTCTCTATCATCATGGAGACCAGGGCACTCCAAGGAAAAGCAGAGACTTGGCATTTGGAATCGCAGTGTTCGAGTTCTGATCTTACAGAAGAAAGCCCCAGCTTCTCCAAGGCTGAACAAAGTCAGGGATGCTTTAGAAGACTGCAAAATAGCATTAATTATTGGTGGTTAAACATCTGAGGAGAGAGAATGTGTTAGCTGGTTCAGCTGCAGGTGTCAATGAATTCTATTAATTAAGTTTACCCTAGCAAAATAATTAAGTTTTACAAGTCTACAAAAAGGCTTTATTTTGCCAACATCTTGCTCGTGGGAGGATCACTAAAAGTTTAGATACAGTGATCATAGGTTGGTTGAGACCTTGCTGTAAATTCAGCAGGTCTTACAGTGTCTTTCCAATGTGTGCAAACACCTATGAGATGTCATCTGCTCATGGTGCTCAAATTCTGTGCGAGTTTCTCCTCCTCTGTCAGTGCTCTAGTTTGCAGGGCTGTAACATTTCTACCCACAAAAAAAAGACAATAAATCTGAATGAAAATTCCCCTTTGCATCTTCCTTTCAAAGGGTAAGAGGGAACTCCTAGAAGACAGACTTACAGCTGCTTTCCATGATGCTTGCACCAGTGAAAACCTTTTCCGATCTTGTTACAAAACCCTTTGGCTCCTGATGCTGTACAGAGAGGGACGCAGGTTTCCATAAACCTTGAGCTTCTCTGATTGCCAGGCAAGATACATTTCTGCCCTTGGCAGGCAGCCACAGTGCTTCTTCCCTGCCCAGCAAGAACAAGGAGAAGTTTCCCATTTAGCTTGTATCTTTTAAGACTCTCTGGAGGATCCTTATTCCCAAGCAAGTCTGTTCTGCCCACTCCTCCATCAGTATCTCCCGTCTCAGACTCTGGAAACAGGAAAGCAATATCACAAGAAAAAAAATGTGTAATACTCTTTAAACATCCTATAAAAGATTGTGATTTAAGAGCCTTATGAACAGATCTAATTTAAACACACTTGGCAGGCCAGAATTGGATCACTTTTGCACAAAATGATAAATGTTCCACGATCCTTCCTCCACAGGAACCTGAGCATTTTTCAGCACAAGCTACTTCCACCACTTTCACACTTGCCTGGTCCCACTCCCACAAAGTGTGGTCCCAGCTGTGGCCGCATCAGCTCCATACCCCATCTCCAGCCCAGCCAAGCCCAGGATTTGCACTTGTCCCGGCCTCCCCATTCCATTTTTCATACCCAGAAAGGGTGTGAAAAGCCCTTTCCATTTTCAAACTATTTAACTCTTCCCTTTCTCATTTCCAGTTAAATTCCTGGAATTATGGAGTGATATAACCGGGTGGCTAAATAGAGGGTAAGGCATCCAACGTCCCTGCTAGTCCCAGAGCTCCTGGATGTAAAGAGAAACCATGGAATGGGAGGAGGAATAAAGCAGCATCTCTGGAAAAAGCTATCATTCAAACGGGAAATCCAATGGCATCTTTATAGCTTTACTAACTCTAATCTGACCAAGATTAGGACCATCATTAGAAAACACCTAATGATGGCCTTTATTCATGAGAAAGAGGTGCCCTACAATTGAATTCTCCATTACAAATGCTGACTGGGGCAAATCCCACTGATTACTAGAGTAACAACAGGATGAGGATACCAAAGATGTTCCATCACTGCACCTAACTCAGAGAAATAAAACTTTCAGTTTGTCTGAAGTTATCCACTGCTATTACACAAGAACTGCATTAAGGTGTATTAAGACACGAAAAGGATGGATTAATTCTGGACTCTTAATGTCCTTTGAGTTTTGTAAAGATCAAAATGCTGGGAGAACAGAGCTCAAAGCAATAAATCTCCCCCGCTCTACCTGTCTTCTCCATTAGAGAGAGAAGAACCAGGAGCCCCAGAGCATCCTGATTAAACAGAGACACCCCAGCAGTGCCATCTCCAAGCATCTGGGCTAAATCCTACCTGTACCAGAAGCAAGCCTCTTTTCCATGCGTTGGTTTCCTTCCCAAGCTTTTCCTTCCCCGTCCCTGCCACTCCACCTTCTGCAAAGTGCCTGGCGTCACTCACAAGGACTTCTAGTTGCTACAATGCCAAAAGTCTGTGAACAGAGAGCAAAAACCCCACCTCAAAAGCCCAGTGCTGCCATACATTGGGCTGTAGCATGGCAAATACACCCATGCTTCCTAAGCAACATGCCTAGAAGCACCACACTAACACCCTTCTGCCTTTTTCTTATGTCCATTTGCCCTGGTTCTTCTTCAAGGACTGGAGTTTAAATGTCTGTGACAATATCCCTGGGCCACAGCAACCAACATTTCCCCCAGTACAGCCAGAAGAGGGAAGCTTCTCTATAAAAGTTAGGATTAGGAAGAAGGAGAGGACGAAATTAAGTCCTTACTTAGTAATTTGAAATGTAGATGTCTTGGTTTTGCCTTTACTGGGTTTTATTCTAAGAGAAAAGTCGAGATCGGTTGTTGTCACTGAACAGATCATGCCAATAGCTCCTTACTTTGAAAACCCAAAACTGTTCTTATCAGGTAAAAACACACTCTGATAGCAACTTTTGACTGTTCCATTCATCTTACAAGCCGTACTGAGAAAGCACATCCTTCACGAAGCAAAATATTTCAGTCAGCAGGACCGGAGAGCTCTTTTTTCACCTCATCCCTGTGAACGAGCAGTCAGGGCTGCTGCTGGACAGCATGACCTCCTGTCAGGGGCTTTGAAGGGAATTTAGACAATTTTAGATGAAAATAGGGCAGTGTGTGTTTACTATTGCATTTCATGCTGGAAATATTCATGCAAATCATTTTATTGGGTGATTTTCTCAGTCTGGTTATTCACAAATGGATTGTGCTAGCAAATACCCTGGGCACCAATACGCTCCTGCACATGCTGCCAGGGCATTTTTCAGACTGACCACGGGAAAAGCCTGTTCCCATTTTCCTTGCCATTTGAAAGGGACCATCCCAGCACAGCGCCAGGGAACACAGTCCAATCTGCCCCCAAAAGGAAGCAGAATGAATTAGAGACGAGCATAATTATGCAAACATTCACAGGAATACACAACAGCAAACAGCAGTAAGTAATCCCATAAAATCCTCCGAGAGAACGGGAAGGTTTTTCACTCTTTGAAATGCAATAATGAAAAAACAATTCCCAGATGCTCCGCCAGATAAAATCATCTTGTTTGAAAGTTTATAATTATATATGTTAAATGCACCGGTCCACTTTCAAGATTAGCGATAATGATCTTATATTTTTAATAAAGCCCCTTCATCCCTGGAGATTCAACGCGATCGCTCCAGGCTTGCCACAGCTCCCTCTGGCTGGAGCCACGGCAGCTGCTCCGTAGGGCTGCTTGTGCCGAGAGCACCACGCCATAGGATGGAGTGCACAGAGGATGCTCATCCAGAGAAAGAGGGGGTTACAGGCAAAGCTCCCTCAGCCCTTCGCTTTTCCACACAGGAGCTCAAGGGTGGAATTTTTGTTATCCCCTGGCGACCTGAGAGGCTCGAAGACCTGGCAGCAGGGGCTCTACAACAAGGCCCTGCGGCCCACACGCTGCCCATGAGCTGCACACTGTGTACCTGCCCCAAGCCCCATCGGTACCAGTGCTCTCCCAGCACCCACCAGTGCTCTCCCAGCGCCCACCAGTGCTCTCCCAGCACCCACTGCTTGGTCAGACACCGCCAGGGCCCGTGTCCCTGGTGGTCTGTGCAGCCCCCTGGGTACAGGCCCATTTCCTCGGCCTTTGGGCACAGCTCACCAAAACCAGAGTTATGTTTATGGCAGAAGCGCTAAATGCAAGCCATACCCCTTTGGTATGAAAAGAAAAGCTCCTGTCCCTCCAGAAACACTCTTCAAACTGCCCTTGAACTAATTTACAAACAAGACCTTCATTTTCTGCTTTCAAGTGTAGCCCTTGAGCCTTTCTCGCAGGTAACCAGAGACGCTAGAAGAGAAGGTATTTAACCTCCTGGATATGAGGACAGAGTTCCTGAGGCTTTTCAATCATAACGAGTCAGCAGAATATAACGATACAGAGAAAGGCTCACGAGTCATTACTGGAGATACGGCATGAAATGAGTACAAGTGAAAGAGGAAACCTTCCTTTGGTTTTAATGGGTTTGAAATTAAGCTCTTCAAAATGGAGAGCAGAGCTTAAGAGACACAGCCTGGCAGGGCTGCATTCACCACTACAGATGTTACGACCGACCATGAAAAAACCTCTGCAGCAAACATCTCATTGCTGTGACTGATGTACAGAAGTGGGAGGAGGTACTGCGATTTTTTACTACTGCATCCCTTACTTTATTCCTCCCTATAAAGACGAGCTCGAGTCACAGAAATTTTTGAGGGGGTTTGACCATCCTTAAGCATCAGCGAGTCTTCATACACTTCCCAAAGTATCCCAACCACTCCCAGAAAGCTACGGCTTAACTTGCTGCTAACACTGAGGTCTCGAGGCTCCGCATGGCATACAGCCACTCGTTCCTCATCACACAGCGTGAGGCCAAACTAATCAATAACAGGCTGTTAATGCCAATGAATTCGAACCAGCAGTTTGTTTTCAAAATAAAAAGTTACTGAAACAGAACTAAATATTGCCTGAATCAAATTAGCTGCAGAAGCGATAAATAATTAAAGCAATAAAGTAGTTCATAAATAGAGAACAATTTAATTAATTTTACCACCAGATACAGAAATATCGATATTGCCATGAGAGAAGGGGCGCACGGGCAGGCAGAGGTAAGGTGCTCTTGCCTCTGCAGCCACACACAACCAGCACAATAGCAAAATGATTGTGTGTATATAAAAATCAAATCCTAGCAGTAATGGAGTACTTTGAAAGAATAAGTAGCTGTTGAGAGCCAGATAACTGGTTCAAGCAGAGAGACACTGTGTACGTGAAATACATTTTGCAAAGCTGAGGGAGAGATAGGAAGGACAGAGCAGGATGAGTTATATGAGGCAAAATCTTCGCAAGCTCTAGATAAGGAGCTGTGCTCGTGATCTACTCGTGCCCGTGCTTCTCCATGCCCTTTCCCGTGTTCACCGTGACCATGGACAAATCCATAAAGGCTTCAGTTTTGTCCCAGCTCCTACAGGTGGGCAGCCAGCAGCTCACATACACACATTCTTCCTTCCTGGCTCGGTATTACAGGTACACACATCTCTTCTCTCAGCCTAAACCAAAACCTTCAGTGATGAGAAGGATCAACTGAAATGAAATACAAAACCGACGAGATTTTGCAGATATCAGCTGTAGAGTATTGCCTCGGTGCTATGGTATTCACGAAATCTCCCTATCTTTAAAAAAAGTCGCTACAGAATATCAGGGTAACGGTTACTTTGGGCTGTTAAAAAACAGTAAAAAACATTTCAGGGAAGATAAGTGCAGACCTTGCGATCTCATCTCCCGCTCAGCGTACAGCACAGCCTTCCCCAGAGAGAGCTGAAAGAAGCCATTTCGCAGCGCGGTGCATCGCGGCGAGGCACAGAGGAAAGTCATCCGAGGCTGGTCCACACCACAGAAACATCCATCAGAAATAATTCCGCTCAGCTAAACGGAACAGTCGGACCGATTCTGACAGCGGAGTTCTCCTCCGAAGACACCTCCAGCACATTTGGTGCTATACGTTACACGTGGGGAGTGCCACTGGATGGGTGCAAAGAGATCCAGAATAGGATATAGGTGCTGGTCCTCAGAGGCACTGAGATGCTGAATTTCATCACTTTTTTCTTTAAAATCGCCCCTGATGCAGCAGAGGCTCCGTAGCACCATCCCCATGAAGGCAGCCTCTCAAACCTGGCTCAAGCAGTAGACCAAACCAGGTGCTCCATAATTATTCATGGCACACCACCACGTCCCGCTGTACGTTCTGCATGATCTCTCCGGCCGTCAGCAGAACGGGAGAGCAAGCAGCTAAAGGCCAAATTTGCAAACCCAGCCAGGCACACAACTCTTACCAGTGCCACAGCAGCCAGTGCAACGGGCTGGGGAGCACAGGCGGCTCCGGTACACGGCGATGCTGCAGGGGATTGAAAGGGGGACACGCTTCCCGGGGGACTTTGGGTCAGGACAGGTTTCCCGTGCTGAAGTGAGAGTGGCAGCACCCCGAGGACAGGAGCACGCTGCTGTCTTTCAGCTTTAAATGGACACCAGCATCCGCTGTGGGGTGCTGATGCTAAAACGCCTCAGCCTTCCCTTTACATTTGTTCTGATGAGCGCACCTGAGGATGTCGAGCTTTACTCTAACAATATTCAGAGTTCTTCAACAGGAAAACCACCTGCTCCAAAAGCACACGGAGGAGAAAGAGTGGAAAGCACCAATAAGCGCCAGTAAATAACTTTTCTAGAAAGCATATCCAGCTCTTAGGTTCCGGCATCCTACAGCCACAGCCTCACCTCCATGAATGAACAATTCAAGCAAGATTTAGATCAGTACAACAGATGAGACCCAGGGCTTTTTCCTCTGAAGTATCTGGGTCTTTTCTTCTTTTTATTTTATTTTGAAACAACCCTGTCTCTCACATTAATTGCCACAGGACAGGACTTACATCTTCCTGACCCTCCTGTGCCTCCTGTCAGCATTTCCTTCCCAGCATCATGCAGGCTCTCTGGCAGCCTTCTCATTCTGCTGCTCCTCCTCTTTCAAGAGGGCTCCAATTCAACTTGCCCTTAGCCAATAAATTTATAAGAAAGCCTGAAAGCTCTTTCTAAGAAGACTTGAAGAATGGCCTTCTCTGCCCGCCTGCACGTGATGCAGTATTGCAGCGTCAGCCCAGCAGGACCAGCACTTTTGAAGGGCTGGGATCTGTAGGAAGCAAAGCACAGCCAAGGGCAGCCTGAGCAGCAGCCTGGGTCAGACCCAAGCTCCTCCAGCATCACTGACGTGTGCCAGGACAGACAACACAAGGCCAGAAATAAACAGCTTCGGTTTTGATTTTCGTTAGGTTCCCCAAAAAAACTGACGTCTCCATATGATTAACATTGAATATCGGACGGCATCGGGCGGGCTTCAGTCTGAGAAAGGAGGAACCACACCAGGAGAGGAGCTCTGCTGGGTGAGGGACAGAGGAGCACGGCAGGCAGCTGCCCTTGCCCAGTGCCCTAAGCCCAGGTCCCCAACCTGTGAGTATTTTTAGCAGCTCGCTGTGATCTGTCACTGACTCAGTGTCATCTCCTGAACTTAGTCAGAAAGCTGTCGCCTGCCAGCGCAGGGTATATTGCTGGCACACACGCACACAGTTTCTCTAACAGCTTTATTTTAAAGGTACCAAAATACTTTCCCCACCCCACGCAATGTTTCTAAGTTTACTGCGTGTTATCCCCACTTCGCACATGAGAAAGGTTACGTGCTGTGATAAAGATAATACAGTGGCTTTTAGGATAAAAAGGCCACGTTCAAAATAAACTCAACATGAAACTCTGAAAGCCATCCAAGAACATATACGCAGTCAAAATAAAGATACGAGAAATTCCTGCTAATTCCTGTTATTTTCAAAACTGTGTAAATAGGAGTTGAATTATTTTTGAATCCCAGAGATTCAGCTAGAGTTATGAGGCTCTGAACAGCCGAGATGCATCTCGGGGTCTCCAACCTGAAGACCAAGGGTAGGGTTTAGTTATTGGTTACAGCCTGACCTGATGATGTAACTTACCAATCAAATAAATACCACAAATCCAGTAAATTCACATCCTGCTAATATGGGACAAAGAGTCGGAGTTATGTGTAATGGAGGCACCAGCATCTCCAAAGCGGTGCCTGGATTCCCACTCACAACTTGTATCAGATCAATGGATATTACTTTCCCTTTAAACTTGCCTCCCTGAAATCATGACAAAGGCACAAAATAGCAACCAAATGAGGTTTGCACACAGAGAAAGTATAGCGTACCAAATCACTCAGGCTAATATAGCTCCAGGAATCAATAGGAGTATTTTTAGCCACCCTCATAAATCTCTGCTTTGCTTCTGCTCCTGGAAGCACCAGAACAGATGAAGTCTCTCAGGCACCAAGAGTCAAATCCATGGCACTTTGGTTTGCTTCTGCAAAAGCCACCACGACACCGATGGACATAGAGTGCCAGGGACAGGGGCACAGCTCACATCCTTCAGAGCACCAACCACTTTTCTGGGCTCTTAACCTTAAAAACAAAATGCAAACACTGGGGAAAACAAATCACAGAAGAAGCGACAATTACAAGGAAAACACAAAAAGCTACACTGCAGTTTTGGAGGGTAATCTGCTACTTCAGTGTCTTGCCTTTTTTTCTTCTCTAATATACGCATGCTGTTTTAATTACTTGGAGCTCATCAGAGCCATTTGGGCTGGATGGGGAAGGCTGACAGAGTGCCCCAGCAGGCAGCGACGAGCTGCGGTGCGCTCAGGCTGAACCCTAACCGGGGCCTGAAGGATTCCCCACTGCTCTGTAGGGAGAGGCACGACGGGCTTACACGGGACTGACATTTGTGCTAGCATTATGAAGTTAAATATTATGATAATTAGCTTTCAGTAGATTTTATCTTGAAAATTGTCTCAGCTCTGGTGATGTTAGCATTGCAGTGAGTCATGTTTTTACACGCTTTTTCCTATCAGCAGATGCAGAAGAAAATCTTAAGGGAAAAAAATACCGAAGAACATGGCTGAAGAAGTGATTATTACCTTTTAACTTTTTCTACCAGAATTAATTCTGATTAAATCCTGAGTGAGGTCCCGGGAGGAGGTGCAGGCAGAGAATTGTGGCTACCACCCCGGTGCCAGCTGGCAGCGCTGCCCAGCCTGGCCGCGCGCCCTGCGCCTGCGGGCACGGAGCTGCATCCACAAACGTGGCATCACCCGCGGCCAAATGCATCGCTGCCTGAGGATCTGCTCCCTGAATTTTCATTTCTGACAGCCTCTCAGATAGGAGCCAGCTCCAGGAGGAATATTACCCCAGTCTGCTGACGCAGACCCCGTGCTACAGCCCGGTCACCCAGCTGCAGCCCCCCGCCACCATCCACGCTCCTCACCCACAGATGGGACCCCAGCCGCATGCCCTGGAAGACAGCGGGATCTTGCCACTCAACCCTAGCAGACAGCCACTGGTCCCCACACTGCCAGCAGAAAGAAAATCCAAAATATCACACCTAAATGCTAAAGCATAAGGGAAATAAAGCGCCAAGTAGAAATCTGCTGCGGTCTCAGTTCTGGTGACGTCCCACCATGACAGTGCTCCCCCAAAGCCTTGGCTGCCAGATCTGAGTATTTTCTGAAGTCCTAAAGTTAAACACTCCTCATCAAAACTGTCTTTTTTTTTTTTTTCACCCAAAAAGGAAAGATTAAAAATAACAGACAAGGGAGATAAGGAAGGGAGACTTGAAAGTCATTTTTATCATAATAGCTGGCAAACACACATAATTAGATTCTGATAGCGAGGAAAGAAAGCAGACTGTGTTTACAGCAACTTTAAATCAGCAAGTTCTGTTCAAGAATAAAGAGCTGGAATCCGCTATCTGACGATTGCCATTAACGTTCTAGACCTGACAAACTGCTCCCGTGCTCAACCATTTCCCCGGCTTCCTCCTATCTCGGTTGGCCTAACAAAAGATATTTCTTCTCCCTACAAGCCTTGGCTTTCATATCCTACTACCCGATAAATAATGGGCAGAGAGAACACAGATTTCTATCTTAATTTTAAAAGGAAAATTTGTGTGTCCTCCCCAAGGACTAACTGAATCCTATTAAAAGAAACTCAACCTTTTGCTTTTAGAGAGCTTTCCCAGTAGCTCCTCGGTACATCCATGGAAACCTGAGATCCTTCTGCCATATAGGATGCCTTAAGGAAAAATGACGGTGCCATTGGTGGCACCAGGAATCTTTCCAGGAACTAAAAAAGAATACTAGCATAGGTGATGAGTAATTAAAAAAATACTAGCACAGGCAATATTTATGGAAAATAACTCAGTTATCTTTACAGCAGCATTTGTAGCAACAACTGATGAGGAATTTGCTTTGCTACAGATATAAATGATGTTGAGCTTCATCTTTGTAAAGAAACAGAATCCAAACTCATCCTTTCTCACTGGAAATTAATTAAAAAGTTGGACTTTGTTGTATTTGTCAGCACGGGTCCCAGCTTTAAAAGCTATTAGTTCTATTAATTCCATCTTATTCTTGCTTATAAGAAATTTAGCTACAGCTAGGGGGTGGCTTTACAAATTAGCAAATTAGCAAATTTTACAAATCGGCAGCAGCGATGGGGACATGCACGGCCCCGCTCCCCTTCGTCCTCTCCTGTTCTGAGTCAGCTTCCCAAAAGCAACACCACTGTTGCTTTGACAGAAGTCCTGCAGTCCCATGGGAACACGCTGAAAGAATGAGCGATAGGCTTGGTTTAAGGAAGGTCTGGAACTTATTGCTGCAAAACCACGCACGTAAAATGAGAACTCTGAAAAGGGGAGGGCGCTGCCCGAGTGCTGAGACAATATTACATACAAAGGAAAACGAGTTGGGTGCTTTTATTGCTTTTCATCGGGTTCCTGTTGTTAAATGAATACAATAAAGTGTGTTTGCTATGTCATTCATTCTGCTAATTGCCATACATACAGCTGAAAATAACGCTTCAGGTTTTCCAAATAAACAGAAAACCAACACCCCAGCAAAAGGCGCTGCTCAGGCAGCAGGGCAGGGGCAGCAAGCAGAGCTGTTCTCACGACGAGGCCAGATTCTCAGCCTCCAGTGAGCAAACATCACCTCGTGAAATAATCACACAGCTCCTACCTGCTGGAAAGGGAGCGGGGTGAGAGAAGAGACGGAGGGCTGCAATTATTACTTCTGTTTTAAAATACTGGAGGTGCTCAGGTAAAGATGCCTGGAAGACGATGGGGTTGTCTAATCAGATGCAATGCAGCTGTGATAAATAAACAGGCCCTGATGAACGAACAATCTTCCTTTGAAGGCTGAATCACAATCCTGAGACACAGATCAGCAAGGGTTTGCTCTGATGATGCTATTTATGTTGTGTGAACACTAAAAGGTGGCGAAGAGTCATTTTTGGCATTGTCTCACGTTCAAAGAGAAATCTTTTTGAAGTTCGCTCAAAGCCCGGTTACTTCCCCAGCACTTCCACACTTCCCAGAGATGCATTAGGATGTCCCAGTGGCAATTACAAACTCTGGGACTTAATGAAATGATCACTTAGCAATGCCTCTAATCCAGCTGACCTGTGTGAATACATTTCAAGATGTCATCCAAATGCAAACCTCCAAGCTTTGTGGGAGGCATTTATGATATTTCCAAAAGGAAAAGAGAGGACTTTCTGTTGTCTCTGCCCCTTCACTGCTACCTTCATGTGAGATTTTCCTCTAATTAAGATGCTGCTTTGTACTGAGAGCACTCAGGGCTTCGGGGATAATTTACTGTACCTGTATGTGCTTGGACTTATGCCCCATGCTGGGACTCACAGCAAGGAGCTGCTCCTCACTGGTTTCAGACTAACAGACCACAGTAAGCCGCCACAGCTCTACATCCATTCAACTTCTTGCAGCCCAGGATGGCCAGCTTACCCTGCCACAGAGGCAGAAACAGCTTTGTTTTTATAACAAGCCTTCTCCCACACTTTTCCATGATCCTGGATGCTGTGCACTACTCGAGCTCCCAGCCTCGAGAACCCAGCACACTTTTCCAGCCAGCCTTAACAGCATTCAGTGGAGCAGAGAGGCAGTGAGCTCTCCCACTGCACAGCCCCATCCATGGGCTCATCCAGAATTTAGCCCAATTATCGGCTGCTGCTGCTGAGGTTCACTGTTTGAAGCATTATTGTATAGCTAGGATAATACACTGCATTCATGAGGGTTTTCTATGTGTCACACAGACATTTTATTGCTGAAAACTTCCCTCACTGTAGAGACACTGCCCAAATCCTGACTCCTGCATGCTGGGTACATCTCATCAGCATCCTCCCCAGCCCAGGTTGCAGAAACGCCCACCTCAAACCCAGCAGCACCTCTCTTCTCCTTGCAGCAAGCTTCCGTGTTCACAAACCCTTGTTTCTCCGTACAAACGTCTCTGGCAATGGATCATCCCTCACTGACACGGGTACCAACAGAGTCAGACGTGCTGATAACAGCTGAGAGGCTGCACAGGGCTGCTTCCAATTTCTGGCTTCACTGACTTTTATCCTAGGGAGTAAAGTTTGCCATGATGTTGATTCTGCTAAATGTGCTTGATGAACTTATGTACTTAATGGGCAATAAGGAAGAGTTGAAACTAAACAGGACTTTTATAGAATTTAAGAAAAACTAACAATTTTAGGAGAGTAAATAGGGGGGAAGAAGAACGAATACTAAAGAAAAAAAACAAAAACAAAAAAAAAAAAAAAACAGAAAACTTAGAATAGTAAAAAAAAATCTAACAAGTAATTCTGAGAAAAAAAAATTGTTGTTTAAAACATTCAAATATGAAAAGCAAAGAACAAACGTTATAGGCAGTTCACATCAAAGAATTTCAATGGCAGAAGCAAAACAAATAGATGAAGGGTCATTGCATACTATTGTCACCTGCTTTGTAGTTGCAATGAGAAGCTAAATTGAAATCTTGTAAGAAGTGACATTTGTAAAGACTTCCAATTCTGCAGATGGAAAGCATGACACTTTTTTCCCTTGTACTTTTTATTTTCCAAGCAAGAGCGTAACTTTATGCTATTATATAAAGGTGGATATCATCTATGGCCTTCCTACCAACTATTTCACACAACAAACCCCAGGAATGGTCGTTTACTGACAACCCAGCAGAGCTGGGCCAATGTGCTGAACAAACTTAAAAGCCAGGCTCCAATTTACCCTTTTGAAGGAAGAGGCTTTGAAATTCATAGGCCCTATAGGTCCAGCATCACTTTTCACACATATTAATTTCATTCTGGTAAAATATGGAACTTGATGAATTCCACAGTAAGTGCCCAATGGTTTTATATTTGATTAGAAATTGCAGCTGGGCAGGGATTCAGCCCTGACGAATGGCACATCTTTGGGGACACTTTAGCACACAGAAGGTAGAAGTTCAGCAGAAGAAAGGCACATTTTAACCTCACAAAACTGAACGATAGGCAGTGACAATAAGACATACCACTTGGAAAGGAGAAGGAGAGGAGGACAAGATATGAGAACCACACTTGTGCTAAATGCACATGGTGCCTGTCCCTTCTACCCCATCCCACAAGCAAAGCAACTAGCAATGGTTATGCTGCCTTACAGCTATATGCAAAACAATGAACTGCTCTAATATTCTCCTGAAGATCTCATCAAACAATAAACAAGCAGCATGGCATGGATAAATAACTACTGCCTCGTGACAAACAAGGAAATATTTATGGAAGGCTATTAAACTTGGATTACTTATCTCAGACTGGAGCACTTTCAGAATCGCCAATCAGCTCTGCTGACTAAATACATATTTACAAATGCTTTAACTGTTTTATTTACCCAACGGATCAAAATGGCTTATTCATTCTATTCTGGTTCTATTTTGGTCTACCAAGTACAGTAAATGTGCTGTTAGGTGCATAATAAAAACCCTTCAGAAAAGTAATTGCATTACCTTACACACACTAGATTTTTCTCTCCCAAACACCGAGAACAACCGGACCATTTTACAGACTCATAACTTCCTATTAAAAATATACTGACACTAATCACCGAGCTGAAGTCTTGCTTAGAAATGTAATGTCTGAAAGGAACTTTTACCACTTGCAGCAGAACCCTCTCAAAAGCCACTTATTTAAGCACTGTGTTTGCTACAGAAGCACCCAGGTTCTTGGCTATGGCACCAACCCCCCGGCACAGGTCACTCTCCACCCGTGGGCTTTGGTGACGATTTGTTGGTGCCCTGACAAAGTCAGGCAGCCCCAGGAGAAAATACGAGGGCAGTATCAGCACCTTCCCTGCTGAAAACCCCACTGCTCCAGCTCGCACCACCCAGGCTGATGCTCAACACCCCTCACAGGTGAAGGCCACAGGCACCTAGCTACAAGTGCCTGAACTAAGAGAGCGTGAAGAGGGCAATTTGTGTCTTAGTTTATCTCATACTTGGGCAGTAAGTTAAAGCACTAAAAGTATTAACTTAATTGTTCTGCCTTATGGTAAAAGCTCAGTTTGGGAAGAAATGGCATATTGAAACCTAGTAAGTCTGTAATTGAAAACATACCATGTCCTTACACATTAAGCAGCCCAGCAGCGCATTTAAAATCGTGACTCAAAAACCTGATTAAGCTCATAAGCGATGCTGGACTTTGGGCTTTCTGGCTGGAAGTCTGCAGAGATGCTTATTTTGTTAATTTCTGAGACATGCTGGAGAAGCTGACTTGTTGAAGAGTATTTACATACTACACTCTACTGCCTTTATCAGAAACATCTGCTGCCGGTTTTTATTTAACCCTTACAATAGAGCTTTTTTTAACTGCTTCTCTGGAATATCAAGGTTTCCAACAAATTTGCACCTTTTAGTGTTGTGTGCAAGCAGCGTACACCCTCTCATTATGGGGAGAGACTTCCATACCCTGCAATACTCTGTGTATGAACAGCATTTGACTTCCAATAATTCACCAGCAGATCTGGGCAGCCGGGGAGGCCCCAGCTGTCTGGGGGTCAGCCAACATGACTCCCATCCACAACAAGGGCAGGAAGGAGGATCCGGGGAATTACAGGCCTGTCGTTCTGACCTCGGTACCCGAGGAGGTTACAGAGCAGATCTTTTTTAGTGTCAGCACACAGAGGACAAGCGGGTGATAAGATGCAGCCAGCATCGGCCCATGAAGGGCAGGCCCCGCCTGACTGATGTGATCACCTTCTGTGATAAGGTGACCCACTTAGTACGTGAGGGAGATGCTGTGGATGTCGGTGGCCTAGATTTTAGTAAGGAATTTGGTGTTGTTTCTGCAGTATTTTCCTGGAGAAACACAGCTTTAGCCAGGTGCTCAGGTCACAGGGTGAAGAACTGGCTGGCAGGGCCCAAATAATCCCCATGACCAGGCCTGGGGCCAGCCAGCCTCCAGCAGCACTCCTCGGGGCTCAGGATGGGGCCTGGTTTGTTTCACATTTCCATCAGCAAGCTGGATGAGGGGATCAATTGCACCCACAATCAGTTTGTGGATGATACCAAGCTAGGCAGGACTCTTGAGCCATGTGAGGAAGGTGCTGCTGAGGGTCCTGGATAGGCAAAAATCAATGGTACGAGTCCAAACGCTGACACTGTACAAGGCTAAGCACAGGGTATCTGAGACACGTAGCACAGCCCTACAGGGCATGGTTTAATGACAGAACTCAGGAGGTCATTTTGATGGTTACACTTGGTCTTGAAGGTCATTCACAACCCGTACAATTCCACAATTTTAGCATAATTACGTGAAATATTTATTTCTCACATGAATAGCAACACACCACCCAGAACAACAGCCAACGTACATGGAAAAATCTCACTTTGAATTTCAACCTGGCTGCTGCTAGAGATGTTTAAGTCAGCACAGACTGTTTGTCTGAAAATCTATCCCTCTCTTAAGGTCAAGTCATCTTAAAAGACCAGTGTAAGCCCGCCATGCTCTGTGGGTCAGGTTGAGAAGAAAAGTGCTTCCAGAGGGGGGAAGATGCAGCCAAGACAAGGTGTGTAATTAATACTGGTATCTTCTAAAGGAGTGATTAGTGTAACTGGAAGAAACGGAGAGGCTAGCGGAATCAAGGAATGCTAGGGGACTGAAAAATGCTTAGTTAGTTATCTCTTGGGGAAAGACAGGCAATTTAGAGGCTGTGGAGCACAGAGATTATCAGATGAAAAAAAATGAGGGAGAGAGACCCATGAAATAAAACTAATCTATTAAGTCTTCATCTAAATTGAGGGTTGAAGGTGACCAGGAGGCCAATCCATCTCAGTTCGGAAGGAGCAAGCAACACCACCAGCACAGCCCCACAACGTGTCCAGACAGCTCTTCTGCTGGGGGGCCCATGGGGTGCCCCTACACGCTGTGCTGGGGGCACTGGGCAGACTCTGCAGAAGCGTCCCAAAAGGAGTGGCACTTGGCATTTTCCAAGGGAGAAAAAAAAAAAAAAAAAAAAGACCACCCTCCTTTTAGCCCCAGGAAATATGCTCATTTTTCTTGTGAGGTTTCTAAATAGCATCCAACCTGGAAGGCAAATGCCTCCTGCTCATCAATTCACGTTGTGTTTCCTGCTGCTTCCTGAGCATGGAGGTATCTTTTTTGCATGCTTTTGACTTAAAATTCTTGTGTAGCCTGAAGCTAGAAGTTTGTTCAAGTAAATTCTGCTTTGATGTTAACTGTTCCGAGAAGCTTGGTTGATCTGCATCTTTTTCTCCTCCTTTTTCTAGTAAATTTCCTCTGCATGAAAAGAGATCAAACTTGACTGATACCCCAGCTGTTCCCCACATTAGGGACTAGGATGGCTTCAGTGGTGTGACAGGGATGAGCAGGGCTGCAATGGGCAGCACAGTGGCCACCAGCACAACAGGCTCATCCTGCTGCCAAACCAGCACTGTTCATTCTACATTCAGATGAAAAAACAGATGCCTTCAGGCACATCCAGCTTCAAAACTCTATACGGGGATTATGAAGAACAGCAGTATGGAACACATATATGTATGTTTTCCTGCATCTCCCTCTAAATTCTCACAAAGTTAGTTTTCTGGCTTAACTCCATTTTCTGCTTCTCCCCATCCAAGGAGGTGAAGCCTGGCCACTACCCTAAGCTTGCCTACAAGCTCCTTCTCCTGTGCTACTGGTAACAGCTGCCTGGTTTCCTGCTGCTCAAGTTTTTGCTGCAGCTCCTTTGGGAGCATCATTCTGCAGCTCTAACAAAGCCAAATACTATATTTACTTCCCCAACATTCATGCCCACTCTGCTATGAGCAGAATTTATTCCTTCTGCCCTAAAGTACTTAAAAATAGAAACTGATGTACCAATTTACAACAGCTTTAAGCCTGCAAAGCTCTTCTGCTTCCAGCAGTAAGACAGTTGGGTGTGCAATGGGCTTCCTACGTTTACTGGCAACGTTAGGCTAAACCATAGCTGCACTCACATTTTCAGAAGTAATCCACATGAATGAAAAAACAGTAATTTGGGAGTAAAAGATTACCAGCAGGATCAGCACTGCTTCATTGAGACAACTCGAGCTCCCTGGCTGAACTGCAATTCCCCACTCGTGTTGGCAGCCACACATCCTTGTCCAGAGCTCCATGTGTGCACAGTACCATCTGCACGGTGAGACTGCCGAGGAGCATCTCTATTACTGTTTAATTTACTGCACCTAACACATCAACAAATGAGTTGATTATCGTGGGTTCTTCCCTATCTGCATGGTTTTACTCCCTCTGTTAACTTCTGTCACCTAGAACCACAAAATATATCTAATTATAATTAAACGCCATTGCTGATATGTGGGAGTGAACAATTTTGCCCACTCTCCACCCCTAATTTGGATTAGCCTGCCTCTACAATAAAATACAAGCTGAAAAATGTTTTGAGCAGTTTCTTGGAAAGATTTTTACCCTCATTTCTACCTATTCCCCTGCTGACGCTGCAAAAGTAGGTATCATGTATGTGAAGAATGATCAGGTGGGATTCAATGTTACAAAATGTACAAAAATGCTGAGGGGCTGCAGTTTAAGCTTAGAAAAACAAGAGTTTAACATTAATACGCTGACCTAAATATCCATATCCAGTCAGATTTCCATTCATTGGAAACATTCTCTCGATTTTTCAGGGCATATAAAAATTTCTATGAAAATTAAAAGAACAGATGGATGAAGACATGAATCTTTGCTTAAAGCAAAGAGTAATTTTAAAAATCAGCACAATAAACAAGGAAATTGTTCTTGTGATCCTACAAAACAGGTATTTTTAACATAGCCTTTCCTCTGAACATCTGAAGCACATCCCAAAGCTAAAGCTGGTATGTTTCTGAACGTGCCAATTTTATATGCATGTAGCATACACATACAAATGTGCACATTTGTGTCATGTAATCTGGACATCATTTGGATTGCCCAACAGCCACAATCATAGGAGCACAGCTGTTTCTAAAGAGCAGTGCAGTACAGTCACGGTTACTGATTTGCCAGGGGATGTTAAGGTACAAAAACAAGTTTATTGGACTCTAGCAATAGGAAAAGAACAATGGCATAGAAAATTAATAGGTGATTTACTACAGTAGTAATTACAGCTGATCACTTCATTGTGTTCCTGAAGGGTCTGAGGAGAGAAACTTGCCATTCCTGCCAAGTTTTGAGAGCCTTTCATCTTCCATGGAGAGGAGGAAATTTGAAATGTGCAGAAGGAAAGGACAAAGTCAATAGAATTTCTAAAGGGCATTACTGTTTTATAACCATGAGTTGTTTTTTCATCTAAGGCATAAGATGCAATGTCAAGTGGCAAGCAATGAAATATTTCTTAAGCTGTTGGCTGGATCTTCCATCACTAATTGATGCAGCTCCAGAGCTTGCAGTAAAACCACGGCAACTTGGGTGTGCTGTTCTCTTGTTCAACACTGTGATTAGTAAACTCACTACAATGAGGAGGATCATGTATCATTAATAAACACAAAAAAAATACAACAGGACTTCCACAATACAGAGCTTGTGAATGCTTCAAAGAAAAGGCTTTATCCTTTTAATGCTAAACAGATAGTTTGTATTTTTATGGTAGTTTGATGTCATCTGTCTGAATAAATTTGGAGTTGCAACTCATTTAAGATTATATGGACAAACAGAGTGGAAGCAATCTGCTTGAACATTTCTTGGCTGAATGGTTTAAAAAGCAACTTTTGACACTAATTTGTTGAATGGATGATTGTGAGCAACAAAAACAAATTAAAAGTTAAGTGTTTCAGCTAGATCCTCAGCTAATAAAAAGCACTGGTGGTCCATTAAATTGTGTGGCTTTGCTCATTTGTGTCTGCTGAATATCTGCCTCTATACTTAATGTGACTATCCATACACTTAGCCATACAGTTATACTCTGCCTGCACTTCATTCTTAGTACTGAGCATCTTTTATTCCTGCACTTCCAACAGCAGCAGGAGCATTTGTCAGCTCCAGAAGTCACAGAATTAGTCCTTATGTGCTTGGAATAGTCAGGACTGCCACCAGAGACCCCTTCTGCTGCACGTGTAGAATTTGATAGATATGAATGTACATGGCCTTTACATGCTTAAATTCTGTGATCCTTAATTTACAGGAACAGATGAGCATCATATGTTCATCTATACTCATTACATAGTAAAAAAACTCACTCATCTTTGAAATGAAGTCCTGCCGCTGTCAAGCCAAATGCTCACAGGCTTTCCCTTCAGAGCTTGGTCTAGCACTTCTGAATTGCTGTAAGCCTTTTAGCCTCCCTGTTCTCCGCTGCATGCTGTTCTCTTTCCTTTCCACTAAATACATGTCGTGTCCACCCAGTCAGCACAAATTGCTGCATTTCCTGACACCCTGTTCCTGTTTGCCGTGTCCAACCTGTTCTCTTGCACCTCTGCACTGCCCTATGCTGGACAGCTGATGTAAAAACACAAGTTAACATGCTAACACCTGAAACCAGAGAGCTGTACACCCAGACACGCCCAGCCAGGTCAAATCCCACTCATCTCCAGTGAAGGGAGCTCATCTGCTCAACACACACTCACTGGGGTGCCAGCAGATAGTAAGGGAGACAAAAACAATCTAGAAAACAAACATCACAGAAGCCAATACTGCATCCTCTCTGCAAGAACTGCATGGGGTGTGGGTGTATAAACATATGGAGTAAATAATGGAAAAGTATTTAGATAGAAATGGAATAAGAAAGAAATGGTTAGTTGGAAAAAAGGTCTGCCTCCTCTAACTTGCCCCCTGATTCGAGTTTAGAAGAGTAATAAAAAAATATCATTCAAACCCTGTGCTTATTTACCACATGCTGGTTTCTTGTTTTTCCTTTTAAACCCAGCATCACAAAATCTGGTGCCTCATAACATGTTCTGTTTTCCATTACAGGAGTATAATGCGGATGTAAACTGCAGTGGGTTATGTTTGAAAGCAAAATTTTGACTTAATGGGATTAAACTGAATATAGGAAAAGTGTTGTTGCAGCTTCTAATCAACTACCAGAATGAGTTTTTTTGTTTTGTTTTCAGTTCACAGAGAATCTTTAGTCTAAAAGGAGAATATTCAAACACCAGCTAGGCAGCCCAGGAACAAAACAGCTCTGCAGCCATTGCCACTTAAATTCAGAAAGAAATCAGTCTTCATACATCACAGTGGAAGATGGCTGCCAGCTGCAGTCAGGGAGGCATCTCCCCTCTGTACCACAGCAATTAAAAGATCATGTAATTACTGTTCATCTAGCGCCCATGGAAGTCAAAGGAAACCATTCATCGACTGTAATGGGCTTTGGAGCAGCTTCAAAATTTCTCCAGCATTTGCAGTCCTGATGCTGGAAACCAAATGCATCCCAGTTTAACTAGGCTCATCCACAGCTAGGAGTGTTTTCACATCTTTCTTTCATCTAATATAAACACAGCCCTGTAAGCCCAGGCACAACTGACCATCAGCATCAATTAAATGGACTATTTGTTGAAGGAAATAAGTACAGTGAGTCAGTGTTTACACATGGACCATTCAACAATCCAGGCTTTTTTTTTCCTTTGAAAGAAACAAACTTCAATCTAACAAAATCAAACCTTTTGTCCAAAAGAGAAAAAAAATTCTGAAGAGTGTAAGCCAGGATTGCCCCTTGCTTCAGCAAAAGTTTTTAATTACTCTTGCTCATCCATGACTACAGGATAAAAGAAAACAGGGCATGCTTGCTACATGTTCTTTTTTGTGGTAGTTTGTTAGATATTTTTAAGTTTCATTTTTCAACTTTTTCCAAATTCAACTCTTCCACCAGGGACAAGGAACAATGTTCTTCCTCCTTTCCAAAAAGAAACTCTCCACCCTTCAACCTCTTCCAGTCCACTCCGGTTTCTTTAGGAAAAAAAACATTATCCATACAGAAGTTACCATTCTATAGAAAAAAATAGAAAAAAAAAAAAAACAGATCTTGCCATGTAACAATTTAAATCCTTTTGTGTGCATAAACATTTTTACTCACCTGATATTCTTTTCTTGCCTGAAGTGGTACCTGCTCTGCAAACATTTTAATACTCATCAGGCTTCTGAAGGAGGCTTTTGTTGAATTATTTCACAGGAACTACTGAGGACCAACTCCACAGAGGGAGATCCTTAGTCATTGCTGAACGTGCCCAGACAGCTTGGTGAATCCACAGCTTTTAGTGACCAACAGGTATTCACCATGTTAGCATTTCCTTTTTGCACTTCCAAGTAGTCTCCAGCCCTTCAAACACCTGTTTTTCTGAAGTAACATTTTCAAAGCACCTTCATAACCTATAAACTCAGACTTACTTTCAAAAATTGCTATTTGAATTCTTAGAAATTCTGGTTACCTTCATTCAAAAGCAAGCTATGAAGCTCCAAATCGTGTCTGAAGTCAGTTCTTTTGCAAAGTTTTGTTCATTAAACCCATTTACACCAGCACAAGACTGGACTCAATCTGTGTCAATAATGAATTGCACCACACACTGCACAGCTAGAACAATGTCTTGACACCTGTGAGGAAGAAATGTTCTTTGCATCTCAGAGCCACTTTAACAACCAATGGTCCCTCCTCAGTTTAACATTGATAGAGCTCTAATAAAATGGGATTTCTTCCCTAAAAAAAAAAATGGAAGTTTAGACAAACTCATGCATGCTGGAAATCTAAGCTAACCAGATTTTGCCTTTGCAACAGCTATATGTTTAAATTGTTCAAGTCCTTCTGCTGTCTCACCCTCAGCGGGCAATAAAGCTCCTGTCTAGAGACCTGTGTTCACAGAAAAAACAAAACAAAACAAAAACAAACAAACAAACAAAAAAAAAAAAAAAAAAAAAAACACACAGAAAAGCCAAGGGATTATTTGCCCAGAGGACAAGAAGACAGAGGACCTGACCTTTCTATATACACAATAAAACAATGGTAGTTAAAACCTCTTTACATTATACTGAGACAGATGAGGCAAACAACTGCATGATCTGGAAAACATCTGCTAAACAAAATCAATGATAACCAGAATGAGCTCTGTGATGGCCCATACTCACCCAGCTGCCAGGAATCATCAGTGAGCTGCTCACAGCAGCAATTAGTTACTAATGCAGAAGTTTGCGGGGCAGGACCTGTGCTCAGAGCACCTGCACAACTTGTGTTCAACACTGCTATGCCTTGGAGTGGATTTCCAGCACACTGATGCATGGAAAGACTTCTCAGCCTTTTCTCTCTAACATGTTCCAGGGTCAGAGCTTAGATCACACCAGCACCCAAACTTTGACTTGCATGCCCAAGCCTGTAATGCCATTCCACTCTGAAAAAGCAACTTTTCATTGAAATACATCTACAAGTTGCTACACGAAGATCTGTCAGGTGAGTGTTAGGAGGCAGTCTTTGAAACCTGGCAGCAGTATGCTTTTTCAAGTCTGTAAACTCATGTTTGTTTTAAGAAGTCAGTGTAAGAATACTCAACACCAACAAGCACATTGAAAGAAAAATTCCTCCTACCTTTTCTTCTTGTGACTTCAAACCTTCCGGATTCCTATAACGAAAAAGAGAATTTTTGTGGCTTGGTGTTTTTTTTTGAAAAAACACAAGAATTGTTCAAAGGCAGCATGAACAGAAACCCCTAAAAGCATTAGTCATTGTCACAGAGATGCATCTATGAAGCTCTGCACAATAACTGAGTAATTACAAGTATACATTTCAGTTTGTCCATAAATATTTAATGGATTAATATATCACCTGAAGTGATTCATCATTCCACAACAGGTTACATGGTAGAGCGCGGTATCTTACTTTAAATGGATTTTCTTCTATTGTTAAATGGAAACAGCTATAAGGGGTTTTATTATTAATACAGCAAGATTTTGGAATTGAGGGAGAAGGAGCAGTTGTGGGTCTTTTTAGCAGAGACTGTCGTGAGTACCTGAATAATTTCAAAATAATCAGACTACTCATGCTCATTTCAATATTTGCACAGCCACATTATCTGCCCTGTTTCTTGCAAAGCATCACTACCACCTCCAGTCAGAAAACTTTAAAAAACACATTGCTTAGAGTCTCAAAGGGCATTGCATTCCCAGACAACACTATCTACTTACACCAATGGTGAGACTCCAAAGGAATAAATATTTAATTCCAAGTGGGAAAGTTATTTATGGATTAATTACTAATGCTTATAATTTCTACCATTCCAGTTATTTCTTGCAACCAGTGGTGAAGATAGAGGAATCTCAGAGGCCTCTAGAGGACCATCCTCACACACCACTTGCCCTGCGTCCCACTGACCTGGACACTGCCCACTCATGCAGGATCAACCCCACCGAGCACAAACCTGGAGCTGGAAGACCCCGAATACATCCTGGCAGACACCAGCACAGCCTGTGCTGCCACAGGCACTGGGGATGCCCATGAGGTGGCAGTGACAGTGCCAGCAGCTGCTTCCCACTGGGCCTCAGGACCGTCCTTCCTGCATTCGATATACCTCAGAATCAGCTTGGCTCTGATTTGGTAATCTGCTCCCAGATTTTAAAAGCTACTTTTTCCCCACTGGTGTCCCCTACAGCAGGGACACAGGAAACAGAAGCAACCTCTCCAGCTCCCTGCCAAACACTCGCTATGCAGATTTTTACCCCCGTGGATATGCCTTATTTAACTTCATTTCATTCCCTTCGTGCTCACTGGTCCCAGATGTTTATTTACCTGAGAATGAAATAAAAATAATTTTTTCTCCTTTTGATAGGAAAAAAAAATGGCCTTCCTAGACATCTGAGCTTCATCCCACCTGATGCTTATTATGGTTTTATTTGTGCTCTGTTTTCACTTAAAATAACTCCCTGCAGACCACGCTTAGACAAAGGGAAGTAAAACAAAGTGCTGTGCATCTCATCAAATCTACCCACAGCCCTTTCTGCATTAGTGCTTTGCCATGGGGTAACAGAAACCAGAAATCTGCTACTGGAGCATGTGATAAAAATAGAGCTTTTCAAAGTAACAGAAGATAGAAATAAACCAAGGAAAAACAGCTCCTGAAGTAACAGCAGTACCTGCTCGGCTAACAACTGCTGGCCTCACTTCCCCAGCCTGGGACCCAGGCAGCATCACTTCAACCAAAACAAGCCGTTTCACTACAGGATTCAATATTTCTCACACAACACACGCTATGTAGCTTTAGCTATTCATTTACTACCTACAGAAATGCTCCTTGTTGTCTTGTCACCACAGGACCCCAGCACAGTCCCAGCTCACGGCCTGGGTACAGCCCAGCCGAGGCCTGCACCAGCCCAGGGCCGAATCCCACCACACATCTCCTGGGCCTGCTCGGCTCAGTCCTGGTGACAATTTTATATTTTATCACCATTTGTGCATACACAGAAGAGGCAGCTTCTCTCTCCGGTCTTGAAAACAAGTTGTTTTCTTATCAGAAAAGTAGTAGGATCAGGAAGGCAGAAAGGGGCTCCTTGCCATCCTCCAAGCCAACCGAGGGGGATAAACAAAAAAACAAGTTGGTATTTATAAAAACACTAAGTTATCATTCCCCGTAGGATTCTACCTCAGTGATCTCAAGAAATATGGGAAATGGCAGTCAGGATTAGTACAGACTTCAAAGCATTTATCCTCTTTAGGCGGCAAAGCTCTGAGCTGTGCAGACAGTTACACTCCAGGGACCTCTCAAAGCTTTTCAAAATATTAGTTTAAGAGGTGGGGCCCAGAATGAAAAAATCCAGATACAGCCTGATATCATTAAGCCCGTGTACGTGTAATATGTGCAAAAGGGAAGAGTACTTTTAAAGTTCCCCTGGAGTCCCTCACTTTAACAAGCTGCTTGAATACTCTGCAGTTCAAAGGCTTAGAAACACTAAAACTAATTACAACTATTACATTGATCAAAAGAAAAAAAGACAATCACACGCTAAAAAAAATTCAAGTGTCAGCTCACTTGTATTAAATACCCTTTTGGTATTTCCATGAAAGAACTGCATAGACACCGAGGAAAAAAACAAAGGTTGGTCTTCAAAGTTCCCCTTCTTTTACTCCATTTCTCTTTATCACTGTAAGCTCTGATGAATACAAACTACCCAAAAACCAGATGCAAGATTTAGAGGAAAAATCTTGATGGCAATACAATGGGAGAATACGAGGTCAGGCTGCAAGCTACCACTTCATTACCACAGAGAATGTCAGCGCTTGGTACTCCCCCAAAACATCCCCTTTCATGGAGAAAAGGCCAACGGCACTGAGAACACTCAGTATTTCAGCAGCATACACTAAAACCTGGGAAAGGAGAAAAACACCTGGCAGCCATGGACGGATTTAAGTGGCCACAAAAAAAGAACAAGCTCCAGGGAGAAAACTGAGGCCTCTGTTCCTCCAAGTGAAGTGAAACTACAGCAAAACCCCAGTATTTTCTTAGTTTGCCTCCACCTAATCTTTTTTTTTTTTTCTGTAACACAAAAGAAACTATGCTAATTTTCCTCCTTAAGGGCATGCTAAATGTAAGACCTTTCTATTAATGATCTAATACACCGCTAAGACACACTGCTGGTACGTCTGGCCACAGGCACAGCACCGTGACGCATGCTGTGACGGTGGCAATCCCCACAAAAAGGAGCAGTCACCCTTTCTTTGAAGTGTAGGATACTGCTCTCAAGTTAAAAAAAAAAAATAAATAAAAATCAGAGGTTTTAATAACATTAGTAGAGAACCAAACCATTTTGATAAAAATGACATTAAAGTTCTCAGATGCATTGCCTGAGGAATACGTCTCTGCAGAAGCCATAAAGCAGATGGTTATAAATGAGACTTATTTCATGGCCGCCATTTAGTGACTGCAAATTCCTTTAACTAAAAATCTAATTTTATCAAAGCATAGATCATGTGTTTTTAAGTGAAAAAAATTGTCTCCAATTTTTCATTCCTTCTGCAAAGCTTCATGAAAACCATAACAATTAATGTAATACAGCAGTTTTGTTTGTCAAGGCTCAGTTTCAGTACCTATTTTCCTCCTTTTTAAAGTTAGTTAATTGAAGGCAGAACAAAGGGCCCCTCTGTTCTGTACCTGAAGTACATAATCATTGCTTTTGTGGAAATCAATGTGGTATGGTTGCTCCAGTATCGCTGTTTGCAAGGCATCTATCTACTGGAAAACCACATCTCTGAAAGACAAACCAGACCTGTGTCTGCACATGAGAGCAGATGCAGTGATGAGAAGTATTAATCCTAGATGGGTTAGATGGACCACAAAAATCAGAAACAGTTCCCTGCCCACTATCAAACACTTCGTTCCCCAAAGATGCTGCATGGAAGCATTGCACAAATACTTGCATGAACCTCATGCAATTTAACAACTTTCTTGCACAAAGCCCTTTTCTGCCTTTATAGCAGTGAACACCAGCCTTCCAGAAGACAGCATCACGATGTCCTGCCAAGACATAATAGCCAGTTTCTGTTACAGGCTCCTGATTAATGCTGAATCATGGGGTGCACAGACAGTACTTCTGGAATGAAGAATCAGATTTCATTCAGAACAAACACTGGGGGAAGTGTGGGGGGTATTTTGGGGCAGAGTTAAATGCAACTACACATAAGGAATACACAACATACCAAGGACACTGCTTGGTGGCCAAGGAGCTACAAGTGGATTTACTGACAGTCGTTAGTGGTGGATCCAAGCAGCAAAACCACTTATGGGTCCGTTTGGTAGCAGGGTAGATAAATTCTTTGAACACCTCTGTATAAAAATGCATCAATGGTAGTGTTATATCCCCACAACACCTTGCTGTACATCACAGCAATGCTCTCCTTGTAAATCCTTGTTGCAGGCAGACCAGGCCATGGGAGATGCTGCTCTTCCTGCTGAAGCAGGAGGCTCCTCATTTCCTGACCCCCCTGGACGTATGCGTCACATTATTTCCAAGGAGCACACAGCACCTTTCATGCTCAGATAAAATCCTACCAAAACACTTCATGGTCAAAGGTTTCCTTTCTGTTATACTTTACCGCAGCCTCCACTGAATTCTTTTTTTCCCCCTATTCCTGGATGATGGAAGACCCACCACAACACCAAATATACCTACGCACCAGTATTTACAGGTATTTATGTATGGCTGTGCATTTGCTGTTCTCTTGTTAGCAGCCTCTGACCACAGGAGCATGATGTCTGGCTTGTACCGAGTCTGGTACCAAACAGGTACCAACCGCCCCTAAGTACAGCAATTCAGGGGATAATCCTGCAGTGTTTTCAGTCCTGTCCTTTAATACTGATTGTGATATAGTCACAAGGAATAATTCGCTTTTCAATAACCATATGCAAAGGTTGGTGTAGCAGTCCTTGCCAGAGCCAATTACCACAGTAAATGGAAGAGATGCAAGAGCCAAAAGAACAGGTAACATTTTGGATCAGCAAGTGATCCCTTATTATTGGACTGTAGCAGCCCTCTTACCAGGTACTTTCGGGAGTGCTCAAACAGGATAAAGCCAATTCAGCACATGCAGCTGGGCTCATGCTGGGTCTATCACAAAATTAGACATTACCTCTGCACACAGCCAGTCTCCAGGGACCTGCTCTCCAGATCAGCCTAACTGCTGTACAATTTCTAAATATATAGCCCTAACTCATTTAGCAAATTAATAAAGAAGTGGCTGTTCCTACTAATAGAGTATTATCCCACGGATTTCCCCCCCACACTTCAGAGCATGCTCTTATCACAAGTGAGGGGTCAAGACAATTACACTGACCTCCAGCACAGGGTGAAGCACTCTGTGTATGGATTGCAGCACATGCAGTAGTAGTGCAATATTATGGCTAATATGTAGCTTGGTTTAACAATCAGGATTTTTCTGTTTACAGCCGTGAACACAATATATTCCTGAAAAAAGATGCTAATGAGGCAGAGAACATCTACCTTTTTTTTTTTTTTTTTTAAATCAGGCATGAGGAAGAAAATAAGCCATATACTACAGTTTGGAGAAAGCTTAATATCAGGACAGAAGCTGGCAATTTAGATTTGTCCTGTCTAGTATAAACTGAGAAAATCTGATGTCTCACATCACACAGTATCATCTGCTCAAACATACGGTAGCTAATTGAGATAATTGCTGCTTCTCTGATTTATTCACTATTTCAGGACTTCAGATTAGCAGCTCAGGTACAGCTCCATAAATTTCCATGTTGTCATCTGGAAGCTAATAGGAAGCCTGTTTTAAAAAAACAAATATGCAGCTGTATCCTTCCTAACCTAAAGAGGTAAGAAATGCCCAGCCTGATGATAGAGAGGATTCTCAAGTAGAACTGCCTTCCTTTCAAAGCCACTGCTATACCCTTTCTTGAATGGAGGATACACTACATTTGGGGAAAAAAAATTGGTCAATATTTAGTCTTTTAAGGTTAATTAGCTTCTGAACAGGATGTCAGAAAATGTAACCATCCACATCATCACAGCAGAGTTAAAATTGCCTTTTTTTTTTTTTTTTAATTTGCAAGATAAGTTTTACTCTGATCTAATTCTCTGCTTCAGGAATATATCAGCATTTCACCACCTAGATACGATTTTTCACAGTTGCTCAACTGTGACATGAGAAAAACTTACAGAAAATGTGATTCCTGCTAGGCAGTTTGTGCCACAGCTCAGCAGAGCCGAGCACCCTGAGCCTCACAGTCCCTCCCCTCCCCAGGGAACAGCACCCAACCCTGGCCACCTTCAGCACCAAAATCCAAGGTCATTAGCACCTGAGAAACCACCCACAGCTGCGGTCTGCTGCCGGCTGTGGCTGCTATTAGTTGAGAGGTGATAGCCCCAGTGGGCTGGGCAATGTGAGACAACCATGAGGGATCACAGCACATGCTACCAGAAGTTTTAAAAAAAAATAAAGGAAGGAGGATTTGGGTTCTGGAAGGGATTGCATGCAAGAAGGTACCTTTAAATTGTGCCTACAGAACTTGTGCACCTTGAACTACATTTACACTGCTAACCAGCACCTACAGCCAAAGTTTTGCATCCCTAGAGGGATAATAATACCAGTTAAAATTTAGAATATCTACAAGCAGCAATTACAGCTTTTAAGAGATACCACAAATGCAGGTAACAAGGAATGAATTATCAGCATATCCCAAAAAGTGATACAAAAATAAATAAAAGCCTCGTCTCCCCTTCCCTTCATTAAGGTTTAAAGCAGGAGCAGGCTTTAGCACAGTATAGATTTTAATTCCAATCTGATTCTTTCCTTCCTTTCTCCAAACTGACTTACAAGCAGGAAGAGCGCGCACACAGCAGAATACATTACTACTAATAATTCTTAAAATAAACACCAGGATATTAGATCTTCAACTGCATATAAAATTGATACACTGTGCCTGTCTTATTCCAAGCTCACGCTCTGAAATTATGCCTCTATTTGAATTATAAGCAAAAGCTTTTATCAAAAGCCTTTGCAGTTTTGTATCTTGCCTCCCAAAGCAGTGCCTTCGTAGTCAGATCAGGAAATACAACTTTGCCGGGGGAAGCAGCACAAAACCATCCCCATTACTCCCCTGCTGCTCAGAATCATCAACTGTGGTCTTCAGCTGAGGCATTAAGTGAAACAACATTGAAGAACCTGCAGATAATTAGAAATTTCAGGAATAATTGATACTCCTGGAGAAGCGCAGTTCAGGCTGTGAGTGGACTCCAGAGGGATGGTTTATCCTGTGTAGGCTGGCACAGAAGGGCTGGTACGACACAGCTGTTTGCAGTCATGCTGAAGGTGAAGGTGACATTTATTACTTGGAGATTTTAAGCAGCTCAGGTGCTACGCAAGTAATAACTAATGAACAAGTCAAAGGATAGATAATCTACACAGCTGAAAGCTTCCAGATGCCAATAAGAAAGTTATGGCACCTTGCAAGTAAGGTGTTACATCCATTAGCATCAAAATAAGACTTGGCATAGCTGCATATGATACTTTGAGGTTGGTGGTGCAATTTAAGGCAAAAGCAAGATGAAGTGATAAACATTGGTTAAAAAATATGATCAAGGAACTCTTCAAACATTTTCACACTGTGTCTAGTGTCCACTTGAACTGTGCTGTCACAGCCCATGGCAGACAGCAGCACACCAGCAGTGCCTTGCTGCTCTCTGGGAACAGCCAGTTGCAGCACAAGGCAACCTCAGTGAGGTTGAACGTCTTGCAGCATGGAAAGGGGAAAAAACAAATGTGCCAGTACTTGGATCTGTGAGAGCTGCTGTTACCTGTGTGAGCACAGGGAGCTCGGCTTTTGCTCTGGACTAGAGGAGCCCCTGGGGACACAGCTCAGCTCGCTGTGGGAGCGTGGGGTGCTGTGCACATCATAGTTCTGGTGTCTTGTGAGACTTCTTCAGCAGGAGGGTAGGTTGCAAAAATGCAGCTGGGTATGAAAGCTGAAAGTGATTAAGTATTTCTAAAAAACAAATTAAAAAGTCAGAGCAGCTCTGGTTCTGTAGCCCAGAAGTCAGAAGTCTGTACCATAACCACCCAGGATCTATCAGTGACATCCAAATATCTCCTCCACCAGCCCAGCACAAACCACTCCATTCTAATCTCCTGACCAAATTCTCCCTCAGATTTGATATGCAGAACTCCAGGGTTAGTTCAGGTTGGGCCTTTTCTCCTGTGCTTATACTGGAAACTCCCCACAGCTACTAACAGTGCCTAAAACTCACAAACTACATTTTTAAGAATTCTTTTCCATTTCAGAAAGGAGATGTGACCCCAGAGTGTACCATCTATTGCCTCAAAAGCAAACCAAAGGCCTTCTAAGATAACAAAGCTGTCTGTGAAACAGTCACCTATATAATGCCCAGCCTAACATGAAAACAGCCATGCTGAATGCAGGGGCAAAGCCTTTTCCATAACTATCACCCCAGAGCAAGTGAGCATTTGTGGTTTTGAATATACTCCACTCAGAACTTAATTTCAGGATGGTTCAAGCCTAGAAAGCTGCACATCCCAGCTCCACGGTGCAACACGTGCAGCACCCAGAAGCTTCAAGAACTTTTCAGCACCCTCCTGAACCAGCCCGAGAAGTTTTGCAATGTAAAATGACAGCAACAGCATCCAAAAGTAATATGAACCAAGCAAGTTGCAGCTTTTCAGTTTAGTACCAACACTGTCCTTTTTAATTAGGTTTTCTATTTTAATTCATTACATACCTATGGAACTCCAGACTACATATGCATGTTTATTACTGCTCTATTCAAGACTAAAAATATTTCAGAAAAGCCTCTTCTCAGGAACACCCCATAAATTTGAGAGGTGGAAGGCTGAGCATCAGGAAAACAGACACCACTGCTGTGCTAGGAAGTTAATTCCTCATGCAGAAAGGCTGGGTACTGCAGTCTATGGCCTCAAGACTTATTTTTCCCTTTATAAATGCAAAGCACAACTGCAATAATTCTACCACAGACCATGAAGAAATCGATTGAGCAATCTGAACATAAATTAAGCAATGTTTTTGATTCAGTAAACTTGTTCCTATGTAGATCAAAGCAAGTATTAGTGAAGGTCAGTGACCCATAGCCAAGTATTTGCTTTGATGAAGTTAGGAGGAATCTTAGATCAGGGCATACTTCAAATTATTTGACCTGTAAATTAACCCTTTACATATTTTTAAAGCAATTTCAGTGAATTGCTACGAGCTTCTATTTGTGATTCAATGATTTAAATGCATGTTAATGGAATTACATATTAATCAGAAGCCATGTATTTGGTAACTAACAAACATTTCTGAGGAATAAAGAGCAGCATCTGAGGCTCTGGCTGGCACGGGCTCCAAACCCACAGCACCATAAAGGAAGAACAGCCACAATTCCACTGCACAGGAGACGAACTCCCAATTGAACAAAGCCAAATATCACCAGAAAAGAATTGTTTTTTTTTTTTTTCTTATGAAAATGTATTAAGGTTAAGTTTTCTGAAAGATAACAAATGCATTTTGAGAAAACAGCAGTTACCTCCATTTCGCTGTCCTATCTGACAGCTACATTCAGGATCTCCAGATTCACTTTGGTCTTTGGTGTTACATCATATAAACACTTTCTTGGGGAACAAGCTTTCTGTACAGTTACTTTATTAAAAATCTGCATTATAACTTACAGCCCTGGAAGCTATTTTAACTGCGTTTTGTACATTAAAAGTTTTAATATTCACACCGGTTATAAATTCTGTACAAATCTGAACAAATGCATTTCTAGCTTAGATCCTTTCACCTCAAGCAAGATCAAGTAATTGGTGCAATAACTTCATGGTTTTTAGAGCAAGATCAAATGAATGAATGTCTTTCATGTAGTGTAATAGTTCTACAGCTTATATTAAAATAAATCATTTGAGTAATGAATTTAATTCTTCAGAATAACTTTTTCAAAAATCATAACTAATATGCATTAGCAAAGAATTATTTTTTTAAATACAAAACCATGCCAAATATTTAATTATTTCTAAAAAGCTAAAATGATCCAAGGCAATACAAAAACATTTAATATTTGAGTGCCTGTATACTATGTGTTGACTACACAGCAACAAAGCACAAGAGGAGGTGAGGGTGGCAGTGTTTTCTTCACTTTCACAGAAGGGAGACCTCAAGGAAAAAGCACACTTGAGACAAAACTCAATGTCAGAATCTCAAAATCTCCACTAAAATAATTATTAAGTCCTGCTAAACAGGAGCCAACTGTTTGACAGCATTGGCTTTCCTGACACCGCAAGGAGAGCCAATGCTGTCACCTTCAGCTCTGAGAGCAGGCTCAGTTGTTCCACAACTGCCACAAGCCCAGAGCATGAAAGCTGAGATGCCACCACTCTGCACTAAGGCAGGAGTCCCACCTCCCTGTCAGGCTGTGCATTCAGGGTCCTCTCTGGCCGGATCAGCACCACTGCCACCCAAAGGCCACCACGTGCCCTCAGTCCCCGTTGTGCCATCAGAAGCCAACATGGGCTCGAAGTTTGTTGGTCCTCCCAGAATGACCCATGGCTCAGGTATGCTTAGCAAATCAACCATTTCAGGCTTCTCCTGACAATCCTGTGAACCAAGTGAAGAGCCAGGATGGGGTTTGCTTATTGAATTTAGTTTCATGTGTCCCAGTGGCCTGAAGACAGAGCCTACTATGAAGTCTTTGGGGGACAAAGATCGCATCTCCACAACAGCCAGATGCACAATTTTCCTCCCAGAACTACAGCAATATACGCAAGAAGGGTAAGAGCTTGTGCTTCACGGTCCTTTCACAATCATTGCTTCTTCACTGACCTCCTCAGCAGGTGTTTAGTACAAATACATAAGGAAATATGCCCCTGCTTGTTTTCTGTTTTCACAGTACAAAAAGCCTGAACACACACAAAAATAGAGACAAGAGTTGTAGCTGCAGCAGCAGCTGATCTACAGTACCTCTTGCTGCAACCTCCCCGCATCCGAAAAGAGCCTTCTGCTGCCGGCCGAGTCCATCCATCCCCTCGTGATCAACGGGAAAACCCCAAGCAATACGAGCGATAACCAAAATCTTCTTGACTTCATCATTTCACGTCTGTTGAAAACAAGAGAACAGTCATAAAGCGATCTCAAAACAAAACCCAGCTCGGATTCAGTAACACGCAGAAGCTTACTGTAACAGCTTGGTGAAATACTTACCCCTAGATTATCCTCTAACAGACATGCTGTTCCCAGCCTGACTCTGCCAAGCTGGACCACTGGGATTTCCAAATCTAGCTGCTGTGGCAAGGAACAAGCCACCCCAAACACACGGTTGTGGTCCTGTGGAAACCAAGAGGTGCCTCCACCCCTCCTCAGGCAGCGCAGGGTTACTCAGTCACTTCGTGCACTTGTACCCTCAGCAAATCGTCACAAAAGCCTCACCAGGCACTGCTGTTCGTTTCTTTGATCACCGGAGGCTCACAGCAGTGACAGAAGATGTTGTTATTCCTCTCAGACTCGGAGGATGACACCTGCCTCGAGCACATTCAGCCACGGCGCTGCCGGAGGCTGAGCTCGCAGCCTCGCAGGGCCCAGCAGCCAGCCCGGGGTGTCACAGCGACACCGGGAGCACGGGGCCTGTCACTCCTGGTCACACGAGAGACCTGCCCAGGAGGCCGCTGAACCCAGTAAAACCCACAAGACCTGAAGCAAACTCTGTACCCAAGATCATAGTTCTCCAGCTATGATCTAGGGGCTGAGCTTTCTTCACTAATTTGCCTCTGTCCCAGCCAGGACGTTTCTAAGCCCCCTCAGGCTCATCCTGCTCACCAGCAGCACCATCTCCCTGCCCTGGCTCTGCAACAGCAAGGAACTGGAGAGATATAAGCAAGGATTCCACCACAGCAGCATCCCCTTTGAGAGCTGTTCTTGTCCTTTTTTTAAAATTAATTTGGAAATACAAAGGCAAGCTACTCCAAGCGTTGCCAGGTGGAACTGCCGCATGTCGTGCGTACGTGCGTAACCCTGAGCTACCGCCCTGAAGATCAGCCAAGAGCATTTCAAGGGACACTGGGCTCCAAAAGCATGGCTGGACCTGAGAGCTCTGTACTTCACCTGCCCTTTTTGGGGACAGGACACCAGATTGTGCCCTTACTTCCCATAATGAAGATACCAAAGGAGTCTTCAAGCCTGGCTCCATTTCCACAGCAGCTGAGAGAAGTTTCAGCCTTCCACAGCAGCAGCAGAAGGTGCTAACACAGACCCACGATAAAGCATGATGACCACTTAACGAAGCAAGGGATGGCACTTCGACAACATGCAAGTGACAGGCTGCTGCTTGGTTTGAGCAACACACGTTAACGAGACATGTTACCCGCTAATGGCAAAATTAAGCCCCTGTGACATACCCAGTCTTGACAGGACTCATTTCAGCATTTTCATACCATGTATTTGCTGCAGGGTGTATCCAAGGCTTAGTGCACCGCTATTAATTTAGGACTGTAACTATTCACACCAGCACTGCTTTGGTCTCAACTACTTTGTCTGCCCAGAGACATCCCGTCGATAAAACGACACAGCCGCCAGCCACCGCACACCGCTCGCCCGCGGAGTTAAGGCATTGCTTTTTCCCAGCACTAATGTAAACACCCTGAATTGAGAGCACTCTGGATGAAATCAAAATTTATTAGGCTCTCTAAATTCCAATTAGAAACCTCAGATGTAATGTTACTGGGGCTACAAATAAATGTTTAATAAACCAAAGTCACTATATCAATAAGCGACAAGTACATTGTTACATTATGAATTGCTCTCGCAGAGCAATACTATTTCTCACGTTTTATAGAGGTATTTTGTATGCTCTGTTGATACCACCACAGCAAATACTGTTTCACTTTGCAGTTCTAGAGACCTCTCATTCGTACGCTGCTTGAAATCACAATCCTAGCCCAAAAGAGGGGACCAGCCAGTTTCGTGTATATTTAGTAGATAACCACTAGAAAACATGATGGTGTTTGGATTAAGATGCCTATAACACTGATGAAACTGAAAGGGCAGCATCTGCATGCTAAAACTCCACTTGTTTTATAAATGGAACTGGTAAAGCATCTCTCTCTCAGTTCAGAAATTACTTATTTTTATTGCACACTGACTGACAGAACATTAATTGGTCTCACTCATAAGAGGAGAAGGACACAGCAATATACATTATGATCTGAATAGCCTAAACCAAGCAACAAATGCACGCTATAAATATCAAGCAAGAGTTAACTCTGATACCACGTAGCATTTCCATGCTGCTCCGTGTCCCAAACCGTCCCCCAGCACCCCCTTACCCCGATGAGCCGCAGCACATCTGCCTGAGCAAAGCAGGAGACTCCTGGCAAGATCGGGTCTGCAGCTGCACCATGCAACACAACTACTGGGCTGCAGTGCAAAGTTCCCCAAAGTCAACCAAAACATTCACATGGATGGAATGGACCACTATAAACTCAGCCAAGTTCACCACCAATCTCCTGTCCTCACCTGAGCAAAGCACAATAGGCAGGACACGAGCCTGTATGGACAGCACCGCCCAGATAAATCACAGCTGACATACGATGTCCTGCATAAAACAAGTCGTCGTACACACACACACACCACGATGATGTTTGCAGCTAAACATTAGAAGCCCCCTGAGAACTGAGGGTGAAGAGGGGAGCCTGTCACCCACCTGCTCTTAGCAACATGGGAACAAACAGGTTTTAATCCCCCATGCAAAGCACAAGCTAGTAATTGTAATGCAGGCACTCAATTAAACCTATTTTCAAACCCAGTAAACAAAGTTACGCATCGCATCCATTTGCAACACCTCCTCTGGTTTCAGGGGAATTATTTCCAAAACCATCCTGGTTTTTATATTATGGCAGATACTATACAAAGGTTGGAGGTAAACCTACAGCTTGTGGCTTCTTCCTCTAAACTAGAGGAGAGCTGCAGCTTTCCTTGCAGCTGGCACTGCTTTGCCAAGAAACACTGGCACAAGAAGCTCAGCACCATGCTCTGTGCTGTTACTTGGCCAAGCCCTGCAGGTGCTGGTGTAACACTGGCAATTACAGCGTGCCCCCATCCTGGGCTCGGATGGGTTTGTGCACACAAATATACAGGGGGAGCCTCAACTCGCATAAAGATTGGGGCTGCACATCTGAACCAAGAGAAACAGCAAGCAGATGTAAGCCAGAGGTACCAGCACAGGCTTTAGGATGCAGGTTTTAGAGCTGCTCAGGCAGAAAGGGTCACCTTGGAGAAGGCAGGCACTAATCACATCGGCCATTTGCGGGGAGAACACCACAAGTTGTTTAAAGCACTTTGGTGACACACGGTACAAGTAGGCAGGCAGACAGATTGCTGCCGGCAGCCCACAACTTTTTCCTCCACAACACAGCAGCTTTTAGAATTCAATTAGGGTGACTGTAATAATATTAAGCAATTTGCCAAAACCAGTTATTGGTTTTGTTTTCAGGGCTACTTAAATTGCAGCTTAACTTTTAGTACCGAAAAATTAATAGTTCACAATAGCTTTTAATAATTTCCAACACGCTCCACATTAGAAAGAAAGGTTCAACTTAATTACCTGAAGTTATGGCTGTTGCTATAAGCAAAAAAAAAAAAAAGGCATTTTGACCAAGCCATTGCCTCTATAAATTGGCTCTGTTAGCACAAGATAAGGATCTGCTCCTCAGTTCCTCTGCCACTGCCTGTTCCAATTGCCTCAGCCTTATCTAAACAGTATTTCTGTGGCCTGTGAAATAATTTTCATGCCCATAACTTCCTGTCAATTGCAATAAAGACTACAAATTTAGGAAAAAAAACATTCCAAGATGACCTTTCAGCACGACATAATTAAGGCAAACAACGCTTTCCGCCAGCTATCTGCAGCATCTCAGCCACGGGAAGTTTGGATGCGTTGGGAACTCGCTGGCACCAGCAGCGAGGTTTAGCTACGAACCAGGCGTTGGGTCTGTTTGGGCATAAAAGGACGCTTTGGGATATTTCAAGGAATAATTTACTTTAAATTTGAGACACTACAATGAGGATTGTAGTGTCTCGATTTTTTTTTTTCATCTCGATGATTTTTTTTCCCAGGAAAAAAATAAAATAAAATAAAGAGAGCAGTGGTCCAGTCGGAATGAAGGGCCATAAATCTGGCAGATTTTAACCCTTGCTTGCCAGGCTGCCCTTATCACACCTGGGTACGTTTCAGCTCGGTTTATGCTGGGGGCAGCTCCGCAGCACCCCGGCGGAGCACCCGATGCTCTCCATCACCCCCCAGGCGGCTCCAGCCGGCCGGGCAGCCCGGGATTATCACCGATAAACCCCCCCACACCGCTCTCCGCCTCCAGCAGAGCCCGCGGTGCCCGCAGCCCCCGGAGCCCCCCAAACCTCGGGTCCCGTCGGGGCGCTCCGGGGGCCGCCGCCGGCCCCACGGCGCCACCCAGGGGCCTCGCGGGGAAGCGCCGACCCCACTCGCGACCGCGGCGGCTGGACCCGAGCCCCCCCGACGGCAGCAGCAGCAGGAGCAGGAGCAGGAGCAGCATCCCCTGCCTCGGCTCGGGGTTTGGGGGGGGGGAGCCGGCCCCAGCGCAGCCCACCCTGCCTGGAGGGAGCCGTTCTCAGCTCTTGGTTCCCAAGGCTGGAAGTCGGGGCGAAAAGGAGGAAAAGGAAGGAAAGGGGGGAAAAGGGGGGAGTGGGGCGACCCCCTCCGTGGGTGCCCACCTGTTTCCAAGCCCCTCCCGGGGGCTCGGCGCGGAGCGGCAGCGATCCCGGAGCATCCCCGGCAGCAGCCCCGCGGAGCCGGCAGCGGGAAGGCTCCCGCAGCGATGTCCCCCCCCCAAAAAAAAAATACAACACTCCGCCAAGCGGGGCACCCCCAAAATCAATAAAATCAGTCAAAAAAATAAATCAAACCCCCCTTTTCCCACCCCGGCAGCTCTCCTCCAAGCACCCCCGGGCTCGCACTCACCTGGGGCTCGGAGCCGGGTGACCGAAGGGGCTCGGAGGGGGGGGTCCGGGGGGCTGCGGGACGGCTCCGGCCGGGACGGGAGCGGCGGCGGTGCTGGAGATGGGGGGGTGGGGGGGTGGGGGGGGCCCTATTTGAGCTCTCTGGGCCGGAGCCGCCTGACGTCACGGCCTCATTTGCATATTCCACCCAATCGCCGGCACCTGAGCGGGGCGCCGGGACCGCCCCCGAGGGGCAGCGGCCGGGGGGGGGACCGGGAGGGGTCGGGGACAGGCGGGGGGCAGCGCCGTCGGGGCTCCGAGCCCCCAAGAAGGGGATGCGGAGCCCCCAAGAGGGGATGCGGAGCCCTCCCGGCACGGCTCAGGGGTTGGGAAGGGGGGTTTAGGGCCGCCCCCTCGGGGTATTGGGGCGAGGAGGGGGGTTTAGGGGCGCCCCGTCGGGGGGCTGCTGGCGGGCACCCCCAAGGGATGAGGGGGGTGCTGGGGAAAGGGGAGCGAGGCTCAGCCCCGTGGGGAGCCTGGAGGCTCGGGGGGGTGCTGGAAAGGTTGGGTCGGGGGCTGTGCACCCCAAATTTCCACGCTGTCCCCGTGGTGTGCCCCGGGGGTGGCAGAGGAGAGCCCCATGGGGATGGGGGGACATCCCCCGAGGGAACTGGGGAACTCGGGGCTCACCTCTGGCAAACCTCGAGGGGATGGGGAGGTCCTTTTGGGGTCCCTCAGCCCCACGTTGGGACACCAGGACCACCAGCAGCCAGCGGTGGGGCACGCTGCATGGCCAGGGGCTGCTTCTAGTGTCCAGGAGCCGTGGCCATGCGGGAAGGCAAACATTTACATTCATTCATTCTCTTCCCCATCACATCTGTTAAAAAAAAAGAAAAGGGATCAATATAATCATTGCTCATTTATTTTTTAAAAGGCATCGAGTGTTTACGAGGGAGGAATGGGGCTGTAAAGGGGTTTGGGGTGCTGGGTTTCAAAGGGGAATTAGGCACAAGCTGGATGCATCGCGAAGCAGGGGATGCCCACAATTAGCAGCAGAAGTCTGAAAGACCTCTTAAAACATGTCAGTCTCCATGTTCTTTCCAATACAGAGCCCTACAGCTGGATTATAGGGAATTAAATTGCATTTGTCATTGGCTTCAGCGTGAGAGGGACAGGACCCCCCTGCTCAGCTGCTTGGGAAGACACGGGCAGCTCCAGGAGCCAGCTCTAGGCTGGAAGGCAATCTGCTTCTTTTAACAGCAGCTCACAAAATTAGCCATGAGCTTGTAGGAAGAGACTCTTCTAAGAGAGTAAGCTCTTTCATTATTATTATTGCTCTTTGCAGGAGATACCAAGCAAGGGCAGCTTTCTGGGATTTTTCACACTTTTAGTTCCGGCCAGGTAAACGTTGCACCTCCAAAATATCTTCAGCATTTACCAAAAAAAAAAAAAAAAAAAAAAAAAAAAAAAGGTTATTTAATGACTTTTAGGGACTCTTGTTTGCTCTGATTTCCTTCTTCCTAACAACAATGATCTCAAATTGCTGATTTACGATTTGGATTAAAAATAAATAAATCACAAATGCGATTGGGAGCATCCGCAGTGAATTGTGCATGGGCACTACGAAGCGGGTCCTTGTGGAGTGCTCTGCATGAAGCAACGAGTGCATATTTCATAGCTGGCCTATAGGCTTAAGAGGTCTGGGCTTTAAAAAAAAATAAAGCTGAAATCTAATCAGAGAAAAAAAGGTATCTTCAGTGAGATCTTTTTCTCTTTCCTGGGGGAGAGGGGAAAAAAAAAAATCAGCAAACAGAAATAATATCAGTGGAGACAACTCCTTCCCGTTTCCTGAAGGAAAGAAAGAAAAGTCTAACCACTTACCCACATCATTTATTCTGTGAAAATATCTTTCAGACTGTCTGTGTTGTCAGTTTGAAGTATTTAGTCATTTCTCTGTTTCTCTTAAGTCGGACATAAACACGAGATGTATCAGGAGACATGTGAAGCATCCACGCAGCCCCTGTTTATTTATACCCACACCCGCCGGAGGATGCGGGGTGGGGAGGAAGTCAGCTTGCCTCACCCCACACAGCTTGCTGGGATGATGCCCTCTGCGACACGCTTGTAGCAGTTTTGGCACATTTTGCTCATTTTACATAATTCTGGTGCAGTTTTAAATGCACAGCCCGTGCCTGCTGCGTCTCCACGTGGCCCCTGGGGCTGAGATGAACGAGAGCACGGCGAGGCAGCGCCAAGTCCCCCTGTTTTTTTTTTCCCACCCACCCCAAAAAGCTGAAGCATCCGGAATAAAATCCAGCTATGCAAGCTGAATTTGGGGCAGAAAGGTATTCCCTGGGAATTATTGCAGAATGACAAGATCAAGCTCGTTTTTTCCCCCCAGAGGTGGTTCCCCTCCTCCTCCCACACAGCTTCCCGAGGAGCAGGGGGTTGGAGAAAGCCCCCCCAAACCAGGCCATGCGCACCCCACTGGCCCCGAGCACGGGCACTACCTGGGTCCTGCATCACGAACCCAGCTCTTCCCCGTCTCGCCCCGGGGAAAGCCAGGCCCTCCTATTTCAACCCCATGTCCAAACCCAAGCCCCTTGCTTTAGAGAGCTAAACGAGGAGCAGATTTGCCCTGTGCAGGTGATGGATTGGGCAGTCTGGCTCACGCAAAGTGCCTGCCTGCTCCTCTATCAATTACGGGTGACCGTGTCCCTAACCCAGCTCCCCAGCCTCCCTCTCTGACATTACAGGTGCACGGTCAGGTCCCAACACCCATTTTTGGTGACTTCTCTTACGCACTTGGCTCCTTCCCAATTCTCTGATCCTCTGGTTCCAAATCTTTCCAGTTTCTCCCACCGCCTGAAGCCATTTATAAACCCAAGCACCCTGCCCTGCAACCATCCTCCAGCCAGCTCTGGCCCTTTCCTTTTCAAACACCTGCAATTCGAGGCGAGTTAAGCTGCAGGAGGCAATCCTCGGGTGAGGAAGATGTACTTGTCCTCACAGATGGCACCTTTTAAAAGCCCCTGGGATGTCTCTGTGCATCCCCAGGGCTGTGGGAGCTTTGCTGAGGGGTTGTTTGCTGGTCATCTGGCTGCAAAGCCTGGGCAAAGCCGGCAGCTCTGCTCCAGAGCAGGGCAAAGCTGATAAATTCTTCATCTTCAGGGCCGGATGAGTTTGAAGCAAAATAATTGTTGCTTTCCTTTGAACTGGGAATTGGAGAGGCCCAAAAACCAGTGACCAGAGCTAGAAGGATAAAAAAATAGATGGTTTTAAAGACAGCCTTAGGAGGGGAAGATTCCTATTCAGAGAAAGGAGTTTGCAATTATTTTTTCATAAAAAGACAGGACAGCCCACTGGAAGGAGAATTAAGCACTCTCCCCCCAACGTAGGTTAAAAAATATTAAAACCAGACAATGATAAAGCAAAAGCACCCTGCAAGCATAGGGGAGTTGAAGCTGCAAGTGCCAATATTATATTTAACATGACTTGGGCAAAAACAGGGGCTGCGAAATAGCACCTGGGCCAGCCCTGGTCTCGTGCATCTCAGTGAGAGGAGCTGGAAATGTGCAACCTGTTGTCAGCTCTGACTGATGCGGCTTCCAGAGCCTGATGAGAAATTCTGAGCAGCAGATTGGGCGCACAGAGCCCCGCGCCACTGACGATTCGAGAGCGGGCAGGAATGACCACTGCAGTTAGCTTAAGGGAAAGAGTTTTGAAGAACAGATGGTCCTCTCTTATCGGGCTTAAAAAAATAAAAATCAAACAACAACAACAAAAAGGCAAGAAGAAACAGAGCAATGAGCACAGCCAAGGCTCCCTGATTTTACTAGCAAAGGAATTAGCTGGTATCCATCTGAAGTACTTCCAAAATCCACCAAGTGATCTGCGGAAAGGAAGATGAGATTTTCACTTTGAAAACCCAAACTTTGAACGACAGCAAATCAACTCCCCACCTCTGTGTCCGATCCTGCTGTTTAAATGCAGTAATTAAGCATGAGGTTTTAGAAGAACGCCGTATTCACTGGGAACAAGAAGCTGAGGGAGTAATAGGACAACAAGATTCACGCTCATCGCTTTTTGTTATTTGAACCAAAAGCCTAAATCAGACCTGATTAAACTAGGAACTCGGAACCAGACTCAACCAAAACTAGGGCTATTAAACAAATACAAATGTGACAAGAGTCACGATTCAATTATTACGAGTCCATCTTTTAATTGCTCATTAAGATGGCAGTGTGTATCTTTGCCTACATACATTTAGCAAAGCTTTTTCACTCTGACAACACATAAAATTCTCCATGCCAACTGTATATCTCTTACTTTTTATATCAACTTCAGAGTTGCCAGTTTTTCATTATCTTCTTGGTCACAAATTAATAAGGAGGAACAAATTTAATAGCAGCCTCAAACCTTTAGAGATTATGTCAGCCTTGTGTATCCGTGCCAGTTAAATTACCATTTATTTCTGCTTAAATTTAATGTGGTCATCTTCATACAAACACACACATATTCAAAGCCTGCTCGCACGGCACAGCGTTAGCGCACCGAGAGGCTGCTCTGAAAAGCTGACATGGAGCTCAAACCTGAACTTTTCTGCCCACGCAAGGTGCAGCAGATGGAGAGGACCGAGGTCAAGAGCTGAGAACGGGCAGGATTTTGTGGGCACCGTTCTCCTGCTGTGCTACAACCAGGACAGCCGTGGAGGAGGCTGCACACCAGAGGAACGTCCTTCAGGTGGTCAAAGTGGGTCAAGGCTCACATCTACAGAGGCGCTGCCCTTGGTGACATGGTCTTCTCTGCCTCGGTCATGTTTTAACAAACGATTGCTCCGTTGGGTGAATGCCTCGGGATGCTGGCAGGGCAGTGACCCACCTGGCCCCGGTGGTGCGCGCAGTGCTCGGTCCCTGCCGAGTTGTCAGCCCAAGAGAATAAAAAAAAAATAAATCGTAAAAGATGTTTTATACCAAAGGAAATACTAAATGTAGAAACAGTGCTTTGATTCATTTCACAGCTGTAGTCTTTTTTGATTTGTTCGTAATTTTCTACACTACTGCTTCCAATTTGATACTGTCTGGGTCCGGGATGACAATGCGAATGGGATAACAGATGATGAGCTCAAAATACTGAACACAATCATACTCGCCCTACGTGTACCCACAATCAATATGTCACTTGGAGGAAGGAACCATCAGCTACCAGGCAAACTTTGGAATATAAACTGTCACAGGGACTCCAGGCACGTTTCTGAACTCCTGGGAGCTGTCGGTGCAGCAGGCTGCCTGCTCTCCATGGGACATGCGAATGGGTCGAGTAAATAACCCCAAATACCTGAGCTGAAGGTGTGGCAGCTTCCAGCATCCCCCTCTGTGTCCAGCCCCGTGAAGCAGAGCCCAGCAGGCTGGGGGCTGTGCTGGCCCCGGGGCCCAGGGATGCAGGACCCCCAGCCAGAGACCCAGCTCGGGGCTTCAGAGCAGCACCTGTATCCCTCGGCTTTCCCATCTCTCAATATTTTGTCGCTGTCCTCACCCAGATGCACTGGAGACAGCATCAAAGCCAGTGGACGGTGTTTATCTGAAGACAAGAAAGCACTTTGATCCACGGGCACGGCGGATAACAAGGCATTTAGCTTTTTTTCCAGGCTCCTTGGCTATTTGTAAGTGCAGTCATGTCACAGCGAAGTCGTGGTGCGTGTTCTGAAGCATATGGCAAGCTTTTTTTTTCAACTTGTTTTTAAGAGTACTGGTAAAACGATGAGCTTTAGTGGGCTGAGAGGGCTCGGGCTTGCAGCAGGTGAGTGGGTGGCCGGGCAGAGGAGGGGGCTGCTTGTCCTCCTCGCCAAAACGCCCCGCGTCCGACGGACAGGGGCAGGGGAATGAAGCGCGTGGAGATGAAAGAAAGCGCACCACAGCTGAAGAAAAACCAGCAAGAAATGTGAGTCTGCCTCATTTGAAGCCTTCTGAAGCACCTTTGTGTTTTATCTCATCGCTTAATAGGTTCTGCTTTATGCCAGCACATGTCTGTGCGGTACGTGGAGTTCAAGAAACACACGGGAGCGAGGGGGACTTGGCGACAGGTTCCTTAAATCCCCTCTGCAGACAGATGGCCAGGAAGCAGGCTGGGAGGGAGAGTGCAAGCAAGGAGGATGACGTTCTTCAAGAAAAATTAAGGGATGTAAATGGCACCGTCGCGGCTCGGAAAGACAAACTCCCGCAAAGCATTAGCCGGGCTCAGTCCAAACAGCAAGGAAATGATTTAGAAGAGGACTGTGATCATTTACAATTTTTAAAGGTGAAAGGTGTGATTTTGGTAATACCTTAAAATTAAAAGGCCAGCCACTCTGTCTTTAAAATGATGGTTTCTCTCCTGGAAGACTTATCTCATTGTCAGTCCATTAGCAGCCAACCAGAACCCATCCATACAAAAATAATTGGCTATTGATATACGGTAATGCTGAAAAGTTATTCTTATTTTTGTTCATTGCTACAGAAAGATGTCCTCTCCAGCTGCACATTCAATCATTATAAATGCTGCTGCAAAAAAACTGAAAACACTTCTCAGAGATGGATTAAGATCTACTTCACAAATAAATACATTTTATCACTGAGAGAAGAGGCAAATGTCACTGGTGCTGTTTTATACCCAGTGGAGACCACTTACACTGGAATTTTCCCCTCCCGGTCAATGAACGGCGCTGGCTGTGCACGGCCCCCCCCCATCAGCCAGCTCCAGCGCAGGTTTGTACCTGCTGGGCACACATCAGGGGCTGCTCTGAACCACAGCTGCAGCCCCTCCTTTTTGACTGCAGGGAGCTAAAAGGGGCAAAAAAAAGATGTTTTACTGTAAAAGCACAGCGCCGCGTGGCTCTCGGCGTGCTGTGCCGGCCACCAGCAGCGGTACCGCTCTCCGTGGGGCGCAAGGTCCCATCTGTGAGGGTCGCATCCTGCAAACCCTGATAGCTTCCAGCAGGACCTTCTCCCGGAGGGGACAGGAGCAGGGGACAGCAGGACGTGCTGCCACCAGCACTGTGCCCCGTAAGAGGTTATTTGTGCAGCGGTGGGGAGCTTTGCGCTCAGGCTGTTAGAGCCGTGCCGAGGCACTGCCAGATGCTGCACTTGCCAGCTAAGCACCCCTGAAGAACAGCTAATAAAACTGGAGGACATTAGGCTTTGTAATGCTGTATTTTAAAGATAAAGAGCCTCTGGTCGGCCTAGCGCTAAGATTTTTACTTCCTTGCGGACGGCTATTTGGCTGCTCTGTAACCCAATCTCGAGCCGAACCCAAACAAGCAGTTATAAAACTAGCTGGAACGACGCGCGGGGAGATGGAAAAGGCAGAGGGGAGAAAGTGGGGAAATAATCTAGCTTGACAGAGAATTTTTGGGACCGTGGATTTTGCCCATAGAAGAAATTTCTCATGGTTAAGGCTCAAACACACACCAGTAAGAAAGCAATGTGTTGAACGGCTTCAACGAATCTGTCTTGGGGCCCTGGGTAGACATTGATTTTGGGCTGTTTTACCTTGTTTATGGCCATTCACTTGTAGCACTGCTTGATAAAATACTTTAAGTAAGAAAAAAAAATAATCTTACATTTGTTTTAGCTGCCTATGGAATTATATTTCTGTAAGTATTTTACTTCTTTGGCCAAATTTCTACTACCAACAGTTTTCTGTTGCTTTGGAAGTGCTGTTAGAAGCCTATCGCTCTTCATCATCACTCTGCCGAGCCTCTGTTACCCTTTTAGCAACACTCTCTCCCACAGTAACAGAAGACGCATTTTTTTCTTGTATCTTATTGTCCAGAATAACTCTTGGATATTACAGTCATCAATGCTTAGTACTAAATCATTTCCCTGCCAATTCCTTGTAATCAAATCTTCCAGCAAGTCGATCGCAATAACATTTTTATAAGGCATTGTCTCTCTCGACCTATTAGGTGCTTTCTGATCTTTGAATTTTCCATTCTGAAAAGAATAGACAGTGACCTGGAAGAGAGCATAAAGCCTGCTGATGTCGCACAGCCTTCAGCAGCCACGATATTGCTCACTCCAGCCAACCCTTGGAGTCAGAGCTCTGACTGCTTCCGACAGGTTGCTCAGTCACAGGAGTGGCTTTCAGTTTCCTTAGGAAAAAAAAAAAAAAAAAAAAAAAAAGCAAAATAAATAACTGAGCTACCAGGCCCACTAGAACCAACAGCGATATTTCTACTGCATTTAATGGCACCAGATGTTGGCTTTGCAGAATTATATGCGGCGGTACGCTTGGTACATCTGTGCCGCAGTGCAAATATGCCAGCACAGCTCACGGGGAGATACTGAACGCTGCTTTAAGGGCAGCACTGCAGAGCCCAGCAGAGGGCTGCAAAATGCACCCCAGCCCTGAGCTTCCACGTGAGCCATGAACTTGTGCACAGCCATGGTGCTGTCAGCACCCACGGCATCGCTCTGGTGGTGGTGCAGGACGCTTGGCTTACTTGATTTGGCTTCAAGTCTGCCTAGTGCTGCTGTAGATTTCTGGACTCCACCTCTACCACCACCCAATGGCCCACTCCCACCATACACACCCCTCCTCTCTGATTTTAATTGTACCAGAGGATCTCCCACAGCCACGAGGCAGTTGCCCATTGACTGACTTGGTCCTTTCACTCACAATCTTACACTCAAATTCACTCCTGAGTCTGCAGTCAATAAACTATCTTTATCTGGCAGCTTACAATTCAAGAACTGAACTAACTTGAAGCCGAGGAGTACCAGGCACAGCACAAGCAGGGATCTATTTATGCTTTCTCAATTTTATTTGAGCTTTGGGAGAGCTGTTGAAATGGGAAGAAAAGGAAGTTTTCTTCATTAGTTCATCTTCGCGTCCTAACCTCAGTATCACTCAGATAGTGATGTCACGGCTCTCAATTCCTATTTTGTTTCCATACCCATTTAACAAAACCAATGGCGATTTTTAAGATACTTCATCTAACGCCAAGGTGCGACGAAGACATAGCGATGGCCCAACAGTGACCACATGCTGATGAGAGGGTTTCTCCCTAAGGAGGTCTGCATGCCCTAACCCATTCAAAGCACAGAGTATGGAGGTAATTGTCAGGCACTTATCATGTGCTGGTATGGGTGACAGAGCCACATCTGTGTAAGCCAGAGTCAGGAGTTTCATTGATTCTGATGGGTAATTTATTTCTGACTCTGCAAGGCAACCCCTCAGAGACCGGCAGTCGATACCGGTAGAGGAGGATTAGCACAATAACACATCGGCTGGGTCAGTGGGCAGGCGGGGTAGTTATTATTCCCATTAGCTCAGATACAAATGGAAAAGAAAGGAAAAAGTTAGTGTCAACAGCAGGCGGTACGTACCTTGTTTCTCCTTTTTCTTTGACGGGGTTACAAAACATGCAGCTATTATTTATTTATTTTTAATATTAATGCATTTGAAACAGGGAGAAATAGAGATGGGGACAACATCCCTAGTCCCTGTTCTCATCTCACCTTCCTCGTGTATTGCATAATCCCCTAATGTCTGGAAAATTGTTCAAAACTCCTCACTGTGTCAGCGTTTTCAGATCTCAGGGGATCAGACCCACAACTAATATTCAAGACAACATATTCCTGTCTGTGAATAATATGAAGAGCTGAATCCTTTTCATTCTTTATATTTTTTTGCCTCTCACATGGCCTTAATGAAGATTTTGCAATCCTGTCTCCCTGGGGGCACACGGGTACAATCAAACATCTGCATTTAAATATTCTCTCCCTGCCTCAAACCTCAAAACGAAAAAAAAAAAAAACAAAAAACAAAAAAACAGGAAATAATTCCTTCCTTCCAGGCTTCCTCAGCCACATACAAACAAGTCTCCTTCAGTAAGAGCAGCTTTAAGCCAGAAGCGTGCCACAGCACAGGGAGGAGATGTGCTCAAGCCTAGAGGCCTCCACCCATCCAGCTGCCCTGGAAATATTTTGGAAGTGCAGCACCGCCTGTGCTCTGAAGACTACCTCAAATCTGGGTTTGAGCCTTCTGCAGGAATGCACAGGGGCTGCTTTATCAGGGCGGTTTCTCTAAATTCCTGTTGTGAGAAAGGACGCAAGTTGTCTTCCTCTAGCAAACTGAAACTTTCACGTCGCTGTGCGTTTTCTTGCGAATAAGCACAATGACTTGTACTTGTACTTCAAGCACACCCTGACAGATCGTTTCGATCTCAGTAGCCCCAGACTTCATCTCTAACCCACATTTTTGCTTTGCTAGTTGATAGGTTTGAGTCCTGCATTCTTACACAGATAAAGCCCCCAAGTGATGTGGAGTGAAAATGAATAACTGGCCCGCCATTTGGTCCCCAGTGGGTTTATCTGGTTTATCTGCAGTACAGTTTTTATGCGATTCAATTTTATGAAGTTGCCGTAACAGAGCTGGTCTGGAGAATGGGCAAGAGTTACACAGATATTCATGAATAAATAGATTAACCCTTTTCTTGTGGTGTTTGGAAGGCTTTAAATATTCAGAGTTTCCCAATGTTAGATCATTGAGAAGCTCAGACTGGCCAGATGCTAAACATTACTCTCCTACTGGAAAAGTTACAGGTGTTCAGGCAGCAATGATGCTCTGTGACCCCCGGGACCAGTCACCGATCCTAGCAGACATCCAGGAAGTAATCAAACTGGGAAGACTATAAAAGTCTAATAAAAGACTAACCTGCTGGCTGGGAATTATTTATCCAAGCTAGTTGGTGAATGCTTATAAACAAGAAATACAATAGCACAGGCCGGAGTAGGCTCAAAATTTATCCACAATTAATAAATTGACCTATCCTACATACTGTGTTATTTTCTTTGACATTTTCACAAGCTACAAATCTGATAGTACAATTAAATGACAAGTTCAATCACTTCTTTATTTCATGTATATGTATATTATAATATTTTATAGCTGTATTACAGAAAGGACTGTTTACTCATGTTGTATCTTCCCTACCATAATTCAGAGCTTTGCTTGCCTAAGAAATTACTTGTCTGCATTTTGATTAAAAAAGCAAAACCTCATTGTTCCTGTGGCAAATGAATTCAGTCTTTAAATGAAACTCATTGTCACATCCCTTTCTATGCAGCAAAAGCATTCAGCTCCTGGAATGGTTTTAACCTCTAACACAGCACTTTTGTGTCTGTATCTGATCCAGCAATGATTCATTTTTCTTCCAAAGCTTCGTCAGTGTTTGGGCTCTGTACTTAGTTCTCAATGAACTGGCTATAACGCAGTAGTTACAGCTCCCTGGAAAATGACACACAGTAACTCTGTCAAGTTTTTTATTAGCTTGGATAGGTCTTTTATTTTAGCAAGGTCTTTTATTACCTTGGATAGCTTTGAACTAGGTTCTGAAGTGGATGAGTGAAGACCTGGAGATCCAATTTTATATCAAGAGCCATTAATTTTTTTAACCATAACCCCTTGATTATTGATAGGCTTTTGTTCTTTACTGTCATTGCACAACACATTGTTTGAAGTGAATCAGAGTGCACAAACTTCCACAATTACTCACCAGAGCTGGGATGGGTCATGGCAACCCGCTGGCAGAAGTCCCCTGACTTTCAGGATGCAAAAACTTGAATGTTTCCTCCCATCACCGTCCCTCCAGGTGCATTCAGCCCTAAAAATGACAGATTTTTCTTCCACACACGTGAAGATCTGCTGTTTTGCAATACCCCTTGCATGTTGTACCAACCTCCTGGATCAATTAGCAGTGGGTGAATTCCAGATGACTTCCTGCAGATCAATACGCAGGTGCCTGAGGCTACGAAGTGCTGACTGGGGGTCTCTCAGCTGCGATGCCTGACTTGATGCATCTTTCAGCTTCTCGCTTTTCAGAAATGTCAAACTCTCTCTTCTAGCTGCAGATTTCACTTTCAGTTGAGCCAAATTGAACTGCTAGTCATGTTTTCGGATGTTCTGCTCTAGCCTGGGAGATAATTGCATCCTTCTTGTTCCGTGGTATTTGTCAGAAAACATCATAGGGATGTTATGGAGAAAGGAGGTGTCTGGAAATCTCAGATGATGGTTATTCTTTTGTCCATTAATCCACATATATACACAAAAGCACTTCATTTGGAGTAGCTTATCATTCTACCACAATAACTACATAGATCAGAATGGACTCCACCAAAAGAAATGAGCATGGATGAGGCAGCAGGACCAGAACCGAGCTGCACAAGTGCAAGAACATGGGGGTAGGGTGAGGGGAAAGACATGACACTAATAAATAGAATTTCATTGATGATGTCAAGGTCTCAAATATGGTACCAGGTCTTTCTTCAGTAGCATACGATTCACTTCAAGACCATTTCCCTTTAGTCTACTAGGCACTCTCTTCATTTGTGTTCTTTGAATTACATTTTTATGGTTCAATCTTAAAAGGAAATTGTATTTAAAGCTTGAACCAATTCAGACCTCCAGGTAACTGAAGTCAGCCTATGACTAAAACTTGATAAAGCTCAATCCTTTTATTTGAATCACCTTATTTACAAATCAAACAAACTCACATCAAACTGATTGCTTTCATATTTAGGCTCTTTTGCCTTAGACTTATTCCTGCATGGCGCTGTGACACGTGGCATTTTGCTGTGTTGTTCCTTGGATTATTTACACCATGGAGGCATCCAGAGACCTGTGTCACACAACAAATGCTCACGGTATTGGTAATATAACAATCAGTTACGATGATCCCCAGACACATTTGAGCTGTTGGATAAAAGGAAATCCACATAGCCACAAAGAGCTGCTTGGCAAAAATCCAGCCACAGACTTGGCACGAAAGAAAAATAAACCAAGTTTTCTTTTTAACGTTACCGACCCTTCTTGGACCTCGGATCTGTACTGCAGCCATGGCCAAGCAGCAGGGCTGGGAGCTGGCACGGCACCTGCAGAAGGTCAGCGAGGAGCTGGGTGATGGGAAGCGATGGAGGGCAGCTGGATGATGCTAAATGTTTTCCCTTCTTGGGAGCCAAAGTCACTGCGTTTTGGCAGAATCTTGCCCTCCTTGCACAGTATTGATAGCCACAGCGTGTCCTTGTGGGTTCTCATTTACATCGCGAGTCTGAGAAGTTCCCATTTTCCTTCTGGAGCACATTGTCAAGATCTCACAGACAGATTACATTGTCCTGCTAAAAAATTCATTCTGTAGGGATCAGTTCGAGTTAAATCTAAGAGGAATAGTACATTACCCGGGGATTAGGCTCATATTTCAAACAGACTGTTAGCTGAATAAGCGTAAGGTGTGCGCAACGACACCAGAACAGGCCCAAAGCTCCTGGGCACGTGCTGGGCTGGAGGAGGGACAGGGAGCAACTCAGGAGCCACCTCTCTGTTCACAAAATGGGAAGGGTTTGCAGGTGCTGGGTGTGATGTGGCAGGGAGAGGGTCGACTGCTCGGGAAACAGCACTGAGTTCATCATAATACCCCCTAGAGAAAATCTGAAGTAAAATTCTATAAAGAATCCCCTTGTCCATTATCAGGTGGGCAGGGGTGTGTTTGTCACGTTATCAGCACGTGATAAGAAGTCAGCAGCTGGGTCCTGACCGAGCAGGCACCCGTGCTGAGTGATGCTCCCATGTCCCTGCTAGTCACCATCTATCACCCAAATGTCCTAACACACGCACGCTTGGACAGGTGGGGAAGCCATCCTTTCCCATAAAAATACAGCACCCGATCACTGGAGCTTTGGGCAGTCTATTTCTAACCAGCACTGACCAGCCCAGATCACTGCAGTATGCATCATCTTCCTAGCTTGAAGGAAATAAAAAGTTCTTGAAGGTTTAGGTTGTTTTCTGGGAAAATATACAGTGGAAATCACTGCTTGCATTCACTTGTTACACAGCCAGCCACAAGACCCGTAATTTCATGTTTAAGAAAGTATGTTTACAAATCACAGTCAGTGTCTGACAGATTAAGAATTTCTGTATACATCTCTCCTTTTTTGTTTTGGTAAAAACAAAAAATGTTCTGTAGATGTTGGTGTCAGTTTACTTTTTTTTCACTCCCTCATACATTTGCCATCTGGAAACACCTAAATGCCAGCAGGCTTTGGCCTCAGGTTCGAAAGTGTTTGCAATTTATTTCTCAGAATTGCTAACAGCTTTCTCTGCCAAAAAAAGGAACAAACAATGATTCAGCAAAGCCTTTGAAGATCAAAAAGAAATATAATTAATTTGTTAAAGTGGAAAAATACCCCAAATCCCTGGTAACAAAATTGTATTTGACCTTCTGCAATTTCTGCTGAGGAGACAGACTTTTTACTTTACGCCAGCAGGATCCTCTGCGCTGAGGGAAGAGGAAACCCACCACCACCAAGGTTATGAGACCGTATTTCACAGCACTCTGTGAGATAACGCACATATACCTGTGCTTGCCCCTGCCACTTACTCACCAAATCTCGTTTAATGGCCAAGGAGCTAACTGCAGTCATAAATACCCTCACAGCAGCAATAAGCACAGCAGGGTCTTGCTCAGTGTGCTGGGCACATGAGGCTGTTCAGGGATGGAAGGATCAGGAGGATGAGGGCAATGCCTATACCCATCATCTGCCCCCAGCACTGGAAAACCAACCAACCAACCAACCAAACAAACAAACAACATGAGCAAATTCTGCTGTTTAAAGCTCTGGGGAAAGCCAAATGAAAGGAATGGCTGATGCTGCCTGGTCCTAAGCAGGCACACCCTAATTAAATTAAATTTAATAATAAAAAACTGATTTTCAGCAGTTTACCTATTCACGAAATGTCTGGGCTGGTGTAATCAAACTACAGTGTCAGATCCCATGACAAATATGTTAGATTTCCAGCAATTTCCCTCCCACCCAGCACTCTCTCCACCACTGAAACACGTGCCGAGCTGCCCTGCTATGGAACTCCCCGACTGGAGCGAAGTACGAGCACATTATGTGAATTAATTTTTTTTAGTGGCCACAACCTCGTTTAACATGTGATTTAATCCTTTGCAAAGGGAATAATAACATGAAAAAAAAAATCACGTGATCACAAATTTTGCAAGTAATGAAGACCACTGAAATCTCGGTGGCTATATTACGTTGGCAATACTTACTTAAAATGAAAAAAAAAATTAAAACAGCTTGTGTTAATGGTAGGAGGTAATGTTATATTTTAGATACGACCACTGGATGAATTCCATTTCATCAACAATTATGTAAAAACATCAGCTAAAAATGGATTATGTTTGTTTTTGGGGAATTAACTGTGCAAATAAACACAATTTAATTCCTGTGTTAGTGGGAGAACCTCAAAGTCAGACTCGCGGTTTTTCTGCAGCTTGGTAACAGTGATATTAGCAAACAGATGCTCCCAAACTAGTTTAATATTGCTAAATTACTCTTTTTGTTGGAGCACTCGTGTTAATCTAAACAGAACTAAAAGCAAGGCAGGCCAAGTCAGAAGTGAGATGTGATATTGTAAAAAAAAACCTGGACACCCACGCTGCTCCCAGTCTGCACAAATGAAGTTTTATGGGACCTGAAGCAAAGGGCAAAGCAATGAGCAGGCTTTTCTGTCCCAGAAGCCCAGATGCTAATTTCATTTTCACTGTGACCTTAAAGAGTAAAAAGTTGATCCAAACCTCCAGGATTAGGCTTCGAGCAGCTTTGTCTTCCTGAGAGGCAGTGGGGCATCTGTCCCCTGCCCACATCGTGGATTTGGGGCTGGAGCTTGCATTCACCCCATGTCTCTGTAACTGCCACCACTTCCATGACCATGGCCAGACTCATTTTGGAGGGGGTTTCACATCAAAATCTACTATTAATTCCCAAGAGCTGACCCCTCTTCCTGGTAAAATTTCCTTCCTTTTTCTTCAAGACTCCAAGTTTGAAAAATTCATCCCATAACCTGCAATGTTACCAGCAGGAACCGGCACTCTTTTCTGAAGACAAATTCCTTAACTGGTTGGTGCAGAAAGACAGGGTAGGTGGCATTAACTTGGCTAATTGTTTACTTGCTTAGCTAATCTAACATAATCTGCATCGATTAGCTTTTGATTTCATGCTGGATGAGTGCACTGCTTCTGTGTGCCTTTCAGTCCATCTGTGGGTCACACCTAAAAGGCATTTTTACAACTCTCCAAAGCTAGACGAGAGAAGCAGCCCCCTCAGAGTGATACTAAAAGGGTTGTTACACTCAGCATTAGGTAAAGGTTTTGTGCTGGGCTGCATTCACTTTGCTCGATTAAAAATGAAGTGTAAGCAAAAGGTGGGTGGGAGAAATGTTTGAATACAAAGTATGCTGTACAGCCTCACATACACACAGTGCTTACGGGCACTCATCATCTCTTAGTCAGGCTCCTTCCTTCTTTAAAGCCTCACTCAGTTCATGGGCTCAGGATGCCAAGAGTGAATATTTTATAATGAGCAGAACAAGAGTGCCATTTGCTTGATAAACCTGAAACATTTGCATGAGTAGAACAGGGATAATTTTGAGCCTAATGAAATGTTATACTTTTTTTTTTTTTTTTTAATTGTTTTTGGGTTTTACTGCTATGGGGCCTGAGACTTTCCCCAGAAGAAGAGAGAGGGTCAGAATTTGACCCAAAGAAGTTAAATCTCAAATTTGATGGAGACAGTTTCCTGAAATACAGGATTTATTGTGTTTAATGCTACAGGGTTATAGCATATAAACAATACTTTCTGCAGCAGAGGAATACAGAAATACTGATCTAGCTAAAAATGAAAAAGCTTGGATGGCTCCGCAGGCCTGTAATAGGTAGCAAAGTTCACAGCCTTCACCTTCATGTCTCCAGTTGAAATTTAGATTGATTGTGACTAAAAGTAATTTCTGCCTGACAGCTCATGTGAAGAGAGTTACTTCATTTCATAACAAATGTGTGGCCAACAGCCTAAAATTATTATCACAATTTAACAAGTCCATCGGCAGTCCCAGAGGCACCGCCAACTGCTGGAAGTCAATCCTGCCTACCCAGGATCGAGGGAAGCCAAGGTGGGGAGGGAAAGGAGCAGAAGCAAATCTATGAGCATTATAACTCTTCTGGGGAAGAGCTCACGAATTTAATTGCCTGAGCCTCTCTGCAGGAGCAAAATTTACCTACTTCCTCACACGAGGCTGCCGGCTGGCTGATGTGTTATTTTTATTCCGCAGAGCTGAGCTTTCCAGTTGGAAAGGGAAAACGGTCAAGTTTCATGGGGTTGAGTGTAAAATAAATAAATAAATACAAATCAATAAATATTTTTGGCCACAGTGTGGAAGGCCATTCACGTAGAGATAAAAAGCCTAACCAACGCCACCTGAGGAACAAAGGCAGAAGGAGGCAGGACCCAGCCCAGCCAGCAGGCACCTCCCAGGAGTTGGAGCATTTCAGGTCATGACTGCTTAGGAAGGAGCTGATTTGCTTGATTTTCTTCAGACTATAACGTGTCCTTTTCTGTCCTGGGAGGGAGACACGTCACAGAGCAGTTCTGGCAACTGCCAAAAATGAGGTTGAGTTGTGTGCTTCAGTCAAACACCCCAAATTGGGTGGGATGAGCCAGGCCACGTTAACTCATCGCAAAGCTCTTCTGCATCTGCTGCATGACAAAGACTTTCCAGTACAGCTCCTATTACCTAATTCAATATAGATTTTTCTCTTTCAAATAAAACTGAAGAAGCAATGAAGCAAAGCAATAAGCCTATATTCATTCAAATTTGAAATTATTTTTGCTCATATCTGAGAAAAGTTCACTGCCTTTCCCAGAGTAATTGACGTGTTTGTAGAGAAAAAGAATTTAAAGGACTCAGAAAACCATGTTCATGAAACGTGGAATTTCAACTCTTCCTAAACAAAAGTGCCAGGCAAAATATTTGCAAACGTACCTATTCAGGAACCTGAAATGCAAAGTGGTTTCTCTGACCAACCACAGCTACAAGCACTCATATCATTAAGCAGTAATAACATGGTATTAAACTTAAATAATAATTAAGAAGTAGTGATTGTCTATTAGTGACAATCCTAGGAAGAGAAAGTGAGGGTGAATTAAAGCTACTGGCAAAGCACATATTCAGCTTTACTGTTTCAGTTAATCTCCTGTTGGCACTGCCTCATGCATCTTTGCTACACACACAGAATATGGGAGCAAACCCAATGAAGCCACTCTTGAAAACCCGTATTTTACTGCTTGGGATATGGCGTATCATGCAGTAGCAAGAACCCATCAGGATAACTATGCATCAACAAAAAGCAAATCTCAATAAATCAAAGTAAATCACCATGGCATGTAGGTTTTATACCCATATATTTATCCATCCTATACACATGCATATGGAAGAGTCTACAGATTGATTTTTACAAAAAACTGGGGAGATAGTTTTATGTTAAGGAAAAACTGAGTATAATTGAGGAATGAATTATTTATTATGACCTGGGGCAGCTTTAAATTATGAACTTTTTCACTTTTGATTTTTATGGCTCGGGATATCAGCTCTTTTCTCTCTGTGCATGTTCCGTATTTTCTTTTGTCAGCTGAGTTTTTCCACATGGTGCATGGGATAAATTCTGTCTTTAGGCGAGCAAAATGGCATTAGATTTCAGTAATGGGTGATATATGGGTACTAGCAAGGACTATGTTTTGTTCTGTATGGAGCAACCACTCTCACTGATTTATACCCCATATTTTCAAAAGTGCAATAACCACATTGCATCATTTAAACAAGAAACATTTACATCATCCAAAAAGCTGAGGTATGCAATTCATGCAGAAGAGCAGAAGAACATCCTTAGGTCAAGAAAAGTGATTACTGCTATGGCTACCAGCAACGGTTAAATGCCATAATAGCCTCTGGTAATAGAAGCTGTTAGGATTGCAAAGAAAAGTGTATGTGTGCTTTGTGACAAAACCATTAACTGAAAAAAAAAAAAAAAAAGTTTTCAAAGTATAACTTAAGCATGGAACAAAAAAAAAGAGAGCCCTTTAGCATCTCCAAGAATGGTACTTATCCATATCTTCCATAGTGAAAGCAATAAAATCTATTAATTCCCACATTCTTCCTGTTACCAACCCAAAAAAAAGTTGGTAAAAAAAAGAATTATTGGATCTCCAATTCCTCTTTTTGTGGATCCTATTAATTTTCACAAGCTTACTACAGAACTTCCACATTCTCAACATAATGCTAAGAAAATCAAACCTCCTTCATTGGTGACACTGGACTGGTTCCCAGTTTGTCACTACTGTGAAACTATTCCATTGAGGGCTTGTCAAAACAAGGGATGTGTGAAACTGACACTGGACAAAATGATAACTGATCTTCATAATAAATAATGTAAAGCGTGAGCTCATTTGGGCTACTCTAGATGATGATTAATTTTGAATCCCTTCCGCCTCCCCAACGAAGGCTAAAAGTGATCTAACTTCGGTAACGTGCGTTTTAAAAAATATTTTATACTATTGAATGTAACTTCAGTTCGTTACATGAGCGCAGCATTTTGACAGGCATTTGGTTTTGCTTTTCTCATTCTTACTGTTGTTTGTAGAGAAGTGAACGTCCAGAATTACCTCTGGTCTTCAGCTGTTACGGTGAGAAAGGCTCAGAAATGCCTCAGCTTGAGCAGGACTGCACCAAGAACAAGGTCAGATGTAAGTTTGTCCGAAACCCATCTGCAACTAGTCCCTAGCTAAGTCCCTGCTGAAATCTTGGTCAAGGCAGATAACACCTAAAAAATACTGCAATAAGAGTGTACGCCTTCTACAACCATAAATACCGGGAATGTTTCATGAAAGGGCCAGTCAGTTGTGGCAGTACTTTGTGATGTGATTTGCACGAAGTTTTAGGAACGAGCAGTTTCTCACTTCAGCAGCTGCAGCTCTCCGAGCACCAAGGGCTGTGGTGTTCAGCCTCGGAAGCTTAGAGGAGGTGAGTTGTTTTGTTCCTCGGCTGGGCTGTGCGCTCACTGCATCTCTGATCTATTTTTGTCAAGAAAATAGAATTTCAGGGATCACATTTTGGAGACTAAGAAGATAGTAAGTCGTACAGGGAATCATAACATTTGAAGATTGTCTTCCATCACTCAAAAAAATCCATAGGTTGATGTGAGATTATTGAAAAACACAGTCACACTTCTCAGTCCAGCCCAGGGCTGCCTTGTCTCTTTATACAGTGAGCTCATCAGAGCACAGAACATCTACTGTTTGGAATTTATGGAGTGCTTGGTATAACATGGCCCAGGTTTTGGTAGTCTCTCAAGTTTTACCATAAAGAAAATAATGAATAACTACAGAGAGTTTTGTCTCTGAGGGATGGACACTACAGTGAACTCTTCTAAGCTATTTACTCGTTGGCAGGGTCAGCTGCACGCATCTTTGACTAACTCCTGCATAAATATAAGCTTAAACATTCCAGTTTCTCTAGACCAAATTTCACACCACCAAGTGGCTTTCCAGACAGGTTAAAAAAAGAGTAATTTTCATCATCGTGGAACAAAAGCACTAGAGCTCCTTCTGATTGTAATAAAGAGAAAAGATGTTATTGAGTGATGCAGCCATCTCCCAGGGCTGGGAAGGATCTACAACGTACTCTGACTTACCTAGTGCTCACTGCAGGCATTCAATCTAAACAATCATTTTGGAGTTTAACAGAAGACAATACAAAATACCATGCAATCATTGACAACAGCCTTTGATGACAAAGAGCAAATAGATAGGGAATCCTTTCAGTTTAACAATGTAGATAAAAGGACATTTTTATATTTCCAAATGATACTCAAGGCTCAGGTGTTGCAGACAATACAAAAATAATGCAATATTGCTTCTCTCCAATGCACTTTTACTTCTGGAGTCGAGGTTAGTTCACCTATATTGATTCACTGATGGTGTTTTTTCTCTACCAACTTCACACCCTGTTTTGTATGGGGTCAGTGCACATATAGAAATAATACTGAATCTAGGAGAAAAAAATAAGGGTATTTATGAGACTAGACTTGAAATTGCCTCCTTGCTCCATTTAGTCCTTTAAGAACGAGAAAGCAGAATTCTTTCATGCTTCCATTGTCTGTCATATTTGTGCACTTTTTTTTTTTTTTTTCCACAGCAACTAAAGAAAACACACCTGTTACCTTGAAATCCTGATAGAGCATTTGCATACTGGCTGGGGAAGAGCAGAAAATGGAGAGGAGGAGAAAAACAAGCACCGGTGTATCTGGTCCTCCAATGCAATAGGCAACAATGGTTTCCACCATTTTTATTTATATACAATTTTTAATGCCTTCAGAGGAAGTTCTCTTGAAGCACAGATTCTGATACTTAAGACTCAGAAAGTTTAGAAGAGCAAAGGTGTCTCTTCTAGGGAACACACACTGCCCCAAGTGAAGTTAGGAAGGGAGGTTAGCATGCCACCAGGGCACAAGGAGACTACACCCGTCTGATTTTACTCCAGTCTTTCATAGCTCCAACACCACCCTCTTGTTATACAAACCATTACTTTCACCTCCAATGGAACAGAAAAAAAAAAACAACAGACCTTAAATTTGCTTTCAGCTAGGCACAGACAGGAGTTTTGGCCAAATATCTGCATATAGACAACAGAAGCAAAGTATTGCGGTGTTGTTCCTTCACTTTTCCTGTCTCTTTTTCCTCTAAATGCCAACATTTTATAGTACTTTCTCCCCTTTCTTATTCTTCACGAAAACACTTTCAGTACAGCATAATTTTCCAGGCAAATTGCACACTTGTCAGATCACCTGATTAAGAGCCCCGTATTCATTACTATAAAAACCAACATGCTCGCTGAATCATTAAAAAGCAGATTGGTCAGTAATAATAATCAGTTTTCTGCTAATAAATACAGCTTGGCATGCCTAATTCTGTGTCCTACTCAAATACCAACAATGAAGAATTTAACTTTTAAAAAGTACATTACTGCATGTAATATTAGTACATTGGTCTTCGTAAGGAGCATTACTACTGTCTTTAAAGGGCAGGCAGTTCATGTATTAATTATTTCACTCGGAGAGTGCATTGATTTCTTGAAAATCTTTCCATGCATAAAAGCAATTTGAATATTGTATATGGTTAAACCCTCTCAATCAACTTGAATACAAAGACAGACCAAAGATGTACTTGAATTCAAGAGCTAACATCAGAAATGCAAGCACGGTTAAGCGAGCTCAGTGCACTACCCATTACTGTACGTCCATGTGCCAAACACCCGCAGGCACACACATCCTGACCTCCTCTCTGCTGGCCGGGAGGAAACAGCTAAAATGGACAAAGCGTGGGTAGAAGAACGAGACTGCAGGCAAATATTATGTGGCAGAAGGATATATCTTTAGAAATTCATTTTTTTAAAAAAAAAGGAGAAATATTCACAGGGAGACTTTGGACGGCACCATATGGATCCTAAGCTGCAAAAACCACATAAGGTTGTTGATCTCAGCAGTGTGGGACTGGATTTGGAACATGCTACTCCTCTTGCACCAGTGTTCATAAGGAAAACATGTAATGTCTGCTTGTCTAACCCTTGAATTTTGCTGTCTTAAAAATATGGGACCACTGTGATTTGCAACTTCAACGGTTTTTAATAAACCCTTTTGTAACTCTAAAAATAACAAAATCCAAAAAGATACTGCATTTTTGAAATACAGAATTTAATCAGGGCACAAATACCAAGAAAAATCCTCCTGCCATTAACCAACACAGCACAACTTCGCATAGTTGTGATGTTGAATAGTTTCCACAACCATTAATAAACAAGTTATATCAATGAATTAAGTTCCAATTGCTTGATTAGTATTAAGCAGTGAATATGTAAGAGTATTTACATTGTGTAGCAAATCTCGGGTTAAAATTCAGTACATATTTAGACTGTTGTCAGCTTTTAGTTGCACCTTAAATAAGATCTAGGTTTGATTTTGTGACTGAATGAGAAATATCGGGCATTATTACGTCTTTCTACTGTTTTCAACCTCTGTAGTTTACTTGGAAGATAATTTTAGCCCCTGGGCACAATCACAAAAGGGAACTTCAAAGTTCCATAAGGATGTCTCCAATGAAAGAACTTTATCATCTTCTCCTGTCTTTCTGATAAACTTCTATTTAAACAACACTATTTACAAAGAAATCCTTCTGCAATCATTTCTGTCAGAACTCAAGAAGGGTCAAGAGAATTTCACGTTCTGGAAATAAATATCTACACGCTGGTGGAAGTTCAACCGATAGTACCTGGAGTTCAGGAGTGCTACCAACAATTACTCTGCAGAACCAACATGCTCAGTGAAAATCCTACTGAAGAGGGAAAAGGTCAGGAAATCTGTCATTTCAGAAGGATGATCTTAGTGGTATGTAAAGGAGTTCTCAAAATGTGCACTCGTGTCTTCTCAACAAGGCAACGGGATTATGATTACTGAAATGCTACCAATTTGTTGTAATTGCTCATCATTGCTATAATGCAGATTATTTCTTCAAAATAAAAGTTCTCATTTTGATTTTAAATATGTAAAGTGGTTTGCTCCCTTCATGTTATCACGAGCACTTAACTCGCAGGCTAAAGAAATTTAAATTCAGAACAAAGAAACCAGAGTAGATGGGCACACAGGGCTGAGTATACTAAAACATGGAGTTGCTGTGCTAGCTCGCAGAGACACTGCTCAAAATAGTAATATGGAATTGTACATGGGCTTGTAAGCTAAGTAAAACACAAATAAAAAATTCAAAACAAACAAACAAAGCCTCGCTACAAAAACACACCACTGAAGGCAAATCCTTTGATGAGAAATTTAACATTTGCAACAGCGATTTGTTGGTCCCAGCCCAATTCACTAGATAGGAGCAAGTCCAGAGTTAAGAATATAAATTTCTGGAGTGCTCTTGGTTGCTGATGGGTGCTGCCTAATGGCAGGAAGTCATTTTCCTGCTCAGAAGCAGCTCCTGGTTTCCATGTGATTTAAAATGCCACCAGAAATAAAGGAATTATCAAGGCTTGGCCTTGATATACGAGCCTATTTAAATCCCTGGGGTGAGAAGCAGAGCTAAGGACTACTCTTCCAAAACAGCCTGAGCAGGATCATTAAGCAGTGCAGTAATAGCCTGGAATTGGTTCCTGCGGTACGAGGATGAAGCTGTAGTGGGTGTGCTGGAAAGAGCTGCCTGATTACAGATGGCTGAGTGGAGAGGCTAAACGGGGCACGGGACACAGCAAACACCGCGGGCTGCTGAAAGGCTGCAGGTGGAGCTGAGCAGGCACCGAACACTCCTTACTTGTAAGGCCAGGTGGAAGCTCAGGTTCTTTGCATGTACGGAAGGAATGTGGCTTCCCAAAGGTATCCTTCAGGGAGAAGTGGTCCTCTGATGGCTGATAGCCCAAAGCGGCATGCTGAAAGCTGCAGACAGTGGTCCCTGACTGTTTCGTACCTCTGAAAAGGAGAAAAGGAGATCACCTGCACCTTTGAAAGTCAGGAAAAAATGTTTTCCCTTTACTATTTTTTTTTTAACCTGCATGGAAATTGTTCAATAGGGTTGGAAAATTTAATACTATACAGTAAAAGTTGTTTGTTGTTTGGAAGAGCTGTTTGCTACTGGGTGCTAGTGTGCACAGGAACTGAGCGGTGGTGACTGGGATAAAGGTTCCAAGACAACCTGATCCCTAACTATTTTGGCACGGTATTTTGCCATTTATTTTGCCCAATTCTAGGGACTTTGGTAGAACTCCCAGCATAAACCACAGTAAACTCAGCTCTGTTCTAAATCATCAGAAATCTGGTGATTTTCTTTTGATGGTGTTTCCTTGGACTTGGCCCTATGAGGTTGGTTTGCCACTCACTGATTTCTCTCACTGTGCTGAAATCCAGGGCCCCTATCCTACAGACATACACATGGACCTGTTCTTTTATCATAAGCAAAGTCTTACTGAGGTAACATACCCACTCAGGCAAAAAGAGGTAAGAATGTAGGTAGGGTTTTCCAAAGCCTAGCCTTGAATTCGAGCAAGCACACTGAAAATTCTGAGAGAAAAATCTGCAATGGGTAAGACATCCACAGCTGGCCACCTGAACGCAATCCCAGTTTGACAGACTGTTGCTTTCCCTGGGCCTGGTCTCAGAAGTGTCCTCGTATTCTCCCTGCTCCCTCACCAGATAGCTGAGCCCTTTTAATAAAAGCCTGATGAACGGCCAATTGTAAATATTGTGCTTCTGCTTTGCATTCTTGGCTCATTTGTGCTCCTACTGATAAAGCACATGGGAAATTGTCCAAGATCTTGTGAAAACTCTCCGTCCAGCCCCAGGAAAGACAACAGAGGACTCGGGATGGTGTTCAGCCGTCCCCTCCATTTTGTCTCTGGATACACAAGACCCACCAAGTACTTCTAAGAGATCACGCGATGCCTCCTCTGATAAGCCTTTCTCTTCTTGAGCAATTACCATGTAATAAACTATTTTATTGGTTTTGCTTACATACTGTATTTCTGAAAACAAAACAATAAATGGCTGTAAAACCAATAAAATGTACCAGGCTTGTGTTTTATTACAAACAAGCCAATACCATACACTGCAGCATATTTTTCAGCTCAATGCACCAGGCTTCTTATTGTCCAGGTGAATGTTCCTGGCTGTAAATTGCAGCACTATAGCTCTTTTCCGGCGTACTCTAAAACTTCTTTAGGTTGATGTGCCTTAAAACACTCCTAGTCCTTGGGCAAATTTATGGGGAGGATAAAGCCCAGCGGTTTTATGCCGAGGCATTTTTAACTTTGCTAGCCACCCTGGCAGTGCACTCAGATGCTGCTCTGGGAGTGCAGACTGCACGGTTCAGCTGTCACCAGCCCTTTGCCAGCCCAGTCCTTGCAGACACAGCCCCGGGCTGCCCACAGCACGCTGCAGTGGGCATCATTCGGGCATTGAGCCAGCCAGGGGGCTCTTTCCCAACTTTCAGTGATGGTTCCCAAAGCAGGAGCCCTGCGTGTCTTTCTGGCAATTATCATGCTGACAGTAGCTATGAATAAGACTAATATTGAATAAAAAAAACCTTCATTAAGACTTTTCAGTGTGGTTCCACTAACTTTTCCTGTTCATTTTCTTCACTCGTCTCTCGCTGTCCCAGAAACTCTACAATTTAGCAAGATCCTATTAGAGCAGCTACCTGGCATACTTGGATGGAGTGCCTCTACCATGGCTCTGTATCATAGCGTAGAGCTACAACCATCCACACAAGCCAATTTGTCAAAACCAACTTCTTCACAGGCGAGAGGGCAGCTGCGGCTGGTGGTGAGCCTGAGACTCACCCACATTCAGTTCTGCCCTGGTTTGTGCTGCAGGCTCTCACAAAAGTGTGAGCATACAGCTGAAGGTGGGATTTCTTAAGATGCCTTTTTGTGAACTCAACGTCTGCATCTGTGAAATGACTACAATAATGATATGCACATATGCAAAAAATAATAATAATTACTGCAATTCCCGTTCTTCTCTACTGAATGAAGAGGTATTATTATTATTTCACACAGTATTAACACAGGTCTTATTTTTCCTGCAGCAGTCTCCAGTTCTCTGCAGTGCACATGAAGTGGCAGCAGATTACTGGAATACATTTGCCTGGTGGCTGTCAGAATAACTTCATGCCCAGGAGAAAGCAGTTTTCTTAACACACCTTCAATCTTGTCAGCAGCACTTTGAGGCAGCAAGACTTTCCTGTCAGTCTCCGACAAGTGCAGTAGGACAAGGAAAAGTTTAAAATAATCCTTTGCAGAACACTATGTCACAATTTATCATGTTATGACAAACACCAGTTGCTTTCCCTTGGCTGTTTCCTACAAAAGCTGATCATCTTTGAAGAGGGCTTTCTACGTATTTTTTCCTCACAACTGTCACTTAAAATAACCAGCAACTAAACCCAACATTGACAACAGCATCCCAAAGTACTTCAGGATTGGAGGTGATGTCTGAGACCAGATACTAATATGACTGAAACCAAAATCATAATCCATGCAGGAGGCGTGTTTCTTCCTTTTGTACCCTGCCAAAAATCACTTCCCTACACATCACTGCTGCTTTGCTTAGCACATGGCCAACCCGACCTCTGAAGTCCTTGGTGTTCATTGCTTGCACCCAGTGTCGAATAAATGCACGGAGAGACTCTAGGAAATGGGTCACACATTTACAGGCAGAAAGTTCTGTAAAGAGAAAATACCTCCTGGTATTAGATTTAGGCAATAAGTTTTATGCTCTTTTCTGAATCTTGCCTTTCATTTCAGCTTCCCGTTGAAAAAGGCTTAAGATCAAATAAAACTTGATCCTATTACACGGAAATCCAGCATAGCCTTGCAAGTGATCTAAGGGGAGTGCAATTAGGAAGATAGAAATATGATAATGAAGTTGTTACATCACATCCTTCTAGTCTGACACTGTATGAACTTACCCTTGACATCTATTTATATGCTGTGATGCATACGTCAATGTAGGGAGATGCATGCACTGCTTGCCTTGGCTGATAAAGCACCAATAACTCTCCTGCCTTTTTGCATGTTCCCATCCAGCCACTCTGTAAGTAACCTCTGCAAACACCACGTGAGCCAGCACATCCTGAAAGCCAACAAAGTTTTGGACAGAAATCCATTTCGGATCTAAAGATCCTCCCTTGTTTATACTCTTGCCTTAATCTGAAAAATCAGGCTGCCACCCCCTTGCACAAACTGCTGTGTTGGTGAGAGACGATGGCACCAACTCGCAGATGGGGCAGTCCCAGACCAGGTGAGGTCTCTGCAGTTTGACATCGGGACCTTAGCAGAGAACTGGCACAGGTCTCAGGGCATTCGTGACGCTTGCTGGCACTGGGAAAGCCCCATTTGATCACCTCCTGTGGCTGATGGAAACGCAGCCCCGCGCTGGGAAGATCCTCCCTGCACGGCTCTTCGCAAAACTTGAAGTGCTCAGAGCTCTGCAAAGGAGGAGAGAAATCCTCAAGGGCAAAAGTGTCACCAGAGTCAAAGTAAATCACAGGAGTGATAACTCCACCGGGAGAACAGCAGACATCAGTCATCACTGTGCCTGCTTAATATCCCCTGTTTTGGAATATTTCTGCTGTCAGTCACTCTGCTCATCTGCTGGGCAGCCAGGAAGATGAGCAGAATTACTCTTGGCAGGGTAAAGCTACGGACCATTGGAAATAGTGTCTAACAAGAACACTTAACAAGCACCCGAGACTGATGATTCATCATTTTCCCCTCTTTTTATTGATACCTGGTTAAAGGTACCAGATTAACAGCCCTGCAATCTGAAATCCTTCATTCTTCTCAGAGGCACGGCACGCAGAGGGCAGATGTGCACAGCAGCTGCAGCTTGCTGCTCTCCTCGCACTGACAGGAGACAAGCTGAGCATCCAGCCCCCTGGATGATGTGTTCTTTTTCTCATCATTGGCTAGAGCTACTGGAAAAGCTTTTCATAGGTGCAACGAATAGAGCTAAACTTTCATTGAACACTTAAAAAATACATAACACGTATGTTATAAAGGGAGGTCGTACCACGACTGCCTTTTTTAAGCAGGGGAAACTGAGGCTGAGAGCAATAAAAAGGCTCGTTCACTGTTTCAAATAAGTTGCAATGTCAGAAATAAACCCCAGATCTCCTGAGCTCAAGCCCTTGTGTTCAAGGCTGTTTGGGTTAGTTCCTGATAAAAGCCTGGAAGGTTTTTCACTGTCATCTGCACCACAGCCTTATTTACCTTCCATCTCCTAAAACTTTGACCCTAAAATCATCTTATCCCATTGCTCTTTGCAAAGCAAGTTTCTCTTGAAATCCTTCCAGTGTTACCTGCTTCAAATCTACATGGAATAGCATATTTTTGTCTTTAAATATGAAACCGTTCATAGCTTAGCCTCCTGCAGAGCCAGCTGATGTTGCATCCTGCCGTGACTCCAACGCCACACTGATCCACGTGGCAGCTTTTGTCTCCCACATCACCAGAATGCTCAATAAATCTCAATAAAATCCCAGCAACATCTGTTTGACCTTCCACTAAAATCTGATCTGCTGTAGCAGATGGAAAATCTAGTCTTGATCCTAGGTTCACAAGTGACAAACACTGTTTTAGTCCCATTATAGACAAACAAAAGCACTATATTTTTATCTACCTGCGCTTCTACCTAAAATGAAACAAAATAAAACCGTGTCAGACCTACACTACTCAAACACTGGCCAAACCAAGCAGTTCCTGAACAAATTTCAGAGTGAACCAGCTGTGAAGTTTGGACTGGTTAGCCTGAGTCTTGGAAATAAGTGCAGAGATTGCTTGTTTGATAAAACACAACAACAAAACTTGCATTTTTTCTTGGTCCATAGTCAAGCACACACAACACAGCCGTGGCCCAAGCAACGCTGCCTGTGGTTGTTCAGAGCATCTCTCTGAGTGCTGCCCAGTCCTGAATTCAGAAACTCGATGGCTTCAGAGCGCCAGGTTGTAACACCCTGATAAGTATCTGTTACAAAAGGAGGAAAAAGGCCTACACACTCCTGAATTAATATTGATTTCATGTCAATTGCTTTATATTCCCACTTACACAGGGTGAAGGTCATTGATGGAGAGGATACTTAGAAAGCAAAATTAAAACAAACTGTCATCCAGCAGCAGTGAAAATGAAAGTTTTCCTAACAAGCGATGATGATTTAGAAGACTGCAGCATCTCTAGTTCTCTGTGGCGTGGTAGAAATATAACTCTGCTTCTCTTTCTTTCAGCAGCTCGTAAATCCAGCAGGGGCTACACTTAACTTGAGATCAAACGATCAGCAGATGCTGGTAAACAATGAAACATCTTCAAAGTTCATTGTGAAAAACCAGCCTGGGGTAAGAGGGTAAGAGTGGCTCTTCTTCCTGGCAAGAACTGATGTTTGAAGTACAATGATAGATCTCCAGATTAGGTGGCTCTCAATCTTCTTAGCCCTGCTTTTCTTGCATCCTGTTATTAGTTGACAGTTGCTCTTGGATTACAGCTGCTTCTCTCTTGCATAAACAACATCCAAGTGAGGCATAACCTAGGAGAGCATCAAACCCAAAGCACCGGAATTGCATCCAGCAATGCCTTTGTATACCCAAGTAAAGGGATTTATCCAGTGGAATCACTGCAATCTGCACTGAACAAACTTAATTTCACAACACAGTTCTCTGAGGTCTTTTTCCTTTATAGACATGCTTGTGTTCTCAGTCATCTCTTGGTCTTCCGTTCTTCTCATCCTATATTGCCCTTTTTTCTTTTTTTACTTTTTTCCCTACCCTTCTATTTTCTTATTGCTTTATCCCTGATTGCCTTTACCCAGCAGAGAGTGAGCACTGCCTGTCTTGGTGCAACTCAGATGTGATCTCCTGCTGTGGCTAGAACTCAGATTAAAGGCACGTTTTACATCTCATTTTGCCTTCTTTATTTTCAAATTCTCCAAGCACGTTCAGCTGCATTTAACTTCTGGTTCTTTTCTCTACACCTGAACTCACAATTTTCTCCTTCTCGCTGCACTCTTGAGCTAATAGGAGAGTAATGAGAAGGCACTTAACTGCATTTGAGTTCTACATCAGAATTTCCTAAGGGATAACCTAAAGCGAGCCCAATATCCAAAATCAAAACTGGGACTCATCTGTCGAAGTCCCTTTGACTACTTGATCTCAGTTGCTGCTTTTTGAGCAGCAGTTCACACCATCAGAAACACGACTTCATGCAGAACAGATACCAGAATATGGGTAAAGTGTCCGGTTAAATGAGTCACAGCATTTGAATGCGATTAACGCAGTCCAACTCTGATAAAACGTTTGATGTTAAAATTGAGAGTACAGTATTTGAGGAGCCATCCTGTGTGTACAGAGGATAAAAGCACCTGAGATGCCTCAGTCAATCCGTTCAAGTGGTGAGTCCCTTGACTTTTCCCAAGCTGGACTTAGGAATCAAATCCAAATTTCAATGGAGGCTGAAAGCCCCAGCTGCCACGTAATGCAGACACGTCTTAATGCCGTATTAGAGCTGGAGGAAAGAGATGAGCTGGCTATCATGTTTGCAGCCTTCTCCTTTGCCCTCATTAATGTTTTATTAATATTTCATATTACATGAAAGCAAATTTTCCTTTGTGTCTGGCATTAAATGCTGATCAATATTAATGTTTGATTCATATCTCCGCGAAAGGGACAGCAAGAGAGCACAGGAGTGAAATCGGAGATATGATTTACATGAACTTCAATAAGGCTGTTAAAACAGCAAGGCTAGTGAAATAATCAATTGGACAAGGAATTGGCTAACAAATGAGGCCTGGGCTGTGACAGCAGCTGGTTAAAATTCAATTAGGGCTGTGGGAAGGAGGAACTGCGAGCTTGTGTGAACTGTTCCACAGTCTGCAAACAGACTGCACGGTGAGGTAGGGAAACGTGCAGGTGACAAACAGGGCTGCACCCACAAGAAGGGGCCAGGAGACGTTTTCCTGCTGCAGCAGCAGAGAGGTTGGCTGCAGAGAAGCTGCAGAGGAGGGACAAAGAAGAGACACTGCAAGGAAGGAAACACCTTGGTTATATGTGGTCTGGAGAGATTCAGGCTTTGACCAAAGGTCTAGAGGAAGACTTATGCATTGCAGGGCTGGGGGGGCTTAGGCAGAAAGACAAACCCTTGTTAGAGTTTTTGAGGGAAATAACAGAAGTGAGCTTTGGACATGGCTGGAGTAACGTAGTGGGGTGCTGGGGTCTGAGGACAGGCTCGAGGTCTGCTGCTACCTCGCTAAAACTTGTAGGGTAAGGCGATGCACAGGCACCCCAAGAGGTGGGACTGAGTCAAAGGGGACAGTCTGAAAAAGCCAAGGAAGTCTGTGTCCTGCTGGTGGGTGCAGGCAGCTCAGGGGAAGGCGGACAAAAAACTGGACCTGGCAGGAGAGCAGAGACACCCAGAGGATTTATGCTCTGAAGTTATCCTCAGTGCTCCTTCATTTCTGAAGGCAGCTACCAAAGGAAGAGCTGTTGGTGTAACCGGTATTTCTGGTGAGCACCAACAGACCTCTCCAACTGTTGCCAAAACCAGGGGTTACAGAAGCCCTCCTGCTTCAGGTCAGCATATTCTGTACAGGAAAGGGAAATGGGAGAACAAGAGAGAGAGGTAACACACTCTTGCAATGCATTTTTGGTCTGATGCTAAGCCTACAGCATTTTGCAGACAGCCTGGGCAGTTCCCTGGGTCCTGCTGATGCCTTAATGCCTCTCCTGCCCTGCCATACCCACGTTCAGTCCCCGACCCGTCTCCTGGAGGCCCATTTAAGACAGAGGGCACAGCAGGATTAAAAGGTTTCTAAGTTGGTGGCTCTACCCCAGTGATAACAGATTGGCACTAACTGACAAATGATTAGAGCTAAACTGTCATGCAAAATGCAAATATGCCCTAGCAGAAATGGAAAATTAACATAAAATCTTTAGGACTGCAGGAAACTTCAAAGCTAATTTGTGTGTTCACCGAAAACTTCAGTCTCCCTGTTAACAGTGTCACAGCACCCCGTTAGTTAGCCTTCTAATTAGAGCAGCGTAGAGGGGCGCACACCGCAGCCTATAGCTCAGATAACAAAATTATACAGGTCAGGAAGCTGTTGTCTAATTCATCCTTGGCAATTTTCATTTAGACTCTTCCATTTCTGGGCCTTTCCCATAGCAGGAGAAGACTTGTCTACTCCGTACCGGGTTATTTTCTGTGTATTTAAGAGTTAGAGCCAAGGTGGGTACGATCATTTCTGCTGTGTGACTGTAACTGCAGCTCCACTATTCTCACTTTCAGGTATTAAAGTTCAAGAGTAAAGCACTTTATTCTTCACGTAGACATTAACACATGCATTAGCAGAACTTAAATCCTAAAATCAGTGGAAAAAAGGTTACAGCATTTTAGCTGCTTTCTTCTCAAGATTTCAATGTAGTGAACCACTTCACTTTCAAGGTAAGATTTGTGAGTCATTTCAGAACAATTTAAAGCTGGGGCAAATACAGCCCTTCCTGTGCAGACAAAGAAAACTCCCTTGTTGCAGAGTAACATGCTTTTCTGAATCTGGGAAGGATTAAAGAAAATGCATCAAGGAAGAGGTTCTTAGGAGAGGAATTCTGGGATCATCCTTGGTATGCCATATTTCAGCAGTTAGAAGAAAAAGAAGTGAGACTACCATTTGGTGACTGTTAGGGAAAGCTCTCACTCACACAGCACATTGCAGTGCACTACTCAATCCTTAGCACTTCAGTAAATATTGGTCTAGCCAAAGGATGCATTTTCTTAAGTAAATACTTTAGCAAATTTGCTCTTCAGAGACACGGCTATTCAGCAGTACTCCCTCAAGTTATAGAAATTACTGCTCGGTTGACTGGAACCGATGAAGTTCATTCAAGCTGGGATCCAGCCCCAAATCTCCAGACCAGTAAAATGGAGCTTGTCGTGGTGGGTCTTCCCCAACAAAGAAGAGCTTCCTAAATGACCACAGAGGAATGCTATTTAAGTGAGGTCCTTGCTGTTCTTTAAAACCCAGACTCTCATTAAGAATTTTCTGAACCATTGGCTCAGGCATCTATCAGTTGCAATTAATACTCCTCCTGGGTATCCCCTAGGAAAAGCAGTGGCCACCAAACCACAGAGCCATCCCAGCAGCTTCCCTGGCAGTGAACCTCAGCCCAGGGCAATCCCAGCCCTGCGGTGAGCGAGGCCAGTTTTGGCCCATCAAGATTCCCCAGGCACCAAGGGGGTGATCGAGCAGCATGCATCTGCACCTACATTTACATTGATTTCCAATATCCTTACGGGCAATTTTATGGCCCTCTGTATCCTCTTTGTGCTGCATTTCCATCCCAGAGCTCTAAACACCTTCGAACAGAAGCAGCTCACCCCTGAAAGAGTTAGCCCTCTGCCAGCAGGCTCCAAACTGACCGCTAATAGCACCAAAGGCTCCGGATCTGCATTTTCAATTCCTTACGTACCTCAGTCATTTCAGCTCATCACATAATCCTCTCTGCTCATTACATCTGCTGCGCGCGAGGAAAAAAATCACATAAAATTGCTGCCTTATAATCAGCCAAGAGAGCTGTGAAACAGACAAGCTGGAGTTACAGAGAGCATTGTCAGAGCTTTATATTCAAACTAGGAAGTAGTAAAATATTATACAAGTTGTTTGCTTGCAGTTCGTGTCAAAGCAAGAGGGCCCTGGCTAACCTTTGGAGAGGCGAAAAGAGAGAATAAATAGATCATCAGCTCCTGCAGAAAATGTCCTGCCAGTGATCGGGGATTTATGAATTCACACAGAGGCACATCTCCACACAGGGCTGAATTGTCTAGCCATTGTAAAGATAAATATTGCAGATGGGTGAATAATTCACTCATACAAATGTTCACTGAAAACAAATTAACTAGCTTGTGTGTACAGGGGATGTGAAATTGTAACGGTTATTTCACAGAACGTTTGAGAAGACAATCTCTAGTATTCAGCCAGCCTACCTCAGTAAGCACCTAAGCCACCAAAATCTCCAAAAACTGGTTTTGGAAGCTCATCTGACGTTAACTTCCAGGTACCTAAAGGGATGTTAATTTGACCATCGCTGTGCACACGCAGAAGGCTGCAGCTCTGACAGCTGGCGCTGATCTTTCCAGGAGAAAACAGACGGCTGTATTTCAGACTGAAATGTCAATACCAGCACCTCCTTAAAGTCAGGTGGGATCAGAGGGGATTTTAAAACACAGGCAGGAGGGGGGGGCTCAGCTTGCCAAAAGTTGCTCGCGTTGTGTGCCCATCACCAAGGGGAAGATGCTTCCCTCACCCTGCAGGCGTTTATCACCAGCCAGATTAAGTCTATAAAAAGGGGATTATGGGCAGTCCATTTGCAGCACAACACAGACATAAAGCTGTAATAAGTTACTGAGATAATGAGGCAGCAGGCCATAAAAACCCCTGCCTACAAAGAGAAGTCCCTCTTTCCAGAAGCAACAACCTGTTTTAAAGCACACCTTCCCCGCGAGCACTGGGAGCAGCTCCTCGTAACCACTCTCACCATTTGCTCCAGTCCAGTCAAGGAGGATCCCCAAAGGTTGGCAGCTAAAACTATGTTTGTTCTCTGTGCTGTCTGCCTGGTTTTCCTCTGAAATCCTATTGCTTTCCCCACTGCAACCCCAGCTCAGGACTTGGACAGCAAACACATCTCCCAAAATTCGACCTCAGTGTTGTTTGGAGACTGTTGATTTTACTACTGGCCTGAAGGGGACGCAGACCTCTGCAAATTTATAAATATTAATTTGTTCCTCTGAGCTCAGCTTGAGAAAGTAGCAAAACACTTAGGTGAAGGAGAGCCTTGCCCAACGAATGCTTGTTCTTGAAGTTTGTCTACTATAAATAATACTTTAGCACAACATTGCTTATAATATTCTGCATAACACAGCACAAATTCAATCAAAAGAAATGGTTTGTGATAAAAGTCACACAAGGTGCGTAAGAAATCCCCCTCCACAATGAAGTTGCATCCTTCTTACCTTGACCAATATCCGCAGCTCCCCGCTGGCCGGGCTGTACTGGAAATGTCCTGCTTTATTTTTCCAGCCTCCTTTGTTATTTGACTTCACCTTCACCCTGATTCAAAAAGGAAAGCTCTTAATCAAACTTAGCGTTCACAAAAGGAGCATTTCCAAGACAGACCTGTGTAAACACACGGTATCTCAATTACCCTCCAATAGCTGTACCATTTTTTGTTTGAAATGTTGCTCTCCCATGGCCTCCACCATCCTATTCATCACAGTGACCCTTCGAAGGCTTGCACTGTGCTAATAACAGGAGAGGCATTTCTGGAGCACAGCGGAGCTGCCCATGATATACGCCAAATGCCGAACGAAAATATTTTATTTTTGCACCAGCTGATATATGAGATGCAACTACAGGGATTTAAATACGATACTCAGGCTCATTAGCAAAGCAAGCATAGATAACAAGGATTTACTGAACGTTACTGTCTGACTTGGCCAGCTTTCCCAGAGGGATCGTTAAGACGGTAAGCGAGTATTTTGTCTGTAGATTTGGGGGAATTAAGTCTGCACTCACGAGTTCCTACGACTTCAGCAAAAAAAAAACACAAAAAACAACCCTCCTATATTTGAGTTTTGCATGTTGAAAACTCAGAGGAGTACAAGCACAGTGATTGCATATGAAGGACTCTTTAAAACGACTGGGCCTGCCAGGTGCTTGGTGTGTTGCCGTCAGCTCTGGCACAGCTGAGTCCTGCAGCCTGCCCGCGGCGCTGTCCCCAGCCAGCACCTGCCAAGCTTTGGGCTTTAGCTCGCTCTGAAAGCCAGCTGCAGTCACAAATGCATGGCCTGTAAGGAGGTCTGCTTAATTTCCTTGCAAATATCTATTTATATATGTTGATATATAAAACCCAACACATTTCAACGCATTGTATTTGCTGATTGTCACCACATTGCTGTGCTGCTTATTTTGTTGTGCGTTGATTCCCACCTTGCACTTGTTTTACACAAAAATAACCCCTGGAAGTTGCATCACGTGCATTTTGTCAGCTAACTGGTGAGATATAAGATTACCTTAGAGTACAATTTTCTTTCTCTTTTTTTCCAGCACATTAGCCCAGATCCTCTCCCTCACTCTAAGCCCACCTTCAGAGAGCTTTGCAAGGTCCTTTTGGACATTTTCCTCTTGATCCTTCTCTTTTACCCATATTAGTATAATGTCCAAGTGATAGGGCACAGGCCACAGAAGTCACTTGTGATAATTTATTAATGGGTCTGCAACAAATAAAAGGTCCAAATTTATTTATTTATTCCCCAAGTCCTGGACTGACAATGAGGCTTTTATATGCTTGAACTGCACTATGCTTCTCTTTGCCTTTAATCTCCATTTGCAGGGAGGTTCAGGAAAGGTTGGTATTAGAGAAATGTTCAGTTTAATTCACGTTTGTGAATTGCTGTCAAAATACAGTGCTGTATGTTTAGTGAGGGTGACTTGAATATTATTGTGGCTTCAAATAATACGTAAATAACAATGAGACAAAGTGCCATCTAATAATGATCATTGTGGCTCTATGGCATCTACTTAGAGCTAATTTTTGCCCTTTGATTATGTTACAGAGCTTTGTTTGCCTGCGTATAAGTAAAACATGATCCAACTCAGCTCTATATATCAATCCCAGGGTGCCTAATATTAACAGGTTTTCAAGTTTTTTTAAGGTCAACATCAAGTCCTTTTGGACACAGGAGTTCAATTCATGGCGCAGGCAGCGAGGTTTGCATGGAGAGCTCCAATCTTTTATTAACCCTGTGAATGTAGTTGGAGAACAAAAAGCTTTCAAGCACACGAGCTCTTCTTTAGCTCGGAAACTTTGCATTGTGAAGAGCCATTCAGCCTCACTACAGCTGCATCACCACTGCATTTGCACGGCGGTAAACCTTTAGCAGAAACCATTTTCTTTTTCAAAAGTGGCCATTTTCCCCCAGAATTGCATTAAACAGAGCAGATTTCTTTATCACTCCGTTAGGTCAGCGAGGGCACATCTTCGCAGCACCATGGAGGACACTACAGAGACGTTGGAAATAGCATTGACCCAAGGTGGTACAGAGAGCTCGGGACTGTGCAAATACCAGCATGGGTCCCAAATTACACGCCTGTATTGATTCACTGGTATAATCAGCTTTTTATGTGGTTCTCCTGCTCCCAGTTTTAAAACGACCTTGTCCTTTGGGGAGGACAGACATGCCCTAAATTTGATAGCCGCTGAGAATGGCGCAGTGTCAGTAAGCTTTGCTCGGTGCTGGGACAGATTCAGAGGGCCTGCCCATCCCTGCTCTGCATTGTAGCCCTGACTGTAGGACTAAAATTTGTTGCCTAGAACACACATCTTCATTTTGGGGTTTCTTTCCTCACTATAAACATTTGAAGATGCACCTAGCCAGTTTTCATCAGTTAAAGGGACAACAGAAAGCTTTCGCTCCTTATAATTCCCATTTCAAAGCAAAATGATCTTCTGTTACAGCCAGTTGGGGAAAAATCAGTTTTCTGCTTAATCAAGCCTTCCCATCAATCAGGCTAATAGGAGGGTTAGCACATCTCCTAATTATAACTACTAACATTTGTAGGCTTGCTATTGATGAAAGCTCATCCCACCCCATCACATTAAATCACCTCTGGGCTGTCTGACGAGTGAAGCAATGCTAGCAGTGCGCGCAGGGCTCCTGGTCCTCAGGCTGGTACCCTATAGATGTGATGCTCAGAGGTGAAGAGGCAGTGCCCCCAGCTGTGTCACCCCCACACAGAGCTCTTTCCTCACTTCATTTAATAACCTGACACTGGAGCCAGGGCAGCCCCTTGTCAGGCTTTTCCAGCCTTGGGCTACAGCGATGAGCTCACAGCAAGAGAGGTCAGGCTGCAAAGGAAGAGCACACACTAGCTTCGAGGCCAACAAGGAAATACCACAGAGCCCCAGGGCTCCAGTCTATAAACAAAAAACCTGGTACCATAGGTACTAAAAAGTGATGTGATTAATCGCAGTCATTCAGCTCCAACTGAATACTCAAGTGTATAAAAACCAGCAACATAACATGGTTGTAAGCCCTCATAGACTGTACAAGAATGGGCAAATATTCCCTAGCAGACTCCCAGTGTGAATATATAATGCTCTCCGGGGGGAAGAAATACCGTTATTTCACTTCTCAGATTTATTTCAGAATTTGCTTAACCTAATAGACGAGTGGCACGGCCATCCCTTTGTATATACTGCTGCACTGCCCTGTGTTCTCAAAGTGTCCATCTGACAAATTCGGCTGTCAGTTATTTTCAGAGTTGGCAATAATTTTCCAACAAAGTGCATAATCACCGCATATGCCTCTTAGGTACATATTCTCATGCCTTTCTATAGGATTCGCCCACTTCTCTCATTAATACAAACCGAGCTATGTGATTAAAATTAATGTTTCAGTTCCAAACTGTCCCCTATCCATTAATCTCGTAATAGTCAAGAGTGTCTTGAAGAATACCTATACTGCAGATCTTGAGTTGAGTTTTTAAAAGTGCTATTAATAGCATATACTTATCAAAAAGTAACTAGCTGGCACTTACACTTGCACCTTCTTAAAGTTTAATAACTTCAATAATGTTGTTTCAATTTAGCTTTCAAAGCATTGGAGGAGCCTCTCTTGTTTGAGCCCTTGCCTGAGGCATCGCACCAGGGAGGAGTTGGCCAAGAAGGCGAATGCCATCAACAACAAAGACACACGAACAGCTGAACAGGATGCTCCCTGCTCCCATAAGGTCCTCAGACCTGGATTTGTTTCACAGAGCAGATGAAATTTCTCGGCAAAGACCATGCCTTGCTATAGCAACTGGCTCATACTGAACGTCCTCCAAAGATGGGCACGGTTCTCGTGTGGGTAGTGTTGCAGGATCCTACATCCAGCCACAGACCCCAAGCAAAACAGCCCCCTTGTCTACACCAGCAAGGCACCAAGCCAGGGGGTGCCAGTTGGGCAAACCAGCTGCTCTGGTGGCTACCAAAAGCAGGCAGGCAGGGCCAGCTATTTCTGCTATTTGGGTTCAGGTGCTGGAGGTCTCAGCTGAGACACTGCCAAGCACCGAGAGGTGCCTGGGCAAATAAGACTTGGTGACGGCACCAAGTGGGCTTTTGTGCTTGATTTCTAAACACAGCTTGCAGGAAGGTGGAATTTAAATAACTGCTTAGCATTGACCTAACTGTACTTCCTCAGGAGTCAATTTATTTTCATTACCTAGACCAGTGACACCAATGCTGAGTCCTTTGAAATAGCCCAGTCCAGGTGTTTAGAGAAGCCAGAGCAGGCTTTAAAGTGAGTATTTACACAACCAATGAAAACTCTTCTGCCAAACCTGACTCCTGAAAGTCTAATAAATATTACGGTCAGGGTCTAATCACTGCAGCCTGCCTCTGTCCTCCTGCAGGCTACAGGAGGCTCAGTTGAGGCTGATAAAGGCAGGTGATTGTGGGAAGGATGCAATAACTCTCACTTTTTTTTTTTTGAGATGTAATTACACGAGACAAAATTTGTTCATGGCATCTGTGGGCATATTCTTGAAACAAATAATAGATTACAAAACACAGTATGAGTGGTGGAGCTACCTGCAAATAGGAGGGGAAAAAGCCAGTATCCCAAACAAACCACCTGAAAGGCTCCATCTAGCTAGGTTATCTTCCTCAGTATCTCCCTACATCAAAAGCCCGTTCCCCACATTCACCCACTGGCAATACTCACATTGAAAGAAAGACCTTTCATTCCCGAGATCTCCTCTTGCTTATTCCTCAACTCAAGTCAGTCCAATTTGCTTCAGAAGTTGTTCTGTTGTATCACGTGGAAGGATCATTTCAGGAGCAGATGGAGCAGGGAGCTGGAAATAAGAGGAAGATCAGATAAACTCATAAGAAACAGAGATTGTTTTCATGCAAATTCCCTTTAATAAGAAAGGTGGAGAAGAGCTCTGAACAGAAACTACTGTGCATGAAGAGCTGCTCAAAACATAATTGCTTCTAGATATAATACTTCTGAGCCTTTTCGAGCAACTACAAACATTTCCTTAAACATCCCCCCTTCTTTCACAGTATTTTCCACTGACTTTAATAAAGTGCTGTGTAACCGTCTGAGTTTGGGAAGCATTTGCACAACAAACAGAAGTCACTGGGAGGGAAAAAAAAAAAAAAAAAAAAAAAAAAGCTGTTCATTGCTGGCAGGTGTTTCTAGGCAGCTTTTACAGAGTTTAATTTGGTAGTTTTCCAAGCTGACTCACATTCGCGTGTAATACAGATACCTCTGATGCCGTTCTTAGTGGTGTACACATACAAACGCGCATGTGTAAGGGTTGTGTGGAACCTCAATACTGCATTTTGCCTCTCAGAGCAGAAGAGCTTTTGAATTAGTGAAAGGAAGTTGCATTTGTATCAAACATCTGAGGCTGCTCCATTTTTCTGTTTTCTCAGACATACCAAAATAATAAACTGAAACATTAATTGGGAGGGGGCTGGAAATCACCGTATACCTTTTGGTCTTCGGAAGCTAAGAACTAAATTACTGTAATTGGCAGTTTATTAACAGGAAAATTATGCTAAACAGCTTCACGTTGCTGTCAGGAATTATATTCAGTAAGCTATGAAGATGGGGCCCTTGGTGTAACATTTGCATTTTCTCATTTAGAAAGAACAATGCTAATAGATGAGTGAAGCATGTACAAATTATATACCAAAGAACATTTGCATAGCTGTAAAAAGGCTATCTTGATACCAGAGTGATTAAGCCTGTTATTCATTAAGATACAGTATAGACTAAGGGGGAAGAGGAAGTTGGGAACACATTAACTTTCTTTAGAGGCACATATAAAATGAACCCCAGTCCAAACCACTTGAATTTCAAGCAGAGCTAGCCTATAATAGGTTCTGATTATATTGTGTTTATTAAGCAGTACTAGTATCAGGGTTTTTTCCCCGTCTTGGATAAGGTCTGAAGATGGGATGATGACCACTGCTGTTACTCACATCTTTATTTCAGCTGCCACCTCCCCACACCACTTGCCTCCTCAGAAGCCCTTTTTGCATGCTTTTCTCTATTAGCAATTTCCACTACCTGTCCCCTCACCTTAGCAGCTGACATTTCCTGAAGGAGGATGACTTTAAACATCACCAATACCTATAAGCTGGAAGGAGGACAACGGCAAAGCAGGAGAAAACTGGGTCATTTGAATGCCCTGATGAAAACCAAGAGGGACAGCACACTAAGTGACATGGGCTGCCTCCGTGAAACCAGGACACGGTGTCCTGCTCTCCACTTGTACAGAGCTGTCTTCTCTTCCAGGAAGCTCTGAAGCACAGAGGGTTCAAATAAGTTATTCAGTAACTCCAAAATTTGACTGAGGAGAAATTATTTGGCTGAAATGAAGCATCATTAAGATTTGAGAAATCCTGCGTAAAACAGCTTTTGTAGAATTAATCATTCTGCTTCTCAGCCTGAGAGCAAGGCCCCTACAAAAATGCCTGTAAATCATTGCAATTTATTTATGAAGATGACCTGGAGGAATTTAATTCAGGCCATGGGGCTTTGAAGGGGAGGAGAGGTAAAGGCAGAGAGCAGGAGGAGCTGCAGCAGGGCTGTCAGGCTGTCACTGGGCTGTGGGCCCGGCTCACCTCGTTTTGAGGACTCAGATGCTGCTTCCCAGAACGTTCCCTGTGTCTCAGAGTAGGATATTTCATATGTTTTTACAACAGAGGCAGCATTACCAGAACATAAGTAACTTTTGGAGGCTGGCTGCTAGCTGAGGCACCTTTCAAAGCACTTTGGTGCTCTGCTGGGTTTTCAGCTCTGGAACCGGCACCAGGCGGAGGCCGGCCTTGCTGTGAGGCTGCTGCAGAGTGCCTGCGCAGCACAACTGGAGCAGAGTGAATTATTTACAATGAATAAGACACTTGACAAATTCAGCTTCATTCTTTGCTAGCAGAATACCTTCCAGCAGAACACCATTTCATCTGAAATAAGTCGTTATTCAATTAGCTTCCACAACTCCACCTCAGCCCCTTTGCTCCTCGCCACTTCAGGCCGGGTGGTGTTAGCCCAACTTCACATAACACACACGGTGTGTGTCACGGCTCCTTCCCCTGCACGAAGCAGCATGCTTGATCCTGCACACAGCCACTTGCAAATAATGATGCAGGGCTCACTTTTCCCACATAATCAGTTCACAATCCGATATCAACATCTTAATTAGGCCCGACCCCTGGAGTATTTGACTTAACATCGTTTGCGAGCTCCAAAATATGGTTACATCCACAGTGCAAATAACTATCCTCCCAGCAGCTGTAGTCTCTGTATTTGACTAATTTCAATGTTGTTCTCTTATACTGCAGCCAGTGTAGACTGGGATCCTCCTGCAGCTCCAGGTCCCTGACTGCAGCTCCCTGCCTGCATCTCCACCTCAGGTATGCCTACGTCAGGGCCAAAGCTGTGCTTACACTCACTTAAGATAACCTAATTAGTTAAATTAGGCTGAAAGCCACTTCATGCAGCTCACTCTGGACGAGCCACCTAATTACATGCCCAGCAGACTTTCTAGGGAAGCTTTCCCTGTCCGTGCTGAGCTCCCTGCACTCACTACCAGACATACTACAACTAGCTTGGATCCATCTGCATGGGCTTCAGTCGCACCTTTATCTCTAGGAAAGACACCAAAAGCAGCAGCAGGGGAACAGTCAAGATCACAGGCCGAGCGTGGACCACAGAAACCGTTGCTAAATTTAGACATGAAACACTTCATCAGGGGGTGACAGATCTGGTTTGTGAACAGGACAGTATCACTGAGCGGCAGGCTGAGGCTGCTCCCTGAAGCACAGTGCAATTTTACTCCAAAGAAAGCATCCCATGCATTATGCAAATAATTTACTGTGTTGTGTTTTTTTTCTGTTGTTGTTGTTTTTTGAAATACTGCATTACAGGAAAAACGAAACCCGTCAGATGTTAGGCACGACTCTTAAAGCACTGCTGGAAGGAATACAGATAATACAGCAAGTAAAGTGATATAAAAGAAGAGCAGCCTAGCATCAGTATTTTTCAGTTAAAGCTTTTGAAGCAGTTTGTTTTATTTTTAAGACCTAAATCCAACCTATAACTATATAATGTAGTACCATCACTTTTGAAGCTAAAACCATTATTTGTCACAAGCACATAAAAAAATAAATTTAAAAAATAAACACACACACACAACCCACAACCAAGCTTAGCATTCAAACAACTTTAGATTGCTTTGGTAAAACGAGCATTCATACCAAAGCAGAGATGCTGGAAGTAGTTGGTTTTCCCCTCTCTGGATGATCGCAGTGGTCAGGAACTGGGTCCCAGCCCATGTGCTCCACACCTGAGGGAGGGACCGACTCATTCTGCTGTTTCATCTTGCCCTGAAGCTTATCTTCTTCCCCCAAATTCCTCCCTATAGCTGTGCTTGTATTAAACTAACCTCACAGTAACCTTCCCTGAACCAGCAGTGGTGAAATACCTGCAGCTGAATTACAGGCAGCCCGTCGCACCATCTGAGACTGTGGGAGCCCTGCCATTAGTTTTAACAGGTATTTAGCTGCCGTTAGCTCCCACAGAAATTCCTCTGTTTCCTTAATACACTGAATTACCTGGGAACGTAGGGGCTGTGATTCGGTTTTTATCTGATGTCCTCTTTTGACCCTGTAACGCGATGCTTTGTAGCAAAGGCTACGCTGTCCTAGGGGAGTTCAGTAACTGCCTTTAACGGGGAAGAGCACTCCCACACTTGGAAGAGAAGAGGGCACAGATGAAGTAGAGCCAAATAGCCACAGAGACCATCTCGAAAACCAAAAAGGAGCCCTGCTTTGACATATAGGGGGCAAAAGGATTTCAACTTTCCCAATTATCAGATTTAAGATGGAAAGGCAAATGATCTTAGTCACTTTATTAAACAGAAAGAAGTTCTTCCCAAGATTTAGCCAAATGCTTTTGCTTTATCAGGTAACATCTCAGTTATTACAAGGCTCCACACTGAATTCCGTGTGTAGCCCAGGCTTTAAACAAGTGCACACACAGTTTTAGTCACTATGGTATTATTTTTAAACTTTTGTGCATTAGAAAATCTGCAATAAATCACATTTTAATTAGCTTTATATTAAAACTTGATTACACAAAGATTCTGAAAGTTGTTTATGAAGTCTGTCAGCCTCCAACATGGGACATCAAAAACTTGTGCAATGTTTATCTTCTCCAAAACACTACTGACCTTGCCACAGCACAACGCAGGACTGACCCTCAAGAGCACACGAGGACTCTGCCCAGCCCCAGTTTGCACCAGTTTATACCAGCACCATCCTGAGTCCCAGCAGACAGAGAACAAAGTAACCCCTGTCACTTCTCCTGTTTTGCCCATGACCTGCTCATGGCTTTCAGAGATGACACTGGGTTAGAGCAAACAGCAATACCAGGCACGATCTACTGCACTGAAAGGCAAAACTCCTGTTGACTCAAGGGAGAGGAGGATTAGGACTTGTGGTTTTTCATTTTATTTTGAATGTTTGCAGAGGTCTCTTGCCATAGTCACATTATTTGTACATGCATTAGCACTGAGACTGGCTATGTAATTAGTTTCTGTCATTAATAGTTGCTGACGAACACATTCAAATCCACACTGCATTGGTCTTAATATTTCATATACACACAAACACGAAATATTGTCACCCAAGGAAGAAAAAAAAAGTTGGCTTACTCAGGCAATCTTCAAATACAGCCAGCCACACACCTCCACTGATTCCCAGCTAGGATTTATGCAGACTTATAAAACAAAAGGAGAAACAATAAAAATAGATGAAAACGCTTATACAGTATTTCAGTCCTACTCATTAAAGCTGATCACTGCATTACCTTTGCATGGGGAACCTTAAAAGCTCTGCAGTGGCTTTGCCAGCAGACTGCAGCAACTTGCCACGACCTTAAAGCCAACTAGCCACGACACCTCACGTCTGATTTGTGATGCCAAACATTCAAGGTTATAGAAATGTTAAATTTTAGAAACAGTCTAAAACAATAAAGAATTTAACCACGTCCTTAATTTTACACAGTGTCAGCGCAGGAGATTTAAAAAGCAATAAACAAACTTGTTACTGCAATAGAATCGAAGAGGAATCATAAACTCACTATAGTTACAGAGCTAAAATATGGTGTGGGGAATGGACAATGGCAACATTTATTCAATAAAACTCATTTATATGTAAAAGATTGAATAAAAATATATAGTACTATGCAGCCACAACAAATTACGCACGTGAAAAAAAATGGTCTACAGGCAAGATGTTTTATATTATGCATGCAAACACCATAGCTGTACAGGCAAAGGTGTTAACCACATCTGCAACCCAGCTCTAAACTGCTGGAGAAGTGATGGGAATCATGGCACTAGCCATACAAAGAATGACATTTTAATAGTTTTCTGTAATAAGCCAACTGCTAGAGCTACCGCTATTTACTGTTTGTCTCCTTCTGTTGAGATATAAAACCAGACCCCTATCTGCTTATGAAATCTAAATATCCAAAGGCATTTTCTCCAACAACGATGGTGTATTAATTCTGGTGGCTGGGTCAAATTTCAGCCTGGGTAATTGCTTTTTGCTAAGACGTAGTTAAACTTACTATTTTAATTTAAAGATGCGCCTCTGCAGTCTCTTGCCCGTGCTATACGCAGTTACCGTATACTTTCAAGCAATCCCCACTGTAGGGATCAGTATTTTAACACATTACCTGCATCCTGCTAGGATTTACCTGAGCTACTAAAATTACAAAGGCCTTATCTATAAGGAAAGGTCACCTTCATTTCCCCTGCCATGAATTTGGCCTTCACATTTGCAGTATCTAAAATCATTTCTGGATGCATTATACTGACCCAGACCAACAGGTAAGAGAGATGCTACAGGTTTTTCTATTCAGATATGTCCCTGGCGTTAATTCAGGAATTGTCTCAGGGTAACAGCGCTGCAATAAACATTTGGGGAGCGCCCAGCCAGGTTTGCAGTCATGTTAACTAGCTACCTTGTGGCAATCAGTCAATTAACTCAAGGTGAAGAAATAGTGAAGACAAGTCCACAGATAAAAGTAAACAATCTGTGCTAGAATCGTGGAGGAGAAAGTGAAATTCCATTTCCAGGGCTGTCAGAGAGGTTTAAGCAATCACTCAGGAGAAGAGTTTTCTTTTTTTCCCTTTGTTTTTCTTTATTTTCTCCAGGCTAAGGGTTTCCATAGATCTTCTCATTGATCTGAAGTGGCCAGGGGCAGAAAAAGCCAATTTTGGCTGCATTATCCTGTCTCTCTTTCACTACAGCTTAACACAAAGAGAAATGCCACACACACCCCGGAACGAATCCATGCCAAAGGCTTGCTGCAGAAAGGAAGATTCGAGGCTGGTGCTTCCAACCTGAACATCAAATGCTGCCGTGCTGGTGGGGCTGAGCTGGAGCCTCTGTTCCCCATGCAGCTCCCAAAAGTGGCTGAAGGAACGACCTCAAAAAAAAAGCATTTATTTCCTCATGTCACCTAGACTTCTTTTCCATTGTCTGATAGAGAATTTGAAAGTATTTCCTACATTAACCAAGGCGCTGGGGTTGGCAGCCCTACCAGGGAGCCAGCGGCTCTGCTGGTGCTGGAGACCTTGCACAAACTGGCTCATGGGACTGAACTTTTTATGAGATGAGCACAAACATTTGGTGGCTGAGGAGCTGTCATCTGCTGCCTTCCATCTCCCACCAAATCCTCCTGGCAGAGAGGACAATCTGGGGGCAGAGGATCCCAAACCCATAATGCTGACAGATGGCACCCAGCCCCTCATTGAAAGAGGGCTTCGGGACCACTTCCTTCTGCATCACAAATTTGGTGGAAGCTGGTACAAGAAGTTTTTTCATTTATAAATCTCTCCTTGCTTGCACCCTACTCAGAGGATAAATGGTGAGCCTTTCTGTAGCTCTTCCCAGGCTCTGGCTCTGCATGCAGGTACCCCAGGTACACCTGGGCAGTCACCCTGTGTCATTTTTGCAATTAAAGCCCCTGACCTAGACTTTCCCATTTAACTTGCTGTAGCAAAACTAGTTTCTGTTCTTCCTTTAATGTGGCTGCTGGTCTTTCAAAGATCTTGGTTTTGTCTCAAAAGCCAGCTGGGGGTGGACTCTTCAAACAGAGGCAAAGGAAAAATTGTCATGGGGAAAGTTAGCTAAACTTTAACTCAAAGACAAGTTTCTGCTTCAGTTTGGAACAAATATTGAGACCTGCTTTATTACAAAGCGACTCTGCCATATTGCCTAGGGCTTATTCCTGCCTTGACACATACATAGTTAATTTCTTGGCCAAAAAAAAAGAATCCTGGGAAGAGAAAAAAATTATGTGTCATATTAAATGAGAAGATCATAAGCTGCAAGGTAGAAGATTGGATTTTTTCTGTCTTTATTTAATCACAGTAACTGCATTCACGCTGTAGACTGCAATACGATGGGGCCGTCCACATTTGGAAAGGAATGACTATAAAAATACCAGACCAACCAGATCAAGAGACACTTCAGTAGAAAAGTAAATTCAGACGGACCAAAACCTACAGCCTGCTTTGCCCACTGAGCATTCACATGTACAGAAACTGACTTTCAGACTCAGCCATACATAAATGGCACTGCCCAACTGATCCTTGCAATTTGTGACTGAATTCTACTAAAAACATAATATTTTGCTGGTATATTCACAGCCACTGACATGATAGTTTGGCCCAGTTAAGTGCTCAGGGCAGGAATCTGTAGAGGAGTTGTGCAGCATGGGAAAGCATGAGGGGCTGCTGTATGGAGGGATCATAGGAGCATCCAACAGGGTCTGTCCTCAGGGGCAGCTCTCTGCTGGAGAAGAACCCTGGTCTGTTCTGGAGTCACATTTAATGGCCTAAGTCTTGAGGATCTTGCTGATCATTGAGAGCAAGGATACCAGAAATGGGACTACCCAAGAACTGGAACCTGATTGCAACATGGTAAGAAAAGTCTTGAACTTTGGTCTTGCTGCTGTAAGCTATACATCATTTGGCTGCATATATTCATGTAGCTTGAGACAAGAAATAGGCGCCATGAGCTGGTTTTCTCAGCTTTGTTTGCTTTCACATTTAAAGTAATGAATAAACTTTTGGGCATTGAACCTGGAAACAAGAAACACACTCATGAGATTATGTGCAGCTCAATAGTCATGGGACAGGAGAAATAAAAGGATTCACATTATGAATTTTATCATGACTTACTGTTCACTTATCTGAAAAATAGTTGGAGTCATAATTAGCCAGCTTTTCAGTGCTTTAAGGTACAGAGATTTCTATCTGCTGCACACCTTAGAATTTGCATTTTAATGGGCTAAAGATATATATCAGTAGCAGCACCAACGGATGCTCTCATCACTGGTAATAATACAACATACAGCTTAGGAGACTAACCTATCCTATACAGCAAGTTTGATCAATAAAGAGCAAAAAGCGACCAAAGCAAGTCAAATCTAAATGTCACTGTACTGATGTGCCTCTAAATAACAAAACCCAGGCTGCAGGTTAAGGTCAAAGCATATTAATGCCACGAACACATAAATGGTTCAGCCAATTGTGGTGGATATGGGGTTCATAGTCACTTGTGGAATTGTAGGAGAAAAAATTCAATACAAACATAGGTTACTTATGGGTGGAGAGCAGAGTTTGCATCCACCCAGATTCCTAAACATCATATTACAGTGTTTTGCTTTTTGAGAAACAAAGAGCCTTGGCTGTAAGTAAAAGAGCACATTATCCTGGGTTCTGTTTCCTTTTAATTCTAGACCTATAATAAAACTACTTACTGCAAGGAAGTTTTTTTTCCCTTCAGCTTTTAGGAGAAAACCTAACCTCTCATGACCTGAGAGCAACATTACTCCTCTTTCAGTATAATTTGCACAACCACAGCAGAAAAGGGAAGGAAAAATAATACAAATCCGTCAGAAGAACAAGCTACTGGTAAACAACCTTAACATCGTTTCCATAGGACCATTTTGTGGCTTGCCTAGGAGCTCTATGGATAGCCCACAACTGTAGCAAACCAGAGTTTTGGAGGTGTGTTAACTATCATCATTTCCATACTGTACTTTTTCCATACTATCCCAAAGTACTATGAAGAAAGGCAACAATAGAATATACGTGACGGAAAGAGTGAAACACAAACAGTTGAATTGTCTTTTCAAGAAGAAAACATGAATAACATGAAGTATGTATCATCATTGTTTGTGGCTACAGATAGTGCCCAGATCCTAATTCCCTAAAAGCTTAATGGAAATAGAAATGATTTTCAGGAGGTGAGTTGCCTTCTCTAGACAGGGAAATACAATTGACACTCATGACGTTATAAACTGTTAATTTCCTTAAGCAAACATCAGTATTTTAGAAATATAATTATTCAGAGTTTTACAAGTGCCAGTTTCACCACAAAAGTGGTACTGCAGGCAGGTTGGCACTGACACAAGGAAATGAGCAAGGAAGTGGCCACAGAAAAAAATGTGAAATACTGCAATAATAGGTGACAGAGACCTTCTGACACAGAAAAGGCTTCATCTCCAGGTGATATATTCCCCTGATGAAAATAATTAGACAAAATGACATATTTTCCTCTTTAAACATCAAAAGAAACATTTAGCTTGGGAAGATAGGATTAAACATGGATTAAGTTCACTCTTGAAGTTGTCACTTCATGGCTGGAAGGGACCAAGGAGCTGAGCTTCCTCCTCCTGCTGCGTTTCCTGACAAGAAACTTCTCCGACATCCCTTCCAGTTTCAGCTGTGCTTAATTGCAGTCCCATCTCTTCCATCTGCAAAGGGGAGCCGGAGCTGCCCTCTCTCTTTGTAAGCCGGGGAAAATCAGGTGTAAGCAGTCGACACATTTGAATAACAGCAGGTAAGGAGTGCACTTAAAGCAAATCCAGAGCTATCCTGTAGCAAGAAACTTCGAGTATTCCTAGCAAGCAGTCTCCAAAGAAAATCTGAACATTTCGTGGTTTTTGTGAGGCTTTATAGTAAATGCTTGTAAATCAAGGGCAAATAATTCAACAGCAGGAGAACATAATAAAACTGCTAAAGCCTTTCAAATGATCTGGTATTCCTGGAAGTGAAAAGAACATCTGAAAGCCCCAACACTTCGAGGACTCTTCAATGGCAGAAAGTTGCCTTAGAGACTAGAATCAGCCCCAAAGAAAACAACAGATGCACAACTTTATTTAGGGTTTTGATTAAGGCTGGCCAGAAAACAAAAATCTCTTCATAAAATTGTTTCAAGGTCTCAGAATTGTTTTTTAATTGGCATTGTAACAGAAACAAGACGCTTCAAGAGAAGCAGGATAAAAAATAGACCAAAAAATGGGAGCAAAACCCACTGCCATCTAGTGATTACAGTTTTGTTACAGTATGGGAGATCTTATTTCAAGCACTGTGATTCACAAAGCACAGCAAACAGCTGTGCTTACTGTAATGGCAGCAGTGGGACAGAGTCCGAAGGACTCCTATCAAATGGACAATTACTCCATCAGAAGATTACTTTAATCACTTTAATCAGAAGTCCTACCACTTCTCATCAACAATTAGTAGCTTCTCCGAATATTCCCCAAAGGAACTCACACGCTTCTTATTGACAAATCCACGACCATATGTTACTGGATGCTAGGCATTAAAACAGATTTCCTTGCAAATACAACTTCCTTGATTTAAAAGCCATTGACATTTTGCCGCAATCTTCCATCTTCTGCGGTTAGGACAGTCCTTCAAATCTGGAATTGAGTCACGTTGGCAGCAGCACAGAGCCACGTCAGCTGTGGAAGGAGCAGGGTCATCAGTCTTGATAACGAGTTGGGTTCAGGGCTGCGCCGGCCAGATCTCCTCTGTCACTCCAGACTGCTTCTTTACCAACAACACTTGCTAATTACTCTTCTCTCAGTGTCAGGTTAGCACAGCCCCAAAACAAATCAAAGCCCTAAAAGGTGCTGCTAGTGAGAACTCAGAGGCAAAGACCTGACTTCCAGTGATGGCATCAACCTCAACACTGAGATGTTTGAGGAGCACAAGGGGTCGGGGTGGGTTCAGACACCACAACAGCTTTTTCTTCAATACAGAAGGTTCCAAATTTTTAATAAAACACAATAAATTCTTGTCTGAGTAGCTGTAATGCAACAAGTAAGGAGGCTTCCCTCATTAGGTCACAAAGCAATAAAACCCCAATTTATTAGCTAAAGTAGTAAGAACTGTTAGATTGCTCTGGTGGTCACGTTGCATGAGATCAAGAGTTTCATCTTTATTCTGGTGGGTTTTCACATTGCAAAGCCATTACTGTAAATGGGAAACCTCGCATCCAGAGGGACCAGACAGTGACTGATCAGACTAAGGCTTCTGTACAAGGCCTCCAATTTTTCTCCAAGATCAATCCAGTGGAGGCTGAATCCAGAAGTCTCTAACAGCATTTTTTCCCCCTTAGGTAAGTCTCTTCTCACCACAGAGGTATTCGACTGATTTACTCAGCCCCTTAAACAACAGCAAAATCCTCCTTGGAAAGCCTGAGCAGGTCTGTGCAGCTCTCAGGCAGATTTAATGGTCTGCAAAGCCCTGGGCCAGCAGGCTGCAAAACCTGCTCCGATATCTGCCTTGAGACTGCAAGCGAGCACCAATGGGTCCCTGAATTCAAGCTGCTATTATTCCTGCTTCCAAATTAGGTTGAACCTTCAGAGAGTGACACCTCCATCTTTTTCTTCTTCTGATCATAATTTAAAAAGATATCAAAGCATTAAAACCAGGATGTGGAGGCTCCATGTAGAAGTCCTGTTCATGCCCAAGCCCAGGCTGTAGGCATCTGGGAACAAACTGGGCATGCTCTCCTAAGCGATCATGTCATAAAGCATTCCAAACGCTCAAGAAATAAAGGACAAACATAAAAGCCTGAATTATCTGCTATAGCAAGAAGCTTTGTATACAAGGCTGATCATGAATTTTAAAGCTATTTCCTAGGCTGTGATTAGTTTTTGGTTGCCTCAACTTTCACCACTGAAGATGTACATTCAAAAACCAAAAACAATTTCTTGTTGTCTGGGAAAACTATAGACCACTTGAATTTAATTGCACCACTCTTAAGCGAAGCTTTGACTTGCATATCTCTCACCAAGCAAATTAAATGTTTTCATCATCTAGCCATACTGAATAGTTAAGACTGCCAGCGTTACTCATTAAATACACAGATGCTTTAAAGTTTGATTAGGGAACTGTAACAAACAGCGCAAATTCCAGAAGCATATGGAAAATAAGGTAGCAAAGTTGAATATACAAGAAGAGTTACTTTAGGACTAGGAGAATCTCTGAAAAATAAGATGAGAGCCTCTTGGAGAAAAAAAATACAAATATTAAACAATACAGTAGTGTCTTCTACATATAAGAGGCATTTAAACTACTCTAAAATCTTAGCAGGAGCACTGAGGTTTCATTAGTCTGAGTAAATGACCATTTGTTTTGCCTGTTTTCTGGAGCTGAACCATTTGAAGTGGTTCAGTGGTGCCCAGGGAAGGAGGTGGGGAACCACGGACCTGCCCCTGCAGCGGGGTCACCCACTGGTATCACACACCTGATAGATGGGACGGACTTTGTGATAACAGCATCTCTTCTGCAAAAAGTCCAGTTACTCTGTTCTTCCTGCACTACAGACTTTCACAGGGCAGTGGTCACACAGACCTCAGAGATTGCCCAGTACATTGGCAGCTGTTAGGGTATTAAATTAAGAATTTAATACTTCTATCTTCTAACTCATGGTCGTACCGAAGTCCATAGTGAGCAAAGCTTGTGTCAGCATTAAAGAACTTTCCAAACAACTCAGCCTAGCAGAGACAGAGAGGATGGATCTGAACCCCCACCCATGACAAGTGTTATTGCCCAGGAGAAAATACTGTCTTCGTCTGCCAATATTGACAGCATCAGAAGTGAAAATATTTGGCATCAGCTCTCCCTAGCTCGTTCCTAAATCACAGGTATGGATCAAAAATTGTAAGTCTGCTTTAAGATATTCAGTTCTGGGTTATTTGTCTTTTTGATTCAGAGGCATCAGTAAATATTTACTTGTTTTGGACAACGAGGGCGTTGAAAAAAAAATCTGAAAAATGTGTGTGTGTGTCCTAAAGTTCTAAAAATTTAACAGCTTGGATTTATGCAAACGTATAAGACTTGAGATAGTCACTCAATATCAACCTGGATGCATCTGTGAAACACTCCTAACAGAGGTGAAGATAACCATGATAGCAGCAGAGAGCCCTCCTAAGTCAATACGATTCTTAAAAGCTTCAGCATTCAATAATTTCTACTTTTCTCCCTCCTGTCACATTATTGATTGTCTTGCACAAATGCTTACTAAAATTTGGATGTGCACACAAAGTAAACCACCAGCAAAAGGAAAGTGAAAACAATTTAAAGCAGAGAGAGAAGAACTAGCAATATCATTATTTTCCTGTCCAGGGTGTCATTCTAATATTCTTCTTCTTTGCATATGATGAATTTAAAGAAAAGGAAAACAAACAACAAGACGTGACAACTTTTCCATTTTACTGGCTGTAGAAAGCCAACAAAACTGCAGCCCCCTGCACAAATAGCTGAACGGTCTGTATCACCAGCATCTGAGACACTCACCGTTATTGGATTTTGTTCTCTTAATACCACCCCTGACAAATGGAAACATCCATCCTATTTTAGCAAATAGGGCACAGACTGACTGGAATGAGGTAAAGATTTAATCTACAAATCCTAATGCAAGGCCTTTTCTATCAAATCAGCCTTTCATAGGCTCCAGTCACTACATTTGTTTTGTAGGACTCTACGTACACTGCAGCCACCGCATGGACTTCAGTCTTCCCTGGGTATTCCCAAGTATCTTTGAAGTGTATAAGAAAAGTCAATTTAGTCTATTTTGAGATTCAAATGCAAAAATCTTTAACCTAAGGACACATCCAAAACCCTGCATAGAAGAGCATAAGAGAAGGAATTTTAATACCTAGAGCTGCGGTTATCTGTTCATCCTTGAGACCTTGATTACAACTGTTCTTCCTATTTTTATCAGATCTGTTCCTGGCCACAGGGAACATCCCATAAAATTCACGACCTGACTGTGACAGGCCCATCAGGCAGTACCTGTGCTCTCTAGACCAGCACACGGAGCTACTGCCAAAATGCCACAAAACTCATACACAGGGTCCCACTGTGGAGGTCCAGCTATTCCTTACTTCATATTTCACTGTTAGAGATTTAGGTAGGAAAGTAAGAGAATTAGAGGCAGTGAAAATCCCAGGTAGCTTTCAAATGTCCATTCATATGTCTGTCTAAAACAGACACCCTTCACTATCCTGGACCATTCAGATGAGGACTTCAAAATACAGAGCCAGGTGGAGATAAGTAAGTGTGTGATAGTGCTTTAGACAAGCTGTACTTATAAAGAAAGGTACTGAAGGATGAGTCCTGCTCCTCCCAGCCAACACCATGCATGCACAGGAGGGACCCAGAAGCTGTGTCCTCCGGCACCACAGCCCCATCAACCAGGCCGCAGCTCCTGGCAAATAGCTGATCCCTCTGAAATGAAAGATAACCACTCACCCAGTTATATAGGGCTCTGGGGAATGCAGAACAAAGTCTGCAGTTCAGGATAACGCCCACTGGTCTTCCAGTGAAGCGTGCTGTGCTATATCTATGATCAGACTGGGTTTCACTCCAAAGTGGTTTTGCCTTGATACATCCCAGCAGCACCAAACAACTCCTCCCCCCACCGATTTTATGAGGGTCTGTAAGCACACACAATATTCAGTGCAATTGCACAGAAATATGTGCATATTCAATTTTGCATTTGCTGATGTGTCTTAAGGTGTGTGATTAACAGCTTCCTTTTACCTGCCCTAAGAACAGGAACAGAAATTCAATATAAAGAGCCGTACAATTCAACTTTACACTCTGTGGGGACTTTTATGGGCTCAAATCCAAAACAAACTAATGAAAAAATGAACCGGAGAAAATTCTAAAAAACACAATCTGTGCTACTTCGGTTGAACCAGGAGAAATCCAGTGACCGGGGAATTGAGCTGACGCATTCGGTACCTCTTCACTACGCACATTTTGTTCAATGTTAACTGCTTAAGTGCCCAGGGGACTTTTCAACCCCAGACTTCAGTAGAAGTAATATTTCAGCTTTTTAAATCATATTAAAAACATAAATTATACATTATAAATATAGTATTTCTGACAATTTAGAACAAGTCCCAGTCGGGGTGGGGATGACATTGCAGAGGCCGAGCGGAGCAGGCTCCCGGGGCCTGCTCTGAATTGCCTCCCTGACTGACGGGTGCCTTTGGAGCAGGCTGCGCAGGCCTCTTCTTCCTTAAAAAAGCAAAAAGTCAGCCTGACACATCTGAAAGTAAGGTGCACAAACAGCACTGCTCAGGCACCTACACACCAGCTGCTTTGCTTTATGCTGTCAAACTTAAAAACCAACAACAAAACCCACAAGTATGCCCAAAACAAACACCGATTTGTACTATGTCATTTGGAGCACTGATCATTTATCTATAATCGTTATCTCCCTTCCAGGTGTTCCAACTCTTATTAATGTCAGTAAAGAATTTTTATAACAGACGGTTCTGTGGCATTTATTCTCTACCCAAACTATTTACAACTTAGGGTCTCCATCCTTCTTCCATTACCTTTCGTGACAAATCCCCTATTATCCAAACTCTCATCCATCCCTGTGAGCCTCATGGCAGGAGGTTAGGATCAGAAATACCACATTTTTGTGGAAAAAAGGGGGTTGTAAGAGGTCTCTAACTTAGAGGAGGAAGCTTTCTGTGTGGATTCTGCTGTCCACGATCCATCTCCAAAACCTCCACCTACTTCACCCTGAACTGCTCGTTACAGAGCAAGGACAGAAAGCACAGCTCTTGTACACAGGAGGAACGAGGTTTCTGAGGAGGTTCCCTGCTTACTGCTATCATGGCTTTCCACAAAAATACACGTAAGATAGAGCCACAAAGCTGCATGCAAGATACAGCCATGAGTGCACCCTCAGCACATAGCTCCTGCCACCACTGAGGTGAGGTGAGCTAGCACAGCATCATCTGCCCTACAGATAACCCACAAAGCATTTTACTTTCCAGCTGCAGTCCCAGCCCTTGTTTTCTGGATCTCTGACCGCTTGTCTGTTTTTCATTCACACACTCTTGATGTTTAGCAGCTCTCAGGGCTCACTGGATTAGCACAGCTGCTCACTAGGTAGAAAACCCCAGGACTCACCTGAACTCTTCTGCCACCAGAAATCCCTCCCCAGCTCCAACATCCCAGCATGGCTTGCCATAGATCTCTAACAAACTGCTCCAGCCTGGGACAAAATCACACCCAACCTTCCTAGACTGCAATTTCTGCAATGGATTTCAGTTCCAGCAGGAGGCCCTTATTTGCCATCCCCTCTTTATGGAGGAATTTGAGCAGCCTCACCTGTTCCACCCCGCAGCACCTGGTGACCTTCAGCACAGCAGCAGCCCCAGGTCCACCAAGCCAGAGCAGGAGCAATCAGAGGGACCAAGCTGTGAGTAAGAATCTAAAAAGCATGGCTCCAATAAGGCATGTAAAAAAGGGAAAAGTTGTTAGAACTTTTCTAGCTGGTTTGAGTCAACTTTGTAAGGGGAGTTGGGGTCTAGAAGCCTCCCAGATCTCACTGAGTAAATGCACACGCAGCAGTTTCAAAGTTCAGCACTAGCTGATGTTGAGCCTCTGCTCTTTTTGTTTATTTAACCTAAAATAAAATAAAGGAATATAAAACTCAAAATATCATATATATACATATATATATTTCTAGGAGAAACTGTGAGTTTTACAGCTTTTGGAAGTCATCTGCACCAATCATCTTACTGGCTAAGAAACCCTTCAGCAAGAGTATTTTCCAAAGAAACAGCAAAAGCCTGTGTTTGCACTGGATTTATTTGTAGCTGGTACTGTGGAAACTTGTTAGGGTTCCCTAGATTTAACTAAGAGAGCTTGGAAGAGTCTTACAGAATCGTTGGTTTATTAACACGTGGAAATAAATCATTTAAAGCTAACAGCACAACATCTGTGTTACTATATCAGGGAAATATGAGCTCTAGTGAAAATCAGTACTTGAATTATTCAAGTATCTAAAATGCATCTCATGAATTTGATATATGCCGCACAAAATACAGTTGATTTTTATCTGAAGATAAGATTTAGAGATGGAAACAACTTGCCGGTAGATTCTGTCAGCAAAGATCCTAGATAAAAATCTCGGATGAGATTCTCCTGTTTAACCTTGCCATCTCCTCCCCAGGAGAGAAAATTACTCAGTAACAGAGGAAATCTCTGAGGTCTGTTTTGCTTTCTGTTTTTTTGTAATTGGATATCAATACATGATGTAAACTATAAAAAGTAGATTTGAAAATTAAAATTAAGCATTCCTGAAATTATTCAGACCTCTGACCTTTGGGAAGTACCAACACAGAGCCTGTGACCCAGCTGGAAACCTTTCAACCTCACTTTGCCTACTGAGTCTCACCACTGCAATGAGGAAAAAGAAAAGAAAAGGCTGTGCTTTTTTTCCAGCCCTAAATCCTCATCAATTTGTTTCCTTTAATTACTTTCTCATAGCACTCCACTGGGTCAAGGACACCGGCACACTGCAGCATCTGGGATTCACGCTGGGTTTTCTGAAGAGAAAGAGTAAATGGAAGTAGGTGTTGACATTGCATAAGAAACATGGCATTTCTCAGCAAACCTAATGGGTTATTACACGGGAACAAATGAAAGGTAAACTTTGTTGTGTGAGAGCTTCCTGCCAGAAATAGGTACGGACAACGGAAATGGTTTCATTTAAAAAAAAAAAATACTGTCTTGATACAAATTATAAAATCAAATAATGGACAAAATTGACCAAGGATGTAACCTGAGATAATTTCAGCAGAGGTGAATTTTGTCAAACACATTTTCTGTTAATGAAAACCTGTCCCTTGAACTCTCCCATGAGCTGGTGAGAGTACTCCTCAATGCAGTGGCCCACTAGGAGGAGTTCAGCTTTCAGCATCATGAGCTCTAAAAGTGATCTGTCATCAAGAGATGATGGGGATGTAATTAATCCAGCCCTGGGTGACGGTGGCATTCTCCAGCCAGTGCAGAGGGGAGGTTCCAGTGGTAGCAGTATGTTGGCAAACTCCAACTTTCCAGCCTTTGGAAACTACTTTGTATTAGGACATTGCCATCTTTTGGCAGTTAAAACCACAAATTGGTGTGCACTGATATCACCTGTTATTAGTACTGGTTTTGAAGGAGGGTGTTTGATTTTAATGCTAAGGATCTACATAGGGCCTTGGTGAAACCACACATCCATCCCATCCATGGGTTTGGAGTTTTACAATTTATTGCACACAGAAATAAGACCATTAGATGACCTGATGAAAAACCTATTAAAACAAAAAAGACAATTGCACTTTTCACTCCTCCCCTTCTTCACCTCCCAGTCCCTGTTTTATTTTTTAGGCGAGGTTCCCTTTATTGTCTTCCCAAAGGACCTTTCCTTTACTGAAAGCCATAGAGCAACACAGTGAAGAAAGACTGTCCTTGTCATTGTCACCTGCCCATGGTGTGTCTTTAATACAGCTCAGAGGACTTTCTGTCATTGACATATAGGAATTCATTTCACTCTCTGCTCTAGAAAAATGCTAGCAGGGCCACAGCCAGAGGGGGATTTGTTTGCTGCTTTCTTTGCAGCTGCCTTTGAGGAAAGGGGGCTTTGCCACCCCCCATTGCAAAGCAGGCACAGAGTAAAGTGAACACCTGGGTAAGGGAATAGAAGAAATGCCACTAGCTCCAGCTCACAGTTATTTCAATACCCAAGCAGGTTTATGTCTATTTTCTTGGATGCTCAAATATTCCTTCCTCCTTCCATGTGGAACAGAGAGGAAATGTTAAAAAAAAAACAGTGAAATGTTTTTCTTGTGCCAGTTCATGTCTGGAAGCACCTATAACCCCAGAGGCGTGCTTGACCTTGGCACATCTGCAGCCCAGTCACCTGAGAAACCAGACTGGGGTGAGCACAAGAGATTTCAGGTGATGTCCCAGCCCTCGCCTGAGCCTGGCCCCAAGATGGGACCCTTTCCCCTTCCATTCAGAAGGTAACCCCGACCTTTCCTTTGTGTCCAGGCCACACCTACAGTCATTAGCAAACTTAGCAAAGTAGCTCTGATTTTGCAGTTGCAAGCACACTTAACATTTTATCTCAGCCCTTTTTTATCCTGTCCCTTCCAATAGTCATTAAATTTATTAAGTGGCTTCTACAAGTGACTCCTCTCACTTCTAAAAACGACCAGATCATCAGCACAGGACATATATCTAGGTTCAGTCCCTCTTTTCTTATCTTTTCTGACAAACCACTCTCCTTCACAGTTTTATCTATATAATTGATGAAGCACACATGACATAATTTACGGCCCTGTCTAGCAACCTTCTCCACCGCACACCAGCCACTCCAGGATTGTTCTCTCTCAGCTCTGCAGTTCCAGCTGGCTCCTACAAACTATTTATTTTCTTTTACAAACTATTTATTTTCTTTCTGGCTATATGAAATTACAGTGGAACAATCAAGAATGGAGGTTTAACGAAGATTTCAAACTGAAGAGGAACGTGACAAATGGTTAAAAAAAATAAATAAATAAATAATAATAATAATAAAAAGCTCCTGTTACCAGAAATATCTGCATTCACTGTTTGTGCACACAAAGGACAGGTCAGCCCTTTGCATTCACGTAGGCGAAGGGAACTCAGGACTAGTAGAAACGCTAACAGGGCATGGAGGAAAAGGATGCTGTGTCTGTGCTCTCCTCCTTTTCTCTTACTGCAGGGAAGATCTTGCATCTATTGCTCTGTTATTCAGGAAGCAGGAGCCGTGTCTCAGAAAGGAAGCCCTTCCTTCACATTCCCTAATAGCGGCGTGCGACAGCCAAATGAACAATATCAATTCTTCCACAAAGGGTAGAATACAACAGCAGATAGAAAGTAGCTCCTGCATAACAGAAGGCATCATTATGGGGACAGCAAGCATGAAAGAGGGCCTTTATGTGGGCCGAGATAGATTACAAGACATCTACGAGCTGAGGGAAAATAGTGAGAGAGAAAGCCTGTCCCAACAATTACAAGAAAAATACAAGGGCACGCAGACATGCAGAGAGAGGAAAAAACAGAGTGTCCTGCACGATGAAAAGGCTGGAGCCGGCCCCTAATTCAGGTTGCTTTATGAAACCATTTTAATGCAGAGCTTCAACCCAAGCGTCTGATGTTCAGGCCAGCGAAGCTCACTTCCACCCAGAAAAACGGCAGCGCCTGCCTCTGAGGAGCACCGCAGAGCACATAAAGCTTTCCCTCTCCTTCCCGTCTCGTTTAGATCATTTCAGCGGGAATGTTTTTCTGCCAGGGTAGGCAGGATCCTGGGAAGGGGAAATAAATCCTTTTAATTACCGCGCGCCCCGCAGCACCGCAGCCCGCAGGCTCCAAGGCTTCTGCCCAGCACTGCCGGGGGGCGGCAGAGGAGCCCCCTGCCAATTCCTGCAGCTCCCAGACACAAAAGCTCGGCGGAGAAAGCTTCATCTCATAGGGGAGGCCACCACTTTGCTCCTGAAAAACGGGAAAGCAGGTCCCTTTATCTTTATTTCCCAAGGCTCTGCTGTGTCCTTCAAGCTGATTTTATAGGACTTGCAACACCCGTCGTCCCTTTCAGGCTACCCCCAACACCCTAACACATCACTGCAGGAATGCAACAAGCTGACAATCAGTTTTTCCTTTTTCCTTCCTTTTCCTTTTTTTTTTTTTTTTTTTTTTTTTTTTCCAGCAGGTATTGCTCAGTAAAATTAGCCTGCAGTCAAAGGAGCATGACAGCTCAAAATAGCAGTCATCTGATTTATTTCTGACTTAGGCTGGAAAACGCATTGTTCTTAGATAAAACAGCCCTTTTATTTTTAGAGCTGATGTATCAAATATGCATGGATGAGCACATGCCTTTTCCATTGAGTGATTCCAAGCCCAGGCTTTGCCTCAGACACCACCACCCGCCTCGTTAGACCTTGAGACAAGCTTGAAATGAGGGGAGATGCTCCACGTAAGGAGCTGGGGAAAGCTCAGGAGGAAAAGCAGCAGTTGGTGGGAGGGTGTCGTGCACTGTAAGTGGTCGGGAGGGGCAACAACTGGAGTGACAAATTAATTGCCATGAACCTCCTTCTCCCCCTGCATAAGAGTCCTATTTGGGGGACGTTTTCCCTGACCACACCATGAGGCCTCTGGCGAACGAGCTCATTATCCGAGTGCCACACTGGGACATATTACTTTTTAATAGGCAAGTGCTGACTATTTGCAAACACGTAGTTAGCTGGAAGAATAAAGCTGGCTAGCCACAGCTATTTATTTGTTTGTTTGTTGACTTCTAACTGAGAAGGATGAACTCTTGTTCCTTGCTTCTCTGCAGCAGCCAAGTTCCCAAAGCCCATGCCTCCTCCCCGCTCGCCCCTTTCTGTAGGCATCATTTCATCGTGTGCCTGCCTGGTGCTCCCCACCGCCTGCACTTCACCCCCACACATCACTGCCTTCAAGCAGGGAGACACAGAGGACAACAGGCCTGACTTCTGCTCAAGCCTCGTGCAGTCACCTACCCACACTACTCCACCATGTCTGGCCAAAGGAAAACGTCTTTTGGTTGCCTCAGGGTATAAACTGGGCATTTTAGGAGAAGGGAATCTTTTAGTGTTCAATTTGATGATATACTTGGAGAAAATGCCTAAGCAGCTGCCTGATGGTTTAAAAGCAGGGACTTGGTTGCCTCGCCATTTCTTAATCTATCTGCTTAACTAGTTTATCATCTGAATTCTGGATTGCCCTTTCGAGCCCTGAAGCAAAATGTGCGTAATTGTGATGGATTTTTTTCCTTTCCCTTCCCTTTGTCAACAAATGCATAATCAAGTCTAGCAAACTAAAAACAAACAAACAACAACAAAAACAAACACACCAGAAATAAGCTAACAACTTCTTCCAGCTATTTATCTAATTTGTATTGACAAGAAAACTCATGAATTCAATTTAAAAAGAATAAGTAAGAGTCAGGAGCAAGGCATTTACATTTATGTGTCTTTCTTGTTGAACATCAAAACAAGACCCCTGCAGCGCTGGTCACATGAAAAAGCCATTAAAGGATTTGGAACTGAAGTGGCAAATTTCAACTCAGTCATGATAAATGCGTTCAAGTTCCTTTGAACAAGATGAAGCAGAAGAGACCAGACTGATACGATAAGAGTGGTTTTCCTGATGTCTAAATGTTTACGGCACTGCATGCTTGGGATGCTGATATTTATCTAAGGAGATTAAATATTACCCTGCACTCCTTAGCTCATCTTTGAAGTACTCAGATTAATAGTATGCTAACTTCAGCTACGCATTTTGTAAATGCACAGGCCAGCAGAGATGCTTCTTTCACATCAACACATAGGAAATGGATGAGTGCATGGATATTAAATCTACTGCGGTTTGATTTCTGCCACTTAGAACTACAAATGAAGTCTGCAGACACTGTCAATGCTTGGCAGCACCGAAGATCATGGCACTTTTTAAACTGTGCTCCTTCTGTCTGTGATGCTGAGCGAACTGGCTGACTTCTCCATGCCCTGGTTTACCCATGTGTAAAATCTGCATGATAAAACAGAGGTGTTTGGAAATTAATTGATGCCGATAAAGCCCTGAGTATCTTGAGTGAAAAGGGCTTCAAGAATGTGTAATAGGATCATTAAGCAAAATGCCAGCAGAGACATTAAAAGCAGGGTCAAGTTTTTTGGGCTATGAGGAAAAGAGAGGAGGCAGAGCAGAGAGACAGAGACCCCAGACGAGGATGGAAGCGGAGGAGAGGCCCTGAAGTGATCTGTCAGACAGCAGGAACAGAGACGGAACAAAGGTCTGCATGATTAAAGCTAATTAACAACTTAATAAAGAGACAAGTCTTTAAAAATGAAAGGATTATACTATATTGGGAATGAATTGGACTGACATTGGTCATCTAAGGAGAAAACAAACTGTAGGAGAGCTGCTGCACAGCAGCTTGCCACGGAGCCGGCGCTGGGGCTGGAGCGGGAAGGGGTGGCCGTGGAGCAGAGCCATCGACCCCCAGGCCAGAGACATTCCTGGTCCGTTTGCTTGCTCTTGAGACCTTTTGCAAACCAAGATCATGCTCAAAAATTTCCATTGGTTTTACTCATATATATACCAGCAGCCTGGAAACCACGAGATCAAGATCCTTTCATTCTCCACTGCTCTGGAAGAATGCGAAATGAGAGGAGTGGGAAGGAAACGCTTCTGTGTACACTTGCTGTCACCATCCTATTAGGTGCTGTAATCTCTGGGAACAGATCTAGAGAGTTTTCTGCAGGACTGTGCTTAGAGCTGCCTCAGGAGCTTTCTTTGCGTATTTCGGTGAATTGTGACATTAGAGAGATTGTTTTGATTCCATCCAATTGCTCAAAAAAAAAAAAAAGAAAAAAAGAAGAAAAAAGAGAAACAAGAAGTCATATTAAATCTTTATCATGCCTATTCCAGCGTTAAAAAGACAAAACTAGTGGTACAGAAGATCACCAGCTGCTTCAAAATGACAGGAAGAAAGTGAGCACACAAAGCACACTGCAAAGATCCTAAACTGAGCTTCAGTGTTAAGCCATGAGAGAAAAGAGGAAAACGAGAACAGACTCCACTGTGGCAATATCAGATGAAAAGCAGAAAACAAAGATGATGCCTTGTCCTACCCTGCAGGATGTATCTTGAAAGTCTTGTTCTTTCCTTTCTCATGCAGTGGGGGTCCAGACATGCACACACAGAGGGAAATGAGGACACAGGTTGCACGCCGAGCAGCAGGGGCTCTCATGGCCACAGTGCCTGAATCAGGCACTTGGACATCAAAGAGAGACGATGGAGCCCCTCACCTCCCTCCCTCTCCTTCCACAAATCTCCATAGGATTTTCCTGGCCATTTAATTCCACTGGTTTGATAATTGCCCTCACAAAAGATAACTGCAAAACTGCAATTGCTAAATAGGATAAATAGAATATCTGTAAAGAAAGAAATCAATAGATCTTTGCTTTCCTTCAGTAACTTCCTTGATGCTTAGTAATTTTTAATGGACTTTTTGTCAATATCCGTAGCGAGAGAACATATTACCCAAAATAACATTAAGGGCACTTATCACTACATTTTCTCCAGCGGGGGCTTGACAGTCCTTACCCAGTTCCCTGAAAAGCCCCACAGATGGGAAGCATTCACTGCTGGTAGTACTGCCTCCTACAGCAACATGGGCAAAACCACTGTGAAATACTGTGCTCAGTCACAGGATCCCCATTTCAGGATGAATGTGGAAATATTGGGAAGAAATTACAAGAAGGATGCAGTGACTGACAAATAAAACCCACCTGACTGATGTGCAGGGTTCGCTGAGATGAGCTCACTGAGCTGGCCTAGGGACAAACACACATTAATAGCAAGCACACTCGCAGTTGGGGATGTCTGATACTAGGGAAAATGTGACATTAAGGAAAAGGTATGGTGACAATTAGTGGGTGGGAGCTGGACAAACTCAGCTTCAAAAGAAGCACAGCTTCCTGGCACTAGCCAGCCTGCCCGAGGAGGGAGTGCAGCACATGGCCACTGGTATTTCACAACGATCCTGACAGCAGAGAGAATATATGTGGGTACTTGGCTTTTTGTCCTTGGGAAGCTGGGGAGAGTTGAAGTTACTTGTTCAGTTTTTTGAGAACTAAGATAATTGGGTCACTTAAGTATTGAAACAGGTTATTCATGGAAATGCACCAAGGTTGCACGGGCTTAGGTTTCAAGTAGATGATCTAATGGCTCCCCCAGAAAACAATTAGAAGTAATTTCGCTCTCAGTTCTATGCAGAAATTGATCTGTTCCCATGCAGCAGCCAACCACGCCAAGCTTGACTGGCAGGTAAGTAGAAAATGATTTACGATGGGAAAACATGACACTAATTCTAAGCAAAACCTTGTCTGTCATGATTCAAAGTTCTTGCAGCTACATCTGAGCACGGCACTGATCGCTTTCTCGAGGAGCTCAACTACCTGTGCTTGTGCCACTGCTGCCTTGGTATCGATGCTGTGTTCAGATGTTGACATCAGTATTTTCTAGTAAGAGTACAAATCTCTCCTGGCTGTGAATATCAGAGAGCCCTGTGGTCAGGTGGCTGTGCCCAGGGCTTTGTCCAGCGTTTAGTGCTTGTCCATTGGTTTCAGAACTTACAACTCAGAAATATGTCTTTAAAATTCCTGCTTGCCTTCAAATTCGAGGTGTTAACTTTCAGATAGAAAATGAAATGTCTGAGTTTATAGCTTTTCTTGGAAAAAAATAATCTTAAAAATCTTGAAATCCTACGGGAGCAGGGGCTTTCACAGACTGAAAAAAGAAAGTTTACAACATGTTTGAATAAGGAGAAGGAACCCATGAAGCAGGAAGTTTATGTTCTTACAGATGTACAAGAATATAAATAATTTATTTAAAAAATTAGATGTTGTGGATTACTTGGCTTACAGATGCCTTTGTTTGGGACTCATGACTTCTATTAGTATTAATTACTTTTGCTGGGAACTTTAAATGTATAGCGGCCTTAAAGCAAGGGCAATACCTATTAAGTTTAATTACTTTCTCCTTCAGCCTAAGCAATAAAGAAGCATGGCAGAGATCTGGTTATTAACTGAGCGTGGCATCCAAATGAAGACACAGTGCACAGTAATTGTATTTGTTGGGCCACAAGCTGGTGTTTCTCATTGGTCTCTCCTATTCCAGAAATGAGACAGGATGTAGGCAGACAATAAAGATTTTCTTCCCTTGACCTACTTTGGACAAAATCGCATCCTCAGTCACATTTAAGGCCTCATCGCTTTCAGCAGAAAGCCCTTGAAAAGACAAACAAACAACTTCCCTCCCTGCTTGCAGATTGACCATCACAAGCCAAGACTTAAATATTCCAAGGACCTTTCTTCTGTCTTTTTTTGGCTGGTAGGTGGATTTTAAACAAAAGAGGTATCTGCCTAGATACCAGCATGTTTCATATTTTTCAGCAGAATAATGATGTTTTCACTTGCTTTAGCAATTTCTACCAGCATTTTTATAAAGCTACTGAAACTCACTCTGAGGATGTGCTTTAGCAGAGAAAAAAATGATGTTTATGTGTTTTTGTTTCTGTGTGTATTTATAGCTTTGAAACTTGTTCAAGTTTCTCATAAACTTTGGAATTCTCTGCAGCTAAGTCATCTCGCTAATGCAAAATCAAAATATGAGAAGAAGAAGAAAGAAAAAAAAAAAAAAGCTTGCTTTGAAGAACAAAATAGTGAGTGACGGGGGCAAAAGATGGTCCAAAAGCACAATGACTTCCACAGCACCAGGATATCCTGCACAGTCCCCCTTCCATTTGTATTTTAAACTTTTCTGCACATATTTCTATGTCATTCCAGTCATTATGATTTCCAAGGTGGCACTCTCAGCCGTAACAAGCAGTTATCAGATGCATTTCTCCATTTCTCACTTCTCATTCCAGAAAAAAAAAAATAAAATACATTCTGTGGATCTTTTAGGAGAGGATCCCATAGAGTTTCCCATTCAAATCAGCCCGTATTTCTGCCTAAGAGTGGTCCTAGGTCATCTCTGAGTTATTTTCTGAGTGATGTGCCAAAATTTTACTTCCTGAAATAATTAAAAATGGATGAAAGGGGGTTAAAGTTACACAGATCTTTTGCTAGGAATGTTCTCTATTTAAAATAATAATAATAATAATCAGGCACGTACCCCAGCACATAAAAATGCATCTACTACTATTTTAGTAGCACTTTAGACACTAAGATTACTGTCTAATCTTCCCACATGGGTTTAAGAATTTGCATGAAATTAGTAGACCAGTGTGTGTTAATAAGCATCAAAATGTCTGACTACCTATTTGCATTCACAGACAGCCAGAACAATCAAGGAACTATAAGCTTAAAATAGGAAGCAAATTCCAATTTGATTTTTTCTTAGTGGTTTTTGACCGTTTGAAGTATCAGTCAGGTGTTGAGTTCACGAAATGAGATAAGGTGCTGGACTCCATTTTATAGTCAGTGAATAGACAAATGCGGGTACAACTTACAAGCCTTCGTTTACATCAATAAAAAATCACTCACAAAAGGAATCTATACCACTGACCCTGCAAGAAAAGACTACAACAACCTGCCTAGATCTCAAGTTAATGGGAAAAGAAACAGCGCTGCAGCATAGCCACCCAGAGGACAGAGTCCACAACTGCCTCCTGCTGCGCTGGAGCAGAGGGACGAGAAACCAAAGTGCTGAGCAGTGTCCTGGCACCATGGACATGACATGGGATGATAAAAACTTACCCACAGAACAGCAGTAACTCATCCCCACTTAGATTCCAGGGCTGAAGCAAATGTTAGCGAATTGCAGCACATTAAAATCGTTTTTGTCTGTGGAGATGTTGTAGCGGTGGGCGTCCTGTTGTGTCCTGCCTCCCCTGCGCTGGGCTGCGCAGAACCTGCTGCCTCTCCTCTGTAGTCCTAGAGAAGAACAGACACATCCTGTGAGCTACAAGTACAGAGGTAATGAAAACTGAGTGAATGCAAGAAAAAAGAACGTGAATAGGCAGAAGGTGATATCCAGAAAATGAAACCAAAGCACTGTTATGAATAGGGGGAAAGCTACCCATGGCGCATACCAACACTGTGGATACAGAATGAGCCAAATATTATTTTCAGGAGAGTCTTCAAAGACCAAAACCTAGGACAACATGTGCAGACGAGCATGGACACATCCCACCCCCACCTTGCTATCAGCACCGCTGGCCATGGAGGAAGCTGCTCCAGAAAGGCGCAGGGTGGACAGGAAATCATTTGGAGCTGCCAAAATAGTGCTTAAAGGTAGGCTGCAAGAAAACAACTGCGTGGCTGTTAAACAAGTAAAAGTGAACCCAGAGAGGCAGGAAAGAAACAAACAACTGCAAAAAGGCTTTAATTGCCAAACTGCCAAATTATGGTGATCTGACAGATTGTAACAACCGCTGCGGCGCTGGCTTACCGTCAGCATCAGGCAGAGCGTGGTAAGAGGATAATTTTATCGCAGAGGAAATCAGAGACACACAGCAGCTAAAGGAAAAACAAGATGGTTTCAGAGAATTGTGCGCCCATCATCATTAACTTTATTGACTTTGAAAAAGTCTCTGATAGTCTTAACAAAAACACTTCCAGAAGATAAAGGCTAAATGTGGATTATCGCAGGAGATAGCGAGATGAGCAAATCCTTACGGAGACCCTGACGGGCGTATGGGACTCGCAATAGTGACTGCAGCCAAGCAAAGCTTTTCTGGTGACATTGCATTTGTTCATTAGAAAATCATTGGAAGAAGGAAACCAAAAACCCAGGGTTTTGCAAACAACAAGGCAGTCTCCCTATTTTCTCGGTACAATAGGAAGGCAGACACCAAACACTGATGATACAGGGGAGGGCTGAAGAGAGGTGAAAAAAATTTTCCTGAAAAGAGTACAGGATGCATATGGCTGTAAGAATGAGAAATAAACCCAATTGTTATTCAGAAGTCAACAGAAAAATCTGAGAAGTTTAATTCCCCTTCTGGTCTAGCAGCAGAAGAAATAAAACCAGGAATATCGGGGACAGGCAGAGACATGAGCCAGTTGGGTAGAGAGTGGACTACCAGACGACGTGTCATTAACAATCAGCTGTTGGTCCCTTCTTTTTCATAACATGCTCAAAACCCGTGGATATTTTTGCAGGGCACAAAAATTAATAACGTTAGAAATCCAGAGGGAAGCACACATCAGAAACATCTGCGACCAAGGTGCACAGTACTTTTTCACTTAAGACAGAAGAATAGCATTGGCTTTAGGCATGATAGTCACTGAAATAATCACTGGGGGAAGAGATAAAATCATGCTGCAAGATGACATATTACAAAAAGCACAGGTTATCAGAGGAGGATGAGGACAAGCTTGTACAGGTTATTTTCTGCTCTCCTTCATGTGCCTGTGCTGCCCTCCTCTTCCTTGGAAAAAGCAGATGCCTTTCTACATTTTTTCCTGGCACATTTGTCATTCACATGCAACGGATAATTTGTTTTTCTTCAGTCTTCCTGATAGCATCATCTTCCCAGGCCTCTTTCCCAGCAGTGAGCAACAATCAGTGTTGATCCCCTCCTGCTATTTGTAAATCTCTACCTGAGAATATCTCAAATTACCATGATAATTTACTATTCTCAATTAAAATTATGGTATATTGAGACTGAGAAAGAAACAAAATGCTGCAGTAGCCCATCAGGGTACCAAAAAACAACCCCAAATGTAGATTTGTGTGTGCAAGTAAATAGCTCATATGTTAACAACGGTTTTCACACTGTTCTAAAGATGTCTGGGGGAGTATTTGCCTAAATGTGACGTTATAAAATATCACATCCTCCTGTAAAGATGACTTGTAAGTTTACATAAAGTGTGTGGCAGAAGTCATTAATATGACATAACAAGTTCTCTGGAAGAAATCAATATTTTTAAAGTACAGTTTTAAAATTATGTACTTCTGAGGAGCATATCACAGCCTTCTGTTTCCAAGCACAACAAGAGGTTGTAAAACCTCATATTAATTTTCCAGTTCATAGACCTAAAAAGCCTGACGTGAGCTCCTGATCAGGACAGGTGAGCCTTCCCAGTTTACCTTGGCTCATCATCATCAACGGCATCATTAACTGAAACAATGCAGGGGCTAATTTATTTATATCAAGCTCCATCCGTCCAACGCATCACTTACAGTGTCCCAGCCTGCTGTCCTCATTTCAGGGGCATGGAGGAAGCGGTTGAGGAGATCTCACCACGGCGCTGTCTGCTGATGATGGACGCGTGATGGACGTGCAGCAAGGCAGTGATGCTGGGCAGCAGAAACAGGCACGGGCAGCAATGTGACAGCATCTCACAGGTGGAGATGAGGCACAGCTGTTGGAGAAGGTTGTGCCAACCTGCTGGCTGAGCTGTACCTTTTCAGACTTTGGACTCCTTTTTCATCACCCTTCACTCATATAGACTCCCTTAAACACAAAATATAAACACTCTCTTCCCTTTCTTCCTCACTCTGTCTTATGTACATATTAACTGTTAGAAAATATGCTTCATTTTTACCTCATCCATTCCTTACCTAATGCAAATATTCTGCATCCTTTCATACACGAAGTGCCAGTAGTGGTCGTACTTTTGCAGGGCCATACTGGCTACACCACAAGCTTGGACATCCATCTCTTAGAGGAAAAAAATAATAATGTTTTCCCACTATCTATCCATTTTCTCACTGAAGTGATGAATACGGTGCAAGGACAAGCTCCCATATAAAACCTGAACCCAAAGTGGATTGAATACCAGTGCCAAGCTGAATACCAGCACAAGTATTCAGGTTTGCTAGGAAAATAATAGCAGTGCAGTGCTGTCCACAATGGTTTGTGTATCCAAAGCAAACTGGGGAAAAAAAAAAAACACCACCTGATCTTTGAAATCTGCACATTGCCTGGACTTGGAGGAATACAGCGTGTGAAACCATGTGAGCCCTACTGGGTGACTATCCCAGCCAAGGATTTTGCCTTGGTCTGTCCATCCCACACCACACCACATGCCCGATGCTCCCCTGACCAGGTACTGGGCTGTTGTAAAACTCAGACTTTTCTTCTCCTTGTTTTCTTGTAGGTACTGCAAGAGAAATAATCCACAATTATTTTAAGATATTCACTCATCCTTCAGGCATGAAAGTGTTTCAGAAGCAATAGCAGCCTCTGTGTTATTGAATTGCTGCTTGTTGTCTTAAATTAAAGCCATACAACGTGATACGATATCCAATTACAATACTTATTCATTTCATTATGATCATGTGTTGCTGGCTTAGCTCTTGAAGAGAAATGTCTTTTTTAATACATTTTTGTGGCTAAGCTTGTAGTTCTAACAAGACATGCGTGTCTCCAAATATTGATTAACAAGTCTACAGCTTTTGGGGTGGTTGTCCCTATGTTTTTATAACGCGTTACAATACCGATGGCATGCCCACTTGGGAAAGAGGGAAGCTGCCAGGACATAAAAATAAAATAAAATACAAAATCAAGAACTAAATTACCCCAGCAATGGACTGCTTCAGGATGCAATAGGAGAGCTCTCATATTCTTTTACATCCATGGGGTCTGGATAAGCTAAACCTTCCCCAGGACGATGTTCTGCTGTGGATTTGGGGTTGGTTTTACCGCACGGCTGAAGCAGCTCCCGGTACTTGCTCTCTCCCCCCCTGCCCTGTGGCTTTCTGCTCCCACAGAGATGAGCCTGCAGCAGCTCCCAGGGGACCACAGTTCACGATGTGGCAGATTAAAATTAATGGCTCTCTTCATTACGTGGGTGGGGATGAGGAGGAGGGCTGGGCTGCTTTTCGGTGTGTCAGCGCAATTCACTCCAGCAGCTCGGCGTTTTCAAACCCGATGCTAGGGCAGACCTCTGCAAACATTTACGTGCCAGATTTGTGCAGACCTCACACCTCTAAAACAACGACCCTTGAGAATTACGGAGGCTATATCCTAGCAACTCTCATCAGGGCACGGGCTCAAGACCCTGGTTTGCTTTTAAAATCTGAGTCCACAGGTCAGGAACAAAAAGCTGTTACAAGCAGCGACTGCTTGATGAGCATCCAGAGAAGTTTATGGGCTCTGCCCAGCCCCTTGTGGTCATGCCCTGATAGAAGAGGGCTGTCACCGTACCATTAGCAGTATTTAAGACCCAGAGGCATCCTTCCACCAAAACCACGGTGCTCCTAGGGCAGAGCTCCGTGCTTCCCAAAGCGTGGCCATCGCTCCTCGGCACCTTGTGAGCCAAGAACGAGACTGACCCTGGAGGTGTGTGGATATTTTCACGTTCATTAAATCATCTTTGTGGGCTCTGCAGCCAAGACGGGACAAAAGTGGTTGGATCTTCCCACTCACCCAGCTTCTGTCCTCTCCTGTTTCACAACTCATCAGGCTCTGCAGCAAGCAGGTCACCCGTCCAAAGCCCAGACAGACCCAGAACTGCCTCTGACACTGGGCATATGATACACTTAGTCTGGCATGCCTGTGATCCATAAAACATCTGATGTGGTTTGAAACAGCAATAAAGACACTTAGCTCTGACAGAGCATATGTGTTTTGGAAAATCTTAAATATCCCAGAAGTATGTGCCTCTCACAGATAATGAACTTTACCTTACAATTACAGAAGGTCAGTTAAAAGCTGAAGTACGTAAAACAAGAAAAAATCAAATTCTTATCCTCTTCCAACAAATTATATGGGAGTGAATCTTTGTAGTCAACCACTTTTCCTAAATCTAATGATATTTCTTACTCAAAATCTCTGCAAGATTGAAGCAAATGGTTTTCACGTTTCCACTTCCTTAAAACAAACCCGAATAATATTTTACCTTTAGAGCAAGCAACATCCATTTTCAGAAAATCGCCTAAGTTTCTGAGCTGGCTTGACCAATGACAGTGACACAGCTGTCTGGCTGTGTCAGCCAGCGTAGTCTTGACATTAATGGAAGGCATCAGCACCGGGGAATCTGATGGGTTGCGGAACAAGCCGCGCAGGCAGAAGAAATGTCTTCGGCACAGATGTACGGAGGAAGATGAGCAAAACACAAAGGAGGCAAACTACACCCTGCACAGGCACTGACAGTCCCACAGCAGCAATGTCTGAGCCTTCCCGTCATTTACAATGGAGCTTTTAGAAGGTTTTTTAAACCTTCCCATTGCCACAGATGACGGACGATGCAGATTGCCCTTGCAGAGAAATGCCGGGCGTGCTGCTATCCGAAAACCTAGCGGATGGCTCGGAACAGTTGGTCAGGTTTGCTGATGTATTGAAACTGCCCAATTCCTTACCTGTAAGCATGGAGTGCTGCACAGAAACACAACAGCTACCTACAGCTGTGCCCACTAGTGACCAACAGCCCACTACTTGCCTACGTAAGGAGCGATGTCTCTGAAAACACCGTAACCACATGCAAAGCGTCTCACAACAACATCCATTAGCCATGTGTTCAACGTGCTCTTCATTAACCCCTCGCCGAGTACTTTTATAGGATCCTTAAGCCTCTCAACTTGTTCTTTTGAAGCTCCAGCAGGCTAAGATAAGAAAATCCCTTGGCAACATCTGCTTGCTAGAAATTAGCCCGGCCTGGAGAAAATTCCCAAGCATTTCTGCTGAAAAAATGAAGCTTTTGCAGAAAGCAAACCAAGAATACCTGGGATAACCAGCAGCTGCCTCAAGAGCAAAGCTCATTGTGCTTAAACATGAGTGTCCACTGAGAGTCCTGCAAGCATCGTCCGGGATAAATCAGACCTGTGACAAGAATATTAAGACCAACCACGTATTTAGGGGATCTTGCTGTCTCAAATGCCCTGGAGAGGCTGAATTCATGTGCAGATAGCCTCACGTATTCATTGCACAGTTTGTGCAGTAGAACTGGGACAAATATTTGAGCCAAATTCCATGTTTCCATGCTAGAGGAGAGATTCAAAGGTAAACATGGGACTTCATTAACAGTACCTGACTCCTCTTGAGTGCGAATGGAGAAGCTAATTGCCTTTCTGCCTCCAAAATATCGACTTGATAATTTTGTTCTGACTGTGTTAAACAGTAATTGCCAGGCAACAAGGACAGGATTTTTAAATAAACACAACTGAAAAATCTCAGATCCCAAGAACTTCCACTGCAACTTCTGCTCCAGAGTAATTTGAGCAGTTCTGCAATCTCACGTCAAAGTGTCTGTTACAGACAACAAGCTGGAGGAAAAAAAATAGAAGGGAAAAAAAAAAAAAAGGTTAATAGCACAAGCACCATTCATTTTTCTGCCAAACATTTATTAACATTTTGGAGGCTGAGTGGGAGAACTAACCTGAGAAGAACACATAACGACAGACTTCACACAAATAAGAGTTCAACCAAAATAGGTTTCAGTCACCGTAGAAGGTCACGGTCTTCAGAAAAGGCAGAATGCTTTGCTCTGCAGGGAAAAAAGCTCTCAAAGATATCACAGGCTGGACAACCGGAGTAATTATTCACCTGGGAAACTTTAGGCTATTATCTCCAATCGTAGCTTCAAGGATTGGATGCTGATAATTCACAGTCATGGAAATGAAATGCTCCAGTACGAGACGTGAGGGAGGGAGATAAATTACAGACTTCCCTGATAATGGAAAAATGAGCGGCATGTTGATCATATACTCTAAAATTACAAACTTGGTCAGCCTCACTGTAATGTAGGACACGTAACACAGCACAGTAAATTACAGTACAGCTAAATTATGCTGTCAGATCCTTAGAGAAGGCAGGAGTGTTAAACTGAACGCTGCCCTTGTGCTCAGAAGAGCTGACTTTTCTCCTGGCACCGGCAACTCTGGCTGAGTTGTGTCTGTGCTTTGCTTTGCCTGTTGGGAAGGCAAAGCAGGCAAAACCAACACAACGCCAGTAACAACTGGGTTCTCTCTTACACTTGTGCATGGCCAAGGTCAGAAGTTTGTGTGATATGTGCTTGTAGAATCCAAGGCATACCCCTCAGCATGAAGCCACAAGCCTCAAACAGCTCCTGTCCGCACGCACAAGGCCTGTTTCAGACAGGCAGACACCAGGAATAAATGCATGGGACACAAGTGACCTCCCAAGCAGCCTTGGCCTTTTCCCTACCATCAGCTGGGACCTGCCACACACCCTCTGGTTCCTCAAAAACCAGCAAGGTTTGGTAAAAAGTGCTACGTGTTCATTAAAGATGCTCACATGAAGAACGTGCTCTGTGAACAGTGCTGTCTAAGCAAGGATTTACACGAGTGCTTCTCTGCACATCTGTCTCATCAATAATAAATGTGGAAAACACATACTGCCACGTGGGCTCGGAGCCCTCCCTGATGCAGTTCTGTCAGCAGCAATGGTCACAGCAGATCTCATATCTTTTTAATTGTGTCCTGCTTCATCTGAAACATCCCCTTTGCATTTTGCATAACTCCTCACGACCTGAGCTCTGAAGCAACAGCCAGAAAGCAGGGAAGCTGCAAACACGGTGCGGGACGGGAGGAGATGGGCAGTGCTGGCAGCTGCACATGGGCAGAGCAGACAGCAAGCAGAAGCAAGGAGCCTGGCAGCAACCAGAGACTGCATGCAGCAGGGTTCAACCAGCCCATAAACGACAGAGACAGAAACTGGAATACCGAGTTAAAATGAAATGATCTTGGAAAGTGCAGAATACTGTAACGTGGTCTGAGAGATGCAGCTGAAAAGAAGAGCAAAGCTCAGGAAGAAAATCTAAATAAAGGGTGTTACACCGTTCCCTGACTGCAAGGGATGAGCAGGCTCTTTGAGGTCTGCAGAGGACTCAAAAGTGCAGAAGGGTTCTAATCTGGGATTTAGTTTTACCTTTGCTGATGAAACCAAAATTAACAGTTCTTCCTCTCTTAAGGAATTGCGTCCTACAAACACCTGATTGAAAGGAATAAAGCAAACGACACCTCGGCCGCCAGGTACTTTGTGTAGCACACACACCACACAGCACAAACGGGTCACATTTAAATTCACACCGCAGGACAATTGATTTTTTTTTCCCTAAGATTTACTTTTTCATTGATTTTTTCAGATATGCCCAGACACCGTTTTGGTCACTTCATCAATAATATTAAAACAGAAAAGGGAAAGGGATGCAGGAAGGAAGGGCAATTGATTCATGTTATTTGAAAGCCTTCTACTCCGATGTCTCCTCTGCTGCACGGCGGGCCAAAACCTCCCCTGGGACGAATCAAGCCTTTGAAAATAGAGGAGCTACTCCAATTTTCATCCGGGCTGATAACACCCCTTTACATTTAGTAACACAGACAAACCCATGGAGATCATACCAGTGCTAATCCCAGAAACACCCAGCTCAACAACTGTTAATCAGTTCATTGATTCGCCCTCGTGCTGTAAGACAAATTCGGTCTGACAGCCCGCGGTGGGAGAAGCCTTTTAGTTAACCAGCTCTGACAAAGAACGGGGGGCCTCATGGTGGTGTTGGCCAACCATTGAGTCGTTACCACCTTAAAGCATTCCCTCCGGCAACCTTCAATTAGCCTCTCCTCAAAGATTTTCTTTTCAGAGTAGTCCTTAAGAATGATTACGGATGGGAAAAAGTCTAAGAGGCAGAGTTCTAGAAAGGGAGGGACAGCGGCAGATCCTTTCCAACGACCTGTCCAGAGCTCCCAGTTAGCACCATGTGTGCCACCACAGCCTCAGAGCTGGAAAGTGCACAAGCACAACGAGGAAAGCAGCCTCCTCACATGGTAGCTTGATTTTCCTTCTCTTTCTTTACTTTCTTTTCAGCTCTCCTAACGCAGCATGAATTTTTGCTCCTTGGGTTGTAAAAATCTTGCTAATGCCTCGGTGCTGCTAAGTCCAGAGCAGCCAAACCCGTGGGCAGGTGCCCTTTTGTCCTCCCCTTGGCACCCAACCTTCTCCCTCTCCTTTGTATGGGGATGGAGGGAGGCTTCACCTTCCACAATCCAACTCTGTCTTTCTCCCAAATGTGCTGGGCTCTGGTATTTTACCTCGGGCCTTTTCCTGCGTGACTTCTTAAGGCAACTGCAAAGCAATCTTGATGTTACGACTGAGCTCCCTCCCTCAGAGCTCAGAGACCCGATACCTCGTTTTCCTTCCAGATATGTGACCCACTCCCATGATGCGGGATGACCAGTTGGAAAAATTAGATTTGACAAGTGTCAGGAGAGGCTCATGTCACACACCCCATCCCCAGCCCTCCTCAGCTGCTCTTCTGCCACCAGTGCTTGAAAGAGCAACTACTGGGTAATTCCCGAAATTACCTGATGGATGGGTTAACAGAAGTGGGTTGCATTTCTTTGGTCCTGGACTTGTCAGGGGCTAGCCAGTGTCTCTGCATGGTTGCTTTAGTTGCTTTAGAAGAATTAGGGATTTCATGGCTAGATCTGATATTCACAGGAATTTCTGGAGTGGGGGTAGGTTTGGCATTAGGGTAGGAACTCAGGAGCTAGGTGGGCTCTCTGGTTGGACATGTACTGAGCTAGAGTTAACTCAGTTACCATTTAATCCTACAGTCACATTTCTGTCCCCCCCAGGTTTCTAAAACAAAGACATATTCACAACCTGGAGAAAAAAAATTAACCAAAGAAAACCACAAACGTATAACCTGGTCATAGAGGGCCAGATCACACCTCCCTGGACTGATGGGGCTTCCAAAAAATCAGCATTGCTCGGAGCACATGGCAAGGCAGAGACAGTGATAAAGGGAGGGCTGCCAAAAACCTGACGGGGATGCTGCTTGCTTCTGGGGCGTGGGAAGCTGAATGGTTTCAAACACTGACACTGCTGCTGGGAGGGAGACACGAGCAAAAGGGCAGATCTCCTGGAAAGGGAGCAAAGAGAATCTGGATTCAATTTACAGCACTAATCAGCTGATATATATTTATGAACGTACTAAAGTCTATACATACATAATTAATGCTAAATTATACAGATATTTGTCTGTCCATATGCAGAAAGCAGGGATAAAGACATGTAATGCACATAATTGCTATGTAAGAAGAATGGATAAATGCACATAGCGTTTCTGCTGTTCATAATTAATTAAATCACCACTAAAACTAGCTGGAGGCTTTTTCTCTGCTTAATGGTACATTTATAAATGTTTTTCTACTTCTGGCACTGCCTGCTGTAAGACTGGAAGGTAAATGTCCAGAGAGGGAAGAAGAAATATGTGACATCTGATATATACATTAGGAAGAATTGGCTCCTCTGAGGCATTTGAACTCATTTTCTAGTCATGTGGATTGGCTAAAACAAATCACCCGCACAAGAAACATGTTTTCCAACTCAAATGGAATAAATATCAAACATGCATTTTGAAAAACAAGAGGACTTCGTGGTTGATGCAAGGAGTTACACCTAAGGGCGATGTTTGAGAACTTCCAGGAAATGTTTCCAGACCGTAAGGGTTCAGGATGACAGGCACAATGAAAAACAGACTTTGTCCTTATTTTACCCAGACATTTTCACACAATACACAAAGAGGAATCCCTGAAAGCCTTCATCTTTTTTGTTGCTTCCCATTATTGCCATTTACGGTTATCCAGCTGCTTCCACAGCTTCTAAATACCTCACAGAACTGCAAACCAAGGGCTCATCATCACCGCAGCTGCTGCAGGACCTCTCCCTTCACCACATCCACCAAGAGCGGCAACACCAGAGCCGAGGCAGCTGGGCACAAATGGTGAAGGCAAAACAGCCAAATCCTGCAAAACCTAATTACAACCTTGATGAAGCAACTCACCTGCATCTTTCCACCTTTTAGGGAGCATTCTTGTGATGAAGAATGAAATAAATCTGGACTGCAGAGGTAGAGCACACTGCCTGGTGTCACCGCAAAGCAGCACGTGGGTGGCAGAGAAGGGGGTGCCACCAGCTGAAGCCACACACAAAGCCAGAAATTAGGAATGATTTATGTTAGTGTCACGTTGTGAAAAACGAGGAAGCAAACAAATATACTCTTCTCAAACTCCACCTGCATGAATTACTTTAACATTAGAGCCGAAAAGGTCAATGCCCAAAGGCCGCCAGCTTCATGCGCTGCTGTAGTGTAATTGATACTGTCAGCCCCAGACACACAGATCGCAGGTCAGATCCCCAAAACACAAAAAAGGGATTTAGTATCACAAGATTAAGCTTTAGTATAATTGAAGGCTTAATTTTAGCCCTCCAGCTTTTAATCTTTTGAAAATAACATTTTCAATCTCCTTCCCCCAGCACCATGAAGGCTGGAGTTTTACTTTTCTTTAAAAACTGGGATGTGTTTCTATCATTCCAGCTGTAATTACAGACAAATTATAGCCATCCTACAAAATACTGTTAACTACTACTGTAATTATTATCAACTCGCATCAAACCAGGCTAAACCAACAAAAGTCGCAATGTTGTCAGAAGAAGCTAAAAAAAATTAAAAAAAAAAAACAGTTGTCACGAAGGTAATGATAAAATCCCCAGAGCTGGCAGCACTGTCATGGAGCACAAACAACAAAATGCATTCAAAGGAAAGGTTGTGCGGGCTGTCATCGGGTGTACAATATGAAGAAATGTGGTTTTTTTTTGTAAAGGTGTGGCACTGCTTTTTCGGTGACACTAATGCACCAAGAACAGCTGTAGGTGGGCAGGAGCATCCATTTTTCATCCTTCTCCCTATAGGTTTCTGGGGGATAAGGGTCAAGGGAAGATGGGCAAGGAAAGTGGCCACCTACAAAGCCAGATTTTGCAGCAGTGTAAACAGTTTTGTTGAAATTAATGGTGTTTTACTATGTACATGCACCTAGGAGAAAAAAATACAGAAAAATAATAAACAGAAGTGTTTCCATCGTTGAGATGACAGAGCTTTTAGGCTGTTTTATCTAAAATGGCCCCGTCCTGTGGTTAAATGCAGGTACACTGGTGGGAAGCTGCTTCCAGAGATAACATTTACAGTCCCCTGTAGTGCATACAGTGGCACCCACCATATCTCACGGGCACGTGGGAATTAGTCCCAAATCCTTGCCCCTCTGTGCCCTGGGGGGAACAAGCCCCTGATGAGCCCAGCTGGCTGCCGGGTCTCTGCTCGCAGCGCCTGCTCAGTTTGATTCATTTCATTTATTCTTCTGCAGCACTAATTCAGCTTTACTGAAATTACAGGCATCTTTTAAAAAAAAATAACGTTATCTCCTGCTGTGATTACAATCAAGAAATAGCATTGTAACTGCTTTCCGTTGACAAGAAGCCGCGTAGTAGTCGCAGAAGCGGTAATTTTTAGTGACTAATGGCAACTTATCAGGAGTTAAGGGTTCAGCTTCTCACACACAGACACTTGTGGAGCCTGAGCTACGCCAGAGGGACGGCGACAGCCGCTCACGACCCGAGGAACAGGGAGAGGAGAATTTGGGAACAGCCAAGATCCAGACTGCAGGGAGAAGCATAACTCCTCCACGCAATCCTCCTTCCCTAAAATAGCCCAGAAATTAATGACCTGGGTAATGGCTAATCAAGATCTAATTTCATCTCTTTCAAAGATACTTTGTTTTATCCTTTTCTCTCCTTTTTCTTTAGCAGCACTTCCTCTCTGCAGAAGTTACTCCCAATTTCAGCTGGAGCCCTAACGTGGAGCCAACCATTACATTGCTCTGAAGCAGCAAGGGGCTTTCAAGGTCTTTAAAAAAGCCATGATTCAAAACTACAACAGCTCACAAGTTAAATAAATGCAGTTTCTCCTCCAGACTTTCTGATGGGCATTTTCCATGATACAGTTAATCATTATTGTAATGTGATTTCATCTTTCACAAGAAAATTAAACAACCTCATAATAAAACACAGAATCACAGAATCATTAAGGTTGGAGAAGACTTCCAAGACCAACTGGTCCAAACGTCTCCCTGCGACCAACATTACCATATTACAGATAAGAAACAGTGCTCAAGTTACAGATAACAACTAGTGTTTCTGGTGAGACGTGCCCACGATGCCACCCGATGTCCTGAGACCCCCCCATGCCTACTGCAAGCTCCTGCTCCAGCAGAAGCAGGCATCCAACCTTTGCTACTTCTCCAAGTGACCGTGATGAAGCAAACTGATGAATTTCATTTACAGACTGTTCCTGCATCACTGCTGTGACGAGACACCTGACCCACACATTTTCAGCGAGGCCCAGGGGTGTTTCTGAAGGAAATCTTCCTGCGAGACAGCCTGGGCTGCATCAGCCTGAAGAAGGCCTGAAGACCAACAACATGATGCTGTAAGGACATTATAGGGAAATGAAAAATTAAAAAGATGTAAAGATGCCTGTTTTAGACAGGAGAGAAACAGAAGGTTTTTTGCAGCACCTAAGGAAGACCTCCCATGGCAGCAATGGTTTCGAACACACTCCTCCAGCCCACGCCAATTCAGTGTGTCACCCCGGAGCATCTTTCGCAAGCTCAGTCAGACATTAAAGATTTTTCCATCTAAGAAATTCTAGGCACCTCTTAGGCAAAAAACGTTTTGAATGCCAAGAGAGCAAGCCATAAAAACTTTAGTTTAAACTACCACCATTTCCCATTTAATATCATTCATTAAAAACCATCTGCAACCAGAATTAGGGGTGACCATTATTTTCACGCCGTAAGTAATTTTAAAGTTTCAGGTGACCATTCCACGAGATGCAATATATCATACGTGGCTGTGAGCACTTGACATGGTTTATTTTAATGGCCACAGTTAAAAGTTTCGTGGACTCAGGCCGCAACCAAATCTCTTTATAATAATTCTTTAGGCTACTGCATAATTTATAGCCCTTATGCACTTTTCATGATCTAATTTACCTTCCTCTTAAAATATTTTGTAAAACCAGTGTTCCATTTATAATGATATATATCCCATTAGAAAACATGCTCACTACTTTGTTACCAGAATAGCATTTTATATGTGTAAACCACGAGGTTTCAGCATATGCCAAAATTATTCTCCCAATTCAGTGATATACTGAACATAATGGAATTATGAGCAAATTGGTGCACACTGTCAAAAATATAAATGCAGTGAGAGTTTCATACCAGGCTTACAAATAAGGTTTCATGAGAAAAGCATATTTTTGCAAATGAGATTCCCCCAAAAGAGGAAAACCTAGATGTGAGGAGCACAAAGGAATCAGGGCAAGGAATCAGCTGCAGAGACCTTACGCTGCATCACATAAAAGCACCCAGAAGGGTGAGGTAGAAAGGCAGACTCCATGTATTCATCACCAACGTTGGCCCAGGATGGGGCGGCAACGAAAAAGCCAAAAAGGTTGTGGGAAAAGGTCGCAATTTCTCTAAAGGAAGGTTCACCAGGAGCAATCACACTAACAAAGACACAGTTTTCAACTCCGTTTAACTAAAACATCAGAAAGTGTCTCCTCAAAACTGGCAGCGAGTGATCTCTGTGAGCTCCTTCAGATCAACTTCTTTCCACCTGCTGCAATAGCATTTTGCCATTTCCAACTTACACAGGATTTTCTTGACATTGGCACTACCATATAGGCTGATAGTTCAAGATGCACTCCAGCATGTGTTATCCACCCCGCATCTGACCTTCTGTATAGAAAACCTCAAGCAAGCAATACGCTTCTCTGGTAGCAAAAGCTGTTGAGAAACATATTTTACTGCAATATGTAAAATATTACACCATCTGCCATGTCATAATTCATTAAAACAATCTCTTTTTTTGATCATTATGTATGTGCATAGAGACAGAAAACTGTGCACATGAAGGTTGCCTTGCCGGAGCTATTTGATGCTTTTTTATCAGGGCATATTCACAATCGTGTTTGTTTCCCAAAAATACCCACACAAATCAAGCACTGCAGAGCTCGGTAATATTTACTCTCAGAAATCCAAAGTCTGAGCTGTATTACTTAAAATATTTATGGGAAACAAACATCAGCAGCATCTTACAAAGTGATTACGTCCCTTTATTTATTTCTTCATTTATGCTTTACAACATCAACATTACCTGGCAAAAACACAGCTCCATGTTCAAAGATTTCCACATGCATTACAAATATCGAAGACTAACTATGATAATCTTTAAATTTATTATTTAACGTAGTTTCAAATAACCTGTGCAGTTATCTCCATTTCACATATAATGAAGCTGGACTAAAGGAAATTTTACTGGATGTCCAATAACTTTTCTAATAACTGGATGATTGGGCCAGAGTCAGGAATAGAATCCAAATTACCTCATTTCCAACTTTAGGTTTCAAAACCAGCTATGTGTTTTGTCTCAGAGTAGTTCTCTTGGCACTTGCTAACGTCTCTGTCTCAGGAGCACGCTGTCCCTCTTCATATTTCAAAGCTGGCAAGGAGATTTTTGGTTTAAGAGAACTGGATGGGAACATATTTATTTGTGGAAGATTCAGCCCAGCTATTCCCTTTCTTCCTACAAACTCCGAAAAGCCGTGCTCGCTTCAATTTACAGCAGCTTGCACCAACTCAATAACCCCATTCAGACTCCTGACACTGACTATTACCTGTCCTGATACAACCAAAGGATGGTACAACAGTAATCCAAGGATACGTGCTCCTCTAAGTGAGATTTTAGCTCCCATGCCTTCACCGACTAGAAGCCACGTTTCTCCATCCCCCAAAGCCGCACGTCCCCAGGAACACAAACCCTGCCCGCAGCTGTGCCACCAGCTAATGATAAGTTCTGGAAGAGACGCAGCTTTTACCAGGTTCTTTGCTGCTTCTTAAAAATAAGAATAAAAAATCTTTACACCTGCGTTTACGATGTATCTCGATTTTCGGAGGGTTACCGAACAGAAGCCTGCATATTGCATTTGTCAGTGATAAAATCGCGCTGTCATTGCAACTGTAGGCTGTGTACAGCTTATATGTAATCTTACCTTTTAAGCCCGTGCTACGGAGGCTGTAGCACAAACAAAGATGAATACTATCTCTTTCAAGGCCAGCACAAAACCAGCCCTCAATCTAGCAGGAACAGTGCAATACTTATCGCCAGTTCACAGAATCCTGTTTAAGCTTATAAATACTTCTTATTATTTCCTGATTTCATTTAAGATTTTTTTGTTATATCCTTTCTACAAAAATTTCTGGTTTAACTTCTCCCTATCAGCGTAAGATGTGTATCGCTTCCTAACAGAGAAGCCACCTTTAGGACTGATCAGCTATCAATGTGCATGGGTTCGAGAGCTTACACATAGCCAAGAGCTTCCTTTGCCCTGTAGTGGGGAAAACGTTTAAGCCGCTGAAAATTACTAAGGGCTTAAGTCTGCCATTCTGCTAAATGTCTGAGAAAAGAGAGTGAGAGAATCAGTTACATATATATAAAAATATATTTGTTCATTTCAATCTCCTTAAATAACGAATTCTCACTGTAACCACCAGTATCAGCATTGCAACAGTGTGGAAGAGAAAACTCTTCTACCTCTTCAGTCCCACTGCTCTGTTCAGGTCTTCAGCACAGGCAAAGTGCTGATGCTTCTCCTGCAGGCAAGGGGGAAAAGTCTTAAAAATGTTTCTGGGAGTTTTTGCTGATTCTGTATCAAGTTAGACTCTTTGATTTTTGGTTGGTTGGTTGTTTTTTGGGGGGGCTTCTTAATGATGCCTTTAAGCAAAATAAAAGCTAAAAGCCCAGGCAAGAAGACAGGGGGATTTGAATGCTCCTGATGCGACATTCCCCTTGTGCCAAGACCCGAGGACGTGCAAGTCCTACATGTCCTGGTTAGAAGGCTTAGGGAGCTTTTTCCAAAACAGGACATGGGAGGGACAATCTGAGTGGGACAGGCTGGGCAACTGCCTTCACCCCGCGTGCCCTCGAGGCAAAACTTCCCCAGAACTCTTCTGAGGAATGACAAAATCTTCATCTGCTTGTTTTTCACAACAGCTCAATGCAAACAGGAGAGGACCCATGGCACCTATATGCTTCGCTCATGGTACGGAAAGCAAGCTGCAGGTGGAAACCAAAGGTAGGTGTATGAGCCATTGCTCATTAGAGCATTCCCTTTCTGGATTTGTAAATGCAAACTTTGCCAGGTGGGATTTGGAGAAGGGATGGCCTAATTCTAAATCAACAGTAGATCCTATTAGGTTGTGGTGCTGGGTTTGTTTTTAAATATCTTTTCTAACTTCGTCTGCAGATGCATCTTAAATTTTCTATATTCATTTCCAGTCTCTTTGCATTGTTATTTATGTTTATATTTTGCTTGAGGAAGAGACTTCTTCCCAGGAAAATTAATTTCTTTAATCTCTTTTTTAATCTCTCCTAGTAAATTTAATCTCTTTAGAAACCTAAAGGAATGGAGAAGGAAAAAGTAATGCATGAGCCTGATTTCTTACCTTCCAGCCCAGAATGCTGAAGAGCTTTTTAGCAGACGTGGAGGGCCCGTGGCTGATGGAGCCTGTTGGGAACCAACCACCTGAGGCATCCCTGGGTTTAGTGACACCTAACACAAATTTTTATTTTAATGTCGCTGTTCCAGTCAGTATTTCTCCCAGAGGTTTGGGGTTTGCTTGAGACTGACTCATTAAGGCACATGCCACGCAGCACAGACACGATGCAGCTCCTTCTCTTCGGGTTTCAAGGAAACACCAACCTTCTGCAAGGCCTCTTAAGTCACTGGAAAACTTAAAAGGGACTTACTGCTACAAATTTTACTGTACATTTTTCACAGCTATCTATTAAAAAAAAAATAGAAACAAAACAGCAACACAAGGCTTGCACCTCTTGTAATTGGTGACTTTGAATGGCTTGATGCTCAGAAAGCAGCAAGTCCATGGCTGAGCCCAGCAGCAGGGCGTGCACGGAGCCCATGCTGACAGCCATTTGCTCTGCCTGGGTAAGAAATAGCCTCTCTCATTTAATTTCTGCTGGCATACCTGGTGCTGGATGCATTAAAGGCAAAAATACCTTTATTACTTTGCTCCTCTCTCACTCCCATGTGCATTTGCTTCTCAGGTAGGAGAAGATTACCTCTTTCAAGCTGTTCTTTCCCACTTTTGTTCTTTGCTGAGCTACTGCTTGTCAACACATTTATCCATTTACTGCTTTCAGCCAAAGACATTAAAAAAAAAAGGAAAAAAAAAAAACAGGTTAAAAAAGGAGCAGGTAAAGAAGTTTCACTTTTGGCACCGTATCTGCATACCTGAAGAGAGAAATGTTTCCAACTGCCTCATGAACTGGTTCCTCAGATAAGGGTGTAAGTAAAACACAAGCACTCACGTGGATTAGCTCTTCGCTGGATCAGCTCTTAGCTGGCTGCACCCTGTTGTAAGGGTCGTGGGCCACCTGCAGGGCACAGACCTCCCAAACTCTAGGTCCAGGTTAAGGTTTGGGAAACTTCCAAGGACTTTCCAGTTTCGGAGAGAAGAGTGGGCTTGGAGCCAGCCCCCAGCTGAGGAAGGCTCTTCTTCCTGCTCTTCTTCTTCTTCAAGGCTCTTCTTCTCCATCACAGCTCAAACCTTTATGTCTGTGCAGCACAAGGCACCACCCAAACTATGGGAAAAATACAGATTTTGGTTCAAACCCCACTTAGCTTTTATTAGTGGGTAGTTTTGAAGCATTGGCCTTTAACTTGAGGTTGTCCAACAGACAGAAAGGTGTTTTTTTAGCTAACTAAATCAAGTATTGCTGAGTGAGGCTACAAAACCTCAGGAAAAACAAGCACGTTTCAAACAGAATAATTAACACCAACACTAATTCAGTAGTCTCGTGGCATGACACACTTCCCTCTTAATCTGCAATCTGATTATCCAAAAAAAAATCTTTAAATCAAAAAATCACCCATGGCTCTCCTTTCACAATCTTCTCATCATCTTTTCTCTCTTTCCACATTCAACTCGGTGTTTTTGTTTTTTTCTCCCCGAACTGCGTGGTACTGACAGGTGCTATGGGTACACCTGCATTTGTTGCATTTTCGACAACCTTGTTAGATGATAACAAATCAGCTCCCACATTCAAAGGCCCATTTCACTGATAAACAAACAGTGAAGCATTTTCCTGGTATGAATACCGGTAGCCACAGCACTTTCTGTGCCACTGTTAGCTGCAGGAGAAACACACAGGAGTAGTCAGGGAGCTTCTGCTTCCAGCTGTACCAGGCACCAAGAAGATCAGATAAAGAAAATGAAGAAAAGCAGATTTGGAAACATCAAAAAAAAACAAACAAGGAAAAAGAAATCCAAGTTTGCAGTAGGCTTTCTATAAGTTCATATTTTTAACTTTGGCTCAGTTGTTTTTGTTCAATTCCAGATGATTTGTTAATCTTTAATTAAGACCTCTTGGGCAAAAGGAAGGGAGAGAGCAAGAACACGTGTTAAAATAGATAAGAGAAACTAATATAAAGGCAAGAATATTGATCATCAAGGTTTTAATTAGTTTGATACTGATGGAAATAACTTGTGGAATTGGCAAGAAAGCACTCCTTGTGACGAGGCATTTCTGAGGTCCTTTGTGGACTGAAAACACAGAGGAGGAGATGGCCCAAAGTAAGGGGTCCTCCAGGCACTGTGACAGCAGAGCAGTGATTTTGGCAGGAGGTGGATGGAGCATTAATTAATGCAACACATGCAGAAAGTGCAGCAATCATTTCAATATAGCCTTGCTAGGCTACCCAACAGACATCGAGCAGACACAAATATCATCGTCGTCAGTGCAATGTTTGTTAAGAAATTACTTTCTGCAAAGCAGAGTGTTTATTGATGTCTTGCATCTGGCTGAACTTGAGCCCGCAGATGTTGTACAGATTTCAAGGAGAGTGCTGTTATTATGAAGTTGTGCAGAATGTTAACTCGCTCTTCTTAATTAATCTTCGGCTGCGTGCAATATGCATCATTCATCATTTCAAACAGTCACCTCTGAAGCTCTTATCATGAGAAGGGGAGCTGCTTTTTCAGAGCTAGATACATTCACTGTCTGCTCTGCTTACTTAGAGTAACTCTGAGCACGGAGGTCAAAATTTCTTCTGAGCAGCAAGGCAGCAAAATGCCTACACACCACTCACCTCCTCCAGATACAGCGTTTGGAGACATCAGTGATGAATAGAGCTTGGAGTGACACTCAGCACCAGGGCGAAATTCCCCCGTTATGATGAATTGGCTACCAAGAGCTCCTGAGGACTCTCTGTGATGGTTATCAGCAGCAGCACTCCCCTTTCGTGTTCTTGCTGTATCGCAGTGCGAATCCTGGCACAGTCAAGGCACGAGGTGAAGCAGATTTGAATACCCCCTGCACCTTGATCTCTCTTTTCCTCACTTATGTAAAAAGAACACTTCCTAGAACGGCTGGTTTAAAACTTTGTGACACAACCCACCACTGGCTATTACCAAACCAACCGGGCAGAACATGGAACAAACAAACTGTGTCGTGAATTTCCTCTCTTTCAGTTGCTTTGAATACACCCACCAATTTATCCTGCATGGTACTGAGCTCCAGAGATTGTCAGGGAGCCCCAGAGGGGCTACGTGTGGGCTAGGTAACAGCTATTTACCGACTAGAGGTACAATCCCTCGCTTACTGCAGACGTTGTCATGCCTCTACCAGGAGTTCTGGTTTCATAGCTGGTACGTGAGATTTGACCAAGAGAGAGAAAAATCTGGAAATATCGTAGATCAAGTTAAGAATTTATACAGAAGCACCTTTCAACCTGTATTCTTTGCTTGCATTAATTAACAAATGTTAATAGTTAATGTGCCAATGTCTTCCCTTCCCAGTATTTGCTCAAAGTGCTAATAATTCACTTACATTTCTGTGGTTTTAACTCCCAAGGATTTCCTTCCACCTGCTGTCCAACTGCTGAAAGAAAACTCTTCCCTCTGGTATTAAGAAACAATACCCAGCAGACAAGGGAAGCCAAAGGGACCGGTGAGAAGTTAAATCAGAATGGGTGAAGGGTGTAGGAGCTGTCAGCAGCAGAGTAAAACAATAATTGAATCTTAAAAGCTCAGTGCTACAGTAATAACTGATAATAAAATGTTCTTTTAGTTGTCTCAGTAGTCTAAATTTTAGCTAATCTAGTTTGATTTCAATAGCCTTAAAAATAGAAACTTATAATAGAGTTCAGAATAAGCAACATATTAAACAGCAACACTTATGCATTTGCAAAGATCTGCAGAGGATGATACCGGCTGACATTTACTCAGTAATTTCCAGCCAAAGATCACTGAGTACAGGCTGATTATGTTGGTAACCACTGAACCTACTGCCAAAATGTAATTGGGCTTCCTCTACTTCTCTACCCCTCATTTGACCCTCGAGCTGAGGACATCAAAAAGCAACACAGATGCTTAGCAGCACTTGGCAACAGCAGGATTTTAGGATGGGTATGAACGTCCCTCGGGAGTGTGACAGAGCCCCCAGATGATGTCTCAGCAGACACGGGCTGTGCCAGCCATCACCTCTCCCTGCAGCACCAGCTGTCCCAGCAGACAGGGCCCATTTCTGCCAGCGGGTTGAGTTCTGGTACTACAAGCATGGACAGACTGGGCACATCTAATCGAACTGCCTGTGGACACATGAAAAATGATGCAGGATCAATGCCCACGTGCCAAGATGTGAGTGCATTTCTGGATGCTGCTCAGCAGCTCTGTACAGCGGCAGCGTGGCCACGCCGACACCACCGATGGTCGCAGCATCTCCTGGCTCCACCACACAAGGCTGCTCTGCAGAGGAATAAATACCACTTACATCTCTGACCAGTAACCTTAAAAATTCATAAAAACACAGTTTTAAGCATCAGATTTCACGCAGCTGAGGAAGTTTACAGTTCTTTACAGTGAAAAAAAGGAAGCTGCAGAACACCACCTTCAAAAGGGTACCGGCAGCATAAGACATTGCTCTGAAGATCCTGCTGTGCACTATCACATATTTACTGTCTTCCAGGAATTTCAAGACCTTATGAAAAATCTGCAACCTAAGCAGCCAGCAACCTCAACCTGGAATTGAAAAATACAGCTCAGTTGTTCTGGGCATCCAGCTCGTACCCAGCAAGAGAGGGATGCTGCAGGCAGTCCCACCCTCACAGAGCATTAACAGGGCTATGCAGGCGTAACTCTGACCAAAATCTGCCTCTGCCACTGCAACATTGGTAATTTATCCATCCTCTAAGTGCAGTTCACCAATATCTGTATTACAGAAATGGATAAGAATGTGTGCTTTCTAAACCTGCATTTTAAAGTTAATTGATGTTAACAAAACAAACACAAGTGCTGCCAGTTGCCTTCAGTAAAGATTTCAGGCATCAAACCATCCCAGAACCTTCTCCAGCTCTGCTGGCACCTGCCAGGCCTACAAACCACCCAGAAGTCCTGTCCTCAAAGGCATCTTCCATGAAACAAGACAGGACAAGGACTGTGAGCTGCAGCGAGTCCTCACCAGACGCACCCACCAGGAGGGATCCTTGTGCCCGTTCCACTCGGTGCTGCACGTCCACCACCACAGCAAAAGCATTAAAGGCTACGGCAACACACACACCGACCAGGAGAGCGTGTCCCCCCTGAGAGCGAGCTCTGTCTGCTTGAATTAAGGTTCACTCCACATCCAGGTCCTGTTTCATTTTATTACAAAGGCTTGAAGCCAGGCACGGAATAAAATCTTTCAGCAAGCATGCCTTCTGTCCTCCAAGTGATAAGATGTTCCTGGTACTTATGGAGTGTAATTTTGTGCATTAAATAAAAAGTAGCAGCAATGAATTCAAGGCATTATTTAAGTATTATTGCTGGGAGGGGGGGGGAGCTGTATTTTGTTTTAATGACTTGAGCTAGGTAGAAAAAAAGTGAATTAACTGCTTCCCGTGCAGCTTTTTGGTAGAGGCTACTTGTTTCTAGATGTGAGTTGAAGCACAGTCCTGTGCCAATCTTTGAAAACAAAGGCAGAGTAGAAAAAAAGAAATAAAGTTAAATAATAGAAGACTCCAGGATTTTGTTTCTACCCCTACTGATTAGCCACAGCACCTAAACGAACATAACCCAAGGGCACAGTTCCTCTCTTCCACTTTATCAGGGTGATGTATCAGTTACAAAGGAGACTTTAAATATAAAACACATTAAAACTAAAAATCAAATGCTGATCCAATTAAAATACCACTGACAAAAACAATTAATTAGAAAACCAATCTAAAATTTTGAAACAAGTTTTTCTTTTACTGCTGGTTCCAAGCAGACTACCATTTAAAGCGCATCCCTCAGAGCAATAACCTGGAATCCCAGGTAAAACAAAAACATTATTTTTTTGTTGCAAGTAAACATTTCTCAATAATATTTGCGATTTCTGATTGTTCGGTGAATTTTGAGGTGTCGGTATCCTACAGAACAGAAACGTCACGTTCCAACTGGTGCTACCAAATAAGAAAAGTCTGTGCGCACACAGCCTGGTGTTAAGGCTGACCCTCGGTTTTACTAGGTCTGCTGTGCTGCTGCTCTTGTTTTTCATACTTCTTTTTAGTGAAGATTTATATTCACAGCATCCTGCATCTCTGCAGCACCGAAAATACAAATACAGCTGGACCAACAAACAATTCTTCATAGCCAGGCCCCTGGACCCAGAAGGTCACCGTTTCGGATGCACACCGAAACCTCTTGTGGCGGTGCACGCAGTTAGTTCGTGTTCTCGGTGCCTTACAGGAGACATGAATAGAAGTGTTCAATGAGCCAGATCATGACATTAGTGTACATGACCCTTGCTTTTCTCTTCCACCCTCTTGGCAGCTATAGAATAATTTTCCTCCCGTTCCAGGCTACTGGACAGCTCAGAGGCACGAGGAGGACAGCAGCGTGCTTCCATGTTAACAACACAGCCGAGCAAACTCTGCTCCAACATCCCCCTTTTTCCAGAAGACCACAAATACCTGAAGCCCCATCTCTGGAGCCTGATCACGATACACACTCACAAACAGAAATAGCCAAGGTTCCCCTAATACTCGCTCATTAGCCCTAGCAATTAGCTGCAGTCCACCGGTTTCCCCATAGCTTCCCAGCCTGGGAGGTCATCACAGCCCCAGGGAGCTGTTCAGAGATTTCACAATCCCAAAAAAAACAGTAATGTTCCAAGGATGAGGAGCACAAAATAGTTTGTGGCCCATGGGCTTGAATCAACCTAAGCTGGGAAAAATCCCTGGCAGGGCCACTGAGGAAGCCAATAATTTTATAGGAGGTGAAACTAACCGTATTCTGCAAAACCACCTCCTCTTCCTGAAATTTGCTGTAGCTACAGAAACACAGAAAGCAGACAGGAACGATTATGTATGCTTACACCCGTTGGTTTAACACGGTGTCCTCTAGTTCAGGGTGGGATGTGCTCTAGCTGATAGGTGAGTAACCAAGGTTTTCTTCTGTTTTGCTGTGCCACTAAAAATAATAACAAATCAGTAAAATGAAAAAAAAAAAAAACTAAACTCACTGTGTGGAGCAGGGAGAGACATCCGTACAGAGCATATGAAGGTGAAAGAGTTGTCTTTCATAAGCTGAAAACGACATTGATCTCCATTGACAGGTTTTATTCACTAGGCATCCAGGAATAGCCTCTGCTGATCCCGACGCAGAGCTAAATCCTGGAATTTCAGCAGACTCCATTATATTGACAAAAAAATCACACACCTAACCTTAGATCTCCAGAGGTACAATTATTAACCTTGGTGACAACTTTTAAAGAGCAGCTCAGTGCGTGGCAAACAGCAGCTTTGGGGCTGTAACAAAGTGCTGAACAGAAACGACATCCTTGGGCCAGAGCCCAATGGGACGGGCAAAGCCCCCGCCCCAGCAAAGGGCTCGGCTCTTGCACAGGGTCCTGCGAGGGCTTAAAAGGGAATTTCTTCTGTCGGTCCCACTGATTCAGACCCCTGTAGGCACTGTAAGCCCTTTCCATTAGGCTAATATTTGGGCACATGCAAGGCTCTTCCAGCCTGGTATCCTGAGCACAGACCTGTTACTGCTCACAGCATCCTACACCGCCTCCTGGATTTTTTTTTGCTCTCCTTTCCTTTTATTGCTTCCCCACCCCCCTTCCCTCTCGTGCTTTCCCCAGTGCCAATGACAGAAGCTGGGGCAGCCCCAGCTGCCTCTGCCTGCATCGGTGCCACACTGCTGCCTCAACATCACACCGGGCAGCATTACTGAAACATATTTCTATATATTATCCCCTACCCATCCAGCTTTATCGCCATGCACTGAGCCATAGGGAATGAGCAGGGTAAAACTGAGCAGCTAAACAACAGTCAAAAAATGCCAGCATCGTCCTCACCCCCCTCAAACCTCTACAGCTCTTACTCGCTGCTCACCGAGGGAGGGAGGCAGCTGGAGTCTTCTTTTAGTTGCCAAGCTATCAAAAAAAAAAAAAAATTAAATATCATTTTAACACATTTTTAGCTGATTACCCATCTCTTTAAACATAAACCTAGCCCAACGATAAATACGCTAACATACACATTAAAATTGCACAGTGCAATTTTCTCATTATGTGCAGCAAACATAATTCATACAATGATTGGAGACTAACTATTAGAGCAAATTATTTGTTTCATTCTAAACAGTGCTGTAAGTAAAAGGAGACCCCACTCTTTAAATAGCCTGGGGACATAATTACTTCAAACACAGCCCATGGGATCTATTCCACCATCCTTTCGCGACCTCAGGAAAGATAATGCAAAGAAAATGGACCGTGTGTTTTGCCACCGAAATAGAGCCATCCCGTCCCACTTTCCTTCACCTAATTCCACCCAGAAAAACACTCAAATGGCTCAAGATACTGCATAATAATCCATCAGAGTGCCATCTTGTCCTGCCTTAGGATACAGGCCGGGTACCCGGCCGTGCCCTGCGTTACAGCCCCAGTGTCTGGTTCTGGGCCCACCCGTCACGGTGCCAGTGGGCAGGAGAGCGGCTGACCAAGTGCTCTGATGGCTTTCTAGTGCCTGTTGGTCACCCAAAACTGACATTATTCCTAGAGAATCTGAACTAGAACAATACCAAAAACAAACCTGGGAGGAAAGCAGGAGGCTCTCAGCACTGACAGAGGCCTTACAAAGTGGGAAGAGCTCCCGCAGGGGCAGGGCCCTCCCTGACACCCACGTCAGTACAAGTTGCACTGAGAAACTTGGGATATTTTTTTGTCACAGCTGCCAGCGAACTTCCAGAGGAAACTTCTGCTTCCAGGACTGAGCTGTGCTCAGTGCCGCTGAGCCCTGCAGCGCTGGATGGTGCTGACAGCTCCACAAATCTCCCGGCCTGCTCCTGCAAGGCTTTTGGTATTTTTAGCTCCCTTCAGAGGGGAGCACCTGGGAAGCTGCTCACCACCTGGCGAGTGACAACGCCGGCGGCTGCGCTTCTACGGGAGGAGAGACAAAGGGAATTCAACAGATTTTAAGGCTCAAAGGCTAGCAAACAGCAGCTCCCATTTGCAGCAGCTTCGCCTCACGGTGTTGAGCACAGGGTGTCCCTGACCGACCACGGGCACAGGAGCACAGAGGCTGGGCAAGGAGGTCTCATGCAGCAGGCTGGGTCCCCTCCGTTGACTTGGTTGTTTCCATTTATCAGATTAATTAAGGGTTGAAATTTGATTTTGATTTCAATTTCATGTTTTAATTTTCAAGAACTATTAGATTTCCCTTACATTCAGAATGTAAAATAAGGTGCTTGATTAAAACAGGACGGCACGAATAAAAGACAAATAAAGAATAGCCAGGAATATGCTCGTACTCCTAGAATTAAAAGACCAAAAAAACTATTAAATATATGGGTAAAGCAAAAGTTCAAACAGAGGAGGAAGATTAGAAGGAAGATGAGTCTATATTCCCTAATCTAGTGACTAGCTGAGGAGATTTTCAATACAAGGACACGCAAAGGGGAGCTGCACGCTAAATATCTTGATCAGAAGGACACCTACAACGGTGCTGCAGGCAGGAGAGCAAGCTACAAGGAAACCAAACATCACTGCATGTTTTAAAAGGTACCAGGGGACGTCTCCAGTGTGGGAAACCTAAACCAAAGGTTTGGGTTTGGTAGTCAGAACAAATCAGCTGTAAACAGCCGTGGCTGTCGTCGTCTCACCGTAAAAACAATTCGGGCTCAGCAGCAGGCGGGGGAGACGGGGAGCGAGGTGGAAGCCTTACAGCTGGAAGCCCAGCTGCTCTGGGACCTCCGCGCAAGGTGCTCAGCATAAAAGCAGAGAGGAGAGTTAAACTACACGGCACCAAACCCAGCACTTCGAGACGGCTTCAGGAACGTCAGCGGGGGAACTACGGCAAGGACCTCTGGCACCCCAAGGGAGGCAGGAGAAAATACGAGTGTGCGGTTAGGACTCAGCTTTGCTTTTAAGTGACCAAGGCCCGCTTGCTGCTGTGCTGCATTGTTCCACGGTACGTGCGGGGAAGGCATTGATTTGCTCTGTCCATCAGCTCTGCCTCTGCACAATGCAGTCGATAACATTTTCTTCCCCCACACACTGCCTGTCTCACCCAGATGTCAGCGCGATCCCGTGCCCTGCTATCCACCTGTACAGTAGCTACCCTGCTCTCCGAGCAACAGACACACGGAATAAGGTACTACCTGAAGGGGTACAAATTTTAAATATTAACACTGGAAATCATTTTCTACCACGGACAGAGCCTGGTTGCCAGCACTATTCCCCACTGGGGCCAGTTTGAAATGCTGTTCGTGTGCGCCTGGAAAGTCTCCACCTGAGCACATGGCTACAACGATAGCCTGCAGAACGGGATGGTGGATGTGTTTGAGGAGACGGAGCATCAATTCCTGAAGAAGCAGCTGAGAAAAAACAATGAAATCCAACCTTTAAACTCCTCAGTCTTGGGGCATGATGTTTTCCAAAGGGGCTCCAACTCAGCTCCCTAATGTGCATGTACAAAGCTGCTCACTTCTGCTTACTAAATTGAATTTGGGTGTATTAGGTACAATTTGCAGAACACAATTTTGAGTTTACTTTGGAAGACTTCAGTTTGAAAGAGACAGACGGGAAAGAAGTCCAGGCACAGGGTGTTTTTTTAATGCATTAGTGCCTGCAGCAGTTTTTGTTTCGATACAGAAGAAAAGCAAACCAGCACAGCTCACTGATGCAGAAGTGTATAGGTAAATGTCAGTGCAAATATAACACAGATTTCCCCTAATATCATTCGATGTGGGGGAAAAAAAATGCGGTGGTTTCTTGGCTTTTAAATTCATACAGCTCTGTGATTTTGTGCTGATATTTGACTCGGGAAATTAAGAGAGAAGACAGATGCTTTCAGAGAGGGCTAATAGAGTCACCATGGACAATGCAGGGAGATGCTGCCAAAGCCATAATAGACACAGATCATTTAAAATTGGATAGGATCACTTAAGACTCCAGACAACACATACCAAAGACAGCTCAATGCTTGCCAAGTAAACAAAATAATGATAGATTGAGCGTGTCAGCAAGATCCAGGTGGAAATGCAGTTTAAGGGGGGTGATGACAGATCTGTCCAGAGAAACAACTGTTTTCTTTAGAGGTTTGCTTTTGGTGCTGGCAGTTTTAGTGCTGCACAGGGCAGGTAAAGGCAAACGGGCACGGAAAGGGGAAGGAAGCAGCCGGGGGTGGGAGGCGGAGGGGGGGTGCTGGCTGCTGCCAGGCTGCAGGGGCTTCCAGGGCACTTGGAGCAGCGAGGAGCTCCTGCCTCCAAGGATCCACCTCTTTCCAAAATTACAGGTTCCACCAAAATCAGCCACAAACCAAGGAGCAAGATTGCAATAATCATCGGAAACTCCAAGAAACATCATGAGAATAATAAACCACAAAGAGCATGGGGTTTGAAGTGAGCAGAAGTGTCACTGCTGTTCAGCTTTGTGCCTGCGGACACCACAAACACACATGCGATTCCGTGCCTTGACTTACATTTTGGACACGTCACTTTTTCTTACAGCTTGATAAACATTAAAAGAAGTTAAAAGGAAGAGTAGCCCACCCATCCCTTGGGTGCCCATCAGTCCCGTGATGCCTGCCAGTACCCAGAGCCACGTTGCAAAGCTCCCCCAGTATTTGCCTTTTTTCTTTACACCTCTTCACTTGTGGAAGTCTCCGAGCCTCACAGATGGGCATGCCCTAACAGGGCCTGTCTCCACCTCAACTACTCCCACAATTAATTTCAACCCTAGAGAGCCTGGCCGAGAACCAGAAGCAGCTTCTCAAGGAAGATCCTCTGAGCTGCCTAAAAGACAGCTTCCGAACTGGTAAATTAAACAGCATTAAAACTCTAGCTGGACAATTTCTTTCAGAATTAAGTCAGCCTATTTAATTAAGCTTAATTCACTTTCAAGGAAAATATTTTTTCAAGTAGCAATGACTGATATAAAATGCAATTTCCCATCAAAGATAAAATATAATTACTTAATATAGACAAAAAGAAAGGAGCAGTGTAACCCCCTATTAAGGGCAGCTGATATTGAATCAAACCTGAAAGTCAGACAAACTTTAGAAAAATATAACATAAGAATAAATATTTAAATTATATTATCCATTCAGAATTCGACTCTCGTATGCCATGCTTATTTCAGATATTTTATATAAATGTTTCCAAGCTCTGCCAAGAATTTACTGTGTAATCTTCCTGTCTGCCACTCGTGCAGCTGACGCTTCCAGGTGGCAGGACAGGGAGCAAATAATCTGCTCTTACCGTGTTTCACATGCACGAACAGCTGAAATTCCCATTTGTTACTCTGCTCTGAACAGACTACTCTGATGGGAGGAAAATCGGAATTTGTCATAGCAAATCTGCCCTCGCTCTCGCAGCAGCTTCCCTCGGGGTGAAACGCTGCCCACACCGAAGGCAACGGCAGAGCTCCCATCAGCATCAGCAGAGCCAGGATTTCAGTTCTATATCCCAAAATTGAAGCTCTAAACCCCACAGAATGACCTGGGCTTATGAAACCTGAATTATTGTTATTTATTTTTAATACTCATATTCCAGTCATTTCTTCAATGTATGTTGATTCAAACCCTGAATTTTCTAACTAATGGCCTACTTACCCTCTATGTTTATTTATATAAACATAAATCCTCTATTTTTCCATTCAAAGTACGCTCATTTTTTCCACTAACAGCTTCTCCAATATCTCTTTGTGAAATTAACAATCCAGTAAAGAGAAAACAGGTGAACATTATCATGAAAGTAACTTCCATCTCTCAGCAGAAAATCCGAATCAATGTGATGCTTCACCTCGAGCAAAGAGAGAAGTTCCATCTGGTGACATATGGCCACGCACCTCCAGCACCGCCGGGAGCACGCGTTCTCACATGACAAACCTGCATAATGGGCTCTGAAAGAGAGCAAACACGTCTGAATCAGGGAAATCACAGCTCCTGACCTGGAAGAAGACAGCCAGCTCCATTAACTCGGTAACCCCTACGGATATCCTTTGCCCTCGGGGAGAAACCAGGAGGCATCCCTGGCTTTGGGGCACGATGAGCTCTTGGTGAAGTTCAGAGCAGAGCAAGTCCCGTGCAAGACCAGACTGATCTGTAGGAAACAGGGGGTGTGGAACAGCTGGACACATGTGATCAGCATTTTTCTGTGACCAGCAGGAAGTCTCTGATTTATTTTAATGATTAAGATACGTCCATCGCTTCTCTCCCAGCGTGGCAATGAAGCGGGTCCAGCACACCTTTTGTGCCCATACCTCACCTAAACATTTCACAGCAAGACGTGAGCATCACTTCAACCTCCTAATTTAAAGTCACATCCAATTTATACGCAAATGGGGCCACAGACATGTACACCATGGCTCGCCAAGGCATTACGCACCCGAAATAAATTAATTACCAAGGAGACATCCCTGTCCAGCCAGGGGATCGATGGCCATGGGGCCTGGTGCTCCCAGCAGAGGTGGCACTGTCCCCACACACGCAGCCGCCTGTTTGCTGGCCGGGCCCTGCAGCACCCACGGCCTTTGCTGGCGCTCAGCTGTGACCGAATCACTTCATCTGCTGCTTAAGGGCTAATTGTTTGTGCTGGGGAAAAGATCATGGCTTTCCCTGCCACAAGAGCAAGGCAAGGTGCACGGTTAAGATATCCTTTAATTCTTGTAAACCGAATTCACATAAAGCTAAATCTAATAACCCTGCAATGAAAATCTGATCTTTGCCATTTTACTTCAAGCAGGAGTCCTGAAGATGAAAAGGCCAGCCCTGCCTAATTTCCTCCAAAGATACAAATGTGGCAAGTGTCAGCTTTGGCTTAGGGGGATTCATACTTTTTAATATATATATATATTTATTAATCTATCCTATATATAAACTCCTGCTATAAATGCGAAAATATAGAACAATTCTTTCTATCTTAACACTAAAAGCAGAAATATTTCCATATTCCAAGCCTATTCTCATCAGTGCCGCCCTAATTTTCCTCTCCAGGTATACCAACTCCTGCTATTGCAACAGCCAGGGCAAACCTGGAAAAACTGAGAGCTCCACAATCACCTTTCTGAGCAGTATAATTAATAAATAAATAAATATAAAATAAAATAAAATAAATATAAATATAGAATAAAAATAAATATAAAATAAAAATAAATATAAAATAAAAATGCCCAAAAGAGCATAAGACAGTGGGAGTTTGCCTAAACCAAACAAAATAAAATCTGAGTGAAGACCTTGGTGTTTGAGCTGCCAGCAGACACTTTAATTTCAAAACAGTGCAAAACACTTAGGGGAGCCAGGATTTCATCCACAGGAGAATATTAAAAAGTTTTCCTTTTATTATTATGCCTGTCTGTATTGTGGTTTAAAATCCACATAGGGATTCCCACAGCTTGTTAGCTGGCTTTAATAGTTGCATTAATAAATCCTATAAACTAATTGTGTAGTGACAAAGTTAATTACATTCAAATGAGATAGTATATTTCTCCACAAATATGATAAAGAATTTATAAAGAGATATACTCCTGTCTGGGAGCCCAAAAACACCATACAGCCAGCAACCCAAATCCAGCTGTAATGCATGATTAAATCGGGGATAAGAAAACCACAGCCAGGCAAGAGTTCACAAGGAAATATTAAACTGAATTATTTACACAGCAAAATAATGAATGAAAGCAGGGCACAGAGCCTTCCACATGGCCAGCATTTTAACTTCCAGCCAAAGGTGGGGAGCTGAGCCTAAACCTCCATTATTTTTTTTTAATAGCCAAGGACAAGTATATGACCCCGTGTAATAAGAACCATTTTTTCCATTGCTCTTATAATCAGCCCGTGAACTTTAGCTCCCATCAAGCTGGTTTGTGTGCCAAGCAACGAAAGCCACTTTGGAGCTGCAGGTAACTTATTGGTCCCATCCTACCCTGCACGCACCACCTAACCCCAGAATCACCCTCTTGGGCCTCCTTCTCCGCTAGAAACATATTACTTCTGCCATACAGCAAGTCCCTCTTTTCCTTTACGGAGGTTTTGGGTTGTGTTTTTTGGTTTTGGCAACAGTTTCGTTGAAATACCTCAGCTAAAGAACCAGCAGCAAGCAATGGCACAAGGCAGCTCCGTGGTGCAGGGGTGTTTTACCCCCTTTTTATTGATTCCAGTCATCTGGCCCTAAATTTAGTGGAGAAACTAGTCCTGCAGAGCTATCGCCACCACCAAATTCTTCTTCCAGCCACTGCTAAAGGTGATACAAATAAAAAAAATAAATAAATTAAAAATTGTCCTGCGAAGGCAGGGCAAGACTCACACTGTTTTGGGCAGAGGAGGAAGCAACAGTGCCTTGCTCTGCTCAGCATCACCGAGGATGGGTAGGGGCAAGATCAGAGGCACTCACCCAAGGGCAAAGCTGGAAACGTTTGCTGCAGGTGAGCTGAGTCCCTCAACCAGACACTCACCACAACTACAACTCCAAATTTAAAAACACAAGCATAACAAAAACTGGGGTGTTGGGAATAGAAACCTGAACTTAAGTTCTTAACTCTGTAATTCAGCTCATAAATAAGTAAGGAGATTTGAAGAGTGCCGAGTAGCCAATTAATAGGAGCTAGCAGGGGCTTAGCACTTGAGAAAATCAGGTCTTCTGTTTAAGAGCCTGGGCACAGATTTAGGAGGCTGATTTTGGCTTCTATTTTTGAAAAAATACTGGCTCAGAAGACTTTCATGTCATGCTCTACTTGTATGGGATTATTCATAAAATAAATGCCAGAATTCACAGTCGGTAATCCTGTACTCCAGTACCGATGTAAGAGCACCTGTGTAGCCGAGAGGCAGATGGAATAGCAACTGAGATGGTGACAATATTGTGGATTGGGGATCACCAGGACCCCATGCCAGTCCCCCAGGCACTGATACCAGCAGCAGTCGTGACCCTTGGGCAGCATCATTCCCTCTGCAACTCTCCTCCAAAAAGTGTTGTCCAAGACAATCACTCATTAGCCTTCCCTTTCTGGATATGCACAAAAAAAAAATGTCAATATAAAGTAATTAAAAAATCACTCAGCTCTTTGGGATGTGAACAAAGACTTTTTCCAAGCACATGTCTGGTAAATCAGGTTTGAGCTCAGCCACCTGAGTGGGCAAAACCTGAAAAAGGCATGAAATGAAAATGCTGACAAACCTCTTCCTCCAGCAGCATGAATGAGGCTGCTATAATGATAGAAAGCTATTGATTGCCAGCTAGTGTCTCGTTCAATTGATCAGGTCCTGCAAATCTCAGATAACACTCCTGCCATCAGGAGCAGCATTGTGCTCTGCGGCTGGGCCTGATGGCCTTTGATTGTCTGGCGGTACAACTGTTGGGGAGCTTCACTATTGACTCGGAGATAAAAACATTCCAGTACCTTGAGACCTGTCAGTGAAATCCTTCGGACAGCAAACAGCATTGTGCTTTAACACTAGGTCATTTGCTAATTAAGTTAATTTGCAAAGAACTTTTGGGGGAAGAGCTGTTAAGCAACGAAGCGAGTTGGGTACCACGGCAGGCTCGCCCTGGAGAAGGCAAGGAGCTCCGGTTTGTGAAGGTCCAAGCGTCACACCGACACGCCACCCAGCAGGTGGCAAGCCCTACTGAAGGACCAGGTCAACGAGCTCTCCCGGAGCTAACAGCTCCTTCAGCAGAGCTGCATGTTTTTAACTTTCAGGCTAAATTTACACTTAGCTGATTATTTTATCAAAACCCCTTTAAAACTTGGAGTCATGAGCCAGGTGCTTCTCAACACGAGGCTTCCAGCCCACCATAGCTTCTATAAGGAAGCTGCATGGTGCTGCACGTTGGTGTGCACCTTCTTTACAAGCCCTCCTATGCCCGTTTATACAGCAGCCATCTCATCACGAAGCCTTACCAAATCTACATCCCACAGCCCATACATCCAGTTATTGCCTTATTCAGGTTCTGCTGCCTTTACATAAAAACAACTCTCTTCTGAAGGCCGCTGACCATGCTACAATACTTATTCATCTCCACCTCTTAAGAATGATTACATTAGGTCTTATTAGCTGGTGACATTTCCTCCCAGCCTCTCACGGTGTGATTAGCATGGTACAATTGCAGGCCTACCTGCGATGTGTTCAGCACGGCTGCAGCTCCAGGCAGAGCTGAGGCACGAGGTCAGGGCTCGCTGGGATCGCTCCCGACAGCAGCCCCGATTCACAAAGCCGAGCATCCCTTTCCCAATGCAAGCTCTTTCAACACGCTGCAGTTATAACACAGACAGGAATTATTTTCATCATCTTATAATAAGCTTTGGATAATACCTGTGGATTATATCCCTTGTTAGAAAACTTATTATTATTTTTAATTTAACCAGTTCATGACTTATTCCATTGCTGTAACACACAAAAACCTTCAATGAAGGGCTGGATCCTGGGGTAGAGCTACTGCCTCGTACTTACATCAAGTAAATGTCTTCAAACAAACTTGTATATCCAAGGAGTCTTTATCCTAGACTTTAAACCAACCTGAAGACGATGTTTTTCACTCTGTAGCAACCAAACTAAAAGACAAATCTCTAAAGCATGAAAATACATCACAGCATCATTACAGTATTGAAGAACTGGAGGTTTTAGAAAGGCAGCTGACGTGTAGGTGACCTTTGTCAGGTTCCCTAAAATGTCTTTTCTGAAATCTATACTTTCATGTTACAACACGGGTTTCTTTATGTGACAAATGCACTGTATGTACAATGAGATGTGAGCCCTGAGCATACAGGGGAGGTCAAGGCAAAGGAGGCCCGGTGACCTCAGAAAGGGCTCTCCCCAGGAGCAGACACGTTCCGGGTACTGCACATCCCCGGGTTAGGACGCCCCTTCCCCAGTGCAGATCAAGTGAACTATTTATAAGCTGCATGCCAAAGCACACGTCCTTTGCCTGAACAGAAAGCAAAGAACCAAAGACACTCATCTTGTGATGAAGCCTGGCTTCACTGGGAGTTGAAACTAGATGATCTTTAAGGTCCCTTCCAACCCAAGCCATTCTGTGATTCATTAACACCTTCTCTCTGCCCTTCCTGAGCTATTTTCTTCATAAAGAAGAACCAGCTTCCATTTTTCCACTTCAGCAAAAGGAAATTTGGGTCATGCAAAGCAGCCCTTGTTACTCCATTTAAACTACAAGAGCAGAAAACCAAATTATGCTTTCTGGTAGACGTTGTGCTTTTAGCTCTACCAGCTTATGGCAGCTCTTGAGCACAGGTTTGCTTAGAGCAAACACAATATGGGCAGGGTGGGGGGAAATTCAGTAGCATACACTTCTTCCTGAATTTTCCGAATATAATCCATGAAGATTTCTGATCTAAGAAAATATAGCACATTGAAGAAACCAAAAATATTTCTGAAAAACATTTTTTTCATGGAAAAGTGACGGATCTGTCACAACATTTAGTAAGGCTAGGAGATCCATCTAGTTTCTAAGCCTATATAAATACAGTTTCCCCTACAAAATAAGAGTACAAATTATTCAAAATTTTTCATACGTCTGTTCTGACTTTTTCCTGATGACGTTGTTTGCTTTTTACATTAATGCTGTTAAAGGCTTGGCAGGGTTTTATGTCATACAGACCAAGTGATCCCTGCAAGCTTTGTCTCCGGTTTTGTTCAGGATGTGGCTCCATTACAACCAGTCAGCTCCAACTAAAACAACGGCAATGCCCCTAAAGTTCAGGGCATTTAATATCTTGGGGCAGGCTCTCTGGTGACAGGAGGAAAAGAGGGCTCATCCTGATGCTGTCTGAACTTAAAACGAGCAACATCAATAAAGAGAATCACAGAATGGTTTGGGTTGGAAGGGACCTTAAAGATCATCTAATTCCAATCCCCCTGCTGTGGGCAGGGAGAAAACCACCCCAGGATGAGATCCTGCCTCTCCCCATTGTCCTCCTCATCCCCAACACTCAATATATTATTAAAGACTGATGATATTTGTGTCTATTTTTATCTTCATTTAAGGTGAATTACTTCAATTTCACTTGTTCCCCTCTCTCTGGAGAGGAATTGGCCATAAATGGATGACTTTTGGACTCATGCTTTGTAGAAACATTTTCAGAATCCCAGAGGATGTTTCAGATGGTAAAACAAAAGCGATGGTTCAAACTGAAAAGCCCTCAAATACAGGAGGGCTCACCATCCAATGTTTCAAAGTCTTGAACCTTTAAAGGCAAAAGGAACATCTAATTCAAAGACCCTGGGGAGCATTTTTTTTTTAATATTGCTGAAGTGTCCTACTACCTCTAACAATAAAAATATCCAGAATATAAAGGCAGTTAAAAACCCCCCTTCTGTTAGCCAAATCCACAAAAAGATCCTTAACTGTGGGTTCCTGCTTTTCTTGTAAAACAGACATTTCTTTCCAGATACCCCCCAGCCCTTCGCTTACACGACCTTTGCAAAAGTTTAAAACAATTTGCAAGGAATTGAGAGCTTCAGAATACCGCTTCGCTTCTCTGAAGTTAGGAATATCGATTAAAACTAAAGAAAATGTTCTTTTCTCCTCCTCTTAGAGACTTTAGAGAAGGCAAAGATTTAGCTGTTGCATTTCTGACAAATATTCGCACCAAATTTAGTCCTACAGTAAGTGTGGAAAGAATTTTACGCAACGCAGAGAAACCTAAAGCAAAGATACCAAATTTTGGTTGATTTATGCATTTACTTCGTTTTCTTGGACTTCAGTGAAGAAGTGCTGAAGTCCAGGCAGTGGATTACCTGCAGATTGCTGTAACCAAAGGGGCATCTTCACCGGTCAGAAAGACTTCCTCTTAAATCCCCTAAGCTACAAGAGCTATGGACTAGTGAGAGCTAAGAAATCCTTCTGGAAGAGGGACATGGCAGACCGGGTTTGCTTGCCTTCAGACCGCATTCTCTTCAAAGAGCTTTTCCTACATCTGCTTGCTGACCTTACTACCAACCAGGACTCATCCTAGAGAAAGGGAAGGCTCACGGCCAGGCCTCCTGCAAGAAGACAGCAGATCAGGAAAGCATTTCTGGCAAAACAGTGTCTGCGATGAACAGCATGCATACCTGAAGGAAATTATATCCAAAGGAACAAAAGCTTTGCTGTTTACTTCCAGTTAGCTGTGGTTTGAGCGTGTTCCCTGGAAGAAGTCCTTATCCATAAAGCCCTTTCGAGTTTAAGCGGGTATGCGCTGTGATATTCCAGCTGTCAAACCAGATCTCCATCATCTTTTTCTTCTTTACTCTTGACCTGAGTTTCTCTTCTAAGACTGTTTTAAATTAGATCCCATGAGAAATACGACAGTAAGTTCTTAGTTTCATGATGGTTATAGAAGTTGCCATTGTTTTTCCATCATTATAGCAATGTTTGAGGCATTGAGGGAGAGGGACCATTTGTTAGCGCTCTTGTTGTCGGCTCTTTGCTCACACAAAAACATAAAAATAAAACAGAGGCAGAAATGTATTGACGTCCTTAACAAATAGTGTGCCACTTTCTACAGTGAGAATTAATTTATTCTATTACACGAAGACATCGTTGCACATTTGGAACCTGACCCCGCACCCAGCTGCACCGATTTTGTGCCACGGAGATATCACCTCCCCGTGTCACAGAGGAAAGGATCGGTGCTCAGGGTTGCCTTCAGAGATTATATCCTTCCGTACAATAATTCTGAGGACAAGTCATTAGCTTGTGTCATGTAGGGAGAAAACGAGGGAGGAGGAAGCTTTTGTTCCATAATGCTGTATTTCAGTCATTTAGTTTTATTGGGTTTGTGCAGCTAGACATGAAAGATGTAACTTCAGGCTTGCAATTGCTCAGGATATACAGGCATTAAGCAAGAAATGAGAGTAGAAAAAACACAAATCTGCAGGAGAGGGACCAGAACTTAGCATCTGCATTTTTCAGGCTCCTAAAGACACAGACAAGTACTCAGAGAGTCCCAGGCCTAATTATTTTTCTCTGTCCCAAAAGAGAACAACATTATTAAATTGAAACCTTCTCTCTCCCCATCCTAGCCCCCCAAATTATTCCCAGCAATAGGGTTCTACATGCAAACAATCCGATGTCCTTACAAGGGTGCTTTTTGCCATTCCTCCCATGCTGCCCATGTGGTACTGCAGCCACACGCGGAGCTCTGTGCTAGCAGATAGAGGTGTTTTTATGTGCTTTATGGAGTTTGGCACAAGAGAGAGGAAAACATCCACATTCAGTGGCAGAAATCCAGCCTGACACAGGATACATTTATTTTGCCCATTTCTTCATCTATTTAGCCCATTTCTTCATCGCCCAACACTCTTGCTCTTGGTCAGCCTACCATATGGGGTAATTTCATCCAGATTGCAGACCTGCCACTCTTCCTGGGACACTCCTGGCTAACTGGGCCAGTAAGGCATAACATTATGAGCATGATATTTTGAAGCAGTAAAAACACCACCAGTTTCCCAGTTATCCCAGCAAGAAACTGCTTACAGAACTGATATAAATACAAGGAGTGCCCAAAGCACTCTTGTGCCGTCATCAGCTGTAGCTACTGCAGGGGCTCATCAGCACCGAGCAAACAGGATGCAGCTCTCAGCCTAAAAACACCGAGTACACGGACTCCAGCAGAAGCAACCAGCACCAGTTTTACCACAAATAATCTCGCCACAGCACAGGCCCAGCAATTAATGCATCCAGCCTTCAGGGTGATTTCTGCGTTGGCCTCATTCGTCCATATTACTGTACATTAAACATTCATTTGTACGATGAAAAATGTACCCTCCTTTTAGCAGCAAAAATAAACTCTTGTTTATTCCAGCTATTTTGGGAAAGCTCTCCAGCATGCCCAGAAAATCCTACACCAGTGATTAGGATTTCCACATATCACAGGGTTTTGTACCTGCAGAGGAATCTTTTAAAAGACGTCGGGTGCTAAAGCAAGATTCAGAACAATGCAGCCAGCAGGCATCGGAGCATTTTGTCAGGAATAAAATATACAACACTGCTTTTGATACAAGGCTTTTCCCACTGGTTTTCTCCACCAGTATTTTGGGCATTAAGGATTGCCTTTTGCAAAGATACCACGCTAGATAAGGCTAAATAAAACGTATGCCTTAGTTTTGAGGGGGAAAAATAGCTTTGATCCCTTAAACTGACCAATCCCACTAGCGAAATAAATCTCCCAGCGTAAGTAAGGCTTTGCATGAGGCTCATGCAAGATCCACTCCTAAAGCCAGCCAGTGAGATGTGAGTAAGGTAGAGGGATACCTCCCCTAATAATCCGGAAAACATTTACGTTTGAGACGGGTCAGTGGTGCTCTATATTAGTTTCCCACTTAGCTTTCTGCGATCGCAATTTAAAGGCAGCGTTGACCATTGACTAAAACCAATTTAAACAACACGGGAGTGGGAGTTCTGCATACAAGCCAGTGTAATAGCTTTCCCTCATCGTTATGGGAGAGCGGTTATGGGCAAAGACAACAGCACTAATAGATTCATTCGTTCGTTCCGAAACCACCCCAGACCTTTCAGGCATGCAATTAAAATTGCTGTCACTTTATATGGAGCAAAGAACCAGTGTTTTACTGTCTAGTCACCAAGGTGTGACACGTCTCATTTGACTGATTATGCTACTGAAATGCACAAAACAATCAAGATTCATGAATATTTTCCTGACTATTGAACGGATATCTGAACTGAATTATATTGTGAGCAACGACAAAGTCACCCAATTAATAAGTGGGAGGACTTATTACTTGGTCAGGTGTAAGGGGAAAAAACAAAGGCAGCTTTAATCACAGAAACGTGAGATTGGAAAGAATCTCCTGGGTCGCTCTGTACCCAGAGAGAGATCCCGTTGTGTGGGTCCAACATCATCTTAAATGCCTCCTGTGTTACCCACCCAGTTCCCTGCAAGGGGGTCCTAGCACCACGCTGCTCCTTGCTCCTGTTAATTTAAGGCTCATTTGTACTTCTTTGCTCTCACCACAATGTCAGCTTTTAGCTTAACGAGTTCATTCCTTTTAGGGTTTGCCTCTTGGCTACGTTCCATAAAGAAACCTTACCCTTCCAAACCTTCGCTTTGCCAGGCCAAACAAGCCCTGGGTTGTTTGATTTTTAGTTCCTTCCTGTAGGATACTTTCTCCCACATTATCAGACCCTAAACTTTGGTCTGCATTTTCTCCAGTGTGAATCCACCTGCTTTGACTACACGGGATCAGTGCTGCATCCAGTGCTGTCACCGATAATTTCCACGAGGACATTAACACTCCTCTGTAAATGGAAGGAGCCTTACAGTACATTTGGTTTTCACACAGCCATACTACTTCACTGGCTCATAATCACCCCGTGAGCAAACACCACACCGGAGTTTTTCTCCTCGTTAGACATTTCTAGCTGATGAGTTCCCACATTATAGCGCCAAACTACACTACACGTCTCTGCACCAACAATCAATCTCCTTTTTCCATTCCTTTCAAGTTTCCTGCATTTCCCCAGAAAAGGTAAGCGTGTCTAGAGCCCTTACACACAACTGTTTTTCTGCAGGGGAGGGATGGCAGGGGAGGGCAGGTTTTATACCCCTGCCCCAGAGCTCCTCGCTGTCACATTGCCTTCTCAAGCTTGCATTTCTCAAATAAAATATTTTCAAGACATTTCATCCTGCTTATTATTCCATTTAATTCAGATGGTGTTATTCATATCACTTGGCTAAGGCTTATTTTTTTGGAGAAATCTACAAAGACGGGGTAGGAAAGCACCCCTTCCTACGGGCTCAAGGAATGGTGGATAAGAAATCCAGGAGCTTTTACGTCAAGGAATAAACTCCACACTCTGTTACTGTTGTACGATCTCCTGACATAATCTGCCACGTTAACTCTCTCCATCACACCACCATCCTAATAACCATCGTTATGAGCAGCCACACTCCCATTTCCAAGATTTTTAAGAATTGCCTGTGAAGAGCGTTTTTTTCACTGTGCCAATAACCATAACCCTCTATTGATACAGACCACGCATCTGAATAATATTTGCTGTCCGAAGGGCCAGATTATTTCTGGTGGCATTAAGGTGCTTAACGATGCAAAGAGGCATTTTCGAGAAACCCACACGCATAAACCGATTAGGTGCTTAAGTCTCATTAAAATCAATAGGAGCTAAAAGCCTAACCAACCTGCTGATGTGCTTTTTGAAGGATCCGCATGGCACTAGCACAAAACCTTGAAAACCTAGACTGAAACATCATTTGGGATGTGAGAAGTTTGGAAGGTGGGGGGATTTTAGAGGTTTCCCAGCGTGACACCTATTGATTCAGCTCCAAACGGTGATGGACAACTTGCCACTCCTAGCTTTGACTTCTGCCCACCCACATTTTCAGGAGGGTGTGCTGGAACCACAGCCCTCGAGGAGAGCGCTGCAGCACAGAGGAAGCCCTGGCTCTATTGCCAGCAGCCACTGCTGGCTGCATCCTCCAGCAGCTCATCCCTCTGCCTTGCTCCTAACCCAGTGCCAAGCAGAAAGCCGGCGCTCAGAGCCCTCGTAACAAAGCCCAGCTTTGATGAGTGTAACGGGACAAAGGGATTTTGTTTGCTGATGTGATCACCTTAATGTCCGGGCGATGCTCCTGAACAGCAGGCGCAGAAAGGAGAAATGACCAGATGCATGCTTACAGGCACACAGAGACATCTCACATCGAGTTCCCTACTCCAGAACATGTATGATGCTTGCCAGGTTAAACTGAAGGAACACAGCACTGCTGACAGCTTTTCTCAAATACTGCGAGTGAATTTACTGGGTTCAAGTCAGGCAAATGCTTTTAAGCGCAGGCAGTCACTCAGGCAGCAGGAAGGGAACAGAGGAACAAACCGTGCCTTGATCTGCTCTCGGAGCAGTGCAGCAAAGCAACAATTTAGCCTGAAAATACATCTTTCTGTCAATAGAGGAACACACGGAACACAAGGCTCCGGGTCAACAGGTGAGGATTTTTCCAGCGTGGAGAAGGAAGTCTCAGGCAGGACGGGGAGATCGTTTTGGCAGCAAAAGAAATGAGGAAGGGACACCTGCAACATGACTTCGATATTATCAAATTGTTATCGGCACCAAGCAAGGCCCATTTAAAAGCCAACCCATCAATACTCCTTCAACTACTTTCTGTCATTTACCTGAGTAGCCCCAACCTGAATTCCTGAAGTGATTTAGCTGCAAAGAAAGGAAGCTGAAGCCTTTTTGTGGACAAATGTCAGCTCCTTGGCAGCTGTATGACTGGAAACTAATACCTCTATGCTGCAGCACAGATGTAGCTAGCTTCTGTGCAGACATGCTGATATATTCATGGCTGGCTTTCCTTATAAATGAATTTACTTCTCTCAGGCATAGGGACATTACTTTATGGTCTATTTTGCACTGACCATAAAGGCTTCCTAATAGATGTCTGGAGCTGTTGGATATTACTGTGATATAAATAATAATATATCATTTTCAATGTAAACAGAGTCATTCCACACTGAAGTACCGTTTCAAGTGTGTTTGAGATGCAACTCTATTATAGTTCACACTTGAGTAGCCTACCCTTGAGGTAACAGAGGCATAGATATGAGCTGTGACATTTAAATTAGCAAGAAACATCAAATACAAATGAAAAAAACCTCATTGGTGGTTGTTGCTGGAAGCCGATCACCCAGCAGCACTCGCATGAGGCTTTATGTTCTGGGCAAACTTTGGTGATTTAGCTCAGAAACCTGATGCTGAAACACTGCAATAATTAACATTTTAATGCCTTGCCTTGAAGGTGCTTTCTGTGGACCATTTCCTATACTGCTGAATGGTCACCACAGACAAAAATTACCCCCAAAATGGGGTAAATTCCTTTATTTAGGAGCTGCTCTGGTATTTCCTTTCAACCAAGTGCCATTAAGGATGGACACGGTCAGTAGGCTGCATCTTGGAGCATTGCTGCCTGGTGGACCCAACCTGCACACCTAGAGGCTTTTTGGTGCTCAGAAGCCATCCTCTTTGCCCTGCCCTCACCCATCCTGCCCAGAGCAGAGCAGGCTACGTGTGCACGCCGTGTTGTAGCACTGAAGTACATTTTTCCAGCCCCTTTTGTACTTACCCTGTCCACGTTTGCTTATGGTAATGTTATGTGCAACTGGCTCTCTACCCACCAGGTTTGTTGCTGCTGTAAATGAAAACTGAATAGGTTTGACATGGCTTCTGGTTAATTATTTTTCTCCTTGTTATCTTCTATATGCTTACAAATTCGCCGCTCAATTGCTGCACTGCAGGCAGTGTGAGTCAACTCACTGAGTTAAATAAAATTTCACAACAGCAGAGGTAATTGAACAGCATATAGATATATCACACACAGAACTATGTAAAAACTATGGCATATACATGCATACGAACTCATACACCCACAACATCTGCATAAGCAGCCTAATAGAGGGGCTTCCCACTGTCTTGTCTGATATTTGTCACCTTGAATTAAATTTAAGATCCAGATTATATCAGCCTAGGCCATCTGGAAGCATCCTGTCCCTGGAACGGCGTGACCCAGCCCTGTTCTGCCAGCTCAGCACGTGTAACCTGCCACGAGTCCTGTGACTCGGGTAGGGAATTCAACCTGGCCGCTAGGAGCAGATTCCTCTTGCTCTCCTCTTCAGACACGCAGATCTAAACCGCAATGCTCACTGAGGTTTCTGCTAGCACCACAACGATGTTGTGAACTTTAGGACTGAGACCAGGGGAAATGTTTCTGCAAAGCCAGTGAGTAGAGAGCTGGGGCGTCCTCTGCTCCCAGGGGCCAATTTTCCAATGGATGGGTGGACGGGGAAGGAACCAGGCAGGCATATCCTCCCCTCTGACAGAAACCTAAATTTGTTCATCATTGACCCAAGAACACTGCTCTGAAGGGCAGTCACAGCCAATTAGACATGCAGTAGGTGAAAGAGGTGAACCAGAGCACATTAAGATACACTCTCTTACCAGGTCAGCATCCATCCCACCTATTTATAGGTGTGCTTTTGGCAGCACACTCCCTAGATGCCTGGCAAAACCTAAAAGATCTTGGTAAGGACAATGCCAGCCATGACCAAACCCCAATTCCCAGCTAAGCCTGGGTGTCCCACCACCATAACCACAAGGAAGTTTCAGCTCTGTGTTTTTCCACTGCATTAATCAGGAACATTTTTCTTGCTCATATCAGTTTGCGAGTTTTCTTTCAACTACTCTCCCTATGCATCATTTTAAAACTGCTGGTTAGAGATACACACAACTTATCACTGTCAGCTCCGTACGCTTATAGCAGCTCTGACATTTCCACAGATTTTAAAAAATTTGAGTCAGGACCAAATTTGGCAGGTCCACTAATAAGTAATATTGTTTTCCTCTGAAAAGGCCCAATTCTAATCAACCCATGGCAATGTAGTGATTTTTGCATCCATTTGTCCTTGGCAAAAGCTGTCTTTCTCTGAAAGTACAATCCTTCAGCTTCACCAGGAGAATAAAGTTGCTCTTCAACGCTCGGTCCCTCCTTTCTGTCCATTTGCATTTTAGACTTTCAGCTCTAACGGGGAGCAAAACACCACATTAAAGCACAAGAAAGAAGAGGGAGGGATTTGCTTGTAGGTAACCATTTCAGGAAGGTGATCTCTGGGCTCAGAAGAGGCTCTGCTCTCCTCTTGCACTTAAACCTGGCCCAGAGGTGGCTGTGGCCACTTCCTTGCACAACAGGGCTTTGTTCCTGGGACCTGGATCTGACACAAGGAATTTGTATCAGAAGATCCCCAGATAAAAGAAGTGATGTGAAACCTACCGAAAAAAGCGGAGGGGAAGGAGGGTATGGCAGCAGGACACCACATTTTGGAAGAGCTTGCACTTATCTTTATAGCGAATGGTTTCTGTGAGATTGATCAATGTATGACAGGCTGGAGGAGGGAAAGAGGGCAAAGTCATTGCACTGAAAAACTGGGCCTGGCAACAATAAAAAATACTATAAAATAGTTAAAAACCTAATAGCTCACTAGAGCTTTTTGCCAGAGCAAGTCCTCCATGGCCAATAGCTCTCCAAAGGCATTAGAAAATGAAAGGAGTTTTAATGCCTCCCTACATTTCTTTTCTTTCTGGTTTTACAAGGGGTGATGTGGCAATCTAATTATATTGTGTTGTGAGCTGGTATTATGTCCTGCAAGCAGAGGGAAGGAGCTTTTTTATAGTTCCATTATGCAATTGTTGCTACTTTTTACCCTTGTTTCAGCTTTGGTGCAATAATTCTGCGTTGTAGCCTACATTAATTTCTTTCCTTGTTTTTCCCCCTTTTAACCATTCGTTGTTTCACTGCAATAAAACACGCTGAAAACAAAAGCCCTTTGCACAGGCAGGGAATGCACAAGGCTGCCCCTCCACGCCTCGCCTCCTCACACAGTGTGCAAGCCCCAGGGGAACCCGCAGCAAGGTGGCAGGAACATTTTCAGGACGTTTTCTCCCCATCTTAAAGTTAATAAATAAATAACTAAGTGAAGGTTATGTCACTGATCAGGGTATCTACACCCAAACGAAGCACACCAACGGCCCTAGAAACTTACCAGGCGAACGCTGACGGATGAGGCAGCCGCCGCTCAGACCCCATCCTCTTTAAATAAAACCCTCACCCTTTGTCCTTTTCAATTATGTATCATCATGTATCTACAACAGCTTCTGCTGTCGCTGTGATTTAAAGATAAGGTTGGTTTTTGAAGACCGTTTGTTTCCCGTGCTGACACAGCCAGCCCAGCAGACAAACAAGCGCCCGGTTTCAGACCCCCCGGATTTCTTTCCTCCCTCCCCGGCGTTGTCACCTGAATCTCTCGCTAATCGTTTCAAGGCTATTCGGAGGGCAGTCCTTGCATAATTTTTAGCTTAGCATAAAAAACTGCCTAATTATTATTCATTTGGCTTGGCAGCTATTACACACCGAAGTGACCTCTGCTTCTCCGTTAATTATAAATAGTTTTGTCTATGGGATAAATTGAAGTGAATTAGCTCCGTTTTAAGCTCCTATCAATAATTTAAACGGATATTTCAATCAACCAAAATTAAAAATAATAAAAAAAAAAATAAGCTACGGAGAAAAGGCCAACTTCTGAGTGTGAAGCACCACCAATTTGTTGATTTAGCCGGGAGGGCAGAATTTAATAGCGACGTAAATGCAGAATAGGTTTTATTTTCCCCGTGCACTGGCTGCGGAGCAGAAGGAGTTTCAAGGTCTGGTTTCCCCCAGCGTGGCAGCCCATTAGGTGCAGCTGCCGGAGATGTCTGCCCGACCCGATTACCATCAAAGCCAGGCAGAGACAACGGTGCCGCCAGCCCGACCGCGGCACCCGTCCCTCTGCGCTCAGCCGCTGCCAAACCCTCGGCCGTCTGCCATGCCACGCTTAACAGTGAGCTGGGAAATGACTTTATTCTTAAGTGGGGTCACACCTGGGTGAAAGGCAGACTCAAGTCCGATGGTATTATCGAGCTTTAGGGGAACAGCTCTTTCCTTCTGCTAGGAAATGCCAGCCAAAATTTCTTTCCGGCGCAAGGTAGGCAACCGAGCCTGATAAGATAAGCTCCAGTCATAAAAAATACATACGGCATAAGGTCAGGTTTCATTTTGTTCTGTGATTCATTTTAAGCCCCTGGAGAGGCCATCCTACATGAAAACTTCACCGAGAAAATTGCAGGAGGCTGCAGCGAAGGGAAGGAGCCGAGCACTGATTTATCTGTGTAATTCTATTACAGGTAGGAAGCAAGCTCTTTTATTTACAAATACCTTGTGAAGGCAAGTGATGACAAAGGATGATTTGCTGTAATAGGTTACACCGCTTGCTTTATGAAGCCCTGGTGGAAGCTTTGCCAATTTGGCGTCCAGCAGCAGACGGGAGATGCAGCGATGGGTGGGAGCACCACCGCCTTTCCGTCTGCGCCTTCAGCTCTTCCCCAGGGCACTGGGAGGTCTCCTCTCCCCCTGTCCCTCCGACAGATCCACGTTTGAGCTCAGTTTCTCGTTTTGTTTGCTTTTAATTACTAACACAGCTCAAGGAAAGCCCAAGCCAGCGATGGACTCAGCTACCTCCTGCATTTGGGCACACACCAAACGTTGCACGATCACGTCCAAGGTCAGGCCCACCACAGGGACGTGCCATCGATCCACCACAGCCGACAGCACAAACTAAGGTCAAAACGCATCAAAAACAAGTACTTATCTCTGTCTACTGCCCTTTCTTTCCTCTCTGATAACCTCCGCCCCCGGTCAACGCTGACAGAAATGCATTATGTTCCCAAACCCCCGGCAGCATCCTCCAACAATTCCTCGGGGCTTCCTGAGAGCCTGGAATATTTACTCACTTTCTTCATCTCCCTGAGCAAACACCTGGACACAAAACGACAAGAAAAGCAGGGAAAGACAGAAGAGATGTAACAGAAACATGTAATGGCTGGCAGTAATATCACTGATTGTGTTCAGCAGCGATTTGCACGCAGCAGAAAGTTGTTTGGGGCCAGAAAGCAGGAGATTTGCAGAACCTCGTGCAAGCACTACGTTTCTTTTCATATACACTTACTGCACCTTTCATTCATAAAAATACCTTCCTCCTAACATTTATCATCCCCAAAGAATACGAAATTAATAGAAATACAACAAAGCAGAGCAGCTGTGGACACCTGTTTACTGGTTTGAATAAAATTTCTTACGTTTGGCTGCCCATAAAGCAAACTTGGACAGCCAACACGTAAGGGAGCCTGGTCTGCGGTACCACAAGGGCAGAGCAACAGTGCACGGGCCCCAATAATCATAAATTCCAGGCTTCTTTCAAGGTAAATTAAGCCAGCATTTAAAAAATTTAATGTGTGAGAGATATTAAAGAGCCAAAAGATACTGAAAATATTTGAAATGCTACAAAAAGTGAGAGAGAAAAAAGGTGTAAGTTGGACTCAGTTGTACCGAGCCGTGGAAAACAAAGAGGACACCCCACGTGTCCCCGGGGAGCCAGCACAAAGCCCAGCCCCAGCACTGCAAACAGCATGGCCCATCAGAAGATAAAGATCTTCCAAATGTATTTGTTCTGCACATTTAATATTAATCAAAGAGCATTATGTATTTCATACGTCGCTTCATTGGCCTAGCTGTAGGGAAAGAAACGCTAGCTTGACAGAAGTACTGCAAAACAAGATAATTAAATGTGTAAACTGATAATAAAGTTTTAAAAAAATAAGAAAGAAAGGGAGAAAAGAGGGATAAAGGAATCCCATTGATTAAGCTCAGGGTTTTTTGAAGCTGGGACTCAATTTTTCTGCTGTTTTGTGGTGTGACGAGGAAAACTGAATGCATCCTGTGCTGCAAACACTGCCCCAGTGACCTGGGGTAAATTGTGCCACTTCTGCGTGCTGGAGCTGTTAGCCAGCTTCACCTGCTGCCTCGTGTGCTGGGTTTAAAAGGCGTTACGGGACACTAAATCCTAACAAAACCCAATAGAGTTGCTAACTCTATCACTATAAATGTGTTATGGGACAGGACGATGGCCTTGACCCGGCCAGCAGAGTGAAATGCTGATGTCCCCACAGAGGGGACATCACTTATAGGACAGAGCCCCTCCAACCACTGTCACCAGCAAGCACGCCAAGCATCAATCCCCAACAGCTCCTGGCTGTCTCTAGTTTTCAGGGAGACCCACCCCAAGCCTTGCTCCCAAACAAAACCTCCAAGAGCCCCCTCACTCCTCAGAGCTCACTGCTCCCAAAGGAAAGCTGCACACCTGCCTGCATTACCCCACAGCAAAGCCTGGGATCTAGCTGAAGGCTTGTTCTTTTTTTTTTCCCTTAAACTTTTATTAATATCGTGCATGGGTTTCCCATCAGAGCTTTTAGCTCAATTTGAGCTTGACTGAATCCGGAGTTCTCTGGGTCTTGCGCTGTAACACGAGGTATTAAACAACAGCAACACACAGGAAAACATTTAGCTTGCCAAGCTAAACACTCCTTGTATGATTTCTGTAAATGGTTTTCCTAGATAAGCCCTTGTGACAGTTATTTTTAGCCTTCACTCCGAGCGAGCACACGGTGCCTTGTGTCAGGCTAACTCCACACCAGTTACTTCAGCGCCCTGAAGCACTTCAGGGCTTGGTGCATGGGTGGAGAGGTTCTGTTGGGTTTTGTTTCGTTTGTTTTGATTTTGTTATTTCGTTTTTCCACGTCTGCTCCTCTGGTGACCTCCTATTTCCCCTTTTTGCTATAAAAGCACAGCATCCAATTTCTGCCTCATCTAGAAGGCTGAGATGGCCCCACAAAGCCACGCCGGCAGAATTGCACCGCACCCAGCACTGGTTTATAGCAGGGTTTGTGCTCCTGTGCATACCATGCAGACTGGGGAATTGAAATCCCTTCAGGGGGCCAGCAGGGCATTTCTCATTCCATCAGAATCCATAAGGTTTAGTGGGAGATTTGCTCATTTGTTATTATTGATTATACAAAGGATGAAGATACATGCTAGTTATATTGATTTTCAAAATAAAACGGGTGCTGAAACCTGATTTTTTTTTTTTAAAAATGGAAGTGGAGACCACGGTGCTCATTCACCGTGGTAACACCTGAGCCGTGACTCCAGCAGCTCCCCTGGCTTTGGGGTTCCAGCTTCACCTCCCCGCTCCTGCTTGGTTCAACTCCATCTAGTGCCACGGCCAAGAATCACAGCTGCCATTAACAAACATGAAGGAAAGACTTTTTACATTAGTGACATCCGAGTACTTCAAAAACCTTTAAGTTTCATCCTCACGGTGTCATTCAGGTTGAGAACTGAAACAGGTGATACGTCATGAGTTGAAAAAAAATTAAAAGCAAAATATTTTTTTCCTTGACTTATTTTTTTCCAGCTGTGTTCTCCAACACCACTGTAGGGTGCTGCTAGGGGACAGGTTACAGCATGACACAAACACAGGGAATTCAGCAAGAATAAAGTTCTCTTCCTCTCCTCGTTACGGAGGGGGAATACGATGCCACGTTTATAATCAGGCTGGCTCTCCACCAACTGCAACCTTTTAATGTTCTTCCAGCTTAACTCCGGAGATAAATCACAATTATCGACATTCAATAGCTGGCACTACAAAAGCACAATGACATTTTTCTTGCTCAGGACGAACACTCGAGAACTCCCTCGTGGGCTTTGCCATGAAGCTGTGCGTTGGCTCAGCCTCACACCTCACCTCTGCAGGGGTGCGAGCCCTGCGAGCCCTCCAGAGGAGCAGGACCCGGGGGCTGCCTTCATCGCTCGCTCTTCCTCACCTCTGTAGGTAAAGCAAAGCTGCAGGCTCTTCCCTGTCACCTGAACAGCTCAGTTTTTGTCCTGTTAGCAGCATTTGAGCTATTTTCTCCCTGGACAGCAGCAGAAAGCTCCCAGGTGTGGGTACTGCAAGAGCACAGCCCTTGGCCTATGCCTTGCAGTTGAACATCTGAGAGCAAGGCTGCACCGATCACCGCTGGATATTAATGGGTACAAATCCCTGATTTTTTAATTTACAGCAGATGAGAACGTGGCCCCCGTGATTTTAAAGGAAGGAATTTGGGAAGCATTCTACCCAAAGCACGCTGGAGCACACAGAGCTTCATCGGGGGTCACCTGGATGCTGCAGCAGTTACGGCATTCATCGGGTCACTGAATATTGATGACAAATTAACACCACCTCTAGATGAGAACAAAGCTGTCACCTTCAAACTCTTTTAAGGAATTTAGTGGTATTTATTTTCAAGCCAGCACTGATCTGACAGAAAATACTTTTTTAAAAGTGTTTCATTTACTCCACTTCCAGCTGTTTTCCCCTCCTAATAGCAAAGTGCCCATTGATTCCACCTTCAAGCACTGTTGGCAGCCCCATCTGTTCCTGATGTTCCAGTAGAAAGTCAGCTAAACACCATGGAGTATTTCCACATATACTTTTAAAATCATTAAGCAAACATCTCCAGTTTTGAATAGTCTGAAAACCAAGGGAAAGCAAACAAATAAACAAAACCTGTTGCTGTTTTTGGAGAAGACAGGAATCAAATTCACTCAGAGTCCCCGGTTCTGCTTTGCTCCTCCTGCCTCCCATCAATCACTTTAAAAGAACTGCAGCGGGTTTCCAACCTGCACTCGTGTTACTCAATAAAGCACAGACAACTGGCTGCTGGTGGAGAGAGGGGACGTTTTAATATCTGGCGTGTACGTGTGCATGGCTGCGTGTTCCCGTTTTCCTTGGAACAAATGCCATTATAATTTCTTCAAGGAATCAATAACGTCCATTGCGGGAGCACTGCGCTGTTTGAGATGCAGATTGCATAGGGAGAAAGAAAATTTATTGCATTGTAAATGGAGGCAGAAGGTGGTAGGTAAGCTGTAATTAAAGTTTTGCTGATAATAAAAAATGGGGGAAATAAGCAGACTCCGTAGTCAGTAAATGCTAGCAGTGCTGCACAATCGCACTATTTTGCAGAGAAATCTGCAGCACTCTGCTCTTTTTCTGCACAATTAGCCTAAGGAAGTGCGGTTTACATTTCAAACTCCCCAAATGCTGGCATCCTGCATGCCCTTCATCAATGCTTAACATCTCCAGAGCCTTCGAAAACATCACACACCAGCTATTAAATCTTATTCCAATTCTTTAAAAAGCGTGGTTTATAGTTAATATTCTTGGTGCACGCTTTTATCCGGAAAGCCAACAGGACGACCGTCACCAGCGCACAGCAGAGGCATTTTTACTCTTCCCTGCAACAGAACTGGCAGTGCCCAAGCTGATTGGTGGTGAGACAATTAATAAAAAGTCAGCAAACCAGCCCAAAAGGGTTCATCACCTGTGTACCTGGCAGCAGAGGGGCACCCACAGCCCTGCCACCACGCATGCCCCTGGCTGGAGCTGCCTCCCCACCTGCCCCAACAAAGTTTTGTGGACAACCATGTAAGAGATGGGAGGTGAAAAACAAACCCGCCACCCATTTTCTTACTCTTTCGCTTCTTTTCTTGCCTTCCTCAATTTTTACAGATTTCTGTCCTTGTCCCAGGACTGGAATTGCTCATCACTAATTATCCAATAAAAATAGAGCTGAAGTATTAAATCTATCCCTAGTTAGCCCAATGTCTTTAATAATAAAAGAGATTTGGCACAAGGGATAAATACTGTATCTCATTTTGCCACTCTTACAAGTCTCCTGTCACTCCACACTTATTAATGCTGCTGTTAATGTACTGCTCCCAGTTAGCCACTAAAATAGTTCAGTTATTCCTATTAATTCACCAATAAAGCGTGGCCTCAATGCAATTAAAAAAAAAAAAAAAAAGCTTTGTTGCTTACAGGGTTTATTGGCAGCATCTATTTGCCCAGTTTGCCAAGATGTTTTCCCCAGTTTTCTAATTCTATAGCTAAAAGCATGCCAGTATGGAAATGAGGACAGAAAAGCAGCATCTGACTGCACACCAGATGCCGCCAGTGCCTCCCCAGGTATCTGGCAGTGGCTGAGGACGCAGACAAGTGTCCATCCCTCCAGGCTCAGGGTGAGCCCATGCTGCAAGGAACTCCTTCCAGAAGGAAAAGCTTCCTGGTGGAAACTCAGAACAACTCACTTTGGGAAACTCCCACCAGCAGGATTAACCTGTGGCCCTAAAAGGGGAGCTGTCCATGTCACAGATTTACAGGCATGGAATAAAGCTCATAAATTAGCAGTCTAGGCTAATTTGTGAACTCCGCAGTACATTGCATGGAAACAAGAACTAGGAAAGACCCTGCTCTTCCAAATACCATTCCTGGCAATCACACAAATGTTCATAAAATACGTTTGAGTCAGAGAAGCCCACTGAAAGCCTACGGCGTGCCACACTGGACATGGAGGTTTTAGGGTCAGACACTGCAAAAGCAACAGAAAGAATTGAGCAAAACAGGAGAGGTAAACCCACTAAGGAATCGGGCCAGGATTTTTTAAACTGGATAATTTTACGACTTTAGATCCTGAATCCTGATTAATAAGAAGTCAGTGTGGCTGTGCAACACTGTCCTCTATTGGAAACAGCTCACCAGACCACCTGAAGCACTCTTAGACACTCTCTGCCTGGTTCACAGGGAGGGACCCAGTTATTTTTTTCAGGCTTAAAATCTTCAGGCTTAACCACTTCTGTGGTGTAGCTCTGACGCTGGCTGGCTGAGTTCCCTCAGCATTATGCATTGCCCATGAGTTGTCCCAAACCATCACTCTGCTCTGACTTTGCTCTGTGTTCACTCAGTGTTGGTAGCAGTAAAAAGGCTTCGCACAGGAGAGCTGTTGAATTAATACGAGCAGATTTATTGTGCAGGCTTTATAATCTTTCTTGCACACCAGGCTCAAAAATTCAAATGCATATATTAGGAGAAGGGATCCTGACAGAAAGGCTGCAAGCGCCCCGTAAATATCCCAGTGTCCATGCGGATGGGAAACCCGGTCACCTTCCCAGAGGGGTGCACTCTGCAAAGAGGTGGCATTGCAGAGACAGGACCCAAGGTAAGGCATCGTTTTATACAGCCACCATCTCTGCAGGCTTCTGAGAATGACAAAAGCTGATTCCTGGATGGCACAGAAGGAGGCTGACAAGTTGTGGCATCCTGGAAGGGGCAATAGCACTGCACAGTGCCTGGTGGCCACACGGCTCTTGCACCTAGCCTCCTCTTTCCAAGAAGAGCAGAGCGACACGAGGGCACTGCTGCAGCTGGGGGCAGAGCTCCACGTCAGGACAAACCAGGTTCAGCAGTGCCTGTCTGCTGCCACCTCCTCCCATCCCACACACACCTCCCTCCCTCCTCCTACTCCTCAGGAAAGGCATTTCCTCACCTTGCCCCATGGTTTGCCAGCCCTCCTCTCACACGTTTTTATAAAAATCTGCTTTTCCTACTTTCAATTTCCGATCTCTTTTCCTCAAGAGCACTATTCCATCACAGCAGGAGGACAAGGGGAATACTTTCCTCGAACCCCAGCTCTGCTTTCCCTTTCCAACAGGGGTCAGACATCACTGACTGGCACAGCCCCGTGCCTTTCCCACATGGAGCTTGGCCCGGCGGCGCTGCACTGGGGCACAAGATGGAGGAAATTACGACCCGATTCAGGACCTGATCCTAAGTGAAGAGACATCCCCTCACTAACATGCTGCTGCCCTAGGCTGAGGTGCTTTTTCTCCAGCGAGGACAGCCACTGCACGTCACCCAGGCTCTGTCACCCCTACCTGCCTGATGCCGGTGCCACTGTCCTCGGCAGGACAGGCTGCAGCTGGGAGAGTTCACGCCTGCTATTGTGAGGGCCTTGCAGTCATTAGCCTCCGAAATTGCTTTCCGCGTCGTACAAGAGACATAACAAACGACTAATTTAATAAAATTGTGTCGGTTCATTCAGCCAGAGAAGCAAGGATAATAGCAGCCGATGGTGAAAGAATTAGGAGTCACTCAGGTGGTGGGGGGTTGAGTTTCTCACAAGAGATGCGGCAGAGCCCAGGCCTCAGCTGCCTGCTCCTCGCCACCCACGGCACCTCACCGAGGTGGAAATGCAGCAACATGGCCCCGAACAGCAGGGGGGCAGCAATAGGGACGTTGAACTCTTCACAGGCGCCCGTCAGGAATTCCCCTGTCCTAATAACATTAAATTAATAGCATCCACATCTTGGAATTGCAACAAGCACCAATTTGGGCACTCAATATCCAAGTGGTGCTTCCCCTGCTCTCCCTACTTGAGACGTGGATTTTACTGCTGGTCCTGAGCAACTCAGGGAAAATCTGAGTAACTCAGGGAAGCTGGTTATGGAGTGAGCAAACAATTTGATCGCCGTTCTGCAGATGCAAGATCTTTAATAGATTTTTAAACAGTCCTTACCCGGTGACCTTTAAACAAGTTTTAGTTACCATGTGTAAATTCATTATTTCCTAAAATATTTTAATTTCATAATTAACTTAAATGCTCTCTACTTGCAATTCAATTTAGACTTCGGATGAACCTCAGTGACTGTTTTACCTGTACGAAAAGAAAATGCTTCGACGGAGAACATTTTTTCTTGCTTTATCTTTTCAGCTGTAGAAGACAGCAGGGTTTTCTCCACGTGCAGGCAGCTGCCAGAAGATCCTCACTGCCTCTGCAGATGCTGGAGCACGGCCCGAACAGGCCTAACACCGCCTCTCTCCATCACAACATGCTCCCAGCCATGCTGAAGGCACGGCCACAGGGCAAAACTTCTTGCCCAGATCACTTTTTAAAAGGAATGTGACCCACAAACCCCTCAAAGAAGCCAGACAGACACCATCCATCACAGCTGACAGCAGTGAAATACAGGAGGGAGCTGTGAGGGTCACCTGGTGGCTTTCAAGGAGGGAGCCTCAACCCTCCAGAACATCTGAGGCACTGACAGCTTCCAGCCAGTGACAAAACCCAAACCATCACAAGAGCCACACCACATCGAAATATCTGTGGCTTCTTAAAACAGAGCAAACAAGCACTCGCTAGCAAACAACTTTTCCATGTTCTTCGTGGGCTTGCTCAGCTACAGAAGCTCGTGGTGCTGTCGGCTTGGTCTTCATGAGGCCCGAGCAAAAAACCAGCTCAGCATCAGCAGAAGTTCGACAGGAGGAGAGGCACCAGCAGCAGTGCCCCCGTAATTCAGCGCTTATTAAAAATACCAGGGCTTGGGAGGGCTCAGCAGGGACAAGAACAATTGGGCAGAGATGGAAAATGTAACCTCTGATGAGTGACAAGCGGGGTTATACGGGTGAATACTAATGAGAGCGCTCTGAATAATTCATACCTGGGGTTCAAGGTAAAACGCTTTAACCTGATAATATCGTAGCAGTCGTGCGATCTTGCTGGCCTCAGGAATATTATCTCCGAAAACAAGGTCTGATCATAACCCAGCTTCAGGTATTAATTTGTCCAGGGGTGTTTAAAATCAAAGCTCGCTCGCAGTTGTCCAAAAACTGCAGCGCAAGCACTGTAGGGAGGTGGCCTCCCTTCAACCTTGCCCCACGCCCAGCACCACTCGCACTAGCACAACTTCTCGGCATTACGCTTTCTGTGACCCTGCCCCAAACACAGAGCTAAGGCATTTTTGCAAAGCGGTGCTCAAACACACGAGAACACCAAGAGAAACCGGTGGCAGAGAGCCCGTAGCTTCCTCCTCACCCTCCCCTTGCCCAGCTCACTCGACTTCGGGCCCCCCTCTATCGACCTGCATGACCACGGCTATTCCAAAAAATTGCTCTTCCACTCCAGAGAGAAGAGAGAAAGCCTGGAGTGCAGGCTTGCACAAAGGTCAAAAACAAATACAGTGAGTTTGGATCACAGCTCTCCAAACCTCAGAGGAGAGCACGTTTCATAGGGAGTTACTTCTCTTATTAAGCTCTTTCCAAGAGTAACCCAAACAGTTTAGGAACCTGGGGCAGCTTGCAGCTTAGAAATTCAGAGTTACGTTTTAATCCATCATATCATTTGCCTTGCTGAGTCCTTCACAGCACGCATTTTAAATGTTGAGATGAACTTACTCCTTCAGACGGAGGCCAACTTACCCAGTGCTCCAAGAGGAATCGCTCTGCTCCTCCAGCAAACAGAAGAAAACCTGGAAAACCACCCAAGTTATTTTTAACTGCACCGTAACACATTGGTACAAACTCCACCTTCACACACAGCCTTTCAAATGGTATAAAAAATGACAAGTGATACAAATTGGGAAGCAGCAGCCATCCAGGGCATCAGAACAAACTTTTTTGCTCTCTCAGGGCAGGAGATAAATTCAGCCTAACAAATTAGCGCCATCAATATTGCACACGTTTGCAGTGATTTATACACATTTTTTTTCTAAGCCAGGCATTTTCTGCTTTCTAAGGATGGAAAAGGATCACAAAAGGACACCCATCCATCCCAGCCACTGCCGCCTGCGCCAGGAATTTTCTGCTTGTCCACTGCATTAACACCAAGCAACTCTCCTGTGGATTTTATCTGTAGATCACCAAATACTTATACAAAGGTAAATAAATCCTGGTTTTATCCTAAGGGCAAATTTGTCTCATTCCAGCTGGCGTTTCAGCGTTCCTGCAGCACTTGCATAGCAGAATGGCAATACAGAGCAGCTGCTGTATTGGGAACCTGTAAAACTCAGCGACGTTGCCCTATGGTTTCTTTTTTTCCTTCCTCTCTCGTGAACTTCCTATCACCTTTCATACTTCACCACTGTGCTGCATAATCTCTCTCTATCTCTGCAAAATTGCTGGGTTCACTACAGCACCTAATACAAAACGTAAAATATTGCACTGTGAACCCATGCAAAAGGCCAATTTTCATTAATCAAACATTCAGAAGAGTCAGTGCTCTGTAATAATAAAAGCTCCAAAATCTGAGTGCGAGCAAAACCACGTCAGAGAGACTTCCACCACACGGCGTGCCGACAGCGTTCCCACCAGGACAACCTCAGAGCCCCCCTTCAGCCAGCAGCCCACTTCACACAGCTGGTGGGTGCTCGACGCCTCCATCACAAATCAAATAAAATAGAAATGAACATTTCCCTGTCCCTAGCAAGAGGCACCTTACCCTCGTTCCCTTACCTACCTGCAGCAGGAGCTCCAAAATCTCACACAGGACACGAGTGATACTTTTAGCAGTGCACGACACAACACCAGTCCACAGAAAAGCTGCTTGAAGAGGTAGCAGATGATGCTTCTGGTTCTGCAAACACAGTTAACACAAGTTAAGTTGGAGAAATCACAAGATCCCATTTAGCAGGTGGAGGGCAGGATGACCCAAGTTCCTTTGAATTGCTCACATTTTAAGGTGTGCGGCTTTTTTACCCTCGTTTCCCCACGTTTCTGCTTAAATCCTGTGCCAGACCACAGCTGGACAATCCTGCCTGCCCAGGATGATTCCAGCACCTTCCCATAAAACCCTTCCCAAGCACAAGCAGATCCAACACCCACCACCCTACAGCACCTGCTAGCGGGGCTGCCTTCCCTGCGTGCCCCTGCTGCCCCTCTCCCAAAACAAGTCATTTCCCTAGGCAAAGGAACTGAATTCTCAATTTTAATTCCATTTTACGCAGCGCTGCAGAAAAGTGGACACTGAAAAATTATCTGACTGGGAGCTTAGCCACAAAAAGCCATAAATCACCCTGGCAGTTATACAGTTTTCTTGTGAGGTGCTGCTGACGGCAGGAGCTGTTCCCTACCAGGTGCGTGCGCTCAGCACCGCCGTCTTTTGGGCTCCCAGCTTGGTGTGTGCAAGGAGTGCTGATCCACCTGCAGCATCCCCATACCTTTCCCTGAGAGACAGAGGAGCAAACTGGAGCTCATTTTGGGACCCAATCAAGGATTTAGAGGTTGGGTCAGTTGTGAGAAAAGAAACAAAAACTGCCGGAGTAACAGGCAGCGAGAACGCCGAGAGATTATTTATTGTTAAGTAAATCTGCGGCGAGCACAACGACAGGAAAAAATGGGAAATTAATTCATTGTCTGTACAGCAAATGAAACTAATGGATGTTGGGGGAGTTTTTGACAGCAGGGAAAAAAACTAAAAGTGAAAAAAAAATAATCACACAAAGCAGGAAATTAGACAACGCTTCCAGATTCTGCAAGGCCCCATCAGGCAGAACAATTAGCAAATCTTTCAACAGGAGAAAAAAAAGAGTTTGTGTAGCTCGTGGACACAAGCTACCTCACAAGCACTCCTGTGCATTAATTGAGTCTCGTGTCGGATTTTGCTGAACATGGCAGCTGCATTCCCTGCTGGAACAGCCTAATACAGCTCAGCGGAACTGGGACAGTTTATTCCAGCTCATCTTTAATGTTAAAGAGAATTTGTTTATGAAAAGATCCCCTGTGCTAGAAGATGAACGCTTCAAATTTTTAAATGATTTTACTCCAGTTGTAAATCAGCAAGAGTGAGAGGAAGAATTTTCCACATAGCCATCAAAGCCTGATTTAAAACGTGGAGAACCAAGAGACCTAACTCTCAATTTAAGGAGTTCCTTCCTGAAATATTTACTTTCCCAGGAAATCAATAGCTACAAATCCACAAATCCAAACGGGTAAAACTATAAAGGAATATGTAGTTTGCTTTAGAGCCACTAAAATACTTGAGTTGTGCAGCTCAAAATATTCAACGCAAGCAAAAATGTATCAATACTGAAATATCTCAACTGTCATCATAGAAAATCGTCCCTGTGTTTGTCAAGTTAACCGGCTTGTTAATTACCTGCTATAAAAAAAAGGAGCTAAATACACGTAGGTGTGGAAACGCTTCAAGAGGGAGCTGGAAAAAAAAAAAAAAAAAAAAAGATATTTGAACATTTTGCATATTAATACTGCTCTTACTGTTCTGACTGCTCTTACATTTAATTGCAGTGGTTTCAACCACATCAGGATAATCAATCATCACTTTAAAATGTAATTAACTCCTGCAAGAAACTATTCATGAAGGGAATTGAGAAATTTACTGTCTGAAGCTAAATTTGGGTTTACTTACAGATTTCTTCTACTTATAGAACTGTTCTAGCACCGACAAGCTATTTTCTAGCTCTGCAGGCGTTCCTCAGGTTACCTTCCCAGTGAGCATGGGGAGAACTAAATGATAACTGTACCTCAACAAGATGCATGGGACAGAAGGACGGACATTTCATGATTTATTTTTTTTTAAATGCACAAGAAAGATGGGCTCATAACATCCCTGAAGTCAGCTTGTCTTCATGCTCTGGAACTTTTAATAACTTTTACCATCTGTATTCTATAACAATTCTCTATTGCGGAAAAGAAGAGGATGGTTTTAACTATGTAATGAAGCTGCTCATGAAGAGGCAGATTGTGTCTTTTCTGAACACAGCACTGTGTTTTCTGTCTTGGTAGTTCAGCATCTTCCCCACCAAGCACTGACACAGCTTGTGCTTATACCACCCACGTGAGACGTGGCAGCTCTTTGTTGGAGTTAGGGATTGCTTCCTATCCACAGGGATGAAGCACCAAGCAGATGAAACACCAAGCTGGCTAACCTTTGTGATAAACATCAGCTCTTCACCTGTGGATGGACTCCAATCTTCATTCTTTATCAAATTCAAAGCTTCCCAAACCCAAGTAGGAGGCCCAGTCCAGCCTTTTTCTTCCATAAAAATAACCACCACCACAAATCAGGTACATAAATCACAACAACAAGCTCTTCCCCATCAGATAGCATCCTCAGCAGCTTCCATAATGCTCTGACATACAACTCAAATGGGAGCTAAAAAATAAATATTCAGCACAGGCAGTTGGTTTTGTTAAAGCAGTCCTAACAACACCCCTGATGGACGCTCCCAGGGCTGCTCTGCAGCTGCCTGTTCTGGGGCATTGACCATGCAGACAGCAAGAAAAGCAGGGGGCAAAATCAGCAGATGGGTGGCAAACAAACATCCCGGCCGTGCAGCTTTCTCTGGAACAGAAGCTGACAAACAGGCATTGCATTTAAAGAAAAATAAAATTAAAAAAATAAAAAGCCTTAAAGAGACTGTCAAAGCAGCAGCTCTCTGGAAGCTTTCCGTATGGTGGAGGAAATTCAAAGACTTCAGGAGTCATTTGCACACCTGGCTGTGTCATGATACGGTCGGTCAGTGACAGTGAAGTTTCCAGGTGATTTACTGGTTTCTGGGTGCCAGCCGTTGCCTTGGGCTCATCCTTGGATGAGGATGGAGACTCAGAACACAGCACCGCTCCCTCTGGTCACGAGGGCTACAAGGATTCATGGCTTGTTCTGTAAGTGCCATCACCTGTTCTGTCCGAGGTTAGGATTTCTTCATCTGTTTTCGGTGCACAGGATAAGGGGATTTTAAGAATTCGTTCTCAGGTGATCATTTATCGTGTGTGTGAAAAGCCACAGGACCACCCGTAATTAAATATAACTGAGTACTGACATTTAAATTGGACTAGCCTTCACTGCAGAAGGTGCCCATTTTTGGAAGGCTGAGGAAAGGGAAGGACCCCCCAGGAGCTGGGGGGCTGCAGCCCCAATTCCCAGCTGCACTGGGCCCCGCTCCAAGGGGCCACCCACCCACCCAGCCCTGAGGCACTCAGAGCTGCAAGGCACAGAAGTCCTCAAACGTTCCCTGCTGATACACTGATCCTTTCCACGCATTGTTGCTAAGATCCAGCCTGACATAAGAGCATCTTGCTTCCACTTGAAAATCTAGCAAAAAAATATTTTTTTTTTTTGAAGAGCAGAATCTGTAAAACAGGAGAGATCAGACTCGGATTTGCAGAATACATTCGCTTCGACTTTAATCTTTGCTTCTTTCATGTCATAACTAGAGAGGGACCCAAGATGCGGAGATTTTGTTTGAATTATTATGCCTCGCACTTCAGCAGAGAGGGATTCAGCCTCCTGGCTCAGCCCTGGTGCCAGCAGAGCCCGAGCCACCGAGCTGCGATGCACATCCAGACATCAAAGCACGGGGCTGGAGGGGAAGGAATGCCTGCACCAGCTATCCCCGCACACAGCCAGCTCTTCTAACGGCTGGAGGAAACGAAGGGCAAAGAATTTGTAGAATTAATAAATGTAACTTCCCATCTGGCATACGGGCTTCCTTTTCATGATGTTCACCTGCACTACATTCAGTTTTAAAGGCAACGTTTTCTGAAACAGCACTGCTGTTAGCTATGGAATGGCCACACTCACAAACAGCTTCTGTAAATCTGTCCAGAAGAACAATCTGGGTTAAAAGTTTGGAAGTCTCCCTGCCTGCTGCGTTCCTCTTCCTTGGCAGACTCACCTCTTGCCACCTGCAGGAGCTGCTGGGGCTCCTCCCAGCTCACGGGGCTGACCTTCAGCATCCAGAGCAAACCCTGACACAAGCCCACTGCACTCAGACAAGTCCCTTCACCTTGTTTTGTTCAGGATTTAACAAGACGACACCATAAACTTGTCCATCCAACAGGCTACATGAACTAATAACAACTAATCAGCTGTGAAACCACCAGAGGATGTTTTGTGCAACACAACCGCTCATGTTTTTATTACATAAATAACTAGATGAAGGTAGGATCCACCTCCATGCTTATTTATAGCTTTGTCTTCAGAGTTCACAATGGAGAGACTATTCTAAATTCACATGGCCTGTCTTCCTGTTGATTAGCAAAGGGCAGGGATGCAATTTATAACTATGCATATATTACATTTATTGCTAATAAAAGATTTTTTATTTTCACATGGCAAATAGTGAAGGTCTTGATGACTGAAAGAAGTGTTTAATAACAAAACCTGCCCTTTAAGTGCAAAATACAGTCCTCATAAGTCCTAAAGAAGGAATGCTGTTAAGCTGCCATCTCCTCCACCCTTCACAGCATTAAATAAGCAAACAGACAGGCTCAGGTCACTCCACTTCTTGGCAGCTCTTTTCTCCTACCTGTTTTGTCAGCAACAGTCCTCCTGCAGCACAAAGCCCTTGGGGCTGAGGTTTGTTTGAGCTCCTCACGTGCCCCACTCGGCCGTCCTATTCATCATGGGCTGGCAGCCAGTCTCCTGGTGGGTTTTCTTCATTTGTCCACGGTTTCGGAAAACGTGGGAAGCCTGGAAGGGAGTTCGGGAAAGGTTAATTGGTTTTGTTGACCATCTGTTTGTGCTGTGAATAAACGCCGAGAATAATGTGTAACAAATGGCACCTACAAGGATTAAATAAATCAATTCTGGGGATTAGAAACAACCTATGGACCGTGTTAATGGAGCAGGAGCCCGCGTAACAACATCAGCACTACCGAGCTGTGGAGTTTGTGACCTTTAGGGGACAGAGAACCAAGGTTTTCTAGGCAGCCTGAGGTGAAACAGGAAGATACAACAATTAGAGATGGCTGAGTAAAGCTTGAACACTTGGAGCAATTCAAATGGAGGACAGATAGCGGTCCCACCAGACTGAAAAAAGCAGTGATAAGCCTGCAAGCTCTTTTGGCTTTTTATATTTTTTTGTCCCATCCCACAGAAGAGCAACACTTAAGAATACCTATACTGGTAAAGTTAACATTTTTAGATATCAATACTACTTTTTCCCTCTTTTCTTGTCCTTCCCTTTCAGTTCTAGGAGAGCTCCATGAATCTCACTCCATCCCACTCTGCACCATGATCCCTGTAGAACAGGATCACTGGGACGTTTCTGGGAACATAACTTGGATTCAACAACCCATGACATACCTGAACTACTGGAAAACAAAACTTCTTGGAGGTGCCTAAAGAAATCATGCTTCTAAGTGCCCCTTTCAAACCCAACAAAGCACTCAGGAACAGTCTTAGAGCCCTTAAATATCCACCAGCACCTGTAGACACTACACATTCAGGGAAAAACATCATATAATTTTTATTGCACCGGTAGGAAGTGCCCCCAAAACAAGCAAGATAGAGAAAAATCAACAACAAACAATTTTTGCCAGATTTCTGGTTGTTGCAGAGACAAAACAACACTGCTTTGCGTATAGATCTTTCTTGCCATGAGCAAGATCAAACCTGAGTTACTTTCCAGCATCCTGCAGGTGTTACGTGGAGTAACGTGGTTTGTATATTCAGAAAATGGGGCTTTGTCTCTCTTAAACATCCTTGGGATCTACAATCATCGTGAATGGTTGCAGTTTTAATGAAGTTTACTCACATAGAAGAAATATTTTCTAATACAGGTGAATTATTTGCTCCTCTTAATTTGATGAGCTCAAGGAAAATCTCATCTGAAAGCCAGCATCCAGGCAGGATCCTGGCAAGGTCTGGTACCCTCTTGGGCTATTGATTCAGTTCAGTATGTTTTTTTGTTTCAAAAACATACCAATAGCTGGTTTGCTCAATATTTTCATAGAAAATTCCAGACTAGTGCTTGAAAACACTGGCATGAAAAGATGAATTCATAAAAAGCACTTTACAAGCTCAAGTGACACGCTTAGATCTCTGACTTAACCATACCAGCAACCACTACCTTCGCAATACGTACAAGTACACAACCAACACAATCTGAACGTGGCCAACGCCTGCTGATTAATGATCAGTTTATTAGATGAGACAGTAGTTAATGCAGTGTCTCCAGCTCACGCATTGACTCAAAACATTGTAATTCCGCAGCAAACACAAGGAAACCTAACTGCAGGTTGCTGGGTGTCCTGGTTTTGCTCGAGAACCCCCACTCACAGTGTGCCCCTACAGCCTGGAGCATCCTCCAGGAACCCATGGGAAGCGTTGCTCTACCAGGCCACTTCCATCCTTCTGCCTTCAAAACTTTCTATGCTGACACCAAGGAAGCCCGCCTGACAAACAGCCTACAAGACACAGAAATGTGAGGGCTGAAGTGCCTGCCACACATAGCTGGGAGCCTGAATTTCCGAAGAGCAACGAACTGAACCTCCCACCTCATCATTTGGAGCTCAGAATACATGAGTGTACACAGCAGTAACTTCTGCGTGACCTTGGGTACAAGCACACCACTTTCTCCTGCAGATCTAGAGATCCGTCACGTCCTGCTTGAGCACACAACCCGATGCTCCCAAGCGTCTGAGTGCCGAGATTCACTTATTCCTCGTATGCAACCATGCCAGACTTATCGATCCCAGGAGTGGCTGTAACCTTTGGAAACTCTATTTCTCAACAGCACTCAATGTGAGTGAATAGGATCTCAGAGAATTACAAGCTGGAGAAATCCAGCATGAATGCAGGGTTCTTTTTTTAAAGAGTATATAAAAAAGCATTGCCTCTTAATGAGTGCCACGCTGCTGCCCCAGTCCTCTCAGTGACTCAATGGCAGCTTCACCCTCTGCAAACAGAGCCTGACCCTCACTTTCTGGTAGTTCAAGAGTTCCTTGAATCACCTAACTGAAGATCAGGCTCACGTTTCTAACAAACCATGAGAATAATAAAAATAAATAAATAAACCCAGAAAGTTACCTTAGGCTGTTCCACAGCATTCACAAGTTGTGCCTGACACCACACGAAGCCTGTTCAAAGCTCACTGCCACTGCAGATCCACACAGCTGCTACGCGATGAAATACAACTGCATAACTGAAGGTGATGGGATTTTTCTTAGGACTGAATTGAAAGAAATAAGCTCTGATAGAAAACACTACCTGAAATCCCTTTAAGAGTGATGCCGTGGATTTGTGTTAAGAATGGAATAATTCATTAACATCATGTTCAATTACCCCGTTTCAGACAGACCGCAACTTAGAAAAAAAGATGGTGTCTGATTATCCCATTGTCAGGTAAACTGTTGGTGTGAATTATCGGAGGGATCTCATCTTCTTGCACTTACCTGGAGCTCTTAATGGGGTGATGGGAACAGTGCTAATGCTGCTGGGACCTGCAGAGCAGCAGCCTGAATGCTGCACTCCGGGTAACTCCTGGGCTGCCAGCACCTGACCCCTCCCTTCCTGCTTCTGCAGCTGCACAATTCTTGCCAAAATGTGTAAGTTATTCAGTAGCCTCTGAAGACACACTGCCAGTCATAGTATTTGCCCAGAAGCTGCAAAACCTCTTCTCATTTGGGAGAGATTACTGACAGCTAATTCCAGTTGTCAGTGTCTCATAAGTGACAAAACTTGGCCTAAAATGTCCAGGCTAGACCAGGTCTCTTGGAGCTCAAGGGCAGCACTCACAGGGCCACTTCTAGTTGTGTTTAGGAAGCAACGTTTGCTTAAACTCAAGTTTCCAAAGTTAATTTCTTCTAAATGAAGCTTCAATCCATGTAAAACAAAGATTTAAATATTCTGCCTGCAAATCACATTTCCCAATAAAAACGCATTTATCTTGTGTAATGAAGCATTGGTTTTTTTTTTTAAACAACAACAACAAAAAAAATCTATTTCCATCTCCCACCAAGAAGTGGTTTCACACATCCTTTCCACATATGTCAAGAACTGTGAAAGGATGGGGACATTTTTCTATCCTGTGTATTATTAAACATAATAGTCAGCCACCTCTAGAACCCATCATTGATTGAGATAGATGAAGCTATTTAAAAAAAAAAAACTAATGAAGTCTCTTTGGTGCCTCTGAAACTCGGCAGTAAAGATAAATGAGAAACAGTTTCTTGATATCCATTATTTTAAATTACAGATACCAGCTCTGATGCTGTTCTCAAGGTTTATTGAATTTTCATAGAATATCATCAACTTCTACATTCCACACGTGTAATTGAAGCCCAAGACCAAAGTGCTTTCCTCCTGTGTCAAGTTTAAAATGTCACGAGGATGGCCCTGCCACACGGCACCGACTGCCGCGGGGTTGGTGTGCTGCTGGAGCCAAACTGAGCTCCCCCATCAGCGGGGACAGACTGGGAAAAAACTGGGAGAACTTCCCCACTTCTGCTCCTGCAGCTTCTTTGGCAGCCCAATTACCTGGCACTTCTAGCTGTGGATTTAGGGGTAGAGCAATCTAAATCCCAAAGGTTCATTTGTGTTTAGCCCAGCATTGGTTACAGACAGTATTGCCAACGCTCATTAAAAAAAAAAAAAAAAAGTCACTACTTTGGGTCTCAAAATGATGTTACCGACTTCAAATTCAAACAATTTTTCCTTTGTTTGCTCTCTGCATTTTACAGGGTGCCCTTTCTGCTCTAGTCAAAGGGCTACAAATGATAACTTACCACCAACCCCACTCCTCAGCCCTGAGACCATCCCCTCAAACCAACACCAAAGGAGGTTTCCAGCTGCCAGGCTCTGCCCATGCCATTGAGCACATCCCAGTGATGGACACCCTGCTCACCAGCCCAGGAAAACCATGGGGCAGACAGGAATTAAGCATGCCCAAAGTCAAGCCCTTGCACCTCTCCTGCCAAACCTTCAAGAAGGTTTCCCCTTCAGGGGCAGCAGAAATGTAACGCACTCAGCTGCCATCAGGCAAATCAGGTGTGTAATCCCATATGGAATTCAAACCAGAGCTGCTAATGCCATGCACACATACCCTGAGCCCTTCCAGGTCCCTTTTTCTTTGCCTTTGCCAAGGATTATGTTACAGACAGGGGTCTCAGCCTCACGCCTGCCAGGGTCTGGTTTGGGGAAGACACAGCATTAGGTAAATCCTTAATAGCTCACTGCCTTACCCGGTGACTTCCCCTCCAAATGGGCTGCCCACAACTTCTCCTGCTACCCACAGCCTGAGAGCATCCTTGTTTTTCTTCTCTGTATTGCAGACATGGAGCAAGACTTGCAAATGTCTCAGCATTTGGGAGAACGTTAACGGCACAGCAGGAGGGTGCTGCTGCATTGGGCTCCTGTGGTTTGAGGATTTGTGTTATTACAGTGGTATGGGGTAACAGAGCTGCTACGGGGTAATTTAAATTTAATCATTTATTTTGACACTTTTAACATTAACTAGAATGCCACACATGTCTGCAACTGAGAAGCAGTGGTTTAGTGCACATTGCCATAAATCTACGTTACAAAAAATACTCTTTGGTCTACTCTGATTTATCTTCAAGGGAGAGCTGTCCCAAATTGCATAACAAAACATAAGGCTGCTTACATATATAATGCTTTATCTATCAGCCGGAGAAGTATAAACTCATTATTAAAATCTCTAAAACTCATTACTATAATCTCAAAAAAAAACTCTTTAAACTTCATGGAGTTTTACAAGAACTGAATCAGAGCAAGGCTAAGGTTTGGGACTCTGCTGTAAGGAATCTTTTTACCATACAGAAGACTTTTAGATCCAAAAGTAAGATGTTGTTGTTTTAAACGTATTCCACCCCTTAATATTGCCTGTCATTGTTCTAGGTCTGTCTGAAAGTCTTGAAGTGGCAGCTGCAATGGCCTTACTTTTTTTCTTTTTTAATCCTTGCACTCTTAGCTGGGTATGGAGTTCTTCTGAAAGAATCTGCTTGCATAACCTCCCCAAACCTCACTAATGGAGTTAACCTCTCAGTAGAGGCTTCTTTAGCTCTAAGTGCCTTGCAGAAGGCTCTTGCTCTGAACTGCTGACAGCTGTTTAATCTTCTGCCTTTTAATTGCACAGGCTGGTTACAGAGCTCAAATTTGAAAACAAAGCAGCACCTTCTGGAGCAATTTCCGTCATGATACCAAAAACAACAAGAAGCCCCCCATGACCGCTGCCATTTCTGCTTTTCCTGGGACTGCACACAGAGCCAGCACCCAGGAGCACTAGAAGGAACCCCGGGACGGGATTGACCACTGATGTATCTCAGAACAAACTGCTCACTTCCAGCTGATCCTCATCCTTTCCTTTTAGGCCATGGTGTGGGTTACTCTTCTGCTTTGACACTTCTTGGCTGAAAGCACTTGCTGAGGGCACGCACTCAGACGTGGAGCATCTTCCCCAGCTTCTTCCTGCTCCTTGGGAAGGCTTCACAAGGCCACCCACCTGACTCTTCAGAAATTGAGTCCTTTTTTGCCAGGGTATTCCCCAGTAGCCCACTCCCAAAGCACTCAATAAAGATCTTGCAAAGACAGGGCGTGTATATACACTATGGGATCCACTGAATGCTCCATCAGTGTATTTAAAAAACACACATTAGGTGTAAGCTGCAGGGCTGCTTTAATAAAACGGCCATGGTAGAGCCATTTTCTGTAACTCAAACTTTTACATAAGGAACGAGGAGGGTTTATATTAACCCGGCAGTTTTGTGGTCAGGGAAGAAAGCTAAATGGTCTGTGTTTCAGTGCTAATCTCGTGTCAGTGACCTGGTTAATGTATTTACAAATTTTCCTTACCTTATGAAAGTTTGGCATTTCTAAATCCTCTGGAGCACGGGGAGGTGCTGCAGGCTCGGAGCCTCACGGCTGGGGACCTGCACTTGGGCTCTGCTCTCAAATGCTCGGCAGCCCCTGGACATGGTGGCGAGCAGCAACGTGCAGAGACAGCCACTGTCTAGCAGACGTTTCCACGGGCTTCAGAGATCTTTAATTAAGCACGCATGGTACTCCGAGAAAATATAAAAATCCAATTCCAAATATCTTGAGATTTAACTAGATTTTAAAATAGGATAAAGCAGTATGTTAAGGAAGAACAGGAGGAGGAAGCAGTGAGTTAACAAATGAACAGTCCATTTAATATTAGATTACAAAATATTAATCCCTGTGACAGTATCTCCAGATTCCCAGCTGTTTGAAACAATGTCATGGATAGAAATTTTTTAAAAGTTAATATAAAAAAATATTTTAAAATAACCCACAATCAACACCTGCATTTTCTTCCTGGAGTACTTCGAACTAAGTAATTAGGAGAGAGACAACTTAAAGCAAATGGAGAAGGATTTCAAAATAGCCATTTACATTGAGAGTTTCCACATTTACATCCCAGAAACAAAATAAATCAGGCCGTGTCCTCAGCTGGTATAACATGATGTTGTCTCATTGATTTCAATAAAGTGCAGCAGCTTAAAGACTCTGGGCCCTTTGGCATCATCCTTTCATTTAAACTCAGTAAATCAAAATCAGCTCTGCTGGTTTCTGTGGAGTCACTGATCTGCCTTGGGGTAAGCCAGAGGAAAGCCAGGAGCTCCTTTTCAGATGGATTATTACTGCCTCGGAGTTTAAAAGCCATCCCCAGCACGGAGGCTTTAACACGATGGCAGAGGACGGGGACCTTCGTCCCTCTCCAGTTCCCCCTGTGCCAGGTGCTGCCAGCCCCAGCAGCGCTCTCCTTGCAGCTCCACCTCCCCACCTTCACTGCCAGTCTCTTCCCCGGAGCACAGCCTCACCACAGAGTGGTATTGAGTCATTTCTTTCCGGATCTGTGTTTCCCCAGATCTTTAGCCATGATATATCACCGCTAATCAAAGCGCTGCCTCCTCCTATGGCTCTGCTGAGAAGTTATTACCCTTCCCGCTCATCCCGGAGCCGAGTTAATGCAGACAATCTTCCTGATCCGCAGCCTTGCACACGCAATTGTGATATTTCATGTGCTATGATATTTCTCTGCAATAATAGCTTCACCCTTTGAAGATTCAGGTAAAGGACACCAAGACATTTCCAGTAATTAGCGCTCCGGTGAGCCTCACCATCCCTTCTTGGTACCCGGGAGGAGAACTTCTTCAGCACCGCCAGCTTTGACACGCAGTGATTGAAGGGACACGTGGATGGGGAAAAAAAGCCAAGATTTCTATTTGGATTCCCTTTTTTCAAGTGTTTTGAACCTGAGCTATAAACACTTTGACTCCTGTTTTCCAGAAATATTGCCTGCCATGAAGGCAGAGGCTGGAAACCTCGATGAGAATTTACTGGGGCTTTGTGCTGGCTGGGGGAGGTCAGCTCACCCTGCGCATCCTTTGGTTCCTCCACGGGTAGGATGGGGGAGTGGGGGGAAGAGCTGCCTTATTCCACTGGCAGACAAAAAGGAAGAGCAGAACTCAAACACTGCCACCGTGCTCAAGTCTTTTTAAAGAAACCTAAAAATTCAGTGGTTTCCAGGAGGTAACGTGCTCTAACATCTGATTTTACATGCATTAAGGGGAAAAAATAACTAATGTTCAAAAGCATTTTAAAGAAGTTGATGTAGGAAAATGTCGGCTCCTTGATCTGCCCAGGAAAAGCATCTCCAAATCCATTTGCAGCATCATAAAATGTTCACTGATATTTCAATGCAAAAGGAGGGTTTTAAGCCTTACAGAAATTTGAATGTTACAAAAGTGCCTTCTGGAAGAAGAGACATTGCCAAGCACTGGTAAGCGACCTGAGAACGAGAGCTGCAATCTTATGAGCGTGTACATAATTGAACTTAAAAAACACAAAACAAAGAAAAGGCCTGGATCGCACAGTGAAAGTCAAGAAATGTTGAAATTCCTGAAAACGACATGAATTAGAAGAGGTCATATCTGAGCAAAAACTTGATTAACCATGGCAACGGGTAAAAGGCACAACCGGAAAACAGCGAAGCCAGGACCTGGCGTACAACAGAAGAGAAAGGATGAACGAGTGCTGCCTGACACACCGCACAGTTTTGTTTGCTCTTCCCCACCACGAGGCAGCTTCACAATCTCGCCCGCGTTTATAAGGCCAGGGGGTTCCTGCCTCGCACCGTTACGTGCCCGCAGTTGCCATTAATTCCAATAGAGGTTTCAAACAGGCAGCAGCAGCAAAATAAGGTCTTCAAATTCCACCTGTCCTGCAACATTATTTAGTGTCCTACAGGGCAAAAATCTACTACAGCACGGAGCTGTTGTTAAAGTCAATTGAGAAGAAGAGGCTCTGCTTTTCTTGCTGACCAGGTGTGGACGCAGGCACCAAACACAGCGCATAGAGAAGGTGTGGCACTGCTGGAAGGGACTCACCTGCCCTAAAACCACAGTTTCCTTAGACAAGGTTTTCCATCCCTTGTCTAAGGGGGGTAACTGCAGAGCCCTAGGGAGCTCCTTGGGCCAAACCCCGGGCTCCCACAGCTGCAGGCTTTTGGGCTGGGATGCTCCAGCCCCAGCCTGAGGCATCTCCCTGGGTTATTCAGGGGGAAACCCAGCCACACGCCCCCAACCAATGCATTTCCCACCCCCAGTTCGTGCATAGCTCCACGCAGAGGGTCACACACAGCAGCTGCACTGCCATTTAGTTCATTTGCTTGCCACAAAAGTCAACAGGAAAGTTTCCAGCTGCCAGGATTGGAGTTTTAAACAGGGCCAGCTGGAACGGGGCTGACGCGGGGCGCTGGGGAAACCCAGCTCTGCCAAAGCAAACCCCAGACGAAGGCATTACAAAGGCTGTCAAAAACAATGAAAATACAACATTCAAGCAGGCTGCCTCTTTCCCTGTACACACAGAAATCGCTCCGGTTCCATTATTAATGCACTCGGGCTCATTTGTCAAGACTTTTGCAAAAATGAGTTCAAACCCCAGAAAACCTCCAGCATTTTTATGATAATGCTGGCGAGTCTGCGGGATGGCAGATTAGGCTGCACACTGTGCTTCTTCCCAGCAAATCCCTGCCCACCAGTTTAGATTCCTTTAAATCAAAAATGAGGAGAAAAATGAACTGTTTAAAGCACCAGTAAACAAAGTCCTCTTACTAGCAGGCCTTTATCCTCAATTTATGCCTTTTATATTTTCTTTTATATGAAAATGCAGTGCCTTTAGCCCTCCAACTCTGCTACCACTGCCTTTAACACTTCTGCCCATCCAGACAATCATTTATTTACCGTTTCCATTTTTGTTTTCAATTCAGGACGCATGTATTCTTTTATCAGTTATTTATTTAGGACTTCAGCAAATTGATTTTTCCCTTCTACGTGCCCCGCACAACTATAACATTAAAATAGATGAATCCCGTCCTGCCGGCTTGATTTCCTCTCTCCCCACTCATCTGAGTTCCCAAATTCTCCCTCTGCAACTGGCCTCTCGTCTGCAGCATCTCTGGAGTGCAGACTGTGCCCTGAGCAGCACAATACCGATCGTTTAGGTGTTATAATAGCAATAAACTGTAGCAACAGAGAGGGTGAATGAACTCAAGTCTGGACGTGGTATTACCAATATCACAGCTCCATCACAGCTGGGGAGCCTAAAACCTTCCAGCAGCCCCACACATCCCATTTCCCCACCCCAGGGCTTCTATTTAGGCTTGAACCTGACCAAGGAACAAATAAAGAGACCAAAAAAGCTGAAAGGGAAACTCCGAGAGTCACAGACCCAGCTCTTCATTATTCTGCAGGAAAATAAAAGCGTGCTGGTTTGCAGCCTTCCCCCCACCCGTTACAGATGCACACCCAGCTGTGTTCATCTCTCTAATCCCATCTCCCCAAGCCTGGCACATACCCAAGAGACCACGAGGAAAGAGGTTCACGTGGCACGCTGGAGGGGAGAAAATAAGTGCTCGAAGGAAGCTGTGTAATAAATCCACAGCCGTCAGGGAGAGGTGCCCACAGAAACAGAACCGCGTGCGAGCACACTGCTTCAGCCAGCTCTGAAAAATTCTCCCCAAAGTGATAGAAAATGAGATCGAGATGGGCAAAACACAGAACAAAAATTGGAATGCAAATGCCCTGCTACAGCCCTTTGCCCAAATTCCCCTGCATATTTTCTGCGTGGTCTCAGAAGAGCTCAAGGAAAAAACTGCTGCTTCGTTTCCCTTCCCAGCAGCTCCTGCACGGGTCCAGCAGAAAGCTTTCACAACCCAGGCTCTGCCCAAACTCTCGCTGATGGCAACAAACACCCAGCAGAAGCCGATCAGAGCCTAACACAACGCACTTTTAAAACATATTTCATCATCATTAAGTGATGGGTTTATTGATTTATTTAAATAAGACTGGCACACTGCACGCACACGCCGTGGGGCCACACGCAGCATCGCCGTAGTGTTGAGTCACTGCAAAAATCCCCCTCCTGATTTTCCCCGTCGAACTCGTGTCTCTTCGTTCTGCTTTAATGGAGTAATTTATCACCCGATTCCTTTAAAAAGTAACTAATATAGATAGATTGGATTGTACGGTGTGATACATAAAGAATAATAGTCCATTATTAGTAATAAGTTTTCAATATATTAGAGTTTCGTGAGATTGATTAGGAAGTCTGTTGTTTTACTCTAACACCTTTTTAAAGGCTTCTCAATATCACTTCAAGATGAAAAAGTTAAAGGAAGCTTAATCATCAGTTCCCAATGTGACTTGGGAGGAGTGGTGGACTCAGGAGCACGTGAAATTGCTGCTCAAGAAGCCAAATGATGAAGGAGGAAACATTTTATTCCACACCCTGCTTCAGCATCACTCCATGCCAATTGTTCGGTCAATACAAAAAACCTTCCCAAACAGCAGAAAAAAAATCCATTTATGGGTTAAACAGGTGGGGCTTATTCAACTGCCAGTAAGAACTGGGATTTCTTCATTCTCATTTCATTCTTCAGTGAAAGCAGCAACATCTCATCTCCAGGAACTTCAGCAGAGAGGTGTGCTCTTACGGACAAAGAATCTAGTTTATGAGTATAAACTATACCACATAAATATGAACTATACCACAAATTTAATCAGGATCTAAGCAGTGTTCCTTTCCTGGCACAGAAAAGCCTGTGCATCAGTGAAATGGTCGGGAAACGTGAAGGAAAGAAGTGACAAGTCTGTCCAGAAACGAAGAGGACAGAGAAAAGGGAAACTCAAAGAGGGAGCTCTCAGCAGCTCCTGGTACCAAAACGCAGTCACCCTGCCCGCAGCACAGCTACAGCCCAGAGCTTGTCCTCTGGGGCCTTACAGAAAGCTGTTATATTGAAAAATAAAAATAAAATTAAAAAATCCACTAACCTCTGTGAAATGTTGCCCAAATATTCTCATTTGGGCACTGAAATTTCACCCTGAAAGCCATCTCCAAGCTTTCACTAGCGGTAGCTCGGTGGGACAGCACTGCAGCAAAACTCCCTGCACCTGGGCACGATTCCTGCTGCGGGTCGGATGCTCACAGCCAGCAGGGTGTGATAAAAACCCATAAAAACCCCGGTGCCCATCACATCCCAGTAAGCAGCTCGTGGTCAGGCACATCTGTCTGCCAGGGCTGCCAGGTACCTGCGCACACGCACCGAGACGGCACCCAGGGCAACAGCAGAAAATGAGTTCATGTTTCAAGCTATCAAATTAATACGCTGGCAATAGAATATGCAATTTCCTTGTTTATTGCCTTTCAAGTCAATCCCATCGCCAGAGGTTGTCATCTTAACAACAGGGAGAAAATTAATTTGACAGAATATTAAAGCGGCCCTGTTCAATCCTGGGGACCTCTGGGCTCTCTCGAGCTGCATCCCGAGCAGGATGAGCCCCCCCCCAACCCCATTCCCATCCCCTGCAACCCCTTCCCATACACTCGGGGAACAGCAACCGAGCAGAGCTGGGGCAAAAATGGCCTTGCAGGTATGAAAATCCAAACGTACCCGAGGAAAATGATGTTTATTTATCATCCCTGTGATCGCCTGCGTGATTTCTCTTCCACCAGAGAACAAACAAAGATGCTGTTTGTAGTCAGCACAGTTTTAGTTCCTCCAATTTAAGAGAGAAATCTCTGTACTGACTAGCTTCATTCTCAAATCACGCCTTTGGAGCCAGAGAGAAACACTTTGTTTTGGAAATGTCAGAAGGAAACATATATCATTATAACAGCACATGTATTATAAATGAGATATTTAATATTTCAACACCCTCCCCCTTTGGCATTAATTCATAATTTCATCCAAGACTAACTTTACTTGGGAACGGCACCACAGCCACCTCCACAGCCTGCCTGCGCCCAGGGATCAGCGTCACAGCACCTCTTGCAATATTAACAGCCCTTCCCATCAACTCGACCCAAAATCCTGCTCATTAGCAGCAAACCCACCCCAGGAACAGCTCCAGAGGACACACGCCTGCCCCCAGCACCCGTCCTGAGCACCCAAAGCACCCTTGTAGGAAGGGCAGAGCTGGACAGGGTGCTGGGTCTCACATCGACATCAAAATAAAGTGTGATTTCTTCTCCTGTAAGGGCACGGATTGGATTTCCCCCATTATAATCAGTGAGGAGAAAATAAAGAGCATTCGGACAACAAACACCTGCTGAGCAGCAGGATGGGCTTAATCAATAGCCAAGTACACAATTATCTCAGCTGATTTTAGCCTATTTCCATAGAAAAAAATGCAGATTCTGGGAAAAAAAAGAGCCAAAATAAGGAAACGAAGAGCTTTGCTTCTCTGCCACGTGGTGAGGGGGCTCCAGACCCCCCACCCTGGCCAGGCCCTGCTCAGGCTCACCATCTAACATCAAAGGGGCTTCGTAAAGAAAAGAAAAGAAAAAAAAAAAAGATGAAAGCTTTGTTCTAAAGAAAACATCCCGCAATCTTCCTGGCTTGATTTCAGCAGATTACATCTGGCTTTATTCTGCTCTCAGGCCCGTGCATGGCAATCGAGAGCAATTCGCCCAGGAATTAGCAGTGTGCTGAACGGGGCTGCTGCTGCTGCCTGCTTCTTTGGGGCTGCTTGGGCCTTTCCTCCTTCCCCCCCCAAATACTGCTGTGGTTTCTGGTTTAAGGTCATTTCCCCCTGCACGTGACAGTCCTGCCCAAGCTTTAACGTTATTTCCCTAGACCCAAATCAGAAAATACAAACATTTCACAGGCTCCATGCGGTCATCGTTGATAACAAGAGCGGGGAACTTCTCTAGGAACAGCCAGGGCAGGGAAATCCATGTGAACATCTGGGCCGGGGGCTTCTGCTCCTTCCTGCCTGGGAGCTAACCAAACCCTGAAAGCCTCCCTGTCCAGCCCAGAAAACTTCACCCCTACCAAATCTTGGGATCTGGGGCAGTCCTTTCCCTGCTGGTGACCATGTTTAGGGTGTGTTTGTGCCACCCTATTTCTCTCCATTACAAAAGCAATAAAACCAAATGCTGGCGAAGCCAAGAGCCAGGGGGTTGCACCGCCTCATCACGAGCTGAGCTCGGCTGCAATTCATATGAAACCTGATATGAAGCCTCCTGGGTGTCGTGATGTGCTTTATATTACAGTAAGTTCAATACATTAAGGATGCAGAAAATCCCAGCTGGGACTGCAAAGCAGTCCTCGCAGATTCCCCAGGAGCTGGGAGAACAGAAAATCACCGCAGCCCCCCCGGCAAGCACGGGAGCAAAATTACCCCATGCACCAGCAGCCGTGAGGCAACAAAGTATTTTACAAACTTTAATAAATTTAAGCCTTATGAATATCCTTTGCAGAGGGTTATTATTCCCCTGCTCGCATCGGAATGGTGAATTTCTGTGCCCTGGCCGTTCCTAGAGAAGTTCCCCATTCTTGTTATCAATGGTGATCGCATGGAGCCTGTGAAACACTTGTATGGTCTGATTTAGGTCTAGGGAAATAATGTTAAAGCTTGGCCAGGACTGTCTTGTGTAGGGGGGAGTGACATGAAACCCGCAGCTGGGCGCAGCGCCGCCTCTTCCAGCCGTGCCAGCAGCACAGGCTGAGAGCACACAGACCCGTGGAGGGCTCCTGCATCACCTGCCCCAGCTCCGCACCACTCCCAGCCCTGCAGGGCAGCAGCATCCCAAGCAGCATCCCAACCATCTCTTTGCAGAGCAGCTTAAGAGCACGGTACCAATCCCAGCCGGGATCTGCCCGACTAACACGGCACAGCAAGCACCAGGCCGCTCAGCTCCCGTTGCTGGAGATGTAAGCAAACAGATCGGTGGAACCCCACATGCAGCTGATTAATATTTCCTTATCTGCACACAGCAGACCTGAGAAAAGGGAGCATAAATGGCTTCCCACAGGGCACAGGAGCCGGGGCTGCCTCCTCGGTGCCACCCAGGGGCTTCTGTCCTCACCTCTGTCCATGGCCCAGGAGGGGTAAGGACCCCATGGCCCCGTACCCTCACGGCAGAGGCTTCAGAGGTGCTCAGTAACACCCCCACAGTAACTGTGTGTTCAGGATCTGTCCGTGTTCATGGGAATTAGGAGCCTGGGCAGGAGTTTTACTGACAGAAAAAACCCAGGACCAGCTGAGCCAAGTGCCCATCACAAGAAATTCCTTAAATCACCTGTCTTTTCTGAGGCCGTAGGTGCTGGTCAGACAGCAGCCACCACGCTTCACAGGCTCAACATGCAGCTTCAGCAGCGAGCCAGCATCCTCCTCCTCCGCAGGTACCAGCCTGACAGCCAGACAGCCCTTACATCTGCCTTCAACCTGGCAAAAACACGCTCCGAAACATCCCCGAGAAGCGATGAAATCCCTGGGCACTTGTAAATAAATATTGGGCCAGTATTTTAAAGCACAATTCCATTCCAGGCCCCAGCGAGGACAGCACATGTGGTTTTGCATGATAGCTGCTATGTGCCCATCGCACTCGTTACAACCCCAGAAGCACAGACAGGAGCATCACGAGTGATCTGAACAAAGGAGCAGTGCTTCGAGGGGACGCTCCAGCTCCAGCCGAGCAGGTTGGCCTGGGGAATCAATCCCAGGTGTTTGCCAAGCTCAGGGGCTGAATGCCTACCACCTCAGCTGAGGCCAGTCAGAGGATAAAGTTAATTAGAAACAGAAGAGGACATGATGAAATTGCCTAAACATCTCTTGGAAAGACAGTTAAAAACCAGGGCACTGCTGCAGCTCTGCCAACCTCCCAGCCATATTTCCTCGAACGCTGCAAATTGCTCTTAAATACTGCAAAAACAGCTCCGGGAGCACACAGCGAAGGTGTACAGCCCCAGAAGTCACTTACTGGATTCCAACAGGTTTCAGGCTGGATACATACTAGAACATCCCTGCCATTTTTGAGCTGCAGTTCGCTTTTAACCCATATATTATAACACTGAACATGTCAGCCATATATCAGCTGTATAATGCATCAGCCAGGCAAAATGACTGTGGGAATGGACACTGTAGAAGATGTATGTATGGGCCAATACCACACATTTTTTAAGATAAAGCAACATATATTCCTCTCCCTTGCCACCCTGTGTCAGTGCATACACCACACCATCACACCTGCTGCTTACAGGATGCTCTAGGTACTTGTTTTCATCCCTTTTTTGTGCAGGTCAAGGAGGGTGCTGCTGTCGCCCACCAGGACTGTGGGGCCGAGCTGTTTTCCCTGCGAAGATCCCCGCTTGTAAAACTGGGGTGATTTGCAGCAATACAGCTGCACACAGGAAAAACGCTCAAGAGAAACGTGGACAACTCTGCCTGGTTTGAAAAAGGCAAAAGCTCCTATTATACCTGTTATTTCAGTTAATTTCAAATTTTATATCACGCTGAGATATTAACTTTGTTCCACTTATATATGTTTAATGTACTGCGTTTTCAAGTAATTAAAGCAAAATGTTTTATCACACTAAAGCTTCAGAAATATAGGAAGGCAATCATTTAGTCTTATTGAAATAATAAGAGAGTTGTGAATTATGTGTGTGCTTTTTTGGTAATTTCCTTTCATCACATAAAATTATCTTTTCATTCCAGTTCTAGGTGAAGAGCCTGGAAATGTCAGAGCTCCCCACCAAAAGGGGATTTCAGGTCCTGACTGGGTCCAGCCCCTGACAGAAGAGTGAGCTGGTGCTCATTTGTGAGACAGCAAAAATAATGGAAACAAGGGGCAAGCGAGTGCTGATTTACCTTTATAAGGCTCTTTGGGTGCTCAGTGCAAACTCAGAGCATCAATTTGTTCAGCAGTGCCATGCTGCTATGGAGCAGGGGTGTCGCCAGCCCCCCCAGGCTGGGAGCATCCCCTTGTGCCAAACTCTCACCAGCCCATCCCTGCTGTAGGGCCGGGCAGCACCCTCCCAAAGGCAGAAAACCAGCACAAGAGCAGGAACAGCCAACACAACAAAGGCACTGAGCACCTCCATCGCTAACTCAGGAGCCCATCTCTAACTCTGTAAGCCCCCTCACTTACGGAGCCACGTCAGATTGCTCACTTATTGCTGTTTCTTTTGCCTGCATCAGCACAGGAGGCTCATCCCGAAGCCAGGCACATCCCCAGGAACACCCAGTGGGGCGGCTCGGCAGCAAAACACCAAGCTGTAAAGGCAACGCGTGACATTAATGACCCACTGCATTACAAAGCTGGCTGTGTGATAATGCCGTGTATAAATAACAGGCTGCAAAGATCATTAAAGCCAATCAGAAGTATAGGCTAGCCCCTAAAAATCTCTTTAGTGTCTCCAATAGTCCAATACAAGGGAAGAGCAGCACCAGCCAGCAAGCTGATGCAGACGCTCAGCAGCAATATTGGGGTTTCACGCCTGCACCATAAAGGTTTGATCCCACCCCGTGCAGTTTCACATGTCTCATGCTCCCCAAGGAGCTGCTGCTCACGTTTTCCTGGCTGCCCACACCAGGCAGCCAAGGGACACCGCATCCCTGCGTGTTCCCACTCAGCCAACCCAAACCAAGGACACCCATTTTCTGGTTTTCACAGAGCACCTCATGACCACCTACCACGTCTGATATGTTTATTCACCATATGTCCCGGCTGCATGCTAGTCGCTTTATTTTACCCACACAATATGACATTTTTGCCACTACAGCTGCATCCACAGTTCCAACGTGGCCTGACAGACGCAAGGAAAAGATGGGAGAGCAGGGTAGGAACAAGGCACCAACGCCAGGATCCTGCAGATCACCTACTGCATCCCCAAAGCCTGCTGGTGCTGACAGCCACCAAAGCCCTGCCTGAAGGGCCGCTGCCATCTGACATCCCGTTTCACAGCAGAGCAATCTTTAGAGCCCAGCAAACTCAATTTCCCTTCCATATATTCTCTAGCTGAAGAACAGGGTCACCCTGCCTGCCGCCTGTAAAACAGAAGTGCTAGCAAAAAGCCTGAAATGAGAATCTCCGAGCAGAGACCTCATGTTTTACCTTGCTGAAGAGCGGACAATTTAAGCCATGCTGCAGCTGTTAATAAGAGCAATTCCTTAAGTTGCTTTTTAGTGTAAGAAGTGCCTGCAAAAGCCCGGGGACTGCAAGTAAATTCGGCAATTAATATTAGCCATTACCTTACCACAACAATTTTTCTTAAAGAATATATTCATTTTTCTTTTAAGAGCCACTACTGGTGCTGAAAGCACATTTGCATTTTATTATCCCTAAATGCTTAACTACCATAACTAATGCTTGATTAATAACTAGCTGCCCACTACTGCTGCTTTAAGCCTCGCAATTCCTATGCGATTCTTTCTCCCCGTTGAACGTTGCCCCTTCTCACCCAGTAAGGTAGGAAGAAAAGGGTCAAACTAAGGAATAAGATTTAATTCATGGCCTGTCATAAGCTACAGTTTATTGTTCCAGCCAGGCTCGCTGAACACTGGGCAAAGCTATGAAGTTTATGGGTTTGATTTGGAAGTGAAATAGGGGGGCAAAAGCCTCGTACATCCACGTGGCCAGCCTGCCCTGCTGCAAACCTCTGCTGCACGCATTGCCTTCAGACTTCTTGCAAGGCAGCAGAAAAAGCCTGACTCTCCCTGGTGATCCCCATCCAACTGCACCACCAAGCACATCTGCAGTGCACTGTGCACACAAATGCCTTCAGCACCTGAAATCAATCTCCAAACAACAGCTTTATTTTTTCACTCTATTTTTCCTTTTTTTTTTTTTTTTAAATAGATTTATTTGAACGTGCCAATAACTCACCCAGTTTGTAGCTATTGAAGCATGAAGGCTTTTGGACTAATTTGAATTAAAATGAAACTCTGTGGATAATATTTGTTTGCTTCCAGGCCTTCATAATGGAGCCTTCAGGAAAAGAAAGAAAGAAAAATTGCAAAAGAAAATATGAATTGGACTTCAAAGCTGTTAAAAACCAGGCTCTGGCTAGAGGCCTCACCTGGGGTAGCCGCTTTTTCAGATGCAAATATCCAAGACATTTAACGATGGATGAAGCAGACCTCAAGTGCTTTCTGTTGCTCCGTATGTTCTCTCCCCAAATCCCCTCTCTCCCATGTTTGTGCCTTTCAGGTGGCAGCAGATTTAGCAGCTCCAGCTCGCCCGGCTCAGAGATAAGAAGCGCTCAGGGCTGTGGGCTCCCAGGATCCGCCCCGTGTGCTCTCCACCTTCACGTGGTGGCCCACAAAGCCCAAGGTGGTAAACCTCTCCCTGGCTCTGATCCAGCATGGTGCACCAGATATAAAATAATAAAAAACTCAAAAATTAGGGCAGCAGAACTACACTGGTGAGATGGATAACACAACAACGTGAGCTCAGGAAAAGGAAGAGTAAGAAATCTCTCCCTTTGGTCACTTCAAAGGAAAAGAGCACAGGCAATGGAAACCTCAAAGTTTGGCTGAAAGGATGAAAGTGGAATTGACAGCTGAAAATCAGCTTCAGAGCTCCTACCCCCAAGACTTTAGCAAAGGTCGCAACCTCCTGCGTGGCAGCTGCGGACACGGCTGTCAGATCAGGTTTGATTTCATCATAGCTGCCTTCAAATTAGGCAAGCTTCAAAACTGGCTCGGAACTGGCTTGTCTTCCACAAATGTTTATAACAAGTTTTGCTACCTCACAAGGCACGCAGCCCCGTAACCCTTGGCTAGCTCTGGAGAGCCATCAAAAATCCTCCTCCGTAATCACTGCCTTGGGCTCGGCACATTCCACCCCAGCACTTACTGGGCTGAATCCTCCACTGCTATCCACGCTGTTAGCAACTTAAACTCGGTAATTTATTTATTTAAACACTCCTTTTAAGCCTTCTAGGAACTTACTTGCATGAAATATTAACGGGAAGAGCGTTGTGAAGTACTAATAAATTTGTCTCCATTTCTGTTAGAAGCTGCAGAGCAAAACACCAGGTTTTCTCCAGCTGTCTGGGATGCCGGCTGGTAAATCCTGCAGATCCCCAGCACAGCCCCTCAGCTGCCACAGCCACGGCAGCGAGGCTGGGCCATTCCCCACCCCACAACCCAGGGGTGTCATCGTTTCGTGCTCAGGCAGCCAGCCACTTCCCAAAGACTGGGGCACGGGCACCCCACCACTCCTGGGCATCTGGTGGCAGAAGTGCTCCACAACCAAGCAAGCGAGGACACTTCTTTGTGCACAGCAGCACCTCAGGGCACTTTTCCCAAGGTTAAGGCAGCCGCCTGCAGCTCCACACGCAGGCAGTGCACCTCCAGCGTGCAGTAATGGAGAGCATTCATTTTCTGTAGACAAGCGTGCAAAGCTGAGGTGTCTGCACGTTTAATTGAGATTACGGCAGGAATTCATTATAAGATTAACAGGCTCCTAAAGCGATGTAACAGAGAGATACCCATACCTGAAGTACAGGCTCCACAGGACTATAAGGTCATAGAAAGTGCTAACGGTGCACATGGAAGTGAAAAAATTGATGTGACAGTCCCAGAACAAGACGGTGATTAAGTACATTTGCATGGACCAAAAACTTTAGTTTTAGAATCTAAGAGTTTAGTTTTAAAATACAAGAGATTTCGAAAAGTTTACAAAAAAGCGGGGTGAGATGAATCCCAGGCAGGCAGAACCAAGAAAAGTGGAAAACTCGTCGGGTGCACAAAGAGCTAATCCTGCAGGAACAGAGAGAGAAACCTGCAAAATCAACAGGAAGAGCAGGCTTCTCCTCCCCAGCCCAGCTGATAGGCAGTATGGGGAAGCCAAAGCTCCAGCAGAGATCAGTTTTGAGGCCTCCTACAAACTAAGGCAAGCTTCTGCATCACACAAACCACACAAATTCATGCCCACTGAATGCAGAAGCCAGGACTTGTCCAAGGTAACCACCTCCTACACTGAGTTCAGTCTTCACTCTGCCTGGTGCACCTCAACTTCAGCCTAAGAAGCCTCCTGGACAACTGGGAGCTCTTGAAAACAAGCTTTGGGAGACACCATGGAGCACAGTTAAGCTTCAAAGCCAAAAGATATCTAGAAGTGCTTTTAATTACTGAAATGAGCGATCTGACCTACAGGGGAAGGCAGGAACCACCACCAGGATCTGTCAGGACTTTCCACCGTCTCTCTGGTGCTGCCTGCTGAAGTCCCAGCCACGCAGCTCACAGCATGGAGCAAGGTGTTTGGGGCAAGGGATTGTTTTAAATGGAGTTTGCACCCGTGCAACCTATGGGTGGATCTGCCCCTTGTCTGTCCCCTCCGTTTCAACTTTAGCAGCTACATCTGCAGCCAGGCAGAACATCTCCATTGCTGTCACAACACCGGGGCTACGCACACAGCAAACAAGAAAAGAAACTGGCCTGGGAAGTTCCTCACCTGCACAGCTCAGAGACACCAGCTGGGACAGCTGCAGCCTAACGAAAGCCAAGTCCTCGTTTCCTCTCCTGAGGCTGCTTTGCTCTCTCCTGTGGGACACCTTTCTGTGCGGTGTGCCCCGGGGGGCGGCGATGATGGCTTAGCCAATTATACAGAGAAAAGAGGGATTTGATGAATGGATCGTTTTTGGTGCACTCCGCACTTTTGACTCATAAATCCCAGGGAAAACAAGGTAAATGGAGCATAACTTATTAATGAACAGAGCCCTAAATATCAGATGATCTGCTGTGAATCATCAGCTGGAACTGTGGAGCCTCCACACCGCGCTGGTTGTATCACGCTGCAGCGCTTCGGCAACATCCAAACTCCGCAGCCCTGCAGTAAGCCTCACAAGATAATCTGGGAAGTAACAGCCTGCTTTATTTAAAGCCCAGCAGAGCGAGCAGCTTGCCAGGCCTTCAAACTACGACTTCCAAAGGGGAGAATCTCACAGCCTCACCTTGCATTGTGAGCCCGAGGCACCACTATGTGCGGGATGCATCCTGCACCTGGCCAGAGGCACGCAGAGGCACCCTAAATCCCACCAGGCAGCTCCAAAGAAGGACCCTGGAGAAGTTCTGCATGCAGAGAGGTGACTTGGGAGCTCCAGATCTTCAAGTCCTCTTCTGCTCTTTTCCAATTTTCTTCCTAATCTTAAGTGTTCTCAGGCTTGACTACAACGTGTCTCTGGTACTGAGCTGTGGAAATACCTTCAAAAGGAAGTTTTTCTTTCACCTACACTGACAGAAGTAATAATAATAATAATAATAGAGTGCTCACAACTTCTAAGCACCATTTCGCCCTGCTTGTGTATGAGCACGTCACCTTTCAAGTGTCTCCTCTGAATAGGCTTGAAGTGAGATTCAGCAGCCGCATCTCTTCTCGTAGCAATACCCTGCCTGCAGCCTCCTTCATTCCCTGCCCTTGCGCACATCACCTTGTGCTCAAATAAACCCTCTGCCAAATTTTCAACGAGCAAGTAGCAATTAGAACACAAAAGTAAAATGAACGGCCACTGCCTGGTGCTGTGCCACAGACAGGACATCAATAGGACGCTGCTTTAGGTGAAACGTATTTAAAATAAGTTTTTATGAGACCATTTTTGCAGTGGTACCACCCTCTTATCCACCATCCATAATGATGGTCCTGCCCATTTTCTCACCTCAAAGGCAGCTCTCCATAGGTGGCCGAGTACCCAAGTAACACGCGGTGTTTACTTAGCTGGTACGTGACAGACGAGCAGGATTTACTGCTAACCCCCAATATTGATGTGCTGGAAGTACTTTGTTAGTAGCACCAGGCTGAAGTCACCCATCTCCTTGAGTAATGCCGGCCGCTTACTTCGGCATCTCTCTCCGCAGCAGGACCACAGACAACAAGGAAAAGTGTTAATGCATTACACTGAGCGGTGAGATTACACTTCGTCTTGGAGGAGCAGCCCATGCATTAACCACTGATAAATTCCACTTCCCTTCAAAATTAAGTTATAAGAGTCACTCGTCAATACTTACTGGAAACAAATCACCTCCCCAGAGCTGTCCGGAACCTCTTTGTCCACAGATGCCACAGAGAGCCAAAGACACACAAGAAAACTGAGTGGCATGAATGAATTTTGACTTGCAGAGGGGAAGCAGAGACAGGGAGACAAAGCACTCCCACCCTGGCCAAGAAACCTCTTTTAACATCACCCATTTCCCTCAAATCCATCCTTCTTTTCACACCTAATGGAGAAATATACTCCTTCAGCATAAGAACAGGGATGCAGAATATTAAAAAGTTTAAAAAAAAGAGAAGCCCGCCAAGAAAACTTTGCCATTATCACAAGCGATCCATCACCCTACAGATCTCTTCGGAGGTGTGAAATTGTCAGAGGCAGCAGCGGGGACGATTTACCATCTCTCCTCATGTATATTTTGGCGATTGCAGGAGTGGTCAGGTATGCTAAGATACATCATCTGGGGCTGCTGCTCCGAGGGCTGCCTTCATTTCTCACGTGCCAGACCATCCCTGAAGCAGAAAGTCGCAGATCCCCGTGGCAGCAGCCACAAAAACCTTGGTTGGGTAGGGGCTGGTGCGAGCACTCTTAATGTGGGGACCCAGCGCCCATCCCCAGCTCCTTCCAATGATTGAAGTCTTCACAGCGCTACTGCAGAAGCTGCAAATAAACTTTGGAAAATGATTTTTTCCATCTCCCTTTTTATATTTAAAATAATGGCTTTTCTACAAGCCAAATAGGAAGCTGTGTTCATGGGTTTCCATGGGCAGAGCTGGGGAAGGCTGCAAATTGCCGTGCTTAATGGACTCGGGAGCTCAGTTATCCATTTGGAAATTTCAGCCCTTTAAGCGAGACCAAATCAAATGGTTTAGTCCTCAGGAAGTGAGCACACGGCTTCACAGCTCCCTGGGTGTCATTACTTATGTCTGCTGGATTTGAAGGAACAAATGCCTCTCGGAGGAAGGAGACCCCTGCCCAGCAGCCTCTCTGGAGCAGGGGCAGCAGCAGCCCTGCTGGCCCCAAGGGCGCTCTGCAGCCTCCCCATCCTTTAGGTCTCTACACAGTGTCAATCAGTACTGAAAAGAATAAAATAAAAGGACCAGCGGGCATCTGCATATAGCTCCAAATGCACTGCAATGACCAATATCTGGAGTGTTTTCAAGATGAAATAAAAACAGGCTGGTTTCCCTGCTGGGGCAGCGACTCCCCAGGCAGAGGAGGGACAAAGTTGTGGACATATCAAGTAGAGAGTAAGGGTGATGCTAATCCTGCTATTGCTAATTAACTTTCTTTTAAAAAAAAAGTATTAGTTAAAAGTAGAGCATGGACGTGGTCATAGTGGCCCAAATCAGGATTTTCCCAGCTCCAGGCACACGAGAAGGTGACAGCACGAGCTGGTGCCAAGGGGAGCTGCTTCCCTGTACCCTCGGCTCCCTCCCTTCATGCTCCGGGATGCCAGAGGAGATTTCATGTCCCCACCTATCACTGCTGCCACACTGTGGAGCAGCCCTGACTCACCCCTCACATCCCGACCGTGTCCCCATGGATAAATGCACTGGGAGGCGCACAGCCTGCACCAGCAGGAGTGGTGCTGCCTCCCAGCCAAACACCTCCCAGGCCCTGGGATCCCACAAACAGGGCAGAAAAAAGCAAGGACAGCTTGTGCTGCATCTTGTTCCTACCAGGCAAGGAGAATAAACTTTAAAAAATACAACACAGGTGAACTAATGTCCTTTGTGATTTATGTAGACTATAAAATACACCAGAGGGGACGGGTCCCAGACCTGATTAGTGCTCATTCATAGAAAGTGCCAACATGAGTACACACACACCCCCTGTGCCAATAACAAAACACACGTATCCACAGCTGGGACCTAAAGCAAAACTAAAACATACTGAAAATACTCGAGGCTTCTCTCTCCTGCGTAGCTTAGCTGCCTGGAGGGACTGCCCCCCCGGCTGAAAACACCACCAAATCCTAACTGCCAGGATTAGATGCTGAAAGCCAGATCCCAGCTGGGAGCCGAGGCACCTGCGGAGCAGCATTTATAAATGAAAGCACTGACATGGCTTTAAACACAGGGTCACCAGAAACTCAATTATATGGCCATGAGTCCTTAATTGGGGGGCACACAGCAATACATCGGCTTTGTCCCACGGTCTGATGCTCCCCAAAATGCTCTCCCAGGGTTGTTGGTGTTACCCTTCAGGTAGGACATGAAGGGTAACAAACCCCTAAACAAAAAGCCCATCTGGGAACAGGATGAGAGTTTGAAATAACACTATAAAGTTTTACCAGAATAACTGATTTTAATTACAGGAAATAATTTCATATCTCATTGTGAAACCACACCGCTTCTAAAACTTTCAAGCTGATTTATCCTAGGTACAAGACTTTTTGCTTCCTTTCCTGTAAGCATCACACGCATCCATGCTTCTCCTGCATCCTCCTCACTGCAGTTTCCCGCAGACCAGCCATGAAACATGATTTATTTATTAATATTATTTATTTTCACCCTACCAGGGCTGGTTTCAGCTCAAAGGAAGAAGTGGCAGTGGCAGCAGGATAAAGTGTCTGTAAGAAGAGGCATGGAGCACGGCCTGTAGGAAACTGAACCCACCCTAGAAACAAGGAGGATATTTTCCAAAAACACCAGAATGTGGTCACTCTAGATGGTGAGCCACTTATATATTAAAAAAAAAAAAAAAAAAAAGAAGTCACCTTTACTTCTAGAAAGCATCATTTCAGCACCTGCACCAGCTCACATGCAATCCTGCCCATGGATACCTGTGCCTATCTTAACCCAGATGCGATGCTCTCCATTTAATCTCAGATATGTTATAAAGTGTCTGAGCAGGTAACCTTAGAGCCGTTTCTTTTTTTAGACAAAGGCTCATAGAATACATAACTATGGAAGTGCCTTTTTAAAAGTCCCAATTGTCAAAGGGCACAAGGACAAAGGGCTGCTGTCAGGTGCTGTAAGACACCTGATAAGAAACCAAAGTCTCCAAAGCTACAAGAGACATCCTCTAAAATAGAACGTGATGGGCCACTCGGTGGAGACAAGACACGGCACATCAACATTATTTAGGCTACCAGGAGCCCACCGTGAAGCCCTACCCAAGCAGAACACTCTCCCCCATTCCTGGGCTCAGCCTTGCAGAGGTGCCCCCCCCCCCCATCCCTCAGGTCTGGATCCGGCCACACTTGTGTTAGCTCCTGCTACGTGCGTAACGCCTGGAGGCTGGTGTCTGCAGCTCCAGATTTGGAAGGAAGAGATCACAGCACTGTAATTACTTGAGCTGGAAGCTTCCAGCCCAGCTGATTTGTCCTGTCATTTAATACCCACTCGTTTCCAAACGCAGTCGGCAGAGACAGCAACGTGCATCCCCTTGGCACGGGCCCAGGCAGAGTCGAGGGCTCTGCATTGCACACAGCACTGCAGGAGATTTTCCATGGCTAATAAGATCACAATGAAACTGATATTACAACTTAAACTGGGGGTCACAGAAAGCCAAGACAATAAATCCACTCAGCTTCAGAGAGCCTGAAGAAGCGTGACCTTTTCCCCATGGTTTACAACACAGGAGCCTGAGGGGAGCACCCCTTCCAATTACATTGCACTTCTATTTACCTACTCTACCAGGGGATGGCCTTTAAATTCCTCTGTTTTTGGGATTCTGCTCAGGCAGCAGGAGTCACATCCTACTCGAAGGGAAGGGTTTGCCAACGGCCTCACACGAGCCCTGCACCTTGCCTTGGTTATCGCTTTCCCCGTCCTGCACTCGGAGCCTTCCCACGTAATGGGACGCACACGTTTGGTCTCCCCGCTGGATTAGGAGGTCTTCAAGGCAGGTATCACCTTTTTGAGCCCTGACTGTACAGTATCTGACACAACCAGAGCCTAACCCTTGTCTGGGGCTCCTGATCGCCGTGGTAATGAAGACATTTCACTTCCAGCTGTACACTGAAGAGTCGGCTCTCAATTATCTGGGGTAACCAAAGGATGAATATCTAACAGAAGGCAAAAAATATGGTTAAAGAGGCATGTAATTTGCACTGAACACAACGTGCTTTTATAGCTCATGGAGAAAATTAAGTTATTGAAGGAAACATGCTCCCTGCCTTCTGCTGGGCCTACTGACCACATGCTCATGGAAAGGTTCGAGCCCACGGGAAATATTTCCTTTTACTTTTTTTTTTGAGGAATGATCAGGCTTGGGACCACCACTTCGAGCTGCCTCCAAGGGAAGGCTCCCTCATCTCGGTGCAGAGCCCCTACTCTCGGATTCAAGGACAAATCTCCTCCTTTCAGGAAACAACGGTAGTCACAGGAACAGTAGAAGAAGTGAAAAAGTTTATTAAAACACATATTTAAAAATAAAAAAAAAAGGCACACAAGGGCCTTGAACTACTAGCTGACTATGGGGAATATAAGAAACCAAGGCTAGAAAAGCCGCATTTGGATGTTTAAGTGCCAGCATGAACATGAATTCAAGTCCATTCCAGCCCTGCTAACATTAGGAGTATAATTGTTATTGGTATCTCACCCTTATCATTCACTTCAATTAACTCGGGTTGCTGCAGCAGCCACAACGGGTGTCTGTACGAGCACACAACGCCCACCCTGACACCAGAGAGGAGCTCAGCAGGGGCTCAGCCTCCCCTCACCTCTCAGCAGCTGGGACTGAAGCAGGAAACCCCCCGCCACCAGGCTCGGGCACCCAGCAGCCCCCCAGCACCACCACAGCCATTGCCATGAGATGGGGATGAGCTGCCCCCCCCAGCACGGCTTGCAGAGCCCAAGAGGTGCTTGGCTGCCCTATACAGAAAATGAGTGGGTGAGGATTGCACCCTCCCCACTCACACCCAGAGCATAACTGCCCTAAAGTCCCCTTACAAGCAAAATACACACTTCAACAAATCCATATTTGCACAAACCTGTGTTTTTTTTACCAGCCACTAAACATCACACAGACTACTTAGAGACATGTCCCCCTTTTCCTTGCCTTCTAGCAGAGCAAAATATGATTTACATTCTGTTTGCAGGCAAATCAAGTAAAATGCTTAATTATAAATAGCACTTGTAAATATAATCCTTTCAGCTGGAATATTTGTACCGGGGAGGTGACAGACCTTAGTAATGACTCCAGTTACAGAGCTCAATTAGCCCTGTTTCTCATCCCAGCACCAGCTGGAGCACAATGCCAGCACAAAGCTTGCACACACACGGGGCCACGAGGCACCACAGAGCAAACCCACATCAGGTGCCGGGCATGCAGACACCACCAGTTTCAGTGACACCATGACAGCTCACAGCAGTCGAGGATCTATCCCCCAAGAGATATGTGGTCCCCATCATACCAGAAGATTAGCTCCATTATTTTTATTTATGTAGAGCTGAAACACACTTTCTAAAGCCAAGTCTGCGTTCAGCAGATGAAATATTTTATAACCTAGCCACCAAGGTTATGGAAAGGTGGAGGGGAATGTATATCAATATTGATAAGATTTTTTTCCCCCTAGATATATTTACTAGGCTGGATCATCTTCTACAGGTAATAGAGCTGAAGATATCACCTCTATCGCTCAGACATCACGAGGAGATACCAAGTTGGAAAGCTCTGACCAAACAAGTCCCAGCCTTGAGGCCCCCAAAACCTGCCAGATCATGCAGAATTGGAACTACAGACTGAAGGTGGTGTTTAAGAGCTAAGACTCCATGATAAAAAGCTGAAAACATTTCAGTCAGGAGAAAGTGTTCATTACATCTACTGTGCCGGGAAAGCTAAAGCACAAATGACAACAGGAGAAGAAAAGAAAAAAAAGACAAACATTTCATTCCATATAACTAGCTCCACCCCCACTTCTCAACTAACTTTTGAAGTTGGATCTGTTTGTGAGAGTTTGGTCCTGCTCTTTGCTGTTCAGGTGACAGGCTCTGCCATCACAGCTCGATGTATGATAACAAACACAGGACCACACACGTTATTCTGACATCAGAGATTACAGAGAAGTGGTATTTGCATGAATTGATTTCAAAACAAAAGGTTTTCATTTTTATGACACTATCTTTTCATCAATAACAAAAAAAATAAATATTTTAAAAATAAATCCGAGTAAAAAGTCTCTTTACAGACTCCAAGCATTAGCTGCTGGCAAGCCTGGCTGCCTCAGCTCACACAAACAAACTTCACCTGGGCAAGTTACTCCTGTGAGGTCTCACCTGGGGCTTCACACTATAGCATGAAAATTCACAGAAGATGAGAAGCCAGCTAGGTTGTGTCCTCCAGGGCAACAAGCACCGTCCTGACCTTCCTACGTCCATGTGTCCCAGCACAGCAGCTCCCTGAGGTCTCCTCTCCATCTCCTCAGAAATGCCAGAGCCGTACGTGGCTTAGCCAGGAAGAGAAGGGAGAGCCCCAGCCCTGCCAACATTTGTTATCTGAGGGATTAACCCCACCACGAGCACTTTAGACTCATACCTAGTACTTGAGGCATGCAGATATCTGCACTATGCTGGAGCTATTCCACAGGAAACAGCACAGGGAGGAGTACTGAAATGCACTGAATGAGAGAAACGCCCTGATTTCACAGATCTAAGACAACCTCAACCAACGAAACCAAACCAGAGCTGGCAGATCTGCAGCAACGCAAGGTGCCAGAGGCAGCTCCGGGTTCGGGTGCACCAGCTGGAGGTACTTCGGGAGGATTTTGCCGTGAAAAAACAGGCCGCCCTTGGTTAACCAAGGAGCAATATACCTTCCTAAAAGCAACCACAAAGGCTAATCTCATGAAGGGCAAAAGCTGCCAGAGCTTGAGAGCTTTGTTGAAGCAGGGCCTAATGCCTCTCAGCTTGGACAGGCTCTGAGCTCCTCCAGGAAGCACTCAGCAGCTTCAAATCCGTGTTTCTACTTCAGGAAGTAGAAGGCACAGGAGACAAATACCTTTTAAAAGATGCTGTTTCTGTCTATTAGCCCAATATACTTGTTAAACAACCCGCTGAGGACAGTAAAAGTAAACAAACAGACGTTTGGATGGGCTGATTTGCACCTTTGGAGAGATCTAGCAGCAGCGATTACACAGGTGGTTAACTTTAGGGAGAAACTTCATCTTCTTATTAAGAAAAAGGAACACAATTATAACGTTGGTGTGAAATAATTTGTCCCACATTCGGTGTTTCTCTCTCTCTGTGTCAGTTTATTGCTTCAAAATTATTTATCTCATTATTTATCTGTTTTTGAAGGACATCTTTTTGTGCCTTCGAGCCACTCTATTCATTAGTTCTCCAGAGCTCGTGTCCCATTTCATTATGTTTTAATCTTTACAGTTGTTAATTTGCATTTCATTTCCTGTAGTAGCAAAACATTACTAACAAAAGAGTTATTGTAAATATTAATACAAGTCAACTGATAATCATCCAAGGAAGCATTTCACAGCGGTAGCAATTGCCTGTGACCAAGGCAGGAAAAAAAGCAATTCAAGAATTAGAGAGGAGAAACACTTCAGGTTGAAGGCACGGCACCTTCTGGGAAGCGTAGGCTGGGCCAATGCAAAGCAGCACTCCTGATTAACAAGGTCTTACGTGGAACAGAAGATGCCTGGAAAAAAAGCAAGCCCTGGTTGGTAGCCAGGCACCTAGAGTCCATCAGGAGCTGAGCTATTTTAGCCTCTCCACAGCACATTAATGCTTTGCTAGCACCCCAACTGTAACACTCACCTACAAAAACTAACAAAAGCACCATGTCAAGCCAAAAAAGACAAGCCTACAGCAGCAAACTCAACAAAGCAGGCAGGTGAGGCTTCCTCCTCCACACACAAACTTTACTGCCAGTTCCCAGCATTGCGCTCCACCGAGTTCAGCTTCATTTGGGCTACACCACAGTTTTCATTTTGAGAGAGACACGTTCAATACAGCTTAAACAATAAAAAGTAACTCACTCAGATCTAAGCCATCGTCCTGCAGGCTCTGAGCTTCGCTTGTGGTGTTCTGGGGATGGGGCAAAGGAGCCCAGCACCAACCCCCCTTCAGGTGCTGTCTCAGCCCAAATAGATCACGGCATTTTGGAGGAGGGTAACTATCCTCGTTAGATAAATACAAGGCAGGCTTGTAAATACATTAGCTTTAATGGAGAAAAGCACTGAGTCACTCAAAGCTTGTGAGTGGAAGCCTGAGCTCCGGCTGGTTCCCTAATTAACCTCCCGCAGCCGCACAGCGCGCTGCCAGGAGCTACAAAGGACGAGCACTGCCAGGAGCTGCTCGCTAGAAAACCTCCACAAAAGAGACAAGCAGAGCTCAGGGTCTGGTATTTAGGCTCACACCTTTGTAACTCTGCTGGTACTCCTCGTTTTATCCCTTAGAGAACGCCACCAGGCACGTTTCCAGGCTTGGGGCTTCCACTGTCACCAAGTGTCCCCAGCGCGCGGCTGCTATCGGGAGGGGAGCAGTCACGGTGCAGCAGCGACAGCCAGGTTTGGAGCAGAGCCTGCAGAAGCCCAGTGCAGGCACCCAGCTCCCAGGTGCTGGGGAGAGGATCGCCTCCAGCTCCTCACACTTGCTGCACCTTTGTAAGAACTCCAGCTTTGTACCAGGACATCCATCGGGGCTGTTCCTCCGAGCAGCTGCAGCTCCTGCCCACCCATCACAGCACGGCGCTCTCCTAGCAATGCTGCATGCACAAGTAACACAGCTGTAGGGGCTTCACTGATATAAAAAATAAATAAATACATAGATGAGGTGCTTCTCTTTACGGTCTCCCTCTCCAGTTCCTCAGCTCCTCTTGAGTTTCCACGGCTGATGTGCCAGGACCAGCTCTCCACCCCAAATACACACACAGGCCCCTCTGCAGCTGTTTCCATTCACAGCAGCCACCCGAAGGGGCTGTTAGGAAAACAAAATGCCCAAATTTTTGCCCCGGTCAAGTTCTGAAGAGTGATCTGAGCAAGAAATGAAACCCACGTGATGAAGAGCCGAAGAAGTACTGCGGGAGGTGTTTGTAATGCACCAGCATAAAATTAAGAAGAAATGGAAGAAGCAAATGCAGACCTAGATGGCTGCTGAGTCTTTGCTGTGTAGAAAACAACCATTTCACATTGCTGTAAGTGCACCTTTCGTGCATCATTTCCCTTGTACTTTTACACCAGTAGAAGGGGAAAAGGATCAAAACAGCCCTTGCTGCTGCTGCTGGTGGCCAGTGGCTGCAGCACAGGGCGAGGTGGGGGCAAGGAGCTGCCCACCTCCCGCTCTGCTCCACGCTCCCAGGCATTACAGGTCCCTGCAGCCCTCCTGCAGCACGGCCACTCCTCCCTTTTTCCTTCCCCTGGCCCTCCAGAACCAGCACATTACATTACTGATTAAACTGACCTTTAAAAAAAAATAGCATAAATAAATGGAAAAAAAACCCTATCCTATACACTAAAATACTTGTGGAAGTCTCCTGGTTTTACTTAATTATTCTCTGTAGAAAGACAAAAGTCCTGAGGATTTTCAGGATTAACCTCCCCATTAAAAACTTATGAGCTTCATTCTGGAAAACAGAGACTTCCTTGAAGAGAGATCAACTTACTTTAATCATTGACTTAGAAAAGTTTTGGAGATGACTTTAGGTATGCGCTGGCCTCATGGACTTCCCCCTTGCAGGAACAGGAGTCTCTTTCAGGGGAGTTTCAACCCTAAAGTCATTCCATGATTTTATTTTATTTTTCTCCCATGTCTTGGAGGAAGGGAGAGGGTGGAGGTGGGCAAGAGAGATGTCCTGCTGCCCTGCCAAGCCCCTGGAGAACAGACCTGCTATGCTCTACAAAGGTATAAATTCCCAGAGAATTGGGAAAAACAGTGCTGACTGAACAGGTACAAGAGCAGCCTCCAGCCAAGCGAGTATGGTATAAATTTAACACGAATGACTGGCAGCCATGCAGGAAAAACCTGGCATTAATGAAATCAAATAATGAAGCACCCAAGAATTAAATGGGATTTTGCAGCTGCAGGTTTCCTGCTGAGCAACGTCAATCTAACATCTGCCACCTCCCTACAGATAAAGTTCCCATCCCTAAAAATAATAATAATAAATAAATAAATAAGGATCTCTACACGTCCTCTAGGCATGCTGGCTTCCCCCAGCACTTGTTCAGTGCTGCCGCCTGTCACCCAGCCCCACGTCCATCACCCTCCACCAGCCTTGCCCTGGGGGAAGCCATGTGCAGGAAGGGTCTCAGCAGCTTCAGGGAATGTTCAAATCCCCTAAAACAAATCCTTTCTGGAGTAATAGGCCAAATTCTGCTCTCGCTGGGTAAAGTCTGTAGCAACCTCTCTGCAGTCACTTGAGTGTTGCTGGGGTTTAGCGCGATGTAGCCAGAGGCAGGGAGGCTTTAGCTGGCAGATAAACAAAGTTTGGCAGAGCCGTCCCTGGTTCTGCAGCTCTGCTTCTCAGGTTAGAAAAGCACAAGCAAAAAGTTGAATCAAAAAAAAAAAAAAGAGATGAACATCTCCAGCAAGATGGAACAAGAACCAAAATAACAGAAACACACATCCAAGGGTTAGGCAGCAGACATCAGCCCCATTCCTGTTGTAAGAGCTCTGATCTGAGAGGAGTTAATTCTCCTTTTCCCTCATCCCAAGCTGGCAGAAGGCTCTGTAGCACCGTGCAGACAGCGCTGAGCAGGAAGCCAAGGCCCCGGCTCTGCCCAGCTTAAATGTTAAGCAACTGCACAATGAGCACCTTAATCGCCCTCCTTTCTGCTTTCCTCCTACCTTCCTCTCCCCACCCCGTCCCCATCCAATTTATTTCCATGGATCCTGAAAACCTTGGAAACAGCTCAGGTTTTAAAGCTGCTGAGACCGCTGCCAATCCCTCCTACCCTATCGTCCCTTTCATTCCTGCTGGACCCAACCCCATCCCTGCCTGGCCTCGTCTTCTTCTTAGCTGCAGGCTCTCCAAAGCTTTCCGGGGCTTGTGCAGGGTTTGGTGGAGCCCTCCATCACGACCAGGTCCACAAAGCACTGCACGAATCAACAGATTTCTGCAATTATAACTTTGGTGACAAAAAGCAGCTATTTTGTACTAGACATCAAGAAATCCTCCCTTCTCACACCATGCAAAATCACACCCCATCGGCAGCCCTCTGTGCCCTGGGGTAAGCTCCAAGCAGCGTGGAAGGACGAATGTCCTTTGAGCCACCTTCCCCTGAGGCTGGTGGAGCTGTGTCCGTGCTCTCAGCGGGTGCTGTGGGTGCAGGGGGGGGGGGAGCAGCTGCGGTCACCTCCCCATCACCCAGCGCTGGGCACGCGGCCTGACTTTGCCCCGTGAAACGATCATTAGTGGTGATGCATCAGGAAGGTTTTGATGAGCGAATGATAAAAGTAAACAGGACACGGTAATAATCAGCCCTTATTTATAGCCGGGTAAAATGCCACAGTTGTCAATTTTGGAAAGTGACTTTGGAGGAACTTTTTTAAAGGGGAGACTGAGAACATTTCCCCCCTCCCGCCCGCAAACAGCCATAACCATTATTGATAGCACTCCTCAACTGGCAGGTACATAGAACCAGAGGCTGCTATTTTGTGTCAAAATTGTTTTATGGTGCCATATTTCTCCTTGTTTAAGGCAGCACTACTCATTTACAACATTAAACAACGTGATTTATGTACTTTAACAGAGCTTACTACATTTAAATGTTTTAGGCATTTCGTTTTTACAAGATACCTTGTTCCAATATAATCAATGGGCTTTTTTTCTTGGGCTGCAATAGGAATGCAGTTTGTGTTTTATAGGAAAATCAATATGAGAATTAATGGGTGACGAGCAAAGTAAATTGTAAAAAGTACAGAGGGGTTGGGAGATCTCTTTTGCTGCATCGATTCCATTAGCATCAGGCTGCCCAGTTGTGCACGGCTTCATATTTGATAAGCAAGCAGCAGACTTCATATTCCGCCGAGGACTCGGAGACAAAATAGGTGAAGTTCAGCACTGAAATAACTATGCCAAAGTCATTGAGGTTAAAGCAAGAATGGACACGAGCCAAGGCGGCTGCAGAAACACAAAGCACTCAGAAGCAGCAGCCATAAACATCAGGTGCTCGTGAGCAGGGCCCCTCTGACTTTTATGAAAGGCTGCGATACCTGAGTGATGACATTCTCGGCGGCTTTGTGCTGCTGGGTTATGTGTTTTCTAATTAATTCAAAAAATAAAAAATACAAATTACCTGAAGACAGCACTACTCACGGCTTTTCTTGCTGCTAGAGGAAAAGCAACATTAAAAAAGAAAGAAAAAGCTGCATGCAACCTGGATTTCTTGTTAAAAACATGAATAGGGAGGAGCTGTAGCAAGCTACAAGCAATGTACTCCAGAAAACATTTTTTTCTTGCCTCGGGCCTCTTTTCTTTCCTGAACTCTACTCTTGCTCTTAACACGAGTACTTGTGCTAGTGCCTCGAAAGGCACTCTTCAAATATTTCTTGAGTCTATTTCCCCAGCAGAGACTCCTGGCACAGCCGAAGCAAAGCTGACCTGTGTGTGCATCAGGGGACAGAGAAGTCCCAGCCCCTTACACCTCCCAGGCCTGCGGTGCCACCGTCAGTGTCCCCTGCGACCAGGCGGGTGCCACCTGCACCTCACAGGCCTCTCCCTGCAGCCCTCACACACTCAGACTGAGAGAAAACCACCAGGTTTGGGTCACACGGGGCTGCAGACACCTCTCCGAGTGTCCAGTTACCTCTGAGTTACCTCTGCTACTCAGCAGTGACACGTTTCCCTCTCGCAGGCTGTCCAACAAATGGCAGTGACGACCTTCCACACTTCGAAACATCGATGATCACTCTTGCTCTGCATTACAGATGAGATGCATCTGTTCATTTTGCTACATTACTTCTCAAAACTGACCCAACAAAGCAATTGCTTTTCAGATCAGGCTCCAGATATCTCACACTGCCAACAATAAAGCATTCCGGGGTGCTGTAACATCTGTTACCATCCCCATCTCCTCCCTCTCCTTTGGGAAGATCCTTTCCATTTGCAGAACCACCAACGGGTTTTAACAGATCCCAGCAACGGGAGCCATGGCACGTGTTTTCTGCAGATATTCCAGATGATTTTTACACGTCACCTTCTTTCTCTTTTTGTTATTTGAAGCCTGATAGCTTATTGTTCTTTGGGATGTACTTGGAGCAAAGGAATTTAATTATATTCCATTTCAAAACAAATTGTTGATACAGACTCGAAGTGTCAGTAATTAGATAATTTCACGGCGCACATTCCATTATCGCTGCCGTACTTAATGACTGTTTATTTGAGAAGTCCTTCTATCACTGCAGCTACCCTGGTACTAAATATAATAATGGATGGGGTGATTGGTAAGCTTCACCCATTGCTCTCATGCTTAAAGTAACGAGCTCTGGAGGAATTTCTGCTCAAATGTGGAGATTTAGATGGCAAGGATTAAAACGCCGGCCTTAATGAAATCAGTAATAAAACAGTCATTGACTTCCCGGGGTTTAAATGTAATCAGATCCTTACAAGTAAAGATGATTAGTGACTCAGACTACATATTAAATAAACAATTATCATGAACTCTAGCCTGAGTGCCAAGAGGACTAATACAGAAAGATCTCATTTATTCGCTCTTGGACTCCCTAACATGCTTAAAAATGCAGAGTACATGCCCCAAAACGTCCTACCACTGCTGGGCAGGGCGCGTGCCCTCAGCAGCCCCTGGCCTGGCTGCATGCAGCCCACTGCCATGGGCCTGGAGGCAAGCACAGGGCCCCCAGCCACACCGGGCAAGGACAGGAGGCAGCACAGCAGAAGTCCCAATGCTGGGCAAGGGCACCTCCTGCAGCACCTTCCCCTCCTCGGGAAGGGCACTGCACCTTCCTTGTCCTCAGCTCCACACTTCTGCAGGCCTCAAGGCACCAGGAGTTTGGGTCTGCACGCCACGAACATCCAGCACGCCCTGCCTGGAGCAAACACGAGCACCTCTGAGGCACTTTCCGATGTCACAGATGTAGAATTTTTTTAAATGTTCATTTTTTTGCTTCTCTATTTTTTCAGAGTGAGATATGCAGATAATACAATGCATTTTTTATGATTCTATTAAAACACTGCGTTATTATCCAGCTATATTTTTGTCATAGCTGATTTTGATTCCTTTTTAAGTTGTTGACATTTTTAGATACAGAGAGTACTGCTTCAACCACGCATACAAGTGTAGCGATTGCCATTCTCTTAGCACAGGATTTTATGATTCTGGCATTATTCAGTAAGGCATGGACTAAATTTAAGCTTGCTTGCTGGGGTTGCTTTGAGGGAACACCAGCTGAAGTACCCATCAACACGCAGTGGTCTCAAACCCTAGCAGCTGGTGCATTGAAAGGAAAATGCAAGCATCATGATGGGGTAGATATTAAAAATAGTTAGATTTCAGCACGTTTAGCTTAGCAAAATGTTGTGTAAGTTCAACTTTCTGCTTTAAAAACCACTGCTTTATTGGTGAAATGGTGCATTACATTGGGAAATTGGAGGGAGCTCTATAAAGGACTTTGGTTTTGATCCACTTATCATAAAGGAGGAGGAATCAAGGTCTTTATTCTAGATGCACAGATTGAAGGGATGTGTTACTAGTAAAATGCCTTTAAAAAAAATGTGGGCAAGGAAAACACTGCCTACATTTTCAGACATAGCTCTTCAAAACATATTAGAAGTTTTTGCCCAACATGCCAAGCATTACCCCCTTTAAATTAGGTATTAATTTGAACAGTGGAGCTAATTCAGTGATATTTCTGTCAGCACAAAATACAAGGACATATTGTAGTGTGATGGGGAAGAGAGCCTCCACTCCTTAGTACCGAGGCAAGCGTTCTCTCACCATGACTTTGGCACCATCACCCACTCAGGAACACCTCTGTGCTCCCAGTGGCTTTTGGCGTTGTTCTGGCTGGCCTCGTGCCTGCGTGCTGCTGCCAGTCCACCCAGCGTGCCAGCCAATAACTCAGGCAATGTCAGCCACACACAATAACCTGCCTCTCTCTGGTTTTACCTGAGCAACAGCCCTGCCCCACCACTGGCTGCTGGGTGTGCCATCTCTGAGCCTTCATCTTGTCACGTTCTGGTGAGGCTGGGCAGGAGGTAATGAAGGAAGACAGAAAGCACGAGCTCTAAACCCTCATTTCCTTAAAAAAAATAGGGCTGCAAGGAGAAGAAGGATCTAAATACAAAACATACACAGGGATGTTGCAGCAACAGCTATCTGAATATGCAGGATGTCATCCGCAGCCTCCTTTTCCCTTAAGTAAAGAAACTGTCAGGTAATGGCCAAATCCATCAGGCGGTGCTATCAGCTGTGCTGCTGCCCATGCCTGCGCAGTGCAGCGTAAGCTCTGCTCCAAGACTTATGAAGCACTCCAAAATTTAGATTGTTCTCCATGAGGCGTGCTGAGATCTGGATATCATATTTCACTTTTTAATTAAAATATATTTTTCACTCCCGATCTACAGAAGGAAAAACAACATAAAAGTAATTGAGACTTCACGTTTCATATGTCAAATCATGATAGCTTTTCCTATTCACTGGCATGCCAAATAAGTACTTATAACAAGATTCACCATCAAAAGCAAGCACCCTCCTTTCCAAGGATGACGGAATCAGGCTTAGATAAAATAGGAACCAGCTCATGCTCAAAATGAATCCTGGTGTCAAGCTGCTGCACCTTTGCAAAGTCCTTCATCTCTAAAACCTGCCATACTTCATTACAGTATATGGTGAAATGCACCAGCCTCTCCAGGCATTTCGCAAAAATTACCTACTAAAGCAGACAGTGTTCAGAAATTAATGTCTTTAGTACCCATGAGCAGGACTGAGTCATATATTGCAGGCTGTAATTTCAAGGTCTCATTCATCCCTCCCTGGTATCAAGCATTTTGTTGCAGCCTTTTAGTGGAAGGCTTTTATTTCCACAAGCTTCTCTCCCACTATTACGCCGTTACAAGGAAAAGCATAAAAAGCCAACAAAGGGAAGAAAAGAAAGTAGTTCCTGCACTTGGAAGGCATGCCGGGTTGGAAAGGGCACGAAGCCACGGGACGTGTGCCTGGCTGCAGCGCAGGAGGGTTGTGCTCCTCGCAGGGAAGGACTTCACGGGGGCCTGGCCAGAAAGCAAGGCTTACATTTCCCTTCTACACACACACAGAAACAACATTAACAATGAGGCTTCGACATCCGATTCTTATTTTTTCCCTTAAATTGTGGACAACCTCCCCTTTTTGCTGGGAAGAGAGCAGGAGCCTGCGCCTGGGATGAGCTTCCTTCCTAAAGCACACGGTGCCAAACTTACCGTGGTTTGAAGTGCATCTGCCTCGGCCGTGAAGCTTCTTCAACTGCAGGGGTAATTTGGCAAGATGTGCTAGGAAATTTTAGAGAATATTGGACTGGATGGTGTAGAAATAATGATCAGCGTAGAAAGATTTGGAAGAAACCCGAGAGCGCTGTTGAGGAATGCCAGATTTGTCTGCTACCTCAGCGTAATGGAGCACTTTCAAGACTAAATTAATTTTCTGCAGATTTCCTATGGCTTCCTGAGGATCAGAGCACAAGCACAAACTCCCAGCACTAACCCAGTCTCCCTTCCAAGAAAGCTTTTCTATTAGCAAGGTAAAGGATGTACGGAAAGCACAGTGCTTCACTTACATCAATTTGTGTACATTTGCAAAACTTTTCAAAAGCCAAGACCTGGTCTCAAGGCCAGGTAACTATTAAAGGAGTGTTACTGTGTCATCTAAGACATTAGAAACCTTCTCAATTACTGTCATTGAATTCCCTTATTATTTTCATTTGTTAGTTTCACCTCGTTTCGGACGCGTTCTTTTATCTCTACATTACTCCTGATTAGTTCAGAGCCATGATCTGATCATACCTAAAGTCTGTGGGTAGCTGGGACATCAGACCCAAAAGAAAAGCGATTAGAAACCCGCCACTTAGCACGCTTTGTCTCATAGCTACTGGAAGGTTGTTACAGTAAATGCAAACCCAATGTGGCCTGACACTGAGGAAAGTTAGAAGACTAAGAGACATAAAATGCATGAGTTATTTTTTACATTAGGTAGCAAACCAAGTTCTCCTTTAACCACTTAATTACCTTTGGCTGACAGGAAAAAACATTGCTATGAAAATTAGTCTTATCTTTATTATGGATGTGTCCCTGAAGATGCTGATGCACTGACTTATATATCCATGTATGAAGCCTGGAAGCAATGAAATAATTCTACCTTGTGAGCAGCTGCAAAGGTTTTGTACTATTGCCAAGGATTTATTATGTAGTTTAACGGTCATTACTTAGCATCATCTGCTCTTTTTATACATTCTCTATCACCATGCCCATTTTCCTCTTTCAGCCTTATTATCTTATGTATATGAACAACGCATATAAAAGGGTGACAGGGAGTGGAAATCCAAACCAGCCCCAACTGGCCACGGGCAAGTCAAACAGCACTTGTGAGCTCAGCTACAACAGCCTCAGCAGCAGGAAGGGTATGGGAACCCATCAAAAACTGGGCAGCAGATGTGTCCTTTCCAAGTCAGGGTTTCCAGAAAGCAGCAAGTCAGCTTGCACCTCCCATCACTTCCCAGGCTGGGGTAGCAGCCCTTGTACTTTTTAATTCTACTCGGTGCTATTTTTCAATGCATTTCCTACTCTGGAAGGATTAAAACCTCTTCTCGGTGTAGGATGTTCACAAGCACAAAGAACGGTTTGACTGAATTTTTAAAAAAGCTTTGAGATTTGGGGCAGCAGAAATAAAGACTCTTCATGAGTTCTGCCTAACATCAAAGTGAGCAATAAAGTACAGAGGACAGCTGCTGGTCGAGTTCCCCCTCTGCTGCAGCCAGCTCAGTCCCACGTGCATGGCAGATTTTCCTCTGCCTTTCGGGGAAGGTCTGACAGAGCTTCAGGCTAGCACCAAGAGGGCTGTTTATTCTGTATGAGGACATACACATACATTCAGTGTAATCATTTCATTAAAAAAACAATGTAAAAGATCCCTTATTATTTGTCGGTTAGTTTTCCTTTTTTCTGCTCGTCATACATCAGACTTCCTAAAAAAAAAGTGGTCATTTCTGTCAGCTGCACAGCACCGACTGACATTTGGCAAGGGCTGTGGGGAAGCCCAGGTGTGAGCTGGGTGCAGGGTTCCAAGGTTTCCTGTCCCAGATGAATTCAATCAGTGCACCCTAGCTGAAATGTCAATGGAGCAATGCTAAAAACGGTCCTGGGCACTCCTGGTCTGCACAGTGTTGAGCGTTTCCATGTCTGCAGGGAAAGACTTTTGCTGTACAAAAGGCTTTGAAATTCAGCTTGCAGAGGCTGTTCAGCTAAAGAGCCTCTGCAGGCCCCCAGAGGGGAGGTGGGAGCCTTGAGGAGAAGCAGACCCCATTGTCTGCTGAACCCATCATGCTCCAACACTATGGAGCAAATGCTCCTGATCGGCAGGAGCAGCAGTGTCCCAAGGGCTGTGACCCCATGTAAAACAAACTGGGTTCGCTGGGAAGCCTTGCTGAGAGCAGAGGTGAGGATGTTATGGACAGAAAGGAAATTCTCAGTGTGCCAGTCCGCAAGGGAAGACAAAGTACCAGAGAAAGGAGAAGCACCAATAGCCCAGGACAAACCCGTATCATCCCAAATCCGGCTGGTGGGTGCCCAGAGATGATCTCTGATTGTTTATGTTCATATGTGGTGCTGAAGGAGAGTCTTTGCTGGGCAGCCTCCAAACCAGGCAAACCAGCAGCACTTGAAAACCAAGTGCTATCTCAAGCCCCTGTTTTGGAGACACTCTGGGGGTTAGCACGGAGGGCACTGCAGCTCTTCGTAGCCCTGCTGCCACCAAGCTCAGTCCCAAGTCCTTCCTGAATTTCCCTCACCTTAAATCCGTGTGGAGCAGCAATGTGAAGCAGCACCAGCATAAGACCTTACAGTGCCCTCCCTCTAAAAACTCATGGTTGGGGACCACGATACCTCTTCCTTTAGTTGTTTGTTTCAGTTTTTGAACGTGATGCTGCTGAGAAAATGCAAATGGAACGTAAGTTACCTGTGGCAATGTTTCCCTCTTGCTTCTAGGATCCCTCTGACCATGGACCTTGATCTTCAATAGTAACCAGGTGCTGCTGTGCCCAGGAGCTGGGTGTTCCCTCAGCTCTTCAGGGTGTCCTGCCCTCCAAAAACTTCAGCAGCAGTCACACAGGAGCTCAGCCTGCAACAGCCAGTCCTCACGCCGTGACCCGGGTCACTGTTGAGCCTGTTGCACTAGGACTGAAATAAAGAGGGGGAAAAACAGAGATTAATCTGGAATAAAAGCATAACTAAATGGGGTGTGAAAACTAAATTGCCGTATCACAGCTTAGTGCCCAGCCCGGATCCGAGTATTATCAGCACTTACGGTACAACAAGCCATTGACTCATCAGTGGCATGACAGCTAACTGCTCTGCTGACAGGCATAAATCTGCCCTACCACTATTTTGTGTTATTAATTAGGAGAGGGGGGAGCTGCATTTGTAGCTCGTACAAGTGGCTCATCTACTGCCTAATGTGAGCGGGTTTATTTGGCTTGAAGAATCATCTATTTAAATTGTGCGGCAAGGTCAGAGCACGTGGGGAGCTTCATTCACTGTGGCATTTTGATGGTGGCTGTGCAAGTCGTGAGCTCACCCACCATATCGGTATTTCCCACTCATCAACCAGAGCAGTAAATAAACTTTTGATTCATAATGGGCATACGATGGAAGCAAGCTGAAAGCCTGCCCCAGACAGCTCTAATTAAAGGTATCAGGAGATAAGGTGTGAGGTTGCAGAGGGACAGCAGTCAGTATAAACCTACTCGGTCCCTACAGAAATATTTATCACTTATCCCCAATATTGGTGTGTGTGTGTCTGCGTTTGATCAATATTCAGGATCGCCTCCACTTCACCTGCAGCCTGTGCAAGATGCTAAATTGGCTTTTTCCTATTACCGTACCAACGGCGCGTTTGAAATTGAACATCTCTGTAATTGAGCAGAAATTACTGGCAGACCAGGTCTGTCTTGATCAGTTTGCAAAACCCTCCACATTAATCATATTAAAGGCATCCCGGATGAACAAATCAGCAAGGCAGGCAGCGCACTGGCTGCCTTGCAGAAAGTTTTCCCCTGCTCCCTTGCTCCTGGCAGCCCAGACCCAGGGCTGGCTGAGCGAGCCAGCAGCAGGAGCTCGCACACATCCCACCAAACTCAAGCAGCACCTACCCCCAGCAGATGAGGCAGATACCTCCACAAACCGCTTTCTGACCCTGACAGCGTTTGGCTGGTGGTCCCGGTCCTTGCTAAGACAGGAGCTCTCGTGTTTGCCTCCTCCAGCCCCTCCGCTGCCCACCAGTCCCTCCTGTTGGCCTCAGACATTGCTCATTCAGTCCCAAGTTCTCTTTTCCTTCTGGTGACTCCTTTTGCTCAGGATCTTCATTTCTGATTTTGACAATCTCTAAATTATGTCCTTAAAATAAACCTCACAATCAGCAATATATAAATTATAATTTCCTTCTCCACATGCTTCAACTATTATCTTAATCAAGCAATCATATCACTTCACATATAGCCCCTCATTAGCCGAGTCGTGCCCTGTTTGTATTATGCCATCCTTATCGGGTGGCACACCAAACAACTGGCAGGTCTTCGGCACTAACACAATCCCGAGTCCTTACGTACCTACCAGCTCTTTGGTACTGCAGGACTGATCTCTGCGTAAAGCCCTGGCAGCCAGGTGATCCCCAGGTGCTGGGATGGTTTCTTACACGAACCCATTATCTGCTGTTTTCCACCCCATTATCTGATGTTTTCAACCAACATTAAAAGAAGGAAGTTATCACTCTGCTGAACACCCAGCAACCAAGGCTACCACTTGATTTTCTAAAGGAAGCTCTCCAGAACCAACTGGGCTTTGCTGGGACTGCTTGCACAAGAAGAGTTGGCAACATTGGGGTTTTCCATTGCTGGAGATAATACAGAAAGCATAAATCCTCCCTGCGCCGGCCATGCGTTTCTTTGGGACACCACCCTTCAGCTCAGAAGCACCAGGCACAGGACACCTCCCTGATGCTGCCTCCTCATCTCTGATCACACCAAGCAGCCAGCAGTGGAGCCTGTGATGCTTTTCCATGCAAGCAGTGCCCAGAAGGAGCACACCATGGTGGAGACTCCCCATCTGTATGCTCGCAGCCAGCCCGCCCGCTCGCCCGGCGCCAGGCCTGCTGCCGTGCATCAGTAATGAGCAACAGCAGCCTTCAGTTTGCAGCCGGCTAATTTGTTCCCACAATCAGGGCTCCAAATACCACATGAATAATTCAGCAAGTTATTTTAACTGTAGTTAGATAAGCCCATTAGCCATCATAAATTTAAATACATTTGCCTGTCCTCGCACGTGAAGGTGCAAAGGCAGAGCGCCTCGCCAGGTGAGATGTGCCTCTGCGCAGCGTGGGCAACACGTGTCATACCTGGCGAGTCAAACCCACCCAGCACTGTGCCCTAAAGGGTCCCTTTCTCCTCTGCAGCAGGGAAAAGGGGGAGCCAGCTGCAGCCACCAGCCCCACTGCCATCATGAGCTCCTCTTACATGTGCAGTGATGAGTTTTCTCTCCTACAAATGCCCCGAGTTGATCCTTTGCTCAAGAGCAAACTGCACCTGGGCTGCAGGCGATGTGTGCTTGGGTTCCTCAACTCCTCGTCCGTTCTCCACTGGAGGGCAAAAACTTCCCGAGGCCTCAGTCGTTGCTACCAGCATCTTCCTCAGGCTGCTTCACACAGATCTCGTTTGTTATTCAACGGGTTGAGAATTAATTAAGCGTCCCATAAGAACAGCTACTCAGACATAATGCCCACATCAGCCCATTCATGTGTTGTTACTGCTGGTGTTTACTGCAGAGCTGCTCTTAAAGGCCTCAATATCACCTCATTCCCAGTGGGCTCAGCCCCTCCTGGGAAAGCCAAGAGGACAAGGTATTGCCGAGAGCCTCCTGCACGAGCAGCTTGTATGAAGCAGCTGCTTGGAGCGCTGGGTCTCACAAAAGTAACCTCAATGGCAAGGGATGCTCCACGGCCGTAAATCAGTCCTGGTTTGCACAGGTAAAAGAGCACCCCGTGCTGACACAGTCATCGAGGGGATGTCAGCGCAAAACAGCAACAGATTTTATCAGAAAAGCCACAAAGCTTTTGTCTTCATCACAGCGGGATGGCAGTAAACAACTGTAAATAATGTATAGGAAATCCAATTTTAGTAGGTGGAGAAAAGAAATTACAGTACCAGTCTTGGTCTAAATCACTGGTGTTCGTTCAAGGACTGCAGCTGAAGGCGTAGAGACATAGCTGAGCAATATTAACAAATAGACTGAGGTTTATAATTAGAAGCAAGAACAAAAATAGTAAATAATAATTAAAAAAAAAAGAGTTTTCCAGGGCTAAGACACTCCTAGACTATTAGGAATTAGGATCAGGTATTGGGAGGCAGAAGTAGGTTACCTCGTGCCTGCTTGTGGTTGGCCTCTTAACACGTTCAAGAGAAGCATCGAGGATCCACCACTATATAAAAGGAGGTGTCAGGCTTGCTGTGAGCTGCAGCAGGGCCATTGGGGTGATTCTTAACAAATCTGCACACACACCGCTACCTATGGCTGGAAGATGTTGAGCAGCACCTTAATATCACTGACCTAAAAAAGCAGTTTTACATGAACTTGGTGCAGGTACAGAGCGAGCTTACCTGCAGATATTGCTTAGGAAGCATAAAGAATGAAAAGGTATTTTTCAGTCTAGTTGTCCAATTTCTTTTCACAAAACACGACAAAGGATATGAAATCTCCGTGAAAGGGAGCCAGGCTGTAGGTTGGGATTATTCTGATTTCTGAAGTAAACACGGAATGGCAACAGCCTGGTATCTGTGGGCTACACAGCCAGGCTCAATAACCTGGAAAATGATGGACTTTTTCCTCCAGATACATTACTACCTACAATACCTGGCAGATAGGCACTCGCATCAATCACGGCAGTAATTCTCTCTCTCGCATCCTTGTACAGGGGTCTGTTGCCTCAGCAAGGGACATTTCCAAGGTCAGGACGTTGCCCTGCCTGGGCTGCACGTGCCCAAGCAGAATGGCTGCAGGAGCTGGGGGATCTCAAAAAGCTTAGGATGGAAACAGAAGCCAACACCACACTTAACCTCGCTGGGAAAACCCATTATTCCTCTGTACAACACAAAATGTGCAAGAAAGTGACCCAATTGCAGCATCCTGAAGACACAGGTGCATGTTAGGGCTCACAGATGCTTTCCAGCCCTTCCTGGTAACTCATCTTCCCAGCCCTTATTTCTGTCCTTTGCGTGCCTTTCTCCTGCCCCATCTCCCATCACCTTGCAGCTCCTCCTGCGCCGTTCTCCTCTCTCAGGTCTGTCCTTCCCTCGGTTCCCCAGCCTCCTCTCCTGCCAGTTCTCATCCCTACCTTTCCATCTCCGGTCTGCCCCTGGAGAGCTGAGAAACGGGACGTTCTTCCTGACCTTCTCCTCCATTTCTGAGCCCATTTTATCCTTCCATGGCCCCACTTCCCCTCGCAGCTGTGCTCAATATCCGCAAGCCCCCTCCCGTACCCACAGGCACCCAGCCCAGAGCTCTCCTTTTATCCCCCCCCGAAGGCAGAGGCACCCCCCAGCAAAGCCCACAGCCCCCCGGGCAGACTGTTGTGAGCCTCAGTTAATAAATATCAGCGAAACGCGCAGAGCCCTGCATGGAAACTGTGGTGGAGGTGTCGGCTGCCACGTCCCATTAATTTCTTATTATCTTATAAGGGCTCCAGTGGAGCCTAGAGGACTGCATGAATAGTACATGAATCTGGAGAGCCTGCTGTCAGCCTCACCTTCAGCTCCAAAGTGTTTGTGGGGAGCCGGGACGGGACGGGAGCAGCGCCCAGCCAGGCAGCACCCAGGGGTGCAAGGGAGCAGGCACTGCGATGTAATTAAGTTGTTTAATTAAGCAGAAAGCCAAAGGTGAAGCGAGCATCCTGTCCCACCCTGGGGAAGGTGTGGGAAGGTGATGGGTGCTGCTCTGTCTGTGCAGGGGCTCCTCTGTCGATGTGAGGCAGCTCCCACCTGCCTGCAAGCAGTCCGGGCACCTCACCGTGTCATCCTGAAGGAAAACTGCAGCTCTTCTGGGCAGTTCAGCACTGAAAGTTCACGCGGCCGCAACACGGGAACATCTCTCCCCAGGAATAAATGGCAAGCAGGATGTGAAACCAGCATTTTTAGCTACGGCTGGCGTTGATTTTATATCGATAACAGTGCTCGGATCAGCTAACCTGCTAAGAAACACGGCGCTTTAACAACCCCAGCACTAGTCAGACCACCACAAGTACAGCCCAGCGCTGCCAGGGAACTCCACACCGGCAGCAGGGACAAAACCTTCACTACCCTCCACCAAAACCATGTGCTCCTGTCCCCGTGGAGGACAATCTGCTGGGTGTGAGCCACACAAGGCCAAGGGCACCCAGGGAGCTGCTCCTGCAGCCAGCAGAGAGCACCCAGCACCGCAGAGAGCATCCCCTGCTGGCACCCAGCAGCCTGCTCCTGCACGGACCCCACCAACCTGAGCCCCTGCATCCCTCCCAGTGACTCTGCATCGGCTTTGGCACATGCAGGGAGAGCTTGATGTGCTTTCCTTTCCCAGCCGACATTGAAATAACTTTGCGGCAGGCAAGCCACAACGCCCCGTGCTCCGTTTCCCTCCCCCGAAAGAGAAAGCCTGTGCAAAGCACTTTTCTCCATCCAAACATATCATGGAGATGCAGTAAGCATCTTTGCTTCCTAATTGAAATCATACATCACTTTCTTAAGTGATACTAAATCAGACACGCGCACCAAGGCAGTTCAAGCACTAACAAACAGCTCCTGCTCCCGAGACAACAGGTCCTGGGCTGGCACAAGCACACGGCTGTCCCCCGGCCAGCCCCGCTCCTGTCCTGGGGCTGCGGCACAAATCGGAGCCACTGACGAGTCCCTGGGTCGGGTGCAGGGTGGCGGAGGAAGCAGCACGGTTGTTTTGTGCATTTTGGGGGGAATCACCATGCCCATCGTGCTGCAGGCAGCTCGGGGTGTCTGCTGTTTGCACCCAGGAGATGCAGCTCGGCAGCTACGAGGGGCTGCCTGCTGCGGGCTCAGCCTGCTGCAAGGAGCACAGACCTGGCCCCCAGCCCCAGCCCACACAGAGCCCGGCCCCATGAGCCTCACCCAGCACCTCAGAGCCTTCCCAGGTGTTGTTACCCAAGCCAGCGATCTGACCCACAGCTCTCGGGAGCCAGAACTGGCTTTATTTCATTGTATAGGAGAGAGAGAGGGGTTTTACAGTGGATTTTTAACTCCGCTTGTAGCAAATATACCCTTTTATGAGGATCAGAAATAAGCTCTAGCTCTGTTTTTAATGTTCCCCTTCCACACCACCCCTGGATCTCTGCTGTAATGATCCCTCTCACTGCTGCTTGCAGCAGATCCAGGCTCCGACCCCGCAGACAGCTTTGAACACGAAGACAGGCTCGGCTCAGCCCCAGAGGCTTTCACGTTGCTTTCTCCACGAATTTGCCCACCCTACCCCAGCAAAATGGGAGATGCCTGCACACGGTTATGAACGTAGCTGAGTTGAAATGCAGCAAGGAACACATCCAACAAACTCTGCCTCTTCGAAGAGGTCCAGTCCTCAGCTGGTGCTGCTGGACGAGCTGCTGGGGGGAAACAGAGCCTTAATGTCAGCTCTGCTCCCTCTCCCCACCAAGACCTGCTCATCAAAACGCCCATTTGGTCTACCTGTCCTCTGCAGCTCTGCTCCAGCTCCATGTTAATAATAATTATGGTTATTACAAGAAATCTCTGCCAATTAACTCATTTACAAGAATATTCCAATGGTCTTGGGGGCTGAAATGCCATTTCCTCGGTGGCAGCAAGCAGCGCGCTGGGCTGCACACGCGTGGCCGTAGGGACACCCCAGCCAGCAGCCAGGTGGGCGCTGCCTTGCTCTGCTTCTCATTTTCCATTCAGCTATTAGAAGAAACCCATTCATCACAGCTATAGGCTTTCCCTCTGAAAACCTTCAGCGTTTAAAAGCTTTTGACTGAAATATACCATATTAATGGAAGCCATGATTGCACAGCCCTCTGCTGACCTTCCATAGGCTGAAATTGCTTATTTTGCTAAATTTATTTGCCACCCATTTATCAATCTAAATCTAAGGTGGTTTTAAAGGTCATAAACCAAACAGCCACTGAAATATGATTAAAGAATATGGAAATAAATTACAAACTCATAATGTTATCCCTTTCTGTGACTTAGTGGCAGGAGCCGGGATGAAGTATGGGAACTTGTTCAACATCTCACAGGTTTGGGGACTCAGCCACCTCCAGAGGGTCGCCCTGGCTCTGTTTATTCAGTGTGTTGGCTTGTGGGCACTGAAAGGAGCATTGCAAGAGGCAAACTCCGGGTCAGAAGAAGACTAAGAGGGGTCATTAACTTTCCTTAGAGGGAAAACTCCCTTCTTGGTGATCTGACTGCATTATTAACGGGGTGTAACGTTGTGCCAGGGAGCTACCTCCCCTTGGATGAGCAGCACAGTCATTCCCACACTCAGATCCAACTGCCCCCAAAACAAGTAATGGGCAGGGAAATCATGGGGACACACGGGGATGTGTCCTGTGCCCACGTCCTGCCCTGGCATCCTCGCACCGAGCCAGACCACGGCGCCCTGGCCGTGCACCTCCACAGTGTATGAAGAACAGGACGCTGGCTGTAAAACCAAGCTGCCTGCTCAGAATTAGGCATTAATTCCTACACGTCATCGAAACAATTTTGACTTTATTACCAGAAGCTTCAGTGAAACGGCTGCGCAGCCACTGGTGAATTTTAATTCTTGATGAGCCGGTAATTGCCTTGCCCAGCAGCCGCTCGGAGGCGCACACGCCAGCGTCTGCTTCCCTGCAAAAACCAAACCCCGGCTCTGGAAAGGCAGGGCCATTTTCGCTCAGTATCAATAGATTTCCTAGAAAAGCACACAGGATTTTTAAAGAGCAGATCTACAAATACCTGCCGACACCGCTGGCAGCAGTGCAGGGAGCGCCAGCGAACGCCGCAGCCCGAGGTGCAAAATCTGCGCGGCGCCGCTCCTGAGCTGTGATCGCTCCTCACCGCTGCTTCTGGTGCCTTTCTTCTCCGCTCTAAATTGATTAATGAATTATTAATAAAAGAGGGAGATGTGCATAATAGATAGATGCTGTTCTATAAAGACCTTTCTAAAGACAACAGGATGAAGATAAAAACAAGCAAGGCAGTAAAAAGACAAGATGAAAGCAGGAGCAGCCTTGTGAGTACATTATAAGTAACAATAAAGCCAAGAGATGAGCAGGAAGGCAACCTGCCGGCTGACACGGCCTCTGCAAGGGTGCTGCACAGACAGACAGCTGGAAAAATGTGCGTGCCCAGCGTGCTGCACTGCAGCCAGAAATACAACCTCGCATTTCAGACCAGTCATATTAAAAATGCGCGCGCACACACCTCCTTAAGACTGGTTTACCTCTGAATTTACTCCAAGGTGAAGAATCCACAGGCAAAACTGAGTGTGAAAGATGTTTTAGAGGAATTATGGATGACAACAGGGCTTGTGTTGTGACTGGGTTGGAAATTCCAGCTCTTCTGCTCAGCTCAACAAGCCGCTCTGCAGGAGCCACTGCGCCTCCCGCGTGCCTTCCAAATCCCCAGCTTTGGGAAGCTTTCTGCTCACCTCAGCATCCCTACGAGCTGATCCCTCTCCCCTGCTGCTTCCCTGGTGCTCAGCCAGGAGCTGGGGTCTCACTTCAGCCATTCCTGTAGGTTAAAGCTCTGGAAAGGATTTTCTCTCTGTATCTCTGCTGTCACTGAATTTGGGGGGATTTCACCGTTTCAGAGACTCCGTCATTAGACAATGGGGGTAAAACTTGTCAACAGGTTCCAAAGTTGCACGTACACTGGCAGCCTGGTAACACCAGTGGCATTTCTTTAGGAAACCATGCTAAAAAAGATAACTTGTGCCAAGCTGTGACCCGTATTACTTCTGTCAGCTTTTAGCCAGTTTTTAACACTGCACTTTGCAAATCCAAACTTAAGTGGAAAGGGACCAGAAGTCAGGTAATTGACTTCACTGACACAGATCCAGAGGAACGCTCCAGTGGATCAGACCCAACGGTCGTAAGATATTTCGGCAATTTCTACAAGTCCAATTAGCAACTGATGTGTAATGCATCGAGAAAGCCTGCAGTTAAAGAGTTTTCCTATTAACGTCCTTATTACCTGCAGAGATTGACATGTTTTCAGCTGAAAATGAATCCTGAAAAATTATATTTTAACTAAGGGTCAAGAGAATGAATGAATAGGCATAAACAGCATTTTATGGCTACGTGTAATAGAGCTCTAGCAATAAAATAATAAGTGAGTTAGAAAGAACACAAAGCCCTTCTGAATTACATGATCACAAAATTATGTCTTGATTGACTCTTTTCCTTAATGCTTGCATAGGCTGACACAGTCGGATCAGAGAATTTCCTTTGAATATATTAACATTTATTAAAAAAATGATCAATTTTGAAGCTACAAAATGCTTCTCTAATTTACTACAGTTCAATTTACTGCTTGGAGCAAACCAAGTTTCCAGACAGACACCCTGGGAGGCCATTCTGGCATCTTGTTTCCTTCAAGAAAATTATTTGAGTTTTATAATAATGTTACTGGGGGCCAGCTGGGGGAGATGGTGGAGGTTGGGCAGAAGGAGATCATCGTGGCTGCAAGGACCACGCTGCTTCCTACCCCCAGCTCTGTGTCGGAAAGAAAAATAAATTATTTCACTGTGAAAAAATCCAAAATAAGGATGTTCTCCTTCTGCTCTAACACTCATGAACTGAACCACACGTCCCCCAACACCGCCTAACCCGGCTGTCCTCAACCCAAACGCTGTATGCAGGCAGGTGCTTGGGTAACAGGGCCCTTGGTGGCTCATGAAACAGCCCTCCCAGTGGGAGTTTGGGGATCAGCTGCCCCAATGATGGCCTTTGCGAGGACCCCTACAGTACACACTGCCCTCTGGTCCATGCAAGGCTGGAATCAGGAATTCACAAGGGCCACAACTAAAGTATCAGACAGGGTGATCACTTGATAGTGCCCCCTCTTTCACTAGCAGAACAAATAGCCACACCACCTGCAATACACCTGCAGGAAATGCAGGTTTCCAAGACAAAAGACCTTTTCCCTCACTGCTGAGATCCGCCAGGCTGCCAGGGATTTGGTTGCCAAGATCTCGGTAGGAACTGAAAAATCAATTATTGACTCTGCGATCTGGTGCTTTCAACGAAGCTGTTCACCTTGCTGCAGGTCTGGCGGCACGGGGAAGCCCCGAGGGGCCCTCCCAAGCATCTGGACGGGAGCCTTGCTCTTACCAGAGCTGCCCAAGCTCCAGCTTTTGCCTTGGTTACTCCCCAGCCCCACATTTTCTTTTCCTCTGTCATGCCCAAGCCATAACGAGCTGTTAGCACTGACGTGCCACCAGCCACCTAACAAGTATCATTTATTCCTGTCTTCACGGCTCAAAATGAAAACTCTCTGAATTGCAGCTCTCTACTAAAGAAGGACTAACCTGAAACACTGATTAGTTGCTCAGTGCTCGTGCAGAGGGATACGATGCCACTGTTACACCTTCAGGTCTAACCAACAAATTCACAGGGTGCATGCGGGCTGTGAAGCAAAGGAGGAGAGGGGACAAGTTAAAAAAATGGGAAGGGAGAAAAAAAAGGTTCAGAAAGTGAGAAAGTAAGTAAAGGAAGAGGAAAGCAGCAGGCAAACAAAGTGTTTAAGACGGCTCTGAAGCTGTAACGCTCCCAGCTTGCAAGCTTTTTAGGGGTGTCAGTGCGCCAGGCTGTGCAGCTGGGATGTCACAGCACCACGCAGCGCCTGGTGAACAACTTGGTTGGTGGCAGCAAGGAGGAGCTCCTGTCAGACCCTGGCATCTCACGAAGCCTCTCCCGGAGCAGACGGAGCACTAGAAATGCCAGCAGCCACCAGCAGCCACGCAAGTTTCCCTTTGAACAGTGCCGGGAGGTAAACGCACAGCCACTTCTCGCTGTTCTGGCAAGCAGCAAGCTTGGGTTGCAATAGCAACAGAGCGTGTTTGGTTATTTGTACAAAGCGTTATTTAATAAGAGGACTGCTAATTGCAAGCAGGAGCAGAATGTAATGAGGAGGTGATGAGAGGGGCTGCGGCCATCTCCTCGGTCCTGGTGGGTCTGGACAGGCGAGGGAAGTGCAGCTCCTGGCCCTGCTCCTGGCCCTGCTCCTGCCCCGGCATTGCTGGTGATGCGTGGTGGTGCCCCTCAGCAGGAAAAGGAGCAACTGAAAAATAAAGATTCAAGCTCTAGCCTAACTGGGCTTACTCAGAAGGGAATGAGAAAGCGGTGGAGTCAGACCCCTAATAAGCATCCGGCTGCCTGACCGCAAAGCGTGCAGCCCAAGAGCAACCACTCCCCCTGCTCTGAGAGCTTCTGGGGTTGGCAGGGCCCCCCCAGGTATTTGCTGATGTGGTTGCGTTGGGAATCTGATTTTACAGCCCGCACCGACCTCTGGAGAGGAATTTACCCCCATTTTCTTTACAGCAGCTTCTCCCCCGATTTGCAACAGCTCCCGTTTCCTTTCCCAGACTCATGAGGTTCAGAAATGGGAGCTCAGGAAACGTGCAAGCCCACCACAAACGGACCAAGAAACTTCTTCCAAGACAACAGATTAAAATCTTCTTCCATCATGAAAATTACCAGCAGGTATCCATAAGATACCAGCACGTCTGAGCACCAGGCTTCCCCCAGAGGAATACAACAGAAAAATTTTCCAGGCTTGCATCAAACTCACCCCTCTGCTGCGTTTGCTAATGCTTGTTCTTTATGCACAGACAGGAGAAGGGGACAGAAAGGTATTAGCTCATTACCGACTCTGATCACAGTTCAGGCACTAAATCCTGCCGAGGAGTACACGCATCAACATATTCATAACTCGGCTGCATGAGAAGAAACTCAGATCAGGCGGCAGCCCGAACAGGCATTGTCCTGTGACATTCAGGTGGGGAAAACCAGAGCATGCCCTTCACGTTTTCACTGAGCCCAAAATTTGCCAGCTTTTCATTATGATCTTATTAACATTATGAGATCAGGGGAAGAGTGTGGCAACAGGCAGCATAGATTTTTTTATTATTATTATTATTTCAGCTCTGTACCCATAACAAATCAGCTCTATTATGTCCCAGGGCTTTCTCGTTGGCCCTCCTAATCTCATTGCTGCTACATAACCTCCAGCTGGCTTTAAATCTGGCTGCTATGTGCCCCTCTCCTATTTAAATCTTCTTGCTTTTTATCGGTTTCATTTTTTAAGTGTATAATTTACATTTGGTACCCACTGGCTATAATAAAACGTCCAGGCGAGCCGCTCCCGTTGTCTCACCACAGCAGGAGGAAATCCCAGACGAGCCGATGGCTTCTTTGGTCAGTTCTAAACAGACCTGGGACTGTTGGTATCGTGGCTTTGCATTTTTGTATTTTTTCAGGCCCTGGATATTGGCCATTTTTCCGCCAGAACAAGGCAGTTTTCCAGCCCATCCTCGTGGCTGCTGCCCCACGGGGGTGGCTCCTTGCCCCAAAGCATGGCCCTAACCACTGACCTGTTCATGCCTGGACACTGGCCCCAGCTTCTCCTAGTTCCTGGCTGTGAGCAAGTGAGTAATCTTCCTCCTTCCTTTCTCTCTGGGGATAAAGGGACCAAAGGCTCTGGTGCAAGTCACTGCTGGCAAATTGTATGTATTTTCCAACCATTATGGGATAAGACAGATTTATTCACTGAGCCCAGCCACATTCTACCCAGATCCCAGGCAGCACCTTCTCCTTTGAGAGCCACCAAGGCAGGTCGGTGACGTGCCATGGCAGTTCCTTGCTGCCCACCCAATTTTGGGCTAAATCTGGGCTGCAAACTAAGTCAGCATGACCCGCTGTTGACTAGTGAGTGCCCAACAAGGTGAGAAAATGCTGGGTCTGCACAACCCTTGGGGTCTCCTGGGGGCTGCTGAGGGCCCCCAGAGCCATGGCACCAAGGAGAAAAGCACCACAATTTGCTCTGTCCTCCCTGATGTGAGGCTTCCTCTCAAATGCCAGTAAAAGTTCACAACCAAAAGCTCCTGAGACCTCAGAGCAGATAAAATTGCATCAAAATCCAGGTTCCCTCCCTGGATATTTGAGAACAATCCTCCACCAGACCCCACCACACCCCTGGCACCTTCCCCTTGCTGCTGCGGCTGCCAAGCCCCACGCCAAATCCAGCCATTTCCAAGTTCCCTCGAGTGCCTGCAAATATCCAAATATCTACCTGGCACCTGGCTTTGGTGAAGTTGTCTGGTCATGTGGCTTTCAGAACTCTGTTGCTGGGCTATGATTAAAGCATTTGGCTTTCCATGGTAACATTACCCATCTATAATCTTGTTTCTTAGCGAGATCGGAGCCGGCTGTACCAGCGGTTCCCTTTAATGACAAGTCTTCAGGAATAACTCTGCCCTTTAAGGCAGGGGTGACACGTGATTGATAGCTATCATGGCTTTAAGCTAATTAAATATTCTCTGTGTTCAGCCGAGGGAGGGTTTTTAAAGGAAATAATTACAGGCTCAGGCCCCTTATGGCAGGTCTGAGATCACCAAAGGTCTGCTGAGACTCATTTGCCAAATTTTGGGGTTAGCCACAATATAAATCCATTTGGAAAACCACGCAAGCCAAACAGTCCCAGCCCATCTTTCCAAAACTAAATGGAGTTAGGGACAGCCTCTGAGTGCAGCACGGAGCTGATCTCTGTGTACAGAGGGGCTGCCCAGGCTCCCCTCTCCCTCCCCACCTCACCGGAGGTAAATGGAACTCCACCCTCAATTGCACAGAGCAATTAAGCATGCTGTGTTAATTAGTTACGGCAATGACGAGCTTCTAGACGAGCAATGTGCTATTCCTTGTAAACGAGGCTGTCACAGAAGTGTTAATTTCCCTCTGAGATTAAGCTGAGTGTAAATCAGCTGCTGCAACCACCCCAAAAATACAAACTGCAACACAAACAGCCCAGCCAGAGGCAGGGAGCGCGACCTGCTGCTGGATTTTGCAGACTGGAGAGCCTCGTAAGGCTCGTGAGAAAGTCACAGCGAAGCATCATGTTGTATCAGCTTCACTTTTTTCTTTTTTTCCCCTGGTGTGAAAGCATTTTCAGTACATCACAGCTCTGCGCTGGGTTTAAGCCTGCGGACGGCACTGTAATAAAATTATTTGCAGGAAATTATAGAACTGCAAAGGCAAGGCTCATTGTCACCTCACAAATGTCACAGAAGACGTGTGCTTCTGCAGTTTGTCACAAGTTTAGCCCCACTGCTGTGACTGCTGCTCGTCAGGAGACAGCCTGTACAGCAGCAGAGGCATTTGAAAGCCCATCTCCAGCCGAGATGGCTTGTTATGATAAATCTTCACCAAATCAAGCGTTTTGCCAACAGCAGTTGGAAGATATCCACGCTTTTATTGCATGCACATTCTCCGTATCCCATTGCTATCATTCAGCAATAAATGTATTCAGAGCTCGTACCAGTTGCCCACCTAAGATTCGGGTAGTGTTACAGCCAGAGAAGACACCTGTGTGGACTGGGAAACACGTACCTAAATTAGCAGCATCTTCTCTCCCTCTGTAACACAGAATCAGTCAGGTGCTACACAAAATCTTGCTGCAAAGCATCTCAGCTGCTGCTGGGGCCCTGGGTCAGCTGGAACCTGGGTCCTGCAGGGCTTGAGAAATCCCTGGGCTGAGCTTTGAACAGGCTTGCTGGAAAGAGGAGCAAGCCACAGGAAAAAAAAACAGGGGCAGGGGGAGTAAAATCGGCGTTCTTAAAATAATAACAACAAAGTCTAACAACATTTGCAAAACTAAACCTGTTCACTTGGCAATTGAGCCTTGGGAAAGTTGCATCCATCCTGCACAGAGGGAAGTATTTATGACCTCGCTCGCAGGCTGCAGGTGGGGATGTTGTGGAGGAGATTACAAACAGATTGCAGGCATCTTGCAATTTTATTGCCGTGTTGCTGGAAGCAGCTTGAGGTACACGACAGCGCGCCCAAGCCCAGACGGCCATCATTGGGCACGGAAAGGGGGAAATAAAGACTGAAGGCTCTGGCAGGAGAGGGCTGTGGTGCCAGCCCTCGTGCCCCCCGGGACAGGGCTGTGGGGTGAAGGGCTCCCCATCCCATGGGATCAGCTGCGGAGGCGAGGAGAGGTTTCTCTGCGTCGCACCACCCAGTAATGAACACGCACAGCACTGGCAGGGCTGCTGCATAATTTAGCACCACAAACGCTGCCTTTCTCCGGAGTTTTCATAATTCTCTTATCTTTATTTATAAAGTGTTAATCTGCTTTAAGGAAAAAGAAAAAAAAAGAGAGACTAAAGTTCACGTGTAAGCCCTAAAACATGGTAAAATAATGAAAATGGTAAGTGGAGAGGAAGGGATTCAATTTCCTATTTTTTTTCAACTTTCTGATGCCACAGATTCCTGAAATTCTGAGTTTGGGAGCAGCAGGGCTCAGCACAGGGGCTCTGCTGGACCCCTGCTGCAGCTCTTTGGGGGCTTGGGCAGGAAACCCTCAGGCTCTGGGCAAGGAGCAGAACAGGGAAACACCTACAGAGTAATCAGGCTGTTTTCAGCTGATGGAAATTGTGCACACAAAACTTCAGGTGGGGATGCTCCCAGCTGCCCAGAAGCTCACCTCAAAGGGCAGTCAGGGAGGGCACCGAGTTAGCTGTGGTTGCACTTGCCTAGCCCAGAAGTTAAGTTCCACGCTTTTAGGACCACTTTGCAGCCAAAAAGGCTCAAACATCTCCTCAGGATCACAAATTCAATGAGGTGAGGGTTCTTATTTCTCTGCATGACACCTGCTTATTTCCACATGCCAATGTAGTATTCAAGGATTTACAGCAACTGCAGTAATTTTGAAAACCATTCGCTCTTGCACTATCCCCTAGGGGTTAAAACTCTGCTAGGAGCAGTGGGCTTTTGTGCGCCTTTAATAGAGGAAAATATTTTAGGGTTTGGGTTACGTAAGGGTTTTTTTTTCCAAGAGGTTTGATGGTAATAGGTGACACGTTGTATATATCATTTTTGTAGTGAAGACTTCCATCCGAGCAGTGATTTCCACAACAAATGGTAAAAGCTTGTACAGAAATCTGTAAGTGTCCCACTCACCAAACTGAACAAATCCTGACATTCAAATATTCTTGCTCAAAAGCAAAAAGACAGCCCTTAGCAAGCCAGATCTGAAACAAGCAGATTATACCCCCAGAGATAGGAGAATATGTTTGGAAAAGCTTTTAAGTATCTCAGGAGCGAAGGGTTATTTGAAAAGCAACGTGTCAGTCAGACGTTTTGACACAAACATGCTGGTGCCATCAACACCTCTACAGTAAATATTTCAAGATAATCTTGTTCTGAAATACAAACTCTAGCTGCTCTATTCAAATGCCTGATCTGACATCAATCCCAAAGTGATCTAGAGGCGGATAAAGAGCACCACAAACCCAAACCAGGGTGAGACCCTCCAGCAAAAAGAAGCAAAGGCTGCTAAAAGCCCCGTGTCCTTCCTGCACCTCCAGCACACGCTGCCAGGGGCGTTTCACTAGGAAAAGGTTTCATTTACAGTGCTGCACACAGTGCTCAGTTTAATTTAGACTTTTTATTTTCCCTTCAATATTGTTCAGTATGTTGTACGAAGCCAATGGGATTGTTTATGGAGTAAGGTATAATCCAGCCTGAACAGCAGCAGGCCCCAGACTATCAGCTACCAAGCCTCAGCCCTCCATTACCCAAGCATCTGTTTGCAAATCTGGGCTGAGAGAGAATTAAAGCAGCACTGCAGCAAGAACCTGGGCAGAAATGTGTGGCCTCATTTAATTTTGCTGCACTGATGCCCCCCTGCAGCACTCACTCACACCCCTCTCCGGCCATTTGGGCTTAGCCTGTCTGGAGGTATTTGCTAGCACCACAAATAAAGAAGCAGGGAGCTTTAGTAGGGCCTCACTCGTAGCTATTAACATTAAAACCTGAGCTTTACGTGACCTTATCCTAGGAAAGAAGCAGCACACCACCTGGTAACCAGAGAGGCCTAAAGGAACTCCAGCTCTTTTCTATATTAATAATATAAATGAATTGAATTCACTTCAGTCTGAAATTTGTACAGATACTCAGCTTACACAGAGCACATTCAAATATTTAAGGCAGGCACTAGAATAATCATGAGTCGCCCTCCAATATCACTGTGGTGCTACTGCTGAACCACCACTCCTTAACCACTGGGTCAGCTCTGAACTATCCCCACGTCTCACTGCTGTATTTTCAAGGAGAACCCATCTCTGCCACAGATATTTCCTCCATGTTCATGGACCAGCATTTACACAGAAAGAAAGTGAACCATGAGGCGTGGTGGGTGCCCTAAGGGTCATTTTCCCTTTCTTTTAATCGTTCTGATAAGCCTTTGTTAGGCAATCAATCACCTTAATCTTGGGGAAAGAGGCATGTTAATGATGGTGTCAATTTAGTGGGTGTTTTAGGTTTTATATTCAATTTTATTTTTTTGCACAGAGCGTGAAGAGGAATGGCATTGAGGACTGCCACGCTTCGGAGGCACAGCAGTGTCCTCTGAACATAACAGAGCCCACAGCGGGCTGCCAGAGAAGTGAATTGCTGCTGTGAGCATGAAGGAGAAATCTGCTTTCTGGGGCAGGGATGGGGGACCTGCTCTCAGCTCTCACACGTGGTGTGGGACCTGGGCACATGCTGCAGCCTTCAGAAGGGCTCGTGTGGCTGTGATGGCCCCGTAGCCACCTCAGGGCCCTGCTGAACCACAAAGGGTGACACCGGGGCACTACAGGAGCTGTATCCCCTTCCATGCCTCCATACCTGTGGTCATCCGGGGTGCTGGACGCTGCACTTCCTCGAGCCTTGGGGAAGGAAGAACATCTCTCAAAACCCAGCAGCAGTTTGCTGGAGAGCAGTTATACCTCCCTCAGACAGAGAAATGTCCCTCCCAACCTCCCTAAGACACCTCCTGGCCCACACTGCAGCCCCACAGGTGTCTGCAGTTCCCATACATGTGTGTAATTGGGAGCAGAGCTGTCTAAGCAAGTAATTAGGCAAGCAGACTATTTACAGATATAAAATAACCAGTTTTCAGACACCAAGTTCAACAAGGAAATGGGTATTAGCAGCATGAATGTAATTATTCTATTAACTAGTGTTTTGGAGGTACCTTTCTAAATCTGGATCTACTCAAGCACGCAGCAATCATTTCTGTATTACTCTGGAAAAGGTTAGACGCTCTCAGGTAAAATTCATATTATAACCCCCTAATTAGCAATATTTGTTCTTCGTGCTTATTTCCCTGTTACCAAGCAGTAACATTTAGGGAGATTGGTGTCTTTTTGCCAAGGTTTTCCTCTCACACAGGCAACGTATGCCGGGGTTAACATTTATTTTTCCCCAGCGTTAGAGCAGCCATCTGATTAAGAGTTGGGGCTTATTCTGCTGAGTCTCACGGGCCTAAAGACAATCTTTGTTCACACAAACACACGATTACAGACCTTAATGTCCAGCAGCTCCTCGCGTTTATCCAGGCGGGGAGAGGCCGGGAGCGCGGCCGGGCCGTGCCCGTGGGCGCAGCCACATTGCCCCCTGCTGGCCCTGCTCGGGGCCGGGCCCTGCCTCCCTCAGCTTCTCCCTGGGGAAATGGTGGGCAAATGGTGGCCCCCTCAGGAGCAGCCTCATGGCAGGGGCAGCTCGCTTTGCTCCGGATTTTGAGTGGCTTGTGTCCAGGGCTTCGCCCGCAGCAGCGCCCTGGGTGCTCCACTCCCGCCCGGGCTCCCTGTGGCAGGGGGTAGGCGCTGCTCCCCTCAGAAACTTTGTGCTGGCTGGCTTTAAAATCATCAAATAAATTTCTGCAGCTCAGCCCCATGCAGAGCCAGGCCCATGTGGAGAGCCTGGGGCCCTTGTTCCGAGGCTGGGGCTTCCCACAGGTGCCACAGGTCTCTCCAGAGAAGCTCACCCTTCCCAGCTCCACCTCCCTCATACGGGGCTCCGACCCTTCCTGGGCTCCATTTTGTGGCCACTGCCCCTCGTCCTGTCCCCACAGACTGCTGAAAAAAGCTTGGCCATGTCCCTCTGTCTCCCACACTTCAGGTATTTATAAACTTTGATAAAATTCCCTCTCAGTCTTCTTTTCTCAAGGCTGAACAGACCCTGTTCTCTCAGCCTTTCCTCACAGGAAAAACGACAAAAACACGCACCGTAATTCCACAACTTCACAGGGGAAGTTTATGTTCTTAAAAGCTTTGCAATCAGCCAATCTGGGAGTCCACTAATTTGTGTAATCTGAATTGGAAACAGTATTTCAGCATGCCTGGTATATTTGTGAGCCTGAACTTCAGTTCTTATCCCCCCAGCTTCCTTACATAGCTTAATCACACGCTTTGTTTACAGAACTGTATAAAGCAGAGTGATTAAATCTGCTTTGATTTAATCTTTAATAAAACCTGAATGAGTGCACTTCAATAAGGATAACATGACCTTCGTATTTTCATTTTAATAAACATTAGAAATTGCCAAGATTAGTGATTTTCAGTGCTAATAACTTAACAAGGCAATAGACCTTGTAATTAAAATAAGTTTAAGGAGGCTGCTAAATGATTTTGATAATGATTTAAGGACCAATTATAGAAAAGATCTCATTCTTCCCCTTCTAATTAGATATATTGGAAACAGCAAAGCTGAGAAAGTTGTGATATTAAGCATTTTTCTTACTGCGAGGACATCCAGATGCTCTGTATCAGAAAGATTTAACAGAAAACAGCATTGTGGGCTCCTCCTTAAAGAAGACTTGATTGTGAAAGAAAAGGCACAAGAATGATGTTATTAGTTCTGCTGCTTTGTAGTGGCTAGGATATATGGCCTTGAAGATTACTGCTCTATCAGCCTTACATGAGGATTTAGCACTCCCATAAAGCCACTCAGCCTTGTACGAGTGCAAAATGCAGCTTCGGTTTGGGCTCAGTACAGGAGAGAGGAGCAGGAGGGCCAAGCACACCAAGCTCAGGGCTGTCCCTCCTAAAACGCTCCATTAAAAAAACAACCCCAAACTAACCAAAAGAAACCCCAAAGCCTCAGGCCAGCCTGGCCTTTCAGCAACAAAAATCATCATCATGCTGAGACTGCAGTGAGCAGTCATCGAACCAGACTCTACAACATAAAATGCTCATTTTGGGGTTGATTTTATGGGGTAGCTTGGTAACAGCTTTAGAAAAAGCCAAATTAACAGTTTGCTGCTACTTCAAGAGGAGCATTCCCAGTTCTGTCCTGAACACTCTGCTTGCTTGCCTTGAGCCAAGCTGTGGCCGCATGGTAAACCAGCTCGGTGCCCCAGAATAGCTGGAAATCAAAGCAGGAAGAAGAAGGATTGTACAGCTACAGGCTGTGCAAGAAATATATATCTTATAAATGTGTAAGAAATACCTGTTCCCTTTTGGGGAACTAACCAAAGATTTCCCAAGTCTGAGTTACAGCTGTATTCTTCCTCTCCTAATTACTAGCAGTCTGTATGAGAAACATAGAAATATCCCTTTTCACTTTCTAATATTTTTGTAGCATTTAAATTTAAGAGACACCACATTTTTCATCTCCACATTGCAAATTAATTTCCCGTAACTCAAACCACCCTGCTTAGATAAACCTTCCTCTATTCACCCTGTACACAGCTGAGCAGCAGCCAAGGACAGTTGACTTAGCTGAGTAATATGCACTGGTACTAAATGAAAATTAAACTATAAATATTTTAAAATACCTGATTTCCTGGATAGTAAAAGTGAAATGTATCGTTTGTTTAAACAATCCTATTCGTTATTTCTTTCTTCATTTCATAAAACTCAACCACTAACGAGAACCTACATAAATAGAGCTTCAACTTTCATCTTTGGAAGTTTAATCAGAAAGCTCTTCAGGAATATTTTATTCCTTTTATCAGAATACTGATGGAAGTCATAATTCACCTTAATGCAAGAAAGTTTCCTTGTTTCAGTGAAGAAATTCATCAAGACGTTTCTTGTTGGTAAGATCTGACATAAATCTGCTTGCTTTTTCCTCTGTTTGATCTCAGCACCTTATGAATTTTTGATTGCCTGCTCTTAATTTTCCACAAGCAAATTCAATTAAAGAAATTAAAAAACAGTAGTTCAACCCTGATTACTTCATCAGCAAATGGCTCTTTTATTGCACAACGGATGACATACGCCCCACTCTCCTGGTGCTGGTGGAGTCCTTATAAAACTGGGTCATATGAAACCTTTCCCCCCTTTATTGGTGCTATTAGGAAGCACCATATCAAGCCACCCAAGTCGATTTATCAAGGCACTTCCCCTGTACAGGCGATGATCCAAGGGCTATTGTGAATGAAAAAGATTTCCTTGGAAAAAAGAAAAAAAAAAAAAGTTGAAACCATTGAGTGCATTTCAAATCTTTGGTCTGGGCAAGTGTGTGGTTCTTTTATGGTACCAAGATAACAGAACGGTGTACGAGGGCACTGGAGAAGCAATTCAGCACAGTCATCTGAGGTTGAGGTGACTCTGCAGTACTTCCTGCCTGTTTCCAGTACTCTCTTGCTACAAGCAGTGATGAGCATGAGCACAAGTACTCCAGGCTCCAACCCAGGACACCTTACCACACTGCAGGCTCTGGATGGCAGCATGCTGTCAGTAACAAGCTGATTATTTAGCGTTCATTCCTTCAGGACACGGACACCCAGTGTTAACAGGTACTGCAGCCTCTCCCTTACGCTGGCATTATCAGCTGAATGACAGAGAGGACCATCAGTATGCAGGCTTTAAAAACAGAGATATTCCACAAATATCATTATTTAAACTAATTTGCTTAGATGCATCCGCAAACTTTCTGCTATGTATGGCCATAGTCTAGCAAGCCTATCTCTTGGGGCAGCTTACTGCAGTCACTGCCAACCTTATCGAGCAAGATTTGCCTCAAGCACTTAAAATACATTAGCATCCGAGAAGTGAATCCATTTAGATAATTCCCCAAATGAAACCTGCTGTTTAAAGAACTTCAAGGATTTCAAATGCATGTTAATTTCCTGTGAGTTTAAAACCATTCAGAACAGCTTTCCTTAGTATTATTGGTAAAGAGCCTTATTAAGGAAAATGCATAAATATTTAAAAGAAAATTTTCTCTTATTTGCGATACAAAGCTATTGTGCACAATAGCTAGAGCAAGCAGAGTAACTGTTTATCTTAAGTATTTGGAGCGAAGCATTGTTGGCTGCTCCCAGCTACAGAAGACACACATGCAAGCCATGATTTCACAATCTCAGTATCAGTTCCCGAAACAAAAAGATTTCAGTACTGATATGACTATCAAGAGCAAAAGGCTCAACATGCAATGTCCTCCTCAAAGGCCACCTCATGCACAAGTATTTTCAGAGAAAACAGCTAAAGATACACCACAAAAGAGAATTTATTAACTGTCGCAGTACAGCCAAAGCGAGCTTCAGTCCATTAGCCTAAATGCTGTCAGGTGCAACTAATGAATACTAAAGCTGTGGGACAAGCAGTCACAGCAGAGCTAGAACAGAAGAGGATTTTAAAATGCAACGGCACCCAAACACACTGCAAAGAAGCAGGTTTCGTAATTGCCTTGATGTTAGACCTTTGGCAGTTTTCTTTAAGAAGTTCACAAAAGGCGATCTTGCTATTAGCCGTGCGCGTTCTTCCTCCAGCAAAAGTTATGTTTTTTTAAGAGTTTCTTTGTTGGAAGGAACAGCTCAGAAGCTGGGAAGCTAATAACTTTCCCTTCCAACAGACAGTCTGCACAAGTACAAGCAGTATAAGGACAAGAAAAAAGCGAGATTTTTGTTCTTATATATATATATAAGATTTACATTGTTATATAGAGAGATTTTTATATTATTTAAAGAGAAAGTTACTGAACTTGTTAGGAGCAAAAAAAATTATTAGCTTCCTTCTCTCCAATTCTAAATTTAAACTTAATAAAGGAGCTTTGCAGAGTAACCTTCCCCTTTGGATCTTGACCACAGCAATGTTTATTTTAATGTGGGTATGTTCAGGTGAGAGTTTGAAGTATCTTCCACATTAATTGTTAAATTATATAACTCATATAAAAAATTACCTGTTAAAGACATGATTCAGTTCTATAGCTTAAAATATTCATTTGAACCTTGCCATCTACCCTGCATATCATCTGAGAGGCGTAAAACAAACTCCACACTTTCCCTGTGCAAAGAAAAAATATGATTTTGAATGGGTTGTCCAATCCTAAGCATAAGCAAGCTCTTTACCAGCAGATACTGTATAAAAGCAGTGAAATAGTTAAGATAAAAAAAACACAAGCTTATTATTGTCATTTATTTTAAAAACCTTATTCAAAATATTAAGTGATACAAGTCCAAATATGATAAAAATTGCTGCAAGAAAAGAGTTTTGGAGTATTTTGTTTGTGCTTTACTTTTTTGTGGTTATGAAAACAACTCATTTAACAGTAGGATTTAGAACTTTTAGCACTTCCTTTTTAAGATAGCATCATGCCTTCAGATTCCTCATGCCAACAGCTGTAAATTTATTTATTTTTTCAAAATGTTACATAACTACTTGAATACCAAGTCATTAATTATGGGGTTCTGATCCACCGTTATTTACATATTTATCAGTCTGAAACCTAACAAACAGAATGTACAGAAAACTAAGATTTTATATTTTACAACTCATGAAAACATAAATAAAGTACAAAAGACAAGGTAAAAAAAAAAAAAAAAAAAAAAAAACTACTGTACCAGTAACTTGCTTTACATTAATGCGTAAATATTTTTCAAAAATTAGAGTGTGCTGCCACAGACTGGCAGCCCCACACACCATTACTTTCATCTGCCTGTTACCTGGGTCAGAATAACAACAAAATAAATTATTCTTACTCTCTCAGGCCTCTCCTATTTATAATATACCCAACAATATAAATTTTCCCCAACATTCTTAAAATTCAGCAGAAAGCTTTGATTCATTGGAAGCCTGTCAACTGCCTATTTCTTAGTAGGTTTATTCAACAAGGCTTTTTTTCCATTCATTAATTTCAAAAGATAATGAAAATGCCATAAATATCATTAGAGGAAAAAACTGGACAGTCAAGCTGCAAACTTTCCCATGGATCTCAAACATTTTAAAGAAATATGCAGTATGTAACTTCTGAAATAAAATGCTTTATACATAATTCTTTTTAAATGATTTACTGCATGAACACATACAGAAATTATGAAGTTGTCATGCTAGCCATTCTGGCTAAAACACGATCGAGCTATGCAAAGCAAAAACAGAACAAAAAAGAGACAAGATGAAAGATTTGCAGCATCAGAATTTAAGCACGGGAAAAAGTAATTATATTTTAAGTTTGCAATATAGCAGGATTTATGAGCCATATAAGTGATTAGCAAAGAGATCATTAATTTGATTTAGTGATGCCAAACTCATTAATTTATTAGACCTAAAATATTTTATGCTTATTTTTTTTGTATTACAACTATTAAGACTGCTCCAGACAGCAATGAAAATGCTGTAACGAATGGAAAGAGCACTAATTATTAAACTGTATCTTCATAGTCAATTTAAAATCTGACCAAAGTAGCAAACAGATGCATCATGCCCTTGATCTTGCATGAGATTTAATCTCAAAAACATCCAGGTGAAAGAGAGTACTTCTCATTCCAGTACAAGTGGCATATTTAGAATACCTGAATATTGTTACATGATTAGGCAGGCAAAGAGTGATAAGTTCAGCAAACTCAAATCACAGTGCTTTCAAAATACGTAGTCATTAGTTATTTTCAGGGAAGGCATTGCTTCATTAACGTTTTGATCTAAACGATGATATTCTACTGTTCTGGAGCACAGGCCGTCCCTCCATCGTCGGCTCTGGACCAACAAGAAGATCTGAAAGAAAAAGCAGACAACTTTCAGAATGGCATGGAAAAACATTTTGGTTTTGGTAGCCAGCTTAACAGTTGCATTCATATCACAGTTCTATCCGAGGACCTGGCAACAGCATTGCTGTAAGACACAGCACTAGCAGTCAGACATTTCCGTGTCATCCTTGCCATCAAATCACCTACTGGCAACTTCAACTGCAGTTTGGCAAAAACACAGCATTCAACTCATAGCTCTTTTAGTGAAGATGCGTGTGCAGTGGTAGTGCATATACAGGCTATTAAAATTATTCCCAGCTTGATGACATTTATCAGCTTATTCATCTTATGAATCAGAAAATTCCTGAAAGTTTACAGTTAACCCCCCAGAATATTTACCATATAGAGACCACCTCAAAGTGAGAATCTATTACCAGGATTATCATAGTCAGAACAAGAACATTCCCACATCATTTGGGACTAACGTTCCTTACTTTGGTGTTTATAATCCTGTGCAGTACCAAAATTAATCACCTTTCACAAGACTTCACTCCGGTCTCCTGCCTAGAACTCGTCTTGTATACTGTGAGTGAATACTACTGAACTGATTGATTGTCAATATCATATCATTTAATTGATTTTCTAATTTTAAATGCTTAATTCAAGTTTATTTTCGTTGTACAGATAAAGACGACAGCAATGACCTGCATATTAGTACCTCAACAAGACTAAATGGTCAATGATTTAGTTTTCCAAAAAGCTAAATACCTCTTACAAAAACAGTTTACAAGGCAATGCAGCTGCATTTTAAATCCTAGAGCCATCTCTCCACCTTTCACAGCGTACCTACCTTTCTCTTATTGTGATAGGTGACATAAACAACAGCTACTAAGAAGGCAACAACAACCAGATGAAAAAAGAAGTGGCTGTCATCTTCTTCTTCCAACCCTGTGACAGAAACATCTTTTATCTTCTCATCAAGGGACTTGATTTCCTCATTGTAATTACTGATGGTGTCAGAGTCCTCATCTTCTGGCATCTCAAGGAGGTCTGGGTTGTACCTGGAATTGGATGTCATTTCATAAGGACCATAGTCATCTCCTCCATCTGACTCCAGAGGTTCTTTTTCTATGGGTGGTGAACTATTTAGTGTGTCTTTCAAATCTGTCAGCAGATCCTCTTCCTCAATCTTAGTATCTTCAGAGGCATCAACCTCCATCTGAGATACAGGACTAGCAGTCACGGCACGAGAGACCTCGTTTGATGGAGAATCACCTTTTGCTGGGGATGGTTTCACTGCGGTCACAGAACTGATTTTAGCTGTTGTTGGGCTTGCTGCTTTTTTTGTTGGGGCTACACTCTGCAGGGTGTCTGTCAAATTCTGAGAGCTACTTAGCGTTTCATTCACATTTCTAGAAGAAACATTTTGAACTTTCTCCACTCCCACAGAATCTGAGAAACAGAAGAGAAACAGTCATTATTAAGGACAAGGCACTGGCTTCTCTTGGGATACTTCACCTAAAAACAAAATGACTGCAAGGCACTTACGTTACAGGTAAGAAGCTTTATAATGACAAGCAGGACGGATTTCATACTACAAACCTTTTAGAGTTCATATGCAGAAGTACACAGCCGCATACTTTGGCAAGTTCAAAAAAGAAGTCTTCAGTGGGACAAGAATTATACCTTGGGAGCACATGCTTGCTAGATTTGTATGCCAAAGTGTCCTGAAAAATTCAGCATGCTTATTTTCCAGACTCAGAAGTTCCGAGACATGCCTTCACTCCTGTTGTACATTTATGATGCCTTCTAGAATCGCATGTGGCCACTATTTTCTCCGTAAGAACACACTTTCTCTCAAGGAAGATTTGAATCTGCAAGTGAAGTGTTCTAAAACTGACTAGTTAGCTCTTTGCTTTTTTTTTTTTTTTTTTTTTTTAAAAAAAAAAAAGAGAATTAAAAAATATTGGCTACTTTTGAACTGCCAGATTTAAATCAGGTGGCACCTTAAAAATGAAAAACAAGTTTTAGACTTTCAGTAGGCCTCATAGTTTGATATGCCAAAAATACAAGTCAAGTATGGTTCTACTATTAATTTTTTTTTTTTTTTTTTTTTAAATAAATAACATAATAGTTTATTAAGTGCTCCCAAGGAGTTCCCTGGCTCACTGGAAAGTTACAAATTCTAGAAATGAAGCACTGAACACACTCCTTGTGTCAAATTACTCATAAGTAAAATATTATTCAGGGGATACTGAATCATGTTATTCATGAAACACGTATATTTACAGAGGAGCAGTTACAACAGACCTCTCCTTGTTTGCATGGTACACTTTTCCAGCACGAATTACACTTTAACCAACTATAACACAGAAAAGAATCGCTACTCTCACAAGAACTAGACTTGACGGTGTCGCTCTGCTTAAGTTTCAAGTCCCCTGCTTTACTTTTAAAACAGTTGGCATTGATGAAGAAATGACCAGTCCAAACTATCAGGTCAACTTTAAACTTGTCCTCTACAAGAACCGAACGTTTAGAGAACTCTTATCTCCCCTCAGGAATAAAGCCTGTATACGGGAAAATAAATACGAGTAAAAGCAGCTGCAAGATAAGTTCCATATTTAAAGCTAGTTGGCACATTACTAGCGAGGGAGTTAGATGTCAGACCTCGCTGCTGCTCTCACCAGATGGACAAGAAGTATCAGGGAGCAACAGGTAAATTCACTGAAAAGCAAACAAGCAGATATGTTTGTCCCGTAGAGCACTACCGTGCATGTCCTTAGACTTTTAAGCTGTTCTTAAATTTATTTTAACCTGAAAGTTTAAACAACAGCTTATGTTGCAGCTCCAACCTCACTTGAACGCGTGGTTAACTAACCTTTAGAGAAAACAACGACTAGTTTTTTCCCCACATTAAAATACATTAGAAGTGTTCAATGTTAAAGTCAGTATTATTTCTCTACTCAATTTTAAAATTCCAGAGGTGTGAATATATACCAAAAGAAAATTATTTAATTCACCAGGAGTTACTACAACCCCCTTCCCTTTCAGAAAAGGAACGAGAATAACCCTCTAACAAATATTCCGCTACAATTTTTGAACTGCTAAGTAATTCCATGAACATGCATCTTCTCCAAAAGCTGTTTCTTTCTTTTATCAAATGGGGAAATAAAGAGAACAGGTCCTTAAACATTTCTCATCCAGAAGGAAGTGAAGTAGCAGAGCAAATATAGATTCTTTTTACCTTTCCCATGGGAGTGACATATCAACAGCTACCTAGTAACACCTGCATATTTCCGGACTGTGATTTAAATTGCTGGATACAGTCACATTCAGCTAACTCTTTAAGAGGTCACTTGTATCAAAGGAGAAAATACTTCCTATTAAGGTCCTGCCAGTAAAGCAAGGAACACTGCCTTATTTCCTATATTGAATAAGACAATGAGTGAAGAAGAATAATTTCTACTTATTCCTATAAGGAAGTTTTGATTATTTGTTTTAACAGGAGTAACAAGCTTAGCAACTAAACCACAACTGATTTATGATATCTACTCAAAACTATTTGGCATGATAACTGGTGGTTGCCCTGTTCACAGTTACACAACCCTGTCAGGTGATGTTAGACGCAGCGCCTGCACTCCAGAGACGCCTCAGCCTCACAAACAGATATTCATGTTTGACACTGGTGACAAATGAACTAACAACACAGCCCTCACAGTAAACATTACGTGTAAAAATCCACTTCTGGGAAAGTTTACTTTTTATAAAGCAAGCTGATTTCTGAAATTACAAATTTTTCGTTTCTTCCAGGTTTCTGTCCAACATCCCAAACCATGTCCTTCATTGTTCCCTACCTATCAGACCAGGCGAGGGGCAACATGGATTGAGTGCTTTGGATACACCCACAGTAAGACTGGAGCAAGAAAGGAGCCGCAGGCACAGATCAGCTCCTTCCCTCCTCCTCGTAATTCCCTCTCTCCTTGCTGCCCAAGGAGCAGCCTGCCTAAAACGAGCGGGGTTCAGCGCACTTGACTTATGTACTCCTTAATGGTACTACTCCTCTGGAGGTTCAGGGGATGGTGGATAAGGAGAGCAAACTGACTTCACTAGAAGCCAACTAGCAGAATGAAATACGACTATTTTCTGTAAAGATAAGCAGGGAGAACACCACAAACAGATAGGGAACTGGGTTAAGGAGCACAGACCACGGAGCACGATGATGCCTGATGGAGCCCGTTACACTGCCCCCCACCCCTGCACGGCCCCCAACCTCCAGCTCCACCATGCCCACCACCCACACAAGGCCCCGCTCACACACACCCCAAAATTAATAAATAAACGGGAACCGCTGCCCGGCCGCAGCGACTTCTGAGGCAGAAAACCGCCGGGAAAAGGCTCCCGCTGACCCACAGCGGCGGCCCCGCCGCGCGCTTCTCTCCCTCCCTCGGGCACTGCCCCGCTCCCACACGGCCTCGGGGGCTCTCCCGGTTCCCCTCCGAGCTCACCGGGGCCGTTCGAGCCCTGGGCGGCCATGGCCGAGGCGCAGAGCAGCAGCAGGCACAGGGCGCTGCCCGCCGGGCCGCTCCCACCCACGGCGGCCGCCATCTTCCCGGGCACCCCCACGGACGTGGCGGCGGCACCGCGCATGCGCGGGGCTCCAAGCGCTGAGCGCATGGGCAGGGGTGGGGGCCGGCCATAGGGTTCCATGGGTTGACCTTTCCGCCGGGGGAGGCGGGCGGTAAGGGTGGGGGCCGGCCATAGGGTTCCATGGGTTGACCTGTCCGCCGGGGGAGGCGGGCAGTTAAGGGTGGGGGCCGGCCATAGGATTACACGGGTTGACCTTTCCGCCGGGAAAGGCGGGCGTTAAGAGCTGGGGCCTACACGTAGTCAGTGCCTCGTGAGGCGATGTGTCGCCGTCCCTCTGTGTGGCGGGGATATGCGCTGTGGGGCTCCCTTCGTTAAAGTTTTTTTTTGCAGAATTGGACTTTAATGAGAGGGAAATGACTATAAACCATTAGCTGAACTCATGGCCGGCTCAGGAAAAGCCACCAGCTGGGCTCACGTGCACCTTCCGACAACAGAAATGTCAGAATCGCATGAAACGAGGTTTATGGAAGGAAGAAAACGCTTTCCCGTTCTCACCCCAAATGAGGCAATCCACACCCTGACAGAAGCTCTGAGGGTGCTCAAGCTTGAAAACACTGCCTCAATCATGGGAAAACAAACTCAAAAACACTGCCTCAAATAATGGGAAAACCAAGAACAAGTAGCCCAAAGGCTCAGGGAAAAGCACTGAGAACACAGGACATAAGGAAACACACCAAGAACACAGGACTTGTGCACCACCAATAAACTTTGTGTATCTGCCAATGTACTGTGAACAGCTGTGTCATTTGTTTAAATATATGAAGTCTGGAAGAAGACAACTTCCCCTACAAGTGTTGCATTAAGTACTTGAAATAAGGCATACTCAGAAATACCGTGGAATAGCCTGTGATAAGATAAGACTACAAGCGTTGCACAATTTGCTGGCTGTTGCTAAGGTGGAGCTACACACGCCTCACAAAATGTCGTAATGTAATGGGCTCATCAAACACGTCCTACTGTGCGCAGTCTCTTACCATCTGCACACCGCCTAAATTGATTCCTTACATATGCTAAAATAAAAAGTTTTAATGAAAATTGACTGAAGTTTATACCAGCAGATAACTGTTCATTGTTTTCACAAATTCATTTATAGAAGGTAATTCAGCTTGGTGGGTTCTGCCATGAAAGATAAACAAGTCATATTATCTTGTGTTCTCTGAAAGCTAAACACATGCATATGTACGGCTGCCAGAGCTTAGCAAGAATTAAGCACTAAGATAAGAGCACGGTCGTGTCTGGAACTTAAATCTATTAAGTGTTTTTTGTTTGTTTTTTTCATTCATTGAACTAGAAAATCACTCCTGGATTCTGGCTTCTTTGCATTTTTTTCTTTGAGGAATGCAGGTTGAAAAAGTCAGTGTCATAAGAAACAGCTTTCTGACTATCAGCAGCAAGTGTCCCATGAACCATTTGTCATGAAAGTTCAGAGAAAATTCTTAGTCTTTGTGGAATGAAAAAGAGGAGAAAAACAGAGAAGAAAAGAGGTGGAAAGAAGAGAGGGAAAAAGAGAGGGAAAAAAGAAGAAAGAAAAAAGTATTGAGGCAAAAGCGCTCTATTTCCTATCAGCTACATTTGAATTTTCTAAGACTCTCCACACCTAGGCAACAGTTACCTGTCACACAAGGTAGTCAAGACTAGGCAGAAAGTCTTTGGTGAACAGTAACCTTATTTTTCTTAACATTTTGGGAAAACAAACAAAAAACACTCTGAAGACCAAAGAATTGATGGTCATTCATCCTCTCATATTCTGTAGATTTTTGGTGATTTTCCCTATTTTGAGTCCATAAGCGTACCAAATTTATAGAATCATTCAGGTTGGAAAAGACCTCTAAGATCATCTAGTCCAACCTTAAAAATATGTTCTTTAATGGTAATTCTTTAATGTATGTTAAAAAACATGCACTAAGATATTGCCAATCTGCTTCCTGAGACAAGAATATACATGTTCATGAACTTGTCTTCACAATTAATACACAAAGACAAAGTGAAAGGTGACATTTCAATATTTTATTCAAGTTGATTTGGGTTGGGTTTTTTTATCCATTTTTAGTAGTGTCAAGTACAGCACTTTGGGGTCTAGTTCCACACAAAATGGAAGACTCTAAAAATGTACCCATTTAGTTGCTAAAAAAAAGTGGTAATAAAACAGAATTCCATTTTAAATTTAGTGACGCAACTATGTGATTACAGTTACAAAGACTCTTCCCTGATTATGTCCCTGTCTTACAAGCTTTCCATTTAGTGCAAGGGAAAGGAACCACAGTACAGGACAAGTTGTATTGGCTGAGTCACATCAAACCTCCTCTGCAAAGGAGTTATACAAGGTGGACAACCTAAAGCACTCTGGAGACAGCTGTAGGTGTAAGATAACCAAACAAGACAACCATTCATGAAATACCCACAACAAAATAAAAATAAAAAAATCCCTTTTCAAACAAGCTTGAACATTCCATCGTGAATTGAAATCTTAAAGTGTCGGAACATTTTGCTTACAGAATTAACAGTACAATATAGTGGTCTGCAATTCTTGAAGTCACAATTATTATACCACATTAACATATTCCTTGTGCAGTCAATATGTTAGTAAAGGTAATAACACCTTCCTATTTCCTATCATGTGGCAGCTGACAGATGTGATAGGCAATAACATTCCCCAAAAAAGCCTGGAATTAGGATTTTTTTTTAACGCTTTTTGTCTCCATTTCTGAAACAACATCATTTTAAAGCTTAGCTGTCTTGAAGGACTAGCAGGACTGATACTTAGCAATACTTGCATCCCAGACATAAAACATTGAAAGGTACAATATATTCTGAAGGTAGCTATGCTGTATTTTCAAATTAGCAATTGTAGAATCAATTTTTATGCTTCAAATTCCAATCCTAGGCCAAGTTTGTGACCACCTGCATTGACATTCTTGCCATCCAACAAAGCTGACAATGTCAGTTTGATACCTGCAAATAGAGAAAAGTCAGAAAAGACAACTGTTAAAACTCAGAATAAGCTTTACATTCAGTAAATGCAGTGTCTGTGTTGCTGCTCTAATTTAGCAGGTAGTTAGGTTAATGTAATTTGGCAGTTAGCTATGTGAGGACTGAGTTTTGTAAAATAATTTGCAGATATAAAATCTCTCTGAATTCTGAAAGTTAGGATAAGCAAACCACAGTGCTAGACTCTGCTTTTTATCATCCCAAGTAATTAAAACCCTCGGTCAGTTCACTGCTGCTGGTATACTGGTTAATCTAATTTCAGGTTTGGGTATAATGAAAAACCAGGACCTTGACACACGCTCTTTTTTCTAAACCTCTTTAAAATCTGGGAATGAAAAGCCTGAGCCCTGTCTACTGTATTAATCTTCTGTCAATCTGCTTGCTTGATATTCTGGCAGCAGATTTTTTAGACTACACTAGAACCAACCATGCTGGTCTAAGATTGTCCTCTTCCTGCACCAGCAAACCTTGAAAATGTAACATTTAAAAGCAAAGAAACTAAGTGATAGGAAACCCCTGGAAGTACTAAAAATACATATTCTTATCTGTGAAACATTTGGTTGGAGATAAACTTTGTATCAACATAAAAGATTATTTGAGGTGTCAGTGGGTGCTGGTTTCTGGCAATTCTGTTTCCAAGAGACATCCACAGTTAACAGAGTAGTCCCTGGAAAAGTTCACCACTGGGTTGCCACATGGAACAGCAATGTTTCAAAACCGATCACAGTATGTCACAAAAAAAAACTCCCTGATATTTCAAGGCTGAAATATCATTTATTGATATCTGAATTTCTTCTGCATAGACCTACCTGGCTTTAAAGTCTGAGTGTATCCTAGTCCAATCAGGCTGGAGTTGTTCACTTTAGCCTTAAAGGAGAAAAAATTGCATACATAAATAATTTGGTATCTTTCTTTTAAGTCCTTCCCATCTGAAAATTACATAATACATTTTAAACGGGTAGATGATTTCAGGTTTCAAATCACAAGAATCAAATAAAATCTAGAGTCAATTTTGCCATAAATTAAAACCAAAATCTCTGCAAAACTTCAGTTGCTATAGACAATGTTTTCGTTAACTAATTTTGTACTTTTTTTTTTTTTTTTTGTAGTAATAACTGAAAAATCCTCAGAATGGTGCCCAATAATACAATAAAACATTTTGTATCAGCTTCAAGGAAAATCCAATAGGCGTGCTCTCATTCAGCGCAAAGCTAAACAAATAGAGGTATGTGCCAATATACAACACTGAATTGCATCAAAACTGTACTTTACTCATTGCTGCAAGGTTGCTTCACATTTCCATTACAAGAGCTTACTTTCAAATGCTTTTAAACGCACATATATAGCACTCACAGAAAAAGAGGCATCTGGGTCAATCTGATACTTGGCTGCTATTCCAAAGCGAGTGTTGCTGTTACCAGCTGTCCAAGCAAGGTTCACAGCAGTTTCCAGTTTATCATTCACCTTCTGGTAAATGGAGCCTCCGAATTCCGTTCCATCATTCCTGGAAGGAATATATTAGTCTAGTTTTAAAATGCATCCCCAAACAACCATCTATGTTTCAGTAGGATCTGAATTTGCAGAACATTCACTTACACCTCATTTAATCTCTCTATAACAACTAAGATAGAGACATTTGGCCAGATTGGTTTTGAAGTCATTTGTAAATGCTTAAATTCATCAATAGTTACAATATTTCAACAAGCAGCGTATGAAAAAAAAAAAAAAAGCCACAACAAACTATCGAAAATAGACTAATGATGACAGTTTCCAATTTCCCCCTCTCTGTAGATGGGAATCTTTGTAGTAAAGACATTTTTTCTTCTCTGCATATCTATGAAATAATTATTTTCCCAGACATTTATCTCCCTAGTGCCCCGAAAGGGCTGTACCCCAATCACAGAGCCTGAGAGTCATCCTAACAGTGCCTCATCAGCGTGCTTTTACCAGACACAGATGAACTGTATCAGAAGTGAAGATGCCAATTGAACATCCAAGTCTATCAGCTCTTGCAAATGAATACCATTTGCCATGGCCCTTATGGTATGTCTGCGTTATAGAAGTCTGTGCTAGAAACTGAAATGAAACTCATTTTGGTTTGCAGACAGCACTAGCCAACAGCTGAATGATGAAAGCCTTCAATTTCTGCTACCGAGTAGCAAAACTTCCAGTTACTACTTACACCAGTGTCACACAGTGAGTAAAGTGTGCTAAATAAAATGCAAAACCTTAGAGCACCCAGCTCATAAAAGCAGAAGCAAATAATTTGAATAAGTATTGCAGTCCTAGGAAATCGGTGAGCATCTGAATTCCCATTTTACCTCATTTTCTTAAAAAAGAATACAAACATATTGCACAAAAGAGGCTTACACCACGGGAAGACCTTTGCAGATAAAATACTTCTAAAATATTTCTAAATTACGAAATAAGCAGATTCCAGTTATTAGAGTATACCAAACCTTTACTGATTAAAAAAAGGCAGATTTCAAACCTCTCCACTTTTACTTCTTTGTCACAATGTTCATTAGTTCACAAGAGTTGCACAAACAATACTGATATGCCTACTTAAAATTCAAGCAATAGCAGCAGCTTTTTAAACTGTTAGAGCAATTCTTCCAGAAAAATGCTACAATACTTACTTCAGATAAGACTGAAGCTCACATATAACTGCATGTGCTTGGCTCTCAAGAAAAGGAGGGATTAAAAAGGACTGAGGAGAGCTGGTTATACAGGCAGATTTTGTGCAAGGTTCCCATACAGCTCTGTCTTGACCTGCAACATTAGGGGGGGCGGTCTGAGCTATGCTCAAAAAGTGAGGAAAATCATATTTAAAACTAGAAATTATCCAGCCCTATCTCCCTTTAGTTATCATGTATTATTAAAAAAATATAAGAAAAAAATTATCAAAGCTTCTTTTAATTCTAGTAATAGTAACAGCACTTTTCATGCATAGATCAAAAACATTGTCCTCTATGGAAATGAAGATATTAAAGCACCATAAGGGAAAGCAACTTGCTCGAGTCCCTGGCTGGTCTGTGGAACAGCCAGGAACAAAAGACAATGTTTCAAGCCCCGCCTAGTTAATTTATCTACTCTGCCACAGCATCCTTTTGAACCACTGAACTGGCTAGATATAATGACCAAGCACACCAGTGATGCAAGTTCCAAACACGACTGTTTCCTGGATTCTACAAAAGCTCTGACACGTTTCAAAGCTGAAACATGTCAAAAGTACCTAGCTAATCCATTAAAATCAGTAATTAGGATTTCCATTCATATCACACATGTATGGTTTTGCCATATCAAGTGGTTGAGTACAAACATTAAGTAAGCAAACAAGGCGTCCTCGTGAAGATGATTCATCATCCACGGACAGTAACGGTGACCTAAGAAGCAGATCATTGTGGGGTCTAAGGAAGAACAGCAGGGGCTCTGACCTTACTGTACTGTTCTGAAGTTATTTTCTGCTGTTGTTTTAATTGAGACTAATAGTAATTATAGTATTTTATAGCAAAAGCCAATAGTACAACATTTTGAACTGCTGCAGCATAACAGAGGTGGAAGTCATTGTGCTCAAAGGAATAGCTCATAACTACAGAGTGAGGGGACCCCGCATATTGTTTTGATGAAAGATTTCTGCCCACATTTTTGTGCTTTGGCAACCCTTCAAACATGCCATCTGGGCCGCGAAGGTTCAGTTGTTCTGCGAGGCAGTTTGAGCTTCCTAAACCAGATCTCTGCAAAACAGCATGAAACAGAACAGAAAGCCTTTGAAGCAGCAGCTCCAGGAAAGCAGAACAGTTGTTCAGCCCCGGAATGGGAACAGCCTGCAACAGCTCTGCTACATGCAAATATGCAGTTACCCAAGGGAGTGGTAAAGGAGGTGGGGGGTGGAGTAGGGATTGCCTAATTCAAAAAAAAAAAATAAAGAAATAAAAGTCTTCCCAAAAGGCATAAATTGCTTCTTTAAGAGGAACAGGAGACAGAGAAATTAAGGTTTTCATGGAATTTAGTCCTAGTTTCCCATGTATTCAGAAAAGATAAGCACTAGTATAAATAGATTATTAGGAGTTTTAGGAGTTACAACACTAAAACAAACTTTTACACCATATCCCTTCCAGTACTGAAACTAACCCAGTCCATATCTCTTCCACTCTTTCCTTTTGTCTGTTCTTGTCCATCCTGTGATTAATCTTTTCTTCTCCAGACCAAGCCACCATTTTGTTTGATTTTGACATGCACAAAAGGAAGGCCTTGCTTTTATTGCAACTTCCATGAACAATATTTCTGTAAACCACTTGTTTTGTAAATCCACTAGTAGTTTCCAAAGGTCTGTATCTGTTAGAAAGAGGGACTCTGGGTGCTTGGGTGCTCAGTGAGTCACAGTTCCTTCCCCCACATAACTCAAAGAAAGGCTAAAGTAGCTAAAAAATGCAGTTTGCCATCTTAAATGAAGAAGCAACATCAAATCCACCACTCCCTCTATCACAAGTGCTGAAATTCTGTCCCTTTCGTTGTCCTAAATGCATCAAAATCCTTTCACATTCTTTTTAATGCCCATCTGCCAATACTTACACATTAGTATGAAGCTGGAATTCATCGGTCTTATAGCCAACAGCGAAGTTGCTCTGGGTTACTCTAGACTTGGCCGTCTCAAAAGTCATTTGGTAACCTGCCAACCACCCCTCATAGCCAACCACCAGCGCTCCGCGTATCGAAGGACCAGCAATATCAAAATCCATGTCGCAGCCCATGTTGATGTGTTCCCTCTTGTATCCTGTCTTAACTTTAGCGCTCTTTTTCCTAAAGAGAAAAGAAAGAATCTCATATCTTGCTCAGGCAGCAATTCAACCAACTCGGTTACTTTAAATCAATGTAATAGTACACACAGACGGAGAGTCACACTATATGTCCCCTTTTTATATTTCACATTTGCAAAAACGGAATTCATCTACAGTGAATTGCAAGCAGTAAAACGCAGTGTGGTGCCTTTCTGAGCTGCATTCTGCCAAGCAGCACCACAGCAAATCAGACTTGAGGTGACAAAAGTTAATCCTCATCTCAAAGGAATCTCATATTTTAGAAGTTTGTTAGAGACAGGGAAATGATGGAAACTGTAATAGTTTACTGGTTTGCCACAGACAAAAGTAGTTGGCTTGTACCAGCCGAAGTTTTTGGACAATCCTGTTTAACTGGGTAATTTCATTTACTGTGTCCAGAAATCACTGCTAAGGAAGCAGGCTGCTTCGGTGGCTCTGACACCCCATTTTCTCCTTATGATGTGTTATAATGTTTAATGGTTACAGCCATAAGGAAGGTTAACACAGAAATAAACTTTCCTGAGTCACTTGCTTCTTTTTATTCTATTGGCCAGGGCAGTGCTTGCTCAGGTGTCCTTCTGTCTGCTCACATCAAGGGAGCAGATCCTCGCGCTGCAGAACAGCTACATCTAGTGCATTCAGCTACTCCTCTGCAACAGTTTCTTCCTTTCTTTCTCTCTTACAAGTGTCTTCTCTCTTTGGCCAAATCGTTTACTGAAATCTTTCCAGAAAAGTCAGGCTGATTTGAAATTTCACATCAACCTTCCACTGCAGCTAGCAAAAACAGTCTCCAGGAACTGCAATACATGCTGTATCAGACCTGTGCAGAGATTGTTCTATTATTATTTCTATTATTATTATTATTATTCCTGTCTCGGAAATTTCTTATATCTTTCAAAATCATAAATAAAGAGCAGAAGTGCCAAAAATACCAGCATTAGCTTGACTGCAGCTTCCATACCAGCTAAGAAATAATTATCAACAAAACCTAGAGATAATTCTGCTTAACAAATACAAAAATATCTATTTAACCTAGAGGGCTGGAAGCAGTCGACAATGGAGAACACTAAATTCAAGGCAGGGTGAAGTCCCCACTGGGACCAAAACCACAGCAGCCTGCCGTGTAGCATGCCACAGTGGGAAGCTCATGTGCAGCCCGTTTTGGCTCTCTGGCAGCACTGCTTGCAAAAAGATAATCAGGAGAAAAAAATAAATAAACCAACATCTAGCCCTACAGCTGCTGCTTAATCCCTCTGGCCCACATAAAATGTGGCATCCAATCACGGGGTCCACAATGCTCATCCAACACCACGGCACGCTGTGGCCAGCAAGAATTCAGATGATAAATTCAGCTTGGGAAACGAGCCCAATTACTGTGTCGACCTATTAGAGCCATGGCCAACTGGCTCATGGAGCTTGTTAAGCTTTGCATTACAGCTGACTTGTCTGGCATTTTTATTCAGGCAGTCGCTAAGTACTCATTTTCTGACATGGCCAGAAATAAGCAAAGGGGCACAAACAATTCCTTCCCACCCCGATTCTGACTGTAATTCCCAAGTTACTGTATTTCAAAGTTGGTTTAGGTTTACTATAGGTTAGGTTTAAAAACGGATAGTTACTATTAAGACTTAGACCAGATATATAAGATTTCTTTATACATAGGCAGATTATTAAATGTCATGACATTTTGGGACAAAAGGAGTAAGGGCAACAGTATTTTGGAAAACTAAAACTAAGAAAAAAAGTTGTTTTTTTCTTTTTTTTGTCTCTCAAGCTTACTAACTTCTTACCCAGTGTTAGGAGAGAAGGAGGAGTCAAAGGTCAGCTTCAAGCCTCGTGCAAGCTGTACAGAAAAGAAATTCACAGGTAGGATTTATAATCAGAGATTGTCACAAATTAATTTGTAAGCTGGACCTTTTGATCCCCAAATTACCTGATCTTCTAGAGTGATCTCAGTGCCTAGCGTGTTGTCAGTGTTCCACTTTTCTGTGAACATCAGTCCGTACTCCACCCATCTGTATTTGGTTTCCAAACTACCACTGACTTTGCTCGTTTCTGAGTTTGCTGAACCTGAGCTTGTAAATTCCTAAAGAGAGGGAAAAAAAAAATATATATATATATACATATATATATATATGTATAAAAATTTGTGTAGATATGTGTGTGTGTATATGCGTACAGGTAAATACTCATAGAACATTAGTCACTATAATTTGGGATACTACCCAACACTTCACTGTTCTCAAAAGACTTAAGAATACATTTGCTAGTCATTAACACCAACACACACACAAAAATGTCAGTGTCAGGGAGAAAGAGCACTGCATGCTAAGGAATGGTCACAAACCATTTTTACCATTTTAACACAAAACAAGGGGCTAGTCTGAGAGCTAGCTGATGTACAAGGTGTGCCTGTGGATCAGTTTGTAAGCCTGCAAATACTTCACAGAGGTATTGTAAAGATCAGCTCCAACACACAATTACATCGCCACTACGCTTGTTTTGTGGCTGCTAAGAAAAATAGCATGTTGCTCATTTAGAAATTATACTGGCTGATATTCCAACCACAGGGCACGGAGAAGTCGCTAATTGCAGCTGTGCATAAACTGATCAGCCTTGGGCAAAACATTATTCCAAAATGCTCCTTAATAGAGCCCCCGGGGGGCTGTGTCCCGTGCTAGCCCTGAGCTAAATCAAACCCTTGGCAGAAGAAAAAGCCAGGGGAGAGCAGAACCTTTCATGCCGTGGAGGCAGGGAGTGTTTCTAGCTGGGGAAGCCCGCCAGGCAGGAGCTCTGCTGCCCACCCCAGGGGTCTCAGCAGCACCGTGATGGCTGCAAAGGTGCCCCCACAGCACCACTGCCCCCATTTGTGTGTGGCCTCATGGCAGGATTATGTCCTAAATGCAAAGTAACTCGCAGGGCTATAACGTATCTGAAAACCGATAAGGGGAGAGTAAGGGATCCATATTTCTATTTTTAACCAGAAAACACGGGAACACTGCCATGTTTGGGGTTTCGAGGCCTGTCCAAACTCACCAGTCCATTCTCGGATTTTGTTTTCAAATCAAGTTTTATTAACCCAAAACCTAGAAAACAAGGAAAAAAAACATGAATTATATATATGTTAATTTGAAAGGCATTTCTGATTTATTTCACAAAGCTTCCTTCTAAATCTCTTGTGAACTACTAAAAAAAAAAAAAAAGTACAACGGGGTACAACTTTTGAACAGTGGGTTTTTAAGAAGCAGTTTATGCGGCTCATACTCCCCTCAGATAGCACTGACTGCACTAGTCCTGCTGACCTGTGATATCCCTGGGACCAGACAAGGTAATAATGTCCTTATTCATATCGAGCAGCAGCTTTTTCATAAGGAAATTGCTGACATCAATGGCCCTATTCATGACAGAGGGAAACAGCCAAAATACAACACTCAATTTTCTTTCAAGACAGACAACAGACCTATGGGGAACATGAAGAATTTTGTCAAAACAGGAATAAATCACCCTCCCTTTCCAGACAGCAGTGGTAATGTGAAACTAGGATATAAAATTCTCTGGATTCTAAGGAAATGGCTGGAATTTTTATCAGAGAAAAACAGTAACATCATAGCAGTTTCAGGAATCGGGTAGACAGTGAAAGATCAAACTTATTTGGGATTTATTTACCATATCCTTTGGTGAAAACATCTCTGGCAGATTTGCCCAGATCAGCATAAGCAGGTGGAACAGCCATTTTCTGGGAAAAAAAGAACAAGAAAAAAAAAAGAGAGAGAAAAAAGCGGGGAGGGGGAGATTATTACTGCGTTCAGAAACTTGTTTATTTAATTCACTTAAGCAAAAAGCAACTTAAGGTAAATTTCTAAGTTTTAGACAGTTTTATCTTCTACCCACAACCTATCAATTAAATACAGCCTGAAGAACGTAGCTCCAACAAGTAGCTGGATTTTATTTTGTTCTTTAGCCAGCATAAGTGAGTTGAGTGCACTTGCCTCTGCGAAACAGGTTGCAGAACAAACATGAAAAAAAAAGTCAGTGCCTTTCTAAAGGGTTAATTCTTGTTCCCTTATCAGTAGAACGGCATGAACAAACAACTTTAATATATGTATATGAAACATTTCTCCTGTTTCTTGCAACTAATCTATGTATGGGAAGAGTTAGGACCCCAGGAAACCCAGCCAGGACAGGCATCGAGCATCACTAACACCTCTCTCTTCCTAATTCACAGCAGCAAACAGATAACATTTACATTAGCAAAATCATTCTTCACCTTCAGCTTTCTTTGACTTTGGAGCTGCTGTTAACATGTTAAGATTTCTCCTTAGGCATTGACCTTAAAGTGCTTTTCTGGTCATCAGCCGGGGAAAATCTGAATGGGCTGAGAAGAGCTGGGACTGAGGGGATGCCACATGGTGAGCACACGGGGCCGGGAGCGATGCTCATTTTGCCCCGTGGGTCCTCACTTCCTATGTTCAGCAGGACCCAACCTCTCCTAGCTCAGAGGCCTCCTGCATGCCATACGAATGCATCTGTTTTTTCTGCCACTGAGAAAACCATCTCATCGCAGGTGGAGGGCAGAATGTGATCCTGCGAGGAACAAACCAAGCAAACCTACTTTCTTATCCCAGTACAATTTGTTCTAGGGAAGCCAAGTCAACGAACAGAAGTGGTGTGCACCTTCTGTCTTTATACACAAGACACCGTACATTTTTAAAAAGCAAAGGAGTGGAACCGTACTCGTAAAGCACCTCTCAACACACCGTAATTCCCTATTCCCAAACGTTTTGGTTATGTGGCATAACCACGAGCTGATTACATAAGAGTGGAAACGCTGCGAAAGTTGCCTGCCAGTCCTTGCTCCAGCCCGTTCCATGTCAGCAGAAAACTATTCCTCCCCACCCCAGCACCAAGAGCTGGCTCCCAGCACCGGGGATGCTCCCCACAGCCCCCCAGGAAGCAGCTCCCCGGGCAAGCACCCAGCACGAGCAGCACCCAGGGCCCTGCAGCAGCCACCCAGCGCCTCCAGTGCTCACTCCAGCAAGCTGCTGCCTGTCAGAGCAGGATATTGCTATTGCATAAGTGAAGAATCCCTGTCCTAGAGGGAACAAAACAGATCTGATGGCTGAACCAAGGCAAACGTCTTCTCAGAGCATACAGCAGGGTGCAGAGTGCAGTGCAGCTTCAGCTGGGGACACCGCCTGGGTGCACGAGGAAGGCCTCTCCTCTCCTCTCCTTCCAGCTACAGTTCATCAATAAGTTGCAGCCCCAGATATGTAAGCAGCTAAATAGGTGAATTAAAAACAAAACAAAAAAAATACCCAATGTATTCTGGATTCTACAGAAGTGGCAGATGCTTATATTAGACTTAAACATCTCATTTTTTTGTGCAAACACGAAAGCTGGGATTCCAAGTTTGTAAGCGCCGCTCTGCAAGAGAAGCCATTTTAGCACTTGGTCAGATGTGGTTCTGGAAACACAAAACCCACCTTTAGACATAAATAAACGAACAAACCAAATATTAACAGATTTAAGTAGATCCCCTGCCCCTCACTGAAGCCACCAAAAGCAGAGCTCTGTGCCCCCTGGGTGATCTTGCCTTGAAGTCAGAGCTAAGGAGGCACTGGGATGACCCCAAGCCCGGGATGCGGTGGGGTGGGTCACGGAGGGGAATGTTCAGGAATCACTTCTTCCCCGCCACAGCAGCCCGGCCTCATGAGTGCCCTCTGACGGGTATTTCCATTTAGCATCATCAAAAATTTAAAATGCTAAAGATCAATTTGAAAATCAGATAAGCATTGCTTTGGACGGTACTGCACTGCTCTGCCGGCTGCCTTTGGGAACCTCCCAGCTCCATTTTGCCAGCAGCCCCTTGGAGTCACTTTGTAAAATCAAGATATTTTCTTGAAAACTGACTGCTGCACGTTTTTCCTTTGGGTTTTGTAGCATGTGTGTGTCTCCACAGGGCTCTCCAGGCCCATGAGCTGGGGCAGGCGGCTGCACGGCTGCGGGCTGGGCTCTGCCTACAGGACAGTGGGAGATGCCTGGATCTCCACTTAGGCAATTACTCTAATTAAGGGACAATACTGAAAGCCAAATCCCTGCCTGTTGTAAGGCAAATCATGTAACCTGCACGGAACAAGGTGTTTAAAAATGCTGAGTGTGGAAAACATGATGAAATATGCATGTGGTGGTTAACCTTGCTGTTGTTGTCAGCAAGAACAAAAATAATTATTTCTGTTTGCAGGGCCTAATCAGAAGCCTCTTGTTTAACAGATGGAAAACAAAACTGATTACATCCTGCGTGAGTGCGGGTTGTAAGACAAGCATGCTTAACAGGGATTCAAATCCTTAAAGGATCAAGGCATGGCTGTGGCCAAGTGCCCTTGCTTTTCACCAGTGGGATCTCAGCACATTAACTCAGATTAGGTTGGGACGGAGATGAATTCATTGCTCTCCTCCTTCCCCAACTGTGCAAATACCTCAGAGTGACTGCACACCTCAGCTCCAACACCAAGCAGACCAAGGAGAGGATACATAGTATGTTCAAGTGGTAAAATACTTTGATTTTCTTGAGTGGGAAACACTGTAGCACAAGTCACACTGAAATACTGCAGGGTTGCATTAAGGAAGCCTGAGCAGAGCAGTCCGCTCAAAGCATGGCTGTGAGCAGCACCTCTGGGCTGTAACCACGGAGGGAGGAAATGGGAAGCTTCCTCTGGAGCTGTAGGACCGAGAGCCAGCCCTAGCAAAATTTTCATTCAATATGAGGCAGTTCCATCAGGCTCAATTTAAATATTTCTCAGTGACACAGACACATGCAGCTCTGTGGTTTGAAATCCAAATGGGCCCAGCAGGCAGCCGGGGCGCCCTTTGAGGACAAGGACTGGCTGCGACCAAAGGCAGGTCCACCTCTGAGACTGGCAGCTCTCAGATGTGTCATGTCCCTACCCAGACCTACCAACTTTATGATACTTACGTGAGAGGAAGGAGCTATATAAAAATTTAAGATAAGAATAAAATCAATGGCAGGTTAAATTGCCACGAAGACAATGGGAGTCTATCGGATTCAAGGCTTAGAAAATATAAAGGTTGGATTTAACCTTACTCCTGTCACATTTTTCCTAACAAACCATCAGGTGATGAAACCAGCTGCACTGTGCATGAGGAGAGAAAGCACACGAGGGTCTTCTGCCTCAAGATCCCAAAATACGATTATTTCCTATTTATCTCCTCTATTGACTGAAAAATTATCCCTTGGCATGCTTTTAAGCACCTTTTTGCCCCCCAGCCTGGGCAGTGTCATTTCGCAGCCAAGCTACCAACACCTGTAGGATCAGAGCCCTCCTGCTCTCGAACCACATATGACAGAGCAGATTTACTTTTTCGTGATTGATTTATGCAATATTATCTGTCACCCAATAAATGCTGGAGCACAGAGGAGATAAAAACCTTCAAAGCAAATACAAATATTGTGATTTAGCCTAAACCAATATTTACGGAACTAAAGAAAGAAAGAGCCTGCTGTTAATTGCGTGGGTGCAAGTTCAGAACAGCGCTGTACAGAAACCCCTCATTAAGCTATCGCACAGAAACAGCAATTAAACACGGCTGGGGGATGCTGCAGCCTGTGGTAGCTGCTGGAGTTGGGAAAACTGCGAGGGGAGAACAAGGAACCAAGTTCCTTCAGCCCCAAGTTACGAGCCCAGGTTAACCACCCAGCCCTGCAGCCCCTGGGTGAGGCTGCGTCCCACTGGGGGTCACTGGTAGGATACTGGGAGCACTGGGGGACACTGGGGGTACTGGAGGGCACCGGGGGATACTGAGGGCTCTGCTCCTGCTGCCCTGCAGCCGCCAGCGGTGTCCCCAGGCCCGGCCAGCACCCAAAGGCCCTTTTGGGAAGGGGTCGGGAGGCAATTTGGCAGCCACCCTGACCCCGGGGACGGGGAGGGGATGGAGAGAGCCCCCGGCAGAGGGGATGAGTCAGCTCCACTCCGCCCGGTGTCTGCCGGTTTTTATTAATTTATTAATTTTTTTTTGAACAGCTGCCCCGAGCCAGGCCGAACCTCTCCCCCCACCCACCGGGGACCCCTCCCCAAGGCCGGGGGCTGCGGGGAAGGGACGATCGCTGCCCCCGGTCCCCCCCCCCGGTCCCCCGGGGGACTCCCCCCGAGGCCGCTGCGCGTTACGTAAGGAAACCTCCGGCCCCGTTAGCAGCAAGGAGCGAGCCCCCCACAACCCCCTCCCGGCACCCCAAGGACCCCCGGCCCTACCTGGCCCCCCCCCGAGGCGGCGGCGGCCCCGCTGCTCCCGCTCCCTCGGCCTCCCCCGGCCCCTGCCCGGCGCCTCCCCGGGCTCTGCGGCGGCGGCGGCTGCGCGGCGGCGGGCGGGGACGGGGCGGAGCGGGCCGGGCCTCGTCGCCTCACCGAGCCCCCGGAGCTGCCTCCCTCCGGGGCAGGGCCCCCCGACAGGCTCCGGGGAAAGCCCCCGAGAGACCCCCGGCAGCGCGGTGCTGGGATCTGGTGGGGGGAGGATGGGTTAAGGGGGGGAAAAGGGTAAGGGGGGCGGGGGGGGGGCTGGAGATGGTCCCCCAGGGAGAGCCCGGTGGGGTGATCGGGAGCTTTCTGTCTTGCTAACTCCCTGCTGGAGGCAGGAGGCAGCCCTCTGCTGAGCCCACAGCCAAGGGGTCCTGGTGGCGGAGCGAGGCAGGCTGCCCTCTGCTATCACCGAGGAGCAGAGGCTGCAGGATGAGATATGAAACCCACCCGTCTCTGCCAGAGCCTCAGGGCATTGCCCACGAGATAAGCAGCAGACTCATCCCACCCAGGACACTACCCGTGGTCCTGACATTCGCCCTTCCAGGCCCAGTGCCTGAGGGAGATTTTTGCCAGAAGAAATCGCTAGGAGTTCACATCCCACCCCTGGGAAGCTTTACTTATGGTTTTTACCATGATTTCTTGCCTACTTTTCCTCCTTTACACAGCAGGGATGGACAGCAAGAGGCATTTTCCCTGCCTGTCCTTTCTCCTGGCTCATGCCCTTGCTTTCCCAGCAGCATCTCCCCAGAGAGGCACGGCCTCCGTGCTGTACCCGCCGCGGGTGGCTGCACACCTGGAGGTCAAAGTCACCCTGCGTGCCCAGGGCATGCACAGCACTTGTGAACAACGCCCAGCTCTATCCCACAGAAATCAAGGGCCGGGAAGGCTGGGGCATGTCCCGGTCTCGCCCTGCTGCAGTGTCCAGATCCAGCCCGGGAGCTGCATTGCAAGCTCATCCAGGATCTTGGCACCCAGACTTCTTGCTTGGGTCTGGGAGTTCAGTTTCCAAAGTTTGCTTCCCCTCTTTTTTTTTCAGGTGGGTGCCCATTTCCTATCGGTCCCAGCAAATGCTCTTTCCAAATGATGGAAAGTTTCCGAGTCCACGCTCAAGCACAGGCATTGCGAAACTTCACAGACTTTAAGCTGGCTGTAGAAGAGCAGGACGTGAGAACACTTCATGCCTGGCAACAAGCACTTTTCTTGCCTGCAGTTGGAGGGGATAATGAAAGAAAAAGAGCACAAAGGAATGCTGCAAACCACAACTGGAAAAGCTGAGATCCTGCGTTAAAACAGAAACACCAAAGGTCTGCGATCATTGCTTTGTCAGGCTGTCTCCAGTGCTGTGAGCAAAGTCTGGGCTCAAACTGAAAATAAAAGGGACTTTCTGTTGAACAGAACCACGCAAGTGAAGTGGGGTGTGGGATTCAATGAGGTCTCAGGCATGTCTTAGCTTTCATGATGAGGTGGTGGAGGAGAAAGGCATGTGTGTAGCCACACGCAGACCTTGGAGAGCCAGCTGTGGTAGCAAAAGCTGAAGAAATTGTGCCTGATACCAACTCCGTGCTGCAAATAAAATGCACAGTCTGCTGCCATGAGAGAAACCCGTGGAAAAAAAAAAAAAAAAAAAAAAGGGTCCTTTTAAACATTTGGAGAGTTACTTCTAGCCACAGCCATTCTGTAGGTTCAGCTCCCAAAGCAAGCACTGGTGTTGACACAAGGCGAAGTCAGGCTGCAGACAGCCTCGCCGTGCTGCTGGCAGCAGCATGCGCTGTCCCTGTGCCCTGGGGCTTGTTGGAGTGTGCCCAGGGCTGATGTCACTCACTGTCCCACCAAAAGCCAGCCCAGCAAACATGGCTTGGGGGTTCTGCCAGGGTGCTGAGCTGAAGCTGATCACCCCAGAGGCAGAGGAGCATGGAAAGAGCCAGGGCAACGCGTGGTTGGAAGCAGGATGTCCCCATCCCACTTGGTCAGCCATGGCTGTGTCTTCACCCCGAGCAGCAGCTCCTCAACCTGTCCCACGCTGGAGCAAGCACAGCCTTGGCTCTTGGCCACCTGCTTGTGCCAGAGGTGAATCATGCAACACTGAGCCTGGCTTACAGCACACTGCCTGCCCGCCGTGCTTTCTCCCCTAGCATCATCCTTGCTGCCACCCCATTTTCTCCAATATATTGTTTTATTACTTCCTGGCATAAAACCTCTTTTATTTCCTGCATGCACACAGATTACAGCCTGTTCCCTACGTCCTTTCCCTAGCTCAGGAGATTTTTATGTCTCAAAGGACTCACAGCATGGTCACAAGCAGAACCAGGCAGAGACCTGTCCTGCCCATTCCCACTGCTGGTGCTGCCAGAAGTGGGGAACCAGACAGCTTGGAGGGTGTCCCCTCTGTCCCAGGCACAGGGAAATGTTTGCCTGGCACCTGCAGCAGCAATGAGGCAGCAGCTGAGCCCTTACCCCTCGTTATTTTGGCATCCATCCTACATGGATGCCATTTACTTGCTTTTGCCTGTTCCATTTTTCAGGGTCTGCTTGGTGATATCATCGGTTGAGTTTAACATTCACCGTCTGTCTCTGCAGTACGAGGCTGAGCATGATGCAGCAGGAGAGCAGGGGAAGGGCAAAGAGAGAGGACAGGATGTTCGGCGCCTGTGCAGAGAAAAAAAATATATATATAAATCACTACTTTCTGTAACATGCATCTACCAAAAGATGGCAGCAAATATCCTAGTATGGAGCTGGGCTCTTTTTCAGACATGCTGTAATTATCTCAGTGAGTGACAGAAAAACTGAGGAATTACACTAGATGTTGTCAAGGAAGAATATCTGTGCTTATATCTTCACTTTAAATGAAAGAGATTCTTTCAACAGTATAAGAAATCACCAAGAAGTTCTAAACATCAATTCTCTCCTTCATTTTGGCTGCTCATAGTTTGGGTTGTGCTACATCTGAATTTGTTTTGCCAGTTGAAAATAGAATAAAATGGAATACATAAAGATGTATTCCACAAATAATAAAGCCATAAGGAATTCATGTACCAGTTCCATCTAAATGCTCCTTGCCATCAGGCACTTTGTGTCTTGGGCACTCAGAGAGGATGTTTAACAGAAGTTTGGTGGAAAACCTGGAACCAACCTGCTCTTTGTTACACAAATCTGTCAACCAAAGGATTATTTGTAAGCTGTGTCCTCTATCTCCAATGGGTATAGCTGTGATCCCGGTTTGGATACAATTTCATAATGTACGAGCAGGGAGTAAATCAAAGTCAGTAGAGTTTCACTGCAGGTACAAACCCATGGGGTTGCAGCCCTGGGGCTGGATTCCCCACGGCGCCCTGTCCTCAGCTCTGCCTGGTGGGGCACAGCCCCACATCTGTGCTGGGCAGCAGTTGGTGGTGGTGAGGTATGAGGTATGGCAGGATCAGCCCTGCTGTATTTCAAAGTACATTTCTGATTAAATTCTGACATAAAATGGGGTCAGAAATACTATTTTCATTAATCACTGCTATATAGCTTACCTATGCAAAATTGTCACTTCCCCTCTGCCTCTCATAAGAATTTATCTGCCTAAATTAAAGTTTGGAGAACAAAAAACGCCCTCCTATTCCTTTGCAGCTTGTGAATTTTACATTAACTGCTAGGTCTAATTCAAGTACATCTTCATTCGTATCACCTAACATGTCTGAACAGCTGGAAAACTCATTACCCATAGATCCAAGATGCATTTGCTCACTAGAGTTTGCTTTGGCCCCTAATAATAATAATAATAATAATAAAACAAATAATAAAAGGTTTTCAAATTGTTAACTTGCAAAGAGTTATTTCAAAATCAGTCGAGAACATTCTGATGAAATGATAAAATAAGCGAGGATGCCTCGCTTATTTCAGCCTTTCTACCAAAGCAGCACCCAGCAGGCTGACCACAGACAGCCCCCAAGGTCTGTGCCATGCCAGAGCGGTGCCACACAGTCTGCAGCAGCCTGGGGATAGCAGGAGTGGGGAGCATGGCTGGGACAAGACCAGGGAGGGTTGCATTGTTTTTTTTTGGGGAAAAAAAAAAAAAAGGAGAACAGAAAAGGGGAATGCAATAAAAGCTAAACTAGTTCAGCTTCTTTTGATCTCGGAGAATAACAAAGAGATGTCCTGACATCATTACGCCCCTCGCTCACTCCCTTTGGGTTATGTTTTTATTTCCTGGAACCAGCAATGATCAAAGCCAAGCTCCTCTACACCACTGTGCATCTTCCTTTTCGCTCCCAACAAAAGTGGGGAAGGCTGCGACACCTCTCACACTGCTCCTGGGCCAGCAGGCTGCTTCAAACAGAGGGCTGGCAGGGGCACGGGCTCCTGCAGCCTCACGGTGTAGAGGCAGCCGGGGGCCTCCCCACCATGGGGAAACAGATGTCACGGTTTTTGCAACTTGAATCATTTTGGGAGGGCTGGAAATCTTATATCCAGGGCAAGACTGGCTGGAGAAGTTGTCCCTTCAAGGGCAGGGTGAGGACAATGTCAGTGACCACAGGGATGTGATGAGAGACCCCGAGGTATCTGGTGTGCCATCACGGCAAGGAGCTGGGACCGCAGGTACTGAGAGGTCTTCAGAGCACAAAAGACCAAAACAAAGAGAAGACATAAGTACACAAAGGCAGCTTCTGCCTCCCTAGTCTGCCCACTTGGTGAATATCTTGGTTCTAAGAAAGCAGAGGGGACAAGGACTGGAATCAGCACGTGGCCGAGGTTGTGAGGCACGGCCCAGGCCAGTAACCCATGAGAAGGCAGTGAAGGCATGCAGGGAGGGACTCGTCACACCTCATGCCCCTGCACAGACCCAGAGCCAGTCACTTGTCTGTTAAATACACACCAAGTATCCCAGAAAAAGGAAAAACCCAAAACAACATTTTCACAAGCCACGGCATTTTCTAAATCTGCATAACTGTCTTGTCTTGAAAGCAACACGGGAGAAGCAGCAAAGATATGGTATGTAAGATAAATAAGTGATAAATACACGCCAACCAAAACATTATTTGTAGTCTATTTACATTCAAAGAGCTACTTTAAAAGGAAGCATTGGTATTAAATTGTCAGATAAGACTTCCACATTGTGGTTACGGCACTGCAGACTGATGTGATTAATAGCAATACACTCCAACACTTTGTTTACCTTGTGCGGGACCAGACTGATGAATGAAAAATGAAACAAACAAACAAATCAATAAATAAGCTGTTCTTCAAATAAGGCGCAAACGGTGGGGATGGCAGAAGCTGACCACTGGCTACTGAATTTATTTGCAGGACCAGGCTATGGGAAATGCGCCTGCAGGAAAGGAATCCCAGAGCCACGGAGCTCCTTGCAGCAGCAGCAAGCTGCACATCAGCCCTGAATGCCATCCACAGCACGGCAGCAGGTTTCAGAGCTGTGTTTCAAGGATATTTCACCTTGGCAGACAAGAACTGCTGGAGCAACAAAGATGCTTGGCTTTGTCATCTTCAGAGATGGAATTGAAGCAGCAGAACACTGCTGGAAGCAAACAGGGCCTTGACACCAAAACACTCACATCCGATTGATATTTGCCAAAAAAATGCAAGTGGTTCAGCTCTATTAAAGTGATTATTTAATCAAGTCATCACTAGGCTTGCCTGACTGGATAATCCTGTATATACAGAGAAAATAATGAACCTTTTTTCCTTTAAAAAAAAAAAAAAAAGAACATCTGCTCATCAGCTGCAGCATTTCTTCTGCAGTTAGAGCTGAACAAAATACAGATGAGCAAATCTGCACATGGATGGGTTATCTGTGTGTGCATCCTCAGCCTTAAACAGAGCCACAGCCTCGATAGCCCATAACACAGGACACAGTTCAGCCTACAGGTCTTTAAACTCCTTTGGATCAACTCCCACACAGCTCCCAGACCAGTTCCACCACACCTGGGTCTCCCTGCTCACAAAAACCCCAGACACAGACTGGCCAACTAACGCTACAGCTGACTGGGAAGTGATGTATGACCAACATTTTTAATAGAAAAGTGATTTATTCCTAAAGGATATTTTCTACAGCTAGTGATGAGCATTGCTGGGACCTGCTGGTCACTTTCATCACCCCACTGAGTCTTACAGGGATGATCAGTGGGTGACTCAAACCAAGAACTCTTAAAAATTTCTAGTTCAGTGTTTACACAAAAATAGAGACGTGCACCTCTGTGAGATTTGCTTTCCTTTCTGCATCCAGCCTGGATTAAGTCCAGCAAGAAGGACAGTAATAATAATAATAGCTCACCAAAAGGATGTGGGTTTCTTCTGGAAGAAATTTTGCTCTTTGATCTACTCCACCTTAGAGAAGGAAAGGGCAATTTTCCTGTCGGCTCTGGGAAACACCGGTTGTGGTGTGGAAATGCAGTTCCATTATTCTGTAGGTTCCACACACGGCCCCCCCGGTAAGAGCTGGGATGGTCTTTGTGGGTTTTGCCTCTGAGAGCTTATAATGAAATAGTTGGGAAGCTCCAGAAAGGCCTGAGCCTGCTCTGAGTTGTGGCAGAAAGGGCAACAGAAGCCCCAAGAGAGCAAATTCTGAGTACTGACAAACACGTGGCAGATCACAACGTAGATTCTGCAGGAATACTGAAAGGCTAAGGCAGAAGTCAGCAAGAACCACTGACTTCAGGCTCCACACACACATGCACCCAAGCATTAGTCTCTATTTGATTGATAATAATTAGCACTACCAACATCTACTGTCTTTTGATCAAAGTATTTTCCTTCTGCCTGTCCAGAAGTCTCTTTTTGATCTTTGATCTTAAACTTTGATGGAAAGCTTTAGAGAGGGAAATTCAGCAGTGAGCGCAGCACCTGGCACACCAGGCCTGAAGGAGGCACCTGATAAACAGCAAACCCGTGACAAGGCACACATTAAACCACAGACGCTAGCACTAGTGCCAGGGCTTTTTCTTTACACTTGGTTCCAGCTAAAACACAGCCTCACATCACCCCATGGTGTGTCAGAAGTCCCCAAGGAGCTGCCACCCTGCCCGGTGGACCACTGCCACGCTGCCTCTTCAGCCTCTGCCCATATTTTTGCAGGCAGCTATTATACCAAGACAGACTTCATCAAACATGCTACAAGACCACTCCTAAAAAGATCACATATGGGATTTTGTTTATTCAGTATACGGCATTTCATGGGCTTATGTTTAGTGCCCGGGAAGGGTAGAAGGGGAACATCAAGCCTGGGCCACCCCTGGGGCACAGAGAGCAGGAGGAGGGAGGTGGCAGAGCTGCTGGAGAGCAGCACAGTATTTTGTGGGGCTATGGGGCAGATTGGGATGTGTTGTACATACCCTGCTGTCAGAAGGAGCCACAGAAGTACATTAAAAAAATATAGAGGGAAGAAACCTCACTGCCTGGTTTGCCCAGTGCTAGGACAAGAGCAGCCCACACACGCCATCTAGTGATGATAAGGTTTCCTGTGGTTGAGTTCTCTGAGAAGGACCAGAAATACTCTAGAAAAAGATGGAAATGTCTGGTGCCAGTGTACTCATTGCTGCTTTTGTAACCGGGATGCAGAAGGACCCAAGCAGCGTTTCCCAGCCAGGCCATGGAGCTGGGTGCAGGGAGATGTCATGGTGCCCTGGTGGAGAAGCTTCCTTGAGATTTTATTACAAATCAGTAGGCAAGCAGCATGCTCCAGAGCAGCCAGGAAAAAAATAAATAAAATAAAAAAGACATGAGCCAAGAAGGTCAGGAAGGAGAGCAACAGCCACCAGGTACATGGACAGGGTTCCAGCTTAGGACTCCTCTAACCCCCAAAGTTCATTTGAGCTGTGACAATCACTGCCTGCATCCAGTCACATCTCACACAGAGTTGTTGTAGCTGACCACTTATTCCAAGAAATATCCACCCAAACACAAGACATGGGGAGAAATAATCCGTATTTTCCTTCCCAAAAATGTTCATGGAAGGCAGCACTCAATTGTTGCCTCCATAGGAGGAAAGCTGCCTTCTCACATATGGTTTCTCTGACACACAAGGAGGAGAAAGAAGTGGGAGGACCACGTGTCCCCAGGAAGGACACATCCAGACCCAGACTGCTCCTCCATCCTCTTCCTCAGGCAGCTGAGGGCAGTTAGTCTAATTTGTCCCCAAAGCCACCAATTGCTCCAAACCATCCATTTCTGCTGTATTTCCTAGTGAAACACCTCTGAGGGGTGTGTTGTCAGGGATGTGACCCAACTTTTCTCTTGACTGTTTCAAATGCTGCAGTTTGCTGGGACCTTCCCCAGGACCTGGAAGACACCTCCAGATTTTTCCTAAGCTGTTTGATCCCTTGCTCCTTCAGTAACAAGACGAATAGTTTGATTCACTTTCAACCCCAAATGATTGCCCTTTTCCCTGAAACTACTAAAGATGTTATCGTTCATTTCCCTATACACCTACTCTCGTGTTTCTTTAAGTTTATCCCTGAAAGCCCTGAAATTCTTCATGCTCGCTTTTCATGGCCTGCAGCTTTTCTTTTAACATTAAGAGCATTGTTTCTGGCAAGACATTAAGGTATTCACCAGCTGCCAACCTGAAAGCCATAAGTGCCCCATTTGCATTCATATTTTGATAGTCCCTCCATCCCTACTGCAGCGGTGTCTCTCCCCCTCTGAAAACGCCGGTTGTCTCCATCCTTTTGGTCCAGGCCTGGGTTCCTTTGCTGGGCTTGGATCAGTCCCATCGTCTTCCCATCAGAGATTACTCCAGCTGTGATCATCACCAGGCTGGGGCAGCAACAGGGGACTCACTTGGCTTGGACCCCAGAAGCCTCGCTCGCCTCAGGTTTCTCGCCTGCAGAAATCTCATCTCCTGGTGGAGAGCTTGGAGCCCCCACGAATCTGCAAGTCTGGCAAGGTTTTGACAGGCCACTCACAAGCTGAGAAATAGTTCCTCTCCCATTTTATGCTTTCTGACAAAATCATGTTGCTTGTTTCCAATGGTGGCTGGTAGCCCTTGAAAAGCTGTACTACAGGTTACGTTCAACATCACTCCGAGCTAACAGCAAGTTTTTAAATACGTCAAGAATTACATTACAGCCTCGTATGGCTTCCACAGACACCCACTGATGGTAACATGAAGTATTGCTTGCACCTCTTCCAACTACAGGCCACGTTTCCCTGGAGGTTTAGCTCCAGGGCTGCTGATCCCTGTTCCCTTCTTCCCCGCTCAGTTCAGAGGTTGGTGCTCCCTGCAGCTTTGCAGTCCTCTCCCAATATTTTCATGTCACCAGACTTTATTTGGCCTTGTCCCCTTTTAAATCAGTTTCAAGACTTAAGTAAATTTGGCCCTTGAACTCTGAAGTGCAGAAATGTGGTAAGATGAGCCATAAAAATGAGAACAGCCCTCAAAAATTATGGCCAGTGCCATATAACTGGACAGTTGGCAGCTTTCTCATGGGGGGATAAATATCACTTTGCTCCTAGCTGCCCTGCATCCCTAGGGGAGGCCAGCTCTTATAGCTCTCCTTCAGCAAGCTCTCAGTGGATGGAAACACAAGTAAAGAAATTAATTCATCCCCATTTTAGGGGCAAAAAGACGTGCACTGCCAGCTGCCCACATTTGATGGGTATCCCTGTACCTGCTCAGGGCTTAACCACATAATCCAGAGATGACAAGTTAGAAATTCCCCAAAGAGTAAAACTCACATTTGCTGCTTTCAAAGCCATGGATGGTATTTCCCAGCTGCAGACTCTTCCTCGTTTGAGTCTGCAGCGCACATGGGAACCAGGGAGAAGAAAGACTGAATAAACTTTATTTTTTCCTACTATTACTGTGCAAAAGGCACCTTCTGAGATTAGTTATGGAGATGAGCACCAACAGCAGCCCTCTTGGAAGATACCTGTGCACAAGCTCTTGCAGATATCTGCAGCAGCAGCCCCGCTGTGACCACGTGCAGTGCACGTACGTTGCTGCTCGAGCCCCCAAGTGGAAACGGGCTGTGAACTTTCCCAGCACAGATCACACACAAGGCGTTAACATTCGGTTCTTCTTTAAAGGCAACTTTGACCTAGTTTAGGTCTTCCTTTCTCTTTCTTTTAGCTCCTTTGGCTTACACAAGCGGTTCTGGAGGAGCTCAGTGGCTGGGAGGCGGCCCTGCTCGTCCCATCCCACCGCCCTTTCCATCCAGCTCAAAGCCTTGAGCTGCATCTCTGCCAACCTCCCCTCCAGCCCTGACTCTTCACACCTCTGCCTACGCTCAGCCAGCACACGGCAGACTAAGCTAGAAGTTGCAAGGCTGGCAAGAACTGCCCGAAAATGCCCCAAAAGCTCCGCAAGCCTTGCGACCAGTGGAGTGTCACGGCAAAGGTGCAGAGCCCTGCTCTGCACGCTGCCTCTGAGCCAAGTAGGTCACAAGAGAAACGAGGCAAGGTTTTCCCCTTCTCGAAAGAATCATCATCCGCTCTTTATGTGGGCAAGGAACACGCAGTGGGAGCAGCTATTGTAGTAACGTATCTTATGGCAGGCTTCTTGTGCAAGACTCACTTGCAAGCATTTTCAGGAAAAGCGTCATGTTAAAGAAGATAAAAGCTTTTAGCTTTATAGGAAGAAGGTTTTGGGGGGGGGTTTGTGCCCTTTTTTTTTTTTTTTCTTTTTTAAAGTCAGACTAAGCAAAAATAATTCATATTAATGATGACTATTCAGTGGATTTCCTAGCATTTGTGCAGACTTCCCTTACAAACATCAGGTCTCTCCAGCGTCAAGTAAAATGATTGCACTGGTGAAGCTTTCCTTAGGCTAAGCCTGCCAGCCCAGACTCCAGGAGATGGGTGGCAGAAGCATGACCTAAATGCAATTAAACCAGATCCACAGCCCTGTTCCGTGACAAAGAAAAGTTAGTGACAATGGAGCTTTATTTTGGCCAGAACAAGTAAAACAGCAGAGCTGACATACTGCTTGCTAGTACCCTATCCAGTACAGTGGGGATGAATTTTTCTGAGTCAGTGTGACTGTCCCACAACTTTTAAGGGTTCCTTTTTCAACCTCTCAGAAAGCTGATTTAGTAGCAGATTTTGTCCAGCCAAAAATTGTCCATCCAAATTTCCCTTTTTCATACGGACTTACGCATCCTTTAATACCTTAGAAATCAAGGAACGAATCATAAAATCCTGCTCCTTCACTGTACTAAAAATGAATAGAAAACAATTGCTCCAGAATTTTGCTGGCCTCAGCTATTTATGCTCTTAAGAGGAGAAATAACATATTGGGCTGGGCTGTGACTGAGAGGGCTCAGGAGGACAACACTAATGGCAGCATGGCCAATGTCAGGTGTATGGTCCCTATTTAGGAGGCCCCAGCAAGCTGTTTTAAATAAAATTTAAAAAATAAAAGAAAAAGCAAAATTCCTCTACTTAGAACAAAATAATTCCACATGAACAGCTGAGGTGCAAGCAGCTACTTCTGACACTGGCAGAGACCAACCTTGTGGTTCTTTGAACATTCGCCTGGCACTTGACCTACATCTTCCTCCTACTCTTCCTTTTGCTTCTGTATATTCAAATTAACTACTTCAGGGAGTTATCTGTTTCTCTGTGCTTAGCAGTCACGCGGTCTGTAACAATATGGAGCCTCACAGATCAATCCTGTTCTCAGCCTCTAACACCTGCCACACACCTTATTTATGCAGCAAGTCTCCTCCCTTTAAGCTGGCTCTTGAAGAACTGCTGAAGCCCTCTCATACCACAACAGTCAGGTTGGAGACCTTCACTGAAACATAAATAGGATGTGCTCTTTGAAGGGTTTTAGGAGCTAGCAAGCAGTTTCCATTCAATCTAAGAATATTTAAGCAGAGCTGAACACAACCATAGCCTTCACAGAAGCACGGCTGCGTACCAGGCTGCAGCTGCTTCACCTGACTCATTACATGTGCTAATAGGAAGAAGAGCTTTTAAAAAAAAATAAAACAAAAACCTTTTTCAACCCCCTGGGCTGGTGCCAGGGCCAGCACCACCACAGGCTGGCTGCGGTGCTCAGCCCGCATTTCCCAGCGAGGACCGAGTCACACAACAGCTGCTTTCTGCATCAAAAGATGTAGGTCCCGCTGCCCTTTTCTGGTGCGTCATGTGCTCTGTAACGAATGTCAAGAGCTACCGGCTCGCAGTGTGACTTCTGGTAAACCTTCTACCTTGGTTTTAGAGGTATCAGTTACCAGGGGCCACTTGGAAGCACCAAGCGGTTCAGCTCCCCAGTACGTGACAGTGTCAGACAGGAAGAGAAATGGGACGAAGAGCAGCTGCTGCTGTACCTAAAGTTGCTTCATTTTGATCTTGGCAGGGCTCATCTATGGGAGACGAGCCTCTTTTCTTTACATCTCCTCCCTGGACACAGCTGGGGCTCCACAGCTCATGCCCAAGCAGGGTATTGAGCATCAACCTCACCACCACTTCCTGGGCTGCCCCATCACCCCAATTCTGGTCCCTCGTGTGACAGCCAGGCTGGAAGGAGGTTTGGCAGCTCCGAGCAGCCAGGGTGGGAACCTGATCCCCCTGAGCATCCTCCTGTCACCTTGCTGTGCTGCATTGGGTGCCATCTCTTGTGGTGATCCACTACAGCTGCTTTCCTCAACAGCCAGACACCAGTAAAGCACAGCTTTACTGTTTCAAAACCTCCTTCCCACATGCAGTGGACACTGAGCAACCTTTCACAATCCCCAAAATCAGGAGTCTGCTGGTGTTAGCAGTGTGGTCGGTCCAATGGTGTTTACTCCGTTACAAGTAAGCAGTTTGCATTAATGGTGTGCAAGGCCTTTAACGTCCTTGTGTTACAGAAGCATTTAGACTAATTACCAAAATCCACTTGAGAAAGTGCGAGTTCCTGCCACCCCTCCCGTTTCATTAGGAATAGAAGATCAAGAGGTTAAAGACCGGCCTTTCAAAAGTGACTGACACTTAAACGCCTTGGCAGCATGGCCCCAAGCAGTCAGCATGAGGCAGTGCCAGAGCTGCAGTGCTCTCCCACAAAGACTTCTGCTGCAAATGCTGCTTATGTTCCTACAGACACAGACCTCTTGTACCCTTGGTAGCAGCCCCATTTGCTGATACGCAGAGAGGTGCCTTGGCAGGGAGTAGAAGAAGGTCATAGAGTCAAAGAAAGTCAGGTTGGATCTTCCGCAGGTGCCTGAGAAGAGCAAATTTCCACTGCTCTTACAGTCTTCCTGGGCCAGGTGAGGACATTTGGAAGACTGATATGGCCTTTTTAGATATTTCTATTGAGACACTTCCATAAAACAGAAGCAAGTGATGCCACAACAGCTGACGGTGCCCTTATTATGACAGAAGAGCTATTCCCATGAGAAGCCCGTAGGTGTGCGCATTCCTCAGCACGGCCACATCTTCCAGGTCAAGCACTGGGTGTTGTTTCCTGTCCAGCTATTGTCCTGCATTCACACAGGTCTTTACCTGGGTACACCACAACTCTGCCTATCCCATCAATTATGAAGAAAAATTAAGGCTTTATCAGAAGCAATAACATTTTTGGGCTCTTCTCATATGCAGAGCTAGCAGAGGAAAATGTGTGCAGCTCTGTGCTATAGCAGACAAAGCTAGAAGCCTGGATTTAGCCAAGCAAGCACTTTGCTACTCCAAGAGCATCCTCATGTGAAGTTGGACATGTTAATTTAACACAAAGAACAGCGTTATGTTGGCATGGAGATCTCCTTCCCAGGTTTTTTAGCATTCGAGACATTGGAGATGAGAGCAATACTACCCATTATTTCCTAATAAAAATGTTAAGGGGTCATTTTATTTTGGCATTGCAGTATTTGGTTTCAGGAGGGATGCATTAGGGAATACAAACTCGTACAGAACTGATTTCGCACTGTGGCTTGCCCCACCTGTGAAGGAACCTGGGGACTGCTGGTCAGTGAGACAGACTGGCTCCTCTGTGTCAGTCACCTTGACAGAGCTTGGTGCAGGATCAGCATCCTCTGGTGGGTTCTTCCAGAGATCTGGACATTCACGGTGATCGAGATTGCATCTACCACGGCCACACACTTTGATCCTCATCTGTGTGCTCATGAGAGCTTGTAAGTACAGCTGAACACTGGATAAAACACAGGAGTGGATGTTACTGACATTCTAGGTCTTTTCCTTCTAAGAGATTCTCTTATGTGCATCCTTAAAAATCCCATTTAGGTAATTCTTAATAAGACCTCTATAAATTCCCTGATACTTGCTCTTTGCTAGCTTTCTCACTGCCAATAATTATCGTGGTTTGCCTGTCTCCCAGCAGAACCTTTCTTACTTTCCTAATTAAAATTCCTTTGCGGCCATCATCTAAGAACTCGTAATCCAAAAAACTCAAGCCATTGCACAAACCAGATCCAAGTCATACCTAATATGAGCCCATTGCAATGGAGTCAACAGTTACACCCAAAACCAAAGAACCAAAGCCTGTAAGGAGCACCTGGACTCCTCCAGCCTGCCTTGCTACCGCTGTGGGATTGCTCCCTACACCAAACCTCCCTGAGATTTGTAGCATTGTAGTTTTCAAGACACTAATCTGTGCCTCTGGGATCTCATTTCCGGAGGCATAGCTGGATATTTCATCTGCATTTGCTTCTCCCCACCCTTACCTGCAACACCACGTGCTGTACTAATGAATGGTCGCATCCCTGGTGCTGAACCCCTCCAGCATCACAGCCTGCGACCACCTTAAGCACGGCTCAGCTAAGCTTGCCATATTCTGCTGGTTTAACCTTTCTTCTCCAACACCCCAAATACTTTTTGCCCTTCTCACAATTCTTAATTAGCTAAAGAAAAACCCCAAACCCCGGTGATGCCCAAACCTGAACACAGCCGCTGATGAGGAATATGTAACATCATGTGGTGGTGGGTAATACTCCGAAAATGCCCATTTGTCTGAATAACTGAGATTCATTCCAAAATCATGCCTAACATGGAAACTCCAACACACCACCCTAATACCAATTATTAGCTTCAAAGGCAGCAGCACAGACTAATGCTGTAGACAGATAATATCATACATCCCTATATTAAAGCAAACACAAATGATTTAATTTCATTTCAGATTCACCTGGAAAGTTCTGGCTCTCCCGTTTATTGCACTGGTCCCTGTGTGTCATGAGAATGGCATCAGCTGTGCTCACCACCCCACCTCTGCCCCAGATGTCACTGCTGCCTGCCTGCCATCATCACACTGCGTTTCTGAGAGCAGATACTGGGTGCACAGAGGTCAAAATAAGGCTCTCAGGAAAGAGCTAATGGTTAACTTTGGGTATTAAAAAAGAAATAACACTTTCACCCAGGTTTCAGTGGTGTTCTCGTCTGGTTGATGTTACTAAAATGAGTATCAAAGCAGCTTAGAGAAGTTTGGGCCATACAGTGGAAGTTACAAGGTACCTTCTGATTCAACCAATTCTTAACAGAGCATTTTTTTCAGTTTAGAAGTGTTTTAGCAGCTCGCAGGAAGATTTAACTAGCTCGTTTCATGGAATAACGTGTTGCAACACGTGTCGGGTGCATGGTGCATGACAGTTAGTCTACACTGACTAATCCATGTGGGTCCTCTTGGAGAAACTACTCGGGTCAATGGGATTGTCCAAGCTGAAACTGGCTGTTTGTGCAAGCTTTTGTATCAGCCTGTGTTTTCTCAAGAATTACCTCATTTGTTTCGCTGCAAGTGTCTGAAGGTCTGCTCTTCTCACAAGCACTTCTCTAGCGCCCTGCGGTCCCGGCTCTCTCTGTTCTGTCAATAAAACCTCCAGGGAGTCATCCCCAGCCCTACTCCTAGCAGCATCCCACACTGGGTTATGCAGGAAGATGAGGAACAGACCACGCTGGAGTCCTCCAGCACATGGATTCTGAGGAAATGCAAGGAAAGGGGATAGCATAGTTAAAAGAGAATATCTGCATAATGCATATTTACCTTAAATTGCCAAGAATACATTCCATGAATGTTTTTATATGTCTTTTCCAAGGTTTCTGGCTTGACTTCTTCGCAAAGGGGCTTTAGGTCTCTCAGCACAGGCTTGCACATCTGGTTTCATTCACTAAACAGTTTGTCTCCTCATATGATAAAATCAAACCCGGCAGCTGACATATCTGAGCAGAGAAGAGCATTGCCGAGCCATAGCCAAAGCTACTGCAGTCCGAAGCTGGATCAAGACCTCACAAAATACTTTATGAGCTTTTCTCCAGCTTCTTGGGTGAGAACTCATTGCTCCATGCAGCAGCAGCCATTGCAGGGCTGCCAGCATTTGAGATCTGAGAGGAGAGAGCGAATTCACAGGCAGCTCCAACAGGGTGCAGACAGCAGAGCAATAACTCCCTAAACCCAGGCATCAGCCGTTCAGCTCCTCACTGCCAGAACACTGCTTATGAGAAATCCTCATGAAATAGGGATGGAAACAGAGCTATAAAAATGTTATACGGTTTTGTACAAAGTGCTGCAAAAACATGGAGTCTTATTTATATTCTCCCCCAACGCATCCTATAGAATTCTATACTAGAACCCAATAATCCTTTTAAACATGCAGGTTATAAAACAGCAGAAACTTTGGTCATTAAATTCTACAATTCTCTCTAACACTTGCATCTCAGAGGGACTCTCTGGGGCCTTGAACTGTACATTAGGAGTGGTCAAAGCCTTTGGATGCTTCACTTCATGTGATATAGATCTCTAGCCTTAGGGCTCTCTACCAATTCCCTTTGCTCACTTGGAGTGAAATTCACTGCCATATAGAGCCAGGGCAAGGGCTGTGCTTCACTTAAATCCCCCTTAAACTGTCAGAAGGAAAGGGTATTGCTAAGAGCAAATTTGGCAAAGCAGCAAATTTCACTGACAAAAATAACACCAATTGCTAAAACATGTCCAATGCATCCCCTGGATCATCCCATGGCTATCAACTGGTGACTATTTCCCCTCACCCCTAAATTGTTATTTCCATCTCTAACCTTCTTTCTTTCCAACATTTTCACAGCTCTTTGTGCTGGCCTAATCCAAATAAATTTTTAGAGGACCCTCAAGAAATTACTCAGCCTTATCCGTTGGGATCCTTATAGGAAGGAGGCACAAGGGGAGCATTTCCATTATGGGGAGCTCACTCCATTAAGCCCCATGAAATGCCAAGTCCAAGCATACAAATCCACTACCAGGAATAGCAAATTGTAATCCCATATCTCAGGATAGGAACAAAATGCATGTTTTCAGCTCATCACTCTGAACTTTTCCAGACACTGAAATCTAGAAACACATCCTCCTAACGGGGGAGCAGAAGTGGTCCAACACATGCACCCAGTGGGACACAACCTGGGTTTACAGCCCAAACGCACACGTAAATTGCTCAGAAGTGCACAAAAATAAGTCATCCTTAGAACTGATTTCCAGCAGCATGGGATAAGGAATACCTTGCATAAGAGTGCTAGGACTTGAATTAGGATCCTGCTTTTGCTTTTTTGCCTTTTTTTTTTTTTCTGGAGAAGGAGGAGAGCACACAATGTGCCACGCATCGCCTGGCCGTGACACCACAGAGCAGGCAGGACCACGGCACTGCTTCTTGCAGCAAGAACGTGCAGCAGGAGGCAGGTGTCCAGCTCCAGACAGGCTTTAGGATGTCCAGCACAGACATGCCCCAGCACCAGCAACCCATGCCTGGTCTTGCAGCAGATCACATGGCGATCCCTTCCAGGATTGCTGCAAGCAGCCCACTTTCTTTCCTCCCTGTCCTCTTTTTTCTATTTCCCAGTAAATTGCTGCCAACTCTTCAAGAGGACCTTCCTTAAAAGAGACCAGATAGATGCACTTTATTTTGAAAGGAACATTTGGCAAAAAAACCTGGTCTGCACCTTTGTTAAAGAGCAGGGATTTGGTTGGCTCAAGACTCCTGTCTCCACATTTTGTGGGGTTAGAGGTTGATGGAGACTTTTTTCCCTTTCATATGGCACTACACAGTCCTCAGCATGCACCAAAGCAAAGGCACAGCTGAACACATGGTATGAGTGTGGGCACACTGGGAAGGGCCCAAAAAAGACTTCTCATAACCACCTGTGACAAGTCACCAACTCAGGTCTGATTAAATCCTGTCCACTACTCTGACTTAATAAAACTTCCCAAAGTACCTCTTCACTTAGAATTTTGTCCCACAAACAGCCCATGGCAGCTCTGTGGAGGTCACAGGGACAGGGTTACAGAGCCAGCAGTTCCCAAATTTACACCCATTTTGGAGAAATCTGGTCATTGTTATCATGGGAAAACTCATGTGGCCTGCTCCAAGGCCAAGGGCCAGGTTCCTGCCTGTCGCAGAGCAGCACCTCGTGCCCCCACCAGCAGCTGGAGGCAGGTCAGAGCACAACACGTCCCTGAGCACAGGAAGGTTTGCCACCTGAACTCCAAAGCACGTTAAAACATTTTGTCTTCACAGACCTCAGCTGTAGTTGCCTTATTTTTGTTTTCACATCATAAAAGTTCTGCCAATTATTTTTAAACAGAAAATGAGCACAATTAGGGGAATGAGAAAGGAGGAACCCAAAAACTGACAAATACGAGTTTGACCTGTGCTGTCCGAACTTGCAGGTAATGGGTTTGTGTCCATTACCCCTACTGCAAGTCCCAACTGAACACTTTGAGCTCCAGCTTCCCGGGAGATGCACCACGGCGCTGCGGTAATCATGTGTCAGCTGAAACCGAGCCAAAGCCCCAAACTTCCTTTCACAAAGAAAGTAAAAACAGATTCTATAGAACACCTGTGTAAAATATTATACCCACTTCATCGTCGCCCTTAACTTCAACCGTCCCTCCCCACGAGACAAGTAAAGATGTTGATCCTCTGCTGATGAGCTCAAACCACGCCAGGGAGAAGGATCAGAAACTTGGAAGTATCACAGTAGGTGTCCAATTAATCTTTTGGACAAGGTCAGCAGAAAAGGTAAGTGGATTTTTCCCCATGCCCTAAACACGGTTTATTATGCTGGGCGCAGAGGATTGCCACACCGAGATCAAAGCCTGACGCGTTACGCAGAGGCATTAACTGCAGGCTTGCTGTGTGCCATGAGATGCAAAACCAAGTTCCTGTGGTTGGTGGAGACCTCATGACCTCTCACAGGAGTTGACCACAGCATCCTGGTCAAACACCAACACGTTAATTACGTTTTGGCTTCAAGTGTCCTCCGCTGGCTAAGAGTAAGGGAACTTTTCCTCCCAGGTGGTTGGCACCAGCCTCTCGGTGGGCGAGGGGCAGGTGTCTGCATCTAGCTGGTGAGGAGCTGGTACCTAATTTAAGGCAATCTATAGGTAGGCCTGGACCTTGCAGGAGCAGAGCTACTACAGCAAATAGTAAGCAAATGCTGCTTTCTGAGCATCATTTCTCCTTCCAGGCCCTGATGGCTCTTAGGGCCTCACCTGTAGATAAGCTGACCTCCTGTTTCTGCCTCTTAATCAGGAATGAGCTTTTTAAAGTCTTTTAATTGGCAATGCTCTGAAAGTGGATTTGCTGAATGTGGTTGCTTTCCTTTTTTGAAGAGTATCAATATGCAAAAAATGAAAGCTGAATCCTTCCTTTGATGGTAAATAGACACAAACGTGCTATCTATGTTAAGATGCACCTTCGTCCCCAATGCCATGGCAATGCAATGCAAACACCGCTCAGTTTTCCAGGTCAGCAGGGTTGCTGGACACATCCTGCCTGCTCCCATGCATCCCAGCACTGGTGCCTGGCCTCGGGGCAAGGGAGGTGACCCCTGTGGAGCTGACAGCTTCACCACTAGGAACATGGAACTGGGATTCCTTTTGGCAATGTGATGTGAAGTTACTTGAGGCCAAAAATTGCCCCTTATATTCACTCATCCCACTCCAGCTGGAAAGGAACTGTATGCCTATGCTGGGGAAAAGAACTGCCATTTTGTGATTGGGGCCATTCTTAAGGCAAAAATCCTGGCTCCAGAGAGACATCAGTAAAATTCCCCATATGAAAAATCTTTACAGAATGATTTACCTTCATCAGCAACCATTTTATTAACTTCTTCACCTTCCCCTCATCTCCCCACTAAAAATAAGCTAAAGCCAGAAATGTATGGCTCCTTTCTATAAATATATATATGCTACTATAATCAACTTTTTTTTTTAATGGTCAAGTTTCAGTTCCCTGCCCTAGGTACCTATCATGCAAGCTGTATATGATACAACATAAAATTTATTTCAGCTGAGATCTCATAGCTTAACTCAAATTTGGACCACAACTCGTAATTCTTTCAGCAAGTTGTATCGAATTATTACAGCTTCCTTGAGACACCCAGCAGCTCCTTCTATCAGCTTGCCATTTCACCGTGATTCATTAGCCCCAAGCTCCAGCCAGGATTAATAATTTAAAGAAAAAAACAGTTAGCTTAATTGGTCTAAAAGCAGTCATTTTCCATTTTCTGTCCTTTGTGAGGGTTATGCTCTTGTTTTTTCAGATGTGGCTACCTCCAGTTTTCTCAGAACCATCCCGTTTGCTTTCTCTCCCCTGCTCACGGGGCACTTGCGGACTGGAGAGGCAGACACACAGGGGAGGTATCTTTAAAATTAAAAATAGGAAACTGAGAAGCCACACGAAGCACTCAGCGCAGTGGATGAGACAGAATCAGGCGCATTGCTGGGGGCTGCATGTCTCGCAAGGACGGTGCTGTCCCCAGGGAGGAGACCTGCCCACGGCCCCTCTTGAAACCTTCAGCTGCACAGAGAGACTTTGGCAACTGGAGAAGTTAAAGAGTGAAGCCCATGTGCTTCTCCATTTTATTTTTTTTTATACCGAGCTATGCACCCAAAACACACAGCCAGGACCAGCACAGAGCAGGGGCAGCCGCAGGCACCACTGCAGGAGCTGAGGCTGCCCCGTGAGCTAACAGGGACTGTGGTGGAAAGTCCGATTTTACCTTTTCCCTCTCACTACTTTTATGACTCCTTCCTCCCTTAAGCACAACCCTATGAGCAGCTGGGTGGCCTGGCACTTTGCACGGTGTCCGTGGGGCACAGAGGGCTGGGCTGGTGAGGCGAGGAGCAGCCTTTGCAGAAGAGCTGGCCATCATATTCCACACGCTGTGGGCCACCAGTGACTCACAACCAAAGCAAACTCAAACCAAAGCTGCACATGGGGAAGAAACGCCTAGAAGTTGCATTATTATGTAAAGCGAGTGGGATCTGCAGTGCTGAAAATCATTTCTGAGAAACCCACAATACCAGGCAGGGTGCCACAAACCCTGTCCTGCCCATTGTCCCTTCCCAGCCCTGGCAAGGGGAAATTACTGTTTTCGTTTACAGCTCCATCACTTGCTTTCCTGCATGTAAACAGCCCCTGTAAAATCGGGGCACTGCTGCACACAGGCAGCATCATCCCGAGTTCTGCACAGGATGGACCACAAGCACAACACCAAAACCCACCCAGGGCTGCTGAGGACACAGCAAGGGGGTAGAAACCCAGGATAAATGCACAGGATTCACTCCCCTTCAATTTTTGAGCATTAGACAGGAAAATAAGAGCTGGGCTTTGATCATGAGATGCAAGTGCTTCATGCCAGAGGGGATGGCACAGGGAGCTGAGCAGGGGGTGCCTTCACCATACATTTCCTTCATGAGCTGAAGCAAACCACTAAGTAACATAATCACGGCTGCACAATTAACACACACACCCATCCGCACAGGGTTATTGCCAGAGATCCTGTTGGTCAGACAGAACTCTCTGCATTTCCACTTTGCAATTGCCTGAGTGCTTGCAAGCACAAAACTCTCCCACAAGTTTTTCCTCTGCACCCAAAGAGCTGAAACCAAAGACTTTCAGCAGAATCCTCCAGAAACAGCCACAGAACTCTTACCATGTACGTTTTCCTCCCTCAAGCAGGCAGAGCTACTCCCTAAGAGGGGCATGGGGGGAAAAAATCAGCCAGATAAAGCTGCGCCCACACCTGCAGGCTCTTAACTTGCAAATTAGTAAAAACCAGGGCTGATAACTGGGAGAAAGGAATGATCATGGGGGCAAGCTACGGGGCAGAACAATGCTGCCCCTGCAAACCAGTAGCAAAATGCCACTAGATGGTGACAGTGCCCACAGAAATTCAACCACCCAGGAGAGAATCCTCTCCAGCGCAAGGCCACTGTGAGCTGAAATAGTCTTTTGGGGATAAATAGTTAGTATCTCCTGATGTAAAGCTTTAATTTAACCCATGCTAAGGTGAGGAGCAGCAGGAGGCGGTGATTTAGTGATAAATGAACGAGTGAGAAAATTCACCTGCTCAGTGTGAGCCTGAGCTGGGTTATCTCCGTGTGGCCTACATGAGACATCAATAAACTCCATTTATCTTCATTTACTTGTGACTGCTCCCCTGTGGCTCTGATGTCCACCACTGAGCATAACGTGTGCTGTAGGATTCAGCAGCCTCTCCTGAACAAAGCTGATGGCCTCCTGTGGGCCATGTCACCCCCTGGTCCCCAGGCTCAGGGCCCTGCCCATGCAATGCACATTTACATTTTAAGCTATTTTTTACAGCACTTTCAACATAACACTTCAGCAATGCTCTTGCAGTCCGTTAAATTACATGAAATTCAGGAATTCGGTAAAAATGGGTGGTTAGAAATAATCCATAAAGTCTGCATGCACCAGTGCTGATAATTGTGTTGTCCAGTGGATACTGAATAGGATACTGTCTGGGAATTGTGTAGTAATTGGTTTATTTGTTGTATGAATGCTTGTGTTATGCTTGTGAAGTGGCTCCTGGGCCACTTTAATGAAGTCAGAGGTGTGTGAGAATGAGACCGTGTACTTCCCTATTTCAGCTACGTGTGTGACACGATGTAAGACACTGGATTCATCTTTCATTTTACATTAATCACCTAAATCACGCTTTAGAGAAAATGCAAGTTTGTCAGTAAGTTAGTAGTAGAGGAGAGACTTTTTATTGGCATTTAATAATCGTCATCATCTCTGCTCAAATAACAATGGATAAAATAATGGCTTGCTTACATTTGGCAGGTCATCTCCTTACCATAGTTCTCTCATCCAAAACCCCATCTAAAACCCGAGGAGCCCAGCTTGAAAGAAAACTACAATACCCAGATTCTTAAAAAATCCATCCACATGTTGTGACTTGCTGTTTGTTAGACTTGTGCTAGCTCCCAGCTTGCTGCAGTGTAACACTGGGCAAAACTGGAGCGATTGCCATAATTACAGCAGAGCAGAGAGCAAAACCACTGTGTTCTCTTCTGCCAAATAAAGCTGCAGCCGTGATGGAAGGAAGGGAAATGTGGAAAGGACAACTTGCAGAAACTGTGATGAGATTTGCTAGAATATAGGAAAGATAATATTCTTTCAAAGACAGAAAGATAAAAATCCTCTGGGTAACTCTGAAAAATAGGAAGACTACCAAAGCATAATTACTGTCTGACTACGGGCCTTGTCTAGCTCCTCCGTAAGCCAGCAGAAACTTTCTCCTTTCTCCAAAATCTCCTATAAATCCAGTTGTGTGGGCACTGCAGCCCAGGGCACGGGAATCACCTTGCCAAGCAAGAACAAATCCTCCTGGCGGGGCCCTGATGCGAACACACTCAGTTACCAGCAGCAGGGTGGCCGAGGGTGAGCATTGGTGCTCTGGTAGCATTGGATCATTTCTGCATTCTGATAAGGGGCTTGAAGTGCTACAAGAAAAAAAAAAAAAATATATATATATATATATATATATATGAAAAAAAAAATGAGAGTATGTAGAAAGAAAAGGATTTCTTCTCTGCCTTTGTAAACAGCTGAGAAGTGCATCTGTGAAGCATCTTCACAACTGCCTTTTGGGTGTTTCTGCAAACACCACTGCCCAGCTTTGGTTTTCTGTTTTTCAAGCTCAGAAAACAGAGTTTTCGCATAGAAGCATGCACACACGTCGCTGTGCAAACTGAGATATTCCCATTGCAAATCCCCTCTGCTTAAAGGTGGGACAATTATTACTCATTTCTAAACAAAGCCTCATCTCTTTATTTGAAAATAACTCATTTCTGAATGGAAAAAAAATATATCAGTGAATTTTTTCACAAAAAAAAAAAAAAAAAAATCAGGTTTCGGTTTTACGGTGAGTGTGAAACACCCTATTCTGCCAGTTTTCACTTTTATTATACATTGCATTAATTTGCACAGCTCTTCTCTTACCCAAGCCAGCAAGACCTCTCACAGCAAAGCCAAAATTTTGCCTCTTCCAAGCCCACCCAAACCTTGGGCCACATGCACATGGGTCCCATGGGCACAGGAGGAAGAGGAGGATGGGCTGAAGGGCTGAAGGGTGTCCTCGGCTCCGAATGTTGTAGGACCATGGACCCAGCAGCAGAAAACCTGGCTATAGAAAAGTGTTGTGTTAGGAGGCGCAAATTAAAAATCACCCCTCTCAAATGATGCTCTGGCTTCATCCTGGCTGTGCAAGCATTTTTTGTGAAAAGTGGACACCAAAACTCTGCTTGCATGCCACCACCCGCTCTCAACGTGGAAACAAAGACGGCAAAGAAATTTGGAAAGAAAAGAACATCAACCTAGATTGTATTGTGTGCTCACCACCAGGCCTCGGGAGGTTTTCTCTGCTCTAACATTTCTTTTGTGTTCTCCATTTGGTTTCAAGCAGCGCCACACCGCAGGGCTCTCAGGCTGAGAGCTGGGAGGCAACGCCACAGGCGCAGATCCCAAACTGTGGTTTCCTGGGCAGAGTTCTCTGAATTGCCCCCAGACTGCCACAGGTCTGCAGCTCACACGCCTAACAACATTGTCTCAGTGCCAGAGCTAGCACCTGAGCTTGCAGCAATCTCCACGAAAACAGCTCTAAAAACTTGACGGGAAAATGTTTTTACAGATTTACAGATGGGTCAGCCGAGGTGGTGCACGGCCGGGATGGGCATTGCTGGAAATCCTCACACAGCCGGGGCTGGGGGGCTGCAGGGGGGGATTCACACCCGGTGCCACCGCCATGTGGCTCTTTACAGGGTTCCCCTTTTCCACCTAATGATCTCCGTCGTTTGCACTGTGCTGGGCTCCCAAATTCCCTTCAGCAGCTGTAGGAAAAGCCTCGTCCCCACACCAGCTCTGCTGAGTGTTGTTGCCTCTGTTCGGGAGAGCAGCGCTTCCCAGCGTGGCCCAACCTCGCCCGCAGTAATAGCAGGGCTTCGTTATTGTAACCCGTGCTACCAAGATGACAATTATTTTTCCAGACACACGAAAACCAAAAATCATTTAAATGTTGCATCATATAAACAACCTGATTCTCAAGCATGGGTTCACTTATTCCGTTCTGAAACAGATGTGCAGCGGAAGATGACAAAGCAAAGGGAAGAGACCACCAAACAAATGTTTTCTGCAGGCAGAGAATTTGTCCAGGTTCCATTAAAATAATCTGCCCTGTCCCAGCAGCGAACACAGCAAGCTGTCGATGGTTTCCACGTTTCCCCAACTTTCTGGCACACACATGGAAATACGTTGCTGTAAAACGTACGCAAAAATTTCAGCCTAATTAAAGGGCTTTTATCTGGTTAAAATCATATCTTGCGTCTAAAAAAAAAAAAAGACGTTTCCTTGCCTGTGTGTACTAAATAGCATCTTAGAGTATTAAAGCAGAAAGGAGTTGTACGAAGCTAATTTACATGACACTGTTTATTGTCTTCTGTTTGTTTTTGCATGTCTCCCAGTGCAGTCTCGTCGCTCCGACCTTTCTCCACCAGCACTTTCTAATCAATGGCGTTTTCAGACTCTCTCGCCTGAAAGCAGGAGACAGGACGGTTCAGTGGTTAGGGCACTAGACAGAAATGCAACTCCCTGCTGCCAGTATCCCGTGGGAGCCCGGGCAAGGTGCTCGCCCGCTCTTTGTCTCAGCTCCCCATCTGTAAATCACCATTTTCCTAGGGCTCAGCGCCGTCCCGAAGCCTTCTGTCTGCGCACCGTAATGAGGTGCAGCCTCCGCGAACGGCACCGCCGTTTATCAAAAAAAAAATCCCAAAACGATTCCTGCGAGCTGTGCGTTGTAATTGCAGCAGTAATGAACCTGTAGGTAAGGCGTAGGGCTTTGAAGGCAGGAGACATATGAAAGTGTGCGAGGGCACCTCAGTCCCTGGGGTGCAATGTAAATCCCAGCTTTCCAGGCAAACACCCTGCTCCAAAACTGGAGTGACTTCGTTCGGGTGTAAAGGCTCGGCTTTAAATAGCACAGCTGTGCTTTATCTTTCTATCTCGACTATTAAGGAGCTCTCTGGTTTTCAGCAAACTGCCACCGGCCCAAGTGATGTTGCTGCAGCATATGACAGCGGTGTTTGAAATAGGATTAGACATAGCAGCAAGAGATGATCGTTTTTCTCCTTGCACTCTGTGACCAGCTGTCCAGGCTTGGCTGGAGCTGCACAGATGAGTGTGTAGGAGCAGAAGACAACAGGACCATCTCTGGCTCCATCCTGACATCTTAGACTGATGTCATGGCCTTGAAGACACAGCACAAAGCAGCTCTGTGTCCTCCCAAAAGCACACCCCTGTGCAACAGACCCAGCACGGGCATCTGTGATGTGCCACCTGTGCCTGTCCCTGAACTGCTTGAGGTGCGGGCACCACGCACAGCCCCAAAACCCAGGGTCTGCAACCTGAGAAAACGAAACCCCCAGCACGTCAGGGCAAGTAGGCAGTGCCAGAGAAGTAAGTGATGAAGCAGCCTCACAGCACTGCCCTGGGAACGGAACCACTGCCACACCAGCACCAGCCGGGGTCCTCCTCTGGGCCCTGTCGGAGCTCAGGGTCCCCCAGCAGATCTCTTTTTTTTTTTTTTTTACCCCTGGAGCCTGAAAACACAAGCCCCAGCTTTGCGGTTGCTCTTGAGCAGAATCTGGAGAGCACCTGGTTTAACGCAAGCAGCTGCTCTCTGCCTTCTGTGCTGCAAAACACTACAGGTAGCTGAAGGAGAGGATATCGGTATAGAGTTCTCCACTTCAAACAGATAAAATCCATCCCAGACTAACAGAGTCCATGAGACTGCCAGCTGTCTGGCAGCCTGCGGCCCACGTTAGCTGCTTTGCTGACACAGGCAGCACCAGGATCTGGCCAGCCCTGCTGTGGCTCCTGCTGGTGCGGGGCTGTGGGAACGGGAGGTAAAGGGGATAACCCCAAGCACCGGACCCAAACATAGGGCCAGCACCCAGGCAGGGTGTCAGGCTGTGCCCTGGCAATTTAAGCTTGCAATGATGTGAGAAAAAAACAAACATGAAATATTGTATAAAAACTCATGGTTTGAAACTGAACCCCCAGAGCTTTGCCCGCGCTGATGGGCAGCTGAATTTGGTGGAGTTCAAAGCTTTGGGGTGCACCCGAGGCACATCTCAGGGGGTCAGCAAGATGCTCTGCTCTTTGGGGTGTGACACTGCGTTCTGCATAGGTCTGTCCAACCAGCTAAAAACTCTCCATAAATCCAAATGCATGTGTTCATCACAACTGCTGTGGATGCCGGGTTACAGGAGCATATGCTCCTAATGTGTGCGCCGCTCTCCACCAAGGCAAACACTTTTATTTTCTAAATATTACAGAGTGAGCAGCTCTTCTGTGTGTAACAGAACTTATGAAAAGGCATTAAAAAAATTATCTGTTGTTTCCCTGATGTACAGGCTAGCACAGTAACCTATCATTCAGTTACCAGTAAGCTCTCACAACCATAAAACACACACCACTGTAAGCAGACTGAAAATAATAATGCCTACAATTACTGGGTAAAGCTCAGTTTGCCCTAAAACAGCAGTTGGCTCTAATTACTTATATTTACCTAATTGCAACTTATCACGCCCCTGAATAAGCGTGGATCAGCAGCGCTTTCATGAAGATGCCTCCGAACGCCGTGGTACGCCCCAAGCCCTGGGGTGCCTGTTGGGACTGTGAGCACCAGGAGCTAATCCCTCCTCACCAGCTCCCGACGGTTCCCAGGGCCAGGCCACCCGGTGTCACACCGTGTCACATCGCCCTGCAGCAAGGGACCCCAGCCAGCCTCAGCTCACAGCTCGGACACTGCCCCAAGTGTCCAGGAAGGACGGCAGGAGCTGGGTTTGGTTCCTCCGGATAACGCGGGCACCAACCGAGCAGACGCATGCAGATGTTCTCTGCAGCAGGAGGCAAATAGCTAAAAGCTTGTAAATGCTGTAATGCTCATTTCTGCTACGAGCTGCTGATGTGAATCACAGGTACTTATTCAGCAGGATCTTACAGCATGTACTTGATTTAGCTGTGTACCCTCGGTACATGTTGAGATGCTTTTCTGAATCAGGCTCCCAAATAACTAGCCTATATCTTGAATTATTTTTTTCCCCCTGAGGTTTTACATAATATTAAGAGTTAGAAAGAAAATTAGAAAGGAAAGGTTTCTTTTAAAGAATGCAAATAATCCCTTTCTTCTTGCCACCTGTCTGCAGGAATTTCAGGCAGAGATGGGCTGAGGGGCTGAACCATGAGGATCTTTCCAGGTCTGCAGCTGAGCGGTGCAAGCACGGCAAGTGCCACCCCTGAGTTGAGCAAACAGCACAACAGCACAACTTTCCAGAAGAATGCATAACGTCAAGTTTTAAATAATGCTCTCAGCTCCTGAAACAGGTACTGGAAAAAAAAAAATGCAGTAGAATCAGACAACCATTTGGGCAGAAACTTAGCTGGAAACAGAAATAAAGAGCAAACAAAGCACGTTACTGGAAGGGCCTGCGTGGTCTGGAGGGCAGCTCGCCCCTTGCCCGATGCTGTGCAGAGCACCTGCAGCTACCTCCCCACCCTCACACGCCCCAGCACACCCCAAAAAACTCCACGACCTTGCAATGAATCAGCCTCTCTGTGCAGCTTGGGAGGCTGTCACTATCATTTCAGCATGTCTCACTCACAGTATTATTACTAGTCATAATATCATCCAGCTGTAAGCTGTTAAAAAAAAAAAAAAAAAAAAAAAAAAAAAAAAAAAACACAGCTATAATATTTAACTCTATGGACATTTTGCTGTAACAAGACTTTACCAGATGTTCTGCCCCTTGATTATGCATGCCACAAAAGCATGTTTTATAATCACATAAAACAAAGCAAGATGAAAGCCATGGAAATGCCTGTGTGTTCTTTTCCCAATGCAGCTGCTTTCGAGATGGTTTTTGCATCTGTCAAGCATAAATCAAAAGAGAAAAATGATCCTCAAAACTAGCCCATTTCTTGATAGAGGCAGTGTTTTCTGTCACAAACATTAGTCGATGTCAAGAATTATTCTTCATTATATACTTCCACTTCCCACACTCACGGGGAGGTTAAGTTAAATGTTATTAAAGCATTTCCAGTCCTGGAATGGGAAGCACTGAGAATTTCAGACTGAACTGCATTTATTGATTAGCATTATGAAAAATAAATGATGGGTACTGCTTGTGGGGGACATATGTTAGCCATAATTCCTAATTTCCACTCCTAACAGAGCCAAAACACACGTGAGTGTCTACGGCCAAACCTCTGGCCTGGATGTAAGGTGCTTTCATACTTTTGGGGGACAGGCCAATTGATAGCTGGAATGCTCAGATAAGATTTGAGTAAATATTAAATATTATTGTTTAAACTTTTCATGTGACATCGCTGAGGCTCTGGCAAGCAGGGTATCATCTAAATGACAAACATGCTGAAGTAAAAAAAAAGTGTTACTGCATAAGCACAAAATGCAGTGATACCAGAACGAGCACCCAATTTTTTCTGACCTTTCCTAAGCAAATTGCTACTGCAGGCAAGTCTTCGGCTGTACGTTACCTATATCCTGTATGAATGAATTCCTTTTTTGTGTGATTGTTCAAAGCCAGTATGTCCGTTTCTGTAGAAGCACCCACAGGATCACTGAAAACCACATATTCAGCTCTTGTTAATGTCACCAATGACGTACCAGAGCAAGTACTTGTTTGTCCTGAAGAAATACAGGACTTCCACCGCTCGAGCATGAGCCCTGCCGAGCGCCTGTTCAGAAAAAAAAAAGAAAAAAGAAAAAAAAAAGTTGTTGACATTAGAGGAAAAACCAGGTTTCCTGTTTGAACTCTGACAGGTACTGGAAGATATGAGTAACATCAAATCTTGGTCTGCTCTAAAGGCAGTCTGTGGTCAGGGGGTTCTCACATTTGTTTGTGTGGAACAGCTTTGAATTGTTTGCAGATACCGCGCAGAAGAAACTCGGAGATGCTTATCGTCGCGCAGGGCCTGTTATGAAATACATGCATTTGTGAACAGGTTAGAGGAGATCAAAACGGCTCCAGATGATATGCCTCACATGCTGTAAAATGTGGTAGATGCTCCCGAGATACCTCCAAAAATATCACATGTCGCAGCGTTGTCGAGTACAGGCAGCAGCCACCTTTATTTCCATTTCACGCTGCATGGCAGGCGAAAGGAGTTTGGGGGATTTTTTTCCAGATCATTCTTCTTTTGTGCGTGCGTGCCTGTCTGACTGTTCAAATTAAAACTTTCCCTCATTACGATTTTCACTAACGGAGCTACCCAAACAGATCCATTGCAAAAGAAACAAGATGCTGGAGAAAATGCTTAAGCCATCCCAGCTTTGCTCCAGCTGCCCCGTGCTGGTGCCACCGCTGGGCAGACTGGGGACGATGCTGGCACAGCAGCATCAGCTCTGAGCTGCTGCCCAAAGAGCCAGCAGGGAGCCCGTGTTTCAGCCCGTTTGGCAGCAAAAGGGAGAGATTCAGTGGGAGCTCTGCAGGCAGAGCCCAGGAGCTGAGAGCAGGAGCAGCCCTGATGCTCAGCCCAGCTTTGAGGTGTGCCAGCGAGAAGCACGTGGTTTGTGGCAGGCTCTCCAAAGTGCTCTGCCAAAAGTTATCAGTTATCAGCTATAACTGATAACTTATAACTTTATAACTTATAAAAGTATCTCAGTTATCAGCCCAAAGTGCTTCTGAACCCCTCTGTCCTTCACAACTGCTTCTGCCAGGCTCGAGGACCGACCCCTCAGCATCTCTGTGCTGCTAACAGTGGATGAAGCCTCGCCAGGGGACTCAGCAGCTCACGCAGAGCTCAGCAGCTCTCCCTCCAGCCCTTGGAGAAGGGAAGGAAGAGCCCAGAGGGCACTGCTTGGTCCCTTCCCTGTGATGAGCAGATCCCAAACTCCTGCATCTGCTCTCACGCTTACGATGCCATCTCCTCTTGGCCACCCCTAACGTTGTATTACGGTACCTTTGTATACATGAAGCTAACCCTCTATTTTCTTTACTCTTAATGCAAACCATCCTTTTTGAAAACTACTAAGAAAAGACCTCCCAGAGCTCTGCTAAATCAAAATCATATCTGGGGATATAGCTGGTTCATAGCTTCACATTGCAACTTCGTAAGTGAGTAACTTAGAGCTGCTATGAGTCGCTAATGGAGGCAAAACTCTCCTCCAAACCACGAACCCCTTGGCCATGCCATCACCTCTCACAGCCCAAACTGAGTCCACACAAAGCACTTCCCCCAAACCAGAGGCAGCTCTGCACATGCATGTGATGGAGACGTGATCCTCCAGGAGGAATGCTCTCCTTGGAGGACATCAGCAGCTTTACCCATTCCCATGAAACCACCAGGCCAAGGCAGCACAGATGAGCTGAACATTCCTCCTGGGCTGTGTCCTGCTAAGTGATCCCCAGCTGATGGGGGAAAGTGCTCTGCACCACCCAGCACTGGGCCTTCAAAGCCATTGGCGTTAGAGCTACCTCAAACCCGCAGCTGATGAGACAGTGCCAGAGAGCTCCTTTTAAACACCTGTGGTCCCCCAGAGCTAAACATTTCCCATCCTTACAGGCAGCAGACCAAAAGGCAGGGATGGTTTGAGCCAGAGACTCACCAGAGGCAGTGCTGTGCAAGCCTCTTACCGGCTGATTCTGCCTATTCTCCTGGATTTTGTTTAGATTTATTTTTCCAGCTGATGTGTGCAAGCCTCTTCCACTAGAGCGAGTGCTTACAGAAAGCAAATGTTCATCTTGCATGTTGCAGTGGAAGCAGGGGAAGCAAATTAAAAATTAAAACAATTCAATCAAGGAAAAGAACAATTCCCCACAACAGGGCTAGCCAGTTGCAGCTAAGTAATTGGGCTCTCAGATCTGGGCCACTCATAAATTAACTTAGCTTAAAAAAGACTTTCTTGAACTACTTTAGTAACTGAAAAGTTTGAAGTGAAAAAAAAAAAAAAACAAAAAAAAAAAAACGCTGCAAGTTCCTTAGACACCTGATGCTCAACCCCTCAAGGAGCACCTGGTTAGAGAAAGAAACTCAGCAAATAATTATCCCCTTAAACCCTTTGGGTGTTTTGTTTGTCTTCATTTCTGAGCTGGAAATACTTAAGATAAATTCACAGTTTTCTATATTAATTTTTGTAAACTTAGTGAAAATTTATTTACCCCTCAAACAACAAATTTTGCCAGCTGGGTTTGAATTGTCTGTTCTGGTGAAGCTGGCACAAAAATGCAACATGAGCAACACGTTCCCAGCGTTCTGATTTGAAATTCCCCTCAAATCTCTGGGACCTAAGTGTGTGGTTAACTTAATGCCTGTGCTTAGGATTTTCCTGAAGCACAGCTCTAATTGCAAAAGAAAGCAGGAGGGATCCTCCTTTCACTGAAACCCTCTAATTTTTCTGAGGATATCAGAATTAAGTCATTAAACATTAAACTTTTTTGTAGTAATTCATACAAATGTCATTAGAAATGGACTTGCATAATTAAAAACTGCATAAGATGAAAGCTAACAGTATCAACAGTAAGAAAACCAAGTAGATTCATAACTGGAAATAATATGGAATTAGTTCAGTATTGCATGACGGTAGGGAAAAAAATAAAAAAGGGAATGCTGGTTGTTCAAATACAGCACTACAGCATCATAAATTTACAAGTGTGAAGGGTTTCCTTTAACTGAATACTAATTTGTGGACAACTTTTGAATAACTTTCAAAGTGAAACTGTTTAAAGCAACACATTACAGGTCTTTGTTCCTTTGAGACTTCAAGTACTGATGTGAGCTATTACATTCCAAGTGCTCCCCATTGATTCAGCCTTGCTTTAGCAAATAATAAGGCCAGGTGTGTTTACACTCTTTGTAGGTTTTGAGTATTAATGGACAATTGGGAAGAGAGTCAAATTTAAACAAGAGATAAGAAAACCAGATTAATTCAATTATTAAATATGATTTGTGTTCATTATATTCATTAAGTATGATTTCATTAAGGAATTTTCCCTTTTTATTTAACTCTCCACACTTAAGTGCTGTTACCAAATGTTTTGATTCTTATTTGAATAAAAAAATTACAAGGAATAATCCTCTTAAACTTATTTAAATTTTTCTTTTCAACTTTCCTTTTAGCTTCTTTTATACGTTGGATTTTGAGACAGTTAATAAGATGCAATGGGGCTCTGTGCTCTGAGCAAAATCTTCTTTTATTATAGCCAGACTTTCCAGGTAACAAACACGCGATCCAGCTCTGCTTGCTAAATCCCACCAAACAGCTCTCAAATTCCAGCCATCGGCTGCCACACACCTTACGTGACTCTAGACGAGTGAAGCTTTTTCAGAATATTACCCGATTTCATCTCATCAAAAAGGACAAGCAGAGGCCAAGAATCAAAATAAAGTGTTGGCTTATTAGAGAGAAAAAAAAAAAAAAAAAAAAAAAAAAAAAAAAAAAAGCATTTTTAAACCAAGCAACTGATTTTCAAAGTGTCTAAATCTTTTCTCTTTTTTTTTTTCTCTCTCTTTTTTTTTTTTTTTTATATACTTTCAGAATATCTAACCACAAGCATTTGAGCAAACTAGAGAAAAGAAACTGTTGGTAATTTTCTGTAAGTTTCAAAAGACAGCAGGATATACACGCCGTTTTATGTTTCTATGTATAGAGACCTACTGGCAAACGTACAGTGGAACAAAGATAGACATCTAGATATATTTGTACCTACCGTTCATGTGCCTATATGGAGATAGATTCTTAATTAGATAAGTAAACAATGGAAACTTTTAAAATTTGTAGTTTGAGTGTACTAAACTCTATATTTATCTCTCTTACTTCTTTAGTAATAAGGCTTTCTACGCCTTCCCTGAGTGACAGCTGATCTCAAGGCATCGCTCGGGGTGCGTGGTAGGGCAGGCGGTGTGGTTTTGGACCTGCCTTTGACCTGCACTGAAACACAACTAAATACATAAAAGTGAAATAAATATCTTTCATGCTCTTAACACCAAAGAAATATTGGGTTCGATGTTTATTTTTATTTTTTTTTTAGCAGAAACATCATTTCTGAACTATCAAGTGAGGTGATTGCAACATGGAAGAACTTGAGCAGAAGTCGTGTGGCGAGATAAAATTTTAGAAATGTGGCTTTATAACCGGTGTGGTGACCTGGGTGTTCCCTGAGCATGGGATCCAAGGGGACCAACGGGCATCTAACTCCAGATGGGAAGAGTCGAACAATTTCCAAACTGCAAAAAATAGATACCTAGCAGATTACAAACCAAACACATCCAGTCCTCTTGTATTTCTTTTTTATTTTTTATTTTTATCTCTTTGCCTTTTATTAACACGCTGGTGCACTGATCTAGCCCCAGGCTTATTGCCAGCATCAGCAATAGCAGTTGCTGCTGCAAGATGCTCTCAGACAGCTCTGGGCTTACACAGCCCCCAGCCATGCTCGTGCTGGCTTTGGTACGAGCAGGGCTGCAGGTTACTCACCCAGGCACCAGGCTGGCAGAAAGAAGCAGCCAAATGCCAGCACCGTCCCTTCACAGGCTCCTCTCCCCATCTTTGCCCAAAGATACTGCTCATCCCTGTCGCTCAGGGACTGGGCCTTGCCTGTCCCAAGGATCAGCAGGGTTTCCACTAAGCCTCAGAGCTCAGATGAAGCCTCAGTGAAGACATTCCTGTAGCGTAATGTCCTAGTTTATTAAAAACTAAAAAATAAATTAAAAAAAATAAAAAAATAATAAAAAAACAATTCTAGGGTAGCAGATGAACAGTTGTCCTAAATCTGTAAAGCTCTGGACATTTCAGCAGGACTGTGACAACTCTCACAAATTCAGTTTCAGACCATGGGGTCTGAGATCTCAGGAGATCTGTTCACAGGTTTCCCAGCACTGCTGAAAGAGCTCTTTAACTGTCCACAGAAATCAATCACTCCCAGCAAACCAAAAAGCAGTTTTGCTTATTTTTATTAAGCTTTCTTTTCTCCTATACTGGCAGGCTTAAAGGAAGCAAAGATATAAAACAGAAATATTTAAGAGAACATTCATTAATTTGTAATAGCTACAACATCGTGTGTTTCAAAACCCAGTCTCTCTGGGAATCCTGTGTTAAATAATCATTCCGATAGTTACACAGTTCCAAAGAGGATATATATTTCTTTGCAACCAAACTTTAAAAATTAATGAGGGGAAATAAATAAATCCAGCAGAACCCAGATGATGACTCTGACCAACTTTGCTTTCTTAAAGAAATCTGATGGCTTTAAAAGCTTTCTCCTTCTATCGTGGTCTGGAGTTTGGTTTTAACTATAATCAATGTCTTCTTGGTCATTGTAATAAATGATAAAAAGCACAACCTTAATAAGTTGACAAGAAAACCTGTGCATAAGACTGGAATAAGAAGCAGACATCAATTAATAGACTGAAGGCTTTTCCCAGACTCAGCACTCCATTCTCCAGTAAACTTCTCCAAGGACTTGTTTCAAGAGCGCAGATACTGGAAGGGCTGCCAGGCAGCAGGCTTGGGAAAGAAAAAAAAAAGGAGGTTCCTGGAGAACACCATAGAAGTGCGTGTGATCTGAAAGTCTGTACAATGGGCAACCTACCAGTGAGCAGGGGGAAAAAAAATAGAAATAAGCAAGGTCCAGTGAAAATGCCATCCAGTACACTGGTACAGGAGATCGCTCTTGTGCAGAGAGCAGGGTTTATAATCTGTTTACCAAAGTGTTCTTCTGAAGCAGGCTCTGTAATTTCATTCCTTCTTGGACATCTAAAATAGTCTCTGAGTGTAGGACAAAATCTAACATACAGTTAGGTAATACAAGTAACAAAACCAAATCCTTGAAGATATTGCTGTGTTTCATCTTAAGCAAAATATTAAATTTGTGCATTCACCAGAAATGAAAGTTGACATTCAGATGCAAAGCTAGCCTGGGATCTCCTATTTATGCATTTCTTCAAGCTTCACATGAGCTATAAAAGCTGTACAGATTTTGTGATAATCCCTTGCTTTATTTTATTCCAGGCTGGAGGGACAATAGAAAGCAAAAAGCAGCAAAAAGGATTAGTAAAATATCCTTGCCTTTTTAAGCAAAATGTTACTCTTAGGCTGTAGAATGTACTTTTCAGTTGGTGAAATTCTTAATCCTATCAAACCTTTTTGTGATTTTCACTTTCAAGGTCTGTAAATATTTTATTTTCAGCCACAATAGAGGCCATTTATAACCCCTTGATGTGTTGCTGGGGCTCCTATTGATGCCTTTCCAAGAGTCTCTCTAGCAACAGATTTCTTCCTAATTTTACCACTATCAATTTTACCCAGCCTATTGCACAGCTGGTAAACTCCAGAGAACCTCACGAAATCCAACACTAGGAAATCACCATGGAATTTTATGTCTAGATTTCAACACTAACTCTTCAGCAGCTGGAAATGCAGGCTAGAAGCAGTAATTCTGTTCCTGCAATGCAATAAAAGTACATGTTAGTACCACTATTTTTAGCCAGTACAAAGCTTCCACTTCCCCAAGCTAAAAAAAGGCAGAGGTGAATGAGAATTGTCTGCAAAGTGTAAGTACCTACAAGCCTCTAAGTGTGCTTGCTCTGAGTGCTTTTTGATAGTCAGGACAATCCCAGTTTACTTGTTAAAATCCACACCAGCTCCATACATCGGGAGTTACAACTCCACTTTTCTTCAGCTTTCTGGCTACAATCAGCTCCCAGCTACACTTTTTTTCATGGGTCATCTGGACTTACCTCGACCTTCTGCTCCCAGTCCTGCTTCTCACCTGGCCTTGACTACTGGACCAAGTGCCCAAACCCAAATCATGCCTTACCCATAAGCTGCCATCTACACTGCAGGATTTCCCAGACAATATTGTGCAAATGCATATGTGCATTGTAAAAAACTACTATGAATGCAAACTTTCCTAAACCCTTTGATGACAGCAATAGAAAGTGGGACTGCGAGTGCTGATGTGATGTTGCTTACTTGCATTTCTCATTATTGTAACAAGCAGTCGAGCTACAGGCACTACAAACCAAATAGCAGCCAGGGACTAATTCTCCTCTGATTGCTATCCTGCCGCTGATAAAATGTTACAGCATAGACAAATTCTGCCCTCAAACTTTCATATAAACACACATACATAAGCAGCCCCGCGAAAGGCACTCGGCAGTATCGTTCCTAATTAGGAAGACGAGGCAAGGCACAGCATTTGTCTGCTTGAGGAAATCGCAGGAGAAGCTGCACCAAACCAGCAACATCACGGCACCTTTATCTGAATGGGAGCAAAACGCACCCGTAAAGGGCAGAATGGGAAAGGAACTGCATGGCACTGAGTCCCAAAGACGCACAGAGCAAACCCAGCTCCCTCAGCCCCAGCCCTCCGCTGCTGCCATTGCCCTGAGGACAGCTGGCAGCTCCCCCGTGGTGCTGGTGCTGCGCTCACCACCCAGACAGGAGAAAGTTAATTCTCAAAACAAAAGCCTGAGCACGTGGGCAGGCTGGCACACAGCACCTGGAGTTTCAGAAAGCTAGCAGTTCACTTGGTTTAAGTTTTCTAAATTTGCTGTATTTCTGTTTTGGTTTTATTGCTGTTCTGTTCCACCTCCTCTCTGTCTTTCAGGGCCCCTGTTGTCAACATTACTTAACTGGAAAGGGCTTTCTCTAAACATTTCCAAGTAGCCTTTGGAAGGATATCTTTCCACAGCCCTTGAAGTTTCTACCGAAATTATTTTCCTCTCCTATCTTAACAATCTTTTTGCTTCAAGAGTATATTTTTTCTTGCTCTGCTTTTTTAACAGGCCTCCACATGGCCACGAGCCACCAGTCAGAGACTTTCCATTGACTTGAAGGAGCTTTAGTTCACACTTCAGGTTCAAAAGTTTTCTGCCCCTTCTCATCTTCAGATCCATTTACCGCAGCGCTTCCTACCCACACAGAAGCTCGTTTGTATGAGCTGGAAATCTCATGAGACGGTGGCTCTCAGGTTGTTTCCAATTCCCAAAGAAGGCAGTGTTTTTGCCCTCAGGCGGTTTCAGTAACTCCCATTCTGAACTGGCAATAAACATAATTTTTCAGGCACCAAAGAGCCTCAGGTTTATTCGGGTTTAGATAAAACAGATGGGGGTACTTGGCCACTTTTAGCCCTATAAATTTCATGAGGTTTGAGTAAATCTTTAGGGCGCATGCCAGAGTGGATACCCCAATACCAGTTCCCAGGCATCCGGTCACAGCACAGGTGAGCATTGAAAACTCATTATCAAGGGGATGCACCAAGTGAGGGTCTGCAGAAAACTTTCTCAGATTCAATTCTGTTCAATGTTTTCCCCAAAATCAGGGATGAACAAACAGAAAGGGCATGTTTAGACTTGCAGCCGATCTGAACGTTGAAGCCACTACTAGTATATTGAAGGGCAAGATTAAAGTTCAACATGATCTTTAAAATAGAAATAAAAATTGATGAAGTTCAGTATGGACAGGTCATTAAGCACAACAACAACAGCAAAAAAAAAAAAAGTAAGCACTAACACACAGTATCAGATGCACCTGGTGAAGAGGTTGTAGTGAATACAAGCCAGATTGTTTCAAAAAAGTGAAAAAGGAAGCACCAGACTGGTGTGTGTATGGAGTATTTCTGGTGGGATATACAACAAAATGTTTCAGTTGTGTTCAGCATCACTGTGGGCTCACTCTGGGGCCTCAGCTTCAAGTATACAGAGCAGCTAGAGAGAGTGCAGAAGGCAAAGAGGAATGGCTGGACCACCTGAAAACAAGGCCTGTGGGAGAAGACTGAGAAAAAGGGATTGTTGAGCCCAGTGAAAGGACCACCACTAAGGGAATGGCATGGTTACAGTCCATAAGTGGCACTCAAACAACAAAATAGTTTATTAACCACATCCGCAGATGATACAATAAGGATGATACACTTCAGCTTTGGCAAGATTCGGGTTAGAATTTAGAGAAACTCCAGTGGCAGGGTGCACTGGAACAGGCTGATTGGAGAGGCTGTGGCGTTCCCATCGTGGGGAGTCTTTAAGAACAGATTTAAAGGTTTTTCACTGGAATGACAAAGGTAGCTTTCCTTGTAGTGGTTCAGGGGATGGGTCAGAAGACTTGAGAAGTCCTTTCCTTGCTCATTAAATAGCTGGCTATGGTTAGGTTCTCTGGGAAGATCAAAGTGAACACTTAGCCAAGCACAATGCAACCGTAGGTTCACGGATGTTGTAACAATACAACTTTCTGGATTTTTAAACCCTCAAAAACAGTTAGCAGCCAACCTTGCCTGGAAGCTCCTGGAAGCTGATGCAACTGCACTCTGCTGCCAGAAGTCTATGGTGGGAACGGGGAAGAGTCCACCTTGATTGCTTTTCACTTCCAGAGCCACAGGGCTCTCCCAGAACTGGCTTAGCTTGAGTAAGAAGGATGGTGCTCCAGTCTGTGTCTAACAATCAAAAAAAAAAAAAAAAAAAAAAAAAAAAAAAGCATTGACAGATCTCTCTAATTTTTGGTCAGCCTATTTCCAATCCTACCCACCATCTCACCATCCCTTATTCTCCTCCACCACCTCTTCTGAGCTCCTCCATCATCACCTTAACATCTGAGCATTTAGAACAACACTAAGATTTTGCCCAACAAGGGAGACAGAATCTCTCCCTTCCGTGTCTTTAGAGAAAAGATCAATGCTGAGATCAGCCTTAAGGAAATGAATACATGAGGTAGCAAAAAGATGAGTAACAATAACTGTCAAACAGGGAGCAGAACCACATATTGTTTGAGTGAAGCAAACGCTGTCCCAGGAGCCTCTGCCTTCCACACACGTCCTTTCTTTATTCTTCTCAAAATTGGTCAAGGCAAAGGTAAACATCCAGCAGAACACCCTGCACTTCACCCAGGAGCAAGACATTGTAATCCTGGGCCAAATCCTTGCTTTATGGCAATGATTTACCCCAAAGGAGGGTCCAGCCACCCGCTTCAGTCCCAGTCCGTCTCATTGTTCCCTGTGTGCATGAGGTTCATTCTAGTTTAGCTCCCTTAACTCTCCTGATATTTACTTACACAATTATTTCATGTAGACTTATTGTTCAAGCCTTCTCTTTTGTTCTTGTAAAGATTAACTTCTTAGAAACATGTTCAGCCAGCAAGGCATTTTGAAATATAATTCTCTGGTGGTCTATTTTCAGAAGTGAAATACTTGGTGGTCACTATGTTTTACTAGTAGTACTTAGTGGTTTTAAAAGCTGTTTTCTGTTCTATGCATTAACATAATTTGTTTACTATAAAAAGACTCCTAAACATATATTTCTCCAACCTTCCTTGCCCATTACAGAAAGAAACCTGAATGTTATATCAAAAAGACTCAAACAAAGTCAAGTCTCAAAGTGTTCTTACCCCAAAACAACTTTACTTACAGACTATTTATTTTCCCAATGAGCTTAAAAGCCCTTAAAACAACAACAGGCACATACACCACAGCCCATCAGAAATACAGCACATTCCCTTATTGCTGCAAGAAATGCCATGATAGCAAGAACCCCAGCATGCACGAGTCAGACACCCTGAAAGCACAGACCATGCTCTGCACTCCGCAGACAACATCAATGGAAAATAAAGAGTCATTTATGAAGTTACACGGCTTATAGCTGTGTCTCAGCAACTGTTTCTGCTCCCTGCTCCTGCCTGCAAATGAACGAGGCAAGCAAAGACGTCAGAGCCTTCAGAAAATGATTTTAAACTGAATGACAGAGTATCTTGAGTTGGAAAGGACCCACAAGGCTCATCACGGGGCCACCCCAAAATCAAACCAAACAATCAGAAAAAAAATAATCTTCTTCCCCCATCAGCCATGCTTGCCGCTAGTGCTTCATTCTGGGTAAATTTTTAACAGCGGGCAGTGTTTGATGCCAGTTCGTGGAGTACATCGTTAGGTGGTAGGACAGGGTATTTATCTTCCACGTGTGAGCTGCCCTGCTGAGACAACGGGATCAGCCAGGTCTGCACCCAAAACACAGCCCCCATGGGCTGCCTACGTGGGTACAAACGCCAGCAAAGCAGCCTGTGAAGTTCAGAAATCATCATAAAATAATATTGATAAACGGCAAGCAGTTCAGAGCAGGACTAGCAAATAATGAAGAGCCTGAGGGAACGGATGGCAGAGGGAAGATTAGAGGAATTGCATATGTATGGCTTTGACCAAAGGAAACAGTCCAGGGATATCTGACAGGTATCAACTTCACAGAGAAGAAGGAAGTGCTCAGGGTGGGAGAGGATGGATAACTGGGAGCAATTAGAGACAGCTGAATAAAAACAAATTTCAGTTCAACATGAGGAAAGAGAATCAGAGAAAAAAATTAGAATATGAAATAGTTTGGGGGCAAAAGGGCCATGCGTAGAAGCTTCTTCACTGAAGAATTCAAAAGCAAGCATGAGAAAGCCCTAAATACACATCCAGCAAGGAGAATCATCCTTTGTGAAGCAGAGAAATAGTCGGGGTGACCTACTAATGCTCCACCAGCTCCAGGATCTAGCACTCTATTTATACGTGACCGCATCGTGGGATACAACGCAGTGAAGTCAAACACGTTTGCTTCTCAGGAAGCCTTTTCTTGGTGCCTCTGCTCCCACATGGCCGGTCTTGGAAGCAGCTCCGCAGACTTTTGTTGTGCTCTGGGACATTTGACTGCTACTGCTGGTGGCAGCAGGAGCCAAGCAAATGTAAGCAGTGTCACTCTGATCAGCAACTGGAGAGCAGAGAGCTGCCAGATGCTCTCCTCTCCCTAGAAAAGCTCTGGAGCAACGCGTGCGACTAGGTTCTTCGCCTTTTGCCAGAGTTTACATCTATGACACAAACACAATAGCCTTGTACTGACATTTGCTTCAATAAACACCGGGAGAGCTTCCAAAAGCCAGTTGCAGACAGTTATGAAAACTAACCAAGCCACTGAACTATTATATAAATGGTCTTCCAGGGCTTCATTATTGCAGTTACTACTGGACAATAACAAGACTCTGAGGGGCTCCTACAATGGCAAAGTCGTGTTTCTGATCCCAGAGGCTTCTGGCTCAGCCTCTTCTATTCAGGCACACCAGAACTAGCCCAGCTCTGAATTGCAAGACACTGTGGGGTTAAAACCCCAGCATTGCATCAAGATTAAATACATCTGTTATGAAAACCTTCTGTGCTTTGCATACATGATTCAATAAAGAGCCTTAGTGGGATAATTATTTCACCCAGGTTATTAACCAGAATTTTCTTTACGTTTTTTATTATTATTATTACTCCTCAGAAAAAATGTTTAAGGTAAACAACTCCTAATTGTGCAAGAATTGCATTAAGTGGGATGCTCTACCCTGAATGCCCACTCCCGGATATTATGTACCATTACCAAAACTCATCCTGGTATTAGGAAATGAGTTTTATATTTCAAGGAGCTTCAAGCAGAAGCTGCAAGCAGGCAGCACACGTATGCAAAACATAACAGTCCCCGTGCAGGTCGGCTCCTGGCTGCCACAGGGGACATCAAGGGGCGTGTGAGATGCCAGAACTCGGCAAAGCCGGGGATGGGCGCTTGGGTCCCGACCACCCGAGGTTCCCCGCGGTGTCCCCATTCATCGGCTGCGGGAACAGAGCGGCGACAAAGCGGTGGCACCGCTCCGGGGGAGCCCCGAAAGCAGCCGGAGCAGGGCTGGGGGAGCCCGGAGCCAGCCCAGAGCCGGCCGCCAGGGGGCCCCGCACCCGGCGGGGCTCCGGGGGATGCGGGTTCGGGGTTGGGATCGCAGCTGGGAGCAGGGTCAGGCCCCCAGGGAAAGGGGTTGGATCCTGGGAAGGCACTGGGGGGGGACAGCAGGCAGCGTGGACGATGTGTTTGGGGATATAAATTGTGATCTGGGCTCTTCTTGTGCCCAGGTGATGCAGAGGTTAATTTAAAAAAAAAAAAAAAAAAAAAAGATAAGAAATTATGGTCAAAGAGGGAAAAAGACACATAAAGATGGGCTCTGAAGCCCAAGACCCAGAGCAGCAGTGCTCAGCACTCCCATCTATTTGCTGGTGACTGCATTTAACCGATAGCCAGGGCCCCTCGCAGCATCTCAGGGCCCAGCTAAGAACCCTCCAGAGAGCCCCGCGGCACCAGCAGTTATTTCACCTGGAAAGCCTGACCCAGGAGAGCCCTTGTAGCACATTTTCCAGATCAGGTGGTGGCTGCATCCCTCTCCTTTCTGCAGCAGGACTCAGAGGTGCAGGCACTGGCTCTGGATGGGGGGAGCACGATGCCAGACCTCTCCCCCCCACAGCACGCTGCCCACCAGCCTGCAGGATGCTTGGGTGGGCAGAGGCTGCACCTAAATCCTGCTCTTGATATTTTCCCTTACTAAGTATGGAATATACAGCTTGTGTTCCTGCTCACAGGACAGTTTATTCATCTTGGGGTTTTTAAAAAAAATAAAATGCCTCCTTGCGCCTATTTGCTGTTAGGAGAAAAAGCACTCTAACCACTGAACTAACGCGAACGGAAGGGCTCCAACAGCCTTTGTGTCAGAGCAAACTGCCATTTGGCAAAATAAATAAATAAAAAAAATCCCAGTCCATCACAAGTGTTGCTGGAGAAGTTCTACAAGTTTCAGCCCTTCCGCACAGACGGGCAGAGCTTTGCCTACTCGGCAAGTCCTGCCAGCGCAGAGGTGTTGAACAACCACCTCAAGCCCCAGTGTCGCAACACGCCGGCCTTGCTCAATCGCCACCTGACCTTCGAGACTTCTGGAGCCTGCCAGTGCCTTTCTCCTCAAATTCAGCTTGCCCCACAACTTGAATGACACAGGAAGGTGTCCCGCAGTGCTTTGCAGAGGGCCACTTCCCAGCGGGGTTTTGTTAAGGGTAATTAGCTGAGTAGCCACAAAGGATGAGATAGATAACTGGGAATGCCACAGTCGAAGCTGAGAGTGACCACTAGTCAGCATTGCAGCCTTTCGACAGAAAACACATTGTTTTCTGCTATGTGGACAAACAGGTTGGACTAATTACTACATATAATCATTATTATTTATGCTCCACAGACATCAGAGTTTTGTCTTTAAATGAATTTATAGAGGGAAAAAAAATCACAAAGCCGAATAATCCCTTTAATTATATGCTTAAAAATCCTGAATGGAAGAAATTAGGAGACACAAAGGAACAAACGTAAACTAATTATTCCTTGTTTTGCAACTAACGTATTTCTATGGTAACCACTATGGTCTTCGAAGAAATTAAATGAATTTAAAAAAAAATCAGTTCATCAGGAAAGTCACCCAGTAAAGCCACAAAACAAAGATCTTTCAAATAAGTCTAGAGATGATGAAGGAGAAAAGCATGCATTTTCCCAGCTGTTGATCATTAGAGCTACGAAACTGCATTTTCATTAAAACCACCAAGTAGATTCTCCCTTACGTGCTCTGCGGGGAGGTTGGTGGGTATATGAATGGGCACACACACACAGAATAAAGGAGAGAGATGACTTCTGTGCACAGTGTGCCAGTACAGCAAGGTGAACAGAAAACAAGAATGTGTATTTTTTTTTTTTTTTTTTAAAGAATAGTTACACTTTCTGCTCACACGCATTTTTTGAGGTTGAAAACTTCCAACCTAATTTTAACACAACCTCAGTTCTCCTGTGCAGCTTTAGGTAGATTTTTAAGTGTTGATTTGAACAAGCAGTGTCCCAGATCTGTCTCTCCAGTACAGGAAAATTTTCCAGTAGGCAAAAAAAGGTGTACAATTTTAATAGGTCAACAACACATGAAGAGTGGTGTTGTACTCAGTAAAGACCAAGTTTACACATTTTTGCCCTTGAAATGTAGGAAATTAATCAAAACCAGGCACTTAAAACCTTAACCAGGCTGTCATCAGCTTTACATTATTAAAGTTTAGCTCAAGGGGTGCACTGCCAGAGGAATAATTCAACCAGAATGGTCCACGAAGCAAGCAGATTTGGGCTCTGCAGGAGGTTTGTGTCTTCAGGCTGTGCAGAGCTTGTTAGCCAAACAGACAATTCATGCAAACATGCCTTACTCCTCTTTTGTCTGCACCACCAAAACCAATGGCTTCCCCTATCACATCTGTGGCCGTGCTGGCAGCTACAGATAACGAAATGAACCGAATAGCCTCGTACAAAGAGATCCTCGGTTTTCAGTTGAGGAAAGTCCCTGCAGTTGAAGCCGAGGAGCAGGGTTCAAGCCCTTTTACAGAGGTTCAGAATTTTTTCCACCCTTTGTGCTCTGCATGGCGCTTTTACTGTCATACTCCCATGTCTAGCTTCATTCAGCACTGCAAACAGAACAGGAACTTTGTGCACTGTGTTCAATTTACAGTTTTCTGCGGTAATCTCTCTCTACGCTGGCATGAGTTGTCACAAACAGAAGAAATACCAAGACCCCTGCATGTCAACAGGGCAAAAAGGCTGCCCAGCTCCCTGCAGCATGGCTTTCTGTGTAACAGCTTCACCATTTCTCTTGGGTGGTTTTTGCCACAGCTTTGTAAGGAAAAAGACGTCACAAATCCCAGGCTCAGTCCAGCAACAGATTCATTCCCACCTTTGGTTAACATAAGATTATTAATATTCTTAATAATGGCAATAACAACTCCTATTAAGACAACCTGCTGGCTTTGGAGAACAGGTTCCTATTTTCCTCAGGTTCTAATTTTAGAAGCTTCTGGCGACTATGTAAACTTGTGAGCTAGAAACAAACATGAAAACAATATAAATCATTTGTTGAAAGGATGGGGTGGGCAACAAGACCCAAATATCCTGCAACACTGAAGTCAGCCCCAGACTTTCAGATCTGCAGAGTAGATGAAGTGCAGCACAAGAGTTTCATGGGCATGACTGGGTTGATGCTAAGAGAAGCTTTCCCATCAACTTCACTGGAAGACACAAAGCACACAACAGAGTAACCAACACTGGGCATCAAACACTAACCAGATTTGGGAAACAGGGATAAGCACACAGCCATGTGGAGAACCACAAAGGCATCACATCACATGGGTGAAATTTGCTCCCGTTTGATACAAGACCCTCCAGCTCAGTGCTGTGCTCACTGTAGCCCCATTCTGCATTTTCTCCACCAAATCCCTGTGCCCACTGCTATGTTTAGAAAGCATGATAGTGGTGAAATGCTCATTTTGCATTTGTTATAAGTTTTCTTCAAAAGATAAAGCAGCTTTTCATACACTGAAACACATCCCTAAGGTCAAGTCTGTTCATATTCCATTTTTCTTTCTCATTAATCCACAAAAAAAAAAAAAAAAAAAAAAAAAAAAAAAAAAAAAAGCTACACAGCAATTTGCATCATACTTATAACAGACAAAAGAGCTGAAAAATCTTCATGAGATTTTTTGGCTCTTTATTCTACAGAGCACTTAAGCAGAAGCTTAATTTACTTCACATGAGTAGTATGTGACTCCAGTGGGACTATGTATCTGATTAAGAATGAATCCAATTGTCTCTCTAGATCAATGCCATAATTTATTCCTCCCTGAGTATTAGATAGATCCTTAAAGTATCTTTGATAAACACATGCAGTGCAAAGGATTAAGTGATCCAAGCTATAAAGTCACACACACTAGTGGAAAACTCTCAGATACATTTAACATCATCACTCAATCATTTTGTTTCTACTACATTTCCTATTTAAATAAACTCCTTGCTTTTGCCAGAAGTCTGTACAATGAAGAGCTCATAAAAGCAGCCCCTCACCTTTTCCATCAATTTCTTGACAAATTCCAGATTAAAAAAAAAAAAAAAAAAAAACATTTGTTGGGTCAGATCCCTTCAATAGGGATAAATTTTCAAGACTCTGGAAATACAACATAAAGACATATATAAGAAATATAACAAAGATAAAATATACAAGAATTTTGCAGACCAGTTACATGCCACTAAATCAGATACAGGAGCTGCTTTTGCTGATAGCTGACGCTTTGGACATGGGTTTCTTTACCTGCACTCCAGGGACCCTCACACACTAGACTCTGGAAGTTAGCACTTCCATCAGAAGTATGATTTAATAGCCTTCACAGCAAACAGTGACCCTACAGGAAAAATAAATGAGTATGTGTTGGTAGCTGAAGGCGAAGGCATGTTTTGCACACATGATGTCACTCTTGCAACTCAGGAAGAACTAATTGCTTGGCTTGTTGTAGTCTCATACTCCTTGGGTTCACTTGCAAATTATAGTCGTCTGGAGAGCTACAGTATGTCATCAGCACACAGCAATGTTGTCTGAAGCGTAATTAATATCTGCCTTTCTTTTCAAGTTCCTTATTTACCCTCTTTCCCCCATGACAAATATGTTAATGACCTCTCCAAAACCCACAAGTTGTCATTTTCAAAGAGCCCCCGTCTTTCTGCCTTGAGCTGAACACTTGAGACTAAATCACGGTGAGCCTGTTCTTGCCCCCATTAAAGCTGTTGAGGGTTTTGTCAGTGACTTCAGTGTAAGCAAACTCTCACAGGCTCTAATGGGAGCAGGACCACAGACCTATTTTACTTTGCACCTTCAGCCAGAGGTAAAAAAAAAAAATAAAATAAAAAAGCAACACACCAAACAAACAATAGGCAAGGATTGTCTTACAAGTCGGCAGGATTCTGAGTTGAATCAGGTGCCCAAGGCAACATCAGGATCTCAAGCTATCCAGTCCTGTGTGTTGCAAAGCTTGCAGGGTCCTAAGAAGCTATTTGGTTTTGATCAGTTCTGAGAACGTGTTTTTAAAGTTCATTTAGATTTTCCAGCAAAATTACTGTCTGCTTACCTGATTCTAAGTACTTTTCTGCAAAGGGTAAAACATTTCCCAGAGCTGAATATAGCTGCATGTGAAAATAAACATACAAAATGTGTACATCAGTGACAGCAATAACTGTACTGCTAGCCCAGACCATCATTGTGGAACATTTTGATACCAGTTTATAAAGTACTGCTTGCACTCATACAAGGACTTGAATAATCCCAAATGCATGACTTTTTTTTTTCTTAATATACATGTATCTTTACAAATGAGTCAGGTTTACAAATAATAAATGCATTTACACTAAAACCAGAAATAGGGTCTCCTATATTTAATTACCCACAACTGTGTTCTACTTTTCCTTTTCTATTAAAAAATCCCCTGATTAAATCATCTGCCATGAGGCAGAAATCTTCATAAAACAAAGAAATACTATTTCCACTACTACATAGCTGTTAGTTTCATATGTGAATAAAGAATTTCCCTTTCCAAGATTTAAGCACATGGCAAGTCCCCATGGCATATTTATCAAGTTTTCACATGTTTCTATCCTGCCAATTACCAAGGTGGATCTTTTGAAATTCTTACCATATTACTAATATGAATGTACTTGCAGGAAAGAAAGTACAAGATACATTTCTTCGTTTGTATATACTGCTGTAAAATAGAGGTTCAGACACCCATATTTTTCTAAATCATTCTCTTTCTTCTCTGTACAATCTCCTTCTCCCTTCCTTAGCTTCTAAAGCATACTTTACACCTAGCCATACCCTGGTCTCGGTGATAGCTGATACTTAGCACACCTCTTATTGATCTAGCAGGACTTGCATGAGCAGACCCTCTTGGGACAATGATTGCAAGCCTGTGTTCATAGTTTTTTCTTCAGCTCACCCTCAGAAGCATTACAGCCACATCAGAAGCAGTGTATTTGAGGGTGAAAATTGTATTTGAGAGACACCACAAGGTCTGCTTTGTTGAGACTGCAGTGTTACGCAGTAAATTTTGCCTCAACAGGAGCATCTTTTTCCAAGCACCTTTTTTCCCAGTCAGGAGCATCAAACCATCTTATGAGGTTTCCAAAGTGTGGGCAGGGCCAGGAGGGATAAGGCAGAGAAAGGACCATAAAACAGAATGACTCTGCTACCCCAGCCAGAGGCAGACTACAGTAATTTAGGAAGCTTACAGCCTGACACAAGTACATGAGAGTCATCTGAGCCTGTGCAGCAACACAAAACCAGGAAGGGAAGTTTTGTTTTCATGTCTTTCAGAGACAACACTTACAGAGAGCACTGGGGTCAGTCTTCCAGCAGGGATTTTCAAGATGCAGACTATTCCATAAGCATAAACCACATAAATCCCACAGTAACTCCTTACACTTAGGGCTGTGACACAGAGAGCCTCAGTCCTGCTGATGACAGAGGTGGAAGGAAGCCCATGGTCCACAAGCACCAAGGTATGGTACTCCACAAGCTACCTGCCATTTATATTTTTAAAAGGCTTTTATGCTACATTGATAAAACAATGTAAAGGGAACATAGAATATAAACATTTCTGAATGACAGAAAAAAATCAATTCCAGCAGAATTTCTTTCTTTTTTTTTTTTTTTTAACAACTTATATTGATTCTCATTCCATCATGGTTTAGATGCATTTCTTCAGTGTTATTTTAAAAAGCCTCCTGCATTCATCATTTAATAAAGATAAACCCTCTGCTTTTAAAAGCTTTTATAAGTTTCTAAAGTTTGCCAGACCTTGTAGCAAGTCCAATGGATTTTCATGATCTTTTCTCTTTTATCAACAGCAGAACAGGGACCATGATTCAAGATTCCTGGTTTCTTGTCTTCATTTTGCAATACCATCACTGACAAGCTACATTTGACACCTCTGTGCCTCAGCTTGCCTAGTTCATAAATGGGCCCAGCAACACCTGTCACATGGTGTTAAAAGGTTGAGTTAATTACTGCTCATAAATCACATTGCGAAGAGAAATATATATATATATGCAAAGTAGTTTTGATGTTGTAATAGAATTGCATTGCTTTAAGATGCAATTAAATTGTTATGAGATTCATATTTCTTGTATCACTTTGCTACCCATTAGCATTAAATATTACTTCCAGAATATTCAAAACCTAGGTACAATATTTGTGCAATTCAAGATGACGCTACTCAGGACACTCACTGGGGAAGATACTGGAATAGGAACAACTTTCTCTCTCCATCTCCCATTGAAGTGCAGTGATTTTTGCATTCATTTTAAGTGCTGTAGGACCTGAATATATTCACCGTTGCTAATAAGCCTTGAAAAGCAACACTGCCACTTTATAAGACACAAATCCTACATTTAATAGCTCAGTTGCAAACAAACACTTCTCCTCCCTCCCTTTAACTAGCACACTGAGTGACTGAAGGATTTAAAATGAGGCACCATCACTTTGTGAAATGTTTTGAGATCTGCCAAGTACAAAGTAGCATTACGATTACCATTTTCACTTTGATTTTTTTTTTTCCTCCATGAACTACTTACTATCAACTACAGCTGCTTTGTGGACGAGGAGCAGATAAGGTGTTTAGGCATGAACACCATACCTTTCAGAGTATCACACACAATCATACACACAAATGTGGCTTGCAGTAGCAGAAATAGGATCAAGTTATAAAGTTTGAATTAGATGAGAAAATTCCTATTTAAGACTGCAATGATTTCCAAAGCTTTTTTTTCCTCCTGCCCACTAGAAAGACAAAGAAATATTACAAATTTCCCAGGTCCAGATTTCAATGGTGTCCAGTGAAACTGTCTTTATTTGGGTTTTACCTGAATTTCAGTTATGAGGTATAACTGAAGTAGACATTTTCTGTGCCTCTTCTATGCTACACTGAAATGGCATGAAAAGACAGGAGGAAGGGAAACAAAGCAACAAAGACTCATCAGTGGAGCTGCCTATGGCAATAGACTCCATTTCCTACACATTTTCTTTCCATTTCTCTCATTGCTACAGTGGATTGAATGTTCCTGTGCCCCAGTCAAACAGCATACATGACCACAAGTGGACATCAGGAGGAGACCTGAATCCCTACTAAGCAGTTCTGTCCAGATACCCTTTGACAAAATCCCAGACAATGACATGTTTATAGAATTGTTCCCCAGCACTACTCCATCAAGGAGCAAGCGCTCCATTCCCAGAACAGCTTACACAGACTGTTCTACCTCTAAAACAGGCTGATGAATAAATTAGTATGTTTTTTTAACTATTTCAAATTTAACTGTTTCTTTCAAAGACTGGATACGTTTAGCTAGTGAAACCTGAGGTTTACTATTGGGATTTTCTTTTTCTTAAATCTTGTATGTGGGAAAATAAAAAGATTACTAACAATGTAGAAATACTTAGCCTGCTTCACAAAACAGACCTCCTGCCTTGGAATTAGTATGGCAATTTGACTTTGGGGCTGAAATTTCATCTTCACAGAAAAAGCCAAGTGAAGGTTTCTTAACGCCTCCTAGCACCCGATGAATAAATGACAAAAAGTAGGTTGTAATTCATCTCATGCTTGAAATCAAGATGAGCTGTGGGTACCCTGGATTGCCCAAATTCTGATCTGCATCCAAAGTCACAGTTTTTAAAAGAAGGGGCTAGCCTCAGAGTATAGCCACCTCTATGCTAGAGAATGCAGACGGGTAATATAAATCATACATGACTGCAGGATCTGGCCCTCATTTGGGGGCAGAATGCTGAAACTGTAATTGCTCTTGCAATGAATAGCTGATGAATGAAAACAATTAGTCACTTTATTTAACCTGTTGTTAGTTCTGCCAACACAAGTTTACAGAAGTCATTAGTCAGACTGCACACAGAGAAAAAAAAAAATCCAGAGATTTGATTTTAAAAATCATGTGATTAAAAAAGCTCCGAAAGAAACAGGTGAAGATGTTTGGCCTGCCCTTCTTTCCAAGCAGTATGGAGGGGCACGGCTGTCCCTGTCCCCCCTCCTCTGCCTGCCCCGCAGGGACAGATGGCTCCTCAGCAGGCACCGGACTCCCGGCGTACACCCTTGGCCCTGCAGCAGCCGGCCCGCAGCACGCCACCATCAGAAACAGCAAGAAACACCTCGCTTTTCTGCATTTAACCTTCTCGGGTTTGAAGGTCTGGAGACACAGGGCCACCACAAGCACAGGCTTGTTAAGTCTGCCTCCCTCCTGCCTGCCCAGCTGGCTGTCAGCCATTTTGTCATCATCCCCAGTGGCACTGGGTTGGAGGGGAAGGGTGGCCATTTTGCCACCCTTTGGCCCACACATTGCCCTGCAAGACAGCAGCCATCTTCACTGGGGGCCACAAGTCTGTGGACAGCCTGTCTTTGAAGTGGGTTAACCGCAGACACCATCAGCCAGCACCACTGGTTGCTCAAACCCCACCAGGAGATGGCAGAGAGCTGCTGCCATGGGCAGTTGCAGCCAGCACGAAGCACCCCAGGCCCTGACAGGAGCCCCTCGGCACCACACGCTCCTGTACCGCTCTGTTAAGACAGAAAAAAAAACACTGATTTAGCCTTCACTTGCTTCAGTTCACAAGTTAGAATTTTACTGCAATTAAAATGCTATTTTGTGTGAACAGTTACATTGTACGGAAACCATGCATGTTCATACTGAGCTCAGGAGATGTGTTATTAAAAAAAATGGACAAATCCAATTTCCCCATGCTTCACAGTGGTGTGTTCTAGTATCAGTATTGGAAGAGAGACTACGAAATAGATTGAACACCAGCTTGTGACCAACTTTGTGCAAGTAACATCTCTCTGTGCTTCACTTCCCCAATATATAAAATGAAGGTACTTATGTACCTTAAAACTACTGCTAAGCAAAAGGCCGACCTCCATGTCCATGAAGAATTACAGCCTGGATACTGTTTGTATTCAGTGTACTATGAGGTATTCATGATGTCCTCTGCCCCAAGCACACGTTCTTTTTGTGCTTTTACTCAAAGCATCTCAAACTCTCTACATAAACTTGTTTGAGGGTTTTTGGTTTTGTTTTTTAAAGAGGTGAAAATTTAAGATGTTTAAAGGTCTTACAGACACATCCTTGTTAGATTCTAAATGAGATTAATCAATAGGTAAACATAAGTGATTCTTTGCTTTAGCCAGACCATCTCAGATATCACAACCAATATCTTCTTTAAGGATAATTCAGATTGTTCCATCCACTTTCTAGATGATGATTACTACTCAAGAATGTCACAGACAGGAGAATAAGCTGTACAGTATTTCTGTACACCATATGCTTAGAAACAGAAAGGAGCCTTTTTGTGATTCTTCTGTTTGAGTGAATCCCTATGAATGTCTTGTCAGCTTGGTTCTCCAGGAAGTAGTGCTGAATCTCCTCAGCAGTGTTTTAATTGGCACCGTGAGAACATGCTGTCACTGCTCCCCTTCATTTTCTAAGGTATCATTCCAAAATCACAATGCCTACTTCTCTGATTATTTTATTTGGCAACCTAGAAAGAAAGGCAATTGCAATGTTTGCTATGAGCTTAAATAGAGAGAGAAAACACCAGATCATTTGGAGAAGAGAATAAAAAATAAAAAAATCAGACCAGTAGAACCTGGTTATACTCAAATAGGAATCTCCAAAGGAAATGTGTGATTGTGTGTGAAGTACTGCTGGTGACTAAGAAAGCCATTTTCTTTCAGATCAATACTGAACCAATACTCCAGTATGAGAAAAGGGGCATGGTAACACCGGAAATGTTATGTTCCCAAACAAGATGTTAAACAAATGTCTTTACCATGTGTGGTCATTAAAGATTTGATGTCAAGATGAAAGGTGTTAACCTTGGAAACCTGGCCAGATTCCAACATGGGTAATTACATTCTGTCTCCATAAGCAGTTCTCTGTAGAGTTTCAGCTGGACATTTCAGATCTTAAACCGTTATGTAGCCTTGCTGTGAGTGGCTTAAGAAACGTATTGTCTGATTACAGCAACAACTCAGTGTTATTCTGCATCAAGTACTCGTACTATGAAACTGCAAACCTTAGAGCAGTAACAAATCACATCATGGAAAAACTATTCCAGCCCTTGTGCATTGCTGCAGCCTTTTTACACGTGAGTAACCCTAGGAATGCAGAGAAACCTACTGTGCTGATAAATTTTATGGGATGGACCTTTTCAAAAGCAGGAAAACAACAACAAAAAGATGGCATTTTCACTTGCAGTTACCACCTTGGAAGAAACTCAGGGATACAGACTTGTGTTGGTATTTTAGAGCAGTTAACTGTTAAAGTTTGCATTCTAAACTGTTTTTCATAGAGGCATTCCTGCCTGGATCTGTGAGTTATGGGAAAATTTTGTGGAGTCTTTAACACCATTACCAAGTGTAAGCATCATATCTGTAGCCTGGCCACTGAATGCTACCAGCACATTAAGTACTGTCGCACTGAGACCTGCTCTGCAAGCAGAGCATTACAGTGCCAGACACTCTTCTGAAGGAAAGTTCCCCAGAGGCAGTATCTACACTGCTGGGCAGATGCTCTCTGCAATACACCCTGCAATCATGGTCCCTGGGTACACACCCTTGCCCCATGCTGACTCCATTGCAGGAGATCTGCATGCACACCCTTCCCCACATGCACTCGTTTCCTTTGTATGGAAGCCATGGCACACGTGGAGATGGGAGCTGAGTGGCATGCTGAGAGGTCCCCAGTGGGTACGATGTGCAGACCAGTGCAGTGGACAGTGATGAACTACAGATGCCGATACTGCAGCCTGCATTCAGAGGTCAAGCAGAAAGCAGAACTGAGAATATTTTGTGCATCTTCCAAATGTTGAAAAGATCATTCTTACCATCCCCCTCATTGCCATTAGCATCTTTTCCTTCCAAAAGGAAGTTATACTTTAGCTAAAACAGGCAACTCCTCCAAGTCCCATACAAAATTCTGATGCAGAGATTTTTCTGATACAGAGTTTACTGAAGCCTGTCACAGAAATGGTCTAAAGTTCAAAGTGACTGCAAAATCAGACAGCGTAAGAACACATTGTAAAGCGTGTTGCCCTTCTTGTGAATGAGAAGTCCTTATTTATGTAAAAAGTCATGAGCCTACCTGATCTTGTATTGATTGCCATATCTTAGATGTGTTCATTTCAGAAGACCTTTAATAATACTACACAATAACCTGAGCCAGTGACAGTCTCTTTTCAATGCTAAGTTTCTGAAACCACAAAGAACAACACGGATTATTTTCAGATATTTTCCCAGTGCTCAACATGCAATTTATCAAATTCCCTTCAAGCATTCATCACACCCATGCAAATAATTTATTCTACCCTACGGAACGTTTGTGTTTGATCACAATGACAACTTACTGCTGCTATTCTTTATCAAATACATTATGGCATTTCAAACCTGGGAACAACACCTAAATTACGTCGAGGAAACATGTTGAGATGAATGTCCGTTCCTGCAATCTGTGCACCTCATAAACTCGGCAAGATTTAGTTATGTCAGCAAGGTCTGCAGAACCAAGACCATGCTTTTGAAAAATGAGTTGTTAATCTCCAAAAGGATTATCACATTGGAAGATAGGCAAACACTTATCTCAAGATTATTGTTACAAGAAAGGCACTTTGATTATAAACTACATTTTTATCATTTAGGAGTCACCTGTCCTGCAAATACACATGCACTAATTTGTCTATGAAATCCCTGGGAAACCACAAACAGGTTTTAGAATCTGCTGATCAGCGTAAGTAGTCTGTCAGAATACCTTCAGCAAATAAAAGAAATGCAAAATACCAAAACATACCTAGAGGACACGGTCTTCTGGCTGGGTAAGATTGCAGGCTGAGACCCAAATAGCTGGTAATTTGGGGCGGAATGACTTCTACCAATCAATCAGTACAGAAAGCTAACATCACACAAATTACGCATTTAACAGGCAGTGCTTGACAGCAAGAAACAAGCTACAGCACAGAAAATTTCTGTGTATTTTAAGTCTTCATCTCAAACTTACTCCTCATACAATTCATCTGCAGGCTGTAATTTACTAAATCCATCTGTTGTTCCTACAGCTTGCTTTCTGGAAATGCTGCATTTCAAGGGTCTGCTTGTTAGAGAAGGTCAAAGAGTAAAGCAGGCCCTTTCATTTTAAGTGACTTGAAAGAAAAGGAAAGGAAATTTATATTTAGAAATAGAAATGATTAACTAGGGGAAATATATTAGAGTATTAAAATAAGTGACATAGAAGAGCTCTTACTTCCAATTAGGCTGACTTTACTTCAAGAAAAATATTTATATACAAATATAAAAAGCTGAGGAATGCTAACCTATACTAAGATGAAAGTATCTCATAAAATAATTCAAATTTAGCCTTGAAAATGGAGTATCAGCTTATATACTTTTTCTTCTAGTTGTTCTGAAGTCTCTGCTTCTGTGCTTCCTTCTCTAGCCACCAAAACTTCTAGCAACTTGCGTTTCTCTGTTACCATACTGTCTCTTCTTCTAGCTACACACCTTCCACTTCTCCATAGTTTTCAGAAATGTATCATCTGCTACTACTGCCTTGTCCCAGGATTCATACACAGCACGAGCAGACAACTAACAGATTTACCACAGGATTAAGGACACAGATTCCCATACACCTCAGTCCAAAACTGAGGGTCTCAAGCTAAATCTGGACTAGGATCCACCAAGACGCACGTTTGACTTCTGACTGCATTCAGGGCTTCTGTTATCAGCACGCTTGTTTGCTGAGATAAGGAGCACCAAAGCCACTTCAGAAAAACAGAAGAAAGCTGTGGGCAACTCCCAAGCATATCCCACGATCCATGAGGCACTGATGGTGGAGCCGCACAAGACAGCACAAGTCAGCCCCGAAACCCCAAGGTGTGCCTACAACCCCCATGGACATACTCAAGCCTGTTTTAAATGGGTGAGCTCACATACCGCAAGTGCTTTAGCCATCACGAAGGGGAGGAGGGAGACCGAGCCCCCTGCCTTATAAATACTCGGCAGCTGACGCTGTGGTTGCACAGGTGTTAGCTCCCAACTAACTCGCTAAAGGTGTGTCACAGCGAGCTGCAGTCACGCTTCAGGACTGCGGGACAGACCACGGTCACAGCTTTAAAGGGGGCAGTAATTGACTCTGTACAAAACAGTTGCAGAGGAGGACACAATCAATACGGCTGGACTTCAACCAGGACGCTGGAATAGCCATCTGTACGTGTACAGAAGTTTCCCAGGACCTTTACTAGCAGAAGTAGCCAGGCTTTCAGCCTAGAAAACATCTCAAGCTAGGTGTGCTAACGTCATGCTAAAACACTGGCTCAGGCCTGACTCAGAAGATCCCATGTCACCTACTGAGTCACCAAAAGCAGCCCTTGCAGCAGGGGTTTCCTTGAAGTCCCCTTTGTAAGCCCTGCTTTGGCCTGGCCGTGTTCTGCCTGTCAGATTTAACATGATGAGAGTCAAAAGTCATATGATGTAATAAACTGCATGGCACGCCTGTTTTCTTAGGGGCTCTCCCTCCCTCCAACTGCAGCCCTACCAAAAGGCCTTTGTCTGAGAGCAGAACAAGGAGCCCAACAGTGCATTTACTTATGGAAGACCTACTCCAGCAGCTCCTCTCAAGTCTCTGAAGTCAGCTCCAGTACAGTTATTTGGCCTAAGTTCATCTAAACTAAATGGGCTGACTTGGTTCAAATACATTGCACAACCAAATGATAAAATTGAGGGGGTAGGGGGGGAATGACTGGTGATGACACATGTACTTAACACTGCATGTCTCCTCTTTCCAGATTAGGAGGAGCTGGCAAGCTTCAGTCTGTACACATGCCAGCAGCGGATGTCGGCACATATACAACACTTTTCAGAACAACATACTGTTGAAACATGTAGTTCAACTCAAAGGCACCCCTTCTGTTCAGCTAGCCCAAAACAACTACAAGGATTGTCTTGCTTAATATGGTAGGATTTGTAGCACAGCTTTTAATGCTGCTTTAATCTGGCTTCTTTGGAGCTCCTTCAGAAGTGCAGGGATGTAGGTAGGAGTAACCACGCTGTGCTCTGCTCAAAGTCCCCCACATCCATTGGGACTAGGGGAAGTGATGAAACTGTTGATAGGAGGGAAATGGCAAGGATAAGGGGGGGTGGCATAAATACTGTGGGAATGCTCCCTTTAGCATTTACCTTTCCTTCACTCTTCTTTCATTTTTGGTCTGAAGAACAGAAAAGTATGAAGCAGGCAAGCTCACCCTGGCTGTTGACAGTGAGTCTGAAGAGTCACCAGTAAAGATGTGAAATAAATAAAATTTGCAAAATAAATAAAAATATGGTCCAACTAGTAAAGGAAGCATTCAGCATTCATTAGCAGAAGCAGAATTCAGATCTGTAAATCTGCTTGGTTCTTTCCTCCTAATAATTTCCGTTTGAACATTTATAAATTCAGTATTTCCCACCTAGTCCCATGTTCTTTCTTTCCCCTGCTTTATTTTCCCTTTCAGAGCTTCAATTATTTTTTCTTGTTTCCTACAAAGGCAGCAATCATAAACCAACAATGGGGTTAGGGGTAAAAAGTGCAGGGGGAGACACTTTTTGCCATGGGAGTCATGTATCAGAACTGGTCTATATGCCCGAATTATGTGGGTGGCTTTTCTACACTGGAGCCGTTTTCCTTTGGATTCCGATCTGGGCAGCCTACCCCACCACCATTATCCTGACAATTTGCTTTTAGTCTCACTTCCTACCAGCTGTTTCCATTTCTTTCACCCTTTCTTTCTGCATAACTCAGGCACTGGAAAGGGGGTGATCAAGCTGCAGAGAACTGGGGTGGGTTTCCTGCCATGCGACTCAAATGTATGTTCGTGTAAGGCAGGGGAAAGCCAGAGCCTCCAGCCCTGCTCTGCAGGAGTTTGATGTGCTAACGTGGGGATCACAGAAAGAGCTGCAGCCAAGGCTATCGTAATAATCCCAAACCCGGTCTGCTTGACTCTGCCCCATCTGTTTGAGCACGGTCACCCTCAGTGTAAGATGTGCAGGAAGGGAAGGGGCACTTGGAGGCTGGCTGTGGATGACAGCCTCTTCACCAGGCTCAGCTGCAGCCAGCACAGCATGTCTGAGCAGCATTTGAGCTCAAAGAACAATATTTGGATTTCTCCTGTACTTTGTTCCATCCAGTGTACAAACAGCGATCCCAGGACAAAGTGTACTTTATGTGAATGGTAGCAAGCCAGTAATGGACAGCAAGGGGCTACTTCCATAGGCTTGTAAGGATTTTATTGACGTGTAAGGGACAATGTCAGAGAAAGAAAGAAAAAGAAAAAGAAAAAGAAAAAGAAAAAGAAGAAGAAGAAGAAGAAGAAGAAGAAGAAGAAGAAGAAGAAGAAGAAGAAGAAGAAGAAGAAGAAGAAGAAGAAGAAGAAGAAAAAGAAGAAGAAGAAGAAAAAGAAGAAGAAGAAGAAAAAGAAGAAGAAAAAGAAAAAGAAGAAGAAAAAGAAGAAAAAGAAAAAGAAGAAGAAAAAGAAGAAGAAGAAGAAAAAGAAGAAGAAGAAGAAAAAGAAGAAGAAGAAGAAAAAGAAGAAGAAGAAGAAAAAGAAGAAGAAGAAGAAAAAGAAAAAGAAGAAGAAGAAGAAGAAGAAAAAGAAAAAGAAAAAGAAAAAGAAAAAGAAAAAGAAAAAGAAAAAGAAAAAGAAAAAGAAAAAGAAAAAGAAGAAGAAAAAGAAAAAGAAAAAGAAAAAGAAAAAGAAAAAGAAAAAGAAAAAGAAAAAGAAAAAGAAAAAGAAAAAGAAAAAGAAAAAGAAAAAGAAAAGGAAACCAGTACTTCAGTACTTTCAATTGTTAAAACTAAGGTTTTATAGACCCAAAAATCAACATACTTTTCCCTATGGTTTATAGAAAAGTGGTTGTGGAAGCAATGAGCGTGATTCTGCAAATCCATCTCCACGGGTCCTTTTAATTTAGAGGGATGACTCATGGGAGCAGGGACTACTTGGATGATTGTATGACCACAGGATGCAGCCCTGGAAAAGTGTTTTTGTAAACAAATAAACATGCTCCTTCCTGTTTGAAACTCAAATCTCTCAGCATTGGGCAAGTGCCTGAGAACCTAACAATGAAAGTAATAAGAAATATTAAACATGATGCCAGTTGGTTGATCCAGGTCCAAAAGCACGAGGTGAACAAAACACTCAGCGTGAAAAATAGGTGAGCCTTAAAAGTCCTTTAATAATCTGAACTGTTGTTTGTATCAGGAGCAAAGAAAAGACGTTGTAAGTGAAAACTGCCTGAAGAGACAGCCTGACAACCTGACAACATTGAAACAGGATTCTTCTAATATAGGGAAAACCCAAAACTGCACTAGGGAGATTTGTCAATGGCTTGTGCCACACTGTGCATTACAAGCAGGGAGTTATCCAAACATCACAGTCTCCAAAATGGATTTCACACTATGGCTTTTTACATCTGATAAAGTCTTTTGAGAGAGCTTATCCTCTTTTGTTAGAATTCCCTGGAGAACACGGGATGGCGGCCCCAACTCCGGGACCTTCACTGTTTGCCTCCCAAAAGGGAAAAGAGGAGTCTCCAGTTCCAACAGCTGGAAACATTTCCAGAAAAGCATGTAGACATTCGAAAGCAACCTAAATATTGCAATGTCAAGGAGTCGATGTTCTGCTGGCATTTTAAAAGCAATCTTTTGGCAGCTGCCTGTGAATCCTTTAAGTATGTTGAGATCGATGCATGAAGTCAAATACCAAGATCGTGCAGGATTAAGATGGGCAGAGTGAAACAAGCAGGGAAAAGGCTGAGTGCCTGCCTGACCCCTTTTTCTATCCCAGACCTACAAAAGCAGAGGAGGCTTCGAACCAACCCCAAGCCCTGCTGGACCCAGGCGCAGCGAGCAAAGTGGAGACAACGTGGAAGAAGGCACCGAGGCTCCGTGCATGTCTTAGCTGGGTCAAGATGTTTCAGTTGCAAGCGATAGATCTATTTTACCCATTAGAGCTTGTCTAGACTAAGGAAATGTTCCTGCTATGACTATGCTGAGGTAATTATACCAGCGTAAACCCCTTTGGGCAAAACAGAGCTTTCAGTGGCCTGATTTACTCTGGTCACTTGCCAGGATTAGTTCAGCTGGTACCAGCCTATTCTCCAGGAGCTCGTGCTCCCAGCTGGAACACACACGGGAGTTTTTATCTGTCTCATCTGAAAAATTCATACTGCCAACCTATCAGTCAGCCGTCCTCATGGGACAGCCGTGCAATTGTTTCTCCAGGAGAATGGTGAATGTTTAGAAGGTTCCTCTGTTAGGGCAGAACTGGTTAACTGGTTTTGAAAAACAAGCTAAAGAATCTGTTCTTAAATCTAAGCATACTTGGACTCGTGTTCGCCTATCAGGGAAACGTATCTGCTCCAAAAACAATGAAACAGGCAGGCACGTGGAGGGTGTTCAGCCTGCCAGGGATAGATGTGACCCTTACACAAACAGGCTTGTACAAGAGGATAAAATGTGTCCAAAGAGGGTAATATGGAAGCTAATCCAAATTGATTCTATTAAATGAATAAAAACCTGAGAAAACAAATATGCTAAATCAAATAAATCCAAGTGCTTCCGTCCGAAGCCCTTTTTAATGGAACAGAGGGTGAAACCCTAGCCTAAGAGGAGTTAGTGGCAACATTTACATTGACTTTGAAGGAGAGGCTTCACTTAATATAATGCATATGGTGAAGCCACATAATGCCTCTCTGCGTGTTGATAAATGCAGGATGAGGAATAGATGGACTGACAGACGGACAGACTTGGTTATAGGTTAATCTGGTTTACTGTTATCTGCAGGTGTTACAATGCCCTAAAAAGTTATTAGGCACCTTTCATTCTAAACACTTACGGGAAGGACAGTTAGGAGCTCTAATAGTGAAAACAAATGTGCTCCCTCACTTTAAATGCCTCCTTATTAAAAAAAGAAAAGAATGTAAGTCTGAAGCACAACGATGACATCAGAAAAGTTCCTCAATTCACAGATGGCTGCACCTTTCAAAAAAAATTAAAATAGGAACCCTAGATTGATTTAATCACCCATACAAGCGAAAAAACGTAATGAAGATACTTAGTGCCAAATTGGTTTCTTGGGACCTTTTCCATGTAAATAATACAAATCAAACCTTGAAGTTCAGTGCAGATATGATCTGACAAGTAAGCCAGGCTTTTTGCTTTACTTTGATCCAGCTCCAGAAATATTTTATCCAAGGTAAAGTTGTTTTTAAGTGTTTTCCATTTCAATTTTTAATTTTGGACATTCATCATATAGGAAACTTGCTTATAATGCTTAAAACATAGTCTGGCTAAACTGACTCACTGCACCGAACATAAAGATTTCCTTATATTTGCTCCTAGGAGTGAAAACATAAAAAGCTCCCGATGTGACACGGGATCAATTTCAACTCGCTCTGTTATTTTTAATGGTACACTGAACGTGGGCAACCCGAGTTGAGTATTTCCAAACATCAAGTCAACCTGACTTGAGTATTTTTAGCCCTGTTCCACTTCTCAGAGTTGAGTTTGTGAATAATACTTTTGGAAATAATAGGACGGGCAGGCCTTTGTTTTCTGAGCGGTTCCCCAAATTCCCCACGTGCTGCCCTTCTCTCAGGATGCTGAGGGAGCAACAGGGACTTCTCTTGGAAGAAAGTCTCCACGTGTTGGCCTTATTCTGATTTTTTTCGTATTTTACTTTTATTTTCGCTTTTGTTTGCTAAAAAAAAAAAAAAAAAAAAAAAAAAAAAAAAAAAGCCTCTTTTTTGACTCAATTCTAACCCCAGCATGAAGATTCTGCAGTTCAGAAAATCACGCACAGAAAAAAAACAAACCAACCCTCTTCAAAATTTTCATTGGTGTGTGCCTGAACACGGATTTAGGCACCTTGCTGAAGGCATCCAGTTTCTAAAAAATCAGCTTTTGTGAATAATGTAAAATCCTCTGGATTCTCTTACTTCCACAAATTGGTATGTAGTATATTTAGCATTAGCTGGGCCTCTTTTCTCTTTTCACTCAAATGTGTGGTGTAAGGTTAATGAAAATAAGATGGATCTTTTATTTTGGGTCTTAAATATAACATTATTAAATGTGCCCACCAGAAATGTAGGATAAAATATTTGCTCTGCTTGAAGATTATGTGATATTTGTATTCTAAGCCTCACCACAGTGGGTTTCTTTAAATAGAAGCTATACTTTACTCCTAAATTGCTTAAGGCAAAGGAAGCAGAGATGATGTTTTTATGAATGTTTAAATGCAAATGGAACTGAGAGTGAATGCTATGCTAGCTAACATCAAAGGCTCACCAAAGTCTCTGCATTAATGAGGCTCTTTGTTTCCTGGATCACAGATTACAACAGGTTTCCAACTCATTGCCAAGGCTTTATCTCCGTTTGGGAGGGCTGTAAATCTCAGACGATTTTTTTCACATGCAAAACAAGAGGATCATCTGAAAGAGAAAAAAAAAAAATCTGAAAGTAGCAAATATTTCATTCAAATGATTATTACTCAAAGTGGCTGCAGCTTATTTTATTTTTGTGATGTTTAAAAGAATGGAAATTTGCAGACGGAGTTTCCTATGGGGTAGCCCGTTCACAAATTTGGATGGGAGAGCCGAGCAGGGAAAATGCGAGCGGTATCCTTTCCCTCTCCCATCCCCTTTAGCATAGCGTAAACCGTGCCCCCAAAATACGAACAATAATTCTATGTCATGCAAAAGCGGCAATTAGCAGAAAGACGGATTTTGCTTCATTTAAATATATTCAGGACTTTTCAAAGTGGCTCCAACTAGTTCTTCTCCTCCCCAAAAAGTAATGAGATTATATCCATAGTAATAATACCCTAATTAACAAGAAAAATAGGGACCGAGATTTTTAGCTTCCTATTCAAGGGCTGAATGTGACAATATGTAGTATATTGGGTCATAAAAAACAATTTACATGGCGTCATTACAGTCTGTAGAAAAGTCTCCAGGACCCAGGGCTATCTTATGCAATCTTAATTAAGGAAAATAAATATCGGTGTGTTTTTTTAAGCTACCGGAGACATGCACAGGACCTGTCGTATGCGATCAGAAGAGATGGGGAGTTTCCTTTTCCATGGGAACTGCTTAGAAGAAAAACCCGACGCCGACACACAAGTGTCTAGTGTCTTCGGAATTGGCTGCGAAGATGTTAATTTCGTGTTTCCTGACCCTCGGGGCCGCTCGGGAGAACTCATAATTTTCTGCCGTCCGACGGCACGGCCGGGCTACCAGGGGGGGCGAGGGAGGGAGCCGGGCAAAGCGGGGCGAGCCCAGCCGGGCCAAGCCAAACCGGGCCAAACTGAGCCGGGCCAAGCCGGGCCAAGCCCCTGGGGACCGAGCCGAGCTGGGCCAAGCCGATCCGGGCCAAACCGAGCCGGGTCAAACCCCCGGGACCCGAACCGAGCCGGGCCAAGCCCCTGGGGGCCGTGCCGTGCCGTGCCCCCCGCTGCCCAGGTGCGCATTGCAGCGCGCATCCCCCCGCGCCCCCGCACCGCGTGCGCGCACACGTGGGCGCGCATCGCTACCCACGCGTGTGCGTGTGCGCCGCGGGCAGCCGCTCGTGCACGCGCCTTGGCTGCGTCCACGCGTGACTGCCCGCCCGCCCGCGCGTGTTTAGCCGTGCGCAGCCGGCCGGCGGCGGCCCACGCGCGTGCAAATGTGCGTGTGCGGGGCCGTGCGCGCACACGCGGGGGGCCGGTGCCCGCGCACACACTCGGCGCGCAACGGGGGGGGCGCGCGGAGCTGCGGTGCTCGCGGGCGGGGGCGCGCGGGCACGGACGGGAGCGCGCACGAGTGTGCGGTGCGGGCAGATGCGGGCACGAGGATGTGCGCGCAGATGCGCGCGTGCACGTGCGCGTGTCCAGATGCGGGCGCGCACAGGTGCGCGCACAGACGCGTGGGCACAAGCGCGCGCACCGCCGGGCGAGCCGAGCCGTGAGCGCGCACGTGTGCGCGCAGAGGAGCCCGCACAGCCCCGAGCCCAAGGTGGGAGCTGGATGGAGAGGAGGGGCAGGAGGTGGGGGGGGGTCTCCCCTCGGAGCCTCGCTCTCTGCCCCTTTAAGACCGGCACCCCGCGGGGATGCGCGCACGGGCACGCGCGCGGGGGGCGCGCACGGGTGCGTGCGCCCGCCCCCGGCCCCTCCCCGGCGCTGCCAATCACCCGGCGGCCGCTTTGATGTCGGCAGCCCTTGGCCGCCGCGCCGCCGCGCTCGCACACAGGCACCGGGCGCTCCGTGCCGCTGCCCGCCCGCTGCTCCCGGGGAAACTTTGCGGGGCTCGGGCTCGGGCTCGGCTCGGGGCGGGGGGGGGGTGGGCGGTGGTGGGGGGCGGCCCGGGGTGGGGGGCCCCGCCGAGCCCGGCATCCCGCGACGCCTGCCCGCAGCCTGCCGAGCCCCCCGCCGGGAGAGGGAGGGAAAAGAGGAGGTGGGGGGGGGGGGGAAGGAAAAGAGTTGAGAAAGGAAAAGAAGAAAAAAAAAATTGTTATATTTTTTTTTTAGAAAGAATTCGGAAGGGGGTTTGGAGAAGGAAGCAAAAAAAAAAAAATCGAAGGGAAAAGTTTAGAAGTTAAGGAGGCAATTTAGAAAAGAACTTTAAAAAGCGAGTTTTGAAGAGGGAGCGAGTTCTTCTTCGAGAGGAAAATAAGAAGAACTGAGGGAGAGGAAAACAAATTAAAAAAAAAAAAAAAAAAAGCCGAGGAAGGGCTCGGTGCGGGCGGCGCAGCTCAGCCCTCGCCGGGACGGTCGGGGCTCGGCTCGGGAGGGAGGAAAATGCCGCAGCTGGGCAGCGGCGGCGGGGACGACCTGGGGGCCACCGACGAGATGCTGGCCTTCAAGGACGAGGGCGAGCAGGAGGAGAAGATCCCCGAGAACGCCTTCACCGAGCGCGACCTGGCCGACCTCAAGTCCTCGCTGGTCAACGAGTCCGAGGGCAGCGGCAGCCCGGCCGCCGCCGCAGACCCCGAGGTGAGCCGGGCCCCCCCCTCCCCAGCACGGCCCCCGGCCGGCCCGCACCCCCCCACCCCTTCCCCAAGCCACCCCCCGCTCTGCTTTTTCTCTCTCCTCCCCATGCAGGCCATCAGGCGTGTGCAGGATCCGCAGAGGGTTTATCAGGAGAAGCTCCCGGACCACATGGAAGATGGTTAGTGGCGGCGACCCCCAAATCTCCAGACCCCCCTGGGACATCCCCCGGCCCCGCGACCCCCTGGAGGCCCCCCCCAGGGTGGGAAGGGTTGGGGATGCCACCCCCAGAGAGCTGCCTTCATCCAACCTGTGGTCCCCTCTTTTAGGGCCACGGGGCAAAAAGGCTCCCCAAATAATCCATCACCTCCATGGGCTCCCCCGGCAGGCAGAAGTCACCTGTCGGAAGGCAAACCCTGACGGGGATCTTTGATTTTAGCAGGTATGAAGCACCAGGACCCAGGGATGTATAAAGGATCCACGTATTCTGGCTACCCTTTCCTAATGCTCTCAGACCCTTATCTGCCAAATGGATCTATGTCACCGCTGGTGAGTTCATCCTCTCCTTACCCAGAAGTTTGGTGGCCTCTCGTGCCAAAGTGTGCCGCGGGTACTGTGCAGGCACCTCCATGTGCTGTTTTTCTTGACAAAATGCATCTCAGTTTCTGCCCGGGCACTGTCCTGTCCGAGCTGAAGGAAGGAGCGGGAAGGGGCAGCGATGCTCGGCGGGCAGCGCTGCTTTTCTCCAGCTCTGCTGGAGGAGTTTCTTCTCAAGTCTCCTCTTCTAGGTGTGCCTCTTCCAGCAATCAAAGCCTAAGATCTGGTGTAAAAATGCCCCTTCCTTTCTCTGGGTCTGGAGGCGAGCAACTTCTGGTGTTTGTGTTCAGGGACATGTACCATGGTTTAACTTGAGTTTGGTGTATCTGCTGGTAAAACGGCCAGGTTTTGGCCTGGTTAGGGCTCTGTTGTGGATGATGGCCCAGAAAGTGGATCTTGCACTTCTAAAATGGCAATAGAGGCTTTTCGGAAAGAGCTTAATGCTACTGGAGGGCTATTCCAGTCTTCTTCCTACAAAGTTTTTCCCTTTCAGGTCGAATCAGTTAGTAACTCTGCGTATTTGGACGTTTATAATAAGTTGTGCTTTATGAATAATTGAACTAAAGGCTGCTGTAGAAAAGCTGTCTCTCCCCATCGCCATCTCTATCAGAACTTCAGAAAAGAATTCGGTGACATCGCAGCAGATACCGAGCTCGTGTCGCTCCAGGGGAGCCGGCATTGCTGCATTCATTTCAGACACTTGCAGTCGGTTAATGAGAACACAGCAGCATTCGGCGTATTTCAGTTTTAGTTTTTAACCTTTAAAGGAATAAGGTTTGAACGAACGTGTAATGCCCTCCTTAGTGTAAGCAGTTCAGTTTTCAGTTGTTGGTTCACTGGATGGGGTAGGATGTTAGGCTGGCGTTGTGAAAAATTGATGGACGGTGGGGTCTGAAACAGTCCTTGAGGTGTGATAAAATGTTGTTTGTGGGAATCGGTGCCGTCTGCTCCCACAGGCAGGAGGGGAGAGATCCCTTTGGCAGCCCCACCGTGCCCCAGCAGAGCCCTGCTCTGTCAGGGGGAGCCCATCTCCCTGCTGTCACTGTCATAACCGCTGAGGTCGGGGGGCAGGTATGGAGGATCTCTCTAAATGTCGAAGTCTTGTTCAGCTCACAGCAAGGAAAGGTGTGCTTGCAAGGCAGGGCGTTGTTGTAATCAGAGTAAGCGTCTCGTCTGTTGTTTCCCACCTCGTGTCGCTTCTTCCAGGTATCCCCCTCGCCCCTCCAAAACATAAAGCTGCTCTCTTCCTGATAGACTGTAAATGGTGATATAGAAACCGTCTTATTGAAATGCATTCAGTTTGCTCCCTTGTATAGAATCTGGACAAGTTCAAAGTTACATTAGCCCAGCAGCTATTTGTTGTAGTGGAATATTTCTTTTAATCTTAAACCCTTACTAGATGGGCACTGAAATGCAATAGCCTATTTATTAGCAATTATGCTGAAAAGTAGATTGTGGCTTGTGAATTGCCTTTCCCCTTGATAATGTTAAAAATAAATAAATAGAGGTTATTGTCAGAGCAACAGATAGCTGTAAATAGACCGTGCAGAACTCAAAGAGGAGAAAAATGAGTAGCAGGGAGGGAATGATTCCTGTCCCCTCGAGAGCCACAAAAATCACTCACAGCCATAGTGAGTTTTACTCAGATCTGTTCAGATCCTGCAGTGTTTTATGTGTTGCATGATTAAAAAGCTGATTTGATGTTTTCAGCTAAAAATCTGTTACCAAACATTAAGGGAAGAAATCTTCCCATGTCTAAAGGCTCGTCTTGCCTTTGATTTTTGGGGTTTGTGTAGTAGTTACGCCAATATATCTTTCTGAGCAATTTTGTCCCGTGTTTATATTGACTGTGTAAAGGTTATTGTTGCTAAATTATGTATTGCTCTCATATAGATTTATTGCTACCATGTGCATTACATAAAATGCGAGCTGTAATCTGGTGGCTGCTTCCAGTAATTGAGGAGGTCAGATCTGTGACCAAAGATTTCAGATACTTAACCAGCCATAAAAGCGTGTTTAATTAACATTTTAGCACGAGTTGGAGGGGAGGGCTGTGTGAGTAGACGGGATTATGTATCACAGCCATGCGTGGTGGAGGCTGTATTTTGCTTGATGGGGCTTCCTGGAAACAGTTGTTTGCAGCTAGGATTCATTTCAGAATCCTCAAAAACAAAAATTAAAAAAACAAAAACACGGCGCTTTTGCAAGCAAGCTATCGTAGCTTTGCACGTAACTGCCCGACCAGGACGGTACAGCTGCCCTGAAGACGAAGGGCAGTTGGTATCAAGGTTTGGGGCTGAGCCCCCCCAGCTGTGCACCACCAAACCACGATCCTGCTGCGGGGCGCTGCGAGCGGTGCTGGGGCCGGCCCGGTGCGCTGCCCCGGCGGGTGTGTCGCTACCGGTGTCGCCGCAGAGCTGCTTCTGCTCTTTCTTGTATTTATTTTGCTCAGCAGCATCACTTCAGCTTTGTTTCCCTCGGGGTGGTTGTAGCCTGCTGGCTGCTGCCCTGCCCTGGTGGTGCTCACCCCTAGTGTCCTGCTCTGTCCCCGCAGCACAAACTGTGTCTTTTATCAACGCACACCCACCTGGGTTATCTACACATGCTGCTGCCGCTCCCAAACGATGCTCGGAGGGTGTCCGGGTACCTGGCAGCAGCAGTGCCAAGCCAGCTGATGTGCTGAGCCCCCACCGAGCAGCAGGATGTGGCGAGAGCCAGCCTGCAGCAAGCAGCAGCTCAGTGCTGCTGGCGGTGGCAAACACCTTCCTAGGGCAGTTGGGCTGGATTGGTGCTGATTTCAGCACTGATTTGAATGTCCTGGAGGAGCGGCAGAGCTGGCAGAGAGGCAGGAGGACGGATGGCTGGTGGTGGCCAGGTGCTGGAGTTGGGGACGAAGCAACAGAGCGAGCCCAGGCTCCCTGAGTTTTGGGAATGGGCTGGGGATGCCCCTGGGGTGGCTGCTCCAGGATGGGCCCTTCTGGGTGAAATGGGTCGAAAGCATCTCTGTGCAGACCGTGCACGTGTCTGAAATCCTGACATTTTGCAAGGCACCAAGCGAGCCGTTCCTAAGCCGGCTCCCAGATGTCACATGCACATGGCATGAGTCTGCTTCATCCCTCCTGAAAAAGTCCGGCTTTTTCCAGAGCAGAATATGTAGGATTTGCAGGTTAAAAAATCTGCAAGAAACTTCCAAAGAATATTAACACGCTGAGGAACTGCTTTTCTAAATGAAATGTAAGATCATAAAACTATATCCTTTTTTAAATAGTACAAATGACTTTAAATCAAATTAAGGTACATCCTTAGTAAGAACATCAGCCTTTTAGGTGGTTACAAACATTAGAGGTCAGACATGGTCAAACATGTTAACACTTTGATCAGATTAAAATATTTTTCTTGCTACAGTTGTATAATTGAGTTTAGACCCGAGGGGGTTTTCTGAACATTGTTATATCTTGTACCATGTGGTAGTTAAATTTTAGAAGGAGCACTTATAAGTTCCTTTTGTAAATAGGTTTGTGAAGTCGGGGATGAGCAGCACCATCCCGTGTGTAGGGACGTGGTGGGAGAGCCCCTGGAGCAGGGAAATGCGACGGAATGGGGCTTGTTCCGTTCCCCTGCTGCACCCCTCTTGTGTTTAGGCAGCTCGTGGGGTGTGGGAAGGCAGAACTTAAGTGTTTTGTATAAAAAAACTGAGGCACTGGGCTTTGTCCTGTTCTTGTGTGAGAAACAGAGGTCCAAGAGCATCTATTTCCAAGGAAAATAAGGACACTAGCTAATTTTCTTGGCTATTAAACTAACTAGAGCTCACGTAGGATCCAAAGGGGGGTGGTACGCTCCCAAGCTCTGCACGTTTAAAGCCCCAAAACGAGATGTCAGGCCCAGGAAATAATGCAGATGTTCCCGAGGTCCACCTGGCTCCTTGAGCTCGGTCCTCACGCAGTGGGTTTGCGCTGTCCCCTTGGGCAGGGCGAGATGAAAGCGCACTTACTGCTGGCCTGGGGCCACAGGTCCCAAACATGCATCACGAGGTGAAAAAACTGAGGCTGAAAGTCTCCCTCAGTGGTTGGCAAGAGAGGATCAGTCCCAGGGGGCAGGACAGAAGCTGGAGCAGTGTGAGCTGGGTGCTTGGACGCAGCTTCTGGGTCCATCCAGGTCTGCTCCATCCCACAGCAGGAGGCTGTTGTCCCCGCAGCAGGTGGGGGACAAAAGAAATCCGCAGCTCAGCGTCTGTGTAGAGGTCTTTCTGTCCTAGCTCGTGTTGTCTGAGCAGTATTTTAGTGTTGCTTTTTCCATGTGAGGTTCTGATCCTGTTGAAACCAGCAGCAGAACTCCCCAGAGTCTCCATGCAGGGGTTTGTCCCTGCACGGGGGCTGCCACGTCCCTCTCCAGGTGTGCTGGGATGTGCTGGAGGCGAGCGCTAGCTCAGCACGACACCAGCAGTGCCCACTGTGGTGCGGCAGCAACATCAGCAGCAGCATCCCAGCTGGCTTCCCTGGTGGCAGGGCTTGCGCTGTAGGACCTCCCCAAGACATTTCCCTTTCCCTGTGAATTGTTACAGTCCTGGCAGAAAGCGTTGGAACCACAGTGCCCAGTGGTGGGCATCCTGGCACAGGCAGAGGACTGATTTGTTCCCTCCTGGCCAAAACAAATCCACTTCTCCCAGCTCTTCCACCTAGCCTGAAACAGGATAGTGGTGAAAAGCTTTTTTTTTTTTTTTTTTTAATATTAAAGCGTAATGCTGGATAGGTGGATGTACCAAGACGCAGGGCTTCCGAGGTCATTTATTGCATGTCTGATTCAGCCTCGGTTCCCCCCCAAGGAAAATTCTTGTGTTAATTTCTGAGTTCATATCACACCCTCAATTTTGAAACAGAACTTCCCTTTGAAATAAATTAGAGAGTTCTGCTTAAGAAGCAGTGACATGATACAGCACTGCATGTGTGTGGTCTAATATAACCTTATTTTTAAATTTTTTTTGGAATGAAAAGAGGAGAAAGAAATATGTCACAGGGAAACGAGACTGAGTTTTATGTAAATCTTTGCCTGCGCACGTGATTTCGACGGTTCAACCATATCTGCTCTCCTCTTGGCATTCCTGCCCAGGCTCTCCTGGAGCTGGCTGCCCAGGCGTGGGGTGGTTGGTGACATTATGCATGGGAAACGCACCGTTCCTGCGAGCTCCCAACTGTTGCAGTTCATGAGACGTTATTAGCTCAACCGGTGGAGAATTTGGAGAGAAAAGCAAAACGTAGCATAAACCCGAACTCCCAGAGCTCATCCATGTTAATGATTAATATTTTTGAAATTTTAACTGGGAAGAACAAAGTGATTTGGGGGTTAGTGGCACACGGCACGTCCGAGATGAAAGGCGAGAGCTGCTCAGCCTGGTATCCCAGGCTTTAGCTGAGCAAACAGGGGAGCAGCAGGAGGGGGCGAGGAGCTCGGGAAGCACCGGAGGACGTGTGGCACCAGCCTGCAGTCAGCTCGCTGCAATAAGTCTGCAGGCACCATTCAATTCCTGTGCAGGGTGGAAACTCTGACAAATCCGTACAGTTCGGGTTTGCTGGCATTTGTTGTTCTGAGGTACCCGTCTGAGAAAGCACATGGGCGCTTCCATGGCTGAGCCAGACGTTGCTGGGTCCGCAGGGATGACTCTGACTGCTCTCGTGGATCATCTGTGAGGGCCAGATCCTCGCTGCAGATTGCATCCCTCTCTATCTGCAGCGTGATCTGCAAGAGCAGCAGGTTTTCGGGGTACGGGTGGTGTGAGCTGCACACCTAAGATTGCAATCTGCTCCGGTCTGTATGTCTGTGTGCATGTCGTGGCAGTCAGTGGCAGAGCGCAGTCAAGAGCTGAGAAATACCCACGGTTTTGAGGGAACATCTACGACTTGCCATTAACTTCATGCCTGTACTGCTCTGTCTGCCCTTTGTCCCCGTGTGATGCAGCGAGACCAAATTTAGTGTTCGTTTCATGTGGTTTGGCCTTTGAGCCCCTCACTAATTGACTGTAGGGAAGGTAAAGGGAGGACCTGGCTCAAGATGGTCCCAGAGGGATGCTCATGGGGAGGCTGTGCTGGACCAGGCAGGTGTGGGGGAACGGTAGGCTGGCACAGGCTGCCCTTCAGCTACTGAAATCCCCTGCACCATATGTGCCTCACAGATTCCTCATGAAGTCCCCAGGAATTGTCTTCTCCTGTCTGTCTGAAGAGGGACTGCCTCAGTCCCCAGTGCAGACCTTTAGGAGAAGGCACGGCCACTGTGGGAGCTGCGGCTCCTCTCATCCCAGCCCTACAACACTTTGCACAATCCCAGAGCCTCTCCTCTCAGGCGCTGCCCCTGCTTTTCCTTGTTTTCCCATGCCTTTGCCACTCCAGCTCCCTGCTGCTGGTGCCAGGAGATAGCTAGCATCAGCATCTCTCCCCGCCTGATGCGTGTGTGCTCTTACCTCATCACTTACCAGCGGTGGGTGGAGGGCTCAGAAACAGGAGAGCAGGTCCACGCCGCCTCCTGGGCTCTGCAGAGCCAGGGGGAGCTCCTCAGCCTGCCAAAATCCCCCCCCGCTGCCAAGCTGGGAGGTGGCAGTACCCCCGCACAGGCCCTTTCGTGTGTTCTTCCAAACGTGCCTTTAAAAATACACACAATACAACACTTGCTCCCTGATCTCCGTGTCTGGAGGCCGAAGCGAAGGTTGGGTAGGAGGCCTGGCTGACTCAGAGGGCTGGTAACAGGACACGGGGCCGTGCGCTTCCTACTTCCCAGCTTTCATCCGGCTGATTCAGTGGCGACCTCGCACCCATTGCTGCCTGGTCCAGCTGCCTGCCCACAAGGGCAAGGCCCCTGCCTTCTTCCAAGCAGGGTGAGAGCCTCATGGCATGGATGATGAACGTCCCCTTGGCCCAGCCTGGCCATGTGGGGAGCTGGCGATGTCCCCACCGAAGCCTCCGCTCGTGTGAGTCAAGGGCCTCGTCCTTGCCCTAGGGTTGCCGCTTCAGCACATGCTGCTGGCTCACAAACCCACCTACTTGATTTCTTAAAGGAAGTGATTGCAACACCATGTGCCTCCGAGTCTTGATTACAGCAGGATCTGTTTTCTTGGTCACCTCCAAATGATCTTGGGCGGGCAGCTCTCCCCTTCGCAAGGGCCTCCCTGCGCAGCAACGCTTCACCGCTCTGTCCTCTGGCCCTTTTCTCCAATTTTTGCCCCTGGGCGTTTATAAATTATGACCCTCCCCAAAGTTATGAAGGGCTGTGCTGCCACGGCTGTCTCTGTGAAGTGGTTTCGTGGAGAAAGTGGGCTGTTTGGTCAGGGTTGACGATGAGGGGGGTTGGCAAAGGCCGGCAGAAGGAGCGGTGCCTACCCGGAGCATCCCGCTGCCCGGAGGCTCTGGGCAAGAGGCCACTGCAGTGGCTCCAAACCTCCGCTGTCTCGGCACTAAACACAGCTCAGCTGCAGCAAGAAGAATCTGGCTCATTGTTTTTCACGGGGTCCCCAAATTAGTATTTTGTAAAACAAAACAATAAAGTCAACAATGCTGTGGGAAGTTTTCGAAACCAAAGTAAAGCTGGATGCTAGAATCTAGAGCACTTTTCGCCTCCGGTTATAACAACTTTACATTTGATTAAATGATAGGCAAAAATAAAAAAAGTCTCAACAGTGTCTCCTTTGTTCCATGGAGAATTGGGAGCCATAATATGCAGAGTGCACATCTGCCTTCAAGAGCTATGCCGCAATCATGGACTGACCAAAAAAAGACTTTTTTAGAGTGATTCCGCTCCTGTGCTATATGTTGAACTTGTTTTCTGCTGTGGTTTGCTCTGAGGAGCAGCATCCACGAGCATAAATAGAGGTTCTCCTCTGATGTGACTTACACAAAGAGAAAATGCGAAAGCCCAGAATCATAAAGTGTGCTTGACTCAGCACGAAGGGGGTAAAATTATAAACACTTGCTGAGGAGGTAGTTTTCCCAGAAATATGCTCAGAAAGGATCAGAAATGCGGAACTTGTATTTGAACACTGAAAAGATGGCACCCCGGAGATTGCCTTTATGTTTCGGAAATAAACCCTCTTAAGGTCTACCACATGAAAATTTGTTGTTCTTAGCACGGGCGGGCTGACGATTTGGTTCTCATTACTTGTTGCTTCCCTGGAATTGCTGGCACACGCTGCCGTGTCGCAGGAGCTGGGGGTAGGCAGTGAGGAGGAGCCGTCGTCTTCTAAAAATTTCGCTTTGTATGACTTTGCCCTTAAAGAAGAAAGTCTGATTCCAGCGTGGGAGACTGTACAACCCCTGACACCAGCATAACCCAGGTTGAAGTTTGGCCTTTGAACTCTGACTTCCTGCTATAACTTACGCAGTGTGGCACTGCGATCTTTGAAATCCGACCATCTGAGGTGGTGCAGGGATTCAGAAGTCCAGGTGACGCTCGTGGGGGCGCATCGTGCTGTGCTGTCACTGCCGTGCAGTGTTGGACAGCCAATGCTGTCGCACAGGAGAATTAAAAATATGCCTATTAACCTTAAATCCAAAACTGAAGTAATAATATAAAATAAGAGGAAAAAAAAAAAAGAAAGAAAAAAACCTTTCAGTTTAACTTTCTCTGATACAAAGCAATTTCTCCAGGACTGTGCGCCATATGAAACACATTATAAATGCTCTTGTAAAATCCACATCATTATACCACATGAAAGGCTGGCTCCTAAAAATAGCCATTCAGAGAGGATGCAGGCTAGTAGCAATTTCGGTGATCATGAAATAGTTGTGTTGACATCTCTATGCATGCACACCCACAGAAAGCTTTGACTTTTGAATATTCTTAGCAACATTTGTGCTTTGTGGAATTTTCCACGTTCTGGTCCCATGAATAGTCTCTTGGCCAGTGGAGTTCCCTTCTGATCTTATCCTTGTACTTCTAAACTTTATTTTATTGAGAAAATTGGTAAATGATTTTTTCTTTTGCACGAAACTCTTTCCTTGCTGTCAGTTTGCCAGCGGTTGACAGTATCAGTTGTATTTCCCTATCTGCTATCAATGGAAATATTTTCCCTTTCCTTCAATAAACCCACACATCCCTAGCATTTGGAAGGCTAACTGTCAAAATGTAAACCTGGAGCATTAGATGATAGCATGAGGTGCTGCCACATCTACCCGGCCTTTGTATCTGCTTTAGTATTCAAAAGAAAGTAAATGAGATCTGCAGTAATTACACAGCAATGTATCCACAACAGAAATTTCTTCCTCGTCCCAGCAATCAGAATTTGGCTTTTGTTTTGAAATATGAAAGGATATAGCCTCCTGCCTTTGGTGTGTTTGCAGCAAAGCCCTGGCTGGTATAAACTGCCATAGCTCTGGGACAGACAACAGAGTCATGCCAACTGATATCAGTCAAGATCTTTTTGAAGAGCTCATCATATTTTATTTTATTGCTGCCGTGTTTTGTTTTTAGCTTGTTATTTGTTTGAAATCATTACTATAGGGATAGCTTTCTGAAAACTGTTTGAATCTTCATCGCTGATCTCTGTTTGCGTTTTTCTTTTATAAGCAGAGATGGGGATGCTGGAGCCATGCATCTTCAAACGCTTGGATGTCTGAAGGTTGTGGCTAAAGCCTGTCCAAGGTTTTAAGTGTGTGGCCCCTCTAAAGCCAACTGGAAGCAGTTTATTTCTTCAAAATAAGTTTGCTTTTGGAATTGGAGTAAAATCTTTGGCAATATCGAATGAAATAATAGGGTGTTCAGGAAAATTGCATTGCTTCATAAATAGCTGGCATGAAAATCATTAAGTCTGAAGTTTCATTCAAATCAGATGTAGCTGTGGTTCTAATGGGGCAGTACACAAACTCTTCAAGAAATACAACTCAAACTGATTCACTGTGAGAGTTGCAGTCACTCTCCAAGTTGTTTTAACTTAAAGGGCAGCTCTTGTCCCCTGTCCAGCTCTGCAGTCCTTCTCCAGTGGAAGCCCTCTCTCAAGTTTTTACGTCCATCTGTTGAATTCTTGCAGGCTGTTGGTAACTTTGAAGCATCGCATGCTGTAAATCAGCATCACAGAAATATGCTTGCTCTTGCCAGCTTAGCTCCCTAAAACAGCTGGATATGGGGATAGGGAACACCTTAACGAGACAATGACTTTAATTCTTTCAAACATCATAGAATAAATGCATTCATGTCTAAATACAATCAGTAGTACTTTAAGGATATCTTTCCAACTAAGTGCTAAGAAATTTTGGCTCACATGTTGGCATAGAGGCAACAGATACTTGGAAAGAGCCCCAAAAAGTTCCAGACACTTCTACCTTGAAGTTTACATCGTGCCTAAGCCCTTTCTTATTTTCCATAACTGATCTGAGGGCTGAAACCAGGGTTTTATCTGACAGTAGGTTTTCTACTATTCTGATGGACTCTGGGCTTTTCCTGCTAGGAGCAGAGTTCAGTTAAAGACAATACATGTGCACGGCTAGGCTGGAGCTCTGAGATTCTTAGCAGTGCTTGAACAGAAGGATTGTTGTAGAGAAAAATTCATTTATTCACTCAAGAGGACAGCAAATTACCTGTTATTATTAGTGCCAGTTGCTTGAATATTGGCACTAACTGAAAATGGTATGTATCTACATAACATACATTTAATCTTTGCAAAAATAACTATTTTCAAATTCAAAAAAATACAATATTTTCAAATTGTAATATATTTACTGATCTAGTGTATGGATCTACATGTACATCCATACTGGGGGATAAGGCAGGCTGCAGTGCTGTATGTGTGAATCTATGAAAGATGAGCACATCTTTCCAAAAGCATCACTGTTTGCCCAATTTTTTTTTATTTATTTTTTTGAAATCTTGGTCTCTCCCGGCGGGTGCGTTGCTGCTGCCGTGGGTGGGAGCTGCCTCCCTCCTGCCTGTGCCCGGGGAGTTTGTTTGATACGGTGCCCAGCGATCCTGTTACCGGAGAGCACCAGGTGCCGCGTAAATAGCCAAATAAACAGACATTAGTAACACAAGTTGTTTATGTGTTAACACAGGATGTTCTCAAAATCAGGTAAGAAGTGAGGCATGTTACCAAGTTTTATAGCAGAGGAACCGGATAGTCTTGTACCTGCGTGCAGGGCTGAGACTGAGGAAGCGCGGTTTTATCCCAGCTTCTGCTCCGGGTCCCCCAGCAGCTCTTTGTCTGTGACTCAGTTTCCCCCAGGAGCATTTTGAAGCTTTATCGTTGCATGTGTGAGGAGGGTTTGCAGAGCACTGCAGGGAAAGCCATGTCAATACAGAAAAACAAGAACAAAACAACGGGAAAAAAAAAAAAAGAACACAAAACCCATCACTGGCTACTGTGATAGGAGCTGATTCAGAAGCGATTGGAGAAAGGCTAGCCAAAAAAAAGCAAGCTGCACTGCTCGTTAGACCATTTACTTTAAGATATTAAACAAATTGCAATTTCATAATCTTTAAGCAAGTTGCAGGTGGCCCTAAAACCACAACTCCTTCGAGGCGATTGGCATGTTTTCTCACTTCGGAAGCAAATCACTTTTTTAGCCTAAACGGTAATTTCATGGAGTGACATTGGTTGGTGGGAGTGATGACTGGATGGTCCAACGTGTTGTCCCTAATGCACATACCGTGCAAATCCCTGCTGCTAAGCCGAGGACAAAATGTCATTTCTTATTTACCCACTTGCAATATGCTGATGAGAACAACCTCCAGGATTGCACGGCATCGTTTTTGGACACATGTACCAAACTCCTGGATGCATAATTCAAATTCCTTGTCATGAAGAATGAGTCTATTTATCTTGGAACCTTTTTTACTTAAACAGTAATCTCTAGGAAATCATTTGTTAACAGTAGTTAGCTGCCAGTTTGTCAGTTAATGGCTTGAGGCAAAGTCAGAAGCAAATGAAATCTTTTCCAGGCAGATGTCGCATGTGGTGCAGAAAGGTTTATAACAGCTACAAGCATCAGGGGAGGCTCTCGGATGACTTCAGTCCAACTTCTAGCAATACGGGCAACCTGGGCGTCATCGGGTATGGCTGGCCGCGTGGCTAGCACATCCCTTTGTAAAATAGCAAAGCCTGAAGCCGTGCTGCCTCTGTCTGAGCCAGGGCTTTCCTCGCTGGAGGCTGCAGGTGCGGGTGTGCAGAGCCCAAAGCCATGGGCTTAGGTCCCGCACAGCTCCGGGGGGACAGGACAGGGAGCTCCAGCCTGGCTCTGAGACGTTATCGGTTCCCCATAGAAGTCTAGCAGCGAGTTTCAGTTAGGTAATGAGGGTTATCTGATTTCTCTTTAATCTGAGAAGCATCACTGAGCATCGCAGACAGAACGATAACCTGAAATTGCTGTTTATCTCGAGCTCGGTGCTGCGTGGAGGAAAAGTGACAAAAACGGGGGGAAATTCACGGGAAGGGGAGCTGAGAAAAGTCACCAAAGCCTCCACCAAATCCCTCCTTCTAGCAGGAGGAGCGGGTGAGAAATAACTGCCCTGAGTAGAAACTCTCCCATGAAGCCACAAAATCCAGCTGAAATAAATACCACTTCCCTGCAGCATTATCTCCCACTCTGCGCTGTCTACCCACAGAGGATGGTAGGGTGTATGAACTGGCAGGGGATTAATGGCAGCGTGGTTCATAAAAAACGTTGCTGCCAGAAGGACGTGGGACCCAGACAGAAGTAAAGAGGGGCTGGTTCTCTCTGCAGATGCCCCCAAGTGCTATTTGTCTGAGAGCAGATTTTCCCACAGATCTTTGGCCTTCATATTATTTGAAGAACCCCCTCTGCAGCTGCAATCCTTCCCTCCCCCGAGGGAAAAACAGGGTGGTAACTTTGTGAACTGAATGGTGTGGAGGTTTAGGAGTGCTGCCATGGGAGGGGAAGATTTGGCTCATTAGCGTGGAACATTGTGTTGCCAGGAACAGAGTTTTGGGGCAGAACTAATAACATGGAAGCAGATGCAGTCAGCTTTTATTAAACTGGTTTGTAGATGACTTTAAATAGGCAGCAGTTATTCGTGGGTCTCTCCCTGTGAAAGGCAGAACAGACCCCAGCAGCAGAACCTGACTTAGATGCTGGCTAGCAGGTACCAAGCAGCCAGCCAAACCTGGGCATGTCAGGAAAAAATTATTCCAAAAGTCCTTTAAGGAAAAAAAAAAACAAAACAAAACAAAACAAAAAAAAAAACAACAACATTATGGTTCTGTTATATTTCTAAGCTCTTATAGTCCGCTTCTCACTTGGGACAAGGAGCAGCTGTAGAGTCAGAGAGCTTATGGTCTGAAGGAACCAACATTATCTCATCTCCTCTTTATTGTGGTGTATCACCTCTATGTCTCTGACTACTGAATGTCACTCAGCCACCCCAATAGCTGGGTATACCATTAGCTGCTTGGCTGTGTGTTACAGGTCGGGAAGGATAAATCCACCTCCAAGCCCAGTTTTGAAGCACTTCTCCCTTGAATCACCCCCTCTGTAGCGCTCATTAACTCCAGAACGCTTATCTGCATCGCTGATGATCGGTTGCCAGTTCCTGACACATAGCATTCCATGGCCACCAGTAACGATGGGCTGAACTCGCTCCGTAATTGCTTTACACAAGCACACAGCCTGCAGAGACCATCCACCAAACACAAATTGCCCATGCTGGCTGGCTACCAGAACCAAACAAGGCGGCTGATAGCTCCGAGAGGTCAAAGATTGTCCATCCATCCCTCTGCCAGAGCCAGCAATGAATAGTGTTGGGTGTCCTTACAGTGTCCTCCTCTTCCACCACCTCCATGCAGCCTGAGCTAGCTCTCTGACTCTTATGAGGCTCCCAGCAAGGATCAGACCCTCCAACGCAGCCAAGTCTGCAAATCTCTGGAAAGCTGTCTGTTGGATTTCTGACTTCTCCGCAGAAGTCCACTAGCTGTCACTTTCTTCCCCACCAGCTCCAGCCACCATTTCGTAGGGCAAGGAGCACCTCCAGAAATCCTCTCTTTGCTGTGTGCAGCCAGGAGCAGCCTGACGTATGCATGAGGTCTTCATCCACGTGCTCCTTGCAGCCTCGTCATCCCAGGCCCGCTGAATAAGGCTCAAAGAATCCCATTTGAATGCTGCACTCCATCCTACCTTTGTTGTGCAATACTTTTTTCTCAGGCAGTTTCTAATCTACAGATTTTCTGGGATCTGTGCATGGCATGAAGGGAAGCCTCCTCATCACCTCAGGTTCTGTCTTTCAGTACCGAGTGTTTAAGACATAATTCTAGGCGTCCAGGGCTTGCTTTCTCTTTGTGTCTCCTTTGCTGTTGCTTTCATTTACTAACATGTTGAACTTCAAAGTCTATTCTTTCTCCTTCCTAATTTTTATGGAAAAAATGGTCTGAACCCCATTTGCATTTCCTCCCCGAGGATACTGGCAATCCTTAATCCCATATATTAAAGAATCTCAGTTTTCCCAGCAGCCTTTTATTCTGGGACTACTCTTCCACTCTGTTTTCTCCTTGAAATTCTCTCCTGTGGTTCCAAATTGCTCTTCATGGTGCCCCTGACCACTGTCACCTTCTGTTATTAGCTATTTACACGGACGTTGGATCACTTTTAAGTCTTTTTCCTCCCCTTTCCAGCCTGCTCTGTGGCAGGTAATTGGTGAGGGTTTCACGCTCGTGGCGGTGCGTGCACGTTTGCCCTTGGTGTTGCAGCATCCAGTATGGGGCCGTGTGCCATGAAACCCAACGATCTCCAGGGCCCGATGGGAATAACTATTTCTAGAGCCACGAGACAGCAGGATGAGATCAAGGATGGCAAATAACTGAGTGCAGACATATTACGGATGGTGCTCATCCACACTGCAGGCTCCATACTGCAGTCAAGGACAAGGCAATGAATCCCGGTGGTACTGGGATGGCACTGGGGGGATCCAGCTGCCCTGTCCCTTGTCCCTCTCACTGCTTCCATGTGAGTGTGTGCTGGGACAGCCCCGATGGGGCTCACTGGGAGGTGCGGGAAGCAAGCAAGGTGCTGGCTGGGCTGGCCAGCCGGATCCGGGGGCTGAGATCACGCAAACCCAGTCTTCTCTCCTACAAGTCATTCTCAGCTATGTGCGCGGGTAATTAGCATGTGCATAAACACTTTGTAATCTTGTGATCATGGCTTGCAGATTAGCTCTTTTGCCAGCTTTGCGATTTCTTTGCCAGTTTTAGTTTTAATTGCAAATCCATTACTGCCAGCTCCCTTGCATATTGTAGCAATAGGCAAATTAAAACACTTGGACACAGTTGGGCGGGTTTCAGTTAAGAAATTAATTGTTACTGCCAACCAGGGCTTTTTAATGTGAGGGTGGCATTTGAGCTTGTTTTTGAGGGCATAATCTCCGAGACTTTCTTTTTTCCCTTCTCCTCCCCCCCCCCACCAGACTGCGTTGCCCTGTCGAGCAGCTCCACAGATGGCATGAAGCAAATGCTCGCCTCTTTGATCTCCTAGTCAAGAAATTTGGAAGTCATTCTGAATTTATGAGAATCCTGTCTGAAATAAATCTGTCTGTGCACAGGGCCACACTAAGTCAACCCAGAGCTGCAGGCACCGCTCACCTGCATCTCGCCATGCAGGATGCGTCCTGCAGGAGTGCTGGGCGATGGCATAGCGATAAAGGGAAACTTTATGCATGTTGTTGAACATGAAGAAGTCTAGACAATCTACGATTTACCAGTCAGGGTAATTGGCTAAAGGCTTAATCCGCCCTGATAATCCAGTAATGGTATTGTTGGCAGGACACTGATGTAAATATCACTCAGCAGAGCTGGCAGCCTCTGTCTCCTGTGATTGCTGCCATTCCCCATTCCCTGGTCCTGGGGGCTGGTAGGGAATTTTTCAAGTTTAGCAGACTTTTCCTCTTCATTGGCTGTTTTCAAAAGCTGCTCGTGCTCCGTTGATGTTGTTTTTAATTGCATTTGCTGAACAGGCACCATTTGTCACCAGTTCCGAATTTTAACAGAAACATTCACCAAGAATCATCCTTTATTTCCTGACGTGCAGTTTTTCACTCAGCTCCTTCCAGCCTCCTGCTGCTGCGGTGGCACAGCCTGCCATCTCCCCTGAACACAAACGGCACCTGGTTTTGGGGTGGACCCGTGCCAGCGCTATCAGCCACCGTCCCCCTTGTCCACACCTGGTGGCATTCACTGGGCCATCGGGGTTCAGCAGCAGCAAAAGCAGGGAAGGACAGATGGACAAGTTCCCCTCTCTCAATGTGGGTCTCCAGCCACTGGAGGCTTCCATCCCCACGTGCTGCCTTCGTGGCCTGTTGCTGTGTTAGAGCGGTTCAGCTCTGAGAGCAGACTGAAATTATTGTCTAACTGTGCGTGAAGCCAGCAGATATAATCACCTCTCCTGTCCCTGTTACATTATTCCCTTTAACTCGTTCCCTCCGTTTGCCTTAAAAAATGGGCTGTATTTAGCTACCTCTGCAGCATTCCCAGGGGTGGTCTCTGGTCCTGTATCTGTACAGCACCAAGCCCGATTGAACCCTGCTGGGTACTGGGACTGGGAGAATACATATAATTTATAATGCAGTCGTATTCACTCACAGGACAGCCACTTGCTTGCGTCTGATTGCTGGCCTTTCTCTCTGTGCTTCATCACCAAATTATGCCCCGAGTATTGTCTGTAAAATTCCCCTGCCTTCAGTGCGTTTGCAGACGTGTAATTGATTGGAACTCAGCAAACAATTCCCGCGAGGGCAGACAGCCTGGGAGTTACGTCTCTGCAGTGGGGTTAACTCCATGCTGCCAGCAGGGGTGTAAAAAAAAACATATATAATAGTATATAGAAACTTACTTTGGTCACTGACTGGCTGAAATGGCTGTGAATCCCTGAGCGAAGTGACACTGTTTTTAAGGCAGCCTTCTTTGAACATTGTTTCTTCGTGTTTTTTCTGCTCAGAAAACAATGGAAGAAGTACAGTTCCGCTGCAAACAAAACCTGAACATGCTCAAACTTACATGCAGAATATCAAAGAGCGCTTATTCAGTACACATTACCACCCTTCCGTTTTACAGCAAACACCTCGTCACAGCCGAGAGACTTTGGGAAAACTATATATAGTGTGTTCGGCAGAATGTCACCCTTGCAATTATCCCGTAGCTCTGGCTCCACGATGTTGTGGCTAACAAATCCAACTTTAATTGTTCATGATCTCTATCAGAACAGACATCGGGTTTGAGTTCAGCCGGTATGGAGTCAGGAGGAATAAACACGAACCTACAGTAAGATCAAAGCGGCGGAGAGGTGCGCATGTGCTAATAATAATAGCTTATGAAAGCTCATATTTTCCTTCAACAACATCCTGTCATTTGTGTATTAGCTTTGAAAGGGGTAAAAAAAAAAATTCAGTGTAATTTACTTCAGCAAAAAACGCGATAAGGCAGATACTTGGTTGCACCAGCTCGTGTGTGGTTTGCTGCGAGGATTGTACACGAACCACGTCCCCCCGCGCATGTGTGAGCCGAGTGTGCAGAGGCTGAGCTGGCTGTGACCGAAGTACCATTGTTATCTGATTTTTACATACAGTCTGTGACAATGTGATGCAGGAGGGAGGATGAGGTAAACAGTCTCAAAGCTGGTAACCGCATCCACACCTGGTGCACCTCGATAAAAATGTCTGTAAACAGTTTGTATAGAGTGAGGTTACAGCGAGGCTGAGGACGTCTAACGGCTCCCTGCAGCCCAGGCAGGCTCAGGAAGGCAAACGCAGGGTCTGGGGGAAGACATCTCGCTGTTTTGGAGTCACCCCGCAGGGAGCAGGCCTGGCCGAAGCCAGGATCCCTCCATGGGTGGCACGGCCCTGCGGGAGGCCTGGTCAGGGTGACCGTGCCACCCCGGGGCACTCCAGCGGGGCCGATCAGCAGTGATTTACCCCCGGCAGGATGTGACCTACTTCAGGAGCGCTGACAGGCCCGCAGAGCCTGGCACGGCACTGACCATTTCCTCTGCCCTCTTACTTCCAGTTTTCACCCTCAGCTTTTTGATCCGCTGCAGGGGATTGAACCCCACGGGACTGTTTCCCATCCCGGGGGGGTGCCCCGGCTGGCCCCGGGATGCCCAGCGGAGTAACCCCGACACCAAAACCGCAGGGGGAAGGCCGCGCAGAGAGGATGCTGGGCACTGGGAAGGATACGGCGTGTTTTGAATCCGCCTTTCACATCGCATGCTGTGGTTGTTGACATTCGGTTTTGCCTGTAGTTCTGCGTGCAAGCAGGAAAGGGTTTGGGGTTTTCGTGAAGGGGAGGACGGCTGACAATAAAAGGTGACAAAGTAGCCCAAGAAGTGCTGCAGATAGGCTGGCTGAGGAAGGAGAGAGTTGTTTAGAAAGAAAACCGAGGGGAAGAGCACCGATGGGAGCAGATAGGTAGAGGCACGATCACAAACTTTCTGGTCTTCCTGCACAGGTGCTGTCCTAAGGTCCTGCCGTCTGTCAGGCAAGGTGACTGCAGCCGCACACTGATAATAGCAGCGAGTAATCGCAGCGCTAGAGAGGCGTTTTTCAGTGTTGTGAGGCTGAGTGAGAGTCTATCCAAATTCTGCAGTGGCTGAATCGCAGCAAACAGGGACTCGTTAAGAAAGTGGAGCAAATAATAATGATCCGTCTGTTTAATGCAGCTGAAAGGCGTACTTCAAAGATAGAGTTATCCTAAAAAAGCCCAAGTATGGAGGGGAGTAGACTTGATCACCACTTCCAAGTTTTGATGGTAGTGTTGTAAGTAGGTCAGCAAACGGTAATATTTAAATTAACTCCTCTTTCTGGCAACTAGATGGGAATGTAGGTCTGGAAATGTGTAGATGTAGGTTCTCTTCCCAGCGCTGCCACTCTGACAAGTCACTTCATCTCCTCACGCCTCAGGGGAGAATACACCTTTGGGCTCTGCCCAGTAATCATCATCCAAATGCTTCCCCACCTATCTAAAGGGTTTTAGAATATGTGATTGAAAAGTGCAAAGTATTATTAACGTTGAATTAATGTCTGCCATTACAATATGTAATGGAGCACTTCTGCACACACCCCATTTCCTCCTGCTTGAATGTTTTGTCAGACGAGTCCAAGTGTTTACCAGCTTTATAGCCGCCCTAAAAAGAGAGCGCGAGCTGTGACTGCGGTACCGAGTGGGGCCGCCAGGCTTGTTGGCTGGCTGGACGGGGTATTTTGGGAGCTGGCAGTGCAGTGGGGCCAGGGGCATGGGGCTGCCCCATTGCCAGCTGCCCCGAAGCTGCAGCTCCGTACCGGAAAGCCGCATGCCTTTGGCTGCGGGGTGCACGGTGGGGCACAGACGTGCCACGCTTCCTGGCGGGGTGTAGAGGGTGGGCACATGGGGGGGACAGGTGGTGGGAGATGGAGCAGCCCCATCCATCTCCCACCACCCATGTGCCCATCGGCAGCAGCCTCTGCAGCCCCGAACGTGCCCTGGCAGCGAGCAGAGCACTGCGCCGAGTGCCGGCATTTCCACCTCCCCGAACGTATTGATTTTCTCCATGCAAATAACAGCTGCGTGGCTGCTGACACATGGCCGTGTTTAAGGATTTAAAGGCAGACCTTTCAAGGCAGCGTGTCTCCTTTTCAGTCGTCGGCTCATCTCAGCAGACAGAAATTCCCGGTCTGCCTGTTGCTCTCGCCCACCGCTGCTGGGTGCACCCTGTGCCGGTGTGCACGGCAGCAGCCTGGCAGCCCTGCCTCGCTCGCTGCCTTCTCATTATCGCACGCCACGCAGACATTTTGCTGCTTTTCTGAAATATCTGAGCGCTCGGTGTGCGTTACTGTCTAGACTGCATCACTTTAGCAAAATGTATTCACTAATATAATATACTATTAGAGCTCACTAAAAGTAACAAACAAAGTGCATTTCTTTGTTCACTCCTTAATTGTTTGTTCATTAGCTTGCTCACTGATTCATAAAACATGAAAACCTCCAATAGGGTATCTAGTCACTAGTGCAAATTAGCTAGTTTCTAATGTACATAAATAAATTATAACCCTGCATTTACAATTCGCCTTTAATACGAGCGCAGCACAGAAGTGCTTTATCTCATCAGGAAAGAATTGGGTCTGCTGCTATGCACACAAAATGACAAGTAAAGGCAGAAGCCGGGAGTGCTGTATTCTACACCCACAAAACACATTAGTAGCAAAACCAATCTCTTTTCTGGTGGGTAATCTGTTTTCTTTAGTTTTAAAGCTGGAATAGATCATCCTTGGATACATACCTTTGCAGGTAGGGCTGGATGTTCAGCTGCTGTAAATTGGCACGGGCATGGTTCACGTACTGAGCAGTTAGGGAAGCCCTGAAGCTCTCGTCCCGGGGCTTCATGTTTTCCCCTGGTTCATGTGATCTGGTTTTGTTCTTCCTTTGTACTTTTTGGCTGTTCATGTTGCTTAAGAAAATATTCACAGAAAAGAGACGTGTCCTCACTTTCCTAAGAAACTTATTTCCAGGTAGGATGTGCTCATGTGCGAGGCTCCTGGAGAATCTCAGATAATCTTGTAATGGTATTTTCTTTCTAGCCTACAGAGTTTTGTGGCAGGGAGTGTAATTCTATAATGCGATTCATAGATACAGTTCTTCACTCGTCTCCATACCACCAATAGCATGCTTGTCACAAAGGGTCTCATTCTCTAAAAACACTGTAGGTTTTTAGATAAATTTCTGAAGATGGCTGTTTAATGTCTGCATATTTTATTGGTTTAATCCCTATTCAGTTCTGTAACTCTCTTACATAATGAACACAGGCTATCTGGTATAAGCTTTTAATACAAGTTGTGGCTTATGCAGCACAATCTGTCCACAGGAGAGGTTTTCACTAGTGCAGCCTTACCTTGAGCGGTTTAGGGTCCCACAGCAAGAGCACTTGTGTTCCAAGCAGTACAACCTATAGATTAGATATTCAAAACCCAGGTCTTGTCTGATTTGTATGGACGCTAACAATCTATGGTAAAGATTGAATAAATAAGATGTCTTTTGTTCCTCAGCTGATGGTTACAGCCTTTTCCGTGGGCAATGTTCCCAAAGTCTTTACTGTGTGTAGGGCTCAGACCTGCAAGTGCTCACATAGGGAAATGATTTCACATGTGTGGACGGTCTTGTTGAAATCAGCCTGACAATTTGTGCATAAAATTACTTGTATGCATTTGTATTTGTAAGTGTTGGATTTATGCATACAAGATCAAGGACTTAGTTCGTAAATGTTTTTTGTTTTGATACATAAAAGCATTGTTGACTGGGTATTCAGAGGTCTCTGCTGCCTAAATCCTATTGAATTTCAATAGCAACCACTCATATGCCTCTCTTGAGCACACCTAAATATCCATAAAATTAAGAAAAATTATGAGAAACTGAAGGATATTCCAGCAAGTCAGTTCCCTGTGGGATGCAACATTGAACAAGGTCTGTTGCCAGCAGTCGAGATTCAAAACATGTATTTCGTACAGAACGAACTGTACCCTTTTTTCTCAGCCTCACAATTGATTAAACAGAGATTAGGATTATGTGGGGTGCGTATCTTCAGTTATTTTACCTCATTACTATACCATTACTTTAACTGACTTTACCTCAAAGCTGGCCAAACTTCCTTTTCTTTGCTAAATTTGCTCATGAATTCTACTCTTGCTCACATGGCCAGCACCTCTGCTGCGGATAGATGTTGAAAAAGCCTGAACCAAGAGCTATATCTGTATATCACGACATGTCAGAGGTGTTCCTGGGTGATAATCCTGTGCCCCCCATCGCAGCGCGGCACCAAGCCTCCCTATTGACTGGCACACGGGAGAGGATTTCATCAGCAGGCAGATGTGCAACAGCTAAATCCGCTTCCTGGAGACATTTTAGGATCTCTGTGGTATCCAAGGGGATAATTTTTCATGGATGTTTTGAATTTGAAAATCCAAGTGCGTGATTCATGTGGTGTGGGAGCTGGCAGTGCTCAAGTTGTGCTCTCCAGCTTCACCAGGAGCTGCAATCCACCTGGGCTCTTCAGGGTGGGCCAGTTGTGCCACCACCTGAATGAAACCCTGCCTTGGAAGGTCGGAGGCACCTTTGCCCAGTTTGACTCTGTCCAGATTTCAGATAGTTGGCTTTTTTTGTGTTTGACCGGTTGCTGATTTCTTTTTGTCAGTGTTCTGCTTCAACAACACAGAACTAGCGCTGGTTAAGAAGCCCACAGATCTGTAATTTCTTGTTTATGAAGGAAAACCAGACATTTGGTGACATCTCCTATCCTGCTGTTGGAGCTAACCGGTACGCGATGCTCTGAAGGACTACACAAAGACTCCAGAAGGCGTCGTTCAGAAATTCTCTTTCATCTTCATCTAATTCTGCTTGAATTTCTTCATTTAATTGTTCAAATCATTGGCTGTGTTTGGGTTTTTACATTTTTGGTTTGCTGTATGTATAATGCTATCCGGCTCTCTTTAGAGATGACCAGATTAGGTAAAAGAAAATGAATTATGCTTATTTCTGTGCTTTAGGTCTTTGTTTAAGTGTAGTGTCCTATGCAAAACAAGGAGCATGATTCTTTAATGTTTTCTTTAGATCCTAACTCTAACCCAGCCTCCCCAGCTCCACCTGAGTTATATAGTTTTCTTCGCTGTACCTTGTTGAAGGTAGAGGTTATTGCAAAGCATATGGAAAGCTCTAGATTAATGTCTTTTATTTTAGTAGTAGTTGTGGTGCTGAGACTCTGTTGGTGGAGTTTTTGTGACCACTGGAAATTGATTTCAAGGGCCAGCGCACAGCTCCTCGATGAAGACAACTTTCCTTCACAGCTGGTCCTGTCTGGATTCAGGACCACGACTGGGAGGCAGAATATTTTACCTCAAATGCCAAGAGTTTTAAAGTCCTCGAGCAAGCTGGCATTTAAAAGGAAGAGTTGCTAACTTCGACATACATAATTGACATATAATTTGAAATAATAGCTTTAGAGGAGTGACTGCATAGAATTTGACCTATATATTCCTTAGAATTGGTGAGCATATGGAGGAAGGAGGGAGCATGACCCAGCATGACATTCAGATCTTAGAAGAAGGTTGCATGAGTAACCTTAAAAAAGGCAGCCATTTAATTTCAGTCTTGGAATTGCATCATGAAATCACAAGCCAAGAACCATGGAACCCAGCAGGGGCATTGTTAGAGCCATTTCCTCGTGCTCATCTGCCTGAATTAAAAAAAAAAAAGTTAACTGCTTTCTTTTGGAGAGCAGCAGTAAATGCATCTCCTTGTAACCACCTCGCTGTACTAAGAGCACCTCTTCTGCAGCTGAAGAGGGTTTCAGCTACACCTTCAACTCACGGTATTGCCAGGTGGAGGTGATCCTGCTTACTCAAAATACCTCTGCAGAAAGTTATCCCAATCCCACAAACCACTCCATATTATCCCACTGATATTCCGCCGGCAGAGCAGCCTCTAAGGCTTTAGAAACCCAAATGGAGGCAGGTGTCTTTTTTGTCCTCCAGCATTCCCAGAAAATCTGGTGATGTGGGATTTCCCCAGTCCTTAGAGGAATCCCCTGGGGGGAAGATACAGCAAGGGTGGCAGTGGGGTACTTATTAGGGCCTGTGCTCTGCTTCCACCTCTTGCTGGGGCAGAGGGCTGTCACCCATGTCCCTGTGCTGCCTGGGGCTGAGCCCTGGCTCCCCGGGAGCATCCCAGGGCTGCTCCGTCCTCTCCAGCTCCTCCGCTTTGCCATTCCTGGCACGGTGACAGCAGATAGATCACACGTGAAGGGAGGAGGTGCAGCAGCACGGGGGTGCTTACGAAACAGGGGATTAAGCCAGTGACACCAGTATCCCCAGTACCAAGCTCCCAGGGGAGCGCGCGAGGTCAGTGCCTAAGGACAGCAGCGCCCTTGGGCACCGCACTGGGGTCCCGCTGTTCCCTTGACATTTGCTCCGTTTCCTTGCACAGCACAGGCATTGTTGGTCAGCTTTATGGAAAGGACTGCTTTGTATCAACTGTTTTAATCGCTGTCTCTCCTGTCTGTGGAGTATCAGGGCTTCCACGAGCAGCAGGAGTGGCTGTGGGATCGTAGCTCCAGTCGTACGACGCAGTGTGCTGTTTGGGGTGATTCACCTGGCACGCTGCTCTGCCCCTCGGTGTGTTTGGTTAAGGCATGACATGTTCCATGAGCCGCAGATCTGGAGTGAAATGTTGCTGCTGTGGTGTGTTTTTTAAATCTGTCCTTAAATGATGAGCAGCGCATGCTGAGAGCAGCTGGACGCTGGTCTTTGCTCTCCTGTCCCCTGATGCAGCAGGTTCCCGGACCTCTGGCTTTTCCCTGGTGAGGAGGATGGGTACAACCAGCTGGAAGCAAGCCCCACTGCCTCACAGGGAGATCACAAAGGGTTTTCCTCAAACACTGGGGCCACCAACAGTCCTGGAGATCCACGCAACTGCTGGGTCACCCGAAATATGTCCCAAGAGCGGAGCACTTTCCTTTTCCGTCTGCCTAATAGTCTCAGCAGCAATTTTAAATAGATATTTATGTGAAATCTCTTTTTATGTTCCATTTCCAAGCCTGCGCTCATGGGTTTACGCGTGAGTAATGCATGAGTCGGCAGGGTATGATGCTCATTACTCACAGGGGCCGCGCAGGGAGGTGCTCAGAGCGGTGCTGAGGGCCGGTTGTGCCATGGGTCCGTCCCATCCCCGAGTGCTGGGTGCTGCTGCCTGCAGCTGCCGATGCTGTCAGAGCTGGGAGAAGGAATTTGGGTTATTTGGGCCCATTTTTTACTCCGTTTCTGTCATGGTAAACCGAATCTCTACTGCGTCACCCAGGACAAATTGGTGATAAGGTCTCGTTTCTCCATCTTCTGTCTTCCACTGCTATTTGTGGAAGGGAGGCAGTAAGTGACGTTGGGTAGACACAGACTCTCTTTTACATGGGGATTACATTACCTACAAAGAATGTAGGCAAGCCAGATTCAGTGGTGCAACTTGCTGAAGAAAAGACTAGCAGCCAGCGCTAATAGGAGTATCTGGTCATTCACTAATGGATTAATCTTCTTTTCCTTCAGTCAAACGTTTCTGTTTAAAGCACCTGCTAACAAGGGAGCAACATAATGAAGTGTCTGGTTGGTAAGAAGCATTTTTAGAGCCCTGCTTTTGCTTCCTATTCTTTAGTCGGTGTATAGAGCAAAGAAAAGGCTCCCATGGCACAGAGACACAGGAATAGGGGTGGGGAATTAGGATCAGGGCCCCGGTGCCTGAAATACCCAGCCTGCAAGGTCTCACGCCGCAGGCTGGGTGGAAAACAAGAGTGATAATTGAAGCAGAGAGACTGACGTTAGGAGCAGAGCAGAACAAATTAATGTGTGATCCTGGAGGGCGATCGCTCCCATTTCTGCGCCTGAGAACGCCTGGGTCCGTGCCGTATCGCAGAGATGCGCAGGCGAAGAATCAGCTGCTGCTGCTCAGAATACAGTCTAGACCAACCCTAGACAGACCAGAAAGACAACATGGCATGGAAATCAAAACACAGGCTCCTATTTGGCTAATGGTGCACAGGATACAGTGGGGCCAGCGTGAGGTTTTTTGCTTGTGGTCGAGAATTTAACTTTCTTTTTTCTGAACGCGCTCTAACGTAAGACAGTTTGGGGGTGAGGGTTTCAAATGAAACAGGATTCTGTGTATGCAGAAGTTGCTTGTTTGCAAATACAGTGATGTGAATTTAAACCCCTTGTGGTTTACCATGGAAAATACAGACTTGGTGTTTTTCACCTGAACGGCGCTACACACACACTGAAGGCAGAGGGGACTGTGTAGCCCAGGCAGTGGAGAACGTGAAACTAAAATTAACTTCCTCGGCGTGCTCACAGACAGATGCAGATAAACGCACACACAAATACTCCAGCAGGGTGATTTCCTCGTACCATTTTTGCTTGCAGAGCGGCTGTGTTGGTGGGGAGAAGCCTGTGGCCTGCTCCGTGCAGCACCAAGGGATTGAGGTTTTTCATGGCAAGGGCTGGCAGCAGTGATGTGGGGGGATCACTGCTCCTGGGGAAAGTGCCCTGGCCATTCTCTGTGCAGAGCTAAGCAGAGAGCTAACACCCACAAATCTTTGTAGACAAGTTCAAGTCTTTATACATCTTGAGCTTATTTTCCCAGAAATCAGACATAAATATCTTGCTTTTGCTCATGGAAGACCTGTGCACTTTTGTTGGCAGTGTATTCCCAGCTGGGCAGTGGCAGGGAGAGGGCAGGCTGTGCCCCTCTGGAGGAGCTACAGGAGCTGGGAAGCTGATGATAAATCATTTGAAATGGAAAGTTTCCACCTTGGTGTTGGAAAATAAGATATCTCCCGGTATAGACTCTATGCAAAGGAAGCTTGGATGCATTTATTGTTATGCGTTAATGGGATGGGTGAGAGAGTTACCTCAAAACTGCTTTTACTTTTGATTCCTCCTTCAGTGTTGAAGGTTTACAGTCTGTAGCAGAACGTGTGTGGGTTTCACAGGTCAATCAGCCTGCCCTGGAGGAAATGGATTTCATCTGCAGTTTCTCATTCTCGTTTTCTCTGTGCTCTTCAGTGGTGCAGAGCGCCACAATGAGCCACGTGCGGAGCCTCTGCTGGAGGAACCAGCACACGATCATTTTCACATGGCAACAATTTTGTGAGGATTTTGCCTGGATCTACAATTTAGCAAAGATGTAAAGTCTGGTTTTGAGTTAGGATAAGGCATGTGTTAGCTTTGAGGTTTAGGCTGGTAGGGACCTACAAGTTAAATGAGCACAGCTACAGCCAAAGGTGGCCCTGGGGACCGGGACAGAGCGCTGTCCTGCACTGGGGTTAGGGCTGCTACGAGACCCTGGGTAGGAGGGAAGCATTTTAGGAGTAAGATTTGGATGGGAAAGAGTAGCTGGTCTCAGCTGTTCCTCAATTCCTGTGATACACTGACTCATTGGCTCTTTCCCTCTCAGCTTTACGTGCTACCTCGAACCTTGGTCATCAGTGCCTTGCTGGCCATGGGTATAAGCGTGGTCCAGGGGCACCCAGCAGTTCACAGATTGTTTCAGTGCCCTGCTGTGTAGCATAGCCTCGTTGACACCTCCTGGCTCAAGCACTGCTCCTACACTCAGTGTCAGCCCAGCCAACATCTCCCCATTCCCAGACAAAATGCTCACTTTTATAATCCATATATATATCCATATCCACCATATAATCTGCTAGACTCAAACTCTAGCCCCGACCTCAGCCTCAGCCCTTTCACTGCTCCTGTGACTCCTGATGACCCCAGATTTCAAAAGAGTCACAGATTCACTCAACACGCGCTTTCAATTTTGGTGCTGTCTCCCCCATCTGGGACAGCACCCTTTATTACGCTAGCCCATCAGCTTCTTCTGATAAACCTGTGATCCTGGACCTTCCCAAACTCCTGCCGCCATCACCAGTCCCAGAAAAACATGGGCTTGGAGAGCTCCATATCATCTGCCCTTCCTTTGCTCATCAGCCTCCACCAAACCTTCTCATGACCCGATTTCATCTCTTCTTCCCAGCTTGGATTGCAACCCTAACGCCTACTCTAGTCTCAGCACTATCACCTTCCCCTTGTCAGATACTAACCGTAGCCAAATCTCTCACCACCTGAAAACAAGATCTGGAGTCCCAGGGGTCCTGGGTGTGGGGCAAGCCATGGCCAGGGCTGGCGTGAGGGTGACAGGCATCCTGCACTGCCCCTGCAGAGCGCATGGTGCCAGCTGTGCGTAGGGATAAGGGTTCCCTGGGGTGGCTTACTGCTAAAGTTAGGGCTGGAGCTAAGTTCTGAGACAGCAAAAGTAGGAGAAAAAGAGTAAGGACTGGGCTTGGCAGTGCCATGAAGCTGTGTTTTGACATACGGAAAGACGCCAGTTGGGTGTGGGGTTAATATCGTTCTCCAAATTAAATTTAGGGATTAATTCAAGCTGGGGTTTCACAGGAGCCACGAGGTAGGAAAAAAAGGCAGTGCTGATGGTGCCTCCAGTCGCTGGGGAAGCTTTCCCAAGCGAGTGGATCCTGTCCCACATTTCCTTGCCTGCTCTCACGTGGATCAAGCAAAAATTGGAACTGTAGCTGCACGGTCTGACAAAAGTCTTCCTTGGAAAAAACACGTTTCAAGGAAGCGTATCTGATGTCGTCACTGTGAGATGACTGGGCTAGAACAGTCTCCTTAATTAACCTCCTGTAAATGAGGTGCTTTAATGGGCTGCAGCTCAGCAGTGGAGCAGAGATCTATTTCAGAGGAAATACTGAATTCCAGAGGAGGTAAAAGCGTTTTGAGGGGGAAGGTACTGTATCCAATAATAGCTGCAAAGCTCGCAAATAACACTTTGATCTCTTCTGTATCGTGACTCCACGTTGCTTCTGAAAGGTGGCTGAATCTTCAGCCCCATAAAAAAAAAAAAAAAAAAAAGAAAAAAAAAAGAAAAGAAAAGAAAAAAAAAAAAAAACAAAACAGCTGTTTTCCTTCCCCTGCTGACAAGGTGGCCGGGCAGGTGGCAGGTTCTGGTGGTACGAGGAGCTGAGGAGATGGCCTCTCCTTCTTTGCAGCTTGGTGACAAACGCTCAAGAAATCTGAGTATGACAGCTCCTCCTGTTTTACATATAAAAAGAAGGTTTGGGATTTATGTAATCAACAGTTTGAAAACTATCAGAGGAACGAGAGGAGCTCCAGGCTGTTTGTGTGTTTGCTCGCAGCTGAATACAAAGCCTCTCGAGGCCAAAGTCCACCCAGACCCAAACGCCCCCGTGTCGCAGGCCACCCTGATCAAAGTTTCATGAGGAAAGGCTGTTCTGTTCCCAAAATTGCCTTCCAGTGACAGTCACCCAGCGACAGGGGGAGGGCGGCCATCTGTGCAGGTCTGGCTGGCAGGGCGTACAGCTGTGAGCACATCCTCGCGGGTTTGAGGCTCCCCTGTGAAAGGATGAACGTCACGTAATGCATTCAGATCCGTCCCCATTGTGCCCGTGGCCACTCGAACAACAAAGCGGGCACCAAGAAGTTAGCCCAGTCACAGGTTTTTCCATTGATTCCCATTCAGACTCCCAGAGGTGCTTTTTCTTTCTCTGTGTTTTATGAAGTGCTGTGTACACCTACTTTCAGCTATAAATAAAAAATAATCATGTGCATTTAACACTTATTAAAATTCTTTTTAAATTTATATGCAAACGAGGAGCAGCCACAGGCTCCTGGCAGGTTGCCTATAAAGCCCTTTGTTCTGTAAAGATTGTACACCACTGATGAGGCAGATAAATTTGTCTTCAGTGCCATAGTCTTGTCTTTGCTCTGAATCTTTTTTATAACTACTGGAAGGTGTAGGTTGAGAAATGCTGGTTTGATTAGCTGGGCTTGTGGTTGGTCCCTTTTCATGCCAAAATCATTTAAGTGTTCCAGACATGGCATACACCCATGGAATCTACAAATATATCTCTCCCCAGTGCGTCATAATTCCTAGGGTAGTAAGTGATGAATCATCAGGATCTAATGTGAAGATAAGCTAATTAGCATTAATCAGAGCTCCTGCCTGAGGTGGGAAAATGCTAGGTGAGCAGTCTGTTGGCTGCCATTTGCCTTATTTAATTATTTTTATTTCTTTCGATTTTACAAATCGGTCTCTTCAAAGCTCCCAAGCTTCCAGACGGTTTTCTTTAGTGCCATGCAAAATTTAACAACCTGCAGTGTCCCTGAGCCTCCATCCTGCCCCGATCTCACCCATCGTCTCGCTTCTCAGCGTGCCCTGAAAGTCCACAGACCGCGGCTGGGTCCCATTACGGCGTGAGATGGCTCCGTATTTAAAACTTTCTCCCTGCAGGAAGCCTGCCTGCAGCCCCCTCCTATTCAAATCGCAAAGTGACTATCTCCAGAATTTAAATTGCTCCTAACATCTTGCAGTATCACGGAGAGTGCTCCCGTCACATGCAGTAAGCGGTGACGAGAGCATTTCCCTGTCAAAACCTAGCGTAGAGCAGTTGCGGTATCAGGCTGCGCTCCCTTCTTTCTACTCTAGGGACTAACTCTTCATATGAACTTACAAAACTACTACGGTGTTTTTCTTCTAGTAATGTACCTTCTAGCAAAAACCTCAAGCAGCAAGGAGCACAGTAAATCCTTCATTAGCTGTCCCGCCTGGGTGCCAGCTGCCATACCTTGGTCGGGGCAGCCGTGTTGCAATCGGCGTTCGAGCCTGTGGTGCAGAAGCACAAGGAATTCAACCTCAGCAAAAAGGCGACATCAAACACCACCCTCCGTGACTGCTGGCCTAGTTGAAGAATTGTTTATGACAAATTCCTTTACATCCTGGCATCTGCAGCATGCCTCCAGATTTTGAAATGAATTGGCTTTGCTTGTGCAGCTCCTCCTCTGCGTTCCCTGCACACTTTGGTTTTGGTAGCAGGAATTCTGGTGCAAAGGGAGTTTGGAGCTCAGGCTTGGCCATTAGCATAGAGATAATTAGCTTCCAGCGAGACCCAAGCCCTACAAGGAAGTCTTGTAAAGATGTTCAGGCACCTGGGAACCACCCGCAGGCTCCGCGGCGCTTCGGGAGGTGATGCCCAGCGTAGCGGCAGCAACATTGCTGCAGGTTCCCTCATGAAGGGATGCACATCAGTGGTGCCCCACGGCAAGAAAAAGGAGAAGTGTTTTCTGGTCTGTGGGCTCTGGAGCCCAGCGAATTTGGGTCAGAAGGTTGGTGTGTCTGTGTGGCCCTTTGCTGTTGCCCTGTGTCTAACACATGCCTCTGCCACCCAGAGGCAGAGCGGAGGTTATCATTCCCTGAAACTGCTGGACGTCTGCCGCTGGAAATGGATTTCTTTGCCCTGCATTTTGCCGTGATCCCATAACTTATAATTACACAGACTCTTCCATTGTGGTGAAATCCGCCCCTTCCTTTTTTAACTGCGGCACATGGGCTTTTGCAGGAACCACCAAGAAGTCTCAGAGCAGCGTTGGGCTCTGTGGACTGCTTGGGTGGGTCAGTGACTTTTACCTCCTGAGCTTGCTCAGATGGAGCATAATTACTCCTTTTCACATAAATACTGCTCCATAGCTCTGCGCTGAGCTGAAAACAAACCAAAAAAAAAAAAGACCCACAACCCCAAAGCACAGGAGCACGTAGCTGCTTCTCTTATGACAGGGAATAAAATTACCTGGGCCAGCTGAGAAGGTTTGTAACCACCAGCAGATGTCATTGCACCAGCACAGCCTAGGACACGCTGGGTGAGAGCGGAGGCTCTGCAGGTATTCAGATAATACCCGGTGGAAAATTAAAATAAAAAAATAAACCATGTAGCCTCTGATTGCCAGGTAGCTCACTCCTAGATCACTGGTAGCTAGTTTACAGTAGATAGAGTAGATATGAGGGATTAAATTCCATGCTACAATTTGTTTTCTGCTGAATAATTATGATTTATTAGTCTCAAGCACAAATTATAGTAATTTAAAATATTAATACTTTTTTTTTTTTAATAAATAGGGAGCACACAGGTGGATTGTTTAATGGGGCTAGCTGGGCGCTGACACCCTGAGGGCCAGGCTGAGCAGGCTGTGGCTGTTGGGGGGCGGCCTGGACCCCAGCACCTCACGATGCTCAGCGGTCACCGGCCACTCTTATCCCTGTCACAGGGCCTGTGGAGGCTCCCTCTGCCTGGCTGTCCCCTCCTGGCCGTTCCTGCATGGCATCAGGCCGTGCTCCTGCTGAATTTGGTGGCACAATTCGCTGCTATAAACATAAAACAAGGAGAAACGGCTACTGGCTTTCCTTCTCCCTGTTCCTCTGTAAGTTTGCCACTCATTTTCTCCCTCTGGGGTCAGCAGACAGGCAGACAGGCAGGGAAATGCCACTGAGAGGAATGTAAGAACTCAGTCAGTAAATGCTAATTATTAGCATACTGTAGTAAATACGCATAAAATATTATAAAATACTATAAAATATATGGGAATATTTTACACACTTTGTTGTATACCTTTTGTATAAATGCATGACATTTATAGCAAATGTCTATGCGTAAATTTTCTATATGTTTTGTATAAAATACGTGTTTACTTCGTACAGAATATCCTGTTTCGAGCAGTGTTTACAGCTCGCACCATCAGGATCACAACCAGCAGCGAGTCTGCTCCATCGCGCTCAGATGCAGGCGATAACAGGTCTCCGCCCTAGAAAGCGCCTTACAGTTAACGCAACTGCTGTTAAATCCTCGGGCTGAATATAGCCCTGCACAAATACGAAACAGTTGCGCCGGGGCCGTGAGCAGATGTACGCGGAGATAAGCGAGGCCGGCTGCGCGCAGCCTGTTGCAGGCCACGCCGGCGAAGCGGCGTTTATCTGGGGGGAAGCTCCAGGTGACGGGCGCTGCAGGAACCCAGAGAGCCGGGGCAGTGCCCCCGCTGTGGCAGCGCTCAGCCGGCTGCACGCAGGCACCCAACCGAGCCCCTTTCATGTGGCCGGCCGGGGCGCGGGGCTGCGGCCTGTGCTGCTCCCCTCCTGGGCCTGCACGTGTGACACCGAGCCCCGCGCCCCAGCTGCTTAGGGCAGTGCATGGGGTGAGGCGGCTTCCCGAAATGAGTAAATGAGGGCCTGAGCGAGGTGCCGAAACGCGGTTGCGCTCGGCAGAGGAGTGTGTCCCGCTCCTGTTCAACTGCCGCTTCTCGGGGGTGTGCTCCCCCATCTCGGTGTGCCTGACAAATTGAAAGCACTGCGTGTTTATGGATGTTTGCAGACAGAAAGCGCTGCAGATAAAGTACCTGCAGTCCCCCAGGCCACTGAGGTAGGGCATTTTACATTTCTAGGAGCCTCCAGAAATCGGAATGAACGCCTGCCAGCACTGGAGATAAGCGCGTGGCTTTGAAACCGGCCCTGAGCAAGATAGATCAGTGGAAAAACTTGCATTGACTTTGGCAAGGATTGAATTAGGGAAGCGTCCCAAATGCTAAAAAACCTTCTTGTCTTTCTAACAAAGCCCTAAATTCCGGTGCTCGCAGCTCGCTGGCTGCTTCTCCTTCCGTCAGGCTCCTGCGAGCAGCGCTCACTGTGCCAGGCACAGCGGGGGGCTGCAGGGGGATTCACCCCTAAGCCCTTCGGCTGTGCCCCCAGGTTCGTTTCTGCAGGCTGCCAAGGGCTCTGAAGTGGCAGAGAGACCCGGCCGACAAATGAGAGGGACAGGATTATGTTAAGCACGTGTTTTAAAAGTGAATTGCTTTCTCTGCGCAGCGCCAGAGTTAAAACCAAAAGAAGTGTGAAAATGTGTAATTCTCTGTAGTCTATATGGGGCTCTCTTTCTGCATCCTAAGTGGCTTAGATGATGATACACGGGTTTATTTTTGGAGTTGCAAACTTTACAAGGGGAAATGTAAACCCTGAACCCATTGAAACAGTGATTTAATTGGAGATTTTAGCACTTGTTATAAAGAGCACTTTTATTAAAAAAAAAAAAAAAAAAAGCTAGCTAGATCATGTGGTGTTAGCCTGAAGAGAGGACTTTTTTGCCTGTGGAGTATTGTGCTAACAGCAAGAGAAGTTTTTCATTTCCAGATTGTCAGAAGGCAGATGTGGGACACACAGACATCCAGCTTGGCCCTAAGTAGTACCTACGCTGAAAAATTGCACTGTAGGCATGTGGAGGTTGTGTGCACGTAGGTGTGGCAGATATATTTTTTAGTGTAATTGGTGTTCTGTGTAACCTCAGTTTCATCATTCAGCACATACTGCTGTCAGTTATTGTAATAAGTCAGAGGACGTTGCAAGTAGGTTAAAAATAAAGCCCGCGTTACAAAATGACCTACAGTTAAACAGCTGATCCCTGGTGGTGGGTTAAATCAGTTAATTGTCTGGTTAGGAAAGCATCTAGCCAGAAGCTTGCTGCGCTGATGGTGCCCTGGGTACCCGCTGGTGTCTCGTAGCGAAGGCCAGCACAAAACAGGACCCCCATTGTTCTGCCTCTGTGAAAGCCCTGAGGTTTTTGCTCATGTGAAAACTGGTTGAAGTCCCCACGCGGTCCCGAGGTGCCACCCAGGAAGAGCTAAGAAAGCACCTTTTGTGACAGACCCCCCGAAAGGAGCTGCCCGGAGGAGAGCAGCTGCCTGCAGGCCACCAGGGCCCTCCTTGTGGTCAGCCAGTGTGGTTGTGTGAAGGGGCTCGGATGGTAACAGGTCACTGCTGCGGTCCGACTGCAGCACGCAGACAGAAAAAGAAAGGCTTAGGAAAAACAGGGCTCGAATCTGGGTCTTCTGCCTGCTGGGCTGGCACATCCATCACCCAGGACGTGCTTCAAGACTGTCCCTGAGATTTTCCAACAACGTACGGGTGAGAGCCGCAGTGTCCATGACTTGGTTTTTCTGACAAAAATGCATAACGTTGTTTGAAATTCCTGACCCTGACACGAGTGGTGAATCCCATCGTAAGGGCCGGATCATTAAAACTGCACCGAGTTCTGTGACTTCGTGCCTTGCGGGTTTGCACCCAGGGCTTTTCGTAGTCAGATGAGCCCCAAACTCAAAGCAAAACCAAGTTGAAAGAGCCGTGTTTCATCAATTATTTTTCTCATCAAAACCATATGAAATCGTGACTTTCTCATTTTTTCAGCGTGAAGCCTTTGATCAATCCTGCCCTGTGAACTTCTGATCAGCCTGGCTTAAAATGAAATCCAAGACTGGGCACATTTTGTGTGGTCTCTGGTTTCGAAGTGAAAATTTTTGGTGTCTGTACCAACCATGCTATTCCCGGGCTGTTATTTGCAGTCACTGTCATAACACCATAGCCAAAAACTTACTGGAGCTGTTGGTATAAATACACTGAGAAGCTGTTTTAGCTGTAGCAGCATTCGTTTATCTTTTGTTACTTAGCATAACACAAAGAGAAGTTGCAGTTAGCTGTGTTTCATTGCTAGTCCAAGTGATAATCCCCCACTGGTCATCACCTTGCACAGTATTTAGCTATAACATCATAAATAGGAAACAAGATCTTAACCAGAATCTGAAGCTCAGAAACCAGCTCTCCAAAAACTGGTTTCCACTCTGGAAAACCCAAAGATGAAAATAATCACGTGAGCATCCACTCATGTAGTAAAATCTGATGCAATGAGGTCTGTGAATCTCAATACCTGAAAAACAGGACCTGGCGACACTTGACAGGAGCCGAGTTGAAATGTGCGTGACTTAATTCCACCGCGGCAGTAAGCTGTGCCAGCGCTGGTGCACGGACATGACATCGAGGCATGGAGCGGGCCTGGCACGGAGCTGAGGTGTCCTCGCGTGTTCCCAGCCCTGAAAGCGAGCCCAGGAAGCATTTCCAAACGGACTGTTCAGGCAATTCTGAACGAAACGTGGGAAAAGGTCTAAAAAGATCCCAGTGTGGTGCCAGGCATGGCTGTGGCACCTCGTGCCTCATGTATCTCCTGGTTTCCCAGCTCCCAGTGAGGAATGAAGCAGCAGCACTGTGTGATTCCCCTACACGCACCAAGTCTTGTGTAAGGTGCCAGGATCAGGCCATTTACTCCCAAACCTGCTGCCCTTGGCCAGGAGGCACAAGAGCCTTGGTGGCAGCCCCCATCTCCACAGGAGGTGAGTCGAGAGCACACAGACTGCTCCTTGGCCCCCATTTCGTTGGAGGTAACAGTTAAGGAACTTCTAGAAGTCAAGTGGCAGGACGAGATTAATTAGGATTCATTTCTAATCCTAATTACACTGATATTTGCTTCCCACGATAGGAGGCGTTCATTATCATATGGATAAGTTTGTTTCTTTCCTCTGTCTGTGTCCCTCCCCCCAACAAAAAAAAGGTTAAATAATATCTAATACATTTTTGCAGTCATTAAAAAAAAAAAAAATCGACTCTTTTTAATCTGGTAAAAACATCAGATGGGCTGAGGAGAGAACCACTCAATTCCCTATTAATTTCCCCTTGCTGTCTAATTATATGCAAATCCACCAAGCCCGGGTTTTAATTCAGCCGTTTGCATTAAGAGATCAGAGAGAGATTCAAAATGGGAAAGCGGAGTTTGACGTGGCGTTGGGGGCTCTCAAGAATTCAACGGGAAGATAAATTCTACATTTTAATTAAAATGTTTATTTCGCCCTGCACAATAACGCTCGCTGGCTTTCAGAGGAAAAAAGGGCATTAAGCGTTAAAGGAACTAATTCCTCCTATCGAGAAAATGAGGATTTCTCCCGGGCAGGCACACAGCATCATCCCGGATTAGCGGCTGTAGCATTCTTTGTCAACATGTCACCCTCGAGAGCGAGCAACAAGGAGAGCTGCTATCGCCTTACAGCTGCGGGGTGTCAGTAGAAGCTGCCTGGGACTCCAGGGGGGATTATCTTCCCCCGCGTCCTCCAGGAGGAGTTTGGCACAGAGACTGGGAAATAAACGTTAGTGCAGGTCGCTGCGGTGGTGGCTGAGGACCTGGCACGGGGCAGCCCCCCTGCGCAGGGTCCCCGGCCCTACCCAAAAGGTTTTTGGGGAGCCCTCGCCCCTCGGTCTGCCCTCAGTCATCAGGGTAGGAATGCTTTGGGCATCTGTATAAGCACTGAAGGATTCCACCAGAGCAGTTAAATGCCCAGCAAAGAGCGATGATAACTTCCCCAAATTATCATCCCTGCGTGTACCACCTTGTCTGTCAATTAGCCAGTTGCACAGCTGCGTCTGACACCAAGAGATCTTCTCGAGGGGTGTCTGACACCGGGAGAGCACGGCCTTGGCAGCCGTGTGTGGCAGGACAGAGCTCTGCACAGACCAGCAGGATTAGGGTATCGTTATTATTGCCACTGGTATTATTACTGTTATTACCATTGTTTCTTCGCGGTGCAGTCGCCGAGCTGGGGATTTGCTTTCAGACAGGCTGAGACACTTGATTTGTTGTCTTTCTGCAGCTGGTGACGTTCTCACACAGTGAGATCCCCACACCGCCAGGCTTTGAGAATGGCAGGGGATTGAAATAAAATACAGTTTAGTATGGTTTAGTTTGGTTTAGTATGGTTTAGTATAACATAACATAACATGTCGTAATTCATCAGGGAGTATAGTGCCTGCCAGGAGGGTCTGGCAGCCATCCCATCCCATCCCATCCCATCCCATCCCATCCCATCCCATCCCATCCCATCCCATCCCATCCCATCCCATCCCATCCCACCCCATCCCGAGGCAGGGCTGGGTGACAGTGGGGACAGCAGCAGGACTGTGTCCCCGCGGTGGCCACGCGCCCCCGCCCGCGCGGAGGGGCAGGTTTCACCCCTCTGATGTTCGGGGAATCGAAACGCCTTAAGTCACATCAGCGTTTTTTGGTGTTTTGGTTCTTTTTGCTAATTCCCCTACGCTCTTTCAAGTCAATGGGCTGTTTGTGTTTTTGTTTTTGTTTTAAATGGAAAGAATCGCCCCAGCCAAGCAGCTGCGAGCCCTCTCGGGAGAACACTTGCCGCCTGAAAAACGCCTTGCTGACACCTCGAGGTTTCCTGTGCGCTTTGCTTGCCGGCAGAGACACCGAGCAGTGGCACAGGGCTTTCCATCCGCTGCTGCAGCGTGGCCTCAGTGCGGAGGGATGCCACAACCAGGCGTCCGGTCCGGAGCCACCTCTGGCCTTGCTGCAGGGCACGGACCCGTTTGGGTTTTGCAGATTTTCCCAGAACTGGCTGCTGAAACCCCACTGCCCCGCCAGGCACGCGAAGGTGAAGGCGGCCGGTGCCTTCGGGCAGGTAGCGCAGGGCTTCCCCTCACGCGCCGGCTCTGCTCGTAGTGCTGTTTGCTTTCCTCCCTCGCCCTCCTGGACATTTTCCTGATTAATTCTGGGTATTAGACCAACCGCTCGACTGCGAGAAGCCGAACAGCCTAAAGGAGGTCAGATAGTATCAGCCTCTGCGGGTCAAGTCGGTGCCTTCGCGTCTGCAGCCGTGACAGGGGTTACTGGCAGCGCCAGCCCCGGCAGCTCCGCAGAGAAATTCGCAGAACTGTGGCACAAAGAAGCAAAAAACACCCAGGGCCGTGCTCCACCTCTGGAGACCGGGGGGACAGGGGTCGTTCTCCACAGCCAGGACCACAAGAGACGCCGAAACCAGGGACGGGCACTACAGGAGAGGGGAAATAACCAGGCCAGCACAGCCCCTGGGTGGTGTTGCCCCAGCATTTGGGGGAAAAAAACCCTGGGATGTATGCCCCTGGTGTTTGTTTCCACAAGGCCAAGTGCTGTCGGTTCCTGGCTGGTCTGGCTCTGTGCTGCTGGCACTGGCGAGGCTGCTTTTGGCATCACGACAGAGGTGATTCGGGAGCAAGGCGAGCACCGAGCACAGGAGCGAGGCAGCCCCTCTTCTAAACGGGGCAGCAGATACCAGGCGGTGATGCCAAACCCAAAATAATGTTCATTTTTCAGGGGTTCTGTTCTCCAGTGCTCAGCGTAATTGCCTCCGCACTCGCCCCCTGTCACCCTAAGAGCAGCCTCTGGGAGGGACTTTTAATCTTTATTTTTCCATGCCTTTTCTTTCTTTCTTCTTTTTTTTTTTTTTTTTCATGAAGAACCACCTACATCTTTCTCTTAGAAGATAAATACTTGAGAAGCGAAACAGCTCTTCCTGTGCCCGTAAACGGTGAAAAGCTCAGCTATTTCCCCTGCAGGGCTTAACTTAAAAATAATTACCATCACTGCTTAAAAACAGCGAGCAGCAGCGGAGGGGCAGCCGGGCTGCTGAGCGCTGTGCGGCTCCTGTCGAGGAGCAGGAGGCTCTCGTGCCAAGAGAAGGGTCGGGACGGGCTGCATCGGGTCACATCCCGGCCTGGGATGTGGCCAGCAAGTCACTGAGGGCTTTTAACAAGTATTTTGGTTCTTTCCTTGTATCTGTCCCTGCTGTGTCTGGGCCAGCTCTGTGTGCTGAGCGGCCCCGAGCAGTGGGTCTCACCCCCAGTTCTCCTGGCAGGAATCCTGCTCTGCCCTTCGACCCCACTGAGCTTGCAAAAAGGAGCAGGTGCCTCGCCAGCGCTGGATTTCAAAGCAGAATTGGATTTTAAAGCTGAGAGGGAGCGGAGGGAAAGAGAAGAGCTGAGAGGATAACCCTGCGACCACAAAACGTGACGCAGAGGGCTCACACCCTGCACAGGGGCAGTAGCTGCCGGCAGGTGCGGGCGGTCCTAAACGCCTCAGCCCCTTCTTGAAGCCTGCATGTGGATTAAATGCTGTGAATGCTTTCCCCATCGCCTGAGCATGGCCCTTGAGCACCTCTGGGTGAGATGGGGATGGGACAATGGGACAAGGGGGAGACCCTACAGAGCCTTCGAGGGGTCCGGGGGCAGCCCCCTTGGGTGCCCAGCTCCCAGCGGGGCGATGCTGCCTCTGCTGACGCCCGGCGCTGCTGCGGGGTGAGGGCAGCGCCCGAGCGTGGGTGGCTTTAACTTTCCCTGCTTCCTTTCTGCCGCGGCAGCGGGCTGGGGAGATGTGACTGCAGCAAAAGTGAGAAAGGAGAAAAGAAAAAAAAAAAAATAAGTGCTGTGATGAGAAATGAGTAGATGCTGCCGGGCGCCCGCGGGCTGCGGGGGTCCCCAGCCCTGACGCCTGCAGAAAATGGTCTGTGCTGGGTGTTTGGGGGGAGATTTCATCCCAACATCTCCTGCTGCAACACCACGGGGGCTGAAGGGGTCTGGTGGCACAGTCCGGTTTAGTTTTATTCCCAGGGGAGCCCCGAGCAGGGAGATGTTATCAGAACTCAGAGGTGCCCTGGAGCTCTGCAGGGCTGGGCTGGAGCCACAAATGGGCTCCGGGTCCTTTTTTCTGAGAGCCCCGAAGCACAGCGCTGCCCTCCAAGCCCTCCAGCAGCTGATCCCATCCTGCAGGATGCACCCAGCCCCTGATAATTTCCTAATTTGAACTAAATTTTGGGTACAGAGCAAAAGGCAGAGCCCCCGGTACCCAGCAGCTTGTGCAGCAGCAGTGCCTGCTGGCTGCAGCCTGACCTTATACCTTCGTTTCTGTGGCACGGTGACTAATTCTGCAGAAAAAAGGAATTAATTCCTCATTGAATCAGCAGCAGCAAACTCCGTAGGTTTTGTTTTTCATAGCTGACGCGTAGACTCATCTCTCTCTCTGAGAAGTGACGTTGAAGCAAACACGCTGGGGGTGACTTCTGGCCGGGCTGCAGCCTCTGGCACATCCCAGGCGCTGCTCGCCCGACCTCGGCGCTCACCCCATTGCCAAAATCGTCTCTGCTGGGGGCGGTTTCTTCGTGCCAATGCTCACAGCAGCACAGCCGGGCACTGGGGCTTCGAGGATGCCCAGACCCCGGCTGAGCCGTGAGCCCCAGCAGCCGTCCCTTGGCCCGGCCTCTCGCCCCCCGCCGCCGGGCTGGCCCACGGCTTTCTCATTTCGCTATTTTTGGGGCCAGCGATGTGGGAAAATTTGAAAGTGACGTGACTAATCTCGCCTCACCGCGGCTCGGCTCCCCGCGAGCGCTGCAAACCACAGCGCTCTCCCCGGCGCCGCGCCACGGGGTCGGCTCCTGCGCACCCCGGGGTGCTGCCAACCACCCCGCCGGGTGACCGGGGTGCCCAGGAGTGCTTACGGGGCTGCCCCCAGCCCCCCTGCAGACCCCGATGGCTCAGTGCAGGGCTTCCCAGCAGGCTGGTCGCCGCTTGGGTTGCTTTTGGGATGCCTGCAGGAAATTCAGCATCCTGAATTCCCCAGCATCAGAGGCTGGGGGCTGATTGTGGCAGGAATGGCCCTGGCAGATTGTCCCCGTGCCCTGGCCTAAAGGGACCCCGGTGTGCTTGGGGTCCCCTATATGTATGGGGTCCCCTGTGTGTATGGGGTCTGCAGTGCCTACAGTTTGCCATGTTTCAGGTCCCCTATGTGTGTAGGGTCCCCCATGCCTGCAAATTCCCTGCAGGGTCCCTCAGGGGCATGGGATTCGCTGTGTGCATGGGGTCCCCTATGAGCACAGCGTCCCCCGTGCCTGCAGGGTCCCGAATGTGGGTGACATCCCACATGTAAGTAGGGTTCCTTCTGCCTTCGTGGTCCCCTATTGCATGGGGTCCCCTGCAGCAAGGAGGTGAGGCTGCCAGCTCAGAAATCCCACCTGCGGGGCTGACCCGCAGTAAAGCTCCTGGGGCTCAGGGCTGTCTGCTACCAAGGGCGAGCAAATTCTTACGTTCATTTTATTTCCAAAAAATCTGTAAAATGAAAGTTTCTGTTCCTGCAAAGCAGCCTTATTTATGTGGCTTTGCCTTCAAAACAAACTATGAAAAAGCCAGCTTTTCACTAATTCCGTTTTTGTTCAAAGCTGGGGGGGGGGAAAGTAAGACTTCTTCAAACAGTCATCTGCAAAACCGAGCAGCAGCTTTTCCTAGGAAGGGTGCTTTGTGCCGCTGTGCAGCGGGGCTGATCAAGATCAGCCTCATAAGATGAGCTCCTGTGTCTGGGTTGCTTAGTTTGAATTGTGGTTTGCTCTTCTTTAATACACTAACTCCAAGCGTTATCTGCTGCTTGTGCTCTTTCTTTTTTAATAACCGGGTTGATGGGAAGAGAGCAGAGGGGACACCCCAGTGGGATTGCAGGAAACTGGACGCCGTGCGGCTCGGGTGGGCAGCCCTGGCCGCCCCACACAAGGACCGGCTGGCTGCTCGGTGCACAGATCGAGAAAGTCCGTAAAACCCTTTTCACTAAATTATGGTAGAAATGGCAGCAGAATCCGGCTGCTTTGTTTTAGTTATGACTTGTCCTCTACCAGAAAATTAACAAAAAAGTTCCCATCGCAGCAGCCCCGGCGCAGCACTGGCTGGATGTGGGGATGCCCAGGCAGCTCGACGTGACCACCGCTGCTTTCGGCTGTAGCAAGGAGGAGTTCTCACAAGTTAACAAAAAAAACACTCCTTTCTTCTTTAATTATTTTCTTCTCCTAAGATGATTCAAGCAGAAAAAAACATCTTTATATTTTTTTTCTAATATTTTCAGCGTTAAAAGTGATACTCTTTATATTGTAGAAAATCCATGAAAATTTTCAGTTTTGACAATTTCACTCCGATTTTGTCTGTTGACCATCTGTGCTATGTTTTGCTGAGATTAACTTTAAACTTTAAAAGAAAAAAAAAAGTCTCATTCAAGCCAGCAAAGTAACACAGCTCATTTAGCACATCACGAATAAACATAACCAGCCTTTAAAAATTAGTCAAAGCACCTGCTGGCAGTGAGGTGCTTTCCACAAAACTTCTGATTACAACATACCACTATTTTCTGAACGAAAAAAAAATAAAAATAATAAAAATTTAAAAAAAAAATGTTAAAAAGACTTAATTGTTGGATAACCCCACAACTGGTGGTGGTCTCTGTGTACGGGGCTGCTGCAGCCCGCGCTGGGTGCACGCAGCGGGGATGGGAGCAAACGGGGAGGATGCTGCAGCACAGCTCTGAGGGCGAGCCTCCTTGGAAAGACCTGCTGGGTTTGTGTGTGCTCAGCAGAAGGAGTTTTACGGCTTGCCTCCAGCTTCTCTCGCAATCAGGCACCCGTGTGTGAGCAGTGAGGTCTCCTAATTCTGCCCTGCCAACAATTAGTGTTTCTTAATAATGAGTGCGACTGGGTTTTCGCCTTGCTCATCAGTTCTTGAAGTCACTTTGCTGCTTCGGGGTGGGAGCTGCCTCCGTCACAGCCCTTTCTCTGCCTTCAGCCTGGCTGCTGAGCCCTGCGAGGGCGATGGGCTGTGGCTCGCCAGGCACACGGGGACCTGGCAGCACCCCAGGGACCCGGCAGCGCCACTTGCCAGGATTAATTGTTGCAATTTAGCAGGTTGGAGAGGGAAAATGGCCCTCTGGGGGTGCAACCCCCCTGCTCTGCTGCTCTGTCCCCCCTGGAAATGCCATTCTGGTGTTGCTGTAAACGCGCCTCTTCATTTCTGTAGCCAGGTCGCGGCTGCACAGCTCATTCCCCAACCTGCCCCCGAGGGGCTGCGCTGGGAGGGGTGAGACAAAACCGTCCCCAGAGCCTTTTTGTCACCCCCCCCGGGGCTGCTTGAGGTCACCTGGGCCGCGGGGCCGTGACACCAGGCACTGGTTATTTCGGGCAGGCCGGTGGCGAGCGGCTCCATCACCCCCGGTCTGAGCTGTACTGAAACACGGAGGAGACACAGCGAGATGCTTCAGCAAACCACAGCCGGGGCGAGCCACGGTGCTGCAGGGCCCAGGGCCCTGCTGGGAGGGCACAGGACACGGTGCCCTCACGTCGTGTTGCTCCCCTGGCAGAAATGCTTTGCGATCAGGTGGATTTTGTAGCTTAAGACATCGCCAGCAGCTACCTTCGGGCTTCGAAAAGCCTCCCCAGGGTCCACGTGCTGCAGAAAGTAAATCTAGACTGCATTAAAAAGAGGAAATGATACCATTTCTCTGGCATATAGGTTTTTATAAATGAGATTTTATAAATGAGACTCATCCGGTGAAGGCCAGGAGCTAGGAGCCTGGCCACTGGTGGCCAGCAGCAGCAGCAGAGTTTAAAACTGGGGATCAGCACTGAAGGATTCTCTGCTTCTGCGGATCCTACAGCCCTATTTCCTCCTTCCCTGGGTTGGTTCAGGCTGGGAGGCAGGTCCCTGTAGCGAGCTCCCTAACTGAGGAGGTGGCAGTGGGCAAGCAGCCTCTTTCCTACCCAAGTTTCAGTCTCGTTTCTGTCCCGAGCATCTTCCCCTGCCAGCGTTTCTGTGACTTCAGAGAGGAACAGCAAAGAGTTTTTGAGCGAGGCGAGTGCAAAGGCAGAAGGGATGCGGGGAAGGCCAGCTCTTCGTGCTGCTGCCTCGTCTCGTTTCCCATCTGAACTGGTGGAAAGTCTGAGTAACCGTGCTGCAGCCCGCTGCGCAGCCCCGGTGCCGTGCCCTGCGCCCTGGCCTGTTGTGGATCGGTGTCAGGAGGGTGCAGCCTGCATCTCCCCACGGTCTGAGGGCTGTTTGCAGCCATCAGTGGGCCAGGCTTTGGGTGCAGGCTTGTATGGAAGGAAAACTCAGCCCACGATGGAGGCTGAGCCCTTGGGGGGCTGAGATTTTCAAAATTGCTTAGCACCGAGCTGGTCCTGGTCTGGTGCGATGGCAAAATGCCCCCACAGAACTGCACATCCCTCACTCGGGCTGTCTGCCACGTGAATCTGCTAAACTATTGCTAGTTCTAGAAACAATGCTGAAAAGCTACCCCTCATCTCTTTTTTGTTGGCAAGAAAAGTTGAAGCTTGGAGCTTCAGACACGTTTAGCAAAGCAGGAGCCAGCCCAGATTGTTTTTGGAGGTGCACGTCCCCCTGTGCCCTGCTGTGTGCAGGAAATCCACACCTGCTAAGCATCAGGAGCTAGGGTGTTCGCTCACTCTTAAATGCAAACCTGCATCCCTCTTTAATTTTATTTGCATAAGCAAACTCTGCGGGCGAGGCGGGTGGGAAGCAGCGTCCCCATCCACCGGGGTTGTTCTCCTCGCCGTTTCAGGGGTTCCTCCTTGGAGCCAGATGGCGTTTCATGCTCGCTCTGCCTGAGCAAAATCATTACCAAAGTGAAAGGCAGCAGTGAATCAAGTCCAGAGATCTTAAATGACTTGTCAGGAGGCATCTGGAGATGCCCTGATAGGACACGAGAGCTTTGGCGAGCAGCACCCGCGGCAGCTCTCTCACGTGCTCCGCTCTTTCCTCCCACTGCTGCCGTGCCTGGTCCTGGTTCTCCTTCGGGATTTATCCGGGGCAAATCCTGCAACACTCCACCACTGAGGCGAAGTCAGTTTGGGTTTAAAGGCAACCACGGGCGAAACCGGGCGTGTAGGGAGCGGCTTGGGACGCTCGAGGCAAGGAGGCTCGCAGCAGACAGCGGCGTGCGCACGCGGGCACGGCTGTGCGCAGGTGTGAGCGGCTGTGCGTGAGTGTGCACGGGTGTGTTTCCCTCACAGCTGCTCAGGCCTTTTGAACAGGCTCTGCTCTCTCTGCCCCAACACCCGGAGATACCCTGGGGTGTGTTAGAGGAGCTGCTGGGCCACCCATGGTCCCGTCCCGCGTAGCCGGGAGCAGCTGCAGAAGCCCGAGCGCGGTTTTCGGGGTGAATGTGCAGGATGTGGGGGGTCCGGCTGCAGACCAGGGCAACGCACGGGACTGTGCGTGTGTGTGCCAGCAAGCTGGGGGAGCAGAAAACAAGAACAATGCCTTAGGTGACATGCTTTCAGCATTTATCCTGGAATAAAAGATGCTCGAAGTGAATTCTTCAAGTATTCTGGATTTTGACAGCATCACGTTGATTCGGGTTGATTTGCACCTCCCGTGCAATCAGCACCAGCTGTTATCACTGCGTGATGGTGGATTTCTCTTGCAGGATGTGTTTATTTAAGCATAAAAGGGTGTTTTCTGCCTTCCCCTGGGAAGCCTGTTGTAATTGCCAGCCCCCTTGCAGCATCAGCACCCCAAAGGCCCTCGCTGCTGGCGGAGCTCGATGATCCCGTGCCCCCTCCTCGCAGCCCGGCCCCCGCCTGCCGCTGAGCCCTCTCCTCCTTCTCTCTTGCAGTCCAACAAAGTTCCCGTCGTGCAGCCGTCCCACGGAGTCCACCCGCTCACCCCGCTCATCCCTTACAGCAACGACCACTTCAGCCACGGCTCCCACTCGCCCCACTTGCCCGCCGACATCAACCAGAAGCAAGGTGAGGGCACCGCTGGGACCGGGCACGGGCGGAGGGAGGGGACGGTGCTGGACTCCGCAGGGATCACAGCCAGCACCTTTAGGAACACCCCCTGGCCCCAAATCAATGGGAAAATGAAACGCTGGGGCACTGCTGAGTGGTAGGAGGTTGTTTAGCTTCTTGGCCATGCTTGGTAATCTTGGTCAGTAGGAGTTTGACACGAGAAGCAGCAGCCCCGCTGGGGAAACGGCCCTAATTCGCTGTGCACGCTGCCGTGGGGCTTAGCCCAGAGCAGAGCCTGCACGGTGTGCACGAGTCAACCAGAAAATGGAAAGTCTTCTTTCCTTTGACTCATACCCAGACTGTTGTCAGGCTGTCATTTTGAGAAAATAAATGCTTGAAACAGGAAATATTTTGACTAAATAGGATCAGCGTCTGAAACCTAAATGGACATCGGCGTGTGTGTCCCCACAGCCACACGTGCGAGCTCGTCACACGTTGGGCTGCTGGGGTTCCTGCGTGAGCCCAGCACACACCAACTAACCCGTGTGTACGGCGTGTAGGGGTTAAACCCTGAGCTGTAAATACACGGGCAAGGTTTCACCCCAGACCAGTGTTCCTGGGGGCTGCAGAGATCCCACAGGTCCTGTTATGGAGAGATCCAGCCCAGCACCCCCAGCTGTGCATCCCCCAGCCCCATGCTGTCGGGGCAAGGGCTCCTCCCCCCTTTGGTCGGGCTGTTGCCCTTCTCAGCCCTGAGATAGCAACACCTGCTGCTCTGGCTGTGTCCCGACAGAACACAGCTGCAGGTAAATTCTCCTACCAAGTTACGTCCTCCTCTTGGTCCTGTTACACATCAGGGTAGTGAACTCCTAATAAGATGGAATCCATCGGAGTCAGTCCTAATTACAACCTTATCAGGAATCCATCTGGGGGAGTAATCCAGATCTTGAGCTTGCAGGCTGCTGGCAGCTCATCACCAATTCCATAAACGCATTTATGGCCCGAGGTAGCTGCTGGACAACCCCTGCACGCTTTCTGTAGCCTGAGGCTCCTCTGCAGACAACAGAGAGCTGGAGTTTTACCCTGGAAAGCCCTGCTGCTTAGCAGGGTGCGCAGCTCAGGCAGCTGTATCTGTTTCCTCCCTGGGGGATTTAAGTGCCTCGGGCCACGAGCAGCTCAGAACCCAAATTCACTGCCCGTGAGCCTCCTGCTGAACCCCTCCTGCCCTGAGCTGGCTGAAGGGACGAGGCACTGTTCCCCAAGACAGAGAACAGCCGGGGAAACTGCAAGAAATGAGAAGAGGAAGCCCTCCCTGCCCGTTTTTCTCCAGCTTCTCTTGGTCTGTTCCCAACCCCGGCAGAGCTGACAGGAGCAGGAGATGCTGGGCTGCCTCCCGTGCCCGTATCTCTGGAGACCATGCAGGGATTCCCTTTACGGAGGGAGAATTCCCACCTGGCACCATCCCCTCCTTCCCAGAGCCTGTGAAACGATCACTTTTCATCCCAAACCATTTGCAGACACCCACTGGAGCATCCCCGCTGGTCACTGCTGGGATCCCAGGGCTGAGCGATGGGCTGGGGGCTGTAGGAACAGCGCTGCCCCCGGGCTCCCAGGTGCTGCAGAGAGTCCCACAGCAAAGAAAACTGTGACTTCAGTGCCCTGCCTCCTGCAGACAGCAATTCCCCTGTCCACCAGTGGCTGTGGGCAGAGCAGATGGGGCTGGGAGGGGTCCGTGTCAGCGCCGGCTCCAGCTCACCTCCTTCTCCCTTCTCCCAGGAGTGCACCGGCCCTCCCAGACCTCAGACATCCCCGGCTTCTACCCGCTCCCCCCGGCTGGGGTCGGCCAGATCACGCCCTCGATGGGATGGTGAGTGTGGGATCCACGCGGGGGTCGGCTTCCCCGGCTGCGTGCAGCCCCCGCTGCGTGCGGTGTGCTGGGGAGGGGGCTTTCACCCCGTGCTGGGGTGGGCAGCGGGTCCGTGGGGGGGTCCAAAGGCATCATCCTGCCCAGGGCATCCCTGGAGCAGGGGACAACCTGCTGGATTTAAAACCACTGGATTGGGAAGGAGGGAGGGCTTCTTCCCACTTCTTCTAATCACAGCCAAGCCTCTCCTTTGGAGGAGGAGGGATTTTTTTCCCTCGCTGGGGTTTTCAGCACAAGCAGGGCTCTCCCGGAGTGTGGAGCACGGGATGCTGCGCCCGTGGTGCCTCTCGGGAGGTGAGGCAGGAAAATGTGCCCCCGGGCAGAGACCTGAGCCTGGCAGCCTCCCTGCTGCCGGTGACAGGAGGATTTGGCAGAGGCTGGCAGGGGGCTGCGGGGCGCAGGGCAGGCGGTGGCAGGGGGCAGGGGGCACTGCCCTCCTGCTGCTGGCTCAAAAAACCCCGACAAAACCCAGCAGAGCCGTCCAGGTACGAGGCCGTATCGCCAAACCGCCAAACGCGTTAAAACGCCGAGTAAAAAGTCAGCTTTCTGTTGTCGTTGTCCATGGATTTCGTGCTGCAGATCTTTAACCACCAGGAAACAGAGGCTGAGGCCTGCGATACAGAGCTGGGCTTCAAAGAGGTGGCATTTTGCTTTCTGTGCTCAATCTGCTACTCTCGGGCGATGATTTAACTCCTCATATGACGTGATTCATCCTCAGGAAAAACAAGTACTGCGGTGACCGTGCCGTAACATGAAAGAAGTAGCTGGGGGTGAGGCAGGAGCTCCCCAGCGCGAGGTCCACTCGTGGGGTGGGAAGCTGCTGAAGGCAGCCCCGCTGCGCGGCGGGGAAGAGCCAGCTTCTCCCCGAGGCTTTGTCGGGAGGCTGCTCGCGGAGGAAGCCGCACTGCTGGCAGCGTCTGCGGGGTTTGGCATCCCCGATAAACCTCGCCAGGCGTGCACGTCGCTGAGTAATAGGGCAGATATGGCACGGCCACAGGCGGCAGGCCGGCCTGAGGGAGCGGGGAGCACGCGTGGTGTCTGCAAGAGGCTTTTGTCCTATTTTTGCTTGTGCCGAATTCACAGAAAGAGCCTCAAACCACTCCTGAAGTGCCCAGCCCTGTGCCCAAAGCCAGGTGGGCTGGGGCACCGCAGTGGCACTGACCCCACAGGATGCAGGGGGTGAGGACGGGGACAGGATGGGGACAGGGATGGGGTGGGGACGGACGGGGAGCACCCACCGGTGCAGGAGGCGACTTCTCCTCCCCAGCTGGCCAGCAGGAGCTGGGCACAAGGCTCGGGAGGACGAGCTCTGGAGGAGGCATTGTCACTCCTGGCTGGAGCTGGATGCCTTAAGCTGCCTTAACCCAGAGCAGCCACCGGTGCTTCGGGGCAGCAGGATGGTGCCGTGATAAGGGGCTGCTGCTGCTGATCGGTGCTGGGAGTAGCCGTGCTGTCCATACAGCAGCTCTGCACAGCATCTGTGCAGCCACATTTTGGGGTTCGAACATCCCGGCTCGCCTTCCCCAGGCGTCTGGGCTTCCACGCGCGGTTTCAGGCTGGGAGCGTGTTTTGGCAGCCGTACAGAACAAACCGAGGTGTTTTTGAGCTATCTCCATATGAAAACGTGGGGGCTTTCCCGTGCTGGGAACAACCAGGAACTTCCTTCATATTTATTTTACTATCTCACAAATAATTTCCAGCTCCAGGTCTGGTACATGCCCGATTCCCAGTGTGAAACGACTTGAAAAAGAAAAGTAGGACCTGGCGTTGGGCTTGTTTAAAAACAAGAGGCATCCTTTTGAGGATGTGCAGGGGCACTCAGAGCCTTTCTGGGACACGTGTGGGGCACAGGAGGTGCTCTCTGCCTGGCACCCCAAGTTGCTGTGCACCCACACCCTCCCGGTGCTGCCTGTGGCCACTCAGCCTCATGCGTGCCAGGCAGAGGGGCTCTGCCCAGGCTGCAGCTCTCTGGTCAAACCGTGCCCTTCCACTTCATCCGTGCAACAGCAATCTCTCCTAACTTTTCAGCAAAACTCCGTATTTTGACTTTACCGAGGCCCTAAACTCCAAAAAAGCCGCAGAGCTACCCAAACTGGGGGCGGAGGGGGGTCAGGTTTGGAGGCGAGCTCCGCAGGGAGGTCCAGCTTCCCCTGCACAAAGCCCAGACCCCACGCTGCCCCCGGCTCCGAGCCCCGTTAGCTGAGGGTATCTTTAGGAAACGCCACGTGGCTGGAGATACTTGATAGACTCTTTCTTCCCGATCCCAGGCAGAGCCAGTCTGTCTATCCGCTCCCGTCATGTGGATTTAGACAGCCGTATTCGTCAGCACTTTCCGCTGGGGCTTCTTTCTCCAGGTGAGTATGTGTGGGCCGGGGCAGCGGCCCGGCTGCCCCCGCAGCTTGCAGTGTGTGCAGTAGGAGCTTGCAGCAGAGCCCGGCCCCGCGGAACAGCGAGCGGCCAGGGAGGACGCCCAGCGACTGGGTTCCCACCAGCACGAGGCAAAGCAGAGCCAGAAATCCCTGCCTTGGGCTCAGCGTTGGCAAAAGGGGGCGAAATCCATTGCTCGGCATTTCCCCTCTTGTCCCTAACCGTGATGGCGAGTACATCCCAGGCGCAGGGCTGGGTTTTGCTTTGCAGGGGGTGATGTGTTTCACTGGGGCTCAGCTTTTAGGGCAGGATGGGCAGGGGGCAGGCACTCGCTGCCCTCTGGGCCCTGCAGCTTGCTCGCAGCCCGCAGCCAGAGCCCAGACCCCGTGCAGGGGCCTCGGGCAGCGAGCGCAGCCCTGGGGCAGCCGCAGCGCTGATCTCCCAGGGAGCAGGACACGGCCCCTGTGGCTGGGAATCGCAGAGCCTCGTGCCTCTGGGCGAGCTGCTGGGCAGGGCAAAGCCCAGCCCTGGCTCCCGGCTGCTCCCCTGCCAGCTTCTGCTTCTGCTTCGTGTTGTCCTGGAGAGCACTTAGCGGAGGCTTCCCGCAGGAAAACCACGCGAGCAGACCTCCGGCCACGCAAACCCTTTCTCCGTGCAACCCCTTGTCCACGCAAACCCTTCTCCACGCAGACCCCGATCCGTGCAGCAGAGGCAGGAGCGTGCTGCCAGCCCCCCCGGCTCTCCGAGGCTTCGAGGCATCGCTTCTCGTGGCCTCGGGGGCGCCGGGCAGGGCGAGCTAACGGTTCCCTGCGGGGCCACGGAGCCTCCCCGGCTGTGGCACAGGGGTTCCCGCTCGCAGAGGGTGGATTTTGCAGCGCTGCTGCAGACGAACGAGCGAGTACACCTGGTCAGATAAGGATCAGACTTCAGACGGTGCTGGTGGATTAAATTAAACAGCTTTTCTTTTCGTGCCAGCATATCTAATGAACAGTTCATCTCCCATGGGCGATTCTGCCATCTCAAGCTGCAGTCATAAAGTGGCAAGCTTGGCAAAGCCGACTGCTCTGGCTTTACCCTCTAAAACTCTAGAGAGCTAATGAGGCTTGAAAGCTAGCGAGACCTCTCATGATCTCATTTCTGTGTTGGTGGATAACATTGCTTAGGCGAGGTGCACCTCCTAGAGTTGCAGTTTGGTTCATGTTCAGACTTATGCTTTTTCTGTTAAAAGGAAGGTGTGGGGTGGTCCTAATCTCTCAAATCCAAACGTTGGTTTGAGTTTGTTGTTCCTTCCTACAGCGCTAATAAGATATTGCAGCAACAGAGATCTGAGTGTCTGAAAACGCTCGTTAAAAGCGCCCTTGATCTCGGCGAGGCTGGCTCACGCCGCGGGCTGCTTTCTGCAGCCGCCTCTCGGCACCCGGCCGCCTCTCCCCGCGTGCGTTCGGCGCGGCTGGCAGGGGCCAAGGAAAGAGGGAAGAGATGCCCAAATCCCTGCTCCCCGCTGTGTTCACTCGGTCCCCAAATTTTGCAGCCTGCCAGGCGAAGGAGGCCGCGCCACCGCGGGTTCGCTTTCCGTGTCCTCCGCTTGCCGTCTGCTTCTGCCGCCCCGGAGTGCCACCGAGGGAGAGCCACTGCTGGGGCTGTTGGGGCTGGCCCACCGTGGCCCCACAGCTCCCCGCACAGCCCTCGTGGCCACCCCGAAGGCTCACGGCTCGCCCATCTCCCCTGCAGGTTCACTCACCCGCTGATGCTGGGCTCCGGCATGCACACCACCGGCATCCCGCACCCCGCCATCGTGCCCCACTCTGGCAAGCAGGAGATGGAGCACTACGACCGAAACATGTAAGTTGGAAGCGTCACTGGGCTCCCAACACCGCGGGGTCCCCCTTGGTTGTCCCCTGTGATGTGGGCACAGGGCTGGGCGCTGAGCACTGCGTGTGCCGGGGCAGAGTTTGGCACCGGGTGGGTTTGGCACCGCGCGTCTGGGTGCTGGGGTGGCTCTGCCTGCTGACACTGACTGCTCCTCTTGTGTCCCTGCCAAGGAAACCTCAGCCAGAACCAAAGAGAGAGAAGGAAGCCAAGAAGCCCACTATCAAGAAGCCCCTGAACGCTTTCATGTTGTATATGAAAGAGATGCGGGCAAAAGTCATTGCTGAGTGCACCCTGAAGGAGAGCGCAGCTATCAACCAGATCTTGGGCAGGAGGGTAAGGGCTCTTCGCTGCGCACCCGTGGCCAGGGTCAGTGTCCCCTGGGGGGTCCAGGGGAGCAGAGCAGCAGCGTGGGGCTCGGCAGGGCAGTGATGGGACTTGTGCCGTGGTGGGGGGTGTGCGGACACCCCCAGAAACAAGGGCAGGGAGCGGGGCAGAGGGGGTTCTCCCATCGCTCTGATGGAGATCGGGGTTTTGTTGGTGTTGGAGGCATTGCTGCCTCACTGAGGAGCATCCTCAGGCTGGAAAGAGGGTGCAGGAAGACCCAAAAGTGGGAGAAAAGGGAAATCTTGCACCCCAGTAGCAACGCTGAGATGGCAAGGTCCCCAGCGAGACCAGTGACCAGCACAGCGCCCCGTCCCCTGCAGCTCCTCTTGGGCACCTGCCCCCAGGTGCTCCTCCCTCGTCCCCTGGAGCCCGATTCGAGCTGGTGGCCACGGGGCAGGGGCGAGGGGACGCAGCTCAGCTCTGTGCTTGTCCTTGCAGTGGCACGCACTGTCCCGGGAGGAGCAGGCCAAGTACTACGAGCTGGCACGCAAGGAACGGCAGCTCCACATGCAGCTCTACCCCGGCTGGTCCGCACGGGACAACTACGTGAGTGGTGTCGCGCCTCGGGTTCCCACAGAAAAACCCCCAAAATGGCCCAAAAATGACCCGGGGGGGCTCAAATCGGTGCCTGCCGATGTCCCAGTTGCCCCTGGTAATGCAGTTTCTGGTGGGGTGGGGTGTGTAGAAATACAGCGGTGCTTGGAGCATCCCCGTGCTGCTCACAGGATTGTAATAATCATGGAAAATAATTTTTAAAAATGCAGAGTAGGAAAGGAAAAGCTGCTTTGCATGAGTTCCACGCAGAGCTCAGCCTCACGGGGTGCTCGGTCCAGCTCTGGGACTCCCTGCAGGGCCATGTCCCAAGCAGCAGCCCCGGTACCCCCGGCCCATGGGGGCTCATCTGTTGCCCTCGCAGGGTGACGGTCACCAAGTCGGTGCCTGCCCCCCTGGGATTTTGGGACTTTGATCCCACCCTGGCCACCACTGTGAGAGGATCCTAAGCAAATCAAGCACGCCACGTTCAAAGTATTCAAATGCAGTCTGAGCACATGCAGACAGCAGCACTGCTTGCTCTGCGAGCTTGCGAGCGAGACCCAGCTCTCTGGCGAGCCTGATTCCCAAGCAAGGTTGCCATTAGGGATGAGAAAAATCTTTACAGATTAAAAAAAAAGGGGGAAAAAAGGTCCCAAATCAGGCAGAGAGGGGTCTGCAGGGAGCAGTGGCCGTGGTGGCAGCTCCCAGGCCGGCTGGAGGCACAGCACAGCGCAGCACAGTGGGTGTGCTGCCCGCTGCTTCGCGGCACGTCCCGCTTGCAGGTAGCAGGGCTGGTGTTTGGGGAGCCTCCGGGCTACTCAGTGGAGCATTTACAAGCGAGCATTAGAAGAATTCATTTCCTCGTAGCTGTATTAATAATGCAAGAGGCACCGCGGTGAGCGAGGTTCCACAGGCGGTGCGGCGCTCCCGACGCAGGAGATGCCACCTTTTCTAGTGGCTTTCTCGCCTGTTTTGATCTCCCATGTAAAGAACCCTGCCTAGCAGGCTCACTGGGACCTGAAGCAAAGCACACGTAGATCTTCAGATGTCTGTCCATCCACTCCGGGGCTCTGTTGCTGGATCCAAGGCTCCGTCGTTTCCCTCCCAGCCACTTTCTTTGCCTTGGAGCCGTGCAGCCCACCCTTACCCTTCTTCCAGCGCTGCTCAGGAAGCCCAAACTCCACCAAAGGGTCCTTAAATAAAAACAACAACAATTAGAAATGGAGTGCAAATGCAGAAAAAAAAAAACAGGAGAGGTTCTGGGAAGCCCCAGGTTGTGTTTCCCCTGCGACAGCACAGATGCCCCTGCCTCCTTGTGAGTGCAGACTGGGAGCTCGGCATCTTTGCGGGATCAGTGCCTGCTGAGACCCGAGGGGTGCCCGCAGAGAAGCCGGGGCAGCACCAAAGGGTGCTTCTCTGCGGGCATCCCAGCATCTCAGCCAGCATCTCTGGAGGGCAGCAGCGATGGTAAGAGCCAGGCATCGTTTTCCTCCACGCCCAAGCACTTCCTCCAGCAGAGTCCCATCCCTCCTGCACCTTTCCTCCCGGGAGGCACCGGCTCCTGCTCCACAAGTTGTCCCTTCCCATCCGGCAGACGAGCTCGGAGCACGTTGGCTCTCCCTCCCGGCACTGCCGAGCAGCTGCTCCGGGTCTCGTGGTCGCTGCAGGAGAAGCTTTTCTCTCTGGAGCTCGAGCGAGGAGGAGGAATGTAGGTCACCTCCGCGGCACGTGACTCGGATCTCAGGCAGGAAATACAGTTGCTCCCACACCGAAGAAAAAGCTTACCGCAGCTCGGAGCTTTCCACCTTCACTCAAACCACAAGAAGTCATATAAAAAGTCATAGGTCAAAGGCAGCCTGCAAGCTGTGCTCCCCACGCAGGCCAGATTTGCTCCAGCTCCACCGTGCCCTCATTAAGGAGGTCACCAGGAGACGCGGGGAGTTGTTACGTATTTGGGGTCAGGGAGGCAGTTTGGGGACAGGGTTGTGTTTTGCTGCTCGGGAGTGAAGAAAACACGTGAATGAGAGGTGGGTCCAGAGCTGCAAAGGCACTGAAGCAGGGAGATGAGTTAAAAAAAAAAAAAAAAAAAGTAGTAGAGAGATGAGTATTTTAAAACAGTCTCTAGGGACTTGCACAAACTGCCTTTCCCATCTGAAACCAGGGATGCTCCTCCTGGTTCCACGTCACTGAGCGATTTCTGTCCAGGTGTCAGGAGCAAGTGAGTGTGTGCTGGAAATGGGGAAGGTGCTGGAACAGGGCAAATGGTTTATACGAACATAAGGATGGAGGAGGAGATAGAACGTGCCAGGAGGGTGAGCTGTTGCTCGTACAGCCTCAGTCGCAAGTGGTAACTCTTGTTTAATTCTATTCATTTAGTTAAATCTATTAATTAAAGCGATGGTGGGTGGAACTCCCAGGTGGCACACGTAGGGTGGCTGTGGCGTGCCGGCAGAGCAGCTCCGGCACAGAGCTGTCTGTTCCCATCCCCGTGAGCCCCCACAGAGCTCCCGAGGGTTTCCACAGCACTCCAGGGGGGCAGCAGAAATGCTGTGGTTTTAGAACAGAAATCCCATTTCTCACCCATCATCGTCAGCTACCAAGGGGGCTTCCCTCCTCAAGCATTTCGGTACAGATGATGAGCTGACACGGCCTCACACTGCAGTGCTACGGCTCAGGCAGGCGCTTTGATAGCTCCTCACTGCTGTCGGGGACATGGAGCACCCCAGGGTGCTGCCCCCAAGTCGCTCAGCACTGCGTAGCACCGAGCACAGGCAGCTTTCAGCGTGCCCATGTGGTTTGTGCCAAGCTGCTGCCCACGGCTGGGCGAGGAGCAATTTGCTCGGGTCGGTGCCGAAGTGAAAAGGTCCAGTACTCACCATGTCACACAGACCAAACGCCCTGGGTGAAAGCCGCTACCACACCATTTCCCTAAATACATTCAGATCGGAGTTGTGCCGTGTCGTGCAGGTGAAACCTCAGTGGGATTTACTCTTGGGCTTCTTTGAATTGAGGAGCAGAGCTGGGTGATCGTTCACAATAACGCCCTGCAAAGAGCCATTCTCCAACCACATGCACTAAAATCTTATTTTGCAACTTCTTACGGGGGCTGCAGCGTAAGTGAGGGGCTCGGCTGCATTTGCAGTGTGGCTGTGGGCTCACGCAGTGCTGTCAGACCTTGCCCAAACATTTCAGGGCTCCACGTTAGGAAGAATTGCCAGCAACGCAGCCGGGTGACAGCAGCGCCGTGCCCTCTGTCTCTGGGTTTCTGCTGCTGCCCCTGCAAATGCGCTCAGCTCCTGCACGCCCGTTTGGGCATGCCGGGGATGAGTCAGAACGCCTGCGGTGCTGGATCCAGGGATGCTGACAATTAGGGTTGTTGCTGAGCAAACATACGTGCCCAGAACAAATTTGTGCCATGTCAACGACAGCCGTAGCCACTTGTGCAGACGGTTGGCTCGGTGGCTGCTCTGAGAGTTCCCTCTGGGTCTCTTCTGTGGAGCACCAGGCCAGCACTTTCCCAAGGGCCCAATCCAAGCCCCACAGCCCTGAAAACACCGAGGGGCATCCCTGGTCTCCTGGGAGCGCGGACTAATGGATTTTTCCTTGCATTTCCTAGGGGAAAAAGAAGAGACGGACACGGGAAAAGCAACAAGATTCCAACTCAGGTAAATCCTGCGGTGCCAAGCCACGTGGCTCCTTGGTGGCTGCCACCTTGCTTTTGCTCGGAGCGTATAATCCACAGCAGTCGTCGGGTTTTACCGTGGTTCCTTTTATTTTCCTGATCTTAACTAATGAACTGCACGATTTAAAGGCAGTGAATGAACATTGCTGTGAGTTCTTCATAGGTGTTAGAACATGGGTAGTTCATGGAAACTGAAAAGATCAGATTTTGGCAAGCAGATAACTTAATATATATTATCACTCGAGTTAATTATTCATAACAAGCAGCTGAATGCCCCCATCGGCCCCACAGGTACTGTTAAGGAAAGCCCTCAGATGAGTCAATATTGCGTGCGGGACTAAATGCAGTGAGAGGCCTGAAGACTGGCACTGCCCAAAATTTGTTTCACTTTTCATAATAAGGCAGAGCTCGAGTAAAGTCAGACTAAAAACTAGGACAGGTTTCCTCCCTGCACCAAGCTGTTTATCAGAAAAGGCCCTTTGACAGGTTTGAGCTGCTCGCACACACATTCCCGTCATCCAGGGCCATTCCCATACTGGCTTCTGGAGCATTTCTACTGGGAATGAATCATGTCTGTTCCAGTAAGCAGGCATTGTAAAACATCAGGAGACCATCCCTGCCCACTGTGGCATTGCGTAGCCTTCAAGTTACGACCCGCAAGTCAAGCCCTGGCTCTGCTGATGTGCTTGCCAGGGATTACGGGGCCATACAACCAGACCCTGCTGCCCGCATTAGCACTCAGAGTTCGGGTTATCTCATTAATCGCTGCAGGATGATCCCTTTGGATTATCCATAAAAAGCAGTTCCAAAAAGTGTCCCAGTGATAACTTCGGTTTGGTTAACGCTGTTAAGCCATTCAGTGCCTGGCCTGCAAAGGAGCACTCAAGCATTTAGGTTTCTGTGTAGTGTGAATGTATTTACATACCCAAACGGCTTGTGTGTGTGATACAAAAATAGTTAATTTTGCCCATTCCGGACTGAAAGCCTGGTACACAACAGGAAGCACTGGTGGTGGCTGATAGAGGCGGTGTGAATCCAGCACAGAAACCCTTCGAATCCTATTGCAGCACGGCAGAACAAGCACGATGTGCCTGAAGGAAAGGCCACGGAGGGTGGCTTTTCCACCCGACCTGGAAGGGGAAGGCAGGGGACAGAGCAGGATGGCCGGGGCTGATCTCCGCGGTGCTACCTCTGCTTTCCACCTGCTTCTGCAACGTTTCCTCTCTTCTCTTCCGCCCGCAGCCCGCGCTCGCTGGCAGCCCGGTTAGTCACTGCTGGGAAGGCAGGGAGCAGGTAAGGATTCAGGCACAGCAGGCAGCGTCGCTGTCCTCTGGCAGCGCTCCCAAACCTAAGAGATTGGATGCGTCACGAAAAGCCGTGAATTTCCCGGTAATTGCTCGCATTTCCTGGAGCTGAGCTGGATTTAGCTGAGCTAGGGAAGCACAAGGAGAGAGCAAAATCCAGGAGAATTCAGCCAGGAGGCCGTTTCCCAAAGCTCCTCCTTCCCCTGCTGCCATCACTGACTTTGCCTAACGCTCGCTTTTTTACAGGAGAGGTGGTGCCGGCACCGTTGCAGAACCAAAAAAAACGGGATTGTAGTCTGTTAGTGGTGTGTTAAGTGGCTGACATGATGTTGCCTCTTTTCTTCCTCCTGCTCCTCCTCCTCTTTGTGCCTCTGCCTTGCCCATTCTCCGCCACGCATGCTTCTGTGTTCAGATCCTGCCTCTCCTAAGAAATGCAGAGCTCGCTTTGGCCTCAACCAACAAACGGACTGGTGCGGCCCGTGCAGGTGTGTATCGGCAACCGGCGGCTCCTGGGCACCTCGCGGGGTTTTCCTGGGCCAGGGGGTTCGGCTGCGCTCGGTGCTGTGGTGGTTTGCTCCCTCGGGGGCTGCTGTCCCAGCTTCACGCTGTGTCTGGCAGCCGCCGTGGGCACTGCTCCTGTGGTGCTCTGCGTGGTCGCTGGCTGATGAACCTTAAAAGCTCATTTGCAGGTGATCCTGGTGTGGGGCTTTCCTCCCCTGTTTAAGATTTCCTATCCCATAAACACCCCTCCGGGGCCAGTAGTGAGCAGTGAAGGTTTTCCCTGCTTATCCTGGGACTAACCGTGTAATCCAAGCTGTGCCCTCGTTGGCCCTGAAGTTTTGCAGCACCCACCATGGGGTGGGAGAGCCTCAGGCAGTGAGGCAGTTTGCAAGCTCCTGGCTTCTAGGGCAAGACCATGGAAAGGCAGCAGTGAAGCACAGTGCCTGAGCCACAGCAATACCTGGCTCAGGGTGTCTGCAAGTGCTTCCTGGTAGGAAAAGCTCAGGGGGGTGCTCCTGGACCGGGACAGAGGTCTGTGGCTCACAGCACAGCAGGTGCATTTCCAGGTTTCCATACCCATGTGCTGAAGACAAGCATAAGCTGAAAGCACAGCGAGAAGTATTGCTTAATGTGCTTACTGCAGCATAAAGCGAGGGAAATCATTTAATCCATCCAACTCTGAATCCTGGAGGCGTAGCCCTGCAGAGTCCCGGCAGTGCTTGGTCACGGCTCACCCAGGCTGTCCAAGGTCCCAGACCATCAGCTGGCGGGGTCGGGCAGGCCCCTGCACCATGGGGGTGAGCAAGGAGGCTGGGCACACACCTTGGGAATTTCTTACTGCTTCAGAGCAGCTTCAGAACATCCCCTGCTTTAACTGATTAAGTTAAATCCCCTGATTTAACTGATTAAGAAACTGAATGTCCAGAGGGACACCCGGGATGTGGCAGAGAGCTGAGGGACAGCAGGTCGGGGGCAACTCCGCTCCAATTTCATTTGAACTCACTTAACTCAGCTTCAGCGCTAACCCTCTGCATTGCTTCTGATTAACACAGGCTACTGAAGTGTTTGTAGACCTTAGCATGCTTTTTATTTTTAAACTTTTGCCTCTCCAACACTATTTAGTCAAATCTTTTCTGCAATTCTTTGTACTAACATGTCGCTGCCAGCTCAAAGGCTTCTGTCCTGCGTGCTGTGGTCACCGATGCCTGCGGAGAGCAATGCCCACCAGACGAGTCCCACTCCACAGGAGGAGAGTTTAACTGGTTAAAACTGGGTGGTCCTGCTCTGGAGGTTTCACCCTCAGCCCCCCTTACACCAGGGCAAAATGCTCCAGGGTGCCGTAGTTCCTAAAGGACAGGGATAAATCCTTTTAGCTGTATGGTAGCCATGCCAGCCCTAGCCCACTAAATGCTGCATTATCAACAATCTGTAGTATCAGATCTGCTTTTTCTCCGTTATTTTACATCTAATTGAATCAGTGGATGGAATGGATAGATTTGTATCATCTCACAAGTAGGTCGTTGAAACTCGGTCCTGCAGCTACTCCTGAAATGTCTGTGGGAAACACAGCTTGTCCTGAGGTTTGTCTGCTCTGGGAAATTACAGCCCGTGCAGAATAACCTGTGTTAAATATTCCATTCAGCAGGGCTGTCGTGTTTCATATCACATTAATTGGGTCACCACAGCTAACTATGACACTGACAGCAGTAATACCACTTCTCTTGTTCACATCCAGTGCAAAGTCATGTTTAATACTGGGCTAGTTAATGCATATTCCAACACTGTCTGGTTTTTCATTAGTAAGATCAAAGAAAGGTGTGTGCCCGCATTAGCAAGTTCTCCATTTGATCTGTTTTCCTCAGATGAGACAGTCGAGGCAGGGAGCTGAGCAGGAGGAAGACATTCTTTTTAGCTATTTTAGCTATAAAGTCATTAACAGCATCTCCAGCAGAGGAATTGTTCCCTCGCTACTGTTAAGGTGACATCTTGAGAGCTCTATTGTTTAAAACTACTGAGCTGCTCAGAGCAGGTGACATGAGGGCTCTGTCAGGAGAAGAGAAGGAAAACCAACTCCATACAGAGCGTGTACAGACAGCGTGAGACAGTGCGAGGTGCTACCTGAATAGCCAGGAACGGGTCATCTCCGTGTGAGATGGCAACTGGAGCTCAGGTAAACACAGGCTACATGTTCCTGCTTTTGGTCCCAAACAGCAGAATTGTCCTGGGATGCAGTGAAATCATGTCCAAGTCTGGCTACAGCAAGGACAATGTGTGGCTTGTATTTTTGAGCCCCCAGACCAACAGGGGACAGCACATCCAACAGAGGAGCAGCAGTTTCTTACTAGGAATGTGGGGCTAGCGGGGAGTGATTGTCAGCAGCTGGGTACTTCTCTGTGAAACCCTTTTTGTGAGCAGATCTGCCCCTGGCTGCTCATTCACACACCTCTGCCGAACCCCCTGCAGTGTGTGTGTGTGCACTGCACTTTGTGCTTGTGCCTCAGCTTCCGAGGAGACAGATCACCGTGAACACTTCTTGGCCAGGAAAGCCCTGGGCTGAAGTGTGAAGGGTGGCACTGTCCTGGCTGCTTTTCCTTGGCCTAGTTAGTAGATTGAAAGGTGATGGATGCTCCAGAGACAAATGAGTCTTGTGAACGGCTCAGAGCTGCTCTGGCATCTCAGGCAGGACCTCAGCCAGCCTCAGACCGTGCCCTCCGCCCGCCAGCTGGTCGCTGGCCTTTTTCCTCCTTCCTCACGAGCCTGTTGAGTGCCTTCAGCTCGGCCGTGTCACTGAGTCAGAGGCAGGAGTGAATGTGAAGTATTTGGAGGGTCAGAGGTGTTACGAGTAGGCTGAGATCAGAGGCTTTTGCTGCAGAAAACAACAAAAAAAATAGAGATAAGTAGATGATACATTGCATGCAAGTCTAGGAGAGCGGTAGGAAACGTGCTACAGGCAAAAACACTCCTGAGACATTAACAGTTTGGGTTGACCGGCATTGCCTTGGGAGGAAAGCCAAAAACCAATGGGGTCCTGGCAGCGAGCGCTGGGGCTGCATCCCACGGGGCAAACAAGAAGGGCACGGGTTGTGCCGCATCGCAGCGGGGATCCCTGTCACGGCCAGAGCTTTGTGCCCACAGCAATGACGGGCCGGTCCTTGGCCCCCATGGGGCCGGGATTTGGCCCTCAGCGGGCTCTGCCCTGACGGGGCCCGGCCCCGCCGCCATTTTATCGCCCCCTGGCGGGCGCTGGGGGGAGCCGCTCCCGGCCATGGCCGCCCACCCACAGCCACCCCATCACGGCCACAAGCCCACGGCCACCCCAACAGGGCCACAAGCCCACGGCCACTCGGTCCTGGCCACCCAGGACCCCCTGCAGGGCCGGCTGCGAGCCCCCTCGCCCCGCACCGCCACCCACCCGCCCTTAGGTGCATGTCCGCAGGCTCGCCCGCTATTCACGGCTAACTCTCTTCACTGTTCTTAGGAGGAAAAAGAAGTGCATTCGGTACTTACAAGGAGAAGGACGCTGTGCCAGCCCAGTTTCTTCCGATGGAAGTGCTATAGACTCCCCTCCCTCTCCCCTGGATGCACTCCAACGCGTACCCTCTGCTTTCCCTTCAGACCAGCCCGCAGCCCCCGCTGCCTCCGCGCACCGAGAGCCTCCCGACCCCTTCCCCGTCTCGGCCCACGCCGGCCCGGCCGCCAGCTCCTCCAGACCGAGCGCCCACCGCTCACCCCGCACGCCCGCCGAGCCCCCGGCGCACAGCGTGGCCCCCGCGGGGACGTAGCCCCGCGCCCGCCCGCCCGCCTTGGCTGAGACACCGGGCACCTTGCTCGCTCCACAGCACCGGAGGCCCGTCCAAAAACTCCCCAAGTTCACTGTCAAACTTGCAAAGTTAGGCGACGGAATGATTTAAGGATGCTGGAAAACTCTCTTTTTTTTTGGTTTTTTTTTTTTTTGGGGGGGGGGTGGTGGTTAAAGATAGAAAAGTGACTTTAAAAAAAAGGTTAAAAAAAAATATTTGCCAAAATTTCTAAGTGCTGATGAGTAAACAAGCCTTTTGTCCCTGCCCTGTGCTGCTTTTTTGTTTGGGGTTTTTCTTTTTTGTTTTTCTTTTTTTTTCTTTTTTCCTGCATTATCTCCAAGTATGGCAGAAAGCAAAGAGGAACCCCCAGCTTGCTGCAGTAGGTGGTAGGTGCTATAAATCTAACACTGGCTTCCATTTCCTGCCTTCTGAGCTGCTTTAAACTGTAGTCGGTCACAGATCTCCCGTAGCTGTTGTACCACGGGGCTGGAAAAGCTGGAACAGGAGCATTTTGTAAAAGCCCTCGTGTCTGAAGACTAAATGTAGCGATGCTAGCTCCCTGATCCGACCGATAGATGAAATATTTAAACAAATGAGGTGTGTTTTTTAAGCTTCGTGTCCGAGGACAGGAAGGTACTGTTTACAGGTAACAGGTCTCTGTGCAGACGTCGATCCCACTAGCAGAGCAAAGCGGGGCGCTGACCAGGCACAAGCAGGAGGTCTGACTGCTGCCCGCGTTGGTGCGGGGCCTCCCTTGCTGTCGTGACTCGGTCCCTGCAGCTCTGGCAGCCAAAATTCCCATCCAACAGCCTGGGGGCAGCCTCAAAAAGCCTCAAACTCTGCAACCAGCTGTGCACCGGCTCACGGGAGGAGCACAGCAGGTGTAAAGCCGTAACGCCCGAGCGCTACGCTCCGTCCCAGAGCCTTTCCCTTGGCAAGCAGGGGTGAGGACAGGCGGCCGCGTGTGCTCTGCCCCCTCTTGGCTCTCCCCTTCCCCGGGGAAGGCCGGGAGCAGAGCAGCACACTGCCCGGCTCTCTACTTACAATCCGTACTTACCCTCTGCAAGATCAAAACCATTTCTTGATGATTTGGTGTAGAACTTTAAAAAAAAAAAAAACAAAAAAAAAAACTTATTCTAGCTTTTTCTGAGAGATCTTCCCTCTACCTCCATAACGATGCCAAATGTTAATGTCTTCTCTCCAGCTTGAAAACATTTACCAGTTTCTGGTATTTTATTTATATGTTGAGCTTGACAAACAAAAACACTGTGGACAGATTCTGATCTCCACCATAAACTGATGCAAATCCCCCAAAAGTTATTGATTTACATCACATTTGTATACCTGTCACAGAGACCAGAATCTGCCTGAAAGAAATGTATTCTAGACTGCTGAAGAGAAAAATAACAACAGACAGAGGGAGAGGGGGATCTATTTTTTTCTACTTTACAGAATAGGTTTTAGAGTACTGAATGCAAATTATGTAGTAATATTATTGTAGAACTGCAAGAAATTTAAGATGACCTTTATAATGTAAAAATATTTTTATATTTTTTTCTTAACACAAAAACAAAAACCCTAATTTTTTTACATTGGACTAAACAACTTTTTAAGCAAGTTAATGCATCAAAGATCAAAAACTTAAAAAAAAAAAAGATTAGTCTGTAGAGCATCTTTGGGTTTATTCCCTTTATTTAGGTACTTTTGCTTATAGTAGTGTAGACTTTTTAATTCCAGTTTTAGTTTAGATCTAAACCTATTGCTTAATTCCTCTCCTGTGTAAATGTAACTTCAGAAGCACTGAATGAAAGCTACGTGCACAAACCTGAAAGTCGTTTTAACCCTCAGAGAAGTGACATTACCAGAAGCGCCATCCACCTGTACTTGGCCATGTCCTTACGGCACTCAGAGGGTTAATTACATAGCACTAGATCACCACACAATCTGCTCAGTTTTAAATTATTTTAGAAAGCTTAGACAACAGCATGGTCCAGTGCTGAACAGAGGAACTCAGCAGACTATTCCCAGACCCGACATAGATTCTTCTTATATAAAAAAAAAAATCTAAAAAAAAAAAAAAAAAGCTGTGTCTCAGCTGACCACTTTTCATGGTGACTCTGATGTAAGGTGCTGTAGAAGTGTCAACTACTGTAAAAGCCACAGCTGACAAATCAGCCACACTCAGCCCATCAGTGGCCTAGCGAAAGGCTGGCACACCCTAATACCTGATCACTAGGTGGTGGTGGGATAAAATGTAACTTAGCAGCAAAGCAAAGAGGGGTATAAAACAAAAAAATAAAAAAAGCAGATGTGTTTAAATAACACCAGAGGAAATTTAGGGGAAAGTCCTGCACAGTATTAAGCTGCGCATCTTGACCAAGGGCCGAGTAGCACCGGCATGCCCAGAACAGCCGTCACTCATTTCAGAACTCGTTAGGACTTTCACCCGCTTATTTCAAGGCTACTCAGGGCCCTCCACGGCGTTCGGGCTGCCTGCCTTGGTTCGGGGCACGCTGAGCAGGGAAAGGCCCGTCTGCATTGCAGCCTCCTCTCACCACGTTTATTCCATCCGATTCCTGCAGTCTCCTGGTGCACCGCGCTGCTCCCCTCCTGCGGGACCTTTCCCTGTGCACACAGGGCGCAGGCGCAGCGCTTACACCTCCACCTGCCCCCCTTTTCTGACCGATGCCTCAAAACGGGGCCCTGCACCCTGCTCTGTGCCAGACCTCGCCCCGTGGCTTCAGCTACTGCAGGACAGACACCATTTCCACCTGGTGCACCTACCAGCGTCAGTTCGTACTGGTCTGAGAAAATTTAATCCCCCTCCTCCCCCAAAACATGCAAGAAACAGACCTTTAAACTGCCCCTTTCTGAGACAGAACAGCAAGCGTGAGCAACTCGTGCTACGTGCCCTACGGTTAACAATCAATGCCAAAACAGAGCTACGTTTATTAATACCAAAAAAGTGTCTTTAGAAATGCTATATGAAGTGTTACTCTTTTGTGTTAATGCTCTTTTGTAATAGAAGGAAAACTTTGCCCTTAAGTTTTTATCGCAACAAGATTTTTTTTTTAGTTCTTTTACAGCAATTTCAACTTTTCTTGAAATACGCATTTGAATTCCTGAAACCAGTTTGAATGTAGAAGTCATGGAAATACCACTTCATTAAACCAAGTAAAACCACTGTATGTATGTAGCAGGGATAAATGTTTTGCAGCTGTACTTTCATTTGTCCAATGATTCTCCATCATTTGTTGTAATTTTTTTACTTCATTGAGTTTGTATTTTTTGGCTTTTATGTTCAAAATATGTTTATAGCTTTATAAATAAAGTAATTGCCAGACTGGCTATTCAGAATAGGCCACTGGAAGTTATAAACCTATCAAGGTGTCAAACAGTTATTCCTTGGAAACAAAGAAGATTCTTGCTTTTTTTTTTTCCAGCATTTGTATGTTTAAACACTTTTTAGAATAATTGCCAATAGTCTTCAACAGAGGTAAGACTGAAATTGTAAACCAAGACTAAGAAAATATATATTTTATGTAAAATGATCACTACAGATGACTTCCTCCTCCTCCCCACAGCCCATTTAATCACTTCTGCCAAGAGCAGCTCTCTGAAAAGGCCATGACTGGGGAAAAAATAAATAAATTAAGGCAGCTCCATACAAGTTAAACAGAAAAATAAAGCTTAGCAATGGGAAATCGGTCGGTGTCTCCCTTTCAGAAATTCCAAACTACGCAGCCTCTGTCTTTTACAACAGCAGGCATCAGGTCCAGGAAAACCCACATAGCAGCTGCAGTGGACCCCAAACTATCCCACAGCACCTTCATAGAGAGGCTGGTTCTCTACAGCCCAGCTCTAATTGCTCAAATGGATGAGACAGCCGAGAGGTTGGACATTCAGAGGTTAAAAAAGGCGTTTTCTCACACTGACATACCCGTCTGGCAGCTACAGAATTTGAATGGAGTCTGAGACAGCACTACAGGGTAATTCCAGAGAAAATAAGTCACATGGAATCCTAACAACCTGGCCTACTAAGAATATTAAAATTTGTCACAGCCATATAAACCTCTGAGCACAACAGCCCTTTGTTGTGCATATTACTCTACCACCACAGTTGCAGGAGTTGTGTGCGCACTCCTCCTATCAGCTGCCCACTGGCACCACTCCGGAGCTTCAGCAAAGGCCACTGCGGTCAAATGCTTTCGTGGTGAAGCTGAGGGGTTATTTCTTAGGCAAGCTGCCTTAATAATTAGCAAGTCTTGCCACAGGTGTGTTTTGTGCAAACCAAGTAGAAGCAGGGTAACACGGAAGACAAGCTCTGCCTCTTCCTCATCCTTCAGCACAGAGGCACGGCGTCAGGCAGCAGCTGCCAAGACACAGATCCCAGCCCGCTGACCAGCCCCTACAGGAATCACACACACGTTTCTGCCTTTGAGCACAATTACAGTGCGAGGCTTCTGTATCAGAAGCACAGCACTCCAGGGATGGAATCCGGGTGATCCTGGGACACTCTGTGCTTCACGCACAGAGATGGATTTGTTTCCTGAAAGAACCCAGGTTCAGCTGAATATTCAACTACAAGAATCGTTATCAGAAGCTTTTCTCTAGCAGCACTTCGAGTTGCTTTGTTTGCAATACAGGATGCTGGGAAAGCTGCTTCATCCATCCAAATCTGCAGCGCTGGAGTATTTTATGCCCACTGACAATGCCATCACCAGCACAGACGCAGGCCCAGCAGCCTTATGAATAAGCATGTGACCAGCAGCTGCATCCAAAGCACGGATCGGAGCGCTGCTTTAGACCAAGTTATGAATGCTTTCATTAATGGCTACATCAAAGCAAGATTACCTAAAAAGCTGGTAAGCCATCAAAAAAATCCATCTGGATTTAGCTTCAGACTTAATTTGAGTAACCCACTGTGGCTGACTAGTGACTTGCATTACAGTCATTTAAAACAAAAGATTTTATTTCAATTAGGTGCTCCCTCAGTACTAGCATTTGTATATTCAGTAGTGAGTGACACTAGGATTGTCTGGTTTCAAATAACTAGAACCATTTGCAAACAAAAGTTTAAAAGCCCTTTATTAATTCAGAAGTGAAACACATTTAAAGTGAGTTAAGTATGTTTATTAAGGTTCATTCTACTCTAAGGTTTATACAGAGAATGGAATGCAATACAAGCTAAGAGCACACCTCAAAGATCTACCACACAACCATCCCCTACTCCCTATAAGGGAACTGTAAAAAAAAATAATAATAAAAATCAGGAAACCAGTTACTGTTTAACTAGTTGCAAGTGGCTTTGTCCAAAGAAGTCAAGCTTGATACTGCATTAGCTTTGTATGCAATAATTAAGTCTCTACAAGCTGAAGTATCACATACAGAGGCAAAAGGATTTCCTGTGGACACATGAAACCATGTTTTAAAGAGCTACATCACAAGGATTGTTTAAAATTGCCTAAAAACAGCCACTAATGGCATGCACAGGTCAATAATATTAACTTTGGTAATGTCAGTCATTTTTGGTCAAACCTGGATTCCACTTTTAGCAAGAAGTATAAAAACACACCTGTCCTGTGCATAAAGCAACACACTCTCCAATTGCTAACAGCTAGAGGCAGGTCTTCAAGACATGGTTGAAGTATTCCAATTTAACTCTCAGGAGCTTGCTTAGCCCTAGATTACACCTTACACTAGTCTATCAGGCAAGACTAACAGGACAAGAAAGTGGACAGATTTTTTTTCTTTTTTTCTTTTTTTTTTTTTTTTTTTTTAAATGCAGAAGAACAACCTTTAAAGTTATATAGCTTTAAGTAATACTAATATTCCCAAAATGCTTTTGGAAGAAATCAGCAACATTTTTTTTTTAAACTTCACGTAGTTCCCCAAGACACATTTTAGGTGTTTTTTTCCTCTCTGAAGCTATCAATACCCTGTACGTAAGTGTTTTGTTCTTGAGGAAGAAATCATAGGTGGTTTTATTTACAATGGTGAAGTCAATGCTTAAGATTGTAACTGGACTTGGAACAGTTAAAAAGAGTAATGAAAATGACAACCTTAAGTGCTACTTCCCATACAGAATCCACACTTAGATCAGTTTTATTCGTTGCAGAGTAAAGTAAAAAGACATCCAATTACACTAGTAAAAACTCAGAAGATTTAAATTTATACTCAAAAAAAACACTACACATGCAAAGGGAACAATATCCTGCTAACACAACTTCATTTGCTGCTGCATTTGTCTAATATTAACAATTATGAACAGAGCAGTGCAACTAGTATTTGGAACAATCCTTACAGTGTTCGAGTGTCAGGCACAATACTTCACTTCTCTTCACACCACTGGTTCTCTTTACGTACCTGAAAGAAGATTTCTCAAGTTAGCTGCCAATTCCCATAAGCATTCAGGATTACTTACTGCAGAAAGGTGTGCGCTTGGAAGCAGCTTCCCTTATACGTGCACAATTTAACTACAAAGACTTCTGAATTGACCTGTTTATCCCTAGAAATCAAGAAACTTCTCGTGCCCAGATTTGATCAGAACCGAATTGTTTCACCAAGTAAAACAAATGGACTGGCTTAAACCTTAACTGCTGGCTTCGTGACACAGTACTGGAGACACACTAAAGCATGCAATTCACTGCCCTTGTATTTAAACAAGGTATCTTGGTCTGATCTTTCCCAGCTTAACCATTTGGCACTTCATTTGTTGTTGATGTTCTGAAGGCGATGAATTAATGACTTAGAGCTGGGAATCTAAGCATCTTACCTTTCAAGCCGCATGCAAGAGCACACCAGCACTGTTACTACAGCTCCATAACCGCAATCCAAGACTCCCATAAGCAATCCTACTTCCTTTCTCACAAGGCACACATCTGAGCTAAGAAGTCAACACTTTCCGACCTTCTACAAGTAATGGGCTGCCAGCATTGCAGACACTGGAAGGTCTTTCACCTTCCAATTACGAGTAGTTAATGCATTAGTTTACTTTTATTGTTAATAACCGGTCGGTTGCATCACACACAAAATTATGAAACATTGCACATTTGATTCAGTAGGAAAAAAGCTAAATTATAATTAAACCCAGATCAAGTACCTGTGCTTCTTCCTCTTCAGTGAAGTCATTCTTAATATTGAATGTCTTGCGAATTTCTTCTGGAGTTTTTCCCTTGATCATGTTTGCAACTGTCTTGCATGTGACATCAAGCAAGCCTTTGATGTCCAAGTAATTTGCAGCCTGTAGAAGAGTTTCCAAATTTAAAGCCTTGGTATCATTTTTCTGCCTCTGTAGATGTACTACCAACATTTTGCTTACAGCACTGTAAAACGCTGTAACCACAATCACATCATCTCCACTTTGAGAAGCTTCTAGCTAGAACCTTGAAATAACAGCACCTAAAACTTCCTTGCCAAAACAGGAGCTATTTCTACCATGAGAGACCCATCCCCTTCTTCTACACAGGGCTTTCAGAATCCCAAAGACATCTGAGATCTTCACTGTTTACCTGCTGTTAACTACCTAAGACAAGTACGACTGGGTCACAGTACCACAAAAAGTACAAATTTTAAAAAATAAAGCTAGACAAACCTCACAACAAAAAAAAAGCTAAAACAAACCTCACTCCCTAGCATGAGGTTAACATCCTAACATTCACTGATTTCACCCAGTAGTAGTTGCCAGAACTACTTGCACAACCCACATTTCCCCCCATTAAGAAATAATAAGAAGTAATTCTTCATTACTCCAGAAGCATTAGGACTGTATTTGTAAACAAACAGAGGGCACTGCACAGGAACAGTCTTGATGCTTCAGGAACGTACTTACCAGGATAAGTTCAAAAAGTGTTCCTTGGTCTACTTTCAGGAATTCTTGATCCCACACAGGGATGTCATCTGTTCTTTTCTCTTTGTTCTCATCATCCTCAGGAGGAGGTGGATCATCTTTGTGATGGGTGCACCACTGAATCACCTAATTATAGTTTTGGTATTAATTTTTTTATCCGAGTGATTCTTCCACTAGACCCCAACTCTAACTTAGCTTCATTTTAGAAGAACTGTACCTTCTGCTCTAGATTAATATTAGAAAATACAAGGTAATGGAGCATGTTCTATGATTCATCTTAGAAGAATCAATTCCCAATCCCAGAGTTCAACAGCCTTCAAGAAGACCACTTGAGACAGTAGCTAGTAAATTAAATACTTTGGATCCTAAAAGGCAGCTCCTGGTATTAACAGTAAGCCCTGAGTTAACACAGAACTGTGCAGACAAAACCTAAGCCTCATTTTGAGGCTTTTGCACTATTTGAAGAACAGGGAAAACAAAATCGTACTGAACAGAATACTATAAAGGGGAAGAGTATAGAGAGCTATTAGCTACCCACAGGACTCCACAGTCTGTACACACTCTGTACAGTACAGAGTTCACCTAGAAAACAAAACCTTGCAAACTAAGGTGTTATTTATTTTAAATAAAATTAAACCCTATCTCAGCACCCAGACAATTCAAAGGAATAGATATCTACTGTAAAATCCTGTTCCATTCTGCCAACCCGAAGTAATTCCCAAGTTAGAAGTTAATTACACGTACCTCCACAGGGAAGTAATTCCCAACCCTGTACTAACCCCACAGTCCAGCACTTACTTTGGCTCAGAGTAAAAAGCATCTTTAGGTCCCACAACACGCTTTTTCCATTTTTTTTTCATTTGACCCGACAGTAATCACGCTCTATTATTAAATTTAACACCAGGAGTGTACAGTGGCTATGAAGCACTTCAGTGCCACACAGCACGGCACCTGCACAACACGCTTACTGTCACTAACTCCCACCACTGCCTGTGCTTTCACCCTTTCATGAATTTCCTTACATTTGGATCTCATGAACAGTCACCTCAGTTTGAATCAGAGCTTTAAAGCCCTGAAATGCCAGTGTGCACAGATGTCAGGCACCACCTTGATACCACAGGAAGGAAACCTTCCAGAAGGTGACTCCTGCAGGTCTTCTGCTGCTAGCTGCCAGCCTCACCCCCTAGGCTGTTCTCAGACAGCCCAGCTGCCTGTGCTCATGTACCTCATATTGATTAAGCTCGTGCTAAGACATAATAAATGTTTTTTATGGTACATCTCTAACTCCATCGTTAATTCTGTATTTCATTACTGGTATATAATACTGCAACTTTCAGCATCTTACCTTTTTTAAAATAGCTGCATTAACATTTGGAAGAGGGACTGGGTCATCATCACCTTCATCATCCATTCCCAAATCTAAAAAAGGAAAGATGACTAAGCAATCGGCAGGGAAAAGAATTGATTTTCCCCGAACTGGGCTGCCTCAACAATTCTCCCATTTTACCAACACTGAGGCTGAATGGCCTGGTAGCAAAGGAGCTATAGCTGGGTAAGCCAGAAACTTGGATATTTTTGGTGAGGCTCTGCAGAGCACTGGCTGCATTAAACATACTTAACCTCAGGTTGGTATAACCTGGTAACTAGTAAGGCTGCCTCAGATGAGATGCCGCTATGCTTTGAGCACGAACAGTCAGTTCAGCAGCCAGTTACTTGTTCAGAGCAGAACTTGATAGTTTTGTGCTCTGGGAATGCAGTATGTTCAAGAACCCAAAGAAAAGTATTTAAATATTTTTACCACTTTCAAGATCTGAAGCCACAAGTTCAACCAAATCGTTCCAACTGAAATCCCCGATTCAATTTATCATTAAGGAAGCACTTAGACCTCCTGGGGTAAGTGCAGCCGATGTTTTGTCTCACACAGCAGCAGTAAATACCGCAGCCATTGAGATGCTAGTTAGCTGGCCTCCGAAGCACCTGCACTGATTCTGAGCATGCAGATTTCTTTGGCTGGTAAGACAGTAACACAAATCCTTCAATTAAAGAAAACAAATATGCATTTACAGCATAAAGTTTCCTATAATCACTGTTTTAGAAGCCTGTCAACAAGAGCATGACAGAATTGGATGGTTTGTCACTTCAGCCCTTGATGCAATTTGGGAGTCAAAGTCAAAACAAGACAATTAAAATTTGGACTCTTTACACAGAAGAAATACCACTGAATAGAGAATAGGCATTTTTTATTTATTTTTTTATTATCCAATAGCTGAGTGACACCCTGGCTCTCGTAGATCTGCATTGTGTATCAGCTACATAGCTGAATAACACAGGCCTCCACTCAAGCACAGATGAGCCAGTTCTACAACGTTGAGGAATTTAATTTTAAGAACAGCTGTGACACCATCCCTGATCAGATTTGCACACAATTAAAACAGCGTGTGCTTCTGTATTTAGGCAAGTCAACCACTGTCATTAGGGGGACATCAGGTAGTACTACTTTTTGTTTAGATTAACTAATTTCATAGGTTCTGAAACCAAAATATTGACATTAAAGGGTACTGCATAAAGTCACCAATTACTGGAAATTTCAAACGCGTACTTTGAACATGCAGATACCAGTATAAGAAGTGACTGACAGTTACTCGAGCAGTACCCCAGCACTGGCCAACTCTGCTCAGCTCCCCCCCGCCCCTCCAGCACTGGGATTTCAGTTATCAGAAAATTAACACTTCGCTGGTGGGCTCATGCTGCCTGATGCAACCCCTCCTCCCAGCTCCTCCCCCTTCACTCCCGGCACCAGAAATACAAAGCCCTGTTTATTAACTGCTGATGCTTAACCACCCGTACTGCGAGGCGCCTTTTATCCGTGCTAGGAGGCTGCTCCTTGCTCAGATCAGTCCAGCTGGCGGTGCCTAGCTGACAACACTCCCCACACCTAACTTCCAGCCACACGCGTGCCACCGAACGCTGGCAGTGACACAGCCTGCGCGTGAGGGAATGGGATGGAGTGATGTTCTCCAGTATTCCCACCAACTGCTGTGTTTCCTGCTCGTGTTGCTTGGAGGTTCGAAAGCAGCTCGTTAAGCAGAGTGTGCAATGGTTGGAGCATTTCAACCTTGTTGTTGTTGTTCTTACGTGTAAGGTGTCACAACCAGGCAAAGGTTTATACCCCAGGACATCATTTTAACTATATCTACGAAAAGATTTTTTCTAAGTTGATTTGTGAACACACCCAAAAGCTAGAAAAAAAAAACAGTAAACAATGAGGATTTGCACCAGACAGATTAGACACAGCTTGCTCTGTATCCCAGCCATCTGGCAATTTCCCCTCCCCCACCATGAGTTCTTTTGTTTCAAACTCATGTCAGCAAGAGATCAGAACCAAGTATTTACCCCACCTAATTTCACTGCATAAGCTCACAACACAGATTTCACTTCAGATCTTTATTCAGTGCATTAGTTTCTCATCTCCCATCCCATTTCAGAAAACAGTTAGGGAGTACGACTGGTTTGCATGATAAAACAGTTTGTTTTTAATACACAGCAGAAGTTCAGTTTGCTTACTCTCCCGAAACTGAAGTAGGCTGTAAGCAAACCAGGGGGTCTTAGGATTTTATCAGCCTCACTGGAACTGCTCGTAACAAGTGGACTGAACTTCAAGCTCTTTGAGAGAGCACATTCACCCAAAATGTAGTTTAAGCTCCAGCAGCAACTGCTCCAGCTGTTCTGCCCTATGACAGCAAGCTGTTTACAGGCTGGGAACCCTTCTTCAGCACCGTACCAGTTTGTCTCCTCTGTCACAATTCCTGCCCAGGAAGCATTCCTGCACACACTGCTACCTCAGCACCAGGCTCCACTCTTACCTTCCAGCATAGTCTTTATGGTTACAGACTGCTTTGCAATTTCAACATCAACTTCAAAAATCTCTCCATCTGAACTCTGCAGTTTAATTGAAGGCATCTATAAGAGAGGGAAAGTTATTTTCACACAATATCCAGCAGACATGACAAGCTTAGCTGACTCAAATACGTAAGTTACCTTCATTATTTACATTGCTTCTGAGCAGCAGCAGAGAGCCCCGTGTTGCTTACAGCACGCCCAGGTTATTTGCTGCTTGAATCAAGAGGCCTAAATTCATTAGTCCTGATGCTTAAGAAGGATCAATAAAAGGAAACCTACCACCAATTTAAAAGAGAAGGGAGGAAACTTTTTTTAAGTTGAAACCTCAAAATAAATATAAAATTGATTAGTCAATAGTGCTTTTTTTTTTTTTTTAAAGATACAACACTAGAGCTATCTCTCTCTTGAAATAAGCTTACAACAATTCCTGAACGATACTTGTCTTCAAATGCAAACAACCACTGCTCATTTCTACCACTACAAGGAACAAGATCAGCACTTAACGCTGCTCTTACACAGTAGGAAGTTACATCAGCGCTTTATTAGCATTAAGAAACAGTAAGACAAGCAAGTATTTAACACAGGTAAAACAAACAAACTTTGTTTTAATAAAGTTTTTCAAACAAGATAAGACCTAAGATACAAGCAGTAAAGATATCCTAGTAAGTCACAATCAAAATTTACAAGGAAACATCTTTCCAGATGCTTAACTCCAAGCCAGAAGTAACATACCAGTGCCTAGCAAGCCGCTAGGTCACTGCCTCTGTCCAAAACCACACCTGAGGTCTGTGTGGGTATCACTGGACTCAAACCAGCTGACCCAACAGCCATGACAGACCTAACTGCCTGGCTGAAGAGCTTTATAACCAGTTCTCAGACCAGCACCAAGCGTTATAATGGCTCTACCATTTGAGATATTTGCTAGGAGCAGACCATTGCTCCTGGCTCTGTGTAAACACAGCCTGCAAGGCACTGCAGAGGAAAACCCCAGCACCAAAGAACTCCAAATTCCTTTCCAGATGTACTTCCCCTGCCCAAGCTCACCACCCCTGCGTGCTAGCTCCTTGCAGTGGTACCCGGCTACCAAAGGCGAGCCAGCTGCCCTACCTGGAGCAAACTTCCACCAGCCCTTCCCGAACGCCTCCCACAGCTCCTCACAGCTCAGCCTGACAGTACTGCAGCAAACCCAGTCCAATGGAGGCCAGCCAAGGCGCGTTATTAAGCAGCTTGCACCAGCCTGGAGCTCTCCTTGCTTTAATTTCCATTTGGCAGAGCAGGGAGGCAGTTAATGTTTACAAAGCAACGTAACCCTGCATGACAGGGCCGCTTCTCACCGGGATTGGCGCTTCAGAGGGATGCAGCCATGATTGTTGCAGAGACAGGCGTACGTGTGTGTGGATAAATATACGTATGCACACACAAACACATACGTGCGGGTTTATAAATAGCTATCTGCGTGCACAAACACCCACAGAAATTAAAAAAAGGGTTAACGCATGGCTCTGAGTCAGCAGCTTGAAAACACCGGGGGGCAGTGGGGAGAAGGGGGGCAGTGGGGAGGACTGGGGGGGTCCCATAGAGCCCCTTTGGCCGCTCCACCCCCCCCTGCAGCCCCCCGTTACACAACGCGGCCCTGCCCGTAGCGCCGGGCACCCACCCGGGCCCAGCTCCGCCTGTGGAGCTCTGAGGGGCGCCCAGGCGCTGAACCAGGCCCTGCGGCCCCGCTCCTCGCCCCTTAACCCCCCCCCCCAGCCCCAGCGCCGGGCCGTGACCCCCCCCAGAGCCCCCCTGTCCCCTCACAACCCCTCACGGTCCCCTCAGGGCTCCCCCCAGACCTTCACGGTCCCCTCAGGGCCGCCCCCCCCAGGCCCTCACCGCGAGGCGGCGGCGTCCTGCGGGCGCTGTCGGGAGCTGGCGGCGGCGGCGCTCGGGGCCCGGCTGCGGCGGCGCTTTTATAGAGGGGGAGGGGCGCGAGGGGGAGGGGAGGAGGACCCCGCCTCGCGCTGCCTCGCAACCGCCGGGCTGCCCGCCGAGAGCGCCTGAGGAGAACGCCGCGTTCTTCGTCGCCTCAGCGGGGAGGATGGAGGTTAGGAGAGAGGACGGTGTCTGGAATGGAGGTGGGAGGGTGGGAGAGGAGCGGAGAGGCGGAGGGGAGCGCGGGGAGGGGGTCCGAGTGTTTTTCAGGCAGCGCGGGCGGCCGCGGCGGGCACCTCGCGGGGGCGGGGAGGGCCCCGCGGGACGGTGGCTGAGGCGCCCCCCGGCGGCCCCGCCCCTTCCCCCCACCCCCAAATCCCGTCAGGAGCCCGTGGGGGGGTGGGCTCGGGTCCGGTCCCGCCGCGTCAGGCCCCGTTTGGGCTCAGCCAAACGCGGTGTTTGGGTGCCCAGCGGGTGTTGGTGGTGTTACGGCCCCAAAGTGCCCCCAAACTAAACGCACAGAGCCCCTCAGACGCTGAGCCTCGCTTTGTGCGCGTCAAAGTGCAGGGAAACACACAGCGATCGCCCCGTGGTTGTTTTTCCACCTTTACCTGAGGGGCAGAGCCACCGGGGCTGTCACGTTACAAACATTCAGCCAGCAGGACAGCAAACACCAGAGCTCAGACCCTACAAGTATTCACCACAAAATAAAAATAAAAAAAAAAAAACAACCCCAAAAACCCAGCCCTACAAATATCCACCCCAAAAACCCAGCCCTACAAATATCCACCCCAAAACCCAGCCCTACAAATATCCACCCCAAAACCCAGCCCTACAAGTACTCAGCACTAAAATCCAACCCTACGTGTATATTCACCCCCAAAACCCAATCCTACAAATATACACCCCAAAAACCCCAACCCTACAAGTATTCACCCTAAAAACCCAGCCCTACAAGTAGTCAGCACAAAACCCCAACCCTACAAATATCCACCCCAAAAAAACAGCCCTACAAACATCCACCCCAAAACCCCAAGGAGCAGGCAGGGGTTCAGCCCAGAGCACAGCGGGCTCCCCGCAGATGGCAGTGGTGCCAGCACCGGCTGCCAGCCGGCGGTGACGAGGCTGTTCTGTGCTGGGTCACGTCACTTGAATCTGTTTCTGTAGAAATTCCAGAGAAGTGCTGGAGGTGACTGCCGGCCCTAAGAATCCTGTTCCGCAGGCCTGGGGGTGCTGAGCAGCTCATTAGTTACAGCACACCCCAAAATGAGCGAGCAACCTGACCTAGCTTTAACAGAGCTAATCCTGCGTGGAGCAGGAGTGAGGTCCCAGGACCCTCTGTGGCCTCCTCCGCAGAGGTTCCTCAGAGATAGTGGTGTTAGGAACCAGACAGCCCTTGTTTACAATTTATTAGGGCCTAATTATATGTAAACCTGTATTACATATACAAGATATGTTGGGTATATTATGTGTGAAGCCTCCAAACTATGCCAACTATGCCTACCGTGACCTTGTACAGTCAGCACATTTACCTCTTTCCTGCTAAATCACTCCACCTCCTGCTCCAGTGTTGAGAACAACATTCACTGTGTTAAAAACAAACAAACGCACTGCCTTTATTTTCCTCAAATGTGCTTTTTTTTTTTTTTAATTATTTATATTAAGTACTCACTGACTTAGCGGATCAGATGATGACAGAAGGTGGCCTGTGGAAAACATCTGCAAATCCTAAATCCCTTTTCTCAATGCTGCCAGAGATCAAGGTTTCTCATTTGGAGTGCGTACAAGCTCAGACTGCAAAGCAGAGGCAGTAGAAGGGGGTGGGTTTTGCTCCCCACACAGGACAGATGCAACACAATCTAGGAAGAGGCAGAAAGCAAAATTCCCCATCTAATTATGACCTATGCATCAATTATAATTCAAAGTGATTGAGCTTTATACTTGATACAGTTCTCCAAAGGTGTTGGAGAAAATTCAGTCCCCACTGGACTTTATCGGTGGAATGAGTAGTCTGGGAGAGTTAAAGCAACAAAAACACCACACACCCTAAGAAGTGGCAGACGTCTGTCACAGATATCCCGTAATCACGTGAATGCCGCCTCCCACTGTGCCCTACATATCACATAATGAACCTCCCGAGCTAGTCTGGATGCTTTCTGCTATCTTTGTCATGAAAAAACAGCTGCTGTGGAGGTGATAGCCAAAGTCCTGGAAGTCAGGCAGAATTGCTAACACAGAAGACTTGTCCTTGACTAAAGCTGCAAGGCAGAGAAAAAGATTTTTCAAGAAAATTAAAAAAAAATGGGTGGGCCAATTTCAATTGTTAGGTGCACAGATAATCATTCCAATGCAAATAATCCTAAACCTAAGCATTGCCGTCCTGAGCTGTAAAGATAATTGTTCTCTGCACCAGCCACAGATAAATTACGATTAAAGGCCTTTCACCGCTGAGAATCCAGAGGAGGAAGCTTAACACTAAAGCAAATATCTGGAAATATTGGAGCAACCAAGATCAGCGTAAGCTTGATTTACCACTTATCAGATCCAGAAGAGCTCTGACCTACATTCTTGCAGCATCACTGAGCTGCGGGCAGAAGCCAGCTGAAGAGCTACGCAGCTGCAGGGGGAAGGGAATTTTAAGGCACTGAGCACAGCATTAGAGGGAGAGCAGCCTCCCAGACACAGCGCTGGGTTTACTCCGCAGCCTTGGATTCTCTTCCCAGCTATTTCTCTTGCTGCTTCGATAAAAATGACTGCCCCCCAACCAAAACCAAAAACTTAACCCTTTCCATTGTTATAGACAGAGAAGTTTATTCTGTTAGTGATGGTGGTGATAATGGAGATAACACTGTAAAAAGATTGAGCATTTTTTAATACCACACGTGTGACATGGGCTTATAAAAGAGACCTCAGCTTTGCTTCATTGGTAACAAGTTGGGAAATGTGGCAGGACTCAGTTTGGATTTCCAGAAGGGAAGGCAGCCCCGCAAAGACCAAGCTCCAGGGCCTGGAAAGCACAGCTGCTCTGGCACAGGCTGGCATTTACCAGGATGCAAGGAGTGACCACTGGATCCGGACAAGAACCTGGTCTATGTGTAGGGGAGATAACAGCAAAAACGTTCTCCTCCCCCAAAATACAAAAAGAGAAGAACATTTTTGTAAAACAAGCAGCCACATCAACACTGTAAGGAAAACTAGGACTGGTTCAGTGTTTAAAAAAAAAAAAAAAGTTATTTATCTGATACAGATATTGGAAAGAAACTGCTCAGCTCAAAGGCTTGGGCTTCTGCTACTTAAAGCAATCTTACAACAACACAGCAGAAGAGGAAAACTCTTGTCCCCCCCCTCTAAACTCCAGAAATAGCTGTGATTGTTTCTTGTATTACAGGAGCATCCTTAAGATGTTGCTTTTCATCTAAGCTGTACCACAGCAACGCAAGGCACTGAGGAAGGCAGAGCCCCCCTTCAGATGTTAGTCAGGCTGACAACTCGCTAACTGCATCATGGCAGGCAGACATGAGCTCTGTTTTCTTGATCAGCTTCTGTTTCTCCCTCTAGCAACGTTCTCCTTGCATAACTACAGGGATTCAAGATGCACAGAAGACTGTAGATGAGGGAAAAAGTGATTAAAAATAGAAGCAAACCTACCTCAAGCATATTTGCATCTAACTCCCTAATCTTCAGTCCACCTCCACATACTTAAACATACTGATTTTTATTTTTTTGAACCATTTTTGCTGTAGCATCCATGGAAATAATTTGGACTGCTCAGACTCCGTGGTCCTTGTGGCTGCATAAATAGCGAGGGAGATGCTGCTGGGTGAAAGCTTCCCCCACCAGCACGGTTAGCAAAAGGTCACCAAATCCCCGAGTGGCACAGGCAAAAAAAATCTGAATATCCTTGAGAACCTAGCCTGACAGTGAGAAAGCTGCGTTGGCTTTATAGGGTTTGTTTCTTCACCACAGGCTGCAGAGCCTGTCCTTGGAGGGATCCAGCAGCCGCCTGGACGTGGTCCTGAGCGGCTCGGGGTGGTCCTGGGGCTGGGCCAGAGGGACCCCGAGGGACCCCGAGGTGCTGCTGTTACTCAGCCTGGCAGCTGTTCAAAGTGCAAGGGGCAGGTTCTGGGCTGGTCCTGACGCCACTGACGACGAAGAGCCAACGCTTTGAGGTTTCAAAGTCCATGGGAAGAAATATGCCACATTTCAGAAGTCAGGCTGATCTACAACATTTAAGGAGATTGTAAGGAAAAAGTGACAGTCCAGTGAAATTTGGAGATGGCTAAACTAAGCTAAGCTGACAGCAGGTAACCACGCTCACAAGCACCATGGAATTTTGTATTTGAAAGGGGGAGGAAGTGAGAGCAGCCTCCCAGGGAGCTGAGGCACCTCCTCGCCCACACCCGGGGCAGCGTTCCTCTTCCCCGAAGACAAAGGCGGTGGTGGAACAGGAGCAAAGTGGGTCAAGTGTACGGTGAGCAGCACAGGATCCTTCCAGACAGCCCTCCTCCAGCACCTCCCCTTTTCTTAAGGGAAAAAAAGAGAACTTACACTGACAGGTACAGTAGGGAATGGTTTTTGATGGGAAGTTTTCAACCAGCCAGCACAGTGGCTGTTTTTTTCCAACTGCCTGAAAAAATATAGGCAGTTGGGAAGGAGGCTAAAGTAGTTTGGGCCAATTAATCTGAGATTACTGGTATCAGCACTACATTGCTACCTGGCAGTTCAGCACTGCTTCTAAATGCATCATCCCGTTTCAGACAGTATCTATATCTGATGAGGAATATATATATATACACACAAGTCAATGAGAGGTCCAAAGAGCAAGCATTTTGTTTTGTACAACCTCACGCAGCAGTAAAAGCATTCACAAAATCGACTGTCCTCTCCTTAAAAGCACCTGCCCCAGGTTTCCATCAGGGTGCTCACCTCAAGTCGTGCTGCTCCTCATCCATCACTGGTCCCAGAGCAGTGGAAGGTGCCAAATGCAGCCACTGGTGAGAGCAGCAGCAAGGAGCTGATAATCATTTGGTGTTGTTGGAGCCCCCCAGATTTCTGTCTAGCTGATGCCTTGTGAACCAAAACCCTCAGCAGCTTCACAGCAGTTCGGTAACAAGGTCACAGGATAACCACCTATCCTGGGTGTCACGTGCTGTAACCCAGGAAAATGCTGTTTAAAACCCAAAAGTGTAGACTGGAAGGCATCTCAGCCACCCACCTGAAGCAGCACCAACCCCAGCTCAAGTGTGGCCTTTTCTAGGCTAGTACCGAAAGCTTCCAAGAACAGACACTGTGCAGCCTCTTCTCCGGTGCCACAGGACCCTCCTGTGCTAAAACCTATGTTTTTGTGTTGCCTTATGTCAGGGAATTATATATAAAATATTTAGTTACTATTAGCATTAATGTTTTGTACACCAGAAACAATCAGTTTCATCTTCATCCCAAGCCAGTTCTGTTCACCATACAATAATTAAGAGATCAGGAGCTGTAGCTACCAACCCATCTTAAAACATGTTTTAAAGCCATAGCCTAAGTTTTAAAAGGCTAAACCATGCAGCGCTGCTTAATTTAATACCTAAAGTGTTGTTTCAGCCTTTTTTCCTGTATGTATGCCAAAGAACTCCAGCCCCTTGCTCAAGAGAGCAACTTGCCTTTATTCTCATCCAAAAGGAGTACAGCCAAATGAATTAGAGCACCAAAATAACTTCTTAAAAAACCACAGTAAGCTGACTCATCAACTGCTTGTTCTGCAGGGCTTTTTGAGTGTATTCACATGTCCTGAAAGATTTCTACACAGTCTCATATAATTTTTAACATTTAACCTGTTCCCAAACTACCTTGTCCTGGGACTCACAGAGAACGGATGCTCTGTATAACGATCACTGTAGTGTTCAAGAAGACCCCACGCTTTCTACAAGACTTCAAAAATGACCACTCACAAATACTTTGCTCCAAAATCTAAGCTCATATAAGCTATGTGTGTGGCTGGGGGAAAAAAAAAGACAGGATGGAACACTAAAAGGCCATTTCCCTTATGTACAACTTTCCTTTAGCCTATGCAGGCACAATTAAATCCACACCGCTGTTCAGGCACACTGAAGCCGAGCACGCTGCTGCTGAGCAGCTGCATCACTCCGTGGGTCTGGGCAATACCCCAGAGAACGGGGATTCAAAAGCTGTATTTGCAGACTGGAAAAAAAAATTAAAACACCCTGAATTTCCATGAGTGCTCAGCATATAGAGATAAAACAAGCAACTAAAGAGTGAGCGCATGGCAGGTATATAGGGAGGTAACAACTGAAGCCATGCCTTAAATTAATTGAATTTAGAGCAGAGCTTAATTGGAAATTCAGGATTGTCATTTGATCACACTGGCCTCTCCTTACAGACCGTTTTTCCAGAAGGAACAGGCACATTTATCCTTCTGCGCTGCCCCTTGCAGCACGGCTCCTCCTACAGCAGGAACTGCGTTCTCACCAGCAAGGAAATGAAGGGGCAAGAAGGGAGGAACACAGGGGTGTATTTATTGAACTATGATGAAGATGCCAAAAATAAACCTAGCACCTGCACTTTTTTTTTTTGTATCGTGTATGAGAAAATCCTTGGCCTTTAAGATTCATGGCAAATATCTAAATTGCTAAAGCCTTTGTCCCATCCCATACTACGTAATTACTTTATCAAAACGACTTTCAGTGACTATGAAAAAAATAATCCAGACTGACCTTTGCTACTACCCAGCCTGAAGCACAGTCAGGTGAAATGTCAAAGCTTTCATCAGCACCGTGTACGCTCACTGCCTCTTTTTCCAAGGCAGAATTATCATTCATCCAGACACAGAATACCGGGGTAACTAGCTCTGTCCATCTTCACTTGCCTGCGGGTCAAGTAACCTTCCAGGGTATCGTCAGGAGATCTAAAACAGATAAGGCAGCCAAAGCACGCAGAGCAGCGATACTGAGCTTGTATAGAGGTGTCAGCAGCTGGAAATGATCTGACTTCAGCCCAAGCCAACAAGCACAGGCACTGATACACCTCAGAGGGAAGGGGCTCCTACATGCCAATGCCAGCTGCCCTCGGGGATAGCCAGCAGACGGGGGGACAGGGCAGGAAGGGGGACCAGAGAAAGGGACCTAACGGGCAGAGAAAAAAAGGCAGAGAGAGAATGGAGGGGAAAAAATGGCAAATCAACAGGCTTCAAATCCTTCCCTCTTCTCCTTTCAGGAAAGGAAATTACTGGATGTTTTCCTGTGTACTAACAGGGGTGGATGTACTAACATTTTGTTTGTTTTTGACTGAATGACACCTCAGTGCAGAAGCACAGGCCCCTACACCTAAAAGTAAGCACCCAAAATGAAGGGTGTTTACTTCAGTCTGATATACAAGCTCAGAAAATGATGTCCTGCATTTTGGCCACTTAAGTGTGATTTAAGTAAAGGGCAACATGGAAAGCTCAAAACCCTTCCGCGGGTGTGAAACAACAAAAGGTTTGTTCTTATTCTATCCAAATTCTAAAAAACAGAAGGAAAAAGTGAAAGGTCTAAGAGTTGTTTGTAGGAATCCAATTTCATTCATGACTGCTTCTAACACCAAATGCAAGTATTAGCCCTCCTTACGATTAACTCTCCTGCTTAAAACAAACCAAAACCATTACTGAACGATGAAAATACAGGATTTCCAGCTACTCTGATTTCACCTTTCCATGGACTTTAGCAGTCTTTGCAATGCAAAAGAAAATATTAACACTGATCTCTGAAACAAATACAAATCTAATTATGCTCATCCAGCCTGCATCATTGCAGTTTGAAGTGAAGGAAGCGTTGCTCCCATGAATTTCTAATCAAGCAGCTACCAACAAAATAACCAGACTAATTATTTCTAATTGAGGTTTTCTCCTCTTGGATCTTCCAAACACACTTCCAGCTGGTGAGCACTGCTGGTTGCCAATCTCCATGAGTAACAATCCCCTGTTCACAAGGTGATATTCTCAAAAAAAAGGCTACAAATGGCCAGTCACAGCACAATTACGGAGAAAAGCGCATGAAGTGGAGTGACTGTCACCACCAACTTCACTAACAGCTGCTTGTATTTGTATATAGAGACTGAAGAAATGAACTGCTGAAACCCCACCAAAGCAGGAGCTGAGTCACACCAATTCAAGTACCAGGGAAAACAGGCAATAGGGCAAAGTCACTCCTTTTGAAGGAATGGTGTCAACAAAGGTACAAAGTTCTATCTATAAAGACACAAATATAGAGATAGCAAGCAAAAGAAGAAACCTGAACTACTCCCTACAGCAAAGGATTTTTTTTTGATAGTGATCAAAGCAAAAGTTCCTGACATACAAAAAAAAGGACGCCTTACATGTGCCTTACTTTTAGTGCACGTCTTCCTGTAAGACATCAAGCTTCAGAAGACTGAGCTCTCCAGAAATAATTTGGAGCCCAAACTCAAGGGCAAACCACAATTTTTACTAACGGAAAAGTAACTGCTCAAGCCTTTCAGAAAAGGCACAAAGTAACGCATCATTAATGAACTGTTGTCTTCGCAAGTTTGAGAATTAAGCAGCCCTTTATCAGAAAACCCCAGAAAAGCAAGAAAGTCCCCCAAAAGCACCTGGAACTAGGCCTACACACTCACAATATTTCTCTATTTTCTCTTACAAGCAAGCAGTGTAAAAAGATTCCTCTGTTTTGTTGCAGAGTCTACACTGCACCCAAACAACTCAGTGTCTCTTAAACATTATGAACATTAAGAGTCCTCCATGAAAACAGCCACATCTTTTTAAGATATGTCCTATAAAAAGCTTCAAGCACAAGCCTTAAGGTGGCAAAAAATTTGAATGTTTTGAGTAAAATCAGAATTCAGATTAGGTGAAAGGAAAAGACTTTAACAGAAGTTAACACACATCAATGTTCATTTTCAGAATGGAAGCTTGGGCAATACACATAGTACTGAATTTCAAGTTATTCCTTTAATATTTAGAAAACTGGTTTTATTCTTAGCTTTTCAGATTTAAGTATTAGCACCTACATTGGAAATAACTCAAACTCAGTTTTACACTTGAAAAAAGGCATGCTCAATTCAGTTATCCTATTTTCTTCCATCTTTGAATATTTCAGTAGAGCACCAAGAGGGAAGAGAGCAACATTTCAGTAACAAGCAAGCTCTGTTCTCAGCTACGTGATGTAGGGCCAGCCATCTCCCTGGTACAGAACCCAGAATACCAGAACTTCCCAGCACACTTCAACTCCTTGTGGGGTATTTCAGGTGGAAACTTGTACGCAGGTTTATAAAACCTATCCAGCTACGTGTTAGTTTGTTAAACCAGAGCTGACCTGAGATGCAATTAGAATTTGACATTTTTCCATACTTAGTTCACAAGTTTATTATGAAAAACACTGCAGCTCTGTCCTGCAGTAACATTGTTTTACAGAAAAAAAACAGTTCTGTTCGAAGGAATTCACTATGCTCGGACAATTACAAGGGACAATATGGTAGGGCAAAGAGTGGGAAAGGGAACTGAGTGCAGACAAAAAAAAAAAATCAATACAATTAAATTAAACAGTATTCCCTGAAAATAAAACAAACAAACAGTTTCAGAACAAATATGAGGCCTTGGTACTTATTTTAAAAATGTTCTTTAAGCTTCAATGATTGTTTGCTGCTACCCTTATCTACAGTCATGCTGAATAAAGCTATAGCTAAATGGAAAGTTAAATGTATTCACGAGGTGTTAATGTCTACATCTTATTATTTGCAGTCTCTCAGAGAAAGCAAAAGTAACTACAAATAGCGCTATGCCAGAAACTGGTTTCTTGACCAACAATGTTGCTTCAGCATGCAATGAACTGGTTCATTCTAAAGTGGTCACAGTTGTTGACGACAAGAGGCTTTGTATTTGAATATGGCACGTCTTTTGGTCCATGTGAAAACAAGTTTGAATGTTAAATATTTTCTGACACTTTGGAGTTACTGTTGCTCTTCCCGTTTTCTTTAGGTCAACATATGGTTCATGGCAATACTGTACAGGTCTAAAATCTCTTTACAGGAAGTAGTCTGGGGTGCGACGAGTAACATGCGGTTCACCTCTACGTGGTGCTGGGTCAAACTGCAAACTGAAAAGCACACAGAGTATTAATCAAACTGGAAGCATTCCTTTTACAGGTAAGTATCTCTTCTGAATTATAGCAGCAGTGGTCTTAAAGAAGGTGGGTTTTTTTTTTGTTTGTTTTTTTTAAGTTTTTCAACCAATTTAAGACTTCCAGAATAACTGTTCAACTTCTTCCACTCCTATTAATACATAGTTATAATAACGATATTTTAAACTTGTCTTATGATTACTATCACAATGCACTGGAGAGAAATTTATCTTGGCATTAACACTCAAACCAGTCAAACATTAGTGTATATTTAGAAAATAAAAGTCTCCAGTAATTGTCAAAGGGGGGTAATTTACACAATGCTTTACATAATTCTTTATTTATTAGTAAAGCTACTGCTGAGATAGTTAACTGAACTTCATCAAGTCAACATCCCAACATCTAAATAATTCCAAGATTCTTGCCTCTTGCCCTAGACTGACAGCTGTGTATTACCTCAGGTGTGACAGGGTCCTACTTTCAAACTGCATCACTCTGTAGTATTTTGTTAAACTTCAGTTATATACAGTGAAAGCAGAGTCTCACTCTAATCTGACAGACCAGGTGTCAACAACAACAGTTCCAGAATCAGGGGCAACTTCAATCTAATTTTTAAACATACTTACAAGGAGTATTTTAGAGTATCATCAAGTTCCATAATTGCAGCCTGATTGCCACAACGGTAACAATAATTTGGAGCACTGAAAATTGTTACTACATTCCGATCATGGCACCAGTTGTACCCCTGGAGAGGAAAATAAATTATTTATGAAAACCACGTTCACTTGTTGCACCCCATACAACCATCTAACTACTAAACTGAAAGTTAGTGTTCAAAACCCTAGGTGGAACTTGTAGTGTCATTTTTAAACATGATTAAGTCTGTATCTTTATTTCTCAGCAGAAAAAAAGAATTTTGGACTTTATGTGCTATTTCTTACTTGTAAGCATTAGCTAAGTGCATTTAAAAGAGCAAGAATTCTCCACCGCGCTAGTGTTAAAATAATTTAACCAATTTTGAACTACACAATCTATTCTGAATCTCATCTTTAAACTTAAGCCTGAATTTTGGTTTTGATGATCACAAGTTAACTTCCAGGAACAACTACAAACTAAGAACAAAAACACATGTTTACAGTAAAAAGGACAAACATTTTTTCAAAGCACACATCTGCATGCTTTTTCTCGTTGAGGGACTCAGCATTTATGTTCAAGAATGTTTTTATCTACACAGAAGTGCTACAATTAAAGTCCATTTTTGCAATGTTGCTGTAAATTTTCAGAAAGAAACCCAAGAAAGCTGTTCCACTAATTTAGAAACTTATTTAGTAGCACACCAACATTATCAAAATAGTTTCTGGAAGACTCTCAGCTGGATCAGCAGTTTTTGTCACAGCAGCACACGCACACCCCAAATGCACTGTGTGGTAGCAGCGCACAAACTCCACAACCAACAGTTTAACCACACAGGCTGTATTGCTTACCTCCATTACCAACTGATGAGCTCTCGAAACCAACGTAAGGCCGTTAGCATGGTTAAAGGTTTCTGAAATATCCTGTCCAAATGTATAACCTGCACCTCGAGGAGAAATTCCCCAGCCACCACGATCATCTGGATCTGACCATAGCAAGTCACACATTGGACCCTGAAAGAGATTTGGAAGGCATTTTACAAACCGAGCAAAAGAACTACACACACATCTGCACAACTTTCTGCAGCACTGCTTTAAAATTTGGGAAAAAAACCAACAATATAACAAACCCCACCTATCAACTGCAAAAGCTAGTGCAGTTTAGACTTGAAATACTATCAGTAAGTTAACCTGAATGATGAGTCTTCATAGAAATAGCTCCTACCACTGAGATCATTTAGTGGTACCTGCTGATATGCTATGTAAACTGTTTCTTTAGGTAAGAACATGCTGCTCAATTCCCCTTCAGAAAGCAGGTACAAGACAACAAAAAGGTGCTTTCAAATTGCTACACCACTTTGAGCTTCATCTTCTGCCTGTGCATATATTCAAACATCCAATACATGGTGAATCATGAACCCCACCATGAGTTTAGGGCATTAATTTTCAGTACCTCATGGGGAACTTCCTGCAAGCGATCAAGTGCTCTGATGTGATCCAGTGTATCTATCGATGGAGACAGGCCACCATGTAGACAGAAAATCTGAAAGAGTTAGATATGAAGATTTCATTTGTTTATTTTATTTCAGTACAATTATTATTGCTTGGTATAAAATATTAGGAAAAATCTGCAAGAGATTACTTGAAAGAATATAGAACACTGATAGCATACAGTGTTAAGAGCTCCCTTCACAGCCAGTAACATTTAACTTCACCGAATTTAAACATACCTGGCCATCCACCAAGGCAGTTAGAGGAAGGTAATCAAAAAGGTCTGTAAAGTACTTCCAAACGTTTGCATTTCCATATTTTCTTAAACATTCATCATAGAAACCATATACTTGTGTGATTTGCCTGCTTTCATGGTTCCCTCGGAGAATTGTGATACGTTCACGGTAACGGACCTATAAACGTAATAGACAGAAATATTTTAGAGGCACATCTTCCAAAAAAAAAAAAAAAAAAAAAAAAGCCACAACAGAATTTGCTTTCCCTCACCCCATGATATGCCAATAAGAAAAAAAAGATTCAATCACAATCTTAGAGGGAAAAGGGACTAATTAAGCCAGATCTTCAACTGACAGATACTCTGAGATTAATTGCGAGCTTTATCCACTGTTACAGGTGGACTTCACTTCACTACACTTACGCATTAAGCTGGTATCGCTAAGCACATACTTAAATATTGCTACTTAGACAATTAGCAAAGTGGCACTCATTTTGGAAAAAGCTATACAGGCTTGCACCTTAACATTACGTTTTTCAGAAATATCCTTGAAAAATAATAAAGGTAACATTTCACTTTTCACACCTAAAAACCTTTGTTGCATAATCATAACAGATATTAAGTGTAATCAGGAGAGTGATTATACACGCTTCATACAGACTTGTATGGCTGAGAAGAAAAGTTACCTTAAGAGCTACGAGCAATGTGACTGTTTCCACTGAATAATAGCCTCTGTCAACATAGTCCCCCATAAACAAATAATTTGTGTCTGGTGATTTGCCTCCAATTCTGAAGAGTTCCATGAGGTCGTGAAATTGTCCATGGACATCTCCACAGACTGTGACCGGACATCGCACTTCTTGGACATTAGATTCTTTTGTCAAGATTTCTTTAGCCTAGAACACAAACAAAAAAAAAAAAAAGAAGAGAAATTGTGAGATTAGTTGTCCATGAACAGCCTTATCCAAAGTATGCTCTACTTGCAATGCTGCAACCCAGCCTCTTTACAAATCCACCTTTTCCTGGTCTGAAGTGTATGGGATAAGAGCTTATCTTTACTTAAAAGAAGATTTGGCTTTATGAAACAATTGTTTTCTCCCCTCTCCCAGCATCAATTAGGTATTTCAGTTAGTTTCCAGCTTAAAAAAACAACTCATCCTTTCTATACAAGCGGTTCCATGAAGCACAACTGACTTCAGACCAATAATCACCATTGCTGGAATTGACGTACGTAACATTTGGAAAAAGATAAGTTTACAATCATGCCAATGTCTTATTTCCAGCCCTTCAAAAGCCTGAATTCAGATATAGCTGAATCTGAGACTCCCCCAGGGAGGTGAACACGGCCAGCCAAAGCTCCAGGAGGGTTTTTACTTCAGAGAGATGATCGTCCGCCACCCACATATGCCTAGCTTTGAACAGAGATGACCTACACCCAGAACAACTTGTAAGTGTGCATGAGTGTGCCCTTTATAAAAGAAAGAGAAACATTTTTTGTACTCTTCATTTTTTCCACAAAATTTTGTGCACAGGAGTTGCTGACAAAGGCAAAGAAGCAGCACAGAGCCTGAAGAAGCACAAGCTAGAGACAGCACAGAAAAGGTAGTTTTGAAATAACACAAGAACACTTCAACTGTATCATCCACCGCGCTGCCAGTTGTTAGAGCTTTTCCTCAGAGCACATGCCACAATAATTGTCTAAATCGAGATGGTATTAGAAATAAAAATAGTAACAAGTTTACTTGTCACCATTTACCAAGCCCTCTATGCCCTCCAAGCAGCAATGTTGCTATTCAAAAAGGATCCGTTTTGTTTCTTACAACAGGGAAATGCTTGCTAAGCAAAAAAGTATTTTAAGACGTTGTAGAAAAAATATTGTCATTTGAACAACATGAGGTTTTGGAGGGTAGGAAAGAAGCATCCGAAGTTAAAACCTAAACTGGAGATTAAATATTGGGTGCTGACATGAACCAGACCCGTAAGGAACACGCTGCTGCGTCCAACTTTCCGCACAGTCAGGAAGCCACCAGCTGGACAGTGACTGACACCCCCAAAAATGGGCTCAGTGCTCCCGGGCATTACCCAGGCTAACCACCAGGGTAACACAAAGCGTCCGCAACACGTGACGGAGACAGGGGAAGATTTCATTCAACGCTGGGAAGAAATGCAAAATGCAATCACGGTTAAACACCCTGCACAACACTGAGCTTGAGATATTAAAGCGTGAGTAACCGAGTTAAATCACTCTGCAGACATATTTACACCAAAAGTCAATCTCTCCTGACAGTTTCCACTCATGCTGCGCCTAGTACTAAAGATAGGTCACTGCTGGCTTGTGGCAGATGCTAAAAGTGTAGATTTATTTTAAGATAGTCTGACTTAAGTTCATTTTAATGCAGTGACACTCACCGGATGTTTTGAAGGTGTTTTAACAGCCTGAGCCTCCCTAATACACTATTAGGCTCAGGAGCATTAGCGATCGTAATTCCCCTTTTGACAGGGAAAGTTACAAATACATAGCACTTCTATGTCAAAAAAAGCTATAATTAGAATGCTTTCTACTGCTGTTTTTCTTAACAGACCGGGAGAACTGCACAAAGAACGCAACATTCATTTTTCATCAAAGGGATGCGATTTTTATGCTGACTGAAATCCAAATTGCATCCTTCTCAGCACTGGAGCTGTTGCTTCCTCCGTTTTTGCAGTGTTAAATCACTCACACAGCGAAGCACAGGTCAGTCAGACAGCTGCTCTGATAGAAAAAGATTGCTGTTTCACTGGTTGACCTGGAACCACCTCCACGTAAATCCTGCAGTGAAGGAATGCTGCTGTAATTTAAATATTCTCGTGTTCCTGAAACAGGCTTAATGAAACACTGCTTTACTGTCCTATGTCCCACGGCACCAGCAGTGGCAAATGCTGAACTGCTTCAGCAGTGGACTTGTTTCTATAGAAGAGTTGAAAGTAACACCCTGAAAACAGGCACCAGCAAACGGTCAGTTCCTACAAAAGGGTAAAACCCAAACTGTCCGAGTATCATTACAAGTTGGTAAGACACCAATACAACCAGATTTCACAACTCAGTTTGCACAAAGCTAAGCCATTACTAATGCTACTTCAGGATCGGTGACTCCAGCTTTGTATCGCACCGTGCACCAGCCCTGAAACCTCATCTGCTTTCATCCTCTTTATCGATCCCTTCCTCCCTGCCCAGCAGCTCCCCTTCCAGCGAGGAAGCAGGGCAGCATTTTGGGAGCATTTCAGCAGCTTCAGCACCTAGCTGGGTACTCCTCTGTCCAACCTCCTGATGAGGGCGAAGCAGCAAACAGCCCGACACACCTAACTCCTTGCCCTTCAGAAACCCGGTGACCTATTGCCAAGGACAGCAGCGCAATCCTTCACGGTATTTTGACACCAGCATTTTGAAACATCCAGGTTTCATCTCCTATCACTAGATAAACAATTATGCAACCCCGAAACTCGCCTTTTCTTGAACACTTATCAGTGCTTTCAGTGCTTTTTGTTTCTTAGGTATTTTTCATTTCTTAACAGCTTTTAATGCTAAGATAGCTCTGATTATTATTATTTTATTTTTTTTTGTCTTCAATCCTCGTAAGTGACCCTACACCACACAAAGGTTAATTTGTGGTATTCTGCAATTTAAAAAAAGATGAGTCAGGTGATGCTTTAGTTTATGTGGAAAGCATGCCACCTTATAATTGCTAAGGCTCGTGACTTCAAAATCACAATTAATTATTTTTTCAGCACTCCATACTCTCAGATTTCAAAACTAAGTGCATTCAAATGAATACAGGCTGAGAAGAGCCCATTATTTCAGGGTGATAAATACCAATTTTACAGCTAAGCACCAATAAAGCCTAATGCAGAAAATATATGCAGCCACAAGACACTGACAATTGCACACAAAAAAAAGTCCCAGAAGGAAAATCCATCACAAGCAGTTGCTGACACCAAAAGCCCCGTGCTATACTTAGAACCATCTCAAAGTTCAAACAATAAGCACACATCCAATGCACTTCACCTTAGTCATAGTGACTGAAGTTCATTTATACTTGGCGTTTGAGCTACCTGCTTACTCAGACTTTTTTCTGGGGAAAAAAGGCAATCAGTACAATTCAAAGCCACCCGGAAGACAACAAGACTGTAACCAATAGTGGTCTGAAGGCACAAGAAAACAATAAATTTGCACTAATGAACGGAAGCATTACAGGATGAAAACAAAGCCTCCTATTTGAGGATTAAAATATTCCTGAACTGCTGCACATCTTCTAAATGCAAGGATGAACAGTGAAGCACTGTTCTGTTGACTCTGTTTACAAAGCACATCTCATATGGAAAAGAAAACTGTTCTGAAAATACAAAGATCAGCTTCCTTGCTTTAGGAGCGCAAGATTCAAGTCACCTCTGCATTTTACTCTGGATCTGCAAAATTCTAATGAAAGGTAGGAGTTACCTGCATACAGAGGTATCTCCTATTTCCCTTGTTCTCAGCCCAGATTTTTAACCAAGACAGCACAGATTAAGGCTCAGAGCCAAGTGCCTGAAGGGCTGTCATCCAGCCACTCTCAACTCACTCTATGCCGAGGACAAGTTTGCCTCATGAGCAGAATCCATCAACCACCTTACCTCACAGAATTGGTTCTCCTAAATTCTCCTCTGCCCAAATTCCACTCTGTTTCCAGCACACACAAGTTATTTATTTTTTACTCCTACCCTTTCCTTAGATCATCAGCTTCTAGCAGAAGCTCTGCTAGCTCAAACCAACGATCTACGCTGAGGAACTGCGGGGCACATAAAAAAGCAGGAAACATCGCTGTGGCTTCACAGAACTGTAAAACAATGCTTGAAACTGCTGCGTAAGGCTGAATCAGTGCTATAAAGCATTTATCAAAAGATTATCACTGACTTCGTAAAGGAAATATAGCCATTATTTTAATTACACAACACAGCTCCAGTCTGTAATACCTCGCTCTTGGAAGCCCAGAGCTCACCCCTGCAAACCACTGCGCTGTCTAGCAAAGCCCATGTGGGGAGGCATCAGCTGTACCCAAGACAAAGCTGTACTGGTAGTTACCACAAAGATATTTTGATGAGATCGAAGGCTTCGACCACACCCATAATTTCCTGCCGTCAAGATGCACAGGAAGTGACTAAAGGGCCAACGACCAGCTAATTGGGATGAAGGCTGGTTTGAGCTGGCCAGCATCATTGCTCGGACCTGGAATCTCTATCAGGCAAAGTCACCCACTACAGTCAGCGAGTCTTCTGCAAAGACATCCGTGTTTCCTTCCCCAACCCCACCCCCGTGCAAGGCAAAGAGGATGCTCAGCCCAAATGGGGCTCGCTGTTAGAGCAAAAGGTGTTCGTTTTCACTGCCTGGCTTTTTAAACACGAGCAGAGAAATCAGGTCTCTAATGTCACTCCTGTGAGGATGGTAAGACAGCAGTCAGATGGCATGACACAAATGGGACCTGCTTTATTTCAAACTGCAGAATCCGCTAAGGAGTTCAATGTGAATGTGTAAGTAGGAATCAAATTAAAACACAAAGCTCCCACTGACATTTAACTGTTTGGTAGTCCCAAGCAAGTAAAACCAGGATTCCCATCCAACACAGACGTAGCAACAGCAGCAAAATGCTCTTTTTCCATGACAGAAATAATGACAGCCCCACCTACTTTCTCTTTGGCTTTGGGAGTAGCACCAATGCCACCATTTCCAACATCCACTGCAAGCAATACCGAGGGCTTGGAGCTCAGTGAAGGCAACGCAGCGTGCCTGGCCACAGGGTCACGGCACAGCTTGTGGAAACGTGTGTCATGATGTGGTCACTGCGTGATTGTAGCCCTTCATTTGCTCAGCAAATGAAGATAGCAAGCAGAGCTATCAACTGAACTCGGAAGATGTATTTAAACCCAAAGCGTACAAAATGAAAGTACAGTGGCCCATATATCAATAGATGTATCGATGGTCTGTCAGTGAACCACGAACAGGCAGTTAACTAACCCCAGAAACACGAGACGTGCTCGGCTTCACGTTTCACAGAGCACAGCGAAGCATCCTTCACCATGCCACAGCTTTACGGCTACCCTACTGTTTCAGCAATTTCTCTTTGGTTAGAAGACAGCCTGATTACACACAAGATGTTGGCCAACGAAAAAAATAACCCTAATGGCAGAACTGCATGTGAGAGTGAACAAGACAACCTGCCTTCTCCTGAAGCACACAGGCAATAAACTGCTAAATATTTCTATTTCTTTGTACTGCACAGCACTGACTGACACCGTCTACAGCCTTGATATTCCCTTCAACCTCAATTTGGAAAAATCATTAGTAGTCTTACATAGGTAAGGAGAAAGAACGCTCTTTCCTTTGGAAACAGATCTGGGAGAAGAGAAGGGGAAGTGCTATGTAGGTATCAATAGTAGACAAGACCAGATAGAAAATGAGGACAGGAAAGGTGCTCCTCCAGAAGAATTCAATGCTGTCATTTTGCATCATTGAAGAGATCTTTGTGTCCTTCACTTTGAATTTGAAAGTGTAGAAAAAATCTTTAAAAATGTACTGGAGGCCAAATAAACCAAGAAAGCCAGACGCCTTCCTGTCTACACTGGAGTTCCAAGTAGCAGAGCAGCAGCACTAACGCACAAAGCTGACCGCTTACGGAGAGCTGGGCTTCGATCCTGCCCATGAAGCAAGCTGAATTCATCTCCTAGCATTCAAGCTGTTATAAAAGGAAATAGACCGAAGCTATTCCCAAGCTAGCAATGCCTGATACATGAAGCTAAACCAGCAGATGGTAAACTCAAGAGGTTTTTATTTTTATTTATTTTAACTCTTTTGCTCACAGCACCACACCAAGCTGTGGCACAGCCAGAACACTGGCTGGAAGGCTGGGGTAGGCATAGCCGAGGATTCCTACTTCAAAACCAACGAGCAAGGGTAAGGATGCACCTGTATTGGGAGGTATTTTCCCTATGCTCTGCAGAAATATTGAGGACCTGACTAGCAAGCAGCTGCGCTCCAGTATTTACTCTTTAGCCAGGATTAAACTACCTGTTGGTTTTTTTCCAGCTTAACACATCGCCTAAAGAAAGAAGTCTAGAGCAACAACCGTGTTATTGAACGTCGGTGTAGTGTTTAAGGGTCCCTAGGTGAGAAGGGAAATTTAATCATGGCTCCTTGGAGCCTCTCAGCACAGCTGTTTGCACAAGGCCTCCCTCCCTCCCGCCAGACAAAGCCAGACAGGTCGGGTTATTACGCTGTTCGAGGCAAGCCGGATGACTAACCGGGGACGGCGAGGGAGCGATCGCAGAGCAGCACTGTCATCACATCCGAGGAGGCAACAGCTTCACCACAGGTAGGTCTGGAAGGGGCCATCAATCTACAGCCCCAGCCACGTTGTTAGCTTTGCACTGCTACAGCCTCAAGTAGGAACTTGCTCTGACTTACAAACGCTCGTTTGTTTTCTTAAGCTATGCCCCGAGTGACTTTTAGAACAAGAAAATATCTTTTGCTCTGATTTGATTACAGCGGATGTTGTGAGCTAAAACAAATCAAAAAAATTTACTGATTTCAGCACAACAAGTTTTACGGAATTTCACAGAACTGAAAAAAGAAAGCTGTCGAAGCTATAGAAGTTGGCATACACAAGACTGAATTCTCACACACAGCCTGAGTGTTACAACCAGAACTAGGTGAGAAGGCTGGCAAGGTTGACACCTCAAATGCCTTTTGTGTGAAGGGACATTTTCCATTTTATATTACAAACCATCACAGGAACAAACACTGGGAGTGAAAAGACTTCTTTTTGTGGAAGCATTCCACAATAATCTAAAACACAGTTGTTAAAATGTCACAAAGAGCTTTTCACTTGCAGCTGTTCAAAGGTGGAACATCACTAACAGCTGTAGCCCCAGGTATGTTCAATGAGGCGGTAGAAAAGGAGCCCTAAACCATGTCCTCGTCTCCCACAGACCCTAGAAACAACTGGAGGACCCTCAGAGCAGTAACACCTTGAAGCACAGAAGTCTGCTTGAAGATTTGCGAGCCCTATTCAAAAGAAGAGCTGAACTTTGATTGCAGGTTCTTCTTTTCATCTGAAAGCTCCATCGGTAACACACTGACCTCCTGGAACCAGGGCACTTAAAGGAAGGAGCCCAAGCAGATCATACAGCTGCAGGGAGCACTCACATTTGGTTCTTACCTGCAGCAAGGCTCAGCAAATCTAACTTGGAAGATCTGCTGCTAAACAAAGGTGGAAATTCTGCAACATGAAAAAAATTAGAAGAATACACCATTGACAAGGCAGGTACCAGAGACCAAAATGGCCCAGAAACATTTGTACCATGAAATCAGCAATGGTGACAAATCAAATAGCAAACACAACCAAGACTATTGTTACAGATCAAAAGCTGCAGGAGACAAGGCTTGAACCAAGGTTTCTCAAACAGGGTTCACCAGCATCAGCCCTTCATTCAGGTTAAATTTTTTAGATAGCAACACTGTCTACACAGGCATATTTTACTAGTAGCTGAAGTGCAGAGGAAGAGAACCCTAAAGATTCTCCACAGCATATGATCAGCTCGTCTTTTTCTAAGAACCGGATGGTTCATGGTTCCAACCCTCTCAGACTAATATTTCCAGCAGAGAGACCCTGATACTTCTCCCTCCACCTGCAGTAGGTTCATTCTGAAATAACCACTGGAGACTCCAACCACAAATTCAACTCCCTCGTTTGTGCAATTTTAGCCTGCCACCCCACCTTCCTGAGCACTGTTCCACACCCCCACTGGGACCATTTCCCTCTTCCCTCCCGCAGGGTTTTCCATACAGCACCCCAGGACAGCATTCTTTCATTCTAAATGGCCTGCAGGAAAAAGCCTCACCTGGCAATAAAGGGCTTCCTTTCTCCTCTGTGCACAGACAGCACTCAAGAAACAATTAATTCAGTGTGAACAGGGCAAGCGTGGCTGATACCTGTCACACGTCACACAACTGCAGGATAAATAAATGCTGGTAACAATTTTTCAAACCTCCCTTACCAAATACTTTACACACACACAGCCTGTCACTGATGTAACAAAATATATGGCGTTTATTAAGGCTACGTAACTTAGCTGCCACTCAGAGGGCCACATTTTTTCAACTCCTCTATTATGGCAGCTATTATGGAAGGGTACAAGGTATTCCTAGAAGACATCTCCACCCAGTTAGCACCACCACCATCACCGAGGTAACCAGGTACAAGACAGGATGCACCAAGAAAGTAACTGGGATGCTTGAATGGCCACACATAGTTATTATGCTGCGTTAGATTGTGTTTGCAAATAGCTGTTTGGTTCTTTCGGTATCAATACTGAAACACAACCGAGCCCTTAGGCTTCGCCCTGTTAGATAGGCACCAGCCTGCACACACGAAGCCCCAGCAGATCCAGAAATACCAGTCAGGAAGATCATCTAATCAAATGGTATTATGGGGGGTGGGAAAAAAACCTTGCAAGGATTTTTTTTCCTTCCCTAACTCGTCCCAGCAGGATGACAGCCTGTACCTGTACCTGACAGGGTCTTCACCTGCCGCGTGGAACAGTGACTGGACTTGACGCTGTCCTTAACGCATTAAGCTCCTCATGGAAAAATATAACCTTTGGGTGTGATTTCATACACATAACTATTTACAACAATCATAACACGAAGCACAACTCAACAGCTGCTCAGAGTCGGTGCTGGAAGCCTGGGAACACTGTAACTGCTGTCCCTCAGCAGAAGGGCACAGAACTCAACAAAAGTCCTGCTTCTGAGAGCACCGACACCCACTGTAGGGCACAGAGAAGACAACGGAGAGCTTGGGCTGCTGGGGAGTACCTCCAATTCCTTGCGTCAGCAATCGTGTAGAACCTTACCTGGTACCAGCAGGAAGTCCCAGTAAATCCACCTGTAGTTATCAGCAACAAATCATCTTGCCTGAACACAAACAGCCACGCGGCTGTACTGCAAAGCGCTGACCGCAAACTGGTCAGAGAGGGAATTTCATCTCCAGCAGGGTATCACGCTACCCGAAGAAATACTACCTTTGTTCTGGAGCTGGCTCAGCTGCCAACTCAAGGCACTGCTGCTAAATGATATATTTCATGTAGATTTCTCCCGTGTTTTTGTGATCTCTCATCACAGAATAGGGTGGGCAGACACACAGCTTTCTGTAACCTAGTTCCCACAGATCGTTATCAAAAGGCATCATTCCTGCAGATCTAGTCACCTTTATCACTCCTTCCTTCAGCCTAAACAGAGTCTTCTGCTCCTATAGAGCCGGCATGCCTTGTGATCCCTTCTTTTGGACCTATCAGAAATACTTCATGTTGGGCTATTTTCCCTCCCTAGTGTCAAGAGTCTATTTTGGTGATAAGCAGCACGCATTTACCCAGACATAAAGCCTATTTCCATTCTTCATTAGGAAAAAATGAAAACTCCACCTCCCAACCTCACACAACCATGAGTAGGACTATGGGATCTTTGGGACAGAATTCCTAATGGCATGCCTACTTCTCACCTATCCAAAGCACCAAGTAAATCCAGAGGTTTTTTTGTATATTTTCTGTGTTTCTTCAGCTTATCATACAACCTTACAAAAAATACCCATTTGCACAGTATTCAGAATCCCATTCCAGCATCATTTTGTATGTGATGGCAAATGGACTACTTACCTCTTTGACAAATTCATTCAAGGAAGAAGCTGGGCCATTGTCATGAGACACACGTGAAAAATGAGCAGGCAGCTATACTGCTTCTTGCTGGCAACACGATTTAAAAACACGCAGGCCATATCTAATGGTTGTAATTTTAAGCTGCTGGTGGAATACTAGTCAACTAAAATCTGGACTCAAGTAGAACCCATTTGGCCAAAGGCACTCCAATTTATTTAGTAAGTTCATCGTCCTCTGGAAACAATTTGCTCCTAAAACAACACGCTGTAGTATTTGAAGGCACCATGCCAAACTTAAAATATCCTCATTTCTTCCTGTGGTAGGTACATGGACTTCTTTAGAGTCAAGTACGTCAGTAACTTCCCACATTCCTTCATTTCTAGTTACGCTTCTAGATTAATATTTTAGAGGGTAAAAATACAAAATCTCTGATAACTGAAAAAAAAAAACCCTCAGCTACTAAATTTTAATTACATTTAGGATTATAATATAATTGGAAAACGTGTTTAGGTCGTGCTGCAGCTAATATTGCCCTTAATTCCCAGCAGATGACCTACCCTGGGCTCATTTTAGGACCTCCCTGAGCACAAGCGGCGCTCTGCCATCACATCCCACCGCCCTTCACCACAGAAGGTAACAGCCCCGTACGCTAATCCCTGCTTCACAAAACCTCGGATTTCACTCCCAGACACCAAGCCCAGGGGGTACCCTCAGCTACACCCCCCCCCCCGGTGCTCATTTCCTCGTTTCTCTCCCCAAAACCGAAGCCGCGGCGGTCGCCCCTCGGGGCTCGCCGTTTGCCCCCACGGGCTCCGTACCCGGTCAGCCCCTTCCCTTCCCATCCCAACCGAGCGGGCCGGGGCCCGGCACCCTCCTTCCCTCCGAGCCCCTGGGCCCGTGCCCGGGATGGCGGCGGCGGCGCCCGGGGGTCTCGGCGGCCGCGGCGCCATTTTAGGAGGCGCTGCAAAGGCGGGAGGCGGGGCCAGGCCCCGAGTGCCGCGGAGCCGCCGCCGGGCACCGGGGCTCGCTCCCGGCTGCGGCTCCGTCCCCACAGGGACCCCCCAAGACCCCTCGGGGACCCCTCAGGAGCCACCGGGAGCCCCCCGGGGAGCCCCGCGCCCCCTCCGGGCGCCTCACCGCGCGGTGCCCTCAGCACGGCAGCGCCTCCCTTGGATCCTCGTCGCCCCCCCACCGCCTCACAGCGCCTCACGCCGCCCTCACCTTCTCGCAGAGGCTCTTCACCTGCCCCTCGGACAGCTGCTTGCACTCGTTGAGCTGCTCCACCCACTGGTCGAGCTCCTTGGTGAACACCTTCTCCTCCATCCTCCCGTTCAGCCTCTTATTCTCCTACCACCACCGCTGCTGCTGCTGTTACTGCTCCACCAGCCCCCGGAGCGGCCCCCCCAGCCCCTCACCGAGCAGGTCCCAAGAGGCGGCGGGGACGCGGAGCGGGGCCCTGCGCACGGCAGCGCTGCCGCTCGCCTCACAGCGCGGCGTGTAATGGCCGCCGCGCCTGACGTCACCGCCTCGGCTTCCACTACTCCGGGGCGGGCGGCGAGGGAGGAGACGGCGCATGCGCAGCGCCGAGCCTGCGCGCTGCCCGCCAGAGGCGGGGGGGGCTGAGCCGCGCTGAGGGGAGCGTGCGCATGCGCGGTGTGAATCGGGGAGGGGGTGAGGGGGGTCTGCGCATGCGCATGCTGAAGGGGGTGGTGAGGGGCGGTTTCCCGCCCAGCGCCTGAGGGGATGTGGGGGGGTGTGGCCCTGAGGGGATACGGACGTGGTGGGGGGCTTGTGGAGGCTTCCCCCAGCTAAACAGCCCGGACACCCATCGCTGTGTTCCTCTGGGATGCGGTGGTTTTGCTGGTGGTGGCTGCTCCCGGGGTGGTTGTCCTCAGTTTAATCGCGAAACTGAAGTGTTGAGGCGGGGCTGGTGCTCGCTACGGTGCGTGTCTTGTCTTAAAAATATAAATAAAGGGGTCTTGGGAAGGTCGTGTGTTTGTGGTGAGCGTTTGGGAGAGGAAACGACCGAGGTGCAGTGGAGGATTTCAGTAAAATACAAGGTGTTAGTGGTGGGCCTCAGGTACCTCAGTGTATTTGGACACTTACTTAAGTGAGAAATATTGGCAAGAGACAAGTAATAGGTAAGGAAAGAGGAGTGAAAGAAACATAAATCTATTAAGTGAAATGGGCTACGTTTTTTGTTGATTTGCATCATAACTAGTAGGGGTACTACTTAATGAAATATTTCCCTAAAATACCATTCAAAAATGCATGGATTGATCAGCTGGAAAAGGATCAATAAAGTAGGTCAAACTTTGGGCAAAATATACCCTGTTGAAAGTACCAAATCGGTGAGGGCTTTTCCCAGTTAATAAGTGTCCCTCCACTCTGTCAGGGTTTGCCTCATAGGGACTCTTAAATTGTTAAATTCTTTGCCTACTATTAAGCTAGTTAACAAATAATGAGCAAAGGGGAAGGAATGCTTGCTTTCGTAGATCAGTCTCGGTGCTTTGGTGTCATAGTGTCCTGATAGACCCGCGTGTTTGCACGCCCTGCCTCAGGTGTTTCGTTTTTTCCCAGAACATCGTATTGCTTACATGGGTTTGCATCTTCAGATGTTGTTAGTTTTTGTATTTAAAGTAGTGGAAGGAAAAGTGTAATTGAAACTTGAGCTGAAAAATTGCAGAATTACTTTGTGATACATCTTCCTTAATACCCCCAAAATAACCTTGAACAAATAAAAGTGAAGAACATAAAGCAATAATATCATCTTTTATGTAACTTGCCAAGTTAAAGTTTATTTTCTTCTAACTGTCTGGCATAGTAAGATGTTTTAAGACCACATTTAGCTTTATGGTTTCTGTAGAGATAGTGGAATTTGTGGTGAAACTCAAATGGATTTTCCGAATTCCTCCTGGTCTCAACCTTACTTACGTTCCTGACTGCAAAAATGTGCTAATTACTGCTATTTTTCTATTTATTTCCCACAACGTTCAGAAGTATCTGAACCTACAATTTTGGTACTCTATGCCTCAGTCTCAGGAGAAACAGATGTTTCAGCACCTTGTTAGAGGCTAGCTGTGATGCAGAACAAGGCGCTGTCTGCTATCGGGTGGTCCCTTGAGGCTGACAGGGACATGTCCCTGGTCACAGTCCCACCCCTACACTATTCCGCTCCTGTTGCCAGCAAAAATGAGTGGTCAGAAGATCTGACCTAGTTCAAAGTGTATTTTTTCTGCATTGTATGCTTGGCTGCTTCAGTGTGTAGGTGTAGGAGTGTTTGAGCAGGCACAGAGAGATGCGTGGGGTCAGAATTGTAGAGGGGAGCTCTGGGGATGGTCTGGCTGTGGCTGCACTGGGTACAGTCCTGGTGCTCAGAACGGGATCAGGGCTGCATTGCCCACAGCAGGATGTGCCCTCTGGAGTAGGACAGAGGGAGAGAGAAGAAATGAAACCTCCTCATCAGCAGGAAACTATGAACTTGGTTTATTTCCTTATGGAACTGTGACCAACGTCCTGTGACGTTTTACCTGATAGGTGTGGAGAAGGCACGGGTAACGTGGATGAGACGAGGTTCCTTACAGATAGCAATAGTGCTCACTGCTGTCATTAAAGTGCATGTGATGGTTCCCAAACCTACCCTAGGTTCACAGGAGCCTCGTGTTAGAGTGCTCACTGAAAAAAGGAACCTTTTTATGTTTTCAAGACTCGGACATAGCTCCTAACAACACAAACTGTGCTTTAGGAGGGCTGGGGGTTTCAGCACTCTCCTTGCAGCTGGAGCTGTGCTATTGACTGGAAGAGAATTCAGGCAGCACAGGAACATTCTGCATTAATTATCTGGACATTTGCATAGAAGGAGAAAAACTTGGTTTCCATCTCTGTCCCCAACTAGTTCTATATTTTATCCTCATGCTGTTTCAAGTAGCCTAGAAACTGTATTTTGATCAGAAGTCAGATCTCTTTCCTTCCCCCTACTTGAGAGTCACAATCAATAGTTCAGCGAATCGTGGTTGCTTCTCTCTCCGATGGTTATCTGAGCCTTCAAAGGAAAGTGAAATAATGAAAGAATACCTGCTGCGTTGCACAAGCTGGGGGTTTGTCTGTGCTTCAGATACACAGACAGATTAAACCGAACTGTGAGATGGCAGCAATAATACTTAGTGAGTGAATACATGCCAGGCGTGTGCGCGTGTGTGGTTTGTAGCTAAGGGGAGCTGCTGGGTGGGGTTGCCACGATGACTCAAGGATCGACCGTGCTGCTGTAGGCAGGCCTGGTGTTTGAGTCAGTGACAAGTGCTTCATATTTGTGGCATTTCTTAAAAAGGTTAACTACTCGAGCTGGCTGCGATTCTCTTGTAGGTTATTCAACTTTTTTTTTTGCAAAACCACCCATAGTGCCAAGTCATTGTGTAACAGTCCGAAATCAAGCTCAGGTTCGTTGACAGGTACATTAGCACTTGCAATCGTTCCTGCAGTAACACCAATCTTTCCCTGGGAGTAGAAGAGAGCCCGGTGCCCAAGCCACGCCGATTTATACCACATGGCATCATACAACAAGCGACTGTAGTGTCAATGAGCCCTTGTAGGGTAAGCAACACGCACGTTGGTTTTCTTCATATTTATCTCCCCGTGAATATTTAACTAGTTCTGTGTTATCTGCCAACGTACGTACGAAGTGCCTGTTGCTATGGTGTTCCAGTGCTAAATGTGGAATTAAAAGCCCATGCTATGCCATCGAAAGGTGGCAACTCGTAACGTTGGGGCTCACTTCTTGGATTAATGCTTTTTTTGTAAGCAAAGGGTGTAGCGGTTGATACTTTGCTGTAGAAGTCAGCTGCCTTTGTGGACAAAGGGACTTTCCTGCTCAAGGGAAGCCAGAAACATACATTGTGTGTTCAGATACTGGCCACTTCCTGAGACAAAACACAGGACGTCTTGTGTCTCAGCTGTCCCTTCAGGTTAGAGAAATCTTGTGGTTGTTAGCAGAACGATTGCATAAGGTGGGAACTAGACAAAAAGCTATTTATGTCAGCTATTTGTGTTACGTCAGCATGAGCAAATATTATTTCTGTATATTTGACTCATTCCAGAGTCCAGATAGCAAGTGACAAAATCAGTGACATCACTAATAGTACTAATACCAGAGGCCTTCTATTACCAGAGGCCTACTCACTCAAAAAGTTCCTTTAAACGCTTTCTGTAAAGGGAGGAATCTCATTATTAATCACCTCAGACACCACAAAGCATACTGAAATTTGCTAGTTCAAAGTTTACTCTGGTGTTGTACAGAAAGTAGGAAGTTTATGGTCTTACTGAAAGAAACTGTTACAAAGTGACTGCAAATATCATAGTCCAAAAAAAAAACTAGGGCAGGGGTGCTCATTCATAAATTCTGGATTCTTGGTATTTTGAAAAACTGAAGAAATTCCAGAGGATTGGCCACCTGTCTAAATTTAGACATTAACAGCAAGTCAAAAAAAAAAGTTGGTTAATTTAGAATAATTAAAAAATAATAACAATCTAGTGGTTTTCCTAGCATATTTTTCTTATCATGGAATCACAGAATGGTTTGGGTTGGAAGGGACCTTAAAGATTTTCTCCTTAATTTTTCTTATCTCACCCATGTGAGGGATCAGCAGTACCTGCCTGACTTGCTTGCCTTTCAAACCACAAAAAATCTTTCAAATCCTGCATGTTTTAAGCAGAACAAAATTCTTATCGCGCACTGCTGATGTTCTGTGTCCTGCTCTGTCCCGTCCAACAGGCACAGCACCTCCTGTCTGTGCTGCACGTGCCCGTGCTCTTCCTCCGTTCTGTAAATGTGATGTGTCAAGGTAGCATTTTAAAATCTTGAGAGCTCTTTACAAATACTACCTCAGGCAGGACAAATGGCATCGCTGGTGTTGCCAGGTAGCCAGATACACGATTTCAGCCCCATTGAGGAAGCAAACACTGAGGTTAAATGACTTGCCAAATGTGACAGGAGCATTTTGAGTCAAGAGAGTAGAGACTGCAGTTAAATAAATACTTTGGGATGTGCTTAAATTCCTTCCTTTTAAACCAAGAATGGAAACATCTGTGAAGCGTCCTGCTTAGCTTGGGGCTTGCTGGTGCTGGTGTCGTGCTCGGATCAGTGTAGCTCACATTACAAGTACTTTCTTTGGAAACACTCTCCTTGTGTTCAACGTTTTATTTCCATGAGGAATGTTTAGGCAGTCGGGCCCACAACAAATTATTAATACATACAACCAGTTGTCTTGGAGATAACATGAAACAAGCTTTAGGAATCTGAAAAATGAAGATCTTTTAAGAAGTGCTTTTTTTTTTTTTTTTTTTTTTTAAACCAAAATTGCAACATCATAGTGAGGGACTGCACTGCTTGCTTTTGTGAAGTCTCAAACGCAATTCAATGTCTGATTTACGGGTAAAACCTCTGCAGGACGTATTTTATCTTCTTACCTTGGTGCACGGACTTACAGCAAAACATAGTAACTAATGCAAAAGAAGGCAGCTGGCCTTCTCAGGAGGTAGCTGAGGAGGCTTCGGGTCCGTAATGAGGATTGTTTTCTTTGGAATGAGGCTACAATCCTATGAAATGCCTGTGAGTCCAGGAGGACTGAGTCCCCTACCTGCAGACCTAAGGATAGTAAGCCTAAACTCTCCGAGACTCTTTACCCACTCTTGTCATAACATTTCTGCTCTTTAACTGTGCCTGTGCAAGGTGCTGTTGCAATTCAGAAATACACAGTGCAGTTCAGCCAGCAGAAAGGACTCTAAACTCTTTCCTGGGACTAGTTTCTTGTCTGTCATGTCCTGGAGCTCCTCTTACTCTTAAGAGAGGCAACACCTAAGTGATGTAGGCATTCTGTAGCGCATTTATCTGAACAAATGAGATTCTCTATTATAGCCATTGCATTTTTTTTTTCTTTTCTTTTCCTTCAGATTTCTACTCTTCAGTTAATACTACATCACAGTTCCTGTCCTGTTGACCTTCATCATGGCCAAGCAACTGGAGACTTAAGCTATAACAAGACTGCAGAAAAAGGACTAGAGCAAGAAGATGTGATGTATTCCTCTTTCACTTTCCTGCCAGGTAAATGCGTTTTCTTCATAGCCCTGCCAGTATCTTGTAGCGAAGGAAGCACGAACCCAGTTGGGAAGAATTGTACCCACGACTTTTAGAAGCATGTTAATATAATACCCATGTTGTTTGGAGATGCTACGGATGTCTCAAGTGACAAAACAGGTACATGTAACCTGCTAAAAAAGCCTTGGTTAAACTGCTGCCTTGCTACCCAGCTCAGCATCAGTTCCCAAGCTCAGCTCCTGGCAGTGCCGTGTCCTGGCTGCTGCTTTAAATGCTTCTTCTGAATAGAGAGACTGAGGAGGGAAAATTTCTTTTGAAATCTATTTGTGTATGTGCTAAAGGACAAAGGAGAACTGTGATATATTCACTGCATAGGAACATTTATTCTTAGATCATGACTTTGTTTCACTGGGGTTAACAAGTGTATTATTAGTAATAGCTAGTTACAAATAATAACCTGACCTTATTTTTAACCTAATACTGAATCAGATTTCATAGTGATACAATAGATTCACTGCTGTGCTTCGTTCTTTGAATATTATCGTTCAGAATTCCAGTGCCTTCCATCTTAGGTGTTAAAAATAAGTGGCAAGTTGGATAATTACTATTGTTCCAAGTCTCGTTGCAGCCTTACATAACAATGTTCTCACCAAAAGCCTTATTTTAAGGGTGGAGTGGAAGAGCATGCTGTGGTAACCTGAAATTATTTGCACTGCTGGAGCTGCATTATGCAAAGCCTACGTAGAACTGTATCTCTTCTTTTTTGAGGCAATTTCGAAGGCCAGTTTAATATTCCTGAAAGCCAAGATGCACGGACTGACTCAGATTTGGCATTGTAGGATCATGTGTTGTCAGCACGCCTCAGTCCTGAGCACAAGCATCCTTGGTAATCCTGCATTGCCCAAGCAGAAACTACTAGTCATGCCAACTCCCTGCCAGTCAAAATATTTGTGAGTTTAACAATGGTAAATATATAAACATGCAAAATGAAATAACAATGGTGAATGACTTGGAAAGAGAATATCCCCAGGTGGCTGGAGCTACACTTGATAAACCCGAGCTTCCTCATTAGTAACACTGTGTTCTCAGCCTGTTGTGTCTCCAGGTTTCCTAGCTAAGACTAGTTACCCTTCTAGCCCTGAGCTAGGCCACCTCCCTCTACCCCTTTCCTCATAATTTCCATGAAATTCCTGTGACTTGGGAAGGATAAAAAATGGAAAGGGGCACTGGTCGATCCTGAGAGCAAAACATATCTCTCTTCAGCTCCAACAAACTCTCCAACTCCCCTGGTGATCACAGTAACAACAAACCCTCATCTCTTCTATTTGAGTAACACATTTTATTTATTTCATCCTGTTTCTTTGCTTACTGTAAACTCCATCCTTGGTTGATGTTTTGTATTCCATCAAAGCTAGTATAGTTCATCTCCGCTATGCTTTTACCTGTGTGTAGCTTCCTTTCTTCCCCTTTTTCAGCCTCAATTTATTAAATTTAGCCAAGTGATCCACAGCACCTCGTAAGGTCTGGGAACACCATTCTAATCTGAGAAGTTTTTCTCCCTGAAGCTGTGTGTAATGACAGTAAATAGTACATCATTACAAATTTTACTGATAAAAAGCTCTCAATTGATGAAAGAACACAAATTGACTGTGAATTGCCCTGTTAATCTCACTGGTAGGTGGTAATGCCAAAACTCCTGGCATTTCAGCTGGAACTGGAGTCTTAGTGACAGAACATTGTTTTCTATTTGATATATGCAGCATTAGTGGTAACTGGTGAGTACATTCACTAACAAAATAACCCCCTCCTCTTGTTAGCCTCAGAGTACACATGTCCAGTACATTTTATGACATGTCTGTTGTGCAGATGCTGCACACGTGCAGCTGTTGGAAGCCCAAGCCAACAAATGCTGAAAGCCTTCCTAAAAGCTGGCCTGGGCTGCCCAAGTTCATGCTGTGCTTGAGCTGTGTTGGCTGAATAACTGACTGAATTTCCCTCATAGGCAGCAAGTGCATCCAAAAGCCGTCATTCTTACGTTCAAAGGCAGAAGCTAGTACTAACTGTACTCGCTACTGTGGTACACAGAGATACACCCTCTGGAGTACGGATCTAGAACAAGCATAATATTAATTTGTGCGCTTCACTGCTGTGGTTTTCCTCCTTGGATTATGAACTGAAAAGATCAATGAAATTATGGCTGTTATTTTCATTGGAAGAATAATTGCTCCGTAATTAAATAACAATATCAGGTGTGTTATCAGAGAGGAGAACTGGTTTCAGAAAACTGTCATTACCTTGAGCAATTAAATTTTTTGAATTCCATAATGAATGTATATGCAGGGTCTGTTACAATCGTGTTTGAATTCAGTTGCACAGGACGAGAGAGAGGAATGTGCCACCTTCTCAAAGGGTGTCTTTCCTCCACAGAATCAGTGGCCCAATGCTTTGGACATTGCACAGGAAGTCTAATTTTGATTTCCATTTTACTCTCAAAAATAATCTTTCCAATATCTGTCTGAACTTCCTCAGAATAATGTTTATTTCAGAAACATCACCTTCCAGGGCACCAAAATTACAATATAAACTAGTCTCAACAGCATACCAGTGTTTAATCTACTAGCCCTGTGTTACAGTTGATTCTAGATGTAGCTCAACACACATTTTCATAAGCTGCTCTCTCTGTCCTGACTGTAGTTACACTTCCCTTAAATAATGCCCTATATTACAAGGGAAAATAATTCATATTCATGCTTCCAGTAGTCAAAACAACTTCAATGGTGCAGCTACTGCTGTTCTAATTTTTTGGCAGCATTCCATTGGAGACAGTAGGCAAATGTACCAAAATCTACCAAGAGTTGCTCATGTATAGATAATATAGCGAGTGAAAGAATTCCACAATAAAGGTGTGTACGTTGCAGTAGCCTTGAGATAGGGCTGACTTCTTTCGAAACAAGTTCTTCTGGTTTTATGTGACTATTTAATACACTTCTGTGTTCAAGAAAATAACTCTTGCTCGTACTCTGTACTGTGAAACCAGTATAGCAGGAGGCACCACGGGCTGGTGCACAGCTCAGGAGACAGGAGATATCTCTTGTATCTGCGTAAAAGATTTTCAACTCTCACTTCCCCGTCTGTGAAGTGTTACAGATACTACTACAGATTTTGCTAGTTGAGCAGTTTTGTTTTGTTTTGCTTTTAACTGAAATGCACTTTCTTCAAAGTGTGAAGTATCGTTAACAGGCAAGTCATAAGTATTAGGTGAACAAACGCATTTTCTTATGAGTGTAAATGATACAAGTGAACAAGCTTCTGGGCAGCGCCGCTGAATGCAAATGCTTGCCTTTTGTTCATATGTTTTAAATGTAAATGCTTTCTACATTATCATCCAAAAGAAAAATATATATACACATACATATTCCTTTTAGAGAGGAAAGACTATGATGTTAAAAAAAAAAAAAAGGCAGAGTATCTGTAACGTCTTTCTATTTCCTGTATTTCTATGCCTTCTTTTGCCCCAAAAGATTCTGCAGTGTTCAGTGGCTTGCAGGCACAAAGATGAATTCAATTAGCCTGAAAACCAGCTACATCTAAAATGAAAAGAGAACCACAGTAAGATTTTTAGGTGCAGGAGTGACTAACCATTTGTCCACTTTAAACTGCCAAGGCATATATTTAAAGTAGGAATGCTACCAGCAAAGCATAGTTTGCTGTCGAGTGAAACCACGTCCAAACGGGTGCTAGCAGTCAGAGTATAACACTTACCTGTGGATCCAAATCAAATCGAGTCTTCTTTTTGTGATGAGATTGTGAATTGTACTTTTTTGTGTTTGTAATTAAGGGGTGGAACAGATGGCAAAGAATTAAAGAGCTGCATCCATTAAATTAACATAGAGAATGTTTCCACAGTATAATTTAATATAATAGGATTTTGCTTCAGTGAAATAAAACTATAGAGTCTGGTGCTTGGGAATGTTTACTATATGAGAAGCTTCACTGCTAAAAGATTTCACTGAGTCATGCTAAGAGCCTCTGCCAAATATCAATCATATGACCAACCCAATTAAAAAGGGTGTTTCTTCATGCCAATATATTTCACATGCCACCCTAAAGTGAGCCTTTTTTTGACAAATACACCTGTGGATTTTATGTAACACCAAAGGTGCACAATGCAGTCTCACTGCATAGGTTTGAAAAAGAGTAGATATTTACAAGCAGAAGCTGGCTGGTCTGGTATTAAGAATCAGGTTTAAAAAAAAAAAAAAAAAAAAAAGAGTTGAGTTTGACATGATTTCAAAGGTAGAGTTAAGGAAGACAATCCAAATCAAACATTGATGCTAACAGAAATCGATGAATGTTTTGCCAGTTCCAGGAATCAAGATGCTACTCTCTGGATGGCAATCAATTTCTAAAGTTCAAGTCTGGAAAGTTTTCCATTTCAGTTGAGACAGGATTTTTAATTACTCTACATAAGAAAGAAAAAAAAAATCTGAAAGCAAAGGCATGGATTTTATAAGCAACAGTGGACACCAGTAGGTTTTCCTAAATCTCAGAAAATATTTATGCTTGGATATAAATATTTGAGTGAAACTTGTCTTAGCTACATTTGGGGAATCGTGTCTTTTCTTTCTGAAATGCTTTTCTAAACCGTGGAAAGCTACAGCAAATGTTTTGTACTAACGATTCTTTAGTAAGCTCCAGCTGCAGATGCGTAGCATCTCCCACGCAGCTCCGCCATGGTGAGCAATCAATACATTGTCTTCTGCATAAAAAGGCTGGCCCTCTGGTAATCAGACAGTGGGATAGAGATGAAATCACTGTGGAAAATAGCACTGCAAAGAGCACAAAGGCTCTCAGTGGGCCTGCTGCAACCCTTCCTGCCACTAAAATACACTACAGATTAACCTGCCTCGGTGACTACTGAATAAGAAAGTTAAAGGCACAAGCACACATGCCATGGAAAGTTTGAATTGCCCTTCCCTTCAGTGCTCAGTGTGATCTGTAAAATCACTGTAATGCTGTGTGGGGATAATTGAGAGGTCACGGGGGATTATGTGGACATTTAGGTTTCATTCTGGCTTGAGTGCGTTCAGCTCCAGTGATATCAACAAAATTGTTTCCATCTTCAGTAATGCTGCATCTGCTTCTGAGACTTACTGGAATAATAACGTATGTATTAAATGCACACATTTACCTTTTACTGAGATCACAGTTTTTCAAATTTTCAGTGTTCAAATACTGAAACCTTATTTCTGACACAATGGAGCTTTTCCATGTGATGTATGGAAATGAAGAACAGGACGGATCAAAGCTGCAGAATGTAAAACATTCCAGCTCTCAGAACAACAGCAGAACGTTGCTTTTACAGCAGAGGGTTTTGTCAAGGAACCTGATACTTGGTGTTTTTATCTGCAGCTAGTGCTGCACGAAACAAGGAGAATCACTCCCATTTCCCCCGTTTCCTTTTGCCAGGAAAGGTAAACTGTGTCTGTATTTCTTCTCTAAGCTCTCAGTGGAGGAATGTCCCTTACGTTGGCTGCTTCTCACTTCTCTAATTACTAGCTCATGGTTCCTCCCCTTGGAAATGTAGGGTCTTTTTTGGAGAACCACTTGCAGTTAAAGATGATGGTGTTGCTAACAGTTTCTCCTTTGGCATCGTGCTCTTCACACGGCAGTGGAACGCATTATGTGAGATAATTAGCAGCTGTATTCAAGTGACTCAAGGGAAGATCTGAGTTCTGAATTGGAGAGGATGATTGTGTATCTGATGTAATTTTATCTCATCACATATAAGCTTTCTGTGCAACAGGACAGAGAACAGAGTTAAACAATGAGTCCAAAATACTTATGCTAGGAGAACAACTATTTTGTTTCTACAACTGTTACAACTTTTCCTCCCTTAAATTTAAAGAATGCTGTTGAACAGTTTCTGAAGCTTTTACTGTCAGAGCTGTACCACCCCACAAACAGCATGGTAGGAAATCTGTGTGCAGCCCTTCAGAATAACGCTTGATACTCTTTGCCTAGCACAAATAATCCCTTTTTCTTAAAATTAACCTTTTTACTTGTAAGAGATACTTCAGCAGTTGAGCAACTGTGGCATGTTTTTTCAACATTCATTCATGTAGGCAAAAAAATAATTTAGATATTCAACTCCTCTGCAGAAAAGCAAATAAACAAAAAACATAAAAACTAATGGCAAAAAGAAAAAAGGAATGTTGGAGCTGCGTGGCTGGTCTAAATTCGCCAGATTCTCTTGCGTAGCCCGTGGCTGGTAGTGCTGCAATCTGGGCACGCCTTCAGCTGCAACAGTAAGCACGACAGGTATTCCTGCACGGTGGGGCTATTTCCAATTACTCACAAAAGCCCTTTTTTTTTTACCCCAGTTTTGCTGCCTGTGTTAGGGTTTCCTTTTTCAGTGGTGGTGTATTTGCTAACTGGGCAGAGTGGCGGAAGTGTACAGCGTACAAATAATTAACAATTTCCTGGGAGCAGAGCATTTAACAGCAGAGTTTAGTTGATTATCAGTTCTTCTCTGACTACCCTTTTAAAACCTTCTTTTTCACACACATGAACAACCTCAGCACATTTCTAGAAGAATTCAGATATCATTCTTTTACAGGGAAAACGTCAAATTTCAATACCGGTTCTGGCTAGCGTTTCCCATCAGTAGCTCTCAGCACGCTTTGCACAAGTCAATACCACTTCACAGATGAGGAATCTGATGTGTTCAGCAATAGATTATTTGCCCCAAATCACCTCAGCCAGCAGCACAGAAAGGAAAGAATGCAATCCAGATGTCTTCTGGGCTAGTGTTAGATCCAGTTAGATGCCACTTTAAATGGAAATATATTTTATTTTTTATTCTCAGAGGATTTGCTAGCTCTGTCTCCCTTCCACACCTTATCCTGGAGCCTCAGAGATAGTGGTTTTCTTTCTGGGATCTTTCAAGTATTCTTCCATCTTCTGAGTCAGGATGCAGTGAATGAAATCTGCTTTTCTCAGCTCCAACTCGAACCCATAGCTCATCTAAGCTTTTCCTGGATTTGCTTACATTAAGCTCCCATTTCCCTACTTACTCCGAGCCCTCAAAATAAATTTTTAGATAGGATTATATGGGAAAACGCATTAGGAGAGGAAGAGATTTTAAAAATAGCCTAGCATCTAAATCTCAGTGTAATCTCTTAGAATTGACCCAGTATTTGAGCACAGGGCGTGGAGATGCACTGGCCCAGTGCTGTGAGGAAGAGCCATGTGTGGCATCTACGTTTCATAAATGCTCACCAAGTTGTGAGCGATCTAAACTGCTGGTTACACCCGGCTGATGTCATTAAAGCTTTATCTGTAGTAGATCGGCTTTCTTCAGAGGGCCAGTGTGGTTTTTCACACCCACATGTGTACACTACGTACAATGAATCTTAGCTAATTCATAAAAAGAGCTGTTGCAGTTCACATCTGGCAGCCGGCACTTCATTAATCCTGCCGCACCACGGGCATCGCTCCTGCACAAACAGCCCGGCAGCAAGTCACAGCCCAGAGAGCAAAATCAAAAGGGCCACGTGATTCTTATGGCTAACACATAATGCAAAATGAAATAAGGAGTGCCCAAATTATCCTAATTTGGATGGTGTGAATTTTTGTTCCCTTGAAATGTTATCTAAAACCCTGTTCATATTTCAAGATTTTATATAGCGAATGCTGAATTTAAATAGCGACCATGCTATAAAGCCATAAAAGAAAATAAACGTTTAACTTAAACACAAAAATAAGATTATTTATTTTTAATACTGTATTTTTTAGCATTCCAATCTTTACATAGCTTTCTACAGCTAGATATGTCAGTGGCCACATGGAAAATGCAACATAAGAAAGCGAACAACAAATCTAAAATATATTACAATAAATAGGAGAAGTTTTGCAATAAGAATTATAATTGAATTATACACTAACAGGAGTGTGTAAAGCAGTGATTCAACAGAAACTGCATCTCCCAGAAAATACCGTGTAGACAAGACAGCCCCAGTAACATTTTCCATGTATCCCCCATTGCACAGTTTCCATATAACCCAGACCCCTGTAGATGTCAGTGAAGCAAGTGGAACAGCAGTCTGGCTTGCCTCTGCCAGGGATGGTTCCAGTGCCAGCTTCGTTTGCCACCTCTGCAGGCAACTCAGGCAGAGGATTCACAGCCAGCGACTGCCGCTAATTGTGGATACTGGCTGGCCTCCTGGATTGCACTCTGGTTACTCCTGCTCTTAATGAGTAACTGTTCATCCTTCGGCAGAACTACATCAATCAAAACACAAAAAGAAAAGAAAAACACAAAATATAAAATACCTCTTCTCTGTTAGTTTGGTTTGTAAGGTATTTCTATAAGTAGATTTTTCTTCCCACCAATGCGTTTGTGTGCTTTTCCTAACCTTGCACTATTACGAGGATCCTTCTTAAGTTATCTATGTATACAACTCCCTGTAGCATGTCATTAATTCATAGTACATTCAGTTAATTTAGACATGAATATTGGAGCAACTTAATTAGAACATGGCTACAGTATCATAGCTATGAAATTACTTTTTTTTTTTTTTTTTTTTCTTTAGATACTGAACAGGCCGAGGTGTTTGTATGGCATCCCAGCATGTAAAGGCACAACTGCAGCTTTATGAGCGCACTGCCCTGCTTTGAGCAGCGCCTCTTTTCCCTGTGCTGCTCACACCCGTCCCTTCCCAGGCTATTGTCTGGCCTGTGCCACCCCATCTTTGTCAGGCTGTCGTGAGGAAAAGGTTCCAAGTCCAAAAGCCCATCTTTGGTCAGGTTATTTTAGTCAAGTCCAAGTCCTTGACCGGGTTCACTGTGCAACCCCAAATGCAATTACGCTAACACAGCTTAAGACGTGCGACTGGAAACAGCATGACTTTGAGCTGCAAACACCAGCACTGCTGCCAAAAGAAACATTCATTAAGCTGTACAGAATATTTGTTTTGAAACGATTTTGAAGTAAAGTTTCAGAACCCTTGTAGATGAAATGTGTTTAGTTGTTAGGATAAAAGGCTATAGCCAAAGCTAAAAATGGCTTCTAATTATACAGAACAAACAGATACAAAATTAGACTCCATGAAATAGAGTCTAAATATGTAATACAGTGAACATTTATATACTAGATATTTAATAATAAACAATACTAAATAAATATGTTTCAATCTTTCATGCCTGTCACCCTGTTCACCAGGCTACAGCCCACAATTATTGTTTAGCAGAGAAGGGGTTTCATGGGCAATGGTGACTCACGAGCATTTTCTCCCAGCACTGTAAAAGTGCACTGAGAGAAGCTTTGGGCTAAAGTGTTCCTTCTCACTTTTTCACATTGCTTTACTTTGGTTAATGATGCTGGGGCTGGAAAAGAAACAGAGACAGCTGTGGAACCGTGATCTATGAAATCTGTTGTTTAAACTCCTGCATGAAAGAAAAAACTTTTTGTTCAATCTGTACATAACATTTCTCACCTGGCAACTGTTTTCTCACCTGGCAACTGTTTCCTCTTAAAATGATAAAACATTAAAACCTGAACTAAAAATAACCCTGTTAGCTTTTCCAGTTCAGGAACAGCTTTTTTTTTTCTTTTTTATGAGTGTTATTACAAATAAGTCAGCTCAGCAAATGCTGACTCCACAATCACGAGTGGTTTCAAATAGTCTTTATTTACTTTCTTTTATTTTTAGAAACCATGGCAAAACTTTGTCTAGAACACTCAATCCAGCATTACCTTAACTTACCTGGAATAATAAATACAGTGGGTGATCATCCACAAGAGAAATAAGTAACAGAAACTTCGGAAAAGCTGAGCTAATCAGTTGCTAATTGCATCATTTTGTATCAGTTGAACGTGCAATACTGATAGTATCTTGTGTCCCACCTTTCATTTTGGCAGCTTTTATATCTCTTGCTTTGTTGTCCTTTTGAGGTCCTGAAACACTGTGTCAAAATAGACAAACACTTCAAATATAGGGTTTTGTTTTCATGCTTTCATTCATATGAGAGGCTGTGTATGCCTCCAAGAGATACACTGATAAGTAGATACATACACACACGTTTATGTTAACTTACATTAAATTCTGGTCAAAACATAACCAGAAACACAAGTCCAGTAAACATTTCTGTCCTCCAGGAAATATGTGGGGACCTGGGAAAGATAAAAAAAAAAAAGACTTTAAAATTTTAACTAGCAACCAAATGCATTTCTGTTGGGTGCTTCTCCTTCTAGCATTTTGAACACCACATCAGTACCTCGGCTAACTCAGCCTCAGGGTTTCCAGAAACAGGTGAAAATACAGAGCCTGTATTGTCAAGACAGTGCTATAGTTTGGGTACTGTGATACTTGGTAATAGATTTACTAGTAACGGGTAATACATTTACTAGTAACGCACAGATCACCAAAGTATGTCCCATTTTCCCTAGGTGGAAATCTTTTTAGAAGTGAAAAAAGTTTTGATGCTGGTGTTTAAAACTGCTTATAAAACACAAACGTGATGAGACGGGAGTAGTGGGAAAGCATCACCATAACAGAGTCTTTGAAGTTTGATCCTTCTTGTGTTTTTCACACTGTATTTACTCTAGCAGCAGATGTGGAGGCTCTAGTTCAGTAGCTAAATGTATCATCCAGTCATCCTGCTGTAAAAGTTGGTGCCTGTGCTTGAATCCCGTGCACTTGTAGCTGAATTGTGCTCAGTTGTTTTGCTGCGTGCAGATGGACCACTGAACAGAGGTCCAGTCTAAAATAGCAAATTCCTGTCCTCCAAAATCAACATTAATTTTTCCACTGCGATTACACTCATTTGTCTGAACTTCACAAAGACATAGCTGAGCCATGAGCATGAGCACTTCAATGACAATTTTCTGCAGCAACAAACACCTCAAGAAAGCCAGTTCTCACCTTCTAAAACACCGGACCATTCTGACAGGCATTGAAAAGAGCACTTCTCTTTTTCACTTTTTAGTTCAACTTCTAGGTTTTTTTTAGTTTCATTTTTTAGTTTCATGTGTAGTTCTACATCGTTGTTAGTCCCTCTGTGGTTCAAAATGGGTTTTAATTCTGTTTCTTGTAAGAAGGCTTTCAGCCCTGCTGAGAATCTGATTACAAAAAAGTGGAATGATCTTCTAAGCTACGAGCAAGAATATTTTCTCTTACAATTATAAAATGGTATGTCAGCAGAGAAATTAAATCTGGCTATTTAATCTAATCTAGCTAAAGTGAGAGTGCCAAGTGCCCTGTGAGCAGTTCCAAGTACCCTGCCCTTGTCCATGTTGACAACGGAGCTTGTGGCAAAGGACACAGCAGATGGTAACCTGCAAAAGCGTGCGAGTCCTTTGCAGTCCCAACTTCTGACACCGTGTCTGTCTGAAAGGCTCCCATACACACGACACTCGTGTTTACAATTACGGCTTCTTACTGTGCCCTGGGATTTCCGAGGGTGAAAGCAAGCGTGTAGCATTATTATATCCTTGTTAGAAAAGGTGGCAGTGATGGCATCCCTCCTCAGTCCAGGGAGTGATGAAAGACATCCCGTGGACTGGAGAGGCAGGACCAGGCTCTATAGCCACACCTGCTGGCTAGCGGGCTGAGCACAGGGCGGTGGGGTTCACCTAAAGCCACCAGTGACTTTGAGGTAGATGGCTGCAGGTGAACTGAACAGTGCTTAATACAGTGTCACACCGTGATCCCCTCAACATGTCATAAAGAAAAATGTTAAACGTTTTTAAAAAGTGCTCTGTGGAGTTTCTTTGTGGTAAAGTCCAGCATGCAACAAGTTAGAAACAAATTTAAAAATGCTATTTCTGTAGCACTTCCTAAGCAACCACAATCCATTGGCCTTTCTTATGCATAGTAAGATGACTGTATGGCGCATGCTGTTTTGACTGAGGAGTTTCATTTATTCGCAGCAGGGGACAGCAAGCTGTCTTCTCCTCATCGCCTGGCGTGGGCTTTCTCCTCACCCTGCGCAGTGCCACGTCCCATGCTTCTCCGTTATAAAATGTGTGCCGCATGAGGATCAGGCTCAGCACAGCAAAGAGTTGGTCAATGTCTCTGAATCCACTCTCATTTGTGTAGGAGAACGTGTAGTTAACATTTTCGTGAGAGATCTTACAGAATTTTGGGGAAATGCAGCCTTATTTGGGACCCTTTGGGACACAGAGGCACCTCTGAGCACCTCTCCTGTGCTGCAGTTTTGTTAGCAGACTGGTGGGAGCTGAATCCTGCGCATCCTGCTCATCACATCTGGGGAGTCTCAGCATCCCACTACACAAGCACTAACAAAACACAAATTTATTCATGAGCAACTAGGGTAACTTGGATTATGACAGCAAAGATCAAAAAAGAAACCAGTTATCTTAATGATTCATAAAAATGCATTAATTCTGAAAAAACACACATCCTTGTATATCATGTATTTTGCTATCACAGCCACTTCAAAGGTCTTCAAAGTTTCAATTTTTACCTTTTTATATTCTAGTGACTAATAAAACGCTTACTTTTCAATCAGGCCATCTCTAATCAAACAGTAACACCACAGCACGTCTGAACGTGAGATCCTGCTGGTGGGGTTTATTTGTAAGCAAGGCAGTAAAATACCAGGACGGTTGTTTTAGAAGAAAGCTGCCCACAGTCACAGGTAGTTTGCTGTGGTGGGAGCACGCAGAAACACACCAACATCAGGTCACAAGCTGTAGGAGTCACTAGTTTACAAGTGCACACATAGTTATTAACCTACATCTGTTCCTTTCAAAAGTTCATAGCATTAGGTTATAAAGAGTCTTTTTATCCAGTGCTGTTCAGTTTCTGTTCCCTGCTTAAATTCTCCTCTCTCTTTTTTTTTTTTTTTTAATGTCATTGCACCTCCTTCAGTAACATCTGGGATGTCTGGGTCCTATTCTATTGCTCTGTAACCTAGTTCACTTTTTTTGGCTCACCTTACTGAATTGGCACAGGGGGTGGGCGGAAGGTGAGTTGTTATTTTAGCTCCCAGTTCTAGGGTAGGTAAGGGCCCCAGAGTTTTATCTAAATTATACTCGAGAAAATAATCCCTTTAGGTGCAATCGGCTGGCTGCAGACTGTCCCTAAATACTCCTCTACTTTGTTAGATAGGGTTATGAATGGACCTCTGAGTAGCTGTGGCAACCACACACGAGTTTGAGATTTTTTCAGCTCGCAGTGCTGCTCCTTTCTCTCTAGAGCTGATCCTGTGTCCCAATATCTTTACTTCCAAATTGCATTTATGTGTCCTGCCCATACATTTAAGGCTCTCTGGATATTATTCATGTGCACATGTAGTGCCTGAAGTTCCTACAGCCTTGTGGGTTTTGAGCATGGAATAGGAAGCGAGAAAGACACCACAAGCTCATCAACTTGGGGCCTCTTGCCACTTAGGAAACTGTAGTCTCACTGGCTATGGCTTCTTCCTCCAACACGAGCTGTCTCCTCTGAGCGTGGCAGAAGATGCGACGGTTCTGCAGCCAGCAGGCAGCTCAGGTGGATTTGGACACCCTGCTGTCAGTGTTCCCAGACCTTACATTACCTTATCCGCACTGTGTCTCACATCCGTACGTTGCTTTTCTGCCTTCCAGGGGGTTGCCACCCAACTGTGACCGTCTTTAGCTTCTTAAAGAAGGTGAGAAAGGTAGGGCCCTATGCCAACAGAGACATTCATCCTCAGCAATTCAGAATGTTGAAGCATTGCCTAGCGAGGGTGATCTGAAGCATTTCCTGAGAGTTTCTGCTTCTCCCCTTCGTCCGTTCAGATGCAGAGCAGACTCTTCTAACCAAATAAATCAGATATCTGAAATAGATGGGTTAATACCCCTCTAGATGTACAGGAGGGCATTGCCATAATTGGGGAAGACTGTTCCCGTTCCTCAGTTTCCATTTGCACTTCCAGCTGCCACAGCTGGATGAAGGCAGCCAAGTTTGAAGCTGGTCACTTTATAATGCCCCTTCATGTGTGATTTCTCCTAAAAGAAACCCAAATAAACACACCAGGACAAAATAAAACAAATCCTCCTGGAAGCTCTCTGGATGTTTGTGAAAGCATTTCGAAGGGTTAAAAAGAATTCTGGGGGATCAAAATAAGACTGGATGAACTGTCTTCCCTCTCTTCTCTCATACAGCTCAGTTCCAAGTTACATTTCATTTCATGTAATAAATGTAGTTGTCATCACTGACACCTTCTGAAAATGTATCTGTAAACCAGCCAACACATCATCAAGAGCAAACGCTTCAGAGATTTAAACAGATTTCCCACTGATATCAGAGTTTGGCAAGGACGTGGCAGAACCAGGCAGAACCGAGCTGCAGTGCTCTCCCCTCCGAGCGGCTCAGCCAGCCTTTCTGCGAGCGCTGCGACTCAGCCACCGAAGGAAATCTTGGCCGCCGGGCTGTCATTTCCCCCGTCCCCCGAATGAATGAGATCCTTCATTCCTCTGACGCACCAGCACTGCTATGGCCAGTGAAAGAATGAGTCAGAAAAGCCTGCTGGTGAAAGCTTCTGCGGTCGGTGCTAAACAAAGTACTCCATAATTTATTTGTTCGAGTTTTCATGGTGATAATAGGTTGTTGGCGATGCCTGGTATCACTGCTGGCATTGTGGATTGGTAGATGCCATTTTTGCTCGTCATTTATTTTAAGACTTACTGAGCGAGCTTTCTGTGTGGAAGAACCCATTTTAGGCATGCTCTTGAAACTGAAACAGAGCAAGCTAGTAAAAAAGAAAGTGCATCACAATTACATTATTCTTCCTCCATCTGCTCTCGCTCAAATCTCCTTATGACAGGAAATTGCCTATTGGATTTTTGATTTTTCTTAATGGAAATGGCAAAACCTAAATCCATTCCCGTTCCACTGATATCAGGGGAAACAAGATTCAGTGTCTGAACGGAACAGTTTTTTTTTCAATCCATTAGCGTCTGTAACTGCATCTCAGTGAATGTAGTAATTATGACATCAGTGAATTCAAATTAACTTAAATGCTTATGACACTGTGGACTGGCACTTATGCTACTGAATCTCTTTGGCACCTCTGAAAAGCCCAACTTCTCTAATTAGCAATCTCTGATGTGCCACATCCTTCATCTGTGGACGTTCCCAATTAAGCTGACTGAACCACTCTTATAAGCTAAGGCTGCAGACTGGAACTGAAAGGGGTTTCTAGTAGGGGATGCCATTATCAGATTAATCAGAATACTGTACAAATGCATGTTCACATATTTGAGTGCACTAACAGGAAAAAGCATGTTGCATTTTGACAAATTAAAGTACTGTCACCTTCTGCTCACGTTAAACTGTATCACCAATGTAGTATTTAAGCGGTGAAGTCCTAACTAAGCTCAGCCAGGTGCCTCTGAATGTATGCGTTTCTCACATCCTAAACCTCCCTGCCCATGCCAATGCCAAGGTAACAAGTGAAATTCACTTTGCAGAGCAGAAAGGCCTCCTGCACGTCTCGGGTGACTTCTGGGGCAGCGCTCGGGGAGATTCGCTGCGCGGGGAAGCGGCACACCCCTCAGCAGGTTTCGCTTCCAGATTTCTGTTGCTTAACACAGGCTGCGGTCGTTTCACGTTAGATGGTTCTTCATTGGTGGTGGTATAAACGCACACAGTCGCTAGTAAAGAAGGTTATGAACTTTGATAGTAAGAGTTCCTCTAAGATATGTGGACTGTATCTGCCAGTCCGACAGTGAGCTGGGGATATTTTCCTTGCCTGTTTAGGATGCTGGACTCCAGGAAGTACCACCCTGACAAAGCTGGGCTCCTTATGAAAATACCCTGAAGGTGAGGTGTCAAACTGCTTGAAAAATGCTATATCATAATCAGATAATACATCAGCTGGTGAAAAGAGATGTAAAGATTGCATACCGTGTTCTTAGACTAGCATCCTCATGGGGACGGCTGGAAGACATTAAAAATCTCTCATCAAAAAGCCTGCTGTCTTCACGTCTGAAATGTATCCAAGCACGCAGCACTGCTGTGCTCCTCGCTGTACTTCCTCTCTCGGAGGAGGATACATAAATGCAGATCCTTCCAGCTGACTCATTCTGCACTGTAGACTATATTTGAGGTTTGAGAATAAAGGAATTATCTGTGCTTATTAAGCTATTTACCTCCATGTTTATAGTTCAACATTACCAAAATAGCTGCTGCAGTGTCCTGTTGTTATTAACAGCAATCAATACCTAACAGGATGAATGAGGGCATAAGGAGTGGAATTACCACTCTTCTCTGCAGTTCCAAACCTGCTCTATAGAATTTTAGTTTCTATATTATTGTCTTACTTTTGCTAATGTTACACTACATGTAAAAGTTCATGGTGTATAACCTGAAAAATAAATAAATAACCAGAAATCCACTTAATAAGAAGCAGGTTTTGTTTGTTTTCTTTTTTAGAAAAGGCAGTTCTCAGGGCATGAAAGGATGGGCTTTCAAGAAAACCTCTCCTGCTGCAGCAGAATTGACTCTGTGAGCCGCAGAGTGCCCTAATTTCCCAAAGTCATCCATGTCCTAATGCTACTGCAATTAGCAACAGCTAAATGTAGGTGATGAGCGAGCATAATAAGCGTTTCTGCACAGCACCCCCCCATCAATGGCAGGACAACACAGCAGTGATTAAAAGAGAAGAGACAGTACAAAAAGGACAAGATGGGAGCAGGGCAGGACCAGCAAGCTACTGCAACAGCAGGGAAGACAGTTGGTAAAGCGGTTGCTTAGCAAAATGGACTGGCTCAAAATTAAAGAAGTAAACATTTTTAGCTCTTCAGAATTTCAGAGATGGGTCCAAATAGTCCCTACTAATACTGCTACTGCCCAAATACTCCCCTGATCCTCCAGTCAGATGTCACGATACTATGTAGTTTTGACTCTGCAGATCATTTCAGTTGGAAGTCTTAAACTATTATTATGAAACAAAACCCATTTCTCAATAAATAATTAAACTTTCAGTATCTGTGTGATAAAGCACTACAAGGAATAAGAATCTCTATCTGAAAGCAATAACATTTATTTAATGTTCAGTCGTGCAGCTGAGCTTTTCAATTGAATCGAGAGTACGCTAGGGTGAGAGCTGGTGTCTCCAGCTAGGAGAAAATCCAAGGTGATCGATGTCCTGACCAAAGTTTTTGCAGAAAATTTGTGGCAATAGGTCTGAACTCAAATGTTCCTATGGAGCTTTTAAGGAAGGTCTCCCAGTTGCACCATTAACAATCCCTCTTCTGTCTGGGGATGGCACGGCGCTGGTATAAGAAGGACACCACCCCTTTTGTGGCCAATGTGCGCTCAGTATCCTGGGAAGAGAGCCAGAGCAACGTGATGTCATGCACAGCTGACAAAAAAACGCCACCTGGGGAAGCTGGGGCAGCACGCAGGCTGAGCCACCAAGCTGACCTTTGGATTGAAGAAGTGGTGGCCTTCCAGCCAGTTCTGCTTTCTCCCTGCTGGCCTGACGTAGCCGGGGTTCCGCCTCGCGGAGATCACGCACAGCTTGCTAAGGGCACGCAGGGAGGTGCCTTTGTACAGAGGTACAGGTGGTGACAGCACCCCACGGCCAGGGCATTTCATAGCTCAGCAGCGTTCACACACGTCCTTCCACAATTTGCTTGAAACATTCCCATGAACATCAAAACTTTCTCTCCAAATTTGAGTTTTACTCTAGGGGAGGTACTCCCCCTGCTCCCAGGGGAGAGGCAGGTGTGCTGGCCCTGGGCTGTGCTGGTGGGTGCTGTGCCCCTGGGTAAACCAAGTAAATACGTGCACACTGTGCTGGAGTGTGTTCAAGGAAGAATTGTCAGAATAGCCGGATATTTTGGGAGCCCCACATGTGGTTGTTTTCTGCAGGCTGCTTTTCTGAGGGCTTGAGGTGGGCCCAGAGGCAGTAACGGGTTCAGGAGCTAGGGACGGGGCTGGCAGCAGGGGTAAAAACCCTCAACTCTCCTCTGTACTTTGGCACCACTTATTTCTATATAGGAGCTAAGGGTGAGAGCAAATCAGTCACTTTGCCACCAGCCCTTCTCTTTGCTCCCGAGTGTTTTGGGGAAAAGGCCGCCTGCTGCAGAGCAGCGTGGCACCTGGCACAGCACGGTCCCCGGGGCACTCCTCAGCTGCTGCAAGGAGCGAGAACAAAAGTGGTGCCTAACAGGTGACTCAGCTTGTTCATTTCCCTAATTTTGGAGTCTTGGGTTTGGCTGGTGCTAATGCAGACATCTCCTCCCAGAGGGACACGGCAGCATGGAAGGGAGAGCGACCTGGAAAAAAGAACCGTGACGTTACCAGGACTGCTCTAACAAACAGGAGAGCGAGTAGCTCACTTCGTTCTTACTTCTCAAGCTTCTCATTTTATGAAGGAACAAAGTTATCTGAGAAATGCTCCGGTTTTACAAAAATTTTACACAAATATAGTGTTTACTGAAGATTAAAGTAGAATGGCTATGCTGCAAGGTGCTGCCTTTTTATGTAGTGTATTCCTTTATCAAATATCATTTCTGGGGAAAAACAGGAATCAAAAGCACAACTAGAAAGAAATTTCTGATGAGAATTCTTTTTTCACCTACATACTCCGTGCAGTCAACAGGACTGAAATTGCAGCTGGTTCTTCAGAGAGGAAAAAACTAAAGCTTTCCATTTCCTGATGAAGTTACCGGCCACACCTGTTTAACTGCCAGGTATGACTAAAAAGAAACCTTTAAATTAGATAATGCCAACACCCGTGAGGCCATCCTGGTGCGTACAGCTTTGTCCAAGCCCACCGTGCTGGGCAGGAGGAGCACAGATGATCAGTGCCCTCTGCTGCGAGCACTCACACGCTGCTTGTGCACTGCCAGCCCCGCTGCGGGTGAGCCCGGCTGCTGTGGAAGAGCCTGGAGCTGGCCTGCAGCAGGCTTCTTCCAAAAATCATAATTGAAAATAAATAAAGATGCTGGGCTCGGTAAGGGCTTGGCTGATGCCTGCATTCAAGGAAGCAGCAGAGAGGAAGCTTTAAGGAAGCTGCTGTGACCTCTTGGTTCTTTTGCTCTTCCCCAGCGGTATCAAAGGAGAAGAAATAGTGTTGCTGCTGTGATTCTGCTGAAAAGGTTCCCCAGACAAGTGGAAACTGCAGGATTTCAGAATTAACCCTTCTGCTTGGTGCCTGTGAGGGGCTTTTCCACGCAGCTGGTGGCTGCCCCCAGGAGAGGTGGGGAGCTTTTGGGGTGACTCGAGCACCCCTTTGGGTAGGGGATGTATTCACTGCCAGGCCTGGGCAGCGTGTTAACAGCGGAATAATGAACGATGCTGGACTGACGTTAATTATTTATACAAGTCCAAGCTTGCGCGTGGTTTTTACAGTCTACTTTCTCCCTTGGGAATCAGCTAGAGCTAAATATAAACTGCAGAAAGCTGGAGGAGCAGCGGCGGCACATAAAATTAAAGCATGAGTGTGGGGAGAAGGAGGAAACTCGGGACAAGGGCTGTGTGGGGCAAGCTGTGTGTTGGTGGCCCGGGAAGGATGGCTCCTTGCTCCTAAGCCTCCTGAGAAAGCTTGCTGCCTTGCAGTGTCAGTTCTCACGCGTGTGCCTCACCTCAAGGGTGTTTTCACTGAGGTGGGAGCACGGTGTGGGGTTGATACCCCTGAAGGGCAGGTTCCTGAGCTGCGGGGTGGCTACGAGCACCCGTGGCAGCCCCATCCCAAAGGCCACCACCTGCTGAAGCGGGGCCATGGCACGAGCTGTGGTAAAAAGCCGATTTTGGCCTTTTGGGCTGGATGAAATCCCCGGTCACTGCTCCGTGAGCACACGGCAGCGGGACGAGGACATTTGGGGCGCTTCGTTAGGGCTCTTGTGGTGTTTTTTTGTGACCTCCCAAAAACAGGAGCTCAGTGTACCGCAACACACACAGCCAAAAACCCTGCTTCAGGGGCTGGCTGCGAACTGGGTCAGGACCTCGAAGCCTCCACCTGCAGCGAGGGCGCTGAGAAAAAATGAGGCAAAAAACCCCAAAACCTGAGGTGAGGCCGGGCAGCCCCCCCCCCCCCGCAGCAGCGCAGTGGGCCGAGCCGCGGGGCTCTCCCCCCCCCCACAAGGGCGGAATGGACCGGGCCGAGCGCTCCCCCCACCCCCCCCTCCCCGCCTCCAGCGTGACGTCACGGCCCGGCGGCAGGGGCCCGCCCCCCGCGGAGGGAGACGCCATTGCGGGTTGTTTGTGCGGGCGGCGGCGGGAGGCGGTGCTGCGGCCCGGGGGGAGCGTGTTCCGCCGCCACCATGTCCACCCCGGCCCGGCGCCGGCTGATGCGAGACTTCAAGAGGTGAGGGACAAGAGGGGGGGACACGGGGCTTGGGGGGGGGGCACGGGGTGTCGCCTGCTTCCCTCTCAGCCGCTGTCCACCCCCCCCCTTGGGGTTGGGGGGGCGCCCGGTGGCTGGGGCTGAGGGGATTCTGAGGGGGTTCTGAGGGGATTGGGGCGCCCCGGGTTCTGGGGTCCCCTCAGGTTGGGGGGTGTCCCCCCCTCAGGTTCTGACCCCCCCCCCTCAGGTTCTGACCCCCCCCTTCAGTTCTGGGCCCCCCCGCCTCAGTTCTGGGCCCCCCCATCGAATATTTGCCCTCCCCTTCTTCAAGTTCTAGGGTCCCCCCCTCAGGTTCTGGGTCCCCCCCCTTCAAGTTCTGGGGTCCCCCCCTTAACTTTCCCCCTCCCCCTCAGGTTCTGGGCTCCCCCTCAAGTTCTGGGTCCCCCCCTTCAAGTTCTGCCTCCCCTCAGGTTCTGGGGTCCCCCCCCTCAAGTTCTAGGGTCCTCCCCCTCAAGCCCCCTCCCCAATTTCTGACCCCCCCCCTCAGGTTCTGGGATCCCCCCCTTCAAGTTCTGGGTCCTTTTACTCCCCCCTCAGTTTCTGGGGTCCCCCCCCTCAAGTCCTGCCCTCCCCCTTAGTTCTGGGCCCCCCCCCCTCAGGTTCTGCCCCCCTCAGGTTCTGGGGTCCCCCCCTCAGCCCTGGACCCCCCATTCCTATGCGCTGAGACCACCCCAGAGCCGGGGGGCGCAGGGCCGGGTGCCCCCCAGCCCAGCCCAGTTTCCCCCCTCAGCACCAGCAGGGACCCAGCGCCGTGCTCATTAGCAGTGGTAATTAGCTGGAGGCTTTTAAATGGCCATGGCTGCCCCAGCGGGGCAACTTCACTTCCCGTCTGCCATGTAAATACAGCCCTAACGCATGGAAAGTCGCCGTGTGGTTTGGGCTGGGTTTTTTTTTGGGGTAAACTTCAGGGTGTGCGGTGTGATTCCTGCGGGCCGGAGCGGCTCCTGGAGGTGAGTCAGCTGTGATAGCGTGGCTTTTTTTAGCGGAGCTGTGTTACACCAGGGCCTGAAAATACACGGGTAAACAGTTGACGTGTATTGTGTGGAGCTGAGCTGCGTGGCTGGCAGACCTGCAGGGCCAAAAGCCCCGATCGATCCGAAAAGTTGGGATTTGTGAGGTGCAGGCCCTGCTTCTTGGGCTTTATTCGGGTGTTTATTCAGTGGTTCCTTCAGGGAGAAGGACTGGGTGGTGTTTCAGGACAGCAATCAGACTTTTTTATGATTTTGTGGTCTCAGAAGGGCTGGTTTGATAATTTTGAAATTTAAGGTGGAGGAGACTGAAGCCATGGAGGAGTTTAACCAAGTGAGCACAGCAAAACATGGAACACGTGCACGTTTGTTTATTGAATATTTGATCACTTTAATACCCCAAAATGTACTCAGCTTTCTCATATCAGCGCTTTACTTCTCTCCTTCCTACCCCTAAGTTATATTTTTATTTAGCCTTATGGTACACTTACCTCATACTAAAAAACAGACTGTGCGCCGTGAACTGTGATTCACTTTGTTAAATATAAACTCCTCCTGCATGCTGCAATTGTCAGGAGTCGTGGAGGGAGAGCAGTCCAGCAGATCCTGGATCATCCGATTTCACTAAACCATCGGAGAGAAAGGTTATTTTTAAAATATATTTGCTGCTGGAAAAGGGGCTGCAAATACATTTCCCCTAACTCTTAAAAGCTTCCAGGCCCTGTTTGGATCAATTCAGCCTCCAGTCTTTGCCACAGCCCCTCGGGAGCCAGCCCTTTTGGCAGCAGGGTGCCGACGAGCTTTTAGAATCGATCCCAAACCCGGAGCCATCCTTCGGCCCCGCTGGTCGGGCTGAGCGCTCCGGCGGCGTCACTGGCACGCGGGCTGGCACGGGAGAGGTCCCGCTCCTGCTCCTGCCCAAAATAGTAGGTGGTTTGTGCTGCGGGTATGGAGCTGAACGGCCTGTGCTCGCAGCAGGGATGTAAACACAGCTCAGCGATCCCGGCTGCGCGCTCAGCGTTACCCAAGAGGATGGGCAGAAGGAGGGCGTCTGGTTCTGGGAGCTGTCAGCTTTCAGCGTGCTTTTCCTAGGCCAAGGGTTAAGGAACTAAACAGCACTTAAATGCTTCCAGTAGTGACTTAGAGACAGATGTTTACCTTTGTTGAGCTGGTGGCAGGGAACAGCGCGCAGGTTTTCCCCTCGCTCCCTCTTCCCTTTCGAAGCAGGCAGCTTGCCAGCCAGAACAGCCTCACGCCACATGCAGCCTCATCGTGCGCAGATCTGGGGATGCAGAAGAAGTTGAGCTGTCGGTGCTCTGCCCTTGGTTCCTGCAAGCGTGCCCTGCAAATATCACTGCGTGGTGTTCAGCCCCTGCTTCTGGCTGGAACTTGTGCTCTTCTGCGTTGTGGCAGCCAGCAGCAGTCGCTCTTTCATAACTTACTGGGTAGTACCATCAGTCCCAGCTGTGGGGCTTTAAATTACTCTTACAGTTGATGCTTTTATCCCTGAACACTGAATTTATCCTGCTGGGCAGGCGCAGTGTGTTGGTGTAATGCCTGAGACACTCCTGGTGTGCATCACCTCGTGGTTCTGTATTTGGATCGTTGCTCCTCTGCACGTAACACTTTGGGTACTCACTAATTTGGGACAAGAGAAAATTTCTAAAAAGTGGCTGTTACGATCAAATTATGCTTGCAGGTGGAGGTATTTCACTTACATAAGCCTTGTTCTATCTTTGTCATCCTTAGGTTGCAAGAAGACCCTCCTGTGGGTGTCAGTGGTGCACCGTCTGAGAATAATATAATGCAGTGGAATGCAGTTATATTTGGGTAAGAGCTTTTGGTCGCTACCAAGTCCTACATCAAAAGGCTAATAAAACCTGTTTCTTGGGTTGGTTTCTGTTTGTTTGTTTTATGATGCTTTCTTTGTTTTGTGGATGTGCACTCAGGAAACTCTAAAAATAAATAAATAAAAAACCAACCAAGTGTGCTGTCCCAGTGAAAAATTGTTTTAAGGGGGTTATAAAGAATGCCTAAGAAAGGCGGTGAACAATTTTAATTCTTTCCTTTTGTTGAATAATGTTTGCCTGTGTTTTAATGAATAGATTGTAGAGAAATTGGGTTATGAAAAAGCAGGCTTGCTCTTTAAAAGTACATAAGAGCACCACATGTTCTTGGCTATTAAATCCAGATGTATTAGCAGTGATTGGACTGATTCCCAGGAGAATGAGGTACAGGTTCTATTATATTTATCTCTTAGAGGTCCCCTCCTGTAGGGTGTATCTTACATTCTTTCGTAAAAATGAAGTCAGCTTGCCAGCAGTTTGCTCGTTAGTTCAGCTCTAGCCTTACGCATGGCACATGTGTCGTTGGGGGTGATGAGGCAGTGGGTATCTGGACTTGCAGATTGATGTGGGAAAGTGCTAATTAAGACAGAGTTCCCAGAAATTGCCTCCGGATGTTTCTCTAAATATTTACATGATTGCATCCACTTCTATCTTGAAGAGGATGAGGAAGAAAATATGTATTTATTGTGCATGTTTAGAAGTAATGATCGTTATTAACCAGTTTATTTTTAAACCTTTCAGGCCAGAAGGGACACCTTTTGAAGATGGTAAGCAGCTAACTTCGGTTCCTTCCGTCATTCTTGTAAATATTGCCAGTGTTAAACGCTGCTCTGCTTTGAGGAATAATAGATGTTAGAGAAGTTGGAACAAGCTAAGCAAGGGAAAAGAGTGAAGGAGTAAGGTCTTGTTGGCCCTGAAAATACCGTATTTTGCTGTAAGTGGTGTCCAGTCAGAGCTGTGAAGCACTGCTCACATCGAGGCTTGTTCAGACACAGAACGCTCAAACTTTTAGTGAGGGAAGTTGGCCCAGTGCTGCCAGATGTTTTCACGTCTCTGCAGATAAGCTCGGCAAGAGAGCTGAGCAGGACGCTTTTCTGGTTCTGTCTTTGTAGCGTGCTTGATTCATCTCTGCTCTTCTAACTAAGAGCAGGTGAAAAATCTTGAATTGCTCTGAATATAGAACTTGGGGAGGGGAGGGGGGATACCCACTCCGTATGTAAACAGGGAAGTTGCTGTGTAATGAGCCTCCTGTAAGCATATGAGGGGTAATGAGTTTAATAATTGTAGTATTACTGCAGTAATCAGCAGCAGATGGGGTTTTCTCTGTGTTGGGTTGGAGCAGTTACAGTGAGTTATTCACTGATCCATAATAAAGGTTTTCAGTGAATCAGCCATGAGCTCCAAAGGCTGGGATTGCTGATTATGAAATTCCAGGGTTTCTTTGCTGGCACCACGGTGCCTTCTTAATGAAACACCTTAAAGTCACCGTAGTCCATAGAGCAGGCATATTCGGTCACAGGAACAGGGAGGAGGGCAGGGGGATAATTGTTGGACCTAGCTGCTGCTGCTGTTACTGCCATTACCAAGTAGGATTTCCACAGTTCCATTATCTCTTGAAACATCTGAAAAGAAACCAGACTCAATGTGGTTTGTTTGTATAATGGTGGGAAAAAATACTGATTGTGGAGCATGTGAATTAACTTGCATAGTATGTTCCTGGAGGGTTTTTGGTTTTTTAATCACCTGATTGTGTTTATGTTTGTTTGGACAGGTACTTTTAAACTAGTAATAGAATTTTCAGAAGAATATCCAAATAAACCTCCGACTGTTAGGTTTTTATCAAAAATGTTCCATCCAAATGGTGAGTAAATCATTTTTATTTAGCCCTAACACCCATTAAATATTACGGTGCAGTCATGTATTCTGCAAAGCTCCAGGATGCTCAGCAGCTCTCTCTCTCAATCCACCACCACCTCCTAAGTAGATGTCTAAGGCAGTAGCTGCTTGATGGAAAAAATTGAGAATTATGGTGCTGTTAGGAAGCAGCCATCCATTTTTTTCCAATCAATACATACCAACGTTTGCAAGCACTGTCAGCAGGAGCTGTGCTGAGGCTGGCACAAAGGGGGAGTCCTGCTGCAGATCCCTGCCCCCTTCCATTTTACAGCACTCCTGTCTGTGCAGACACATCTTGAGTTGAAGCAGGGAACTGACCAAGCCCAACGTTACCCATTTCTGTCAGGTGAGGTTTCAGCCAAGCCAGTGCCTTCCTGGGCTTCCCTGTGCCAAGCAGTGCCAGCACAGGGGGCAGGGGAGAGCACAGGGAAAGGGGCTGACCCTGCCTCAGTCGTGAGGGCAGCCTGAGAGAGAGTGCTGTGGTTCCTCCTGCAGCTCTTCACAGGTTTCATCCAGTTGTTGGATGCATCCAACAGGGTGTGCAAGTTGGCATGACAAATCTCAGCTTCTTACAAGCTTCTGTGCTCAGACTCCTGATAGCTACGCAGGCAGAAGTAGAACTTTGGGCACGCTTTTCAGTATTTTCTGTTGTCTGCCTCAGCATCTCTCCTGCTGAGTGCAGAGTGTGTGAAAACAGAGCGCAGAGCTCCCCATTCAGCGCGTGGTGACTGCGAGAGCCTCGGCTGGTGCAGTGCATCCCGTGCCTGCAGCAAATATCTCTGCTCGCTGGGAGGCATTACAGCAGTTTGAATCTGGGCTGGTCACACAGGAGGAGCAAGAAGCTGGGTCTGGATCTACCAATTCTTGTGTCAGTGCTGTCATCTTTGGCCCTTCCTCCTTTTCCTCTGAAGTGTTTTGTTACTTCCAGCAATCTATCTCCTTCAAAATACAGGGTGTCAAGCCAGATGGGAGTGTCAGGCATAACTGCTATGCTCTGTCCTAACGCATTAATTTAAACACAGGCTGAAGTGATACAGTAATTAATTCCTTGAATGGTATTTAATGAAATAAATGTAAAATAAATTTGATCATTTCTAAGTGGTATCTGTGTTGTATTCACAGTTTATGCGGATGGTAGCATATGTTTAGATATTCTTCAGAATCGATGGAGTCCAACATACGATGTTTCATCTATTTTAACTTCAATTCAGGTAAGTTTGCATCTCTTTAACAATTATGTTGTATTATGCCACTAAGCATGTGTAAGTCTTCGTCTCTATTCCAGAATACACAGCTCAGTGGTGTGGCTAGTGGGTGTCTGTATCACGGAACTTCAAATACCTGCAGACTAAGCAGTAGCTTTTTAGGTCAAATAAAGACAAAGGTGCTGACCTAGGTAATTTACTGATCTTGACCTACAAAACTGCCAGTGGTTATTTTTACAGGAAAACAGTTACTGGTTTGGATTCATTTTTAACTGTTTTCAGCCAAGATAAGCAAGCAGTTGTAATATTTGTATAATGTTTGAAATATTGCAACCTTTTCACAAAGCCTTGGCTTGTGAGTTCCTCAAGGTGACAGTATTACTGAAATCTACTTAATTTGGAATAAGTAAAAAGGGCGTAGCACGGCAAAAATGTTTTCTTTTCTCCTGGGTGATTGGTTTTATTTTTCTACTGTGAAGTTGAGGAGGTATCTCAAGCCCCTCTTTAGTCCTGAATGATGTTAGTGGTGTAATGGCCAAATAATCAGTTGGCATCATACTGCTAAACCTTGGATTTGCAGGTTATAAGTTGTTTGTTTGTTTGTTTTCCCTGTTCTAAAATGTGCTGGTTTGTCTCAATTTTTGTTCTCTCCTTCTTACAGTCTCTGCTTGATGAACCTAACCCAAACAGTCCGGCGAACAGCCAGGCAGCACAACTTTATCAGGAGAACAAACGTGAATACGAGAAAAGAGTTTCAGCTATTGTCGAACAAAGTTGGAATGACTCGTAACAGCTGCTTCGTTCCTCTCCATCCTCATAATCATTATGTACAATTTAACTCTCAATAGAAAGGCTACCAGAAATTTCAAGTGCCACAGCTCTAAGAATTTGCATAAAAACTCATCTGCAAACAGAATTAAGCCCTCCAGTTTAGGAAACGTAAAAGCTTGTGTATCTTGATTAACGTACTTTTTATTGCATGGTATGAACTAAGTTATTGCTACATAAATTTGTAATATATCCTGTTTGTATTTTTTTTCCAAGTGTATAATGTTGGTGTGGAGTTTTCATGACAGAATATACACATTTTGTAAATCTGTACTTTTTCAAATATTGAATGCCTTATTTTTGAATTCTTTAGATTTTTAAATTGGAGAAAAGCACTTAACAAAGTTTTTATATATAAATATTTCATGTAAAACTGTTAAATACATAACCTCAGTGCAAGACATCCTTCTCTCCTTCTGTATCTCTGTCCAAGGGCTCATTTTCAGTCTGTTTTCCCTTTTGCTACGTGCTGATTATGCCATGCACCTTACAAACAGAAGTTAATCCATGCTATCGTTGTCTTCGCTGTGGATATCTCCACTCCTAAGACTGTTTGACGTGGTTCTGTGTGTCCTCAGTTGTATGAGGAAGAGTCTTGGTAGCTGCCACCTTAGAGGGGACAAACAGATGTAACCCAAAACCAGCAGCAGAGCTGCAACAGCCCCATCACAGGCTTCAATAATAATGCAGCACCTTTTATTTTTCAGGGAAATTCTATTTTACCAAGCTGTAAAGTATTCTCATCTAAATATGTCCTATATTCATATATTCACTGTAATATAGTCTTGAGTATCTTCCACTAATTAAACAGGTGTCCCATTAGTTTCCAATGGACTGGGGAAAAATGAATCACCAACAGCAGAGAACATGACTGTAGATTTACTGGAATTAGTCTTTGGAACCTGGCATCACATCTGCTTCACAGAGGTGCCAAATATCCTGAAGTTGCCAATTTTAAAGAAGTTTGTTTTTGTCTCTGTAAATGTTGATATGCTGATTTCTTCCTTTATTCTGTAAACCACAGCAGGTGTTTATAGTACCAAATTAGGCCTTTTTATCCTTCCAGCAATGAAATTGTAATCCCTTTGTCGTAATTCCAGCCAGCATTACCTATGTATTAAAACTCTCAAATCCCATACCAAAAAAAAAAAAAAAAATGCAGCTCAATGAAAAGCGATGAAAATTTATTTCAGCTGGAGGAAAAAAAATATTTATTATTAGCGAAAGCTATTTTGTGTAAATGCAATGGACCAGGAATATCAATTTGTACCTCACCTGCTCCTGAAGTTGTATGATTTATCGGAGCAGCACTATTCATTATAAACACCGCACTTGGAATGCTTTTTAAACTGTTCTGTGTTGGGAGCTTGTGGAGCAAAAGTGTTGCTCCTTAGAATCTCAGAAGTTTTAGAAAATTGCAGTTAGTTGTAGAGGCTTCAAAGTATTAGCACTAATACTACACTAAAATCTTGAAAAGTCACTTTTAAGTCAGGGAATTTACGTTTAAAAGATCTTGAAGCTCTAATTGGTAACAGAGCCCCCAGAGGACCCAGATTGCCTTTTTGTAGCAGTGCTATGGAACAGTGGTAAGTAACATAAACCAGCCTCAAGGCAAAGATGTTTAGAAATCTAATACCAAAAAGGTTACTGTTTCTAAGAATTAGTCTAAATTCTGAGTATTTTTCTCACTTTAACCTCCCATTTCAGTCCTTATTTTTGTTTCTTTGATGCGTGTGAGAAGAGATTTGCATTCAAGCTAATTCACATCGATTTGGTCATTCCTGCGCAGCTCAGCCTGCTCACAGACCGATGAAGCTCAGGACGTTTGGTTTTTGGGGGGGTTTCTGAGACAGAACCGGGGCAGGAGGAGCTTTGATCAGGGACCAGTGCCACAAACTGGGCTGCCCCGAGCTGTGCAGCCACACACACACTTTGGGGGCTGAGGCGCCTTCTCGGAGGGGGGGCGGCAGGGACTGAGAGACCGCAGAGCCCCCCGTGGAGGCTGTGGGGCATTAACCGAGCCCCTCACGGCGCTCAAATTAAGAGAAATCCCAATTAAAAACACGGGAATTGGAGCCCCGCGGCCCCAGGCCGCTGGCGGCAGGAAGGGGGCGGTGCAGGCCCCGGAAGCGCTCCCCGGGCGGCCTCCTCTGCCCTGGCGGAGCGGGGCGGGGCCGCCCCCCCCCCGTGTGATTTAGGGGTTAATTAGGCGGTGTAATTATGGCACTGCGGCGTTAGGACGGCGGGGTTAATTCGGACATGTGCTCATGGCCGTGGCTGTGGGGGCACGGCGCCTCATAGGGCTTTAGCTCTGACAGCAAGCAGTGCGCAAACACGTTTACCCTGTGGGTTCCCCAATACAGACCCCAAACCCCTCTGAAATCTTATTTAATTACACACCCTGGTGCTGCTGCGACACACTGTGACACACACACACACACACACACACACACCCGTCCCTCACCAATTTTGCAGGTGTACCGGCAGAGGCATTGGGATTTGGCTGTGGGCAGCCTGCCCTAGCAGTTGGCAACCCTGCTTAGAGCAGGGGTGTGAAAACGGGTGATTTTGGGGCCCTTTTGCACCCAGGCCAGCCCGTATTTCCATGGTTTAGCTGCCCTGTGTGCTTGGGGGCAGCTCAGGTGGGGGCTTTGCCATAGCCGGGCTCCGAGCAGCGCTGCCTCCTGCGTGGTGGCACAGCCGAGCATCACCTACTAACACCCTGACACCGCTTCCTCCAGGTCTTGGTTCCCCAAAAGGTTTCTCACCCAAATCCAGTCCCAAAACTCCGATCTCCGTGAGTGTGATTAACACGCTCGTGTGCACGGCCCCGTCGGGATTCCTCGGGCTGCGGGTAATGGCAGAGCCGAGGCCCTGGGCTGTGAGACATGAAGGGATCGCAGCTTGAGGTAGTGTGTCTGAGGCTTCTTCGTGGGAGGTTTCGTATTAATAGCCAATTAATTCGGTGTGTCAAACAAACAAACCTCTAAATACTTGGAGATTAGGAGCTCCCTAGTAAAAAATTGCAGGAAGAAAGGAAGAGCGCCCGGTCATTACACCGGCATTTAGATGCTCAAAGTAAACAGGTAGGAGAATACAGACAGACAGATAGTAAAACACTTTGTGTTTTGCATGTCAAGGTTCTGAGAGAGCTCTGTTGATGTGTACCCAAATGCAGAGGAGAGGAAGAGCCTTATCATCTGGCCAGACTTCCCTACCTAGGGCTCTTATTTGAGGGTTTTACTGTTTGTGGAAACTGTCCCAGGCAAATACTGTGCCTTATTTGTTTAGAGCTGTTTTTTTGGAAGAGGAAAGATGTAATCAGCAGACAATCTGCTATAATGTGTGACTTGGCAAGGAGGCATTCTCCACCTCTCCTTTTGATGGTGCTCCACAGTGCAAAAAAGAATGAAAGGCTCATTGGACTGCAAATGGGAAACGAGTGACCACGAGACTGAAGATTAGCGCGGCTCAGGCATTTGTTTGTATGGTGCCCCAGTTCAGGTCTCTGCTCCAGCCCTCTGCTTTATTTTTTAAGTTTCTGGATAACACCATTGTCTGGCCTTCTTTTCCTGTTTTCATTAATCTTTCTACCAGAAGAGCTTCAACAGAGTACAAACTACTTTTGTTCCCCTGGAGCATTAAAGTATTCCCCTGGGAGGTAGGAACGTGGGTTCAGAATTCCTCAGGCGAGGAATAAGCTCAGGCTCTTGACTGCTGAAGAAACGCACAAAAAAGAGGATGGTGCCGCTTCCCCTCGTGTTCTGAACACCCTGACTTGAATCCATGAAGACCATGAAGCTCGAGGCTCCAGGCATTCCCCTCTGAGCGTGTAGCCTGCTGCCCTGCTCCAGGCAGCCGAGCATGCTGCTGTCAATTGTATACGGTTCTGTTTCAGGGCACCTGATGTGGTCAGGAGGTGTGAACCCAAGCGTTGTGCTACTCACTGCTCTGAACCCTCGCTGGGATCCAGCCCTTGGGCCGTACAGAAGGCATGCGGCCACAGCGCTGAGAGATTCAGGATGCCTTCTTTTTGGTTTATTAAAAGCTTTGGGGATAAAAACAGCCAAACCTGGGACGCCAAAGAAGAATTGCATGTTGTTTCATGTGTGTGGATGGTTTTGTCAAACATGAGCCTTCACAGTTAATCTCTAGATGCTCTTTTTTAAATTATTTTTCCCAATCTCCTGCATTAAAACAGAGAAATATACAAAAATCCGTTGCCTTGATATTAAAAGACATGGTGTAAGAAGCAAAGGAAAAAGGAGCTAAAGCTAAAAGCAAACAAAAAAGAATATAAAACCATATGTTTCTCTGCTCCTCAGATTGCTCTGAATTCAAAGGACAGAAGTTGTTGTTTTAGAAAATAATGTACCTTGGATTATGCGTGTGTGTATGTACATAGAAGAAAGCTTTTTGAGTTGATTGTTTTAGACTCTTAAAAAAAAAAAAAAAAAAGTAGTAATATTGAAATTAAGTGGATCTTAGGATTTTTTTTGTGTGTGTGTAACATTGTTATTGCACCTTGAGTTTGTCTCATCACAGCTGCCATGAGCAGAGAACAAAAAATGCTCAGAACTTTTTAGACTCTGATAATGACTGTAATTAGCATCACAAGGCTGTGGAAATTGCAATATTCCCTAAAGGTTTCTTGTCATTCTCCTGTGTTTCTGCAGTGGAAATGGAGATTTTAAAACAGGGTATCTTCTGTGTTTGGTGCTGTCCCACTACTGATAGTATTCCGGCCTCCATGGATGTGCGAATCTGTTCTTAACACTTGTGTCAGGATCAAATTGCTGAGCTGGTCTGTGCGAAAGCTGTATCCTGCCAGAAAGTAAAGACCCTGCTCCTAAACAGCATCCGTTGTTCAGCATCCAAAATGAAGCCTTTTTCTTTATGGTGTGGTCAAAGCACGTAGCGTGGGATTTTCTGAGCGGGTGAAAACGTTAGTAAAAGAAAGCACATTTTAAAGTCCCAGCATGAGAAAGTTTTAATCAGGAGCTCGGTGATGTCATAAAGTAAATTATTTTTACCCTGATGCACGTGCCGGGGCTGGGTCAAGCTGCAGCATAAAGGCAGCATTATGGCATCATGGTGCTGACGGATTTATTGGAGGCCTCGCTGCAGAGGCTGGGCGTGTTGGAGGTGGATGGGCTTCGCCGCCGAGCCTCCACCTGCAGCACGGAGCCATCAGTCCTCAGCCCACGCCACTGAAAAGCCCTTGTGTTCCTGTCCTTCTTTGTTAAATTTGGGTCATTACCTGCCGTGGTGCATTCATTCCTGAGCTGAATGCTTTTGGCAGCCCCCAATCTGGTGCACATACCGAGGGCTGAACCCCGGAGCCGGGGGGTGCTGCAGCCCCAGCTGGGGCACGTCCGCTCCCCTGGGGATGGGGCATGGAGGGGAACCCGAAGTGTTCCCGATTTGGCCAGAGCAAGGTCACCACAAGCTTCTGCAACCCACGTTGGTTTTTATCCTAGATAAGCCCTTGCTTACAAATCTCCGAACAGGTCCCGAGTTGAACTCGAGTTCAGTCTCAGCATCGGGTTATTAATAACAGCGTTCGCTGTTGTCACCACCCGTTATTTATTACATATGGTTCGCTTTACTCAGCCTTCGCTGGGTGAGAAGGGAACAGTGTGAGTTGGGCCGTCATCCAGGACCCTGCCACACAAATATCATGTCCAGTAAATGTAAATGTTGCCATGTTTAATACTTCGTGTTATTGCTATTGTGATGGGAGTCGAAGGAATTTGGGTCTGAACTGTGGTACTTCGCACAGACTGAGGCAGATTGTCTTCGATGACTGACCAAAACCGGGAAGAAGACAGAAATGCCATCTCCTTTGAATTAATTATGAACCACACAGCTCTTGCTATTATCTGTTTACACATTATTGGCCTTGTGATGTGCTGGTGAGAGATTTCCTTTCACTGTCTGGTCCAAATGTACTTTAAGTCCAATTTCATTTAAAAGACTGCTCGCTTTACTTGTTGAAAGGGTCATTGTGTTAGTTATTACAGTGTTTTCTTTGTGCTCGCTTTTCCCAAATTCCAGTAACTATTTGGTAGAAAAGTTTGAAAGTGAACTTTTGATGCCTGTGAAAGCTGCTTCATTGACTTTATTGACTCCAGAGCCTGAAGTTCTTTATCCACGGAGATCTTTAAAAGGACACTAAGAAGTTTCAGCCAAAGCTTATAGAATTTGGTACTTATGGTTAAGTATTATAGGCCCAATGCTGTTCCCATGGAGACCTAAAGGAATTTTTCCATTGAATTAAGTGGTAGCAAAGCGTACCCTTTATTGAGTGGGATAAGGAGTAAACTGGGGAACTCAATTTGTTGTTACCGGGCTTGTTTGTGTGCTTGCTCTTCCGTCGAAAGAAATAAGCCAGGAGAAATTACTGATATTTGCATTGTGATTCATCTGCTTTCTGCTCGCCCTGTGTGTAGATAAGGCTGTGTTTGTGGTTTCAGAGCAATAAATAGCCCGAGAGGCGAAGGCAGAGCTCTCTGTTTCACTCATGGCTCGCACCCACCTCGTGGGGAGGTCAGCAGTGCTGCCCCTGGGCACCGTCAGCAGGCCCCGGGGTGCTGGGGGCTGAGCACCACCCGCTCGTAAGGGCACTCGTGTAAATTTATGAAAACAATAACTTATTAGCAGTGTAATCCCAATTACTGACTGCTTCAGGAGTTGTCCCAAGTCCCTGGTGGGCCTGGCCACATCCCCGGTGGGCGCAATGCTCCGAGTGAGGTCTCTGCCTGTGATCATGACACGCCTAGGGCCTCGTCCTGCAACTACTGCCTCTGAAAATCCCTCAGAATTTACTTGGGAAGAGAAAACAGAGGCCTAACGTTGTGCAACATGCTGCTCAATTTTATTTATGTATCTGTTTTTTGGTTGGAACTGTCAGGAAATCCAAGACTACTGAAGTCAACAGATTTCTGATTGATTCGAAGGGGTGAGGATTCGGTCTATAATGAATCCCTTTCATTTTGGGTCACTGTGAGATTTCTCATGTTCCTTTTCAGGGCCGTATGACACATTCACTCCATCCTTGCCTGAAACAAAGGGAAATTATACTATCATAGTCTCCCTTTAAATATTTTCTATTTGACGGCCTACTGAAAAGGCTCCAGAGGCAAATTCTTGGTTTAGAAGTTGCTATTTATGCCTAGACACATCTGAATGTCGTTACGCTATGAATGTTCTGGATTGCTTGCCATTTTCTTTGCAGAGATGTACGAGTCTAGAGAGAGAGTGCGTTATTTTAAATTAACTCGAAGTAGGCTTTAACCGTCTCAGGGTTCTGCTTGTTGCAACTGGCTCCCTTGATAAAAATACATAATGGCACAAGCAGCACCACAAGTAAGATCCGCATGTATTGGTGTTATCAAGCAATGTGAAAATATGTTTGCAGTGCGTGGCGTTGGGCTCTTAGCACACCAGTACTGGAGGTATTACGGCCTCGCAGACCTCTGGTCATGGCCAGGAGCCTGCATGAGCAGAGCCAGCACCGTGGCCTCCTTCCAGGGGCTTTCGGTCCCAGCCTAAGGGAGGTGATGACAGGGACTGCAGTCAGGCACACAAGTAGAAGAAAATAACAAAGTGATAAGAACCGCCAAGATAGTTGGCTCGCTGTTCCTAATCAATTGTCAAACTTTTTAGTAACTAAATAGACAAGTTTGGCAATTCATACACTTCATTGGAAAATACATACAATTACAGAGCTGTGCACACCTGAGGAAAGAACCCAGACTGTCCTCAGGATGTTTTCAGCTCCGGAAACAGGCTACATGGTACGGTTTTCATAGAGCAGGTGATTTCCCCTCCACCTCTATTTTTATGCAGTTCAATAGTTCTAAAAACAATCCCTGAAGTGTTCTGGAGTACCAGAAGTTAAAGTGCTGCACGGTTTGTTCTTTCTTAGAAACTGAACCTTACCAAGCAGAAAGCAGTTACGGAGGACCAACATGACAAGCAGCCACGCTCTCATCCCAGCTGTGGCTCTAACGAAGCTCGCACCTCTGCTTAAAGAAGGATGGACTCCAAACTCCTGTAGTTAGCCTGCCGTGGTGTCTTGTGCCTATGTTATCTGGATGTGTTAAATACCGAATTCTCTAGACTTTTCTGAGAAACAGATCCGTGTCAATCGCAAGACTTGTTGTCCCTGAATTCATTGGGCAGGGCAGAGCTCATGACAGGGTTAAGGAAATGCTGGGCATTTGTGGGTTCAAATCTTCAAGTTGGCACAGCCACAACATGTACGACACAGGGCAGTGAGCTGTGGCACCAGGGCAGCTTGGGAACTCGAGAGAGGATTTTGGGCAGCATCTTCAGGGATGTTTCACCTCCAAACCTATTAAAATAGAGGTCAGCTGTATACAGGAGAAGAGGGAAACTCCTCGGTTTTACATCACCACAAAGCGTGCCAAATGTCATTAGATATCTGCGTATCAGTTTATCCAACTTAATTGTCTTGCTGCTGACTGCACGGTTCCATTCATTTTTAAAGGACGCAGAAAACACGTCAAGTGAACGATCAAAGGAGTATTTTACTCTTTTCACATTCAGAGTGTGGAGCCTATGAAACATTTATGCAGGAAATGAAATATTAGGGCCTGACAGCTATCTCCAACGTCACTGCGTAAGCAGGTTATCTGGAGATTTCTAGTACAAACAATCCAGTGCTTTGATGAATACAGGAGCAATGCCATTACAGGAGTTTGGAGGTAGGATTGCACTGGTTCCAGCCACTTCAACAACTCTAATAAAGCCTGAAAATTAACAATCTATTAAAATGGGTGCTGGCAGTGAAATTCACATCTTTCTTCATCACTGTGTTTCTTAACCAAATAGCAAGAGAGCATTTTGTTTTACAGTGTAAATAATATTTAGTTAGCAGGGGGCTAGGGGTATGAGAAACACGTTGCATGGCAGCTTAGGTCATAGGGAATTTTGCAAGTAGATCAGGAAAATGTTGCGGTCCTGCATGGAGCTTGGTGGTCATAGCTTTGTGTTCATCGTTGGTTTTGTGTATGCAGTTTGTCTGGGATTTTGACACTATTTCATTCAGCATTATCATCAAAACGATGGAGACCCTCTCCGTTAGCTTAAGTGGTTTGGAGCTCTGAGACCTCCAACAGTAATTACATTGCTTCAAATGTCAAGATCTTCAGAAGCACATCACTTCTGCTGATATAAACCTAAGCAGCTTAGGCGATATAAACCTAAGTCGCTTAATAGCTTCGCGATGCCATATAACATACTGGGAATCTCCCCGCGCAGAGAATCTGATAGGGGAAATCTGAGTCACGGTGACAGCTTTACCAAACAGGAAGGCAGCGAAGTGAAGTGAGCGTGCGGGGAGCTCGGAGTAGGTGAGCTGCTGCTCTGCTATTTATAGAGGTGCCGAGAGGCTCGGAGACAGCAGCTCCAGGCGGGGACACTGCCGGGTGCTCCACGGAAATTATTCCTCTTCAGAGCTGCAAGAGAGACAGAATTTGTAGCTGGCATAGCCTCAGAGTGCCCTGATTGTACAAACACATGGACGTGCCACAAAGGCGGCTTTTGATGAGAGCCTGGAGCGTAGCACGTTTTAGCCACGCGGACTGCTCAATTTTATCTGTCTGTTCCCTTGCGAGCTTGTTTTATTTCAACAGCGAAAGAATGAAATGATGCCGTGCGTCTTTTGAACCGTCTGAGCCTTTCCACCACCAGCAGTTTCCTCTCATTATTATAGGCTGCAATTCCAGAACTAATCTGGCCCGGTTTATTCACTGCAAGATTCTCTCTCTTGTCGACCATTTCGGAAACTGGGGTTATGGGACGTGAACACAGGGACGTTCTCTTTGTGCAGGTCTTTGGTGATTACAGAACCCAGGTGTATCCCACTGGCCACCAGCAGCCTGAAGCATTGCTGGTGGGTGCTGGCCCCTCCAGCAGGGCTCTGGTGGTCCCTGCACCTCCGTCCCTTCAGTCAGAGAGCCATACGTCCAATTTTCCTGATAGAAGGGAAAAAATCCAGTTAAAAGAAGCTATAAACAGACGTTATAATCCTGCTTCCAGGTTGGAAGTCTTGTCATGAAATATTTTCTCATGAAACATTTTCTCCTAAGACATTTCCCATCTTTCTGTCAGAAGAAAAAAAAAAAAACACACACACATTTCTATCCCTGAAGTCAATGAATCTCGTTCTGCCTCCGGCTAGAGCCGTGTGTCCATCAAAGGCCGGGATCAATGTCATGCTTGTTTCATGGATTCTGAATTGAGGACTTAGGGCCCGGCTCTGCAAGTCTGCCTGGCCTTAAATCCTGATGAGTTCTCCGAGCGCTGAAGGAGCTCATCACCTCGGAGGATCAGGCAGGTATTGAAGGCAGTGGAGCCGCTCTGAAGCCCATGTCACACACTTAGAAAGGTCAGTTACATATTTACAAAAGCCCATCAGAGCCGAATTGTGCCCTGATTGAGATTACGCTGGGAGCCAGGCATGTGACCGTGTTGCTGTTTGCGTTATTCCCCGAGAAGGTAAAATTCAGGCGTTTATTTTCCCTGTTTTCACACAACACAAAGCTAGCAGGCTGATTTGTATTCAACTGCTGCATATTGAGGCTGGTCATCAGTCTTGTAAATGGTAGATAGGAGGAACAGCTACAGCAGAGAAATATTTCCCCTGTTTTAGCAGCGATTCCAGCTGTAGCCCTCCAACACCCGATAACCCAGAGCAGGAGTGATGTGTCCGGCATCCTCTGCCCCACACTTCCCGTTATTTATGCCGGGATGTGCAGCAGGGAGGGAGACGTGTGCAATCTCCATTCTTGCTCGCAGGAATCGTGCACCTAATTCTCCGGGCATTGTACTGGAAATGAACGGGCGGGATGTGTTCTGCATCAGCAAAAAGGCTGCCTCATTCAGCTGGAAGGAGGACGTGCGCTATAACTTAGGAGTAGAGAAAATCGCTCTAAACGATTTCTTTAAACAGTCTGCTAGGTTTTTCCCTACATTTCTGCTGAGAGCGAAGATTCTGCAGCATTTTTTTTTCCTCCTTTTTCCTACCCAATTGCTAACCTTTCAGTTGCATGCGTTTCTGCTGCTTCTAGCACTTTTCATTCTGATGGCAGTTTTTCATCTCCTCACTAGCTTATGGCTAGAGCAGTCCTTCTGACAGGAACTGTGGTTATTTACTCCCCAGAAAAATTATTTGCTCCCCCTCTCTCTCATCCTCAGGGGCAGGGTTTCCTCCTGTCTCCCCTCGACAGATCCATCCTCCCGTCCCCCCACGTCACACAAACGTCTTCTCTGCAGGTGTAGACACCGGGTGACAGCACCTTTGTGAGATGTTTCCAAGTTATTCTTAGTTCATACGTTGCTTAAATCAGGCCTGAAATCTTCCCGGCTGGGTACTCAATTAATAAAGGCGCACTGGTGTGCACAGGCGTGATTACGATAATAATTCGGTGACGTGCTCCATCTGAAAGCCGCTGAAAGCTTCAGAGAAGTGCCATGAAGTACTTAATTAATTATTAATTGCACTGCAGAGACTCAAAACAAATGGGAGGAATGGACACAGCAAGTCACTAGAAGTCCAAATGCACGTGGGCTGCTTTGGGCCTGGGCTTGAAGGGTTGGCGAGGAGCACCTGGGTGTCATTAATTGTAATAACCTTCTGTCCTGGGAGCAGGCGAGGATGCTGACCTGGTGACAGGCAGAGATCTGTTCTCTGTACGGAGTGGAAAATCTGCAGCAGGAAGGAGTGAAGCCAGATGTGTAAGTGCTGCTCAGAGGGGATGTGTCTGGTGGTACAGGGAGCTGTGAGAGCTGGGGGCAGACACGCTGCAGGGCCAGGGGAACACCCTTAACGGGGAGCCCAGAGAGCATCCTGCAGCCTGAGAGCAGAGGCTGAGCGATGGTGTGGGATCTGAAGGGCCTGGAGACGTTTAATGCTCTGCTTCAATCTGTGTATCTGCCTGGGCTACGGAGGAGTAAATGCCCTGTGGTTCTTTCAGACGCTCCTCTGAGAGCCCTGTACATAGCGTGCTTGTTCAGTCATTATTCCTGAAGGGTTAAACTATAAACTGAAGTACCCTTAAGTGCGGAGCTGAAGTGAGGGTGGTTTTCGAGTACCCGGCAGTCTGACAGCGGCTGGAATGCAGGAGCTCCTTCCCGGCTGTAACCGAGCCCCCGCGCGGGGCTGTGGTGGGTGCCTGCAGAGCCCGTCCGCAGCAGCACCTCGGTCTCTGTCGGCCCCGATCCCTCCCAGATCAACCAGAGGCGGCCTGAGGACAGCCACCTGCCTGAAATGAGAAGTGCTCTTTACATATTAAACCAAAAAGCCACTCAGAGTGCCACCGCTGCTTGGATTTTCCGCTTTCTGGGGACAGCGTCGCAACCCTCGTGGGCTGTAGGGCTGCTCCAGGGATGAATAATTATGCAGTGTCTGGCTGCCACACTGCTTGGACAATTCTTATGTTTCTTCCAGTGTATGACCATGTGCAGGTAAAACACAGCCTGCAGTTCACTGCCTCTAAATTCTACCAAAATCACCCTACCTGCATCTGGCTCTGGCTGGGAGTTCCTGGTAGGCAGAGGGCTGCGGGACAGGTGTGAGAAGTGACCCTACAAAGCCAGGGGGAGCAGAGGTCCCCGCCGGCCATTTCCAGCTGCTGAACACGGCATAATTCAGCAGCTGTATTTTGCACCTGGTACTGAAACCTTCCTCGCATGCTGTCACCCCTCTGGTGGTTTTGTACACAGCGGTCCCTCCCCTAAGCCCTGCCCAGGGCAGGTGGCTGTGTCCCCACAAGGCTCGGATGGTTTTGTGACTTGTCGCCTCCACCCGGGGCAGGACAAGCTGCCTTGGTCCTGGGGGATTAGTCCCAGACAGGGCTGCTTGTGAGCAGGGTGAAGGCACATTATCGGCAGCCTCGGGTCTCCTGTGAAATGCCAAAATGATCTTGAGATGGGAGATGAAGACAGCTCTTCCCTACAACCCTGTGTACAACTCCTGCAGGCATTGGTAAAACGCCGTGCACAGCCCTGCTACTTCGTGCAGGAGGCCAGGGAAGCCAAGTATGGATGGGATTATGCCTCAGGTTAGCCCCGTCAGACATCAGTACGGTCTCAATGCATCTACAAAAGCTGGCTCTCGGGTTGTATTCAGTGCAAAGGATGGCTTTCCTTTTCCATCTGGGGGTTAGTGCAGATTTACACTCCTAGCCTGAAGAATTACTGCTGGTGAGACTGCGTTCACCGGTACGTCCATGCAGATCGAGCAGTTTTCTTCCTTTATTTTTGGCTGCCTCGTCATTTGGGGGTTTTGTTTTTGTCTTCGGTCTGGCAGCTCCGTGTTGTAAAGGAAGTCTATCTGCCGAAGTACCTATGTAGTAGCACACTTTTCATCATGTTTGCTTTCCTTGTGCAGGATGTTTCTGACTCCTGGGATGATTCCACAGTTACTGTTCATTGCTAATTATTAATCACCCCGTACAAATTAAGTAATTCTTTCTTTGCAACCCTGGGGATAAATTTGAGAACATCAGAATTATTTTTCCAAACTAGCATAGACCTATAGTTTTTGTGTTGCCCCTAGGTTTTCATACTGCAGACTTGGCCAGTCAAGCATGCAAAATCTGGTGAAATAAACCCCAGAGACCCAGACTGAAATGTGCCTTTCACTGTCCAGACTTCTCTTCTGCCCAAACTCAGCACACACGGCTTCATAATGATTAATTACTCTAAGCCAGGTAATGAAAAAAGTGGAATGGATGGACTCCACGAAAGCATACCCTTTAAAAGCACTACATTTATTTTCTTGTGGAGCAAACTGTCAGTAATCAAATTTCCATTACCCAGTGATGGGTGTGAACAGACAAGGAAAATACTGAGTCAACAGAATACCAATTAGAGATCTGCGAGTATCCTGCTGTAAATATGGCAAAGGGGTAAGGAGATATGTCCCCAGGAGGCTGACCTTCTAATGACTAAGCACGAAAAAAGTCCTTTTATTTTTCCTCCTCCTCAGCATCATCCTCTGCTTCGGGGTGTGCCAGCAGATAACCCAAAGGTGTCTGGTCAGAGCCTGTAGCAAGGATTTGGCACAGACAGACATAGCAAACAAAACTTTTCCCAAGTGTCCTCTGAAGACAGGAGGAAAAGGGTTTTGCTTTGTAACTTGGCCTCGTTGATCTCGCTCTAAAATTGCTCTAAAGTCACGAAAAAGCTTAGAAGTACAATAAGTGCTGGATCTGTGGTATGTTTCCTCCATTTCCTCCCGTTCTGGATGCAGGGTGCAGTTACAGGTGGCTGTTGGTGCCGGCTGAAACCTTAACCCCTCATTGCGAAAACATGAGGAGCAGCAGCTCCTGGTGCCGGGGAGGAGGCAGCTTCATGTTCTCCTGACCCAGAAGACCAGGTAATCAGGAGAAGTAGTGCTCGATCCACCCCGACTTTGTTACAGCCGTCGTGCCTTTTTCAGTCACACAACTTTCCTGGTTTTCAGCTCAAAACTGTATGGCTTAGCTGCATCGCACAGGAGTTGTGAGATTTAATTAGTATTAACGAGGCATTATCAAAAGTTAGCTATATACAGGGGATTCTTTAAAAGGTGAAATCATAATAATAATGATCAGAGTGTCTGTGTTGCTTGGATACTGAGAGCTGTCCTGCTCTGCTCCTCGGTACTTGCGTTTCATTACAGTCATTTCCCCCCACCTTGTGGGAAAGGAGTTTTAAAAGAGAGAAATTATTCCATTGACAGTCATGACTACAAAGAAAATTATTTTTTTCTGAGCTTTATTTCTTGGGAGAATTTGGTCCTAAGCCTGCCAGCTGAAGGCCACACAGAGATTTGTTAGCAACAGTCCGCTAAAGAATCAAAACTGTCAGGCTGTCCCGGCTGGTGCAGAGCACGTTGCCTGTTTGTTTGCTTGTTTGTTTTGGGAGCATCTTTGAGCGCTCCTCATTACTCATTTTTCCGCTCTTGTCTTCAGAATTTTTGGGAGCGGTTCCCAACCAGACGACGCATCTGCCAACCCATCCGTTTCCCAGCATAGACCTTGGCCATCAGTCTGCAAACGCGTGCCTCGTCCATTCCAGCAGCTGCACGTATTCCACAGCTTCAAGGTATGGCCTTGAAATAACACGACTGCATCCTCTTGAAAGACCTGCAGCACGAGTACACAAGCTTAAAAATAATCATGAGTGGCGTATTCAGCTAATCAGGAGTTCCGATTGTCTAGGTATCAAATCAGGCGTATTTAGTAGAATAAAGCAGGTAGTCACCACTGGAGCCTGATTACGTTTTTTAAGAGTGCTGCCTGATTAGATTAAACTTTGTGCCATTTACGGCTGATTTGGAGTAAATGGGAAAAATCAGAGCTGGGTCCCAGACACGTGAGCTGGTCCAGATTTTGAGAATGAAAAATTCAGGACTCAACAGCAGACCAGATCCAAGTTTTATACCGAGGCCCCTGCCTGCACAGCGTTCTGATTCACACTTCTGCAAGTCACAGCTCTGTGGTGTTCCTGGGTAGGAAACGACTGCGTGGTGCTGCCCTTTAGGTAGAAATAAATGACTTAATTCTTAAGGACCCGCAAAGTCATGTGCCCTTGGTACTGAGTTCACTTGAAACAAAGATAAAGCGCCGAAACTCCGAGTGGTTTAGAGGTACACAGAAATATGCATAAGAAAATATTTCATCAGTTCCTACAGTTTGCGATCTGGCATCTTTGCAGGTTAGCACATGTACTCTGTTTAAGCCGTTTGATTAATTACATAGTACCAAAAACATACATATTTATAGCT